>NC_064924.1:165558897-166930463 GCF_023897955.1 Schistocerca gregaria | reverse complement strand
TTACACTAGATCGCGTGTTTTATCTTCTGTGTTGCACTATGAAAGCTTTCCATGCTTCTGAACATGTAGATCGAATGGAAGCCAAGTCACGGTAATAGTCATTCTTCGGTCAATATGTTTTATTAAGAGGGAATATTTTCATAGCACTTTTTGCTGATCTCATGTCGGTTATGTAATCAATTCAGCTACTCAATTTAGTTCAAGAAAGTACGGGGATTTCAGAATAAAATTTTACTGTTGTATAATGTAAGGTGGAGAAGGGGACTTTAAGCGAAATCAGCGGTGATGAGTGACAATATCTGCCAGACCAGGACTCGAACCCGGGCTCTCCTGCTTGCTCGACAGTTGTGTTAACAACTGCGCCACCCACAAATACACAAATCCCTCTGTACACTACTCGGCTGACACACACTCCCGACCTGCGCCATCCCTCCCCAGTCCCGTCCATCTCCTCCATTCTCGCTGCTTTTAGATTCCTGCAGGAGGTCAAACGTAAATGTGAATCTGCACTGAAAACTGGATTAGTTGGCATTCGAAGCAAATCAGCTTCATGAAAATTTTACTGCACTTTGATTCACATCTTGTATGGGAATAAAAAAGTACATCAAAAATATGTGAGTACATTTTGCTGAACACAGGGCCCCGCAATTCCGCAGTGCTGAACCTAAATCCACCAGTGGCAGTGTGTACGTTGTTTTGAAACTTATAATCAGATTAAAACTGTGAGCCCTATAGGAACTCGAACCGACACAGTTGTAATCTGACAAAGTAACAAAAGTAACTCAGTCTCTGACACGGAGTGGAAGTTTGACTTAGGAAACAGTTCGCAAGCTGCTTTTTTCCAGTTGCATTAACTCAGTAAGGTGTACTGAAGGGCTTCTGCTACTGTAGAAGAACAGCGAAGAGATACTGCAAGAATTTAATCTGCTTAGGCATGTAGTGCATCGTGTCTGGATAGCTCATGAGGAGACAATGCGAATACCTGATTTTCTTTCTCTTATGGTTCGTGAAGTGTACAACTCAAATACCAATCAACCAAAGCCATTAAATGCTGCTCTAAAAAATTATCGATAAACTTTTTTTCTTCTACCCATTTTCTGGTTGGCTCTGTGGTAGAATGTCGCCTATCAAGAGGGTCGCCCACGTTCGATTCTCAGCTGCAGCAAATTTTTAAACAATGGCCTATGTCCCATGTGTGTAAAATACGAAAGAATAAAAAGTAGCAATTTTTCAGTTTGAACAACTTTTACAAAAAAAAATCGATATTTAAGGAAATACTTTTGCACCGAAAGTTGGATTTTGTGTGCGATATTTAATTAGAAATAATACGCCGTGCATTTTTAACATCAATGACAAATGTGTTATTGTATATCTGATGAATTTGTTTAAATGACGTCGATGTTCGAAGCGAACAGAAAACATTGGCCAAGTGCTAGCAGGATTACACCACACACATCCCGAGAATCTCGAAACTCTACGATTTTTCCCTGTTTTCGACATAAATACCGAAAGACATCGGTCGTGGGAATTCCAAGACTATCAGAATCTCTACAGTAGTTCCTGAAACTAGCCAGGACCCAGAAGAGCAAGGGAGCAGGGGACTTCAGTTTATTTATGTACATAGAGAAAATATAATAAAATATTTTTGTTTGCTTAGTAAAACAGTCTAAAACTGACATTTTATGTTTGCATACAGTACTGTTTAACCATTATGCTTATGACGGACGAGGAATCCACTTTATGTTCTAATAGGAGAGAGATTTTTTGTGGGACATAATAGCAATTCAAGAATTTTCAGATTTTTTGCTTCAGTTTTATTGTGAAACCTTGCTTCACGCTAAATCTTCTGACCCTGCTTCAACATCAAGTACACTATAGGTTTGTGCCAAAATATGTGACAAATGGACGAATCTTATGACTGAACTGACTTAGAAGCTTAAATGTTTTACACTGCCAAGGCATAATAGAATGTAGTGTGCGACATGAATTTGAACTTTATACGTCTACTCATTGATGAGCAAAACTCTTCTTAACAGGCACACAGACAGACAGACAGACAGACAGACGAAATTTATCATTTAAGGACTGTTTTTACTGTTTGAGGTACGGAACCCTAAAAATAGCGGGGAATTAATGACAAAGTGAGACTAACCAGCGATCTAGTGATTACCAGTCGAGATAGATAAAATTTTCATGTTTTTCATTTTTTATCTTTAGGTATTTCACGGAAATGCTCGTAGAAAATACATTTCTGTTTAAAATTTGCGTAGGTCAGGAACCGAATCCAGGACCACCACACATATGGCAGCCGACCACACAGCCACGCAGCTTGTCGAAAATATTCGACGTTACTTTAGGGTCGAATTTCTCTAAAATTTGAGAGCTGCAGCGGAGTGCTTCGAGCCACTGTTATTTGAGTTCTGAACTTCATGGACCATAAATATTAAAACTGAAAAATCCAATTGCCGCGTGGTCTTCTTCTCAGTTAGGTCATCGACCGCGAAAATAATGTACTGGGTTCAAGTTACGGTCTGCAACAGAGACGAGTTAAACCAGGAAGAGTCTATCATGGCGGCTTTTAAAGTCTACGTTGTAAATATGCATCAAACACTGCGCCGCAGCGTGAAATACACTATTTTTCTCGTTGCGTTGGGCTGTATCGCATATTACTGAAAACTGTCCAAAATCATGGAGATCTTGAAAGCGCATGAAAAATCAACGTGAATTCCGCTGAAGTTTGCTGTAAAGGAACTTATGTTTATTTCTTAGCTTATGGTTCTGCGTACCTTGATGGAATGTGATGGACGTCGACGCATTTTTTCAGATAAGGTGCAGTGCAGCTCGTACAAGAAAAGACCTGAAAAGAAACAGATTTTGGAGTAAATGGATTTGCAGAGAGCCTTCTTGTTTTACACTTTTCATTTATTCTCTATATTCTTTCTAGTTATTTTATTCTACGTTAGTTCTTTCAGTCTTTAGCTTTCAATCTATGTAAGGACTGAAGCTTCCAGCATTTCTCGCTATAGATTTTAGTTCTACCATCCCAAAATCCGAAAGATAGTTACAAGAATATGACTTGGTACAACGTGAATTAGCACTTCAAAACAGTTTTCTGCTGTGTTGTGTCCCCTAACGTTTGCCGTTTCTGATCAGTCATGCGATTATTAGGAGATATTGGAAAATGTGGATTTCCGTGTTGAGAGCAGATATGTTTACTTTAATTTCTTATTGTTTCTGTATGAGAACCCACCGGCAAAACTTGTTCAAATATTGCACAGCGAGTCCTAGTACGCCCCAAGTGTGTGGTATACGCTTCGTGTTTTCCTTTTTCGTAATATTGGACGGGTCACTAGAAATATTTCGAAAGCCCAAAGTTCGACTGTGAAGAAATCAGGCAAGTAACCTACCGTGACATTTCAAAAGCATCCATTCTGCATTACTCTTAAGTCGTTTAGACAACTGCGAGAAATACGAAACTGGGCGCTCGAAGAGAAATCTAGACCACTCCATCCAAATTTCAGTCCAGCATCTTAAGTTTGTGCTACCTCGCTGCTTGGCTGTACGTGGAGCGCATAAACTTAGATGTGATGCCAATTATGAACGAACGCTCCCCCAGGAACTACTTGTTTAAAATGAACAGGAGTTGCTGGACATAGCACAAAAGGTACGTCGTCATAGCATCCGTGGTAGGCTGAACCCCTCGACTCGCTGTATGTGTGTGTACACCACTAGCTTACTGGTCTCATTATCAAACCAACTGTTTCTACTTAAAGCTCCATTATATGGATTATCGAACTAAAAAATATTCGTGTGAGGGTACCTCGGTGCGGAGGTCGCAGCATATTCTGTTGGGTGGAGAATCATAGACAAACACGTATGACGGGCGTTCAATAAGTAAGGAAACCACCTTTTTTGTAAGCAGGTTGATTTTATTCAGTATTCCAATAGATTGTATTAATCCCCACTTTTTTGGCTACAAAATCCTGGTTTTCTACAAGTTCCATTCAATGCTGTGGAATTGCGGCACATTACTGGGAGGACCTGTATGCCAGCATGGTACCTCACTGGCTGTCAACTTAGCCAACGCTTGCTGCATTAATAGCATCGCACCCCCTCCCTCTCCAATCCGCGGAGTGCCACATTCATTGAACTAAACATATGGAAGGTGCAAGATAAGAAGAACACTCCAAAGAAGTTTTGTGAGCTCCTCTCGCGTGCGCAGACTTGTGAGAGATCTCGCATTGTCATGGTGAAGGAGAAGTTCGCTTGAATTTTTGTGGAGATGAACACCCTAAATCGTTTCTTCGATTTTGTGACGATAGCACAATGTACTTCAATGCTGGTCTCTGCATCATGAGGAAAGACAACGAGCAGATGAAGCCTTCGGAGTCCCACAGGACCAGCTCAGGGTGGGGTTTTGGACTTTTTCTAAAGAGGACATGTGGGATGGCGACACTCAGTGGGTTGTTTTGTTACGGTTTGTTACATCGCATGCGACGATCTTCCACAAAAAAGTCGGTACGGTCAGCCTTGTAAATTGCAAACCATTCGCCCACATGTTTCGTCGTTTCTGTTTATGGTCTTTTAGGAGGCGAAGAACCTAGCGGGCACACACCTTTCAGTACCCAACTGGTGGACGAGCGTGTGCTACCAATGGAGTTGTGGAGAGAGGTGTTTGTGATCCGTCCATCACCTCTAATTGCAGGATTCGCAGCTGTGTGCCACCGGCTAATACGCACGAGATCGGACTGGTTTGCGCGACATTTTGCGATGATGAGAGACGTCTCGCCCAACGACTCAGCGTGCTTTTGTTCACAACCAGTTCTCCGTAGACATTCTGAAAGCGCGTTAAATATCTTCGATGCTCTGGTTTTCCGCCAAAAGAAACTCAATGGCAGCTGTATGCTTGGAACGCACCTCCGTAACAGACGCCATGTTGAAGGCTATGTATAGCGAAGCCACCTACCGAGATTTCATGGAAGTATAGGGGCTGAAGCAGGAATATTTCACAATGTTCCGCAACAAATTCCGCATTTTTCGAACCTAAATTTGGTGCGAGGGAAAAAGTGTGCTGCTATACTTCTTGAATCCACTCGTAGAAATTACTTCAGTTATGGGCCTTGTTACTCATGTTTTATATTAATGATCTGTCAATATTAATACGAGACATTTGTGTACGGTTCATATAAGCTACGCAAATATCCACTCTGATCTTGATAGGACTTCAAAGTGGTTCAAATTTAGTTACTTTGCTTTGTACGCCCTAAATGTACAATTGTGTGATTCATAAAACGTCGGAACATAATATCCTGTGATTACAATGAAAATTATTCATATCTGGAATCAGCCCATTAATGCAAATACCCAATAAATAAAATGGATAGGAATAGGTTAAGTAGCAGGTACAACAGGGGGGGGGGGGGGCGGCGGCAGGGACTGCCCCTACGTACATAACCCGCAAGCCACCGCACGGTTTGTGGCTGAGAGTACTATGTACCACTACTAGTCGCTCCTTTCATGTTCCAGCCGCAAACAGAGCGAGGGGAAGGGACTGTGCTTCCGCATGAGCCCTAATTTCTCGAAAGTTATCGTCGTGGCTCTTAAGCGAAATGTATGTTAGTGGCCGTAGGATCGTTACGCAGTCAGCTTCAAATGCCAGTTCTCTGAATTTTCTGCATAGAGTTTCTCGAAAAGAACGTTGCCTTCTCTCCTGGGATTCCCATTTGAGTTCTCGAAGCATTTCCGTAACACCTGCGTGTTGTTCGAAAGTACCAGTAACAAATCTAGCAGCCCGCCAGCGAATTGATTCGATGTCTTCCTTTAATCCAACTTGGTGCAATCCCAAACATTAACAGTATTCAAAAATAGGTCGCACCAGCGTCCTATGTGTGGTCTCCTTCACAAGTGAACCACACTTCTCTAACACTCCCTCAACGAACTAAAATCCCCCATTCAGTTCCCCTACCACAGTCCTCACATGCTCGTTCTATTTCATAACACTTTGCAACCTTAAGCCCAGATATTTACACGACGTGACTATCAAGCAGTCCACGAGCAGCAGACCTTCCCCGAAAAGCTGGAAAAACCTGAAGACCGACGTGAAGTAACCAATGAAAATGTAGTTAGATAGGTTGGTTGGTTTGTGGTGGTTAAAGAGACCAGACTGCTACGGTCATCGGTCCCTTTTTCCAAATACTAAAAACACCCAGGGAGAATAAAAACGATCAACAGACGGTAAGACAGACAACACATAACAAGAGAAACGTAGACAAAGACCAGACAAGACGAACTAAAATCACAGAGTGTGACGGTGGTTGGCCGACCATTCAAACAAAAAGGGAAAAGCCAAGCATGACCTATTGGCACAAATACATCTTCTGCATGATTGTAGCTCTGGGTAGAGATGGGCAAACTGAAAACCACCGCGAAACACATGAAAAAAAATCAGACAAATCGTAGGCCATAGGCCAGAATCAACACAAAAACTCACACACTTACATTAAGCGATAAAATCCCCCTGCTCGAATAAAACGAAGAACTATGTCCGCTATGGAAGAGTCGTCAGATAAAAGCGCAGAGAGCCTATCACGCAGCGCAAAAGTCTGCCTGAGCACAGTTAAAAGGGTGCACTCCAACAGAATATGGACCACCGTCAAGGACGCCCCACAACGACAAAGAGGGGGATCCTCACGACACAGTAAATAACTGTGCGTGACTCGGGTGTGGCCAATGCGGAGCCGACAAAGGACGACTGATTCCCTGCGGTTGGCTCGCATGGATGACCGCCACACAGTAGTCGTCTTCTTGATACGGAGGAGTTTGTTTGGCACGGGCAGGTTGCGCCAATCAGCGTCCCATAAATCGAAAACTTTGCGGCGTAATAGTGCCCGCAAATCAGTCGCCGGGAGGCCAATCTCCAGAGATGGTGCACTAGTGGCCACTTTCGCCAGGCAGTCAACAGTTTCATTTCCGGGTATCCCAACATGGCCCAGGGTCCAAACAAAGGCCACAGATCTGCCGCAACGGGCAAGAGTATGCAGGGACTCCTGGATAGCCATCACCAGACGAGAACGAGGGGAAACACTGGTCGAGAGCTCGTAAACCGCTCAGGGAATCGCTACAGATAACGAAGGACTCACCTGAGCAGGAGCGGATATACTCTAGGGCACGAAAGATGGCGACCAGCTCAGCAGTGTAAACACTGCAGCAGCCGACAACGAACGTTGTTCAGAATGGTCCCCTAGAGTTAGTGCATAACCGACACGACCAGCAACCATCGAACCGTCGGTATAGGCCAACGCCAGAGCCCTGATACGTGGCCAGGATGGAATAAAAGCGGCGTCGGAAGGCCACCAGAGGAACTGAGCCCTTCGGGCCCTGTGCCAAGTCGAGCCGAAGGCAAGGGCGAGGCACACAACATGGGGGTGTACGCAGAGGGGCCCGGAAAGGAGGTGGTACAGGGAAACACCCAAGCCCGTAGAGAAGCTGTTTGACGCGTACGGCGATCGGACAACCTGACCGGGGCCGACGTTCTGGCAGACGGACGACTGACTGCGGGAACAGGACACGATAATTTGGATGCCCGGGCAAGCAAAAACATGGGCAGAATAAGCAGCCAGTAATTGTTGGTGTCGTAAACGCAGTGGAGGGACGCATGCCGTCCACAAGCATGCCGTCCACAAGCATGCCGTCCACAAGCATGCCGTCCACAGGGCTGGTCCGGAAGGCACCAGTGGCAAGGCGTATCCCGCTGTGGAGGATTGGGTCCAGCAGCCGTAACGCAGATGGGGATGCCGAGCCATAAGCCAGACTCCCATAGTCCAGACGGTACTGGATTAACGCCTGGTAAAGCCGTAGGAGAGTAGATCGATCGGCGCCCCTCCTGGTGTGACTCAAGCATCGCAGAGCATTTAGTAGATGCCGCCAACACGCCTGTTTAAGCTGCCAAGTCAACTGGGCATCAAAAACCACCCCCAAAAACCTATGTGACTCCACCACTGTAAGAAGCTCGCCATCAAGATAAAGCCGCGGCTCCGGGTGAACAGTGCGTCGCCGGCAGAAATGCATAACGCAGGTCTTGGCTGCCGAAAGCTGAAAACCATGCGCTACAGCCCAAGACTGCGCCTTGCGGATTGCGCCCTGTAGCTGACGTTCAGCAGCTGCAATGCCAATAGAGCTGTAGTAAAGGCAGAAGTCGTCAGCATACAGCGAAGCGGAGACAGAATTTCCCACGGCCGCAGCGAGCCCGTTAATGGCTATTAAAAACAGACAGACACTTAGAACAGAACCCTGTGGCACACCGTTCTCCTGGACTTGGGAGGAACTATATGAGGCCGCGACGTGCACGCGGAAGGTACGATACGACAGAAAATTGCGGATATAGATCGGCAGAGGGCCCCGAAAGCCCCATCCATGAAGCATAGAAAGGATGTGATGACGTCATGTCGTATCGTACGCCTTCCGCATGTCGAAAAAGACAGCGACCAGATGCTGACGGCGGGCAAAGGCAGTACGGATGGCCGACTCCAGGCTCACTAGATTGTCGGGGGCGGAGCGGCCTTTACGGAACCCACCTTGAGACGGATTCAGAAGGCCCCGAGACTCCAGTACCCAATTCAAGCGCCGGCTCACCATCCGTTCAAGCAACTTGCAAAGAACGTTGGTGAGGCTAATAGGACGGTAGTTGTCCACCTCCAAAGGGTTCTTCCCCGGTTTCAGAATGGGGACAACAAGACTTTCCCGCCATTGCTACGGAAACTCACCCTCGACCCAAATGCGGTTGTAAAGGTCGAGGAGGCGTCGCTGGCAGTCCACTGAAAGGTGTTTCAGCATCTGAGAGTGGATGCTATCTGGGCCAGGGTCGGTATCAGGACAAGTGGCGAGGGCACTGAGGAATTCCCACTCACTGAATGGAACATTGTACAATTCGGGATGGTGGGTGCGAAAAGAAAGACTCCGACGTTCTATCCGCTCTTTAATGGAGCGGAAGCCCAAGGGGTAGTTGGCAGAAGCGGAATTCAGAGCAAAGTGCTCTGCCAAGCGGTTTGCAATGACGTCGGAGTCAGTACAAACAGCTCCATTCAGTGAGAGCGCGGGAACGCTGACAGGGGTCCGATAGCCATAGAGGTGGCGAATCTTGGCCCAGACCTGCGATGAAGTGACATGGAGGCCAATGGTGGACACATACCGCTCCCAGCACTCCTGCTTGCGTTGGCGGATAATGCGGCGGGCTCGCGCACGCAGCCGTTTGAAGGCGATAAGGTGTTCGATTGAGGGATGTCGCTTGTAACGCTGGAGCGCCCGCCCGCGAGCTTTAATCGCTTCATCGATCTCAGGCGACCACCAAGGTACAGTCCGCCGCCGAGGGGACCCAGAAGAACGGGGAATGGCAAATTCGGCGGCAGTAACGATGCTGGTGGTGACCGATTGAACCACTGCATCAATGTCATCGTTAGAGAGAGGCTCAATAGCGGCAGTGGAGGAGAACAAGTCCCAGTCAGCCTGATTCAGAGCCCATCTGCTAGGGCGCCCAGAAGACTGACGCTGTAGTAGTGACAGAAAGATCGGAAAGTGGTCACTACCACAAAGGTCGTCATGCACTCTCCATTGGACAGACGGTAAGAGGCTAGGGCTACAGATCGAAAGGTCAATGGCGGAGTATGTGCCATGCGCTACACTGAAGTGTGTGAAGGCACCATCATTTAATATCGAGAGATCGAGCTGCGCCAATAAATGCTCAACGATGGCGCCTCGACCTGTTGCCACCGACCCACCCCACAGATGGTTATGGGCGTTAAAGTCGCCCAGCAACAAGAAAGGTGACGGCAATTTGGCTATCAGAGCAGCCAGGACATGCTCCGCGACATCACCATCCGGTGGAAGATAAAGACTGCAGACGGTAACAGCCTGTGGCGTCCACACCCGAACAGCGACAGCCTCTAAAGGTGTTTGGTGAGGTACAGACTCGCTGTGAAAAGAGTTCAGGACATATATGCAGACGCCACCAGACACCCTTTCATAAGCTGCCCGGATCTTATAATAACCCCAGTAGCCAGGGAGGGCGGGGGTTCGCATTGCCGGAAACCAAGTTTCCTGCAGAGCAATGAAGAGGAATGGGTGAAGGCTAATAAGTTGGCGGAGCTCAGCTAGATGGTGGAAGAAACCGCTGCAGTTCCACTGGAGGATGGTGTTGTCCATGGCTGAGAAAGGCGTGACGGGACTGGGAAGAGAGATTACGCCGCTGGGTCACCTGCTTCCTCCGATTTAGCACCTGTGATAGTGCTGTCCATGGCGTCTGATGGACCGGCGAGATCGAGGTCCTCAGCGGACGCCAGAATCTTCACCGCATCCTCAGACGCAGAGCTGGAAGGTTACGGTGGGATGGCTGCCACCGCGAGTTCCTTGGGCTGAGAGCTCTTCTTGGGTTTCTCACGCCGATCCTTGCGTCGCACCGACTGGGAGGGCTTCACCGATTCAGTCTCCTGGACGGAGGAGGATCGTGAAGCCCTACGACCAGCTGATTGCGGGCACTTACGCCACTGTCGGTCGTCAGGCTTCTCGCTGGCAGAAACCTGGGAAGGGAGGGACTCAAGGGATCCCTCGCGAGCGTGAGAAGCCGAAGAAATTGGACACTTCTCCAGCTTAGAAGTGGGGACGGACGTCCCCGATGGGTGGGATGGTGTTGCTCCTGAGGTAGGTGGCGCAGGAGCAACCCGGTGGGTAGAGCTCCCCACTGGCGAGGGGGCAGGAGGAGTACTACTCGTCGATCCGGCCACAATTGGAGAAACAGACGGGGCTAGCACAGGTGTTGTAGCAGCAGCGTAGGAAGATGTCATTCTCATAGGATGGAGTCTGTCGTATTTCCTTTTGGCCTCAGTGTAGGTTAGTTGGTCCAGGGTCTTGTATTCCATGATTTTACGCTCTTTCTGGAAAATTCGGCAGTCTGGCGAGCAAGGTGAATGGTGCTCCCCGCAGTTGACACAGATGGGAGGCGGGGCACATGGAGTATTGGGATGTGATGGGCGTTCGCAATCTCGACATATGAGGCTGGAAGTGCAGCGAGAAGACATATGGCCGAACTTCCAGCACTTAAAGCACCGCATCGGGGGAGGGATATAGGGCATAACGTCACATCGGTAGACCATCACCTTGACTTTTTCCGGTAATGTATCCCCTTCGAAGGCCAAGATGAAGGCACCGGTAGCAATCTGATTTTCCTTCGGACCCCGATGAACGCGCCGGACGAAACGTACATCTCGGCGCTCTAAATTGGCGCGCAGCTCTTCATCAGACTGCAAAAGGAGATCCCCATGGTAAATAACTCCCTGGACCATATTTAAACTCTTATGGGGTGTGATCGTAACGGCAATATCCCCCAACTTGTCACAAGCGAGTAACCGTCGTTATTGGTCAGAGGATGCCGTTTGTATCAGGACTGACCCAGAGCGCATTTTTGACAAGCCCTCCACGTCCCCAAACTTGTCCTCTAAATGCTCGACGAAGAACTGAGGCTTTGTGGAGAGAAAAGACTCCCTATCAGCCCTCGTACAAACTAAGAAGCGGAGCGAATAACTGCTACTGCCATCCTGAGACTTACGTTCCTCCCACGGTGTGGCCAGGGAGGGGAACGTTTTCGGATCGTACTTCTGAGCGGTAAACTGAGGCTGAGAACGCTTAGAGACTGCTGGCGGCTGGCCACCAGCGAGAGACGATCTACCACGCTTCATTGCGGGTCATCCGCCCTGATGCCACCTACTCCGACCAAGGGCCCTCCCCACGGGCGCCACCCAGCCACGGCAAGAGCCACCTGGCAGGATGGCCGTTGTCGGGAGTCCCGATACCCCAGGAGGATAGGCATCTACTCCTTGGCATACGTGGGAAGTTAACGGCGCAGGCATCAGTAGAGAGATCCCTGTGTTGTCAGGGGGCTACAACCAACAGGGTAGAATGCGGCCCCACCACAACGGAATGACTACCGTGCTGGATGTTAGGTAACATGTGGTCCATGGTCGCCGTCGGTGCAGAAAGAGGCACTGCACAGTGCAAGGTGTAATCTGCCCAAGAGATGGAGAGCGGACAGGACTGTAGTTCAACGGTGTATAAGCTGGCGAAAGGTCTGATCGCAAGATGGACACAATTCACCAAGTAAGGCGACCTTCCCCAATCGGCTCGCTCTTCGGAAAATTTTGAGAGATGGAGGTCAAACCCAACAGGGGACCATCATACAAGGCCGAAAAGTTTGAGACTCCTTTTAGTCGCCTCTTACTACAGGCAGGAATACCGCGGGCCTATTCTAACCCCCCGAACCCGCAGGGGGAGTAGTTAGATAGGCTCGAGAACCAGTGGTGGGTAAGGAATCTAGGAATATTCTAGATGACCCGTACGTGTTGTTCTCTTTTGAACTGTGGCGATGGGATTGGTTGCAGCTGGAGAGGTAGGATGAGTGGACTCACCCCTGAGGCGGCAGCGGCCCACCCTGGTGAGCGCCAACAGCTGCAGCAGCTCCCGGCACAGCGACTCCTTCAGCTCCAGGTCCTCTTCGCTCAGCTCTGCAACAACACACACCACGCACGTTACACAGGGTCAGCGACTTACAAGTGGGTGCATCTACAGCCTCTCCACAGCCACTGTACTCTGCCTTGTCTGTACACCATTCCAGGACTGCTCACCGGTCTGCTCGTGGAGCTGGACCGATCTCACGCATCAGCGGTCAGCAGCCGTGTGGTTCACAACGAGTAGCGGCGTGAGACGAGGAGGAGAGGGGAGTGGAAATAGGAACAAGGCAACACAGCACCAACTATTTTCAACAAATTTACTCTACGGCAACTTACTTTGGTTCTCGGAGTTTTAGTTATTTGGTGTGGCTAATTATAGCCTATCGTAGAAGACACCGTTGCACATATGAGAAAATAATTAAATGAAACATTTCTTTTAATGATGAAAATGTAGGAGCTAAGTACGAAAAACGTGACAACTCTTACGACTGATGCTGGCTTGTGGTGAATGTAGTTTTCGGACGATGTTTATACTGACAACTTACAATTCATGACTATTTGACTTGCATGTCAAACATCAAAATACAGGATATTAACGGATTCTACTTATTTTGCTTTCATTAAAGCATCAGTGGGGTTCCACTTCCTGAATACTGCTAATTCGAAAATAGGCTTTTTACCTGAAGTCTGTTAGTAATTTCTTATTCTTCACCGAGGAAAAAGCAACTCGCTAAATATGTAGGTCCAAACCCAGACATAATCGTGGCTGTAAAATTTGTGAAGTCGTGGAAAGTTATATTGAGCAACGTTTTATACGATTCTAGAAGATGGATTTCATTACTAATTTTTTCCTCCACTGCCTGTCACATTGCAGCTCTATAAATTCCACACGTTATCAGCGGAACGGGCAGGCTACTTTACTCTCAAGTGAGGCTGTGCCCAACCGAAGCAAGTTAAACGAGTGTTGCTTGCCTGCCTGTCTTTTCCCTGTAGGTTAAAGGTCAAGTTAGCTTCACAAGTTGATGAGAAATCTTTTTATCCGAGTATCACAAGATGAGGCACAATACAACAAATATTCGTTTTTGGTCACTGTATGCCAGAAAATGGTCGCTTTTATTTATCCTTTTTACTTTTAGACGTTTTGGGGTTATTTGTTTATTTTAGATATTAATAGTTTTCTGTGCAACTTCTTCATCCCTCGACTAGTACTGGGTGCTCTCAATCGACCCATCATCAGTTCACCTCTAACGCATTTTTTTTTGTAGTAAGCGAAACTCTCTGGAAATCGAAATCTTCTCCTCCTACGAACCTGAACAACACTATTGTACTGCAACGCTAACTTAAGGCTTTGAAAGTATTGTTTCTGTAACAGTGTGTTTAGACAAATATGACCCCAATTATTCAACTATTAATTTTCCACGATGTTTATTGCAGGTCCGCTTAATGCATTGTAAGTGGCCAAAATAGTTCATTCTGAATTCTCCAGATGCATTTTAACAACCACTGAGTTTGGTTTTCATATTATGTTAATCTAAAAAGTAAGTGTCTGAAAGAATAAGCTTTCACTCATTCTAAGCTTTCATCACACTACTCTGCATACCACCAGAATATGGTTTTTAATATTCACTAATCCATATATTTTCCCATTTCGGTCAATGTTTGTCCTAAATTTAGAAAGCCACTATACTGCGAACTCAACATGGGGGGGGGGGGGGGGGGCTTGTCTCTGTGGATAGCTGATAGCTTGCACTTCCCCTGCCTTAGACAATGACGTCTGACCCACTGATTATACTGCGAGCACTCTAACCAGGCTGCGAGCGGGCGTGAGCGCTCGTGCTTGCCTAGCAGTCGCCTGAAAAGGCCTGTGCAGATGGTTACGAAGAACCAGAGGCAGCGAATGATGATGATGATGATGATGATGATACTAAAGTCAACGGAGGAGGAAATGAGGATGAACAAGAAGCACAAGAGTAAGAATATTAAGAAGATATAAAACTTTTAATTTCTGTCACTCATGTATACTTACCGAAATGAAGACTGTTATAGAGGTAGTTTTGACATGAAGTTTGCCATTAAAACGATAAATGTTCACCGAAAATATTTTTGTCCACTTTTTCAGTATTTTTTCCATTTTCTTTTTGCCGCATTTTTTCCATCAATCTGAATGTTTCAATTTTGATATAAGAATAGCAGAAGTGTCTGCGACCCTACTACATTCATTTTTTGCCATATTGGAGCAATTTTGGCCAGGTTATCAGGTTTCTGGCCCACTATGCATGTTCTAATGGAAATGAAATGATCGTTTGGTGTCATTGGCCGAGAGGTCCCTTACGGGGCAGGTCCGGCCGCCTTGGTGCTAATCTTATTACGTTCGAAGCCACATTGGGCGATCTGAGCGCCGGATGGAGATGAAATGACAAATAACACAACACCCAGTCTATGAGCGGAGAAAACATCCGACCCAGCCGGGAATCAAACCCAGACTCTTTGGGACGGCAGTCCGTCACGCAAGATCTTCGTCCGACTTCAACAATGGCTATAAGGATGTGGCACGTTGGAAACTCGGAGGGCTGACTGCTGCACAACGGTCACACCGCACTCTTGGCTTTGAAGGGGACCCGTCGATAGAAATGTTGTCCACGCCACAGAGTGCTGTAGAGACAACAGGTCAGAGTTCACTGTCTCCTCGGTACAATAAAGACGGAGATTTAGAACTGATCTGATCTTCAAACTTATTTTACACATACATGCTGTGATTCCGGTCACGATTTATAAAAATTATCTTCTACGTCCGCTCTACAACCACTACAAGCTTGTAACAGGAACTGTGAAACATCCTACATACAAACCATACGTTCGTATAGAAGGTGAATATATCACACAGTGCATGCTAAGAAGTACAGACTTCTGACAGGCTCGGGAACGCGGAAATAACAAAAAGTAAGTATATACAAATTACCTACTTAGGTACTTAATTTGCTTTGTACTTACCATAGGTTAAGGTTGATGCGACTGAAATTTCGTATTTGCTTGTGGAGATAAAAAGAAACCCATCCGTTATGTGGCACAAACGTCAAAGGTGCACCCTTTCCTCACTGGGGGTCCTTGAAGAGTCTGACACTGGACTTCCATAGGCCGTGGACTCTGGTAATCTAAGTGAAATGTAATGTGTATTGCACATCAGATTCCAGTGTCACATATTGCTTACGAAGCAGTCAAAACATGAACACCATTATTCAGTGATTTGGATTTTCTTTATTACGACTGCATGGTATGTCACACGCAATTTCTTAGCCTGCCGGCAGAAAGTCACAGTGTCCTCTATGTGGTGTCACCACCAGACACCACACTTGCTAGGTGGAAGCCTTTAAATCGGCTGCGGTCCGTTAGTAAACGTCGGACCCGCGTGTCGCCACTATCAGTGATTGCAGACCGAGCGCCGCCACACGGCAGGTCTAGTCTAGAGAGACTCCCTAGCACTCGCCCCAGTTGTACAGCCAACTTTGCTAGCGATGGTTCACTGTCTACACACGCTCTCATTTGCCGAGTCGACAATTTAGCATAGCCTTCAGCCACATCATTTGCTACGACCTAGCAAGGCGCCATATTCAGTTACTGCCAGAATGTATTCTTAACAGATAATATTGTGAATCATGTACCGTCAAGAGCGACGTTCATCATTAATGGATTAAAGTTAAGTATCAAACTAATTACGTCCGCTTTCTGAATTATCATTCCTTGTCATGTTCCAGACCTCACGTCAGTATAGTTCTTCCCTCCACACGCCAGCCTGCGTGAGCTAAAACGCGTGCAATTCGTCCGCCTCTAGTAACACGGTGTTGGATCTTCTGCCAACACAACACACTAAAATGCCAAAACTTCCGTAAACTTAGTTTACACCGGTGTCATCAGCCTCCGACCTATCTGTCTTCTCAGCAGAAGGAAATTATAACAATTTCACGAAAGTAATACCAAACAGGGCAATAAGTATTCACACTGCTAAAGCTGGATTGTGACACCTAGAAAGCACCCCAGGCAATTATCTCCCGGTTCTGGAACGTGTGATCGTTCTCTTCTGACTGAAACATGCTGTAGCCGGTCAATTTCATAGCTTTTCACCGAAAGCACGATAATTCCCTTATTTGACTAGTCCTCGGCAACGAATTTAATTGGTTCATATGACAGTTTTTATTTTACGAATATCAAACTAAGGAATACCACCTTAGTGACAGAAGGAAAGGTTTTCTCTAGAATATCTAATTCGCCTATTTTACAGTTACAACATCGTGCAATGTATATGATTACACAATGTGTTTCACCCTCTCATTCATCATTAGTTATTAGCAAAATCCAAAATTCATTCAGACAGTGATACAGTGCATTGAGATTCTCACTTTGACAGTATAATGAATGAAAAGAGTAAAGACGAGAGAGAGAGAGAGAGAGAGAGAGAGAGAGAGAGAGAGAGAGAGAGAGAGAGAGAGAGAGACTTCATCATCCGGTTCATTTAAATCAGATTGTGCATCAGAAAATACTTCTGTTGGAATAGAATTTAAATCTGGTGGTTCAGGAACCATCATACCCTACTGGTCGGATAGTGGATGGGAGGTTAGGGTAGGGTAGTTCATTACCTTCTTGTTTTTCGAATTTTAACCACTAATATCAACACGCCTAAAGCAGCAATCATCAGAAAGATTTCTTGGTTCCTTCTATATCACCAGAACAGCAAATCTAAAGGCTTTTTCTACTTTTTGGACCATTTTCTCACATCTTCAACACACACGACATACTGTCCAAAATTTACCTTTATCAAGTTTAGATCCAAAGTATGATAGACAAACCCTTTTCACAAAATCTGTAATGCTTCTTTGGTCTTTTTCAATCAAATTCACCACAAATATAACAAAAACTGTCAGCAGAGTTTTTATAAGCACGATTGGACATTGTACTGAGCACATGTACAGGAAACGGGAAGTGAGGTTAGGTTGACAGTGAACTAAACACCATCTGTTAATATAAAAATAGAATCTTTTTTGCCAGCAGATGTTTTCCAGCAGTGCTACAAGCGTCATCTACATTCATTAACTTTTTTAAAATTATTTGAACTATATAAAAGCTGTTAAATTCTTTAAAAATCGCTTAATTTAATAAATTTAGCTGTAAAACGTGAAGAAATGGTGGATTATAGAGTATTTTAAGTATCATATTTGGATTTTTCACCCTAAAAAACATATCGTATTTTCAGCAAAAATTTTTTTCCGTCATTGGCCTGTGTAATAATTGAGCGCTGCTGGAATTTTCATGGTAAAAATACAGTTTAACTGAAATAGTGTTGAGCTGAAGTCGTCTTAGGCATGTACAGAAATACATCAGCGTGTCAGAATGTTGCTCGTAGTGGAAAGTTATACCATATAATTTTTACTACTTAATTTTAGTATCTCCGAAATAATTTCAGGTATAGAACAAATTCCTGAAACTTTGAGAATCGGTGCACGGAAACGACTTAATAAATTACATGTTGGTATACGATTTATGTGATCTGCGAAGTGTCTTAGTGTGCCTATAGTCCGATTGAAATTAATTGATAGTCGACACTTTGCGCGTTTGAGATGGTTTTCTCCAGTCAGAGCGCTCAACGTAACGTCCGAACTGCTAACCTTTACCACACAGTCATAAAGATTCACTCACTCCCAATTCCTTTCCTGTTCCCTTTCTTTATGTGTGTGGATCCCTTCTTTCTGGTCATTTTATTTGGTACCACACGCACCAACGAAACACGTATGTTTCATACACTAACCAATTACTGCTGCATTCTTGAGCTCAAGACACGATTAAGCGTCACATATTCAGTTGTTATAATCACAGAGGTTGGCTTTCATTAGATAAGTTCCACTTTGCGTGGATCCTAATTTTTGATGGCTGCAATAAATCGTTGCCACTGCGTCACCAGAGCCTTAAATGCAACGACCTTCCGAAATATAATGGCATAACACAGCGGTTAGTGTATAAATCTAACATGAAGATCATAGGCTGGAATCTCGTCAAATGCAGCGAATATTTTTATTTTTGTAAACCTAATCAAAAGACTGATTGTTATTACTCAGTTAATAGGTTTAAATGTAATTTTTTTATTTCCAATACTTTGCCACGTCATTATCATCGTATTGACTGTATTTGCTCTTATTTTTCTTCTCACTCTCTTTTACATTTGGAATCATCTTGCGCCGCCTATGATCTACAACCAATAGCCAACGAGGGCTGCTCATCAGTTGGTAAAGCGACAACTCGTGTAGCCAGTGAGAGGATAGCTTCATGTAACGAATGATAGCGGAAAATTACAGTGTCCTTTTACTGCTGAAACTATTTTTCCCTCTTGAGCTTGCTCGTAGAGCTTGCTCGTAGAGCTTGCTCGTAGAGCTTAACTTTAAAGTCCGCGAACAAAGCGATTGTGATTTTATTTCTGTCGTAGATTATTGATCGCCATTTTCTAGGATGCACTGCACATCACGAGGATGCGATCAGGCCACGAGTTTAAATTCAGTGCTACAAGAAAAGCGTCGTCTACCGCAGTTAAGTCGTTGATTAATTAACGTTAACTGTAGACAGAGCGTCTCTGTTTAAGTCATACCTCGTCCTGCCGCTTCAGCATTCTTCCGAGTTGCACGATAACAGAATTTGCGAATCGACCGTGTGTGTGTGTGTGTGTGTGTGTGTGTGTGTGTGTGTGTGTGTGTGTGTGTGTGTGTGTGTGTGTGTGTGTGCGGTAGCGGATGTAACAACACTGTAGCGGCAAGTGACAGACGTCAGCCACGAGGAAATTCTAATCTCACTATAGGCTTGCAGCGAGCAGGACTGGGAAGACAGATGGCGATTTCCCAGCGTGTGTACATGTTCTGTAGGGCACCAGCCACAGCAGCAAGAAGATTCCTGCAGCTTCCCAGTCGTCAAAGCCAAAGAGCCAGTGCCAAGATCGGTATTTGAGTTGGTCCGTGAGGTGTGGTGAGATGGCGAATTAGCAGTGCACTCTCTGTGAAAGATAGAGACCTGGGTTAGAATCCTGCCTCGAGATGACTGGGTCTTTGTGTTTTCCTCATTTCATCATCATTCATTCCAGTGGCGAGATTGGACTTAGCAAAGGTTGGGAATTGGTTCGGGCGCTGACAACCAAGCAGTTGAGTGTCCCACAATCCAATCATCATCCCCTCACTCCCCACACAACAGTCAACCAAGCAGTCAGTTATTGTGACCCATTTTTGAGTTCTCCTTGAGTATTTGGAATCTCCACCAGGTCGGATTTAGGGAAAACATCGAAAGTTATGCTAGATTTGTCACAAGTAGGGTAGAGCTACACATGAGCATTACGGAAATGCTCCATGAAATCTTTCCACCTGTGTATAATCATCGCAGCCAATACTCTGCTAACCAGTGAACTCAAAACCGATTCTGTGAAGACTCCAACCCTCGTTTATAAAACAGTTCCATATGCCTGATTACAAAAGAGCTAAGGCTTAAATAATTTAAATTAAGCATGTAAAATCTAAGTGGTTGAAGATACACTCATGATTACTTTAAATTCAATAATTGTATGCCATATATGATGGAGTCTTATGAGAATTACAATTCTTTTCACAAATGGAAGGTGGACAGAGGGGGAACGCAAAGAGGCGGGAAAAGGGGAAAGCAAAGCAATCGGGATTTGAACCCAGGATCTTCTGCTACCTAGGCAGTTGGGTCAACCATTCCGCAACCCAGACACAGTATTAATCGGAACTGCATGGAGTATCTCGGCACACCGCCAAAGACACCACACTTTCATTTAACTTGATCGCATCGATGGGCTATGACTAACACCTTCAGTGCGAATTCACTATCACGTTCGACCCTCTGCGGGAATTTCAAGGCAGCGAACATTGAGGACATGGACGGAGATTACGTATAGGTGTTGCTAGGTGGTAATGTGCGGTACTGCGAACAACACTGTATCTGGGTGGCGCAATGGTTAACGTAACTGCCTAATAAGCAGGAGATCCTGGGACACATTTTCGCTCGTCGCCGCTGACTACATAAATTGCTGATGCAATCCACATTCACTTTGCATAATATGTACCACAGCTGCGGATTTCGTGTGGTGTCTTCCCTTTCGAAGATGTCCGAAAGAACGCCACACTTTAATATAACAGTTTCTTTAATTCCCTGTTTATCTTTATGTCACACTGTGATACGATTTTGCAGTGATTTTCAGTGATGTTTGTTGATACTACCTGTGAAATGTGTTGCGAATGCAGTTAGTAGTAAAGAAATAAAACGTTATGCTTGATGCTAAGGACGTGGGTACATAAATGGAGAAAAGGTAAGAATGGAAACAATAACCGGGTTTCGAATACGGGCTGCAAAAAACGAGAAGCTGTAACGCTAGTCCTTGTGCCACCATCTCGGCTGAGATCACCGAGCGCTAAAATGCATGTAAATTACGTAGAAAACTGACAGTCGAATATGCACGGATAAACCAAGAGAAGTGTTCGCTTATTTTGCCCCCTCTTCCACTGTGTACAGTTTCTGGGAAACTGAATTATAGCACATGCCGAGTTCTCATAGTAAGTCGTCGGCCGTTTAATGCGTGCGTCCACCTCTATAAATCTACAACGATTTCATACTTTGGCGACGTTAATATGTTTGGTGGTGGCGAATCACTCTCCTCGGCAGAGCCGGCAATCAGCGCAGACACACAGCGAGAACAAATTAGCTGTAAATGAGGCCTGTCGGTAGGACTCGCTCAGCGCGGCGCGGCCTTTCAGATGGGCGGCCAACAGCTGGCGGCTCCCCAGCAATGCGTCCCAAATTGACGTCGGCGACGGGCGTCGGCAAGTGGCGCGGCCGGCCAGTGGGCAATTGGCCGCCCTAATATATAGGACCGAGCTGCCGCTGCTTCCGGGGTTATACTTAGCGCCACTGCACTGCATATCGGCGGCAAACCACCCACGAAGACTCCGTCACCGGCTGTGTTCCCGGACACATCAAAGGGAATATCCTCTGCCAACCAACAGTCTCTTATTCCGTAGTAATCGGGCGAATATACAGAAGGTTTCTTCCTTTGTAGACCCCTGAATGGAATGAACAGACCCTGTCTCAACCCCTAAATAGTCTGCCGGAATTGTAATAAAGGGTTACGGAGATCCCAACGACCTGAATGGCTATCTCTGGAGAAAAGAATGTCTATATCCATACACCTCAAGCCACCACACAGTGCGTGCGCCACATTTAGTCAGGTCATTTGCTATCCTGTTCACTTGCAAATGGCGCCAGAGAAAAACGATTGGGTACATTCTTCTGTACGAGCCATTGTTTGTCCTATCTTAGTGGTGCATACAGGGTGAAAAGTATTTAAACCGACAAACTCTGGGAGGTTGTAGGAGACATCAAAACAAATATTTTCCCTAATGTCATTTTTTCCTATGAGGATTATTTAAACCTGTGGAGGCCGTGTTACGCTCTTCAGTTGTTAGAGGTCGTATTACGATCTTCAGTTGTAGGCAACTGCTGTCTACCAGTGTAGTAGTGCATGGTCTCTGTTTACTAATGGAGCGATACACCTGGAGTGAGTACACTTATATGGTTGGCGCGTACTACGTAGCGCACCAAAACGGACGAGCTGTACAGCGTGTTTATCAACAGCAATATCCTAATCGCCATATCCCGGGGATACTTCAATCAACACTCGTGCAATTGCACGTAACATGGGGACGAATCAGACGAATGTAAGAACAGTCCTTCGAGAGCAATTGTTAAGTCCATTTCACTTACAGCGTGTCCACCTGGAATCAGTTGATTATCCACCCAGAGCACAATTATCGCAGTGGTACCTGCAACAGTGTGAAATGCATAAGACATTTCCATCTTCTGTTTACCGATGAAGCAACGCTCGGGCGTGATGGAGTCTTCAACATGCACAATTCGCATGTTTGGAGTGAGGATAACCCATATGCCACAGTTACTAGCGCTCCTCAAGTGCGGTTCTTCTTTAATGCGTGGGTCGGTGTCGTTGGGGACTGTTTAATTGGGCCGTATCTGTCACCTAGGCCATTAAATGGCAGGCACTATTACAATATTCTCCCCAGAGCGTTGCCATAATTACTGAAAGACGTCCCGCTCCTCCTCTGCCAACCAACCGTTTCTTATTCCGTGGCAATTGGGCGAATATACAGAAGGTTTCTTCCTTTGTAGACCCCTGAATGGAATGAACAGACCCTGTCTCAACCCCTAAATAGTCTGCCGGAATTGTAATAAAGGGTTACGGAGATCCCAACGACCTGAATGGCTATCTCTGGAGAAAAGAATGTCTATATCCATACACCTCAAGCCACCACACAGTGCGTGCGCCACATTTAGTCAGGTCATTTGCTATCCTGTTCACTTGCAAATGGCGCCAGAGAAAAACGATTGGGTACATTCTTCTGTACGAGCCATTGTTTGTCCTATCTTAGTGGTGCATACAGGGTGAAAAGTATTTAAACCGACAAACTCTGGGAGGTTGTAGGAGACATCAAAACAAATATTTTCCCTAATGTCATTTTTTCCTATGAGGATTATTTAAACCTGTGGAGGCCGTGTTACGCTCTTCAGTTGTTAGAGGTCGTATTACGATCTTCAGTTGTAGGCAACTGCTGTCTACCAGTGTAGTAGTGCATGGTCTCTGTTTACTAACGGAGCGATACACCTGGAGTGAGTACACTTATATGGTTGGCGCGTACTACGTAGCGCACCAAAACGGACGAGCTGTACAGCGTGTTTATCAACAGCAATATCCTAATCGCCATATCCCGGGGATACTTCAATCAGCACTCGTGCAATTGCACGTAACATGGGGACGAATCAGACGAATGTAAGAACAGTCCTTCGAGAGCAATTGTTAAGTCCATTTCACTTACAGCGTGTCCACCTGGAATCAGTTGATTATCCACCCAGAGCACAATTATCGCAGTGGTACCTGCAACAGTGTGAAATGCATCCTACATTTCCATCCTCTGCGTTGTTTACGGATGAAGCAACGTTCGGGCTTGATGGAATCTTCAACATGCACAATTCGCATGTTTGGAGTGAGGATAACCCACATGCCACAGTTACTAGCGCTCCTCAAGTGCGGTTCTTCTTTAATGCGTGGGACTGTTTAATTGGGCCGTATCTGCCACCTAGGCCATTAAATGGCAGGCACTATTACAATTTTCTCGCCAGAGCATTGCCAGAATTGCTGGAAGACGTCGCGCTCCCTACAAGGCAACGCATGTGGTTCCAGCATGACGGGGTGCCGGCACATTTCAGTCGTCGTGTGCGTCGATTCCTGGACCGACGATTCCCAGAAACGTGGATTGGCAGAGGTGGTCCTGTACCATGGCCTGCTCGATCCCCAGATATGTCCCCTCTGGACTTTTTTGTGTGGGGAGAGATGCTCAACCTTGTTTACGCAACTCCTGTAGCATCAGAAGAGAATCTGGTTGTCCGGATAGTAGCAGCAGCAGGAACAATTCAGGATACTCCGGGGGTTTTTGCCCGTGTCAGATAGAACATGATCCGACAGGTAACCTTTGTTTACATGTCAACGGAGGCATTTTTCAAAATCTACTGCAATTGAAATTGAGTTGTGTTAATGTGTTGTCTCTTGGTCACAAAAAACTGTAAAAGCGTTTGTTGGTTTAATGAATTTGCCGCCAGAGAAATCTTCCTCTACCGGTTTAAATACTCCTCATAGTGAAAAACGGCATTAGGGAAAAATATTTTTGATGTCCCCTACAACTTCCCAGTTTGTCGGTTTAAATACTTTTCACCCGGTATATGAGATGGACACTGGTGGCAATAGGATTGTTTTGCTGTCTATTCCAAATTCCAGCTCACTGAACTTTTTGAATCTTATAAAATTTCCACTTTGCGGCAGAATGTGCGCTCATATGAAACTTCCTGGCTGATTAAAACTGTGTGCCACACTAGGACTCTAACACAGCACTTTTTCCTTTCTCAGACTAGCGCTCTACAAACTGAGCTGCCCAGGCATGACTCACAACCCATCCTAACAACTTTAGTTCTACCAATGTGTCATCTCAGCTTCCATGACGTTTGAAAGGAAGGAGATGAGGTACTGGCGGAAGTAAAGCTTTGAGGACGGGTAGTGAGTCTTGCTTGGGCAGCTCAGTCGGTAGGTCACTTGCCCGTTAAAGGCTAAAACGCCTGAGTTCGATACTCAGAATAGCACACATTTTTAATCTGCAAGGAATTTCTTAAACACTGTTTAGCTAAAAGCACGTCGTCTTCCCTCCAGGGATGCCCCATTTCATGAAGCATTTTCGTAATGTTCATGTGCAGATCTACCCTACCTGTGAAATATCTAGCAAAGCTTTCGATGTATTTCCTAAATCCGACCTGGTGGGGATTACAGATACTCGTGGAGAACCCAAAAATGAGTCACAATAACTGACTGCCTCTTGACTGTGCGGTGGGGAGTGAGGGGATGATGATTATGTTGTGGGGCATTCAGCTGCACGGTGATGAGCTCCCAAACAAATTCCCAACCTTTGGTCAGTACAATATCGCCACTTGCATGAATGATAATGGAATGAGGACAACACAAACACCCAGTCATCTCGAGGTAGGTGAAAATCCCTGATACCGCTGGGAATCGAATCAAGACCCCGTGCTCGGCAAGCGAGAATGCGACCGATAGACCACAAGCTGCGGACGGCAGTGAGGGGAGGGACCGAACAGGGAGGTCATCAGTCCCACGATCTAAGGTGATAAACTAAGTGAGGAACAACAGACAGCACAGTCCAGTCGATGGGAAAGGGAAAGATGCAAAAGGAATATCAGGCCAGAAGGTAGGAAGGGGTGGGGGGTTGAGGAAGAGCGACAGCCCAATGGCGACACAATGGGGAGGAGGCCAGGGAAAGAAGACTCAAGGAAACGAGAAAAAAAGGCACAAGACAAAATGTAGGAAAAAGGGGTGTGTGTGGGGGGGGGGGGAGGGGGAGGTGGCACCACCACCACATCGCAGAGTGCTGACAGCACCAAACAACAGCGTGGAAAACGGGAGTGGTGCCTCACGAGGTCCACGTTCTTGTTCAACACTTAGGCACCTCAGGGTGCTGAAAACAGCCTGGCCGGTAGGAAGGAGATCTAAGGACCACACACTTCCGACAACACGCGAATGGGTCATCGACGGTCAACATAGAATTCTGTGTGGGATCGAGCGAACTCCAGCAGCTAGTATGATACCTTTCGTGCTGGGCCAGAACCGCGCCGGCAGCGCTCCAAGCCACAAACGACGAGTTGACTAGGTAGCCTTCAGCGGGAATCCAACACACAGCTGAACGAGGCATTGGCTACAACGCCCGGTGTAGAACAAGACAACTGGAAATATAGTTAATAAATAACTGAACTTTGACAATGTTTTACTAGCAACAGATACGCTTCACAGGTATCCAAGTCCTATCTTCATGCAAAGAGGAGTCACCTCTGAAGCATCTTAACCCAGTAAAAACAACCATTTTAAGGAAGAAATACTGCTGAGAGTTAGAGTTCTTCCGAATAATCGGTACAGAATCGAACACGTGTTTCTTCAGGTGGAGATGCCTTTCCTTTGTTGAGCGATCATGTTGAGTTTGCAGATATGAAGGGATTATTTAAATAGTAGTACAAGTCCATTTTTGTTCATGTTGAGATACAGAGTCCTAAAGTTAAATGAGCGCTGAAAGTCTGCAGTTGAGATACCAGAAATATTCAAGTATATGGCTTCTTGCTAGAGATGAACCTTCCTTTCTGTTTGTTTGGCTCATTAATTTCAGAAGCATTACAGACAGAAAAGTGGTGTGTGGTGTGTGTGTGTGTGTGTGTGTGTGTGTGTGTGTGTGTGTGTGTGTGTGTGTGGTTTGAGGTTTTCGGGCGCTAAACACAGAAAAGTGGAGGTAATGGACTTGTACCACTATTGAAATAAGCCCTTCATATATTCGAACATTTTTGCTATTTAGACCCTCGTGTTACGCCTGAAAAAAAAGAAAAAAAGAACCGCGTTACGATCTTGCATGGTGAATATTTGCAAAAACGAAATTCAATTACTTTAATAATTTTCGAGTTATCCCAGTGTGGAACTGAATATATGCAACACAAAATTTGTTTGCTTTGCCATCCTTCTCAGCAAGCACAAAAATACTTGTTTTGTAAGTAAGACCGCCTTTTCTTGCTGCAACTTTGTTTTTCTCAGGTGCGTTTCGCCTTTTTCTCCTCCAAGGCATCTTCAGTGGGATCTACAACGATACAGTTTTGTTATTTTTAGATTACCAAACAGTTCACGTAGCGTTTATTTATGTATATAAGTAGGTAGTTACAGTCTGTTGGCCAGAGAGGAAACGCAGATGCTAACAAACAAACTACTTATTTACTGTTTTTAGATTATCGAACGTGAACTGTTCGATAATCTAAAAACAGTACTGTATCGTTCTAGATCCCACTAAAGATACATTAGAAAAGAAAAAGGTGAAACGCTTCAGGTAAAAATAAAGTTGCAGCAAGAAAAGGCGATTTTATTTACAAAACGTATGAATATGTGCCTCCACCACAATACTGGTCACTGGACTCGTTCTAAAAGCTCCTGTCGCTAGGCGAACGCCACAGTGGTGCACTGTGTCTAGTACTCGCAACGCCGAGGGCGCCGCCGAACCATAAACCATAGCCAAGGGCTCTGTAGAGTTGCAGCAGCGTAGAGCGATCTGCACCCCAATTGGTGTTGCGCAGGCAGCGGAGGACATGTGGTGCTGCCAGCACTTCCGCTTAAGCTGACGAACGTGAGGTAGCCAAGTCAATCGGGTGTCGAAAAACAGTCCTAAGAATCGATATGTATCCACTACAGTGAGTGGATCGTCATTAAGGTAAAGTTCTGGTTCCGGATGAACGGTACCACGCCAACAGAAGTGCATGACACACGACTTTGCGGCCGAAAAATGGAAACCGTGGCCGAGAGCCCATGACTGCGCCTTCTGGATGGCTCCCTGCAGGCGCAGCTCAGCAACACCAGTACTGGTGGAGCAGTACGAAATTCAGAAGTCGTCTGCATACAGAGACGGTGAGACGGACTGCCCTAAAGCTGCGGCTAGGCCGTTAATGGCCAATAAAAATAGTGATACACTCAATACAGAGCCCTGCAGGACCCCATTCTCCTGGATATGGGATGAACTATGCGAGGCACCAACTTGGACACGGAAAGTACGGATCGACAGGAAATCCTGTATAAAAATCGGAAGTGGGCCTCTGAGACCCCACCCGTCTAATGTGGCAAGAATTTGATATCGCCAGGTAGCGTCATACTCTTTTCGTGGATCAAAAAAGACGGCAGCAAGGTGTTGGCGTCTGGAAAAGGCTATTCGAATGGAAGACTCGAGGGACAGAATGTTACCAGAGGTAGAAAGCCCCTGACGGAAGCCACCCGGGCATGGAGCCAGTAGGCCACGTGACTGATCAGTGCAGCTAGTACAGTCAGAGGTAATGCACCATCTGGAGCAAGATATACATGGCAGACAGTTATTTCCTGCTTCATCCATATTCTGACTGCCACAGCTTCAAGAGGGAGTTTAAGACAAACGCAAACTCTACCTGACACTCCATTATAGTCGCTATGGTTCCTGTAGTATTCCTTATAGCAACGGAGGGCAGGATCCGCATTGCTGGGTACCAGGTTTCCTGGAGGACAATGCTGAAAGCAGGTGTAAAGCTTAATTGTTGCCATAGCTCAGCCAAGCGGTGGAAAAAACCTCCGCAATTCCACTGGAGGATGACGACATTGTGAGACTGAGAAGGCATGGAAAATTCAATGAAGCAGTTTATCCCTCAGAGTCCCCTGATGCCTGAGCAGACGATATCCATTGGGTTTGAGGGTCTCCACACCATCCTCAAACGCAGAGCTTACAGGTAGCAGTGGTGTGGGTACCACTGCAAGTTCCTTGTTATTGGGGGACTTTTTAGATTTCTCGCACTGTTCCTTAACTTTCCCTGGCTGGGAGGACTTCACTGAATCAGTCTTCAGGACTGAAGATGAGGGTGAAGCCCTACGACCATCTGCTTTCGGGCTCTTCAGCCACTGATTGGTGTCATTTTTCCCACTAGTAGAAACCTGTTAAGGGAGTGACCCAACGGACCCGTTCCTAGCGAGATGAGCCGAAGAAGCCTTACGCTTCTCTATCTCAGAAGTGGGGACTGAAATCCCCAATGATTGGAGGGGTGTTGCGAGAGCGACAGGCACGGAAGTGCACCCCACCATCAAGAGTGCAGGTGTAATCTCCTGGTTCTGGGAGGCGACGGGAATGCGAGGAACTGATGGGGAGGGGGGGGGGGGGGCGGCGAGAACTGTTGTCGTAGCAGCGGTGTAAGTGGTGGTCATAGCCACAGGATGTAGGCGCTCTAATTTCCTCTTAGCCTCAGTGTAGGTCAGTTGGTCCAGGGCCTTATGTTCCATGATTTTCCTCTCTTTCTGAAAATATTGCAGTCTGGCGAGCAAGGTGAATGATGCTGTCACACAGGAAAATTTATACAAGAAGTATCTGGCTTTGTTAATCAGCTGTACAAAATTTTTAAACCTTAATGATAATTTGTAACATGTACTCAAATGTATGTTGGACATTCATTATTGTAAAGTTATAGAAGCAGCATTGTTGTCTCCATGCATGTATCCGTCTTTTAACAGAATTTGTGGTGTCGACATTGTGTCATGTGACTAAAATTTTCTAATAAATGTTTTTAAGTAAAATTCTCTTTTCGGCGTAAAAGGCTGTACTAGTTCGCACGTCACAAATCGCCTGATATTGGAAGGAAGTAAACCAGAGGCAGTATCTCCAAATGGACGAGTTACATATTCAAACGAGTTATACCATCCTTTATTTCGACGACTGCGAAGTTAAGTATTCTACTGTTCCAATAAATCCGGGGAAATTTCTGTACTAGACAACGAGTTTCGGTGCACGGACCATTATCAGGAATCGTAAAATATTAACAAGCGTAGAGGACGGTACAAAATAAGTAGCTTCAAGTAATGTAAAATACATTTATATCATAAATTTGATGACAGTGGCGTATTAGAGTGAGTATATTATTTAACGATACTGAGTTTGTATCTTCTTGTAATGATACCTGATGGCCTGTGGATCGAAACTGGTAGCGTTATGGAGTTTATCAACAGCTCTTGATGAAGAAAAATGACGTTTTCAAAGTTTAAGGACGCTACCAAGAATAGTGCTGCTCCCCCTATCCATACTCGTCTTACCTGGCGGCGCAGTTAAGCGCTCTCTCAGACGATACAGACTAGAGCTGTTAATGAAGTATTGATACATCGATATTTATTCCAAAAATATCGACATATGTCTGCGATATTTCTTCCAACGATATATTGATGTATCGGTATGGAAATGACAGTATCGAGTGCTGATATTTTTATTTTATATTTTTTCGCAATTTTCGGAAAATATTTGAAATCGTTATTTTGAAATTGCCATAGAACGTAATTTTACTTTTACTACGTGAAGGACTCTTAATGCTTTTTTGAGCTTTCATCACATCCAATCTTTCTCTCTGACTGACTGAAGCAACTATAGATGGCACAAAAAAGTAGTCCGATTGGGCTGGGTGGTGGCGGTGTGAATGGAATAATAAGATTTCCAATGTGACGAAATAGCATACCAGCTGCGTTAAAATCAGTTTTTAACAGAAGTAGTGTGCTGTTTCTTCCCATCGGCATTCTTCAAAATAGTTATTGGGAATCCTGTACAAAAACCTAAATGATAAGACCGGTCTTCACCACGGGCGGAGACGTGCGAGGGTAAATGTTGACGCAACCTAAACTCGGCGCTACCACCAGAAACTGCAAATTTTAACTCCACGCAATTTTCACACTACAACTGCTAGACCGCTAGCGTTTGCAGAAATGAAGGGCAAAGAAGAAAAAAAAAAAAAGGGAAGTCGATACGAAGTGTTCCAGACAAATCCGATATCCACGAAACCGAACGAGGAAGCCATTGAACCCCTTTTATCATGTCACATGGATGCAGCTATTAGTGTTAGCAAAGTGGTTATAGCCAAGCGTGAACGTACATCGTTTTCCTTTCAATTCTTGCTCTAAGGTGCATAAGGAGGCTGATAGCTTGTTGACGCACACAATCTCTATTAATGAATCAGTACTTAAATATACAGCTTTAAACTGGCAGTATACAGGATGAAGGGAAATTCGCGAACTGGGGCTTCGCAATGAACTCCTCACGTGGCAGCGATAAAAAAATGTCTCACAAAATTTCATCCGGCGAGTACGTCCGGTAGAAAAAGGACGTTAAAGAGTAGCAATCTGGCAACACCGTAACCACATGTATGGTAACTACCTCTGTCGGCACGTAGAAACTGCCCTGCACGGTTTGTGCAGTGGATAGTGTTTAGGATTTACATGCAGGAGGTCGAGGGCTCGATCCTGGGTTGGGACGCACAATTTTTTTTTGCTTATTTCATTCTGAGATTTCATACTGTAATACACACCGTTCCTTAGGTCACATGTATCCTAAATTTAGAGCATTTTGTGACACTTAAATACGTGGTTAGAGAGATAAGAAATAGACAGCTGAAACCAATGACCTGTCATATGACAGAAGAACTACCAAAACAATATCAATTTCGAGATGCTAAAGATGATAGACAGTACTGCAACACAACATTTTTATTTGGTAAACGTAATCCAAGAGGTACGTATCTGACATGTTAATCATATACAGCGATTGCAGTGGATCCTCTCTAACACATTTGCACATACATACTACAATTTTAGAAATGGAAGATTGGTCAGCTTTGAAAGAAGCCCTTTCCACGTCTTGGGCGTGAATTTATTTGCACCGCTTCATCTACTAGATAAGAAACCTGTTTTCTTTGTACCAACATCCAATAGTCCCATAGAATAGTACCAACTGTTATTCTTGCCTTATTCAGGTCCATTACATTTCGCTAGGAGTCTATGTTACCAGTAGGACTAAGCAACGTGCCTTGCGAATAATGTCCATGCTATTACTATTTGTATGTGTTATCACCATTGTCCTATTAATTATGCCTTTCAACATTGAGTCTTTCCTGCAGATCGCCATCAGCGGATGCAATTCTGTGAAGGGTTCCTACAACAGGAAGCCAACGATCATTTCATGCACACCATAATATGGTCGGATGAAGCAGCATTCACTCGTGAGGGTGTCTTCAATATGCACAATGCCCGCCATTGGTGAGAGGTTAACCCGCATGTCACCGACGACCGTGGGTATAAAGTTTGCTTTGGTTTCAATACCTGATCTGGAAAAGTGGGCTACTCGTGTTTGGGCCCGTACATGTTGCCTGACTGCATGAAAGTATCATGCATTCCTCTCAAACTATCTGTCTCATGCCCTGGAACATGTTCCACTTGATGTTCAGTAGAGGATATGGTTCCAGCATGATGGTGCACCTCCACATTCTGGAATTAATGTGCGACCGTGTTTCACATTTCCAGGGAAATGGCTCAGACGTGCAGGTCCAGTTGTATGGCCACCATGTTTACATGACCTAAACCCCTGGATTTTTTTTCCTGTGGGGACACCTGAAGGAGCACGTGTACTCTACTCCACCGACGAATGTGGAAGAATTGGTTGCATATTTTCATTCTGCTCCTGTTACTTTGGACACTGCTTTGCTGCGAAGGATCCCGAGCTGTATGATCCAGAGGGTTGCGCAATTTTTGGACCTGCAGATACGTCGCTTTGAGCATCTGTTGTTCTGAGGAATACATATTCTGTTGTTAAAGTCATGCGGTTATTAATATTGACATTATTGTCACTGGTTGCAAACGTGAGAGAGCTCAGTGCTCATATTACATGTGGTATAAATGACAAGTAGATGTTGTGTTATTGTACTGTGTCATCATCTTTAGCATGTCGAAATTGATATTTTTGTAGGTATTCTGTCCTGTGACAGGTTGTCTAGCCACTTATTCAGGGTCACAAAATATTGTAAATTTAGGATACAGGTAGGTAATAAACTGTATATAATACAGTATGAAATGTGAAAATGAAATAATCAAACAAAAATAATGCGCCCCACCCCGCATCGAACCCTCTACGACTTGCATGCTAACCCAAAACTATCCACTGCATCAACTGTACAGCACAGCTAGTATGTGCTAAGAGAGATAGTAACTATAAATGTTGTTACAGTGTCGCCAGATTGTCACTTTTTAACGTCCTTTTTCTGCCGGATGCACTCGCTGGACGAAATTTTGACACTTTTTTTTTATCGATGGCACGTGAAGAGTCTGGTTGCGAAGCCCGAGTGCTCGAATTTCGCTTCATCCTGGGTTTACAACGTGCAACCGATATTTTTAGACACCGGCGTGTCGGTATTTCTTCCACTGACATGTCTACATTTTTTCGGTTATTTTCCTTGGTACAACGAGAGCCAATAACGATGTCCTTTGAATTATCGATATATCGGATTCCTGATATTTTAAAAATGTCAGCAGTCCCAGTACAGACGTAGCTCGGTTCGCCACAAGGCGCCTGTGTGTGCGCCGCCGCTGCCGCAGCTGGCGCCGCCGTCCGTCAGGGTGTGGGGGGTTGCGACTCCACTCGACCTGTCAGCGGCATCCGCGTCCTTTGGCGTCCAACACGTTTTAAATAGCGGGCGCTGGCCGCGTAAACTTGGCCCACACCTAAATAGACTTTTAGCCCTGACAAATCGTTTCCCTAAGCGAAACGGTCTCCGAGTGCTTCTCGGGAGCCCGTCGCCAAAACTTCCGCTCTCTCAAGAGCACCGCCCACGTGTTGCTAATAGAGTGTATAGAACTCGTAGAGACTAAAAAAATAATTTTGAACATCGACAGCTAATTTGGAATATAGCGGCTGAAGGACGAAAGGTGGTTTACGTTTTACTTATTTCACTTTTCACCTCGGAAAAAAGCTGAAATTACCAATGTAACGTTTTGTTTCTTTGCAGCCGTGGTACACAATGAAATCCCGGCACCATAGTACCATAGCATCCTCTAGGGGATTGAAAACAAAATGGCACATTTGGAAAGGAAGAAAGGTGCGTAAAAAAAAAGAAATGCTGGTGAAAGTGTATAGTAACAATACATCAACACTATGACTTTCCTTAGGTGAATCATGCACGAATCTGTTTGCAGATGACGTATTACAATAACTCTTGTTGTGGGAAACGTGCAAGGCAGCTAAATGTTTGAATCGTCAATCAATTTAACACAAGTCCCTGTGGAAGTTAGATATCCACTGCTCGTACTATATGCAGGTCCTACACACTATTTTCGGATAGCTCACGCCAGTTTCTTGAGACCTTTCTTTTGTAGACTGATTGTATGTCTCGGTTACTCTACCAACGTACCGAAATCTGCATCTGCTCTGCCTTCAACTGAGTCTATGTTATCTTTCTATTTCATTTCACTACAAATTATTTCACGTAGATATTTGTGTATGTTGACCGATTCCAGTCTAACATTCTGCGTGGTGTCTGTTGTTCTATGTCGTGTCTCCCTACCACTCTCGAGCAACAACGCTCTGAGCGTGTTTTTTTAGGGAATTGACTAGTTTGAACCTGGGACCTGTTGCTGGTAAGGAGCCGCCAGACCACACATGACCAAAAGAGTTCAGTGAGACTAGCGATGATATAACCAAATACGTAATGATTTCAGCGTCAGCTCCACTGCACTCCCTGTAAAAGAATCTGAATACTAACTAAATTTAGTGGAAGGGGTTCAAGGCTTTCCTATTTTTAGTTAGATGGTAAAATAACGTCGAAAAAGCAGTTAAGTTTACCATTGGAAATTCTTTATAAATTGCACTATTCATAAAAGGAAATGTTTTAATACAGGATGATGAAAACCTACTGACTTCAAGAAAAATGTGAACGAATATTCCCTGAATGGGTTTCCAAGTTCTACAATGAATCGAAGGATGACCTATGCCATATCACATCTATAATCTAGGTTTAAATTAAGTTTCACAAGAGAGAAAAACTATCAAAATTGTCTACAGTGACCCTCAATTATCTTTAATTACTTATCTAACTTGTAAATTACAGTGGCTGATGTGGCTTCTCAATAACTATATAACAGAAAAATCATCGCGTTTCAGATTTTAACTTAGTAGCAAATGTGAATACCATGAGCTTTAATTGACGATCGACACTAGTATTACGCAAAACGGGGGTGTAACAGATGAGACTTCTGCAGTTCTGAGTGAAACTTTATGCTCTGTTATGCGGCATCGCTTGCGTTCTTTACCTTGTCGTTGGTGATGCAACGTCAGAGGGCGGCGGGTGGCGCAGTTCTATACAGCACGCCTTCTCGGAAGAAACTCTCTCCTAACTTCTCGTTACTACAATTTACCGAAGTTGGTTTAAAAAAAACTATCTGGCTGTGTTTTCATCTGACCAATGAGGGTATCAATGTTAACCTTAAGCTCGACCTACAAAAATTCTGTCTATCCAATGACAAACGTTTTACTTTTCGTGGTGGGGCAATGTTTTTAACGTTTGCAACGTAACAGAGACGCGAAAGAGTCTCACGGTACAACTTGCGGCTAGTGTGGTCCTTTTAGTGTTATCGTAAGATCTATACTGTTGTTCTGGAGGGCTCTAGCTTTCAACATCGGCTGGGGGTGGTCCTGGTGGTTAGCTGGACACGTGGGTGTCCCTCCCTTATCGTAGGGCCTTCTGGCTTAACACGGTACTGCTCTCGGCTTTTGTTCTCGTTTCTCCCCTCAGAACTGCGTCTGTCTCACAGTGGGAAGGTATGACATGCATTTAGGCATTCTTGTGTTAGTCTGCGGTATTCCATTTGCTCACTCGTTACTCTTATTACTTTGGTTACTTTAATGTCACGATTTATTCGGAGCTATGTGACATAGTACTGGATTTGCTTATCATGTCAGGGTTTTCATGGAAGGTGTTGGATTTGCCTGACACCTTACACTGGTAGCTCGTTTTTTGAAGTACACAGTTTTACATTTATGACTAAAGGGACTGCCAACATTTGTACCACTCCAAAATTTTATCAAGATCCGAGTGAACATTTGCGCTTTTTCTTTCTTTTTCTTCGCCGCATCATTTTAGAACTGTCATTTGCGAGAAATGGCAGGCTACTGTCAACATTGTCTAGAAGATCATTAGTATAAAACATGCACAGCAGAAGTGTCCCAACACATGTCCTTGGGGCGTACTTGAAATTACGTTTACATCTGTCCATTAGTCTAAGGTAACATGCTGCGTACACCCTACCAACAAATTCTCAATCCATTCACGAATCTTGCTTGATACCCGCACACGATCTTGCTTTTGATAAAAAGCATAGATATGATACTGAGTCTAATGCTTTTAGGAAATCGAGAAATACTAGATCTATCTGACTGCCTTGATCCATGGCTTTCATTATGTTATGTGAAATAAGTGCGAGCTGGGTTTCACAAGATGGACGTGCCTGAAATCTATGCTGGTCATTACAAACAGATACCTTATTACAAACGTACTAAGATTCTACAATAAATTGATATGAAGGATGTTGGACGGTAGTGTTGTCAATCACTTCTGCCACTCCACATGTAGACATGTGTGGCCTGTGTTTTTCTTCGTCGAAGAATCTACAATGGATTGTGATTAAAACAGGGTCTAACGTGGCCGAAAAATTCGGTATAGAATCTGACAGACTCCATCGAACACTGGAGCTTTGTACAACTCTAGCGTTTCCAGCTTCTCCTCAACAGGTATCCACGCCACTTATGATTGAGTGGTTCGATAATTAAATTGGGACAACACTACTTTTGTTTGTGAAAGAACTTTTGAAAATGGACTGCAGCATTTTGCTTTTGCTTTGTAACCTTCAGTTTCCGTAACTGTCTTGTCCACGAATGTGTGGACACAAACTTTGGTGCCACTACAAACCTTAAAATATAAGAATAAAACATTCTGGGTTTTGTAGGAGACCTTTCGATAATATTCTACTGTAGTAGTAATAGAAGGCTTCACGCATTATTCTCTTGACAACCAAATGAGTTTCCTTCACCATCTTTCGATCTGCAGCCAAAACTATTTCTGGTATGGGGAGAGACGCGATGATATAGAAAAGAATTGCGACAGACATGGAAGATGTCTACAAATTGCTTTCTATAGAGTAGTATTATTATGAGTTACCTGACAACATTCAGAAAAAAAACTTTTAGACTGTTCAGTAGTGGCAAAAATGACTAAAGAAAATTGGCCCGATAGAATGAGGGACGATGAAATACATTGTGAACAGAAGAAGGAAGAAGAAAAAGAATGGAAAGCGATATCTTCGTTGGGACGTGCACTGGGAAGAATTTCTGTGCAACAAATAGTCACAGAAATAAATATCTCAGGGCGGGATTAGAAGAAGAATCCCAACTGAAATTGCAACTCCATACTGTATGCATTAAATCTCCAATACATTATCGAAATCTACTGTGTTCCCTTCTATGTACTCTATCCACTGTATCAGCTCAGCAGACTTTAATCCCACCGGCAGACAGCTCATGTTGACATCAGAAATTCTATGTTTTCTTCTGTAACATGATGACTGCCACTTATTCAAGATCCCCCACCCTTCTCTAAACGTATAACGTTCCACTGTAGTGCCTAACGGTAATCCATGAAACACACAGCGTGTACAGTTATACAGGGCGTTCGGGAGTGCCTGTTACGAAGTTGTAGAGAGGAGTGAGTAGATAGTATTATGGACTGGAAGCCATATCCTTAAACATACTGATTCCATGCTAAAACCATTTGGAAACAGGTTGGTAACAGGCCACGTTTATAAGCAACTGATTAAACATGCTTGCTTTACAGTTCAATTCATCAATAGCCAAAGACATTGCTCGTGTACTCTTTGACGAGTTCTCTTCAACGTGATGCAGTACGGCTCGCAGTTTGGGTGTGCAGCCTCTCCTTGACACACCTGTCACGCCTCCTCACAGTGAATATACCCTTTTTTGAAGCCGTTGCGTAATTGTGGTGAAAGGGATATGCGATGGAATCGGATACGAAGAACGATCTTGATGAAGACGATGAGCAGCTCTTCCATGACCGTGAGCTTCGCCATTCAGAAGGATCACGCCGGTGTATTCTGCAAACGTCTACTCAACCATGTTGCCTAAACTCTCAGACTCGTGAATGAGGCTTGAACCAAGTCAGAGGGGTAAGATGGAGATCAAATGATCAAAGGACATGTAACAGGAATTTCCACTGCATAGGATTTCCCAAACAAGCCCGAAAAATCTAGGGTCATCAGTGACTTAAACTACATCTACATCCATACTCCGCAAGCCACTTGACGGTGTGTGGCGGAGGGTACCCTGAGTACCTCTATCGGTTCTCCCTTCTATTCCAGTCTCGTGTTGTTCGTGGAAAGGATTGTCGGTATGCTTCTGTCTGGCCTCTAATCTCTCTGATTTTATCCTCATGGTCTCTTCGCGAGATATACGTACGAGCGAGCAATATACTGCTTGACTCCGCGGTGAAGGTATGTTCTCGAAACTTTAACAAAAGCTCGTACCGAGCTACTGAGCGTCTCTCCTGCAGATTCTTCCACTGGAGTTTATCTATCATCTCCGTAACGCTTTCGCGATTACTAAATGATCCTGTAACGAAGCGCGCTGCTCTACGTTGGATCTTCTCTATCTCTTCTATCAACCGTATCTGGTACGGATCCCACACTGGTGAGCAGTATTCAAGTAGTGGGCGAGCAAGTGTACTGTAACCTAATTTCTTTGTTTTCTGACTTCATTTACTTAGGATTCTTCCAATGAATCTCAGTCTGGCATCTGCTTTACCGACGATTCATTTTATATGGCCATTCCATCTTAAATCACTCCTGATTTCGACTCCCAGATAATGTATGGAACTAACGGCTCTCATTTGCTGACCTGCTTTATTGTAGCTAAACGACGAAGGATCTTTCTTTCTATGTATTCGCAGCACATTACACTTGTCTACATTGAGATTCAATTGCCATTCCCTGCACCATGCGTCAATTCGTTGCAGATCCTCCTGCATTTCAGTACAATTTTCCATTGTTACAACCTCTCGATATACAACAGCATCATCCGAAAAAAGCCTCAGTGAACTTCCGCTGCCATCCTTAATGTCATTTATATATATATAGCAACGGTCCGACGACACTCCCCTGCGGCACACCTGAAATCGCTCTTATTTCGGGAGACTTCTCTCCATTGAGAATGACATGCTGCTTTCTGTTATCTAGGAACTCTTCAATCTAATCACGCAATTGGTCTGATAGTCCATATGCTCTTAATTTCTTCATTAAACGACTGTGGTGAAGTGTTCAAATGGTTCAAATGGCTCTGAGCACTATGGGACTTAACATCTGTGGTCTTCATTCCCCTATAACTTTGAAATACTTAAACCTAACTAACCTAAGGACATCACATACATCCATGCCCGAGACAGGATTTGATCCCGCGACCGTAGCAGTCGCGCGGTTCCTCACTGAGCGCCTAGAACCGCAAGACCACCGCGGCCGGCGTGAGGAAATGTATCAAACGCCTTGTGGATGTCAAGAAACACGGCATCTACCTGGGAAACCGTGTCTATGGCCCTCCGAGTCTCGTGGACGAATAGCGCGAGCTGGGTTTCACACGATCGTCTTTTTCGAAACCCATGCCGATTCCTACAGAGATTTCTAGTTTCCAGTAAGAATATAGAACATAATACGTGTTCCAAAATTCTACAACTGATTGACGTTAGAGATATAGGTCGATAGTTCTGCACATCTGTTCGACGTCCCTTCTTGAAAGCGGGGATGACCTGCGCAGCTTTCCAATCTTACGGAACGCTACGCTCTTCTAGAGACCTACGGTGAACCGCTGCAAGAAGGGGAGCTAGTTCCTTCGCGTACTCTGTGTAAAATCGAACTGGTATCCCATGAGGTACAGCGGCCCTTTTGAGAGATTTTGTTTATCAACCCCCCGTCATCTATTTCGATATCTACCATTTTGTCATTTGTGCGACAATCTAGAGAAGGAACTACAGTGCAGTCTTCCTCTGTGAAACAGGTTTCGAAAAAGCCTTTAGTATGTCATCCTTTGTTTCGTTACCATTTTGGTCAGTGTGTCTGGACAATTTGTTTTGATCCACGTACCGCTTTGAAGTATGCAGTTTAGCTTTAACATGTTCCAAAATATACCTTCTTTTGTAACTTAACTGTAATAAACACAAACTTATGTTTATTAAATTGTACTGTGACTCATCAAGGACGAAAATTGACATGTCAATCGCAATTTCTTGATGTCAGAGTAGTTTTCGGGCTACGGGCATTAACTTCTTAGCCCTCCAGTACTTGCGACCGAGTGAAAGGGCGGCTGCCACAAGCGTTAGTCACTGGTGCGGCTTTTGTCCCCACGAAGGCGGCCTTTCTGGCACCAGAGGTAGTCGCTTGTTTACCGCCAACTCGAAGTTATTTTTTCCTATCTTCTGGTATTCTTAGCTACACAATAGAGCTGAAAGTAAAGTACGCCTAGAGAGAAACCATGTGAAAATAATCGAGTGTTTACTATCTAGCGCACGGCCCTGTGCGTGTACGCACTTTGGGTGAAACATCTCGACACCGAGCTCGCCATATATGAATTATTTGCCATTTACGGTGAAAATGAAATAACTGACTGACTGTTGTATTTTAAACAAAGTGTGCCATTAGTGGGAATGGTAGGACTGGATTGATCTGCGAGTAATCCACTCTTCCAAAATTTTCGTTTAATAAAAAAAAGTAATTTTACAATAATTTCCACAAATTTAAAATGACGTGCGTTATAAATTTGAAACATTCAGTGGCATTAAGAGTGTCTCTGAATCAGGCCACAATTCCAAGGCATTACAACAGACAAGAAAAAAGGAAAAATATCTAACGGGCCCAAAGAAATCCGCATCATGTCAAAAAACAGCTGGAATAACTGAATTACACAGAACTGCCCACTAAACTACAATCAATAAAAAATTCTGAAAAGCATAAGAAAGTATTGTAACCAGGCCAGAGCACCACTTACAAGGTTGCTATAACCGTGAGCATTCTAACACGAATGCATGCTCTAAATAGCGGCGAACACAACATGGCCAATAAGACAATTACAATTTATAGAAAGTATTAACAGACATAAATTACGTCGAAAAGATGTGAAACTACTTTCACAAGTTCTCAAAATTTAGATTTTGTACGCAGAGCGGATTTAGGATAACAACGTTAACCAGAAGACGCATGGCTTCGAACAGAGTCATTGCAAGAGAAAACCATATCGAGACGAAAGCACTCTAGCAGAAAATGTCATGGTTTGTTGGAATTACGAGTGCTCACACAACTTGGCAACAAGTGCAATAACATACGCGGTTCACTGAGTATTATGCGATTACGATACTATTGCACTTTATCTCCCGTAGCCGTTATCGGAAATACCACGGTGATCTCGCAGTAAACAAGTTTAGTGTTGGCTAAGAAAACATATTATTGTTAATTATTTCAAGACAGTTGTGCATAGCTATCAGGTGGTGCAGCGTGGCCTCATTGAATATTGCGATAAAAATTATAGGTAAGCCCCCGGAAGGGCCCCTATTCCCAGGTGCAATAATACTGAGGCTGACTAATACCGAAGAACTGCACTGAAACAATACACCCCACACAGAAATAACAGTATTTCCATAAGACTGAACTTGTCGCAATGATCATTACCGGCTCTAGCTCTGACTGGATTCGAATGTGCAAAGGACAATATAAGTGAACACTATCAATTATATCAGGAAAGTAGAAAACCATTTGCGTCCAAAGTTTAGGAAGGATACAGCAAGTTGGAAAAGAGAGAGGGAGATATATACGTTCCTGTGATAACCCTTTCCTCTCCTCCATATCTCCTCTGTGTTACCACAGACGACGTGTCACTGGTCTCATTTGTACTAAGATTGCAGTACACGCGCGGTGCCTACTTGCTTCCACTGCCCTTAGTGCGTAAGTTCTAATTAATGTTCACCAACCTGCAGTCTTCTACAGTAGTTTCCTACAGTAGTTTCCTACAGTAGTTTCCTACAGTAGTTTCCTACAGTAGTTTCCTACAGTAGTTTCCTACAGTAGTTTCCTACAGTAGTTTCCTACAGTAGTTTCCTACAGTAGTTTCCTACAGTAGTTTCCTACAGTAGTTTCCTACAGTAGTTTCCTACAGTAGTTTCCTACAGTAGTTTCCTACAGTAGTTTCCTACAGTAGTTTCCTACAGTAGTTTCCTACAGTAGTTTCCTACAGTAGTTTCCTACAGTAGTTTCCTACAGTAGTTTCCTACAGTAGTTTCCTACAGTAGTTTCCTACAGTAGTTTCCCCAACGCAGAAAACAGCACGTAGGTCGCCAATACGTTATCTCGCGGCTGCAATAGACTGTTAGCGAACAACTGATATTGTTTGAATAATTAAATTTTCAATTACTTTGTTTATACAGAATGCCACTCTTACGAGCAGAATATGAGTAACTGCACAATTATCTTCCACTTTATGAGTCACAAACAATCTCCAATCTTCACACTTTCATAAAATCAAAGCAATGAACTGCCTGTGTGTGTAATTACTGTCAATTATTCTCATTTACATGTACACATAAACTGCTAATAAACTCTTAACTGACACCGACCGTGACAGGCAACATGCCTGTCCTCTGTGGCTGGGGAACCGGCTCTGATCTTATAGCTGAACCACTTCGCCTGCCATCCACGCTGCGCGCGATCCGAAGATCACTGAAGTGCTTCGTCTGCCTTTTCGTTTAGCAACTGTTTGCTGCTCCGCTGGTAATTATTTTTGAAACAGTGCAATGATAGCCTGCTATTGAGAGATACTTTTGAATGAAATACGAGTGAATATACTGTTTAGTTTCTCTAATATTAGTACAGTAACACTAGATTATCATACTGGCGCGCTGCCAATCGCGGAGAAGGACAGCAATTTAGGCGGTCTTTCTCACGATACCCCTACAAACAGTCATCGGTACCTCAAACATTATGTCATCTTTCCAGTGTTGCCTTCTCAACTGCTCTAAAAAGATCATCTTCTAGCCTAACAGGAAGGCTGTAAAGCCAGAAATATTACAAGGACTGTACAACAGATTCTCAGAGCTAAATACATAGCACCAAAACGTTCCTGACAGGAAGAGGTCGAGTAGACAGGTATACACTGACATGACAGAGAGATGCTGTGCCTCCTAAAATCGTGTCCCACCACTTTTGCACGGCTTAACGCAGCAAATGTATGTGGCATGGACTCAACAAGGAGTTGAAAATAGTGAGGTATGCTGCCTCTACGGCCGGCCATAATTGCAAAAATGTTATCGGTGCAGTAACTGACCTCTAGTTTACATCACATAAATGTTCGATGGGTTTCATGTTGGGCCACCAGGGAGGCCAAACCATTGTCCAAAGGTTTTTCAAACCAGTCGCGAACAATTGTGGTCCAGTGACCTGGAGCACTATCAACCATAAATATTTCATCGTTGTTTGGCAACATGAGGTCCATGAACGGCTGCAAATGGTCTTAAAGTAGCGGAAAGACACCACACTCCAGCATGGAGCCACCACCAGCTTGCACAGTGCCTTGTTGACTATATGGCTTCTTGCGGTTTACGCCACACTAACTCTACCATCAGCTGTTACCAACTGAAATCTGGACTCATCTCACCAGGCCACGTTTTTCCAGTCATGTATTGTCCTACTGATATGATCACGAACCCAAGAGAGGAACTTCATCCACATCTATGTGATTATTGTGCTATTCACAATAAAGTGCCTGGCAGAGTGTTCAATGAACCACCTTCAAGTTGTCTCTCTACTGTTTCACTCTCGAACGGCGCGCGGGAAAGACAGAAATTTTTCTGTGTGATCCCTGATATCTTTTATACACTTCTGGAAATGTAAAAAAGAACACATTGACACCGGTGTGTCGGACCCACCATACTTGCTCCGGACACTGCGAGAGGGCTGTACAAGCAATGATCACACGCACGGCACAGCGGACACACCAGGAACCGCGGTGTTGGCCGTCGAATGGCGCTAGCTGCGCAGCATTTGTGCACCGCCGCCGTCAGTGTCAGCCAGTTTGCCGTGGCATACGGAGCTCCATCGCAGTCTTTAACACTGGTAGCATGCCGCGACAGCGTGGACGTGAACCGTATGTGCAGTTGACGGACTTTGAACGAGGGCGTATAGTGGGCATGCGGGAGGCCGGGTGGACGTACCGCCGAATTGCTCAACACGTGGGGCGTGAGGTCTCCACAGTACATCGATGTTGTCGCCAGTGGTCGGCGGAAGGTGCACGTGCCCGTCGACCTGGGACCGGACCGCAGCGACGCACGGATGCACGCCAGGACCGTAGGATCCTACGCAGTGCCGTAGGGTACCGCACCGCCACTTCCCAGCAAATTAGGGACACTGTTGCTCCTGGGGTATCGGTGAGGACCATTCGAAAGCGTCTCCATGAAGCTTGGCTACGGTCCCGCACACCGTTAGGCCGTCTTCCGCTCACGCCCCAACATCGTGCAGCCCGCCTCCAGTGGTGTCGCGACAGGCGTGAATGGAGGGACGAATGGAGACGTGTCGTCTTCAGCGATGAGAGTCGCTTCTGCCTTGGTGCCAATGATGGTCGTATGCGTGTTTGGCGCCGTGCAAGTGAGCGCCACAATCAGGACTGCATACGACCGAGGCACACAGGGCCAACACCAGGCATCATGGTGTGGGGAGCGATCTCCTACACTGTCCGTACACCTCTGGTGATCGTCGAGGGGACACTGAATAGTGCACGGTACAGCCAAACCGTCATCGTACCCATCGTTCTACCATTCCTAGACCGGCAAGGGAACTTGCTGTTCCAACAGGACAATGCACGTCCGCATGTATCCCGTGCCACCCAACGTGCTCTAGAAGGTGTAAGTCAACTACCCTGGCCAGCAAGATCTCCGGATCTGTCCCCCATTGAGCATGTTTGGGACTGGATGAAGCGTCGTCTCACGCGGTCTGCACGTCCAGCACGAACGCTGGTCCAACTGAGGCGCCAGGTGGAAATGGCATGGCAAGCCGTTCCACAGGACTACATCCAGCATCTCTACGATCGTCTCCTTGGGAGAATAGCAGCCTGCATTGCTGCGAAAGGTGGATATACACTGTACTAGTGCCGACATTGTGCATGCTCTGTTGCCTGTGTCTATGTGCTTGTGGTTCTGTCAGTGTGATCATGTGATGTATCTGACCCCAGGAATGTGTCAATAAAGTTTCCCCTTCCTGGGACAATGAATTCACGGTGTTCTTATTTCAATTTCCACGAGTGTATTATCGTAATGATCATTTCACCCCAATGTAAATGGGCGCCAACAAATGTTTTCGCAATCGGAGGAGAAAACTGGTGACTGAAATTTCATGAGAAGGTCCCGGTCCTGTCCCAATGAAAAACGCCTTTGGTTTAATGATTGGAATGGCAATTTACGTCTCATGTCTACGGTATTATATCTTCTGCTTCGCGATAATATAAAACCAGCTGCTCTTTGATGTCATGAGTCAGTCCCACCCGATGCGGATCCCACACCGCACAGCAGTACTCGAGAATAGGGCCCACAACCGTGGTGTAAGCAGTCTCTTTAGTAGACCTGTTGCTCCTTCTAAGTGTTCTGCCAATGAATCAATCTTTGGTTTGCCCTGCCTACAACATCTATTTGATTGTTTCAATTTAGGTTATTTGTAATTGTAACCCATAAGTATTTAGTTGAATTTACAGCCTTCAGATTTGTGTGGCTCATTGCCTAATCTAAAAGTAGTGACTTCTATTAGTACTCGTGTGAATAACTTCACACTTCTTTATTCAGGGTCAATTGCCACTTTCCGCACCATACAAATACCTTATCTGATGACTTTACAAGACGGTAAATGACCATCATCTGCAGACAATCTAAGACGGATACTCAGGTTGTCTCCTATGACGTTAATGTAAGTTAGGAAGAATAGAGGGTCTGTAACACTTCCTTGGGGAACGACGGCTTTCCTTCTGTTTTACTCAATGACTTTCAGTCTATTACTACGAGCTATGACTTTTCTGACAGGATATCAGGAATCCAGTCGCAGAGCTGAAGCGGTATTCCATAGGCACGCTCTTTGGTTAGAAAACTGCTTGTGAGAAACGGTGTGTAAAGCCTCCTGGAAATCTAAGAATATGGACTCAATTTGACATCCCCCGTCGATAGCACTCACTACTTCGTGAGTATGAAGAGCTAGTTGTGTCTCACAAGATCGATGTTTTCAGAGTCCGTGCTGACTGTCAATAAACCTTTTCTTCGAGGTACTTCATAACGTTCGAACAGTGTCTATGTTCCAAAATCCTATTGTAAAGCGCAGGCTGTGTGTTACTGTTAGCAAGCACTGCCATAGCCCATTAAAAGCCAAATTAAGCCTCATTGTGCAACGGATACGTTCTTCGTACGTCGTACTGTAATGTCTGCGACTATTTCAAGCAGTATTGCTTGCCTATTAGCACTGACAACTACTCAAACGCGGGATCTCTCGGTCGTTAAGTGAAGGCCTCCAACCGCTGTGTTGTCCGTGGTGAAAGGTAATACCGGGAGTAAGGTATTCTCGGCACACACTTGACACAGTGGATCTCTGAATATTGAATTCCGTAACTATTTACGAAATGCCCCATGCATCTAGCTCCAACTGTCATTCCGCGTGCAAGGTTAGCTCCTTCCTGTGCTGCGGCCATAATCACGGTGGAAATATTTTCACATGAATCAGCTGAGTACAGATGACAGTTCCGCCAATGCACTGCCCTGTTACTCCCTGTGTACACCACACTACCGCCATCTGTTGACGTGCAAATCTGTCGATAGATTTGTGTCATCTCTGTATGGCAAACAAGCCCAGTGAGCCGTAACTCCAGTGCCGGGCCAGTACCCACTTATTGGCCGCCGAGTATAGAATGGCTACTCAGACGTCCCGTCAAGATTATCCTGCCCGACGATGCCTCCAACTTCCCTCTATTGGGCAGTCTTCAGTGCTCAACATTCACCCATGTCTTCCGAAACAAGGCCGGACGACAGCTCGACAGCGCACCATACAGCGGATGATTTGCCAGCAATCTCTTAATGGCTGCCAACTCAACCACGGCTGCCCAGTTACGATATCAAATCCATCCAGCCCGATCGTTCGACGGTGCCTCCAAACTCCTCGTGAGGTGCAGCCTCCTCCGCGAAGCCCACGTTCTGCTCTGCACCACACTACTGTGTATCCCCTTGGCTCCAGAGAGCCCTGCTGTAGAGTCGCGCCGCTACCAGTGCCGTCTTTTCTCAGTGCTGTCGCAGCCACGGCTCTACTCTCGGTGCCATTGAACTTGTCGCAGGCGGTGACGTCCAGTGACGACACAGAAAGCACGTAGGGAGGCAGACACATTTTAGAAATGCAGAGTCAAGACAATGGCGGATACTGGAAGAGAAATCGAACCATATCCGTTAGGTACATTCTGCCAAATAGGGGAGCTAGCTCAAGGCGTGAGTCTGTGGACTGCGTCCCGAAAATATCTTAAGTCTACGTTGTAGACCGACGTGACAAATGCGTGAGATAGCAACATGCACATATACAGATGGCGGTAGTCTCCCGTACGTCAGGCATGAAAGGGCAGTGCATTGGCGGAGCTGTAATTTCTTCTCAGGTAATTCATGTGAAACGGTTTCCGACGTGATTATGGCCGCACGATGGGAATGAACAGTCTTCGAACGCGGAATGGTAGTTGGACCCGGATCTATGGGACATTCCATTTCAGAAGTCGTTAGGGAATTCAATATTGTGATTAGTTGGTAGGTTTAAAAGAGGGGGGGAGGGTGGACAAACTGATAGGTCATTCGCCCCTCGTTGCGATTAAATAATTCCACAAGGGTGGGAGTAAAACAATCGAGACATACAAAACACAGCACGAAGAAAGAAGAAAAGCCACATGAATTACAGAAGGGCAACAAACACTGAAATGGACAAAATCGGACAAGAAAACCACAGAGCTACTTAAGAAACATGTAGAAGAGAACAAAACAAGAGAGCAGATTGCCATGGCTGGCTGACCATGAGAATAAAACGGAGAAGCCAGCCACTCTGGAACATATTAAAACCTACACCCTAAAACCACTAGGATGGAGGACAGAGGAATGAAGGGTAAGCGCTGAAACTTAGATGAAATGATAAATCTCACCCTCACGAATAAAAAGTAAAACTATAACCTGATGTTGAGGCATTATCCCCCAACACCGAAGATAGCGTGCTGGACAAAGTAAGTCATTTGTGACACACAGTGACACTGAGATGGATCCTCATGACGGATTAGGTAACCATGAGTTAACCATGTATGGCCAATGCGGAGCCGGCTGAGGGTAACCGATTCCCTGCGAAAGGACTGCATGGAAGACTTACATACTTTCGTAGTCTACTTAGTGACACGCATTTCGTTCTGCGAACTGTTATGCCATTCCACTTCCAAAAGCCGAAAAACCATGATGCGTAAGACAGAAGGCAGGTCAGTTTCGGAGATGCCAATCTTCAGAAGCGGTTTCCGCGTAGCCTGTTTGGCCAGCCTGTTGGCAACTTCGTTTCCCGGAATTCCGACGTGTCTTGGGGGCCCCCCCACACAAGCACCACTGAACGACAAGACAGTTCCAGGGTTAGATGTACTCCTGAATGGATGCTACCGAAGGATGGCGAGGGTAGCCCTGGCCGATAGCTTGCAGGCTGCTCAAGGAGTCAGTACACAGGAGAAATGACTCGCCAGGCCATGAGCAGATGTGCTCAAGAGCACGAGATATGGCCACCAGTTCTGCAGTGAAAACACTGCAGCCGTCAGACAAGAAGTGCTGTTCAATGTGCCTTCCATGAACATACACAAAGCCTACGTGACAATCACCCATCGCGACGTCGGTGTAAACCACTTCATGGCCACGGTACACGTCGAAAATCGATATGAAGTGAAAGTGGACAGCCGCAGGGTTAACGCAGTCCTTAGGCCCACGCGAAGAATCTGCGGCTTAGGTATACACCATTGAGGTGTATGCGGACTGACCTGGATGGGTGGTGCTAAAGGGAAGGACTCCAGACAGAAGGGATAGCACGCGAACCGCAATAGTGTGCCCTAACCTGGACCGCCGATGCGAGAGATGAACTGCTGCGGATGGAAAAAAGGAGACGGTAATTCGGATGCTCAGGAGAACTACGAATGTGTGCAACGTAACTGGCGAGCAGATTTACACGTCGGATTTGCAATGGAGGGACTCCGGCCTCCATCATGAAACTGGTCACCCGACTCGTTCTAAAAGCTCCCGTCGCTAGACGAACGCCACAGTGGTGCTGCCAGCACTTCCGCTGAAGGCGAGGAAGGCGAGGAAGGCGAGGAAGGCGAGGAAGGCGAGGAAGGCGAGGAAGGCGAGGAAGGCGAGGAAGGCGAGGAAGGCGAGGAAGGCGAGGAAGGCGAGGAAGGCGAGGAAGGCGAGGAAGGCGAGGAAGGCGAGGAAGGCGAGGAAGGCGAGGAAGGCGAGGAAGGCGAGGAAGGCGAGGAAGGCGAGGAAGGCGAGGAAGGCGAGGAAGGCGAGGAAGGCGAGGAAGGCGAGGAAGGCGAGGAAGGCGAGGAAGGCGAGGAAGGCGAGGAAGGCGAGGAAGGCGAGGAAGGCGAGGAAGGCGAGGAAGGCGAGGAAGGCGAGGAAGGCGAGGAAGGCGAGGAAGGCGAGGAAGGCGAGGAAGGCGAGGAAGGCGAGGAAGGCGAGGAAGGCGAGGAAGGCGAGGAAGGCGAGGAAGGCGAGGAAGGCGAGGAAGGCGAGGAAGGCGAGGAAGGCGAGGAAGGCGAGGAAGGCGAGGAAGGCGAGGAAGGCGAGGAAGGCGAGGAAGGCGAGGAAGGCGAGGAAGGCGAGGAAGGCGAGGAAGGCGAGGAAGGCGAGGAAGGCGAGGAAGGCGAGGAAGGCGAGGAAGGCGAGGAAGGCGAGGAAGGCGAGGAAGGCGAGGAAGGCGAGGAAGGCGAGGAAGGCGAGGAAGGCGAGGAAGGCGAGGAAGGCGAGGAAGGCGAGGAAGGCGAGGAAGGCGAGGAAGGCGAGGAAGGCGAGGAAGGCGAGGAAGGCGAGGAAGGCGAGGAAGGCGAGGAAGGCGAGGAAGGCGAGGAAGGCGAGGAAGGCGAGGAAGGCGAGGAAGGCGAGGAAGGCGAGGAAGGCGAGGAAGGCGAGGAAGGCGAGGAAGGCGAGGAAGGCGAGGAAGGCGAGGAAGGCGAGGAAGGCGAGTCAATCAGGCGTCTAAAACCAGTCCCACGAATGTGTGTGTCCAGTACATTAAGTGGCTCGTCATTAAGGTAAAGTTCTGGTTCTGGTGAACGAAAAGCATGACTCGAATTCGGGGCTGAAAAGTGGAAGCTGTCGGCTAGAGCCCATGACTGCACCTTGTGAATGGCTCCCTCTAGGCGCCGCTCAGCAACACGTGCTGGAGAAGTAAGAAATGCAGAAGTCTTTCGCATACAGATAAAGTAAGACCGACGGCCGTACAGCTGCTGCTAGACTGTTAATAGCCACTAAAATGAGAGACACTCGATACGGAGCCCTGTGGAAAGCCATTCTCATGAACACAGGATTAAATATGGGAGGCACCGACTTGGACACTGAATGTACGGAGCGACAGGAAGTCTTGGATAAAAATCGGGATCGGTACCCTGAGAGCTGACTCATATCATTTGGCAAGACTGCAACCAGGTGTTGGTGTCTGCAAAAGGCTGTTCGGATGGCAGACTCGAGGGACACAAGATCATCAGTGGCAGAGCGACCCTGGCGGAAGCCGCCCTGACATGGAGCTAGTATGTCACGTGACTCCAGAACCCAACCCAACCGCCAACACGCCATACGTTCCAGCAGCTTACGAAGAAAATTTGTGAGGCCGATGTTTTGGTACCTATCCCCATCAAACGGGTTTTGACCAGGTTTGAGCACCGGAATGATTGTGCTCTCCCTCCGTTGTGATGGAAAGACGCCATCGCACCAGATCCGGTTGAAGATGGCGAGGATATGTCACTTGTATTCAGACGAAAGATGTTTAATCATCTGATTGTGGATCCGATCTGGCCCAGGAACTGTGTCGGAGCAATGTGCAAGGGCACTGAGGAGCTCCCACACTATAAATGGGGCGTTATAGGATTCACTGTGGCGTGTAGTGAACAAGAGGACTTTCCTTCCCATCCGTTATTTGAGGGTGCGAAAGGCTGGGGGCAGTTCTGCCACGGAGACGCTCGAGCATAGCGCTCAGCAAAGTGCTCGGAAATCGCGTTTGCGTCGGTAGGTAACATGCCATTGAAGTTAATGTCACGAACACCTGCTGGGGTCTGCTACTCAGAAGACATCTGATTGTCTTGCAGACTTGCGAAGGTGACGTATGGCTCCCAGCACTACTGTTTCCATCGTTTTATAGGCTGGCGAGTGCGGGCGCGGAGCTGCTTAAAGGCTATGAGTTGCTTTAGGAAAGGGTGCCGCTTATGTAGCTGCAGAGCTCGGCGACGCTCTTATTGTCCCAGCGACTTCCGGGGACTACCAAGGGACTGTCTTTCGTCGGGGGCACCATAAAGAACGAGGGATCGCGTTTTCCGCCGCAGAAACGATCGTTGTAGTGACCTGCTTAACGACGACATCTATGGCACCATGTGGAGGAGATTCAGCGTCGGCATCAAGGATGAAGGTTTCCCAGTATGACTTGTTTAAAGCCCATTTAGGCAGGCATCTGTGGGTATGACACTGGGGCAGTAACAGGAAGATTGGGAAGTGGTCACTGCCACACAGGTCATGTGGTCTCCAGTGGATAGATGCGAAAAGTCCTGGGCTGCAAATTGATAAATCAATGGCCGAGTAACTATCATGAACAACATTGAATTGTGTGGGGCATCTGTATCTAAGAGGCAGAGGTCGAGTTGTAACAGTAAATTTTCGACTTACCTACCTCAGGCAGTAATTATGGCGCCACCCGACAAGGGCTTATGCGCTTTAAAATCTTCCAAAAGTCGGAAAGGTTTAGGGAGTTGATCAATCAGTGCAGCCAATACGTTCAGGGGTACCGCACAATCTGGAGAAAGATATACATTGCACACAGTTATTTCCTGCATCGTCCTTATCCTGACAGCCACAGCTTCGAGGGGGGGTTGAAACGGCACATGTTCACTACATACAGAGTTCTGGACATGAACGCAAACTCCACCTGACACACTGTTATAATCACTACGGTTCCTGTAATATCCACTATAGCTGCGAAGGGCAGGGGTTTGCATTGCCGAGAACCAGGTTTCCTACAGGACAATGCAGAAAGCAGGTGTAAAGCTTAAAGGTTGCCGTAGCTCAGCCAACTGGTGGAAAAAAGCGCCACAATTACGTGATCGTGGGACTCTGAAGGCATGGAACACTCAATAAGGCAGTCTACGCCTCAGGGTCACCTGTTGCCACCAGATGAGTACTGTGCGATCGACATCCATTGAATCTGAGCGCCCAGCGAGACGTAGGTCCTCAGCGGACGCCAGAATCTCCACCTCATACATAAAGCACACCATTGGCAAGACGCAATCAAAAACATCTTCACTACGCGATAACAACGGTGAAGTCACTGATGACAGTGCCACTAAAGCAGAGTTATTAACGACGGTTTTCCGAAACTCCACCAAAGAAGACGAAGTAAATATCCCTGAATTCCAATCAAAAGCAACTGCCAAGATGAGAAACATAAAAATAGATATCCTTGGTGTCTCAAAGAAGCGTAAATCACTTAATAAAAGCGGGGCTTCTGGTCCAGATCGTATACCAGTCAAAAACATAAAATAAACAACCCATGTGATCGAAGTGCAATCTTCAACACAAAACCGAAACAAAACTTTTCTGAACGAATGGTACATTTATCACAAACAGCTCTTTCCACAAAGGAAATCTGTTAGCTAAAGGTTTCAAATATGCTTCTCATCTTGAATCTTCCACCAAGAAGTTAGATGTATTAAAAGCTGATATAGAATACAGTATAAATAACGACATTGCAACCAAACATATAGCAACGCGTGAAATACAAAAATTGCTGGAGTGTAACAATACTACTACTCAATCAAGTGACCACAACACACTGAACAACGTAAAGAAGAAAATCACCAAAACAAAATTACGAGAGCAGATAAAAGTAATACCGTGGTCCTCCTGGACAAAAGTAGAATTGTTGAAAAAGTGAAAACTCACACGCAATACCTACTGTGTCCGTAACAAAGACCACCACAAAAACCTTTAATGATGGAATTAAAAATTTAACCAAGTCCTGCGAAAGCATAATAGACAATTACGAAGCTAAATATTTGATCAACATGAATTCAACAGCTCCTAAGCTCTGTGGACTCACTAAAGTACACAAAAAAGACCATGTTCTAACACAACTTGCCCCAACCTACATTCCACAAAACTACCAAATAGCCAAAGAATAACATTTCTGTGTCGAAACCAAAGCAAAATTCAAATCTAAGTTTGGAATTGTAAACTCAGTGGACCTTGTCATCAAAATTAAAGACGTTTCAATACCAAGTAGTGCAAAACTAGTATCCTTTGACGTAAGTAACTGATTTACAAACATACCAACACAAGAATGCCTTGACATTCTGACAGAACTATTACACAGAGCAGGTATCAACCTAATACAAGTACAAGACAAATTTTGCCACCCAAATCTAGCTGAAACAAAATTATTTCCAATTTGAAGATACCATTCACAAACAACTAGAAGGATTGGCAAGGTGTCCCCTCTCAGTTTCCTCTTAGCTGAAATATTCATGGACAAGTTTGATAAAGTCCATAGAAAATGAACCATTCAATAATAATATTAAATACTGGAACAGATATGTAGATTTACTGTGTATGTGGACAGGTACCAACAGACAACTGAACACATTCCTAGAACATCTAAATTCACAACACGAAAACATAGAATTCACCATGGAGCTCGGTGAAAAATCCATTAACTTTTTAGATCTTAACGTAGATATCACCACAAATACACAAACTTTCAAATTTTACAGAGAACCCACAACAACAGACACAGTAATACCCAACGTCAAAACAAAATTTCCAAACAGAAGTAGACACCATTAAATATATTGCATATAACAATGGCTATAGCCCTGAATTAGTTGACAAAATCCTGCACAAGAAACAAGGAAGGAAAATCTTGCCCTACATTCCTGCAACATCTGTAATAACGACACCAAAAACCAACTGGTGAACTATTCTGTATCTAGGTAAGCTATCAGACAAACTAGCCAAAACACTGGAACCCCAAGACTATAAAACAGTTTTATGTAAGCGGCACTACAGCTAATCTCCTGTTCAACAGCAAGGACAAAACAAACTAAACACAGTGGGGTCTACAAAATAACCTTAACTGACTGCAATAAATTGTACATTGGTTAAACAGGCTGGGACATATCAACTAGGCTGACTGAACATGAATGCAGCTGGAGATTAAACAAATCAGACTCCACCTTTGCTGAACATGTGCTCAAAGGATGTCACAATATCTAACACACACAGAAGTGCTACATATAGCTAACAAAGGCAGAAAATTCAGCCTACTAGAAGCACTTAAAAGTAACAAAAACTTAGCCCTAAATCCCCAGATGGTTATAAATGACCAATTGCAACTGAGCACATCACCACTCTTAAACTTCATACAATATAATAAACCTGCCACTAACCATAAAGTGTCCCAATAGTAACCAAATTCACGTCGCAGGAAGTGATACCCCTTATGTGTTTACATTCATGACTAACTCAACTGTAACAATGTAATATTTGGTATTTATTAATGCACAATTTTCTAATAGAATGTAACCCCCCAAAAAACGCTGATGTACAACCAACAATTAGTGCCCAGTGCAACTGTTCACAACACACACAAAAAACTGTAATTTTTAATAATTTGTATTCTACAAAATTCTAATTGTTGTCATATATGGTACCGACAAACCATAAAATGTGATGTTATGTTAAAGAACAGTTTTACAGAACAAAAAGTCTAAAGACCCGTTTGGCAATTCCAAAGAATACTGCAACTAAAGTTCGTATGTAACAGCGTTGTATCTTAGTCCAGAATGTTTGGTTTGTAAGAATAAGCACCTTGTAAACAATAGCCAGTACTTATCTGAAGGTGGCTGAGTAAACCGAAAACTAGTTCATACAAATAAAAATCAGTAGAACAAAAAACCGCATAAGTGTTATTCAACCCTGAATAGGGGACGTTCATTAATTGCTTTAGTTCAAACTAGGCGCGGTGTCTGGCAAAAATCATACTACATCTCATTTAGTGAGAAGGGGAGAGGCAATGGAAATCTCGTATAAACGTTTTAATTCGGAGAATATACGTTATTAGAACGCATAGCATTTTGAATTACACGTGAACATTAGTAGAACCGACAAACTGCAGGGATGGATACCTGACTGAAAATGAAGGAAAAAATAGTCCTACGAACATGTGTCCAGAAATGCATCGTTGCCACGCTGGTGAATTGAAGTTTCTAACCACGTTCCGTGTTCATGGCGATTAAGCAGATGGATGGTGCCTGTTCTGGTAAAGGATGCTTCGCGGTAAACTGGACTGATGACTGAAATCCCGTAATTCTGATGGTCTGGTGCAAAAACTATCGACAAAATCCTTTCCGTAGGGGGAAATTCGCCGCTGATTATTCTTGCACTCATTTCAAGCGTTAGGGTTAGCAGCGTGTGCACGCAGGATACACACAATCGCAGTTTGACTTACACCATGTTGGCGGGCCACTCACTTGCCTGGAACTTACCAGGGATCGTTTCAATAACCTGTAGAATCCAAATCTGGCGTACGCTCTGTCTGCCGGCTCCCTATACCTTCGTCTGTCTGAAAAGAACCCATGATCACACAAACCCCCAAAAAGGGTTTTAAATGTTGTGAGATATGGTTGATGTCTGTGAGGGTACTTGTTTTGGCATAACCGTCGTGCCTCTTTGCCGCTTGCATCTGCTTGGCGGTACGTGAACACCACCTCGACTTGTTCCGGACATTAATACCCCACAATTATGCTCCTTACAGTACGCTACGTCAAGCATACAGCCTGCAACACACAAGCAACACACGGCACTGGTCAGATGAATTTTGATTCGTTAGCGATTCATTTCCGCACATGTTCATTATACATTTTTCCTCTATTTACAGTCATGAATCCCGACTCTTAAGTTTGTCGGTTTCTTTTTAATGTTCAACCTGTATAATTAATCTCGAGCGTAGACAATGTTATAACACCCACTAATATTGGAGGTCGTCTCTGAACTGAACGCTTTACATGGGGAGTGCATGCCTGCGATTCCCAGAGTCGAAACAAGCGCAGCAAGAGTGTCAGATTTCATTCTGGGATTTCTCTACCGCGTCTAGTCGAAATCACCCGTGGTAATCACTGAATAGCTCGTGATATTCTGCAACGCATGTAAGTCCGATTTTTTTGTTCAGCATGAATTTGTATCAAAACTCTTACTGTGCGCATGTTAAGCGGCATACCGACAAGTCGAAACACACGTGCGAGCAAGAATTAACCGTCTGTGGAAGGAAGTTAAGCTGAAGTTCATCGTGAAGTAGCCTCTTAATAAGAATGTAGGTCTTGAGAGCGAAGACTTACGGAATCATTCGGTTCAAAGGAAGGTACAAACAATGAAGTATTTCAGCTGCAAAGTAGGGGTTTCATGATATTTAATGTAATATACAAATAAAGGTCAATTTTTGAGGAATATTTTCGTGCAGTCTTTTTGTTCATCCGTCAGAAGACTACTCAGTGTTGGCATGTTTAAAGTATTTTAATCACATCTTAAAAACACTTACACTTTCTAAATAAAACCTGGCCTTATTGAAGTGTTTCAATCAATGTTTAAAACAATTTCTTTCGAATTTAATTTTTACCAATTTTTTACGTGACTGCGGGGTAAACCTCACCTGAGGATGAAAGGGGGGAGGGATCACTCAATTTTTCCAAATGTCACGAAGTGGGAGGGGGGGGGGGGAAGAGACAGAAAAGGGGGGACTCCAAATTGTGAAGGAAATCTGAAGTATTTAATGGAGCGTCCCCTTATGTGTAACTTGAAATGCTGTTGGTACTTCTGTGGTGCGGAGTTCTGTAGAAATGATAGTAACGTCGATGATAGGACCAAATCGTCTTTAATGTTGATTAATATATATAAGTCGCTGAACATTAATAACAGAAGGACATGTCCCCAGCGGTGCGATCTACTTTCTGAAACTAACAATGCTGTGATTTAGGTTAAAATCTTACGTATCACACACAGCAGCTAGTCACTGATGGGCCCTCCTTTGCGAATACTTGACCAAAAAAAAAGTTCTCTGAATTGTGTGTAACACCCCGTAGCATTAAAAATAGTTGCGTTAGATAATCTGGTTACTTGGTAGAATGGATAGGGCAAGAGCTTCGCATGCAGTATGTTGTTGATTCGAATATCATTAGGTGCAGGCAATCTCTTGTTTTTAAATCTAACGGAATGACTGATCATAATTTTTATTCAGTTAATTAATTTAAATGTAATTTTTGGTTCCATTACTTTGTCAGATAATTTTATTCGTATCTATTTCATTTGCTCTCATTTTTCTTCCTATCATTCTTTCTTCATTTGAATTGTATGTTCATGTGTGTTAATTTTATGCATTAAATTTCGAAGTAATTTCTTTTGTTTTATCACCTTGTTTCTTCGTGTACATTGCTGCACTCATTATATTTGTTTTGCATTTTGCTTGAAGTTTCTTAAACTATAAATCCGGTTTTCATTAAAATTTTCATCTACACTGTTTTTTCGTGGTGCAATAGGTATTTAGGCATTATTTTCAATGTTTGACGATTACCGTGCAAAAAGGTTTCGCATATGGTAACGCAAATACATTTTTCACGCCACTGCACAAATAGATTATTTTGTCTTTTGTTTTAAAAATATTCTTATTGGAGAAAGGATGACTAAGGAAAAATGGAGAATGAAAATGTACATATGGTGATTAAAATGATGTAGTAAAGAATAGAAATAAATTACATTTAAACCAATTAATCGAATAAAAATGATGATCAAAGTCATTTCGATTGAAGATTTGAAAACAAAACAAAAAAACTTACTGCAACTAATAAGCTTCGAATCAACACCACCCTGTATGCGAAACTGTTATCCTGTCCGTTACATCACGCAACCAGATTATATGAGGCAACTTTAACACTATTGTCACACAAAATTCGTAATTTTTTAGACGATTACGCGCAAACGACGCCTGACCAGAATCTACATCTACATGGATACTCTGCAAATCACAGTGCCTGGCAGAGGGTTCATCGAACCACTTTCACAATTCTCTATTATTCCAATCTCGTACAGTGCGCGGAAAGAATGAACACCTATATCTTTCCGTACGAGCTTTTATTTCCCTTATTTTAACATGGTGATCGTTCCTCCCTATGTAGGTCAGTGTCAACAAAATATTTTCGCATTCGGACGAGAAAGTTGGTGATTGGAATTTCGTGAGAAGATTCCGTCGCAACGAAAAACGCCTTTCTTTTAACGATTTCCAGCCCAAATCCTGTATCATTTTTGTGACACTCTCTCCCATATTTCGTGATAATACAAAACATGCTGCCTTTCTTTGAAATTTTTGGATATACTCCGTCACTCCTGTCTGTTAAGGATCCCCCACCGCGCAGCAGTATTCTAAAAGAGGACGGACAAGCGTAGTGTAGGCAGTCACCTTAGTAGGTCTGTTACATTTTCTAAGTGTACTGCCAATAAAGCAGTCTGGTTAGCAGAATGAATGGCTGCAGTGAGTGATACATAGGATCTTAACCTACATCACCGTGTAGACCAAAAAATTGATTTCACCGCTGGAGACCTCCCCTTGTTAGTAGCTTCGTATTGTTCCTCACAAACACTAATGCTCATCTAGGCAGAGCTCTGAAGCGCGACTGCTTAAAAGGATGCGCCAACCAATCAGATCTGCGAGCAGCGATATCACGCCAGTCCCGCGTCTTCTGGTGGTGTGCAAGCCTGGAGCCACCCGACGCAGAACAGCGAGCAGTGCACGACGGACTCGCCACGGCGGCGAGCTGGCGGGTGGGTGGGTGGTTCAAAAGTGGCGCCTCTCACGTAGCTGTGGGCGGGGCGTTACTCAAGGCCGGCGGAGATGCTGTTGACACTGCACGCCCTTGTTAGTTACACGCCCTCCGACCTTAATATCTACACTACTGGCCATTAAAATTGCTACACCACTAAGATGACGTGCTACAGACGCGAAATTTAATCGACAAGAAGAAGATTCTATGATATGCAAATGATTAGCTTTTCAGAGTATTCACACAACGTTGGCGCCGGTGGCAACACCAACAACGTGCTGACATGAGGAAAGTTTCCAACCGATTTCTCATACACAAACAGCAGTTGACCGGCGTTGCCTGGTGAAACGTTGTTGTGATACCTCGTGTAAGGAGGAGAAATGCGTACCATTACGTTTCCGACTTTGATAAAGGTCGGATTGTAGCCTATCGCGATTGCGGTTTATCGTATCGCGACATTGCTGCTCGCGTTGGTCGAGATCCAATGACTGTTAGCAGAATATGGAATCGGTCGGTTCAGGAGGGTAATACGGAACGCCGTGCTGGATCCCAACGGCCTCGTATCACTAGCAGTCGAGGTGACAGGCATCTTATCCGCATGGCTGCAACGGATCGTGCAGCCACGTCTCGATCCCTGAGTCTACAGATGGGGACGTTTGCAAGACAACAACCATCTGCACGATCAGTTGGACGACGTCTGCAGCAGCATGGACTATCATCTCTGAGACCATAGCTGCTGTTACCCTCGACGCTCCATCACAGACAGGAGCACCTGCGATGGTGTACTCGACGACGAACCTGGGAGCACGAATGGCAAAACGTCATTTTTTCGGATGAATCCAGATTCTGTTTACAGTATCATGATGGTCACATCCGTGTTTGGCGACATCGCGGTGAACGCACATAGGAAGCGTGTATTTGTCATCGCCATACTGGCGTATCACCCGGCGTGATGGTATGGGGTACCATTGGTTACATGTCTCGGTCACCTCTTGTTCGCATTGACTGCACTTTGAACAGTGGACGTTACATTTCAGATGTGTTACGACCCGTGGCTCTACCCTTCAATAGATCCCTGCGAAACCCTACATTTCAGCAGGATAATGCACGATCGCATGTTACAGCTGCTGTACGGGCCTTTTTGGATACAGAAAATGTGCGACTGCTGCTCTGGCCAGCACATTGTCCAGATCTCTCATCAACTGAAAACGTCTGGTCAATGGTGGCCGAGCAACTGGCTCGTCACAATACACCAGTCACTACTCTCGATGAACTGTGGTATCGTGTTGAAGCTGCATGGGCAGCTGTACCTGTACGCGCCATTCCAGCTCTGTCTCAATTCCCAGGCGTATCAAGGACGTTATTACGGCCAGAGGTGGTTGTTCTGGGTACCGATTTGTCAGGATCTATGCACCCAAATGGCGTCAAAATGTAATCACATGTCAGTCCTAGTATATTTGTCCAATGAATACCCGTTTATCGTCTGCATTTCTTCTCGGTGTAGCAATTTTAATGGCGAGTTGTGTAGTACAGTAAAGTTAGCTCGGATCGAGAGTGCTATTCACGGAGACAGCTACTCAAGGCTCGCCACACGCGGTGGCTAGCTATGCCTGTTGTACGGCCACTCCGATGGACGGACAGGTTCCAGCCCCGGACTATTTCTGAGCCCAGCTGGCACGGCTTTCACTTCTCCAACCACACAGGTATTTTTGTGGCATTGTCCTCCGGCCGTAGTACTAGCAAGGCGGCCATTGAGCCAGCGCTGCGGTCTCCGAGTTATGTCCTTAATGCGTGCCGCTTATTTCGAGAACAGTAGGCTGCGGCGGCGAGCGCGGTGACGCGTCGTGACGGACCGTCCCCAGCTGGCCGGCTGCCGGGACGGGGCTCGTTTACTCGCCCCGAGGCGCGCACCACTTCCATTGTCCGCCTGCCAGCTCCACAGCGCGCTTAACCTGCCTCCCCGCCAGCCGTGTTACTGCACTGTTTACGTGGAGACCTGGCGAGGAACACATCGAAACCGACACGTTCCGTCTCGAAGAACTCAGATTCAACCCTCTTCCCTTTTGAAACACTGTTGCAAACCTTTTCATCTCCTCTGTAAGCGCGACTGTAGTGACATCGATGCTGTTTCGTTGGAGTATTCGGTAGTGTAACCTGTACACATTACCTACGTACACGGTCTGATGAATAAGTATTCGGTCACCAGCTGATGGACGTTAACATGCGCTCTGTCCTCTCGCCGTTGTTAATACGGCTTTAACTCTGCTCGGGACACTCAATGAGGCATCTAAATATCTGGAGGAATGGCAGCCCATTCTTCCTCAAGAGCCAAAACTAGAGAAGGTAGCTCAATCGCCCGCTAAATCTGTTGGGCAGAACAGGTGATTAGCATTATGAAAAGCGCCAAATAAGGTGTCGGTCAGGTTGGGTCAAAATTGTAATTTATTGTAACTTGATAACACCTTTAAACGGAAGCCGGCCACGGTGGCCGAGCGGTGCTAGGCGCTTCAGTCCGGAAACACGCGACTGCTACGGTCGTAGGTTCGAATCCTACCTCGGGCATGGATGTTTAAGTAATTCTAAGTCCTACGTGGGACTGATGACCTCAGATGGTAGGTCCCATAGCGCTCAGAGCCATTTGAACCATTTTAGACCAAAGAAGCACTTAGCCGAACCTTTAGAACTAAGGCCTCCAAACAAGAAATCAAAGCAACAAGATAAATCTCAAGTGGTAAAAACATGCAGTTAAAATTGCAAGTAAAATAATTAACATACATATACACAGCGAGGCTGAGAGCCTCAAGGCAATAGTGAATAGACAAGCAAACAATATGCAACACAAACGGCTGAAGACCCACAGCAAAATTTTCAAGATTTTAAAATAAATTACCAAAACATTTCAAAGGCAGAAGGCCGCAATGTTTTTCTGTTTATTTTTATTTTATATTGTTTTAGAATAAAGGTTTAAGTGGCTGAAGGCCCACAGTTGATTTTCCAAAATTCAAAATACAAAAAATCCAGTAAAAGCAAGAATTTTTTAAATCATTCACTATGATAGATTATAAACAGACAAACACCGGTGAGAAGTGCAATACTGGAAACGGCACTCGGAAAGCCTCCAGGGAGGTCGGTCTGCCCTCTTTCACTGAGGTGAGACAGGTGGTGAGCCCAACTACACTTGATCCGTCGGAACCCAACCAGGAGACAGCCACGGACTAACCAACAAAACGACTTGCTTTTCATCAATCGGTACATGAGCACTCAAACACAAAAAGTTACGAGCGTGATTATCCTCAATGAAATATGTATTATCTGTCAAAACTACACACCATGTTGGACATCGACAACATGTGAGGGAAAGACGCTGCCTGAAATTACGTTAGTGGCCGGAGCAGGTAACCGGAACACTAACGACCACAAGGCAGAAAATTCCGCTGGTGCACTTTAATTGTAGTCAACCAATATAGTTAACTGCACTGCATCGACGCTAAATTTAAGCAATAGAAACACCTTGTGCTACTCACAGGAAAACCTCCCCAACAGCGAACCACCGAAGCGAACCACACAACGTGAATGGACGTGGCTTGGGTAGTTGAAACCAGTACTCAACTTTGACCTCCTGGGTCGGTGAACCATGAAGCTAGTAGCGATTGCCAGTTCCACACACGCTCTAACACTGCGCAGGGACCGCTATCGGACCCAGCCGACTACACTGAACGGAGATAACTTCCCTGGTTCGCAGCAACCGACCGACTCACTGAAGACCTCCTAGCTGGAAACTATGTGCACAAAACCAAAGATGGTACACGGTGCGAATATCGATACACATCGCTGCTGCCACACGTAGGAGGAAGATCCATGACGTAAGCGCAACAAGGGCGGGGAACCAAACACAGATGAACAGCGAAGTCCGGGAAAACGCATAGATGGGAGTCGCTGTGATTTGGTATGAACCCTACGTTGTAACTCGTGCCGAAGGCGTTCTATTGGGCTGAAGTCTAAACTCTGGGCAGGTCAGTCGACTTCAGGAATGTTCTTGCCCACAAATCATTACCACACAGATGTTACTTCACGATGGCTTGCGTTATCATGCTGATCACCGATTGTCTTGTTTGTTTGTTCTGTTTTAGGGCGCAGAAACAACTAAGGCCAAGCTCGCTCTTCTGAGAAACGCAGAACACGAAAAGGAAATCGGAGTTAACAGCCACCACAGTTTAGGCCCAAACGACGGAAGGAAAGATAGCTAAAAAATAGTTACTCTCTTGGAGAAAGGACCATAAAATATGCCAGAGAGGGAACTGAGTGATCATCGTTTCCAAACTTTTCCTCTAATGGATGCAGTACACAATGGGGAAATATGCGGTTATATCCTCCGCATTGATCATTTTCTTGTGGGCATGTAACCATTTATGGAAGTGAAACGTGGACAATAAATAGTTTATACAAGAAGAGAATAGAATCTTTCGAAATGTGGTGCTACAGAAGAATGCTGAAGATTAGATGGGTAGATCACGTAAGTAATGAGGAGATACTGAATAGAATATGGGAGAAGAGGAAATTGTGGCACAACCTAACTAAAAGAAGATACTGGTTGATGGGACACGTTCTGAGGCATCAAGGAATCACCAATTTGGTATTGGACGGAAGCATGAAGGGTATAAACCGTAGAGGTAGACCAAGAGATGAATACACTAAGCAGATTGAGAAAGATGTGGGTTGCAGTAGTTACTCGCAGATGGTGAAGCTTGCACAGGATAGAGTAGCATGGAGAGCTGCAAAAAACCAGTCTCTGGACTGAAGACAACAACAATAGTGGGCAATAAGGGGGGGGGGCACATAGTAACGGCGAGAAACACAATGATACAACGCGCCTCCTCCATACTTCGCTGTTGCCACTACGCATGAGGGCAGGTAACGTTGTCCAGGCATTCACTAAAACCGAACTCTCCCATCGGATTGCCGCATGCTATAGCATAAATCGTCGCTCCAAATCACTGGTTCGCAGTCATCTGTTGTCCAGTGGAGTCACTATTACTTCACCCCAATCGTAGCCTGGCTATAGAAGTCTGCGGCTTCTGAGGAACTGCTGGACCATTGTGTTACATACTTTGTAACTCCCTATGCACAGTCTTTATGCTAGATGGACCTCTGATAGCATTTTGAGATTCGTGAGTCATTCCTACCACTGATTTCTTGCGATCTTTTACACCCGATCTCTGCAATGGACGAAAGTCGCCGTTCATCAGCACATGAACTGTGCCTAGTCTTCGTTTAGCTATGGATGTTCTTCGGAGTGACCACAACAGCATCACCTAAAGTCGGCTTGGGCAGCTGAAGAAAGGTCGAAATAACTCTGAAAACATTGTAACCATGTTGTGGGTCATTGGGTCATTGAGCTGTCCTGACCGACCTAGTCTGTTGTTACTGCCTTTTTAATGACAACTGCAACGTTCCCTGACTCCTTTTATACTGGAGGGTCTGCCTCTCGTAACATCTAGTGGTAAATTGCGTATTAAACAGTCGTGTCCGGATAAATTAGTTACGGGAAGTCCCCTCAACATACCTGGAAATATTGAGCGTATAAAGAAAGATGACTGCACCTAGAGACGACTGCAATAAAATGGACTAGCAATCACAAAAGTTTTGTTCGAAAGGAGGAGGCACATCTAGAACGTATCCGGAAACAAAACAAACAATATATTACGACTAGAGGAAGACAATCACGCCAAGATAAGCTAGAGTTATTCAAGGTCTCATGTAACTAGACCAAAACTTAACGCTGTTAAATTGAACTGAAGACTAGAAAGTAAGAGAGAACTTTGGAAAGTATTGTGGATCAAACGACAATAGGACAGACGTAAAGGAAACTGTCAAAAACTGATACAACAGATGGTTACAAAAAGTTCCAGTGGTAAAATAAATTAGAAATGGGTGGGCGTTAAAGACTGTTCAGGGAACTGCATGTCAAGAAAGAGGATAAACTACGAAACAGGACTAGAACTATGAATTACAAAACATTTTCTTGAACTTTTGGAGGTATGGAGAATTTTGAAGAACTCCAAGGTATAAAAAGTAATTACAGAGTACCCGAAATCAATTCAATATAGAACTGAAGAAGGCAAAAGTAGAGTGTGTAATGTAACAATGCAATGAAATAGAGGAAAGAATGAAGAAAGGTAACAAAAAGCTTATGAACTGTTTAGAAACCAATATAAAGAAATTAATGGGTACAGTAGCAGCACATTAAATGAAATGGGAAATAAACAGAGATAGAACTGCAAGTGAAACAGAAAAATGATATTTAGACTTCACAGATCAATGATCCCTAAAATTAAAATACCTGTGACTGTTTTTGAACTTATGAAAATACACTCCTGGAAATGGAAAAAAGAACACATTGACACCGGTGTGTCAGACCCACCATACTTGCTCCGGACACTGCGAGAGGGCTGTACAAGCAATGATCACACGCACGGCACAGCGGACACACCAGGAACCGCGGTGTTGGCCGTCGAATGGCGCTAGCTGCGCAGCATTTATGCACCGCCGCCGTCAGTGTCAGCCAGTTTGCCGTGGCATACGGAGCTCCATCGCAGTCTTTAACACTGGTAGCATGCCGCGACAGCGTGGACGTGAACCGTATGTGCAGTTGACGGACTTTGAGCGAGGGCGTATAGCGGGCATGCGGGAGGCCGGGTGGACGTACCGCCGAATTGCTCAACACGTGGGGCGTGAGGTCTCCACAGTACATCGATGTTGTCGCCAGTGGTCGGCGGAAGGTGCACGTGCTCTTCGATCTGGGACCGGACCGCAGCGACGCACGGATGCACGCCAAGACCGTAGGATCCTACGCAGTGCCGTAGGGGACCGCACCGCCACTTCCCAGCAAATTAGGGACACTGTTGCTCCTGGGGTATCGGCGAGGACCATTCTCAACCGTCTCCATGAAGCTGGGCTACGGTCCCGCACACCGTTAGGCCGTCTTCCGCTCACGCCCCAACATCGTGCAGCCAGCCTCCAGTGGTGTCGCGACAGGCGTGAATGGAGGGACGAATGGAGACGTGTCGTCTTCAGCGATGAGAGTCGCTTCTGCCTTGGTGCCAATGATGGTCGTATGCGTGTTTGGCGCTGTGCAGGTGAGCGCCACAATCAGGACTGCATACGACCGAGGCACACAGGGCCAACACCCGGCATCATGGTGTGGGGAGCGATCTCCTACACTGGGCGTACACCTCTGGTGATCATCGAGAGGACACTGAATAGTGCACGGTACATCCAAACCGTCATCGAACCCATCCTTCTACCATTCCTAGACCGGAAAGGGAACTTGCTGATCCAACAGGACAATGCATATCAGCATGTATCCCGTGCCACCTAACGTGCTCTAGAAGGTGTAAGTCAACTACCCTGGCCAGCAAGATCTGCGGATCTGTCCCCCATTGAGCGTGTTTGGGACTGGATGAAGCGTCGTCTCACGCGGTCTACACGTCCAGCACGAACGCTGGTCCAACTGAGGCGCCAGGTGGAAATGGCATGGCAAGCCGTTCCACAGGACTACATCCAGCATCTCTGCGATCGTCTCCATGGGAGAATAGCAGCATGCATTGCTGCGAAAGGTGGATATACACTGTACTAGTGCCGACATTGTGCATGCTCTGTTGCCTGTGTCTATGTGCCTGTGGTTCTGTCAGTGTGATCATGTGATGTATCTGACCCCAGGAATGTGTCAATAAAGTTTCCCCTTCCTGGGACAATGAATTCACGGTGTTCTTATTTCAATTTCCAGGAGTGTATGTGAAACGTAGTGAATTCAAGAATATTTTTAAACGTCTCGTAACAGGAAATCAAACTATAAAATGGAAGGAATATCGCACCGTAGCACATCATATCTCAATTATTGATAAGAATAGTATCTAATAGAGTGAACAATGAAACCAAAAGATATTTGACAAACGAGAAGTTTGGATTTAAACGATCGGCAGGAATTGGAGGTATGAGACATGTTAGGTGAAATCATGTTTCGATCCGAGTTGTGATCGAAGAAGCAGCAAACGGAGAATCGAGTGGAACTTTGAGATGCTCCACAGTGTAGGAGAAACTATATGTTTCATGAAGTAATATTGTGGAAGTTTGTGTAGGATAATAAAATAACTTGACCAACCTACTGGCGGAATAGACATGATCGATGATCTACGTAATAAGGTTTCAAAGGAAATGCAGAAGCATGTGAGCATTATTGGATGAAACAGAGAAATTTTTGAAAATTATAAATAAAGTCGATTGCTGCTACAGGGGAGAGGGCGTCGAGTTCCAGAGAGAAGGTGGAATGTCCAGGATGCTCGAGCCAATTATTAATATAAGATGGGAGCTACAACAAGCAACCATGAAGACCTGGGTGCCATCAAAATGGTAGAGATTGTTCAGAAAAAGGCCAGTTACTTCTAAAGAGTGCGATCCTGATACGGAAACAAGCAGATTAACTGGTTCGAAACAGGAAATCCGAGGAAATGGCATGAATTACATAGCTAGTTTGGATAAACGTTATATGTGGGTCAAAAGGCCAGCAAAACTGCGAAATAGTAAGTATCAGTGTTAATGGGGAAAATTTTTATTCGGTAGGAGAAGCAGGACTGGACTGATAGTGTGGAAAGCAAACGTATAAGGGGGGAGTGAGGCTCATATGACGCTGGATGTTGCGGATAATTAAAGGAAAATGCATCCAGATGAAAGTTTTGCAGAATGTGGAGAGAAGCTGTGTGCCTCCGCTGATTTAGTGGAGTTTTGGGAAGCTGAGAAAAGGGAAAGGAAGAAAGAGAGCTGATTGTTAGGGGACGTTCCTTTTGTTTATTGGCCTTTGGTTGTAACAATAAAGCTAGTCTAAACATACCTCTTAAAAAGTTTAAAAATCTTCAGTTATGTAGTGACTAATATAAAGAATAGCACAAAATTTCTTAAAATCATACTAAAATAAATACATAGGCCTCTTAACAATTAGATTTGAAACCGTAAAAGGAAACCCATTTTGCAAGCAACTGTACTTAAAAGCTATAATTAAATTCCAACTTTTAAAACCAATACCATTAATAATTTACAAATATCTGAATTCCTCATACGAGAATTAACAAGTGCCAAGAAGTGGACCAGCTACATGATCAGCCAGTCCTATTTCCTTCTGTATCAATGGTAGCCAAAATTGTGGCTAATCCTATAGAGCACACTTTACTTGCAATATGGCGACAGTATGAGTTGGAGCCAATAAAAATATCAGTGGCAGTTGTTGTTGAATTTGAAATTAATAATGATCATCACAAACTGTCCACATTTGATAATGAGGAGAATAATTGCAGTAATGTATCAAGAATTGAGGTATACAATAGTGAGTGCGTAATGGCAGTGAGGAGGACGTAAAGGAAATAGAGAGGAGGCGTAGACCATAAATTTGCAGCAACACCCAGAGTAGGATAACTTTTGAAAGATGAAATTGGTGATACTGAAAGTAAGTTGAACCATATATGTAACAGATATATACGGGACAAATGGGAGACAATAGTGTGACCGTAATTAATAGAAAGTCAATGGTGTAAGACAGTCGGTGAGCTGTAAAACTATGAAGAAAGATGGAAGAGGACAAAGAAAAAGCGTCACCACATGAGAATGCAATAAGTAGACAAGTGAAGAAACCGAGATGGTACAGGAAGTTAGGATTTCATAAGGGTAAAGATTGGACTGAAAGTTTCTTCAGTGGCAGCTACCAGTCAAAAGGTGACCTGTCATTTGGCAGTGAATAGGAATGGAGGGAGCAGTTTGCAAAAGCAATATGGGTTAGAAGAGAGAGAGAACGAATTAATTTGAAATGATCTCTTGGAAGAGGAAGTGCAAAAGAAATAATAAATTACCTCTCATTAAATCGAAGATTTCTAACAGGGTACTAGAAGTGAAGTAATTAACAGTTCTGAGTGCATATACGAATGAATTAGGTAATAGGGGAAACAGTGTAAATGCCTTCAACTGGAGTCGAATTAGTGGGAAACTGGGTCAGAAACAAGTATTTGTGGAATTTTATGTAGGAGATTTGTTGCTGGAATAAGAATTTCTGGTAGCGTCTAAGCAAATACAAAGTGGAAATTAATTGTTAAAGGACCTATGCGTGTATGAAAAATGGCATACTGACGTATATACAAATGAGGATCCCATATTGAGGTAGTTAAGGGGCCAAAGCTGTGCGTATTATCTCAATATCCCTGTGTTATGAAAATGTTTGCATGTATGCAAGACCTCTCATTCTGCACCTCCAGATCAATTTCAGCCAAACTTTGAACTTCGTACACATACTGCTTTCTGTCTGGAAATAAGTTCTGTAGAGGTAAGAATACATATTTCCAATAGAGGTGTGGGTGAGTATGAAAAAATAGTTGTTTACTGTGAAGCACAGAGAGAACCACCTGTCCAACTGGATTTCCTCCATGACTGATGCACTGTGCAGGTACCAACGGAATGCGTTGGAGGCAGTATAGAAGTGGACAACCATGACTGCAGAGACGGGCGGAGGGGGGAAGAGGAGAGGACATGAACACAGAGGGGCGGAGGAGGAGATGATTTAACAGAATACTAGAATTTATAAATACCTGGGCAACACTGTGCTTCTCAGCTAGCGTAAACTGAAATTGAAGGTTAGTTTGAATCCATACAGAGCCACAATTGTATGGGTAAATATATGTGAGAAGAGTAAAGTAAATTTTGTCACTAATTAGTGGAGTTACAGAAGCATAAAGTAACAAAGGATTTAATATGGAAACATAGGGAAGTCTTCAGATAATCCTAAACACATCCTTGATTATGCAAATAATTAGAAATAAAAGAACAAAAACCATGCCACTTCTACATCTATACAGATACTCCGCAAGTCGCCATACGGGTAATTGGAATAAATGATACAATGAGGCATTATTGAGGGGAGTAAAACTTACTATAATATTTCTCCCATAGTTGTGCGGAATAAAGAAGTGGGTGTAAGACTCTTCGATGCCCAAAAACTGAATACTACAGCAATGAAAGAAATCAACAGCTCAGAGAATGAACATCAGTTGATGTTTAAGTTACATGGTGTAAAATGCATGCATAGTTTGTTTGACAGATAGGTACGTTCAGAAACCGACAAAATGAAGTATACAGCACTTCTACATAGGGGGAATAGCTACCAGTCAAAGTTAATGCCCTTTGTTTTCAATATTTCAATTTCAGACTTTAACATAGATTGAAATCAAGTCTTGGGAGCTAAGTTCTCAAATGAAAGTATACATAAATTTGTTAATCACAACCAAGACTTAGAAAGAACATTGTGAAATAGAGCAGTTTTTGTAGCTCTTAGAGAGGTCATGACCCTTTTATGGTCAAAGTTAAGTTTGTGGGAGAAACCTCATTTTTTTGCTGAAGGGATTAGCAAAGATCCAGAAGATAGGGATACAAGATTTGTGTACATTTCAGAATAAAAAAACACGAATCCATTTATAGGATTATGCGGTTCTTCTGCAAATGTGTCAAACCAAGCATTTAATAACGTGTTTCACAGAACTGTGAAAACTGATGCTACTATCGTCTGAACTGACTAATACCAGTAAGTCTTTGAAGATTTAAAGAGTGAATTAGCCAAAGAGGTATTATTAAGTAGTCCTTATCTCAGCCACGATTCTGTATGGGCACTGAAAGTGTCTTATGATAATGTGGTGGAACCTTACCAACTTGTCCAACATAGTGGATAAGACATGCACAACACCATAGCTTTCACCAGTAGTACTGTGACGAAATCTGAGTGAATTTCAGGTGTCTCAGAGTGTGAAACAGAGACCATTATCTGGGGTTAACAGGTATTTGGAAAATTCCTATGGTACAGAAGAGAGAAAACATTTTTAAGGTTTGTAGGTTGATGTGTAGTAGACTGACTGGACAGGTGCTATTTCTGCAATAGTTCAGAATGAGAGGGAATTCATCTCAGGACAGGGAAAACACCTGATGCTTTTTTTCTGCTTTCGAATTGGAATGGAACATGGACACACAGGATTTAACAAATGATATCAAGGTGTTTTGCATCAAGTCTAGAAGAAAATTAGAAGAGTTGTGCAAACGTTTAAGAACGAAACACAAAGAGGCACCTTTGCAAGCTAAGTGTAAGACTATTTCACCTTATTTGCTTCTTAAGATGAAAATGAGGAACCCAACTGAACAATAGGTAAGGTGGAAGGAGGTAACTTGAATACATATTTTGTTAAATTACTACACCATTCGTGAAATGTCAACAAGATAGATAAATAGTAAGTTAAATATAATTTAAATTTTAAGACTCAGGCAGAGGAACAAAAAAGGAAGAGGTTCATTGATAAGAAGGCAAAGGCAAAGTGTCATTTGTGTATGTTGCTTCAAATGTGAAAAGATATCAAGGTAGATGAAGTGGTTCAGCTCTGACCCATACAGGGAAGGTGACACTCATTGGAGTAACTACTGTTACAACAGGCAGGCTCCAGAGTGAAAGAAGACTCGCAAGGTATATTGAGTGGGTCCTCTAGTTGATACTGACCAAAAATAAATAGTAAAACTTAAATGAATGAAACAATGGAATTGTCAATGATAGACTGAAATTGGACTTTAAAATCTTTTTCATAATTTCTTTAATCAGCGCACACACACACACACACACACACACACACACACACACACACACACACACACACACACACACACACACAGAGAGAGAGAGAGAGAGAGAGAGAGAGAGAGAGAGAGAGAGAGAGAGAGAGAGAGAGAGAGAGAGAGAGAGAGAGAGAGAGAGAGAGAGAAAATAATTGATGTGTTAACATAATTACATTAAAAAGTTGCATTTTGTGATTAATATTCCATGTAAGTTAAGTTTGCAGTAAAATATATTTACAGTCAGATTTCACAATATGAAATTTGAATTATATATCATGTATACTTTCTGATAAAACATGGTAAATAATTTTAGTATCTTACTGGATTTCCTGGTAGTAAATAGAGAATTATCTAGTAAATTAGTGTGTTTTATTTTCCTTAAAAAATCCCGATAAAATGTGGAGCGCAAGTTGCTCATTCAGCATTTAGAATAATTCGTAAAGCAATCTGTTCCAGCTAGTGCGAATTGGCAGTATGCGAAGACTTGACGACCAAACGAGACACAAACTAAGGATGGCACTGAACGAACGGGAGAGTCAGCCCTTGCAAGGTCACAAGAAATTGACTGCTAACAGTGTGGAGCCATGTCAATGACAACTAAAAGAAGCTTGTGCGGCGCTTTTATTCCTGGCAGCAATGGCGAGCTCTGCCACCTTTTCGGACCTTCGCGAGCTGAAAAGAGTGAGAACGTGCTCAGATTCACAGCGAGCGAGACTGCATCACTTACCCATCCTATAACAGTAACAGGCAAGCGATATGACCTGCTGCTTCTGGAAGGGTCAAGTCAGAGACAAAAAACCACTATCCCAACTAAATTTAAAAAACACAGATTATGTTCATATAAAACTCTTAAGTATCATTAATTGACGCCACTTTTTAAACTTAGTTCCTCTGTCCTCAGTTCTGAAATTTCAAACGTAACATTAATATTAAATTATTTTTATTGCGCACGTCTCTGTTTCTGCAACTACTACAGTGTAAGGAAATGATTACTTTCCCATCCATCGCTGATTCACAGCATCAGCACGTATTGGGCTCTGTGTCCAGGTGCCCAACGTTTTAACAAATTACTGGAGAAATCATTTCAAGGGCTATTTCCAAAACATTCTTCTGCATTTCAGAACGCGTATATTGAACACGCTAGCGGCGTAAACGACTTTTCATGCAACAAATTCATTAGTGTGAGCTATAGTAAAAGGCTTAGAAAGTCGTTACAATTTCATTTTTAAATCAAATTCTGAGACTGCGATTGACATGGGCATAGTTAATGCGACCGAGTCTTTTTGAGAGTATAGCCAATTTTAGTAGAGAAGTGGGTTAGACCATTCGTTAGAAAGCATTGCTCCTTTCTGTAAACAAATGACATAGCTGCTACGATGGACAAGTTATTTACAGTCAAAAATTCTGAAGCGAATGTACAGTACAAAGTTGGTTGGGAAAACCGTTATTGCCAGTACTTCACAGGTTTCCTTACCAACTGTATGTGCCGCCACTGCATAACAGGAAACAGTATGAAGAGAGGCGATAAATTACACAGAGAGAGAGAGAGAGAGAGAGAGAGAGAGAGAGAGAGAGAGAGAGAGAGAGAAAGTTCGTTAGGCTAGAGAGCTGAAGAGAAAGCACTTTCATTATCTTTTGTCCAATAAAACCAGTCTGTTTTGCCTTAGTATAGTTCCCTGCGTGACGTACCACCCCTCTACCATCTCTTACACCCCCCCCCCCACACCCATCTGATGCCTACCTATTTTTTATATCTAGCAGGGTGGGCTGAATTCATCAGCAACTGTAATAGCTAGCTGTGGTGAGGCCCAAAGAACCACAAATCATTCAGATTGACTGCCTTACCCTTCCTACATTTTTCAAAGTCTGTTTAACACATCTGCAGTGCAAGTTATAGTAAAAAAAACTGTTTTCTTGACCTTAGTGTTTATTATTGTCCGCTTTAGAGGTGCGAGGTGATTTGCTGCGTAGTAAAAATTCAGATCGATCTGTCTGGATTTACTCTTCTCGATAATATTGTACATGCTTGCTGCCTGTTTCTTGCTCACGCTAATTCTTGTATCAACTGTATACAAGGCACTTCCTGGCAGATTCAAACTTCGTACCGAACCAGGACATTAAGACAGGATGTTACCTTTAACAGGCAATGCTCTTAGGGAACAAATATATTCGGGCATGATTCATTATCGGTCCTCACTAATTTACTTTGGCCAGTACGTCACATATACTTCCTGAACTGCACACTGTTTCCCATGCATACTTTGCGGGAGTAGCATTCTCAGAAGGGAGGACACTGTAGAGAAATGGTTTAACCACAGCCTAGGGCTCGGAGCGTCTTTTCTTCCAGCAGTGCTAGTCCATATGCAGGAAAACTGCGCAGTTCGGAAGGTAAGAGAGAAGGACTTGCCGAAGTAGAACAGTGGGAATGTGTCGTGTCATGAATCGTGACTTGGTACTGAGTACGTAAGAGCATTACCTGTAGAAATTAAAGGTCGCAAATTTTAGTGCTAGTCCGGCATGCTGATTAATCTACCAGGAAGGTTTGAAATAGTGGACGCCACGTTGGAGAGTGAAAGACTGCCAGTTCGTGCTGAGACTGTTGTTTGTGCTGTTTGAAGAGTACTCTAGCAAAACTGGCCTGACTCACGTCCATTGTACTGTTGTGACCTTAGAAACCTTTAATAATTTTAATCGCATGTCAGGTCGTAACAAAATTGATTATCCAGGGTTTCATAGTGTGGCCGACCTGCGTACGTGAGGGATCGAAGAAAAACAGGGTACTGGGAGAAGATAATGCTTCCCAAATAAATGGACACTGATTGCGAGAGGATGGCCAAATACGAGAGTAAAAACTACTCTTTATACCTCGCCGAAGGATGCGAAGGGTCGAGGACGAGTTCCAAAATGTGTAATGGAAGAATCTCGGGTGGAATTTAGACCAATAATCGAACTTTAAGGTGATCACGTATCGAGGGAAGTTTCGAAGTGAGTGTTCCAGACATACTGAAGAGGGCCAGATGCTCCCAGAGTCACTTAACAACGAAATAAACGGTCAGTCAGCAGCAGATTAGGAGTGACCATGTCAGTACCCAGTAGTCAGAGGGCCGTAAAGCTTCGCAGCAACAGCTGATGGAGCAGTAGATATCGACTACGAGAAGGTGACACTCAAACTGCAAGGTATTCAGCGTTTTATAGACATCATTGGAATATTGCTGAACAGGAATTGCCTGTCTCAAAGAGCTAGAATACAGGAATTTCAGTGAATAGTAGCAGCAAGTCACTGCTTTGCAATTTTCTCTTGTGCAGTAGGCCAAGTGCCCTTCAGTGCTAGTGATTTGGTTGGAAGTGCTGATGACTGGTATGTTAAGCCAAGTTGCCAGTAGTCAGCAGACCGAGCGATAGTGAATGCACTCGTCTCTGATAGAGATCCCTTCTAGTAATTATTAAGAGCTTCTGACATTCTTGTAAGAGATTTTGGTGCTACTGAAACGTGGTACTTAGGGAAAGGCGGATATCAGCGTGGACGGAGCCTTATTCAGTTACCGTTGGTTGCTCAGTTTTCTTTTTAAATCACGTACACTATTTGGAACAAGTTGCATATAAGTTTGACAATAAGAACCAATTATCAAATTTCACTTCAGACAATATCTAATTAAAAATTCTGTAGACGAATTGCATTCACGGCTGAAGGCCTTAAGGACCAGAAATTCAAATTATTTGTCAGCTGAAGGCCCCAATGTTAGTAACTCAAACAATTTAACGGCTGAATGCCTAGATAACAATTCTGAAAAACAGGTAAACTCCTCCAAGAGAGAATAAAATATTTAAAAAAAAGATCACAATATGATCAGACCAAGAGAAGTGGGCCTCAGGCAGTGCTTCAAGGATCGGCCTGGGAAAAGTCGTTCAACTTCGTAACCGACGAGACAGGCAGCCAAGAGTTGTACTCACTTAACCGGATGGCAATTCGAACTGGTGACAGTTTAAATGCAGACCAACACTCTTACAAAATCTACTTAAAGTCTGGCAACCAATAGAACGATGGAATAACCGAGGCAAGGCGGAACCGGCGGACACCACTGTGTCTTCAGAAACCAGTATTTAGAACATCCAGAAGCAGAAGGAACCAGTAAGAACAAGGTAGTCCAGAAAAAAAAAACAAATATCCAAACCACAATCAAGGATGCTGTCGAACTACATGCCTTACCGGACAGCAGCGGCAAGACGAGGAAAGGCATACTGTCCCGAAAAGACGCTAACCTCCAGGGCAGGTAACTGGGGCGTCAGCGGCCACTAGGCAGAAAAATATCGCTGGTTGAACTTCATCAATAAACACAAGGAATTAAATGATTAATAATAACAGAGGATGGCTAATTAATTTCACTAACTCCAAACACTCCACACGTTGTACTTAATCTCAGCAATATTGCGAGCAGCAACGCATGAACAATTGGGGTGATCTCAAAAGAGTGGAGGTTTCACGACTGGGTTAATGTTCACTCAACTCAAACATCCTGGTTAAGGTGGACAACGAGGTTGTGGCCCTCACAACTACAGCCCGTCGATTCGGCAATGTCTGCATGCTGCCAGCAGTACTGGCATGTCCTCGCACTGCTGGACCTCCCTCCAGCTCTGTCCCAGCCGAACCACCGACACACCCGACCCAGAAACACTTTACGTCCTTCCAAAAATACCACGGTACTAGATATCGACAAACGCTGCTGCTGCCACCACTCACGGACAGACAACGCTAACAAGCTTAGTGGTGCCAGCAAATACACTCCTGGAAATTGACATAATAGCACCGTGAATTCATTGTCCCAGGAAGGGGAAACTTTATTGACACATTCCTGGGGTCAGATACATCACATGATCACACTGACAGAACCACAGGCACATAGACACAGGCAACAGAGCATGCACAATGTCGGCACTAGTACAGTGTATATCCACCTTTCGCAGCATGCAGGCTGCTATTCTCCCATGGAGACGATCGTAGAGATGCTGGATGTAGTCCTGTGGAACGGCTTGCCATTCCATTTTCACCTGGCGCTTCAGTTGGACCAGCGTTCGTGCTGGACGTGCAGACCGCGTGAGACGACGCTTCATCCAGTCCCAAACATGCTCAATGGGGGACAGATCCGGAGATCTTGCTGGCCAGGGTAGTTGACTTACACCTTCTAGAGCACGTTGGGTGGCACGGGATACATGCGGCCGTGCATTGTCCTGTTGGAACAGCAAGTTCCCTTGCGGGTCTAGGAATGGTAGAACGATGGGTTCGATGACGGTTTGGATGTACCGTGCACTATTCAGTGTCCCCTCGACGATCACCAGAGGTGTACGGCCAGTGTAGGAGATCGCTCCCCACACCATGATGCCGGGTGTTGGCCCTGTGTGCCTCGGTCGTATGCAGTCCTGATTGTGGCGCTCACCTGCACTGCGCCAAACACGCATACGACCATCATTGGCACCAAGGCAGAAGCAACTCTCATCGCTGAAGACGACACGTCTCCATTCGTCCCTCCATTCACGCCTGTCGCGACACCACTGGAGGCGGGCTGCACGATGTTGGGGCGTGAGCGGAAGACGGCCTAACGGTGTGCGGGACCGTAGCCCAGCTTCATGGAGACGGTTGCGAATGGTCCTCGCCAATACCCCAGGAGCAACAGTGTCCCTAATTTGCTGGGAAGTGGCAGTGCGGTCCCCTACGGCACTGCGTAGGATCCTACGGTCTTGGCGTGCATCCGTGCGTCGCTGCGGTCCGGTCCGAGGACGACGGGCACGTGCACTTTCCGCCGACCACTGGCGACAACATCGATGTACTGTGGAGACCTCACGCACCCCGTGTTGAGCAATTCGGCGGTACGTCCACCCGGCCTCCCGCATGCCCACTATACGCCCTCGCTCAAAGTCCGTCAACTGCACATACGGTGCACGTCCACGCTGTCGTGGCATGCTACCAGTGTTAAAGACTGCGATGGAGCTCCGTATGCCACGGCAAACTGGCTGACACTGACGGCGGCGGTGCACAAATGCTGCGCAGCTAGCGCCATTCGACGGCCAACACCGCGGTTCCTGGTGTGTCCGCTGTGCCGTGCGTGTGATCATTGCTTGTACAGCCCTCTCGCAGTGTCCGGAGCAAATATGGTGGGTCTGACACACCGGTGTCAATGTGTTCTTTTTTCCATTTCCAGGAGTGTACAAGAAGAAAACGCAATGCCACTATCCCTGTTACACGATGGCAACGGAACCAACGTGAGCCGCACATGCCTCAGCGACTTCTCACTAAACAAATGTGCTCGTTAGAACAATAACTTGAGTGAAAGCAGTAATATCTTACTACTTCAGCCAAACATTCCTGCCAACTCGGCCGGAGCTATCAACCTTCTGTAATCTAATACCCTCGAGGCAGGCGATTTACTGTATTTCCTCTGATCTCCGCTGTAAACGTTGACAAAAAAAATTATGGACCGAAATTTTAAAATGCTGTCGTAATTAGTCATTAATAGGTAAAATATCACTTAAAAAGTGTGTGTGTGTGTGTGTGTGTGTGTGTGTGTGTGTGTGTGTGTAATGTAATCAGGTAAGTCACAGCGCGCCAAGTCAAGCATCACAATATATTCATCCAGTATTTGAGAAAGAGAGCACTCAGCTACTTCCAGCAAACTTTACACTTAATTTCGAAACTTTTGAGAACTCCATTACTCAATGGGTGAATAATACGAAGGTAATAAAACCAATATAATGGGGGTTTCGCATCTTCTGTCATAATGGTTTTGCATGCATAACGTCAAATATTCAATACATTAACTCATTTATGAGTTAATCAGACGTTTGAAGCCGTTTTATACGTGGGAGTTCGACTGTTTAAGGAATCGGCGGGCGTACTGGTAACTCTGTCAAGGGCTTGGTTAGTTTTATGTTACACGGATAATTTTGCACCATTTATCGTAATGACGGGGAACCAGTCATTTTACACTCACCTCGCAAGGTAATTTGTACTTATTGTTACATTCAAAACGTTCTTAAGCTCCAAAAAGGAAAAAGATATACAGAAGTTGCTAGTTAGTAAGTTCTACCCACCGCCTTTTACACATTACAGTAATGGGAATACTTCTACAGAAAACGAGTAGTTGTCAAACAGAGCCGATGAAGACAAAAATCTGAGATCCTAAAAAAAAAAAAAAAAAAAAAAACTGAACCTATAAGTATCAGACAACAGACAACACTAGGATGACGAACTTTCACGTAATTCCAGGACATCCCGTATTTGAGCTATATTCTCTTGATCCCCGCGCTCCCTTATTGACCGCATGTTTCTCCCGTGTATTTCGCCAGCGAACACTATTGTAATTAATAATGCCGCAAATTACTATCGATAGAGCAAGTTCCCTAACAGATTTCGTAGGGTTTTCGAAATCTGTTGGTCATACTTTTGTGGACAATCATTTTGCGCTTCGTTCTTCTACGAAACGAAGTCGTGGAGTGGAGAATGCATGACACGGGCTAGGCTTTTGGAGGGGTCGTCACAGCGAGAATGGTCCCTTGTTCCTCGGTCAGTACTGCACTTGCAACCTACGGGTGTGCTCGCCTCGTACCGATCAGCAGCTGTCGTACCTTTAACACATGGAAGTAACAAGCAATCGCAAAAGAGGATTAAGCAGACTATGTTTAAATACGCTCGTTGCGTTATTTGTCAATTGTCTCATACGACACAAAAACATTTTGCTTCGAAAGAGTACTCTCTCTCTCTCTCTCTCTTGTGAACGAGGTGACAAATGAGTCGTGTGTTTTTTCAGACACGACAGAAAGAACAGACACCATTTCCATGTTTATTCCTGCAGCGGGACTTTAGGCGATGCGACGAGCAAACAGGAAAAAGGGCTAAGGGCACTACTTCGGTTGTGTGTGGTAAATGAGAATGTTGACTGAGGAGGGAGGCGTGCTTGGACAGTCGGTGCAACTGTATTTAGCCTTTGTTCAAAGTGACGTACCTAGTAAGCAGCAGACCAGGGCTCGAAACCCTGACCTTGGTGCAAATTTTCGTTCGTCGCCAGTGAATTCTTTCATTGCCAGAGTGCGGCAGAGATGGGAATTTCTCCTTTCTGAACACGCAGTAAGTGGACTGAGAGAAACAGCAGCGAATTGATAAAGTCAAAGCTTACGATTGAAATCAATCAACTGCAAGGAGTATTTTATATTTGCACAGCAGAGTTCTGCAGCTTCTGTAACTAAGTGCTTTTTTTTTGTTTGGGGTTTAAGGGCGCTCAACTACTGAGGTCATTAGCGCCCAGTCACAATTGTAAGAGCACATAGAATCTAGTAAAACTCAAGGGGGGGGGGGGGGGGGGGGAAGAACACCAGAAAGTTCTTACAAAGATGCAGATAAAATAAGTGAAAGATGTCTTTGAAAAAGCCAGTCAAAGTAATAAAACGAAGAACACGAGCAGCTGCTCGAGAGTCATCAGCTAAAATATCCTGTAAAGTAGATGGCAGAGACAGGACAACACGAGATTGACTAAAACGGGACGCGACAATAAAACATGGCGCACTGTCAATGCATGACCACATGGGCACTGTGGGGCTGGGTCACCGGAGAGCAGGTAGCGGTGGCTAAACCGGCAATGCCCAATCCGCAACTTGGTCAGAAGGACCTCTTCTCGCCGAGATGGTCGGGAGGAGGTTGTCCAAGCAGTTGGGAACGGTTTTACGGCCCGGACCTTGTTTCCTTGAAGGGATGACCAAGTATCCCACCACAATGATACAAGCCTCTTTCAAAGAACCCCACTAATGTCAGATGACGGGACACAATGGCAGGCTGGCCGAGGCAGGAGGAGTGCAGCCTTGGCTGCAGCATCAGCAGCCTCATTCCCAGGCACTCCTTCATGGCCGGGAACCCACAGAAAGCTGACACGAGAGCCATCATCAGCAAAGGAATGGAGGGACTGCTGGATCCGTTGCACCAAGGGGTCGACCGGATATGGAGCTCCAACTAACTGCTTGTAGGGTTGAATATGAATGTTTGATTATATTTGTGTACGATATGCGATGAACAAAAATTGTTTTGTTTGGATTAGATTCATTTTCCATTCCACAGATCTAGGAATGAGAGGATACTCTTAGGTTCGACATGTTTTAATATAACAAATATTTAGAGCACTTTAATGTAATAGTCATTTCTGACCCGCCAGGATAGCCGAGAGCGCTAATGCGCTGCTTCCTGGACACGGGCAGGCGCGACGGCCCCGGACTGAATCCGCCTGGCGGACTAACGACGGCATCCCGTGTGCCGGCCAGCCTGGATGTGGTTTTTAGGTGGTTTCCCACACCCTATTAGGTGAACACCATGCTGGTCCCCACGTCCCTCCTTAGTTACACGACTCGCAGACATTTGAAATACATTCTCACTGTTTCAAGATCTACACTAGACGCGCACAGCTGGGGAACACTAATGCCACCCCGGAGGTTATGGGATGGGGCAGGAAGGGTATCCGGCCACCCCTTAACTATGCCAGATCCGTACTTAACCCTGCCAACCCTGCGCACAATGCGGGATAAAGGCAGTAGCGAAAGAATGTAATACTCATTTCTAAATTTACATCACAAATGAGTTACTACACGATTTTCACTGTAATAGCTCCCTTTAAATTTGTGAACTCACTTCGAAATATAATACCGTACGAGAATAGAAGGAAGAAAAATATAAAACAATAAATTGGTAGTCAAGATTGCAGGAATTCTTTTTATTTCATGATTACCGGTTTCGGCGAAACTAAAGCCGCCGTCATCGGATCTTAGGACACTTACAGGTTACAATATCAAGGCAAACAATGGTGGTATTACTAGTTGCCTATAACACGCAGGCCTTACGAAATTGTCGTACGTAGCACATAAGCGTCCAAGAGAGATGACAAATGTTACGGTCTGCATCACACACAAGCGCAAGCTCTCGCTTGGACGCTTGTGCGCTACGTTTGACAATTATGTAAGGCCTGCGTGTTATAGGCAACTAGTAATATCACCATTGTTTGCCTTGATATTGTAACCTGTAAGTGTCCTAAGATTCGATGATGACTGCTTTAGTTTCGCCGAAACCGGTTATCATGAAATAAAAAGAATTCGTGCTATCTTGGCTACCAGTTTATTGTTTTACAACCATCTAGATCGCTCACATATGAGCACAATGTGCTCCTTACAAAATAAGAAAAATATGTCTTTTTATATTTCTCCACTGACATCCAATCCAGGAAAATTTGGTGATGACATATTTGGTTTGGGGGGAGCCTAACTGTGTGGTTATTACCGTACAAATTCCTAATCTTTTCGCTGTCCATGATGAAATGATGAGGACAACACAAACATCCAGCCGCTGGACGCAGAAAAACCCCAGACCGGCCGGCAATCTAAACAGAGACCCAGTGATCCAAAGTCAGCAAAGCTAGCCACTAGAAAGGAAATTCGGTGTACCTGTGCAGTTGAAATTTATTGCGACTAAATATCCCTTAACCCTTTCGTGAGCCGTAGGAAACATGCTTCCCACTACAATGAACTCGCTCCTAGTCCCGTGGGATTCACTGTTCCCACCTCTGTACGTTGCTACCACCTAGTGAACAGTATAGGGTTCTACTTCCAATCGGAAGTTGCCGCCGTTTTTGCTGTACCTTCGCGCAGAGGCATTGTATAGCTGAGTGTTGCTCTGTAGAGGAGCCTTTCAGTGCTGTTTGCGTGATATTTGGTGATTTTTTTCCTTCAGAGATATAGTATAACGTAAATACTTTTGATTTACCCAAATTTACGAAGGAAAACGTAAAATTGGAACGAGGAGAATGCCAGTTTGAAACAAAAGCAGCAATTTCTACAGTAAAATGGATGGATAACAGTCCAGTCACTTTCCTGTCCTCAATTCATGACCCATGAGAAACAGCCACAGTGAAAAGGGAAAACAAGGATGGTACTAGTATAGAGATTTCTTGTCCTGAAGTTGTGGCAGAATACAACAAAATAATGGGTGGTGTCGATAAGTTTGATCAGTTACGAGAAAGGTATGCTATTGGCAGACGGTCTGTAAAATGGTGGCACAGAATATTTTATTTCCTGGTGGACGTTGCTGCAGTGAACAGTTTTATCCTAGGGAAAATAAGTAAAAGAGAAAGTGGACAGCATGATCAGCTCACATACAGGATCCACCTAGCCAGACAACTGATCGCTGGCTTCTCATCCCGAATTGGCGTGGACAAAAACCTGCCTTTCTGGCAAAAAGGGGTAAAGTACCTGAAGATTTTCGTCATGTGGCTGTAGGGGAGCATCAACCCATTTTAGGAGAAACCCACTGGACCTGCCGTCATTGTAGTATCAAAGCTGCGGAAAAGAGCACTCGCTGTGTTTGTACATATTGTCAATTACCGCTTTGCATAGACCCATGTTTCAGAAATTTTGATGGCAAGTAATTGTGAACAATCATTGTAACAAGAGAAGTAAATTTATCATATAAATATGACATACATTTGTCATTTAACTCTAAGGAAGGGCAGTGGGAAGAATACTTCCCACCTTGTTGTGTGACGTCACTTTCACAGTTGGAGCAAATTTGATATTCTGTATGATAAATATACCTTTCTGTTAACTACTATCTGCTCTCCATTCATTAAAAAGAACTGCTCAATAATTTTGCCCACTAAAGGTTTAAGCATCCCCTAAAATCTTGGTCAGATGTTAGAGTTCAATTCTTTTATCTTGGCGGTTCGCGCATGCCCGCCCAGACGCGGTAGATTGCTACTGAAACACTCGTCCGTGCTCTGCACTGCAGTCGAGCTCTGGCGACGTTGTTCTCTGTTCATTGGCTGACTGTGTTTCGTGACGTCAGATGCGCAGAACAAACCTAAACTCGGCCGCCGTGATAAATGACGCGCACTTTAGTCATCTCCCTTAAAACCGGGACCTAATGTTGGTCGGCAGCATTACGAACCTCGCCAGCTGTGCCCGTCGGTGTGGCCGTAGAGCCAGACGAGGCAGCTCTTGAGCTCGACAGCGACCTGGTTGGAGGGGTGGAGCGCCGAGCAGACTCGCGGGCTGCGCAGGTAGGCGGCCACGGCCTCCGGCCTGCCCGTGTCCACCTTGGCCAGCATGGCGCCCAGCGCCGCCTGCACCGCCCGCACCTTGGTGGCGTTCAGCTGCTGGCCGCAGCCGCTGCAGCGCCACGGGGACGCCGTGTCCAGCGGGTCCTCGCTCACTATGGCGCCGGGGCAGCCGCCGCGCCCGCACCGCAGCGCCGACAGCAGCGATCCGAATTCCTGCAACGTGCACCACGTAGCCTACTTGCAAGCGGTTCTCACTGTGCGAAGTGTCTTAATAGTCGACAAGGCCAACTACCCACTAAGGTGGTGGTGGTGGTGATTAGTGTTTACTGTCCCGTCGACAACTAGGTCATTAGAGACTGAGCGCAAGCTCGGGTTAGGAAAGGATTGGGAAGGAAATCGGCCGTGCCCTTTCAAAGGAACCATCCCGGCATTTGCCTGAAACGATTTAGGGCAATCACGGAAAACCTAAATCAGGATGGCCGGAGACGGGATTGAACCGTCGTCCTTCCGAATGCGAGTCCAGTGTGCTAACCACTACGCCACCTCGCTCGGTACCCACTAAGGTTTTTATCTATTTCAAACGTGACTTCCCATGTACTAAACACTATATTACGACGCCACACAATGTTCTTTAAATTTCGACAACGGTGATTGCCTGCTAAGACATTTGCATGAACGGCAGCATGTTGTTGTTGTTGTTGTCTTCAGTCCAGAGACTGGTTTGATGCAGCTCTCCATGCTACTCTTAACCTGTGCAAGCTGCTTCATCTCCCAGTACCTACTGCAACCTACATCCTTCTGAATCTGCTTTGTGTATTCATCTCTTTGTCACCCTCTACGGTTTTTACCCTCCACACTGCCCTCCAATACTAAATTGGTGATCCCTTGATGCCTCAGAATATGCCCTACCAACCGTTCCCTTCTTCTAGTTAAGATAAGCCACATATTTCTCTTCTCTCAAATTCTATTCAATACCTGCTCATTAGTTATGTGATCTACCCATCTAATCTTCAGCATTCTTCTGTAGCACCACATTTCGAAAGCTATTCTATTCTTGCCTAAACTGTCGTCCACGTTTCACTTCCATACATGGCTACACTCCATACAAATACTTTCAGAAACGACTTCTTGACACTTAAATCTATACTTGATGTTAACAAATTTCTCTTCTTCAGAAACCCTTTCCTTGCCACTGCCAGTCTACATTTTATATCCTCAGTTATTTTGCTCCCCAAATAGCAAAACTCATTTATTACTTTAAGTGTCATTTCCTAATCTAATTCCCGCAGCATCATCCGATTTAATTCGACTACAATCCATTATTCTCTTTTTGCTTTTGTTGATGTTCATCTTATATATTCCTTTTAAGACACTGTCCATTCCGTTCAGCTGCTCTTCCATGTTTGCTGTCTGACAGAATTACAATGTCATCGGTGAACCGCAAAGTTTTTATTTATTTTCCATGGATTTTAATTCCTACTCCGAATTTTTCTTTTGTTTACTTTACTGCTTGTTTAATATACAGATTGAACAACATCGGGGAGAGAATACAACCCTGTCTCACTCCCTTCCCAAGCACTGCTTCCCTTTCATGCCCCTCGACTCTTGTAACGGCCGTCTAAGACATTTGCATGAACAGCAGCATACTTGCTTAAAACCTGTTATGCCAGTCACTCTGAAGATGCCTCAGATGAGGCGAAAAGCATTGGAAAAGAAAGAAAAGTAAAGCCTGTTTCGCACCCAAGACTATCTCTTCGAAACATTTATCACTGGTTCTTGTACTATACCGCCATGAATCGGATTACAGAAAGACCTGCGTCGCAGTATCTTAGCACGATACTAGAGGAGCCAAAACAAAATGTTGCCACCCATTGACGAAATGGAGTATCATGCGGCAATCCGTTTTCCGTATTTGAAGGGGGAGAAATATGCTGCAACAATACATGGTGTGTTTGCGGAACTTGTTGTATTTATGGTCAACTATCGCTGGCAGAAGATGGGAAGAGACGAAATATTTGACCCAACTGGGCATCCCATACTGCGTCATCTTTCATGATGAGACGTGAAATAGCAGAGAAGGTGCGTGCGTGATCACGTGAACGGAATGTGTCCCTCGTTTTCCACTGAGTATCCCTTAAAAGGAAGCATTGCCGTTTCTTGCCTATGACTGGCGGAGAGAAGGGCAGGTACGCCAGAATAGTTGTTTTTTAAATAAAAAGGCACTGTGTTGAAGGTATTAGTTTTAAAACTGAGACATTTCGCGCTAGTGTCGCATCTTCAGAATTTCTGTAGATTAACAACAACGAATGTGTTACATAAAGTTGTGACCACGAACCCATCCAACCCCGGCTAATTAATTATTGATTTCAGGAAATTATAAAAACAACCTGCCCTAGAAAGCGTAAACTGCACTAGTCAAAAAGTAAACATGAATGGACCGCATGCGCAATCGTCAAACATACCTAGACAATATTGTGTGTAATGGAAGCATAATCAGAAACACTGTTTAATTTTTAATGGCTAGCGAGAGCAAAACTTAGAGCTGCGACCAGATAAGCGCGAGGTCTTGGGTCATCGTATAACGAATAATAGGGCCACATTTTACGTGACATAGGTGGAGAGTGTCAAATACTTTCCACAGCCAAGGACAACGAAAGAATTGAAAGGGTTCTTTGGATTTATCGCGTACTCTCGCCAATTTCTTGCAAATTTTAGTAAAATCGAGAAGCCTACACATGAACTGATAAAGACAAAATAATGCTTTTCAAGAACTAAAAGAGAAAGTTGTTAACCCAACGCTGCTTCAGTTCCCACATTTTACAAATACACTCCTGGAAATTGAAATAAGAACACCGTGAATTCATTGTCCCAGGAAGGGGAAACTTTATTGACACATTCCTGGGGTCAGATACATCACATGATCACACTGACAGAACCACAGGCACATAGACACAGGCAACAGAGCATGCACAATGTCGGCACTAGTACAGTGTATATCCACCTTTCGCAGCAATGCAGGCTGCTATTCTCCCATGGAGACGATCGTAGAGATGCTGGATGTAGTCCTGTGGAACGGCTTGCCATGCAATTTCCACCTGGCGCCTCAGTTGGACCAGCGTTCGTGCTGGACGTGCAGACCGCGTGAGACGACGCTTCATCCAGTCCCAAACATGCTCAATGGGGGACAGATCCGGAGATCTTGCTGGCCAGGGTAGTTGACTTACACCTTCTAGAGCACGTTGGGTGGCACGGGATACATGCGGACGTGCATTGTCCTGTTGGAACAGCAAGTTCCCTTGCCGGTCTAGGAGTGGTAGAACGATGGGTTCGATGACGGTTTGGATGTACCGTGCACTATTCAGTGTCCCCTCGACGATCACCAGAGGTGTACGGCCAGTGTAGGAGATCGCTCCCCACACCATGATGCCGGGTGTTGGCCCTGTGTGCCTCGGTCGTATGCAGTCCTGATTGTGGCGCTCACCTGCACTGCGCCAAACACGCATACGACCATCATTGGCACCAAGGCAGAAGCGACTCTCATCGCTGAAGACGACACGTCTCCATTCGTCCCTCCATTCACGCCTGTCGCGACACCACTGGAGGCGGGCTGCACGATGTTGGGGCGTGAGCGGAAGACGGCCTAACGGTGTGCGGGACCATAGCCCAGCTTCATGGAGACGGTTGCGAATGGTCCTCGCCGATACCCCAGGAGCAACAGTGTCCCTAATTTGCTGGGAAGTGGCGGTGCGGTCCCCTACGGCACTGCGTAGGATCCTACGGTCTTGGCGTGCATCCGTACGTCGCTGCGGTCCGGTCCCAGGTCGACGGGCACGTGCACCTTCCGCCGACCACTGGCGACAACATCGATGTACTGTGGAGACCTCACGCCCCACGTTTTGAGCAATTCGGCGGTACGTCCACCCGGCCTCCCGCATGCCCACTATACGCCCTCGCTCAAAGTCCGTCATCTGCACGTACGGTTCACGTCCACGCTGTCGCGACATGCTACCAGTGTTAAAGACTGCGATGGAGCTCCGTATGCCACGGCAAACTGGCTGACACTGACGGCGGCGGTGCACAAATGCTGCGCAGCTAGCGCCATTCGACGGCCAACACCGCGGTTGCTGGTGTGTCCGCTGTGCCGTGCGTGTGATCATTGCTTGTACAGCCCTCTCGCAGTGTCCGGAGCAAGTATGGTGGGTCTGACACACCGGTGTCAATGTGTTCTTTTTTCCATTTCCAGGAGTGTATAGTGGCAACAGATGGGAGCAATTCAGCTGTAGGACGGTCTTGTCACAATGCAAAAAAATTGTGCGAAGATTTGCCGATTGCGTACACATCTAGATCATTAAAGAAGGCAGATAAAGGACTGTTGGCTAGCACTTTGCAGTAAGGCAATTCTGACCATACATATACATAGAATGGTTTGTAGTGGTCACGAAACAGAAGCCATTAAAATGGATATTCAGTGTAAAGGATCGAAGTCCAAGACTCGAAGTAGAGATTTATACTTGAAAAATATGACTATGACGTAATTTACAAGCCGGGTAGGCGTATAGCAATGCAGACGCTCTTAGTAGGACACGGCCTACTGAGAATACCGATAATGATAGAGGTCAGCTGGAGGGAAAGAATAGGGGTGATCAGGTGAACGTGGGACAAACCCAAGCGAGTAATGAAATATGACGTGATGAGGAGGTATCAGTAAACGCAAAAGCAAAACGTTCTAAAGATAAAGAAGTATCAACAATGGAAATGAATGATATATGATGTGGAGGAATCCAGGCGTAAGTGTCCCTCATGCCAAAAGAATAAGCTTACACAGACAAAGACAAAATGCCATTAGAAATAACAGACACAGCGTAAGTCTATTCGAAAAACGTTCAGTTAACGCTGTAGGCCTTTTAAATCAGTGAAGCATAAGTGAGAAATACATGCTAACGTTCTAAGACAACTTCAGTAAGTTTACATCAGCCATGCCAATAGAGCGTCAAGACGCTGAGACAGTTGCAGAAGCGTTTGTAGAACACAGTTTTAAGATATGGAATTCCGTCAGTAGCTCTAATTGAGGAACGGAAAAATTTTAAAGTGATTTTTCCAAGATCTTTTTTAAACTGTTGCATAGTTGTAACATACAAGCGACGGCCTGCCACACAGTGCATTTTTGGAGATAAGTCTCCATACACGGATAAGAGTATCTGAGACACTGACAGGAGACCAAAGTGAGACAAGTGAGTACCATACACAATCTTTGTATTCAACATATCACACAGCGTTACGGGCTACATGCCTTCTGAAATGATGTACAGCGGAAAACTAAACATCCCAGGGACACTGCAACGAGAATGAGCAAAGGTAAGTCATAACTAACAGAAAGTTAGAAATCTAGAGACAACATGTTCTAGGCCATCAATGATATAAAACGAAAGAGCTAACAAATAACAGTATGATTAATGACAAAATCCAAAAGAATTCAAGGGAAGTCGTAAGGTGTTGCTGTTCAGTCAAAGAATAAGACGGGAAAATCTAGGAAACTAGCTTCATAGCGGCGAGTACCATATGAAGTAGTCGAAGACGACGAATTTAGTAATAAAATTAAGAGGAAACGAATGTAGATGCAAACAGATTAAAACAGTACTTACAATTTCAGGTGAGTCACAGGCAGGAAGAAGAACCTCCTGATTATGGAATTTCAAAAATAAGTACGTCTTCAGGATCTTAGTATGATAATTTAGGAAAAGTAGAAACACACAGTACCACACGGCGGATTGAAACATGTCTAAATTGAACGTTTCCAGAAGACGAAGATATGATACTGTAGCTGTACGGAGAGGTAGGAACATGCTAAAAGAACTTAGTGTAGTTTTAACGGAATGCTGCTTGCTAGACCAACAGTCGACGTCACATAGAAATGGTAACAGTTCAGAGGTTGGTTCACCAGATGACAAGGCTTGAGACAAAGAAGAGAGGCCTATTTAAGTTCGTAGGTGATGTAAGTAAAATGCTATTTGTAACACTACATTAGGCTGATGCTGCATATTGCAGGAATACTCAGAGGCTATGGAGAGGGTAATTTGGAATGGAAAAGCTAGAAAGGTTCATTACTTCGTATGTTGAGGAGGCAGACAGAGTTTAAAAGAGTTGAAACGTATGAACAAGAAGTAACACTAGCAGATGTATTCGGTGTCTAAAATCGGAGTATGAACAAATGACGAGTGCTACAGTTTATACATAGAAAGGGGTGTTGCTGCCTCACACCATAAACCCGTCAAACTGTGAAATTTCTCAGTCTGATGCGAGAAGCATGTTCGATTGCAGCCAGTCATCGCAAATTTCACTGTACAGTATTTCGATGGGACACCTGCCGGTTTTCTTCAGTTGAGCTGTTAAAGATTTGACGACAAACTGCAATCCTAAAATCTCTTCGAACATTTAATTTACCGGGAAAATTTCACAGCAGGAAGCATGTTAGGATGTTTGATAAATGTCTTAGTAGATAACCTGTTTAACATATACAAAATGTTCCTTTTACCACAAGAAACCCTTCAGTCAAAAGGTAAGTATATTTATCTTCAGCGAGAAAAGAAGTACTTAGACTTATTATCTACAGAGCAATTAAACTGTAAGAATATAAATCATGACAGAGGAATTTGTAGACAAACATTTTCCCTCTCGCGTACTTTCGACCAGGAAAAGTGAATATAAAAACAGAATTATCGTATTATAGCAAAGTATATGGACATCTTTAAATAACAATGAGTGGTTGTACATAGTTTCTAACTACGAAGGTATGTCAGAGTTTAACAAGCCCTGGGGGATGTAGTGCTAAGAGGACCTGGGGAAAAATTATGTAATACAGTAAATGTAATGGATGTGGCACAAGAGCTTTTATACATACAGATCGAATACTACGCACAAACACAACTGAAAAGGATGTAATACAACAAAGAGTTGCAGATTTATTGTTGCGAAGTTAAAAAGAGAAACCAAACCTTTCTTAGCTAAATTTAGAGTTATCACTATATCTTGTGGTCACATAATTAGATGAATTAAATACATGATTAATAAACAGCAGAAAAGGACGACACTAAATAAATGACATACTGTTCTATCACTCCGTATGTCATTGTAGCCTTAATTCTATTAACTTTGTGCTGCAGACACTGTAAATGTCGTAAATAATGTTTTCGACTTCTGTATGTGATGTGTGTTCTTTCGGACATGTCCGAAAGAACAGACACCATCTCTGATCCAGCAGGCATTATGAACTAAGACACAAAGGAATTACAAACTTTGGCTGCAAGTGGGCAAGGATTGAAATCAATTGGGAAAGCTGAAAATTTGTTCCGGACCGCGATTCGATTCAGGTCTGTTGCTCTGAACACTCCGGACACAGCTGTCATTGCAGCAGCAAGGAGCACTACATTAGTAGTGTGTGGTTAAGTTAGGAGTTTGAATCTGACAAGAGGCGTGCTAGGGCAGTCTGTGCAGTTGGAATGACCACTGTGTCCAAATGGTTTAGTGCTGGCACGGTAGCTCAGCGCGTTCGGTCAGAGGGCTGCTCGCCCTCTGTAATAAAAAACTGAGTAAAGGAGCCACCGATTAACTTGAACGGATGTCTTGTGACGTCCGCCCAGACCAAACTCAATGATCAATACCGAACAAATCGAAAAAAAAAAAAAAAACGTGGTCAGAGCAACTACCTAATAGACTGGAGACTCTGGTTCAAATCCTGGTCCAGCACCAATTTTTAGATCACCCTATCGATTTCAATTAATGCCGCTTGCTAACAACGTGTCATTCCTTTGTGTTTTCGACTCAAAAGAAATTACTTTTTTAACAATAATAGTTACGGAAAGGTATGCGTAAGAACTATCATCATAAACCGACTTGCAGAAAATACAATGGTACGAAGAGCTCTTACTAGTACTCCTGAAGAAATGTGTGAAAAAGGCCCAAACGGGCAAAAAGCCTCAGTACGTCAGAAACAGAACAATTATCAAGTATAAAATGTATTTATCCTAGTTATGAAGTAATTGTTTCAGAGGCAAATTTTAATGTAAATTTCATTGTGAACAGAATGTAAATTGTGTTATCGTAAAGAAAAATAAATTGAAAATCTAAGGTGGTGAAATATAAACATTAAAAATAAGAACTAGGAATTAGAACAAGTCAAACAATGTAACCAAAAATTTAATAAAGTTTCTAATTTACGGAATTCTGAAGAGTAACGTCAGTTTCATTGGCAGAGAGGTCTTCCACCCACGTAAATGACAGTTTAGTCTTAAGAGTTAATAACAGGGAAAGATTCACGGGTGTAACAAAAGGAAAAATTGTGGGGGCAGGCAGTATTTAGCAACAGAGCTCAACAGGATTACATAAAATGTCAAATGTTTCACGTCCCATGGAAGGAATCTCTTTCAGCCAGTGGCGCAAGTAGCAAGCAAGGCTCGCTTAGAAAGTGAGAGTAAGACTGATAGGGGGAAGAGTACATTGAAGGCTTCTGTGAGGGGTAAGGTTAATTTAAAATTTAAGTTTTAATTGGACTATCTTTCAAGTCCCCTGGGATTTATACTTTTGTCATCTTTTCTTTTAAATAATCATTTCGCAATGTTATACTTGACCGCAAGATTACGTACACAGTCACGTATTTTAGTAGTTGCTGTAGGAAATGTATTATACTGCCTTATCACCCACTCCTAAGATTAACAGTGAACCAGAATTATTAGTGTTAAACATTTCCCCAAGCGTAGAGTATTATCCTTGTTAATTCAACGACAATAAAGGAGAGGCAGCTTTTAACCATCCCAAGGAAATCTAAATTAAAACAGCATCTTTTTACTCCAAAACACTTTTTTTTAGCCGTGGTGTCCCGTCCCAAATTTGTGTTGCTTGGGATAGGGCTCAGGGCTCATGGTTCAGGGTTCAGGGAGAAAGGGCAACAGTCGGTTGGCCTAAGTGAAAGAAAGTCTTGACCTGACTATGTCGTTAAAATTTCCTTATTACAGAAATTAAGGTTTGGAATTCGTACTGAATGACGAACATAGGTTATCTTACAACTTCTAACTTTATTCAGAAGTATACATTGCGAAATGATGATAAAATTATAGATGACAAAAGTATAAATCCCAGGGGACTTTAAAGATAGTCCAATTTAAACATACATTTTAAATTAAACTTACCCCCACAGACGCCTTCAATGTAATCTTTCCACCTATTCCCGCTCTCTTTGGCATTTAACAATGGAATTCCCACCACATTCTTAATGTTTCCACCCTTGCTTTTAATTTCAACGAAGGTTGTTTTGACTTTTCTCTACGCTAAGTCCGCCGTTCCGACAATCTTTTCTTATTCGATTTCTCCACATTTTTCACGTAGCCATTTCGCCTTAGCTTCTCCGCACTTCCTATTTATTTCGTTCCTAAGTGACTTTTATTCTTTAATTTATTTGAACATTTTTGTACTTCCTTCTTTCATCGATCGACTAAAGTATGTCTTCTGTTACCCATGGTTTTTTGCAGTTACCTCCTTTATACCCACGCTTTCCTTCCCAGCTTCCGAATTGTCCTTTTTAAAGACATCCATTCCTCTTCAGCTGTACTGCCTACTGAGTTATTTCCCCAGAGCACTTCAAGCTTATCTCTTGATTCCTTAGTATTTATATACCCCAGTTCTTTACACACTGACTTCATGATTAGACTCAAACGTCAGCCTACAGTTCATCACTACTACATTGTGATCTGAATCTGTATCTGTTTCCAGTCCAATATTCGATTTCGGAATGTGTCCTTACCATGATGTAATTTAACTGAAATCTTAGCGTACCTCCCAGAGTTTTTGAAGTACATCACCACATCTAGTGATTCTTTAACAGAGTATTCGCTTCCAGTGGCTGAAATTTCTCACAGAACTAAATTAGCCTTTTTCCTCTCTCAGTCCTAGTACCAAGTCCATATTCTCCCTTAACAATTTAGCTCATTCACCTACAACAGCATTCCAGACCCTCATGAATATTAGATTTTCATCTCCTTTTACGTACAGCATTGCCTGTTCGATTACCTCTTATGCATTCTCTCTCTTCATCTTCTGCTAGCGACGTTGGCATGCATACCTGAACTATCACTGACGTCGCCGTTGGTTTGCTGCCAATTCTGATGAGAACAACTCTGTCACTGGACTGTCCACATTGACTCACTCCTTGCCCTACCCCTCTGTTCATAACGAATCCTACTTCCGGTCTACCATTTTCTGCTGCTGTTGATACTACCCTGTACTTATGTGACCTGAGATCCTATTCTTCCCTCCATCCCACTTCGCTAACCTCCACTGTATCTATGCTGAGCTTTAACATTTCCCTTTTCAGATTTTCCTAGCATTCTACGCCCCGACTTTTAGAACATTATCCTTTACTTCGTTATTTAATATTTTTCTGATCGTCACCTCCCCTTGCCAGCCCCGTCTCGGAGATCCGAATGGGTGACTAGTTAAATCAATAGAATCTTTTTTAATCCCAAAAATTATCTAACTTTTCACTAAAGTAAACACGAAACTACTCATGTTACATATCAAAGAGTTTCAAATTTTCATATAGTGACGATTTCCATATCCAGTGTTAATCAGGTTGCACTTTAATTGTGCATTTTCCCGACGGCCGGTGACGTCAGATGACACCTTCTGCTATCGTTTGTGATCTTTTTTGTGTAGGTACTTCAACTCATTGAAGAGTTATTAGTTTGGAACTGATGACCACAAACTTCACAATGATAACTGTAATGTAATATACAATCTGAAACTCCTGATTGTCAGTCTTTTTTTTTTTTTACATACAAGAAATGCGAGAATATGGAAACAAAAAATCATTCCTAACACGAAGTTGGGAAACAGTTGGCTTTCAAAACAGCTTCCAGTTGTCTCCGAATGGGTGAATACAAGGCCTATATCATTTTCATAACATCTTAGACTATTTGTCCTCCACATTAGTGACAAGTTGAGGTAGAGATGACGGACTTGGCTAGCACTCACGCGCCCTTCTATGCAAATTAGACCATAGTTGCACAATAACGTTGATAACGGGTGGTTGGTGGCCAGGGGAGTGCGACAATTCATTATCGTACTCATAAAACCAGTCCTGGACGAAACGGGCTGTGTGAACAGCCCATATCATCTTGGAACACACTGTCACCACTGGTGAACAAAAACTGCATATGTGATGGGTTAGATCAGCCAAAATGGTCACAAGACTTAACAGTAATGCGATCTTGCAGAATAAGTCATCGCACCGCATCATGATTCACTCTTGGGGCGTTAACTCAGCCACAAGTTGAAATCGGTGCGAAACAAGACTCATCTATAAAATGACGTCCTTCCATTGGTCATAGTCCAGATTTTACGGCTTCAGCACCACGTTTTCCTCTTCGAGTATTTGCATTAGTCATGAGCGGCTTTGAAATTTCAGCCCGCCTTGCGCTTCCCTGCATATGAAACTCCATGGTGTTCTTTTTGTGCCGACATGTTTTGCTAGTGCTACATCGCGTTCTGCAGTGACTTGTGCAGCAGTTGTCCTCTTATTTTTCGTCACAATCCCTGAACACACACACTTCCGTCCATGCTGGACTTACTAGATAATACTGTCCAGCTTTTTTTTCAGAATGCGGTATGAGTTGCGATACGGTATCTGTGTGCTACCTTGTTTACTGAAACACGTACCGTACGAGCACTAACAATTTGCCCACGTTCAAATCCACTTAGCTGCCACACAATGTACTTACGACTGCGGAGAGCGCTGCTCTAACCACGACTGACACTGGAAACGTGTTACTCAGGATATTGCAGAGATGCCATTTGTGGTCAAATACAACAGAGAAACCTGCAAGCTTGAGCACCATCTGCATTATGTCCAAGGGTGCATTTATCATGGTGTTTCCATGTTTCTGTCCAACGCCTGTACCTGGTAACTGCTCAGGAGTTACCTGAAGTTTAGAACCATTTCTTGAATGTAATTCATCCAATGGACCATTGCAAGCCATCTTCCCAAAAGAAGGTCTGAAGTTAGTTTCCCCAGACGTCATATCAGGAACGATGTTGGATACACTAACAAATATTCCAACTTAAATCGGAGTGTAGTCGTGCACTTCGAAACACAGTAGAGCCTTGCTGCCATTTGATGCCTTCACGCCGACCCATCTTACATTTATACACTCATGCTCATAAATTAAGGATAATGCTGATACACGGTGAAAAGACGCTGTGGTGGGCGGTTTGTGGGTTCAAATCCCCTCGGGGTATGGCCATGCGATGCATTTGACCTGCGGTCGTCGCACAGTGGCGCTGGCAGCAGTCCACAAACGCAGAGGTGTGTTGGTGCATGTCAGACTACGGTGCAGCGAGTAAGTGTGCAGACGTTTTCAGACGTGCTAATGGTGACGGTGTTGAAAATGGCTCGAAGATCACATATTGATGACGTTATGAGGGGTAGAATACTAGGGCGAATGGAGGCTGGTCAAACACAGCAGGTAGTAGCACGGGCCCTCTGTGTGCCACAAAGAGTGATCTCATGATCATTGCAACGATTCCAGCAGACAGGAAACGCGTCCAGGCGCTACAGTGTACACCACCACAAGAAGATCGATATCTCACCATCAGTGCCCGCAGACTGCCACTGAGTACTGCAGGTAGCCTTGCTCTTCACCTTACCGCAGCCACTGGAACAGTTGTCGCCAGACACACAGTCTTCAGACGACTGAACAGACACGGTTTATTCGCCCAGAGACCTCCAAGGTGCATTACACTGACCTCTGGTCACAGGAGAGCCCATAAAGCCTGGCATCAAGAACACAGTACATGGTCATTGTAACAGTGGTCTCAGGTTATGTTCACGGACGAGTCCAGGTATAGTCTGAACAGTGATTCTCGCCAGGTTTCATCTGGCGTGAACCAGGAACCAGATACCAACCCTTAAATGTCCTTGAAAGGGACCTGCATGGAGGTCGTGGTTAGATGGTGTGGGGTGACATCATGATTGGTGCACGTACACCCCTGCAGGTCTTAGAGAGGAACAGTAACAGGGCAGGTGTACCAGGACGTCATTTTACACCTTTTCAGGGGTGCAGTGGGTCCCACCTTGCTCCTGATGGATGATAACGCACGGCCCACCGAGATGCCATCGTGGAGAACTATGAAACAGAAGATTTCAGGCGAATGGAGTGGCCTGCCTGTTCTTCAGACCTAAATCGCATCGAGCACGTCTGGCATGCTCTCGGTCGACATATTGCTGCACGTCTTCACACCCCTACGACACTTCAGGAGCTCCGACAGGCACTGGTACAAGTATGGGAGGCATACCTCAGCACCTGCTAGACCACCTGATCCAAAGTATGCCAGCACACTGTGCGGAGTGTGTACGTGTGCATGTGTGCATTGTGATCATTCCCATTTGATGTCGGGGTACATGCGCAGGAAACAGTGGTGTTCGTGTTTCGGGACGGTTTTCTCAACTTATCACCAATACCGTGGAGTTACAGATCTGTGTCATGTCTGTTTCCTATGTTTCTACGCTATTAGCGCCAGTTTTTGTAGTTCTACATTGTGTAGCAGCACATTCTGCAACTATCCTTAATTTATGAGCATGCGTGTAGATATGAGTTTGTTCAGTCAGACACGTTAGACACAAGACCAGACACTACTATCATTTGTAGTGTGTAGATGCAACTGCTGTTCGATGAAAAAATTTCAGTGCTGACGCACAACCAACGTCCGAACTCCGACGACAATCATATCAGTGAGTAGGAGCTTAATGGTTGAGGCTCTTAGCGGTGCGGTGAAAGGGCTCCATATGGGCGAGACGTTTAAGGCAATCCTTATGGATTAGTGGAGCATTCAGGTTAGAGTCCCAGTCCCGCACAAATTCTCAGCACTTATCGTTGCACTGCCACAACCACCTGTGCGCTTGGAACTCATTATTTCCTTCCTACCTGTTGCCAATTCTTTTTGTTATGGTTTTAGGGCGCAAAACTGCTACGGTCATTAGCGCCCGTTCTTTGGCTTATGGAAGGGCAAAAAGCCGTGTGGGAAATCAGCAGCAATGGGAGCAAAACCCAAAAAGGGGGAAGTACAAAACATAAGGAAAGCTTAGAAAACCAATATAGAAGGGGGGGGGGGGGGGTGTTTTCCCAAAAAGAACTTCAAATGACTGACATCTCACTGACACTGATAAACTCTAGAACGCGATCGGCTGAGCGCGTGTCATCTGCTATAGTTGATGTATCAGGCGACAGCTGTAAACGGGCGCGCAGCGGAGTAAAATAGGGGCACTCAAGTAAAAGGTGTCTCACCGTGCACAGTTGAGAGCAGTGGGGACAAAGCGGGGGGAGGACCGCCACTTAAAAGATGTCGATGGCTAAAACGACACTACCCTATCCGGAGTCTATTTAAAATTATTGCCCATTGTCTTGCAGTCCTTTCACCCAGTTATTCGTAGAATAGGCTGAGCATCGCCACTCAAGCAGTCACAGGACTGCCTGGCAACGGTTCTACACAATGTACAGCATTCCGCAGCGATCATTGTGCGGCTTTTAAGGGAGTGACTAAGATTTTGTCCCGTGAGCTGACTGCTTTACCGTTCTGAAAGAGACGGCAGTAAGCAGACGGTACCTGGGGGTCGCGGCAGCGGTCGCAGTGGCAGAGGAAGCCCTTGGTGTCGAGCAGGTGTGCGCGCCGCGCGGCGGTACCCCACAGCAGCGGCGCGTACGACGTGGTGAGCTCCTGGCCGCGGGCCACGTCGACGGCGGCGCGCACCACCATGGCGTGCTGCGCGTCGTAGCCGTGCGTCGTGTTGGGCGAGCACGCGTGGTTCATCATGGCGGCCAGCGGGTAGAGGCCGCGCAGCCGCCCCGACAGCGCCTCCGGCCGCCGGCTGCCGTCAAGCGGCGTCTCGAACGCGTTCGTGTCCAGCACGCGCGCCGCGCGACCCGCCGCACGCAGGCGCTCCGGGGGGACCCGGCCCCCGCACAGCCGCGACAGCAGCTCCATCTGCCGGCAACACCTCCACTCACAGGACTCCGGCAGGCGCAGATCGTGAGAAACCCAGTGATGCACTACAGGGCGACCAATCCTTATCGCAAACGCCTACCGGGCTTCTTTTTGTCCAGCCGGCAGCCAGCTCGTTGGTGGAGAGTGTACTTCCCCTCCACTGGGAGGCTTGTGTGTAGAATTATTGCTTAGATACCATGTGTTTGTTAGACAACAGAATACAGTGAATTGAGAGACGGCGGGTCAAGTGAAGTGCCAGAGACGGCGGGTCAAGTGAAGTGCCAGAGACGGCGGGTCAAGTGAAGTGCCAGAGAAAGAGTTCTATTTGCTAAAGAGTGTTCATGCACTATTCACACGTTAGTGCAGTTTTAGCACTTGCCATAAACAGGTTATTTGAGTGAAATTGCCTGATGTAAGGTTCCTAATCGGAGTGAGTTTGATCGAGTGATAAATTTTGTGAAGCAAGGATTTTTCTTCAGAAGAAAAAGACAACCATGTACAGTACTCGCAGAAAAACTGTCGGTAACTTTGGGAATGCTCTGGTAAGATCTCTTAGGAAAATAAAATCAATGTGTTTCTCAGCAAACGGTAATTTCCTATGGCTCTTTTCAAACGGATACAAAGTTTCTCAAGTTACAACCCGATGAAACAACTACAGTGCAACAACTTACAGGGTGACTAAGCAAAAAGGTTGCGGTTTTGTGAACGAAATTTGAATAAGGTGCATGGGAGCAATTGACCCTCACCTAATTTACTTCACTAACTGCAAGAGTTAATTCACAAAATAACCGTTGCTAGAGTTTGGAAAAGCTTTATCTAATACACGAGGCACCCTTGCATGGTAAAGAAATAGTGCATTGTGCTACTAGCGGTTAGAGAATATTTTTCCCCAGGAAACAATTAACAGTGAGATGTGAGGAACACTTTGCGACATTTTTGGCCAATTAACTGAAAGAGAATGTGTTTTTGCTACTTTTCAGCAGGGCTCTGCGACAGCTCATACAGGCAACTTATTACAACTTCTCATTACAGGAAATTCACACGACGTGTTTCGAGGTAGATCGATCACCAACAAGTGGCCTCGTCGTTTCCCCAGTTCAACCCTCTGCAATATTTACCTGGGGGGGGGGGGGCATTAAAAGAGAGAGTATAGAAATCAAATCCATACACTTTAGACGAACTTAAAACTAACATTCGTCAAGATATTCCTGCCATTTCTCGGAGGGAACATAGTGTACCGAGCAGTTTCCTAACTAGACGTCAGAAATGATTAAACGGAGGGAGACACTTCCAGCATCTCCTTGCTTATAAAAATGAGTGATTTACTTTTATTTCTAAGTGTTAATGTTTTGTATGTAACGTAACTGGCACGACCAACCATACCGTATTTCTTTCAGACCTATCACACACACCGTGGCCACCATAACTTGGCTAACAAGCCAGAAGTGAGCCCTGGAAGCTATTGCGTTAACGATTGATTATCCTGTAGAAGTAGTTTCAGTTATTTACAATAAGGCACACCCAGGAAAAGTACATAACTAAAACGTCCCAGCCTGTCTAAAAATTAATTACATAGACAGCCCGAAATACAGAAGTAAAAAGCTTAACACGTTATTGAATAAAATACACATACAATAGAAAGTAAAGAAATCCCCCAAGCTGGCACATTCATCTATTTCAATACAATACACTTGTACACGAACACAGCATTAGCTGAGAGAACTGAAATTCTAAGAGACAACCTCTTCAGACATATAAGGGAAATCTCTGTTGACACTTATGAAAAGCATGAAATTACTATAGCTCATCATCACATGATTAACTTGAATTTGATAAGAAAATACATACTCACAATTATGGGGTAACAATGAGAATTTGCTTAGCAGGTACTATTGCAGACGTATTTGTCAGTGCAGAAGAAGAAAATTTTTTACCTCCAGTTCCCCATCCACAACAAAGTTATTTATTACTAGTATGTAGATGATACATTATTACTGTTAAATGAAGACAATGATATACAAACAATTCACCACCAATTAAATAATCTACAAAGAAAAGTAAAATTTCCAATAGTAACAGAAAGCAACAAATCCATCAATTTCTTAGACATAAAAATAAGCAACTACAATTGCCAGCACAAATTTTAAATTTACAGAAAACTTACAACTACAGACATCAATAAAAATTCATTCTATCCCAGGTCACATAAATACACATACTTTAACCAATGAGTAATAGAATCTTAAATTTGCTGCTGGTAGAAAAAGCAGTAAAACAGGTTTACCACAGTAATAAATAACTTCGACCCAGATGTAGTACTTAAAATCTACCAGTAAATCTAAATCAAACATACATGAAGACGAAACATTGATAAGATATAACATTACCAAAGCCAAACCGATATATGCATCAACATATATAAGCAACACATCACAGAAAATAAACAAATTGTTAAAAAATACAGAAATAAAACTAGCATTTTGAACTATCAACAACTTACAAAGCTGACTTCAAGAAATCTCGATCTCTTCTAATGCAGTTGAATAAAAATTTCCTGTGACGACAGCAATAGCTTCTACATTGGACACACGGAACGAAGTTCTAGTATAAGAACACACCAGATACTGCAAGAGCAACCAATTCTATTCACAAAGTGAATAGAAACCAAAATATTTTGACAGTTCTACTTAGAAAACCGAAAGATCAAACCATGAACATTTTAGAAGAAGTAGAAATTTATACATACATACAGACACATCTGAAGAGATCCTGAAAGAACAAATGGACCTCAGACATACAAATTTAGTGGAAATCTTTATTAACATGATAGGAAAAAATAGACATATTAAGATCACATGTCTTCATAATGCAAAATATCTCCAGCAAAAAATCTGACTACCTGAGATATAATTTACTTCAATGCATCAATGGAACACTCCATTTCATAACTGTCAAAAAATAATGGGAAATTTCTAAGGAAGGTAAATACATGATGTATATTAACAATGCGGTTAATAAATCATATTACTTTCCAAAATATTTTATGGCCATTACTACATCTAGACAGAAGTATAATATAAAATAATCTCATGGTACTGTGACATAGATGTAGAATAAAGTTTATCATAATTGTAATGTCCAATAGGAACACTTGAAAATGGCACAAAAGCCAAAACAAGTTTGTTGTGAACCATGTTAAAACAGCAAGAAAAACTATTTGCAGCTAATTATGTAAAAGGATAGAGGCGTCAGACTAGGTAGAGACATACTAAATATAGATGAGTTTTGCTATTTGGGCAGCAAAGTAACTGATGGTGGCTGAAGTAGAGAGGATATTAAAAGTAAACTGGTAATGGCAAGAAAAGCATTTCTGAAGAGAAATTTATTAACATCGAATATAGATTTAAGTTTTAGGTAGTCTTTCCTGAAGGTATTTGCCTTGGACGTAGCCTTGTATGATAGTGAATGGAGTCATGTCAGCATTTGGTGGTTTTGTGATACAGTTTTTTAAATTATTGATGCGTTGGAAAATGGAGATAAGTGTTGTATCTCTTCCAACAGACACTATGTAAATTATGTAATGATAGTAGTGCTTATCGTCATAAGGACTGAGGCAAAATCCAAATAATGAAAGACAAGCATATTTTTTAAAATATTGACTCCTGGTTCTTCCGATAAAATCGGTACATCATTTTCCTGAAGTCAGATCAGGATTCCACTGAAGGGAGCACACGGAGCAAGATGGAAAGGTTAAAGTAATTTGTGTGGCACGTCGGAAGTGGAAGGTGCGTGGGGCTTGTGTGGATATAAACTCTTAACACAAGGTAATTCAATTTGTTTTTAAGTCTAAAAAGACTAGAGCCCGTAAATAATAAGGTACAACCGAAGAACTCAATACGCAGATTGACAAAATATAAAGTACGACATAATACAAGATAATAAACCATTACACAACTCGCCCCATTGGAATCAACTCTACAGTAAAGGAGAGACAGCTTCATATAATAAAGTAACACCCTTACATAATAAACAGAGAAGCCTTTCAGTAAAAGGGGCACGAAATAACGTGAAAAAACCATAGTAAAAAGGAGAATACACAATAAAATAAAACATCTCACCCATAAACCGAATCTTAGATGCACCAACCATAGGTGACACCTCAGTTCTAGACAGGCATTACAAAAGAGGACATGTGCTGTAAAGCCTACGTTATGTACACTAAGATGAAAGCAGAAGGCATGACCAGGACAAAGAAATTCATCAGCAATGGCAAATAAAACCACTCTAGACACCACTGACCAAGTAGAACTTTTTCAGATGAAAGCACTAGGACTAAAGGCGGCCTTCTTGGCCTTCAAAAATTTAATGAATAGATTATTTCAGTAGGCCATTCCTTACTCAATTGTAAGCACTAAGAGCCTGCACTGGCCACAGAGGTTTCCTATACTTGTCATATCCGGAAACAATCGACAGCTATCAGCTCTTCACACCCAAGTATGCTGTGTTCCCTGGAACGGAGATGCCACACAGCACCTGGTGCTCTGGCCACAACTACACTCCTGGAAATGGAAAAAAGAACACATTGACACCGGTGTGTCAGACCCACCATACTTGCTCCGGACACTGCGAGAGGGCTGTACAAGCAATGATCACACGCACGGCACAGCGGACACACCAGCAACCGCGGTGTTGGCCGTCGAATGGCACTAGCTGCGCAGCATTTGTGCACCGCCGCCGTCAGTGTCAGCCAGTTTGCCGTGGCATACGGAGCTCCATCGCAGTCTTTAACACTGGTAGCATGCCGCGACAGCGTGGACGTGAACCGTATGTGCAGTTAACGGATTTTGAGCGAGGGCGTATAGTGGGCATGCGGGAGGCTGGGTGGACATACCGCCGAATTGCTCAACACGTGGGGCGTGAGGTTTCCACAGTACATCGATGTTGTCGCCAGTGGTCGGCGGAAGGTGCACGTGCCCGTCGACCTGGGACCGGACCGCAGCAACGCACGGATGCACGCCAAGACCGTAGGATCCTACGCAGTGCCGTAGGGGACCGCACCGCCACTTCCCAGCAAATTAGGGACACTGTTGCTCCTGGGGTATCGGCGAGGACCATTCACAACCGTCGCCATGAAGCTGGGCTACGGTCCCGCACACCGTTACGCCGTCTTCCGCTCACGCCCCAACATCGTGCAGCCTGGCTCCAGTGGTGTCGCGACAGGCGTGAATGGAGGGACGAATGGAGACGTGTCGTCTTCAGCGATGAGAGTCGCTTCTGCCTTGGTGCCAATGATGGTCGTATGCGTGTTTGGCGCCGTGCAGGTGAGCGCCACAGTCAGGACTGCATACGACCGAGGCACACAGGGCCAACACCCGGCATCATGGTGTGGGGAGCGATCTCCTGCACTGGCCGTACACCTCTGGTGATCGTCGAGGGGACACTGAATAGTGCACGGTACATCCAAACCGTCATCGAACCCATCGTTCTACCATTCCTAGACCGGCAAGGGAACTTGCTGTCACAACAGGACAATGCACGTCCGCATGTATCCCGTGCCACCCAACGTGCTCTAGAAGGTGTAAGTCAACTACCCTGGCCAGCAAGATCTCCGGATCTGTCACCCATTGAGCATGTTTGGGACTGGATGAAGCGTCGTCTCACACGGTCTGCACGTCCAGATCGAACGCTGGTCCAACTGAGGCGCCAGGTGGAAATGGCATGGCAAGCCGTTCCACAGGACTACATCCAGCATCTCTACGATCGTCTCCATGGGAGAATAGCAGCCTGCATTGCTGCGAAAGTTGGATATACACTGTACTAGTGCCGACATTTTGCATGCTCTGTTGCCTGTGTCTATGTGCCTGTAGTTCTGTCAGTGTGATCATGTGATGTATATGACACCAGGAATGTGTCAAAGTTTCCCCTTCCTGGGACAATGAATTCACGGTGTTCTTATTTCAATTTCCAAGAGTGTATGACCGATGTTGACAGTCAGCCACCACCAGCCTCTGATACTAGTACGATAGGCTGTCTCGCTGCTCTGGCCCAAGCTTCAAGCGGCAGCTCTCTTACTCCAAGCTCCTGGTGGTGGTCTTTATTGGCGGTTCCGAACTGTTTTCTCTTCACTGAGGTTGTCCATCAGTTGGCTACAGAAACCGCCCATACACCATCTCAGCAATACCTGAGCCAGCCACACTGACACACAAAAACCAGCGTGAGCATTGCACCATGCATAGCCCCGCCAATGCACTGACGACTTGTCCACAGCACCAAACACTGGCTTCAAGTAGTAGTCTATTAAGGTCCAATCAGCCCGAGTACCCACTCACATCTCACATGGTTACCCCAGTCCTTGGCGTGGCGCTGCATCGACATATCTGGTATGTGCACCTCCAGTGGTAGCAGGGACGCCAGGGACACTGTGGCAGCTTCCAGCTGGAGAGGGAGATCAACTTCACCCAGTACAGCTAATTCATGGCGCATTTGTAAATAATTTAACAGAAATGTTTCCGCTTATGTAATGTTATTCCTGATTTTAACCTCCGTTTTCTATTGCGTTGTTGTGGTCTTCAGTCCAGAGACTAGTTTGACGGAGCTCTCCATGGTACTCTATCCTGTGCAAGCTTCATCTCCCAGTATCTACTTCAACCTACGTCTTCCTGAATCTGCTTAGTGTATTCATCTGTCTCCCTCTACGATTTTTGCCCTCCACGCTGCCCTCCAATACTAAGTTGGTGATCCCTTGATGCCTCAGGACATGTCCTACCAATCGATCCCTTCTTCTAGTCAAGTTGTGCCGTAAGCTCCTCTTCTCCCCAATTCTATTCAATACCGCCTCATTAGTTATGTGATCTACCCATCTCATCTTCAGCATTCTTGTGTAGCACCACATTTCGAAAGCTTCTATTGTCTTCTTGTCTAAACTATTTATCGTCCATGTTTCCACTTCCATACTTGGCTACACTCCATGCAAATACTTTCAGAAACGACTTCCTGACACTTAAATCTATACTCGATGTTAACAAATTTCTCTTCTTCAGAAACGCTTTCCTTGCCATTGCCAGTCTACATTTTATATCCTCTCTGCTTCGACCATCAGTTACTGTGCTCCCAAAATAGCAAAACTTCTTTACTACTTTAAGTGTATCATTTCCTAATCTAATTTCCTCAGCATCACCCGATTTAATTTGACTACATTCCATTATCCTCGTTTTTCTTTTGTTGATGTTCATCTTATATCCTCCTTTCAAGACACAGCCCATTCCATTCAACTGCTCTTCCAAGTCCTTTGCTGTCTCTGACAGAATTACAATGTCATCGGCGAACCTGAAAGTTTTTATTTCTTCTCCATGGATTTTAATTCCTACTCCGAATTTTTCTTTTGTTTCCTTTACTGCTAGCTCAATATACAGATTGAATGACATCGGGGAGAGGCTACAACCCTGACTCACTCCCTTCCCAACCGCTGCTTCCCTTTCGTGCCCATCAACTTTTATAACTGCCATCTGGTTTCTGTACAAATTGTAAATAGCCTTTCGATACCTGTATTTGACCCCTGCTACCTTCAGAATTTGAAAGAGTATTCCAGTCAACATTGTCAAAGGCTTTCTCTAAGTCTACAAATGCTAGAAATGTAGGTTTGCCTTTCCTTAATCGATTTTCTAAGACAAGTCGTAGGATCAGTACTGCCTCAGGTGTTCCAACATTTCTACGGAATCCAAACTGATCTTCCCCAATTATTTAATTGCAATTCATTTCTCTTGGTATGAATGACAAATGTTGAACAAAATTTAAAAGCAAACATTTTATCGTCGAGTGTGATTTAAGAGACGGCCGGCTTCCTAGTCACCTGGGCGGCTGGAGTTTTTTTTTGTTATGGTTTTAGGGTGCAAAACTGCTACTGTCATTAGCGCCCGGTCGGTGACTTGTAAAAAACGAAACTGGAAACTAGCAGCAATGGGAGCGAAACTTAAAAAAGTGGGGAAACTAAAAACAGAAGGAATACTTAAACCACTATAGAAGGGGGGTTGTTTGTCCCCAAAAAGAGCTTCAAATGACTGACGTCATCTCACTGGCACTAATAAACCCGAGGAGGAGATCGGCTGAGCGCGTGTCATCTGGTAAAATGGAAGATATATCAGGCGACAGCTGTAGACTGGCGCGTAACGTAGTAGAATCGGGGCACTCAAGTAAAAGGTCTCTCACCGTCCATAGTTGAGATCAGTGGGGACAGAGTGGGATCGCCAGCTGGATGTCGATGGGGCGGCGAGAGTGTGTGTTGTACGTTGGTAAGTTTCACAGCAGTGTGTGACTTAACTGTGTTAGATGTGGTACATTAGTCTAACAATCAGCGACTCTTATGATATAAGCTGTGTCGCTTAGCTTGTCCGGTGAAGGAGCGGGACTGGCCGGTGTACCTCATGGCGGTAACGCGGGTGTTGGTGCGCCTGCAGCGCGGCCAGCAGCCTCTGGTCGGACTCGGGCAGCGCCAGGCAGCGCACGGCGGCGCAGGCGCGAACCACGGGCCGCGGCCAGCCGCCCTCTGCCGGCGGACGCAGCCCCCACTCCGCCAGCAGCGTGCACTCCCCGGAGTGGTGGTCCTCCTGGCCGTCGCCTGCAGCATCACACGTCTTACCACACACAGGACAAAAAATATAAATTTCATTTTACAAACACCATAAACCCCCCACTAGCTTACAGACTAGCTAGACATGTATTTTGCAAAACACACAAATCAACTTATTAAACGTAATCAAGAATGCGGTACAGTGGCGAGACTGCATGCCGCTGACATAAATGATGAACGCAACGTAGAGCTACATCGTTGAGCCTTTTGTGAACACTATGACGTATTTTCGTGTCGGGATTTTCTGCCGACGTTTGTTTAACGATTTTCCTGTCGTTGCGTCACAATGAGTGGCTGATGCTGTCAAAGATTCACCACTAATTGCTGGGGGCGGACTGGAGTCGATACTGGTGCCACAGATTATGATCGACTGTATTGTCGTGTAACGTCTGACGGCTTTTCCCTAAGTCATTACCACTGTGGTTCACCTTTTACTACCTCGTGAGTAGCCTATTTGTGTGTTTGTATGTTGGCAGTGCTGTAGTCTGTATTAATATAGCTCACAGCGATCTGTGCCCTCGGCGAGAGATTCTGTGGCTGGACAGACTAGCAGTTAGCGAGCGGATAGAGAAGGGTGTGGACATGATTTTCTTTTGCGGAGACTCAGTGTTTCTAAGGCATGAATTGCAACATGAGGATTGATTTCGTTGGTAATGTTTGGGTGGTGGAATTATTGAGAACTATATAATTTTTGGAACTGGTAAAATCATCTAAATACATTGCTCTTCAACAACATCTTTCTTTTGCCAACCATATGCCCCATAGCAGTTAGACCCCATAGCAGTTAGACCCCATAGCAGTTAGACCCCATAGCAGTTAGACCCCATAGCAGTTAGACCCCATAGCAGTTAGACCCCATAGCAGTTAGACCCCATAGCAGTTAGACCCCATAGCAGTTAGACCCCATAGCAGTTAGACCCCATAGCAGTTAGACCCCATAGCAGTTAGACCCCATAGCAGTTAGACCCCATAGCAGTTAGACCCCATAGCAGTTAGACCCCATAGCAGTTAGACCCCATAGCAGTTAGACCCCATAGCAGTTAGACCCCATAGCAGTTAGACCCCATAGCAGTTAGACCCCATAGCAGTTAGACCCCATAGCAGTTAGATCCCATAGCAGTTAGACCCCATAGCAGTTAGACCCCATAGCAGTTAGACCCCATAGCAGTTAGACCCCATAGCAGTTAGACCCCATAGCAGTTAGACCCCATAGTAGTTAGACCCCATAGTAGTTAGACCCCATAGTAGTTAGAATCTCTCCATTTGGCTGGCTGTAGTTGCGGCTTGCTGTAATGGTTGTAGTTCGTGTTATGAAGATTTTCTGTGAGGTAAGTGACTTATGAAAAAGTGTGGGTTGTTGTTAGGATTTCTTCCAAACCAGGACCATTCTTTTGTGTTAATTATTTGAAGCCATGTCACTGTACAACAGTCAGATTGCATTGGGCTTTTATATTGGGTGGGTAATAAATGAACAGGGTAAGTTGTATTTGTCAGGGAAAATTCTGTAGGTCAGTGTTTTAAATGATAAAAATAAGTAAAGAGCCCAGCAGTTTCACCGAGCAACAGACATTCGCTGTAGCACAGGAATGCAAGATCCGTTCACTTCCTTGTTTACCCCTTTCTTACCGAAATTTTTATCATCGTGAATTCTGTGGCTTCCCTTAACGTGTGGGTACGATAGGTCTTCTCCACAGGGGGAATCTCGGTGTCGCTGATTTTTACAATGTGGTCGGTCTCAAACAGTATGTTGCATGTAGCGTCCAAGAAATGCGACCTGAGGAGCAATCGGTACTCCAATTGCATAAGAAATGTCATGAAACCTATTATTCGGTGAAATGATGCGAAGGAAGAAGAAATATTAGATAGAATCTTTCTGCAGTTCGGATACATTCGGCCGTATAATGCACAATCACAGCGTAACGATTTTTTACAAGCCGACCAATTAGATCAAAGACTCAAGGGACCAACTCTGAACGTCTGGAATCTACCACATACCGGGAACATGTGGAAAGTTTACTTTGCATTGTCTTGACGGTACAGAAAAACAGGTGTCATCGAACAAACGGTAATGCAGACTGTGACAGATGGAGAAATCTGTCCTGGGAAATCACGCGCTGTGAGGCACCGACCACATAATAAAATTCTCGAGCATAAGGTTCACGCTGTAGGGAAGCTGTTTGTTCAGGCACGTTATAGAAATTCACAAATACGAGAACAGTTTTAACGAGTAAAAAGAAATCCTCAAGGTAAACGGATCCCGATTCCTGTGCTGCAGCTAACGCTGTATTAATCAGGGGGAACCACAGTGGTTCAGGTGTTGGAGCAACAGATAGCTTACATGTAAAATCTGACGGCGGGCTCGATTCTGGTCTGTCACCAACAAAGGAGGCTGAAGCTGACAATGGCAGCCGCTCGTGTCGGTGAAATGTCAGGAAGATCGTTAAACGTCGGCCGAAGATCCAGAGATAAATACCAGTACACATCAATGCAAACTTAGTTTAGGTAGACTAGATCGCGATCGGCTTATAGCTAACCGTAACTTAATTCTGAAAACTGCAGTAAAAGCAACCTTCGATAATAAGTAATTACCTCAACCTCCTCCTGCAGGGAACACGGCGCTTGCAAGTCATACGTTACATTTTAGATTAGCTTTAGGAAATTTAAACAAAAAATCAGGAGCCTAACTTGAACGATGGATTTCAAGTTTCGCAAGAGGTTCACCTCTGATTAGCTTCGGTAGCAGAACTGTTGTTTTCTATTGCTACTTTCTTAAAGAACATCTTTAGTTAGAATAGGTTTGTGTTAATTTCATTTTATTAAGTGCCGTTAATTCTGCAGAACTTTAACTTTGCTCAAGTACACACGTAAATTTAGTTACAGTTTCTTTAAATTATTAGCCCATTCTTAGCTTTACTCTTTGGTAAACGTAATATCTTTGCAAATTTTGCGCCTTATTAAAATGTCAACTTTTCTAAGGAGACAAATGTGTAAACAACAACGGATAACGCAAATTTAAAGACGTTGCCCTTTCAAAGCATATGGAAATTTTGATACTGCATGAAACTATCCTAAGTTAGATTCACGTCACTGCGTTCATGTTCGTGCAGAGAATGTAGTGTTCTTTTTATTTAGAAAATTACAAGTCGTCTATCAATAAAATAAAAACAGAAGCGAAAAACGCCATCTTTAATTAAATTTCTTGATGTAGTACCCACTATGAACATAATGGCTGGTTATTTATATGGTATTAACCAAAGAAAATATACAGTTGCAAGCAGATTTGAACTTTACTTGTCCTAGCCTCCAGGTGGCAAGTTGAAGCAAATAGTGATGAATAAATAAAAATAAAGTAACCGACATCTTTCACTTACACAGTAAACATGAAACATGCAGAGTCACGGTTTCTCTGTGTAATAAATGTAGTGAAGTTTTTGTTTTCAATAATAAGAGGTTCTCCGTCGAAACCCTGCTACAGTTCAGTGAGACCACTTTAAGCAAAACACGGGATCACCAGCAATATAAAATGATTCTAGGTGTTGATTAACGAAACTAATCAGAGCTATGATGTTAACAACACTTTTGGAAATCTAACAGAAGCCTCAAATCTTTGAGCGGAGAGATCTTGAGTACTAACGCTGAAAAAATTCACGACCACGTAAACAGAACAATATACATCGACAAAAATGTCTGAAATACAAAACTAAACTTTGTATCTCACATATATCTTCTTAAAACTAATCTAAAAAGTGTCAGGAGAAAGGAAAGAGCTTATGTCTCACTATATACTATCGTAATAAGATGTATTTATCTATTAATACTGAAGAAAGTCACTACACCACATTTCGATGAGAGCTTTTAGACGTGTGCAAATTAATTATAAAAAAAGACACTAGGAAGAAAAGTAGCAAGACAAAATAATGGAAGACTAAACTGATATTAAGAAGTTTGTCGAAGTATACAAAAAATATATTTTTAAAGAGAATCAGTAATAGTAGATCAAGTATATGTCCTAGCACTTAAGAAAAAAGAAAGAAATATTTATGCAATCCAATCCAAACACCTAGTAACAAATAGCATTAATAAACAGAAATAACAGGTAACTTAAAAATTATTCTTAATTTTGATAAGCATTTGCCTTTTGGTTTCTATAGCCAAACCTTTTAGAAATCCTCCGGACATCTATTGCAAAAAGTGAGAAATATTAACAGTAGTTTTGACTGAAGAAACGGAGATGGAAAAGGTATGGTAAAGCTTGGAAAGCGACAAATTCCTCGTGTTTGATTACTTTTTCATTTTTGTTTTTCTGCAAGTAAACTCTCATGGAACTAAACTCACGATAATTTTTCATTATCTTTGCTTTCCAAATGAAGAGGTGCCACAACAAAATTTTCACATCGTAATCAGACACTGGTTTCACCGCTTTTAAACAAAGCCCTCACGTAGACAATGAGTGTTCCAATGCAGCGACTTAAGAGCTCTGCACATTGTCTGAAACAATGCTGTCTGGAGAGCAACGAGTTTTCGGCATGCTTGTTCCGAAGGCTACATTCTGCTTCTGCCACATGGAACGTTCTGGATAGCAACTGATTCACAAACACATTCTCGACAGTATAGGGGGGGGGTCCGAAACTATACAAATTTCTTCGAGACAGAAAGTAAAGCGAAATAGGGTAAAACTATATAACAGACGCTTGATGTTACAAACTAGAGCATAGGACATATAGTCACGATGTCTGTGAATTATCCTCAGTTGTCCTTCCACAGGCTAGGGCTACATACCAGCCTGAACTAATGACAAAGAGTCGGTTCTATATTTAGCGCAAAGTTTAGGCCCTTTGGTCGTTAGACCCTTTGCTGGTTACAGTTAACAATACATTCGAGTGGCACTTAAGATTTACGTTAAGATCAACTTTGGCATCTATTCTGTTCTCAGACATGTTCATCTGGCCTGCTAATTTAAGATCGGCGCGAAGCGTTGATCCGCATCACTGCTGCGTCATAACAAGGCTCAGACTTGATTTTGACAGTTAAATATTATGTTAATCTCTTGAAAATAAATGACGACTAATATTGAATAACGGATTGTATTATGGCAATAGCGTGCATAGACATAGTTCACTATCCAGCTAATATTGGTATGCCCGTTGTAGTCCTAATATTCGTCAGTTTCACATTAAACATACACAGCAGCAAGTTTGGTTTCAGGAGTAAAGTGGAACAATTTCCTTTCTGCAACGTGATTCCTGAAACCTGTGTCTGAAAGCACTTCCTCAGACTCCCAAGGAATCGCTCTTTGCTTTAACTTTAAGTAATACTAAGTATAACACACAGGACGAGTGCCAGCTCACCTGACAGCGTTTGATCAGGTCATATTTTAAATATGACTAACATTTTGTGACGAACTTCTAGATATAAATGTTTGTAACAGCCATTGGTTTTTCGTTTTGGATGTGACTACAGTTAACTTCGCTATTCTGCACTAATAATTCATACAGTACCAGCGAAATTGAGTGTAACGCGGAATGTTTTTTGTGTTAAAAAGAAAATTGTTTCATTTACCCACGATATTCGCTATTAAAACACATGTGAGCTCCACTGTCCTCCAAGATCCTACACCAACACGTACTGGTCAGTCGTACCTAGGATTTTGTTTCTTGCGGTGGTAATTAGCAACCATTTTGTACTATCGACAAGTCTCTGCATACAGGGCAAGTCGACATGCAGCTCGTGAACCGCTCATGAACGCAAAGGAAAACGCAATGAAGTGTTGTTCCCACAACGAGAGAATCTATCACTACAGGTTTTTCTCTGTACACAGGTGGTTACTAGGAAACCGTTTTTTCTGCGCTAAGGTGGACGGTAACACAACGGTTTATATCATAATACCTGAAAGTTATTGTTAAATATTAAACAACAATTGACTGAATAGTTCAATGTGTGGGAACTAAATACAAGCAGAATAAATGCTTGGAGAATTTTAGATGAAAAAAATCCAGTATCACCACCCATAGAAGGCAACCCATGGGCTTGCAACGCCGATTGGAGTTTGCAAGTTGATTCCTATAACAATGTGCAAAAAACTACCTTTTCCCTTCATGTTAATGTAAGGTTTGGCATAGGCAGTAAGGAAACAGACTGCACAAATTGCCATGCAGTCTATTTTATAATGCAATACCCACACCCCAATAGTCAATACAGTCGATTCCTTGAAATTGCATGGTAACTGCAGACATTCACTACTACTACAGCTAATTACTACTACGTTGCATTTCCTTTTCTTTATAGTGAGAGGAGCCTGTTATTTTCTGCAGCGTTGGGAGCTTTGTTTAGCTGGTTCACGACATGTAACTGAAGTTAAAAGGATTGGGGTGTCAAACTTGTTCGGTGCTGAAAGGAACCCTCGACCAGGTGTAGGACATGCGTTCCGTTAAAACTGCATTGTGCGAGGTATTAGGAGAAATGAGTTTTGGAGAGAAAAAAGTTTGAAAGCAAGGTGTGGAGTCCAGACTTTAGTGTTGGATCGGCCACTGTCAACAGCCGTACGACAAAGAGATACTGACTTAATGTGGAGTAATAGGAACTCTCGTTCACAATAATTATTTCGATAGAAGGCACGCTTTCTTGCACGTCTACGTGCAAGCTGTTTGGTTGGTTGGAGCTTCAACCATGTCATGCAGTGGGAGAGATTTTGTGCCTACCTTCACATGACACACAATTACTGGTTAACCACGCCACAATACACGAAAGTAGGAATCTGTTACACTTTTTTATAAAATTGGCCGGAACTTGCAAGGTCATCTACGATTGGCTGGCGAGATTCCTATGCTGCGAGATCCAGGCAAGAATGAGATTTTCACTCTGCAGCGGAGTGTGCGCTGATATGACACTTCCTGACAGATTAAAACTGTGTGCCGGAACGAGACTAACTCGGGACCGTTTGGAAGGTAGGAGACGAGGTACTGGCAGAAGTAAAGCTGCGAGGACTGGGGTTGTGCTTGGGCAGCTCAGTTGGTAGAGCACTTGCCCGCGAAAGGCAAAGGTCCAGAGTTCGAGTCACGGTCCGGCACACAGTTTTTATCTGCCAGGAAGTTTCAGATCCAGGTAAGTTTCAGACAGTAAAGTCGAGGAAGCTTGCTGCTGGCAAACTTATGAGTACACACTTGCTGCAGGGATGCTGTCGAGAATGCCCTTCGGCTTAGGCAGCTGCAGAGATGTGCCTCCACCTTAGAGCAGAGTAGAGAGGTCGAGTTTGAATCAATTTCTAGCCATTACTGCCGCTTTCTCGCGCCATTCAGAGTGGTAAGCACGAACTGACGATGCAGTCATTGAGCCGAGGGGAACGTGGGACTATATATTTTATATCAGTGTTTAACTGGGCTCTTAATGTTCGAAGCCAGGTAGTTGCTACCGACATTCACTTTGGCGAATCTATTGGTGTTCATATTCGGCTTTCTGGTATCATTTCTTTAAATCACTTACTACTTTCACAGTAATTTCTCATACCCGCGATATAGCTCCACGTTTTACTTTCATGTGTCTACCTACCAAGGCTAGCCTCCATAATCAGAACCTTTTGTCTACTTATTAAATGTTTATGTGCTTGATTCGCTGGGTAAACATTTATTTGACGTGTTATGGTAAACTGAATTGCAGAAGTAACTGCTAGTGTCCATTAATATATCCATCTGAGGTGTGGTCCTCGTACATTCATGCTTAAGTGGGCTACTCCTCTTAGTTTTCCTTCAATAAGACGTTATCCTTTGTGCGAAATTATTTCTCTTTAACTTGCTTGATTTTATGGGGATCTTCGCTTCCATGTGTTGCACCAGAGATTGGATTTGTACCATCTTAGCAGGTTTGATAAACAGCTCAACTGACACCTCACAAGACCCAGCAGAATTCCATTGGGACTGAACACTGAATACACTTCAGAGTTTGCGGCTTTCCTAACTCATATTTGTATAGAGAATAAATTAGTGAAATAGTGTCACAATAGGAAAAGAGTGGTCTCTCCTGTTTACCAAACGTGTGAAAAAGATGCACAGAATTACATCCTAGTACAGCAAATTTGTGTCTGTGTTGCTGAATCCTAGATTATATTTTACACTAGTGCCATGACATTCCTGGACGTAAGAGTGTGCCTCTGAAGAAAGCAACACTGATTCAACAAAACCCATATACATTGTGTGCCAAAAATGTTGCGACGAACTTTGGTGTGCTGTAGAGGGGTAGTCTTTAAGAACAAATCGAGGATAGGCACCCATATCTGTAAACATCATCCAACGACGCTACAGAATGTTATGGGCTTCAGCGCCTGCCGATAGACCACCCTTTCAGCAGCAAACATGACTTTGTACACTGAGACTGTAGGCGGAATGGCTAGCAATATTGTTATTCGGTGATCGTGACTGCCACGATAAATAGTGGAGAAGATGGGAGCTAGCTGCTGCTGCTTAGACAGTTCTTGTCTCCTATGAATGCGATGCTCTTTTGCCTCGGTGGATGACATTTGCAGACACTGATTCTTATCCTCTTGTTTCTCATAGCACCTACAACTACTAAGTTTGGTGCAACATTTCTGTGATACCCTTTATATGAAAATGCAGCTCACTTTATTCACACGCGAAATCCTGCAACTAGCACATGCATTTGCGTTGCGAAATGGTATCAACAATTGAAATCTGTAATAGGTAAGGTGGGTGTAAGACCTAGGTTTGGCAAAATGGGTATGCAAAAGTGTAGAGAACCTCAAAACGTAGTCACATACAAGACGCTAGGCAGCAATTTTAGAGCACTTCTGCTGCTTTTGCAGCCCTCAAGGGAGGCTTCATAGCAGACGTTCAACTAATACAGGCTTTTGCTGCTAGGATCGTAACAGGTCGCAATAGTTCATACCAGTAACACAGACACACAGACACACAGACACACAGACACACAGACACACAGACACACAGACACACAGACACACAGACACACAGACACACAGACACACAGACACACAGACACACAGACACACAGACACACACACACACACACACACACACCTACCCCACAATAGCTGATATAAATGAGAAATCGCTGTTATTTTATAGGCAATGAAGTTTAAGTTAGGTTCTTCGAGTTAGTGTGAGTATTGAACCGCTTCTGGGTTCATTGTGTTTAGCCTGTTGTTAGAGGTGCCCCGTGGGCGTAGGAAAACCACCGTATTAGGATACCGAATCACTGCAAGTAGCAGCAGAGCCTACACCGCCTTGCGTCGCACCATGAAGCCCCTTCTTAATTGAGTTTCATGACGACAGTCAGCGATGATCTAGGAGTGTAAAATCAAGTGGAGACGGATTCTTCCAATACTTTTGAACAGTTGAGTCACGCTTTTATTACTAGTGCGTTGTACCTTAAGTTGTGAATTCAAATTGTTTGACATCTGGCAAATAAAACCACATAACCCAGTTTCTGGAAGAAGTGGAGAGTTTTGCCACTTGAAGGTGAAAGGGTGCATCAGGCTGACGGAACCCTCGTGAAGAGTACTGGGCAATACATGCAAGGAATATGGCACAAAATCATTAATATCATTAATATTGGTGCTAAATATATTCCAGTTCTCGAAACAAGGTAGATATCTGTTTCACAGAGATCAGAGGACGTTTACGGAAGATGGCGTGTGTGGGACGCCCAATTAACTCGCACAAACACGTGTACTACAACGATGTTTCATAAGGAAGTCCATTAGACATGACACTGAGTAGACTACGTCTATAGTCAAGTGAAAAACCTTATCTTATGATTTTGCCACACTGCATAAACTATCCCTATGCACTAGCTGCAGGACACATCGTTGGTGTTCAACAAAAATTGATGAAATGGAATGATCATATAAAGTTGGTCGTCGGTAAAGCAGATGCCAGACAGATTCATTGGAAGAATCCTAAGGAAATGCAATCCGACAACAAAGGAAGTAGGTTACAGTACGGTTGTTCGCTCACTGCTTGAATACTGCTCAGCAGTGTGGGATCCGTAGCAGATAGGGTTGACAGAAGAGATAGAGAAGATCCAACGGAGAGCAGCGCGCTTCGTTACTGGATCATTTAGTAATCGCGAAAGCGTTACGGAGATGATAGATAAACTCCAGTGGAAGACACTGCAGGAGAGACGCTCAGTAGCCCGGTACGGGATTTTGTTAAAGTTTCGAGACATACCTTTACCGAAGAGTCAAGCAGTATATTGCTCCCTCGTACGTATATCTCGCGAAGAGACCATGAGGATAAAATCAGAGAGATTAGAGCCCACACAGAAGCATACCGACAATCCTTCTTTCCACGTACAATACGAGACTGGAATAGAAGGGAGAACCGATAGAGGTACTCAGGATACCCTCCGCCACACACCGTCAGGTGGGTTGCGGAGTATGGATGTAGATGTAGAAATTACAGGAATCAACTACTAACAGATCATTGTAACTTTGCAGGAGTTGTCGCATTTGGAAAGTTTAGACAATCGCACGATATGTCCAGACTGTACCAAATATTTCGGTATGATAAGTACTCTTCATTGATATGCGCAGATATTGCCATTTTACTGCATGTGTTACAAGTACACAAGGATTTAAAACTAGCACTAATGGTCACGCAGTGTTTCAAATGGCTTTTGCAACAGAAATAAAGATTTCTTCTTTAACGACCAATGCTGACCCTCATTTTATGCTTAAAAAAATTGGGCAAGTACGAGCAGCACTCGCGCTTTGAGAATTCAGTACAAACTTCTATATAGTGCATTCATCGCGGGAACTAGAATCTCGACGATTTTGGTTTTCATATCGATAAGGCAAGATTTCGGTCCTGGGAATTCCATCACTTTCGAGAATGGTTTAATGTTATTGTTATTCCTGAGAAAAAGAATTATTAACGGATGGAAGACGGACATAACTGACAGTGTTTTTTGTGCGATATAATTAGAACTTAACAGTTTAAGATTTCTTTTCGTGTACTGTTACTGTGAAACTTTATTTATTGCGAAATTTCTCGGTCAGTGGGAAGTATCTTATAGCGTTTGATTAATTGCGAGTATGAAGATCTGTGAAAAATGGCATAATCTTTTGATTTCGTTGAGCCAGAAACTTCAGTTTTCTGCAGCGCCAAGCTATCAGACACACTAGTATGTGACAAATTTAGAATGCTGCATCTACCAGATACAGAGGAAAATAGAAGTCTGGCAACGTCTGGCAGCAAAATGATGCTGTGGGGGTTCCGTCATTATCGATTAAGGAACGAAACACTAAAAATCAGCCTACACACCCCAGTGACATCCCTCAAGAAGCCACAAAGCTGATGACACATCTACATCCACATCTACATCTACGTGATTACTCTGGTATTCACAATAAAGAGCCTGGCAGAGGGTTCAATGAACCATCTTCATTCTGTCTCTCTACCGTTCCACTCTCGAACGGCACGCAGGAGAAAGGAGCACTTAAATTGCGAGCCCTGATTTCTCTTAGTTTATCGTGATGATCATTTCTCCCTATGTAGGTGGGTGCCAACATAATATTTTCGGAATCGGTGGAGAAAACTGGTGATTGAAATTTCATGAGAAGATCCCATCGCAACGAAAAACGCCTTTGTTTTGATGATTGCCACTCCAATTCACGTATCATGTCTGTGGCACTATCTCCCCTATTTCGCGATAATACAAAACGAGCTGCCCTTGTTTGTACTTTTTCAGTGTCATCCGTCAGTCTCACCTGATGCGGATTCCACACCGCACAGCAATACTCCAGGATAGGGCGGAGAAGCGTGGTGTAAGCAGTCTCTTTAGTAGACCTGTTGCACCTTCTAAGTGTTCTGCCAATGAATGGCAGTCTTTGGTTTACTCTACCCACAATATTATGTGATCGTTCCAATTTAGGTTATTTGGAATTGCAATCCCGAAGTATTTAGTTGAATTTACAGCACTCAGAGATTTGTGTGGCTTATCGCGTTAGCGAAATTTAGCTGATTTCTTTTAGTACTCCGGTGAATAACTTCGCACTTTTCCTTATTCAGGATCAATTGCAACTTTTCGCACCGTCCAGAAATCTTATCTAAATCATTTTGTAAGTCGTTTTGATCATCTGATGACTTTACAAGACGGTAAATGACAGCATCTGCAAATACTTGAGTAAATACTTGCATACATGAGTATTGATCATCAGTGTGGGACCCGTACCAGGTTGGGTTGACAGAGGAGATAGAGAAGATCCAAAGAAGAGCGGCACGTTTCGTCACAGAGTTATATGGTAAGCGTGATAGCGTTACGGAGATGTTTAGCAAACTCAAGTGGCAGACTCTGCAAGAGAGGTGCTCTGCATCGCGGTATAGCTTGCTGTTCAGGTTTCGAGAGGGTGCGTTTCTGGATGAGGTATCGAATATATTGCTTCCCCCTACTTATACCTCCCGAGGAGATCACGAATGTAAAATTAGAGAGATTGGAGCGCGTACGGAGGCTTTCCGGCAGTCGTTCTTCCCGCGAACCATACGCGACTGGAACAGGAGGTAATGACAGTGGCACGTAAAGTGCCCTCCATCACACACCGTTGGGTGGCTTGCGGAGTATAAATGTAGATGTAGAAATAATCTAAGACAGCTACTCAGATTGTCTCCTATGTCGTTAATATAGATCAGGAATAACAGAGGGGCTGTAACACTTTCTTGGGGAACGCCGTATATTACTTCTGTTTTACTCGATGACTTTCCGTCTATTATTGCGAACTGTGACTGTCTGACAGGAAATCACGAATAGAGTCTCACAACTGAGGCGATACTCGGTAGGCACGCAGTTTGGTTAGAACACGCTTGTGAGGAACGGTGTTGAAGGCCTTCTGGAAATCTAAAAATATGGAATCAATTTGACATCCCCTGTCGATAGCAATCACTACTTCATGAGCATAAAGGGCTAATAGTGGTGACAATGTAGAAGAAAACCACTTTATCGTAGTTTCTCTTCTAACAAGGGAACCTCCCCATCGCACCCCCCCCCCCCCCCCCCTCAGATCAATCAAGAAAACAGCAAGAAGTTGTGTGGAACTATGAAAAAATAACCAAAATATACAAACTGAGTAGTCCATGCGCAAATAGGCAAGATCAAGGATAGTGTGAACTCAGGAGCGCCGTGGTCCCGAGGTTAGCGTGAGCAGCTGCGGAACGAGGTCCTTGGTTCAAGTCTTCACTCGAGTGAAAAGTTTACTTTCTTTTATTTTCGCAAAGTTATGATCTGTCCGTCCGGTCATTGTCTCTGTTCACTGTAATAAGTTTAGTGTCTTTGTTTTGCGACCGCACCGCAAAACCGTGCGATTAGTAGACTAAAGGACGTGCCTCTCCAAAGGGAACCTAAAACATTTGATTGCAAGGTCATAGGTCAACCAATTCCTCCACAGGAAAACACGTCTGATATATTCTATACGACACTGGTGACGGCATGTCTGTCACATAACAGGAATATGCTCTCGACCCAGCTATTTAGTACACTTCACGAATGGGTAAAAACATTCTACTTTGCCCGATTTAGGTTCTTGTGGATGTGATAATCACTCCCAAAAAAGTGAAGAAGACATAAGAGTTTGTCACATAAACTGCAACAAATGAATGCAACAGTTGCACAGTTGCACAGTTTTCCCTGTGCTCTGTCAAAACATATGGTTTTAATGTTTTCAAATTTTTGCTGTGTGTAGACAGTCAAATCCTGCATATGTCCAAGCAAATCTGAACATGTTGTAATGTCCCCTCTACCACGCACCAATTAATCATTTTCAATCAAACCATCCACATTCATTCACTTTGGAAAAGTTATCTGATCTGATTTTCTCGTAATATATGCGGCGACAGCTCGACTACGCCAAAGTATTTTCTAGTGCGTTTATTCTTTGAAATAACAGATGCATATATTCATTCTCCATGAGTGTTAGAGTGGTAACTAGGGCAGCTTCTGGAGTATCTGTTGAGGGATTGACGTGTTTCTGAGATATACATATTCTGCTTTTCTTATCGTTACAGCGAGCCAATTAACATTTGTGCCGCTAGCGGTTTGTTTGAAGAGAAAGAGACTGTCAAAGGAAAATAATTAAGACGTGGAATCACCGGAGATATGGACATGTAATGGAGACGGATTTAATACACAATTTCCTCCATAAATAAGGTTTGTGACTTTTTTGTTCTGGAGTGAATGAACGAATGAGTTTTTTCTGAATCATTTGATCATCACGTTGGCCCTGTAAGTGGGGAAGTTTCAGCTGTGTCTAAGAGAGCCTGCAATCACTGAGTCTGTGCTAAATCGTCCGAAAAGGCCTCGTACACATCTGGAATTCGTAATCTGTCGTAAAAGGAACAAATTGTCCAAACAATTGATTCTCCCGTCTGAATGCAGTGTTTAACAGTAATAATAAATGTAAAGATCTCTTACAGCAAGCCAGCTGCTGATTACCAAGACGAAGGACTCCACCAAAGATTCTATTTGGCTGATTTCACGTAATGAAATATTCTATTAAAAACTGTACACAGATAAAGGAGAGGAAGAGAGAGAGCGAATGAAAAGAGATAATACTAATAGTCCTCCATTAGTCTAATTTTTCGCCTGTCTTATCACGGATCAGCCAAGAAATGGGAGGCCCTTACTTTACTGTATAGATTTGTGTTTGAAGGTCAAGGGATCTTAAAGGCAACAGATACACGTCTATAAAGATGAAACATTCCACAGAGATAGCGGATAGCTGCATTCATAATCTATTCTTGAAGAGACGGCAACTTATTATCCGAACATTTTAAAAATGTTAAAATGTCCTGGGGTTTTGGAGATCGAGTGCCTGAACTTTGATAATTGTCTGAAAATAAAAAATTAAACTTTTCCCCTCGAGGGACGACTTGAAGCAAGGACCTCTCGTTCCGCAGCTGCTCACGCTAACCACGGGACGACGACGCTCCTGAGTTCACACTATCCTTGATGATGCCTATCTTGCGCATGGACTACTCAGTATGAACATTTCGCTTACTTTTTCATAGTTCCACACAACTACTTCCTGTTTTCTCGATTGATCAGTTTTTCAAGGCCTATCCACTGTGCCAACTTATAACTAAATCTGAGGTGGGTGCGATGCGGCGGTTCCCTTGTAAGGTAAGTGATGTGTTACACAGTGAAATAAAGCCTGACACGGTCACGCACCTGCAGCGTCGCAGCAGACGGGCATGTGGCAGCGGGCGCACTGCCGGAGGCGGTCGGGGGCGGCGCGGCGGTGGCAGCGCAGGCAGAGGGGTGCGGAGGCGGCGCGCGGCGCCAGCAGCAGCGGCGGCTCCCTGAGCACCAGCTCCCCGGCAGACAGCGCCCGGGCCGCCACCAGCCCGCGGCCGCCCAGCGGCGAGCGGCACAGCCGCCACGGACCCGAGCAGCCCGAGTGCCGGCGCAGCAGACGCTCCGTCTCCGCCAGGCGCTCCTCCGTCAGCAGCTCGCCGCTCGCCGGGTCCACCTCTTCCTCCTCTCCTGGGGACGCTTCCCGCACTTGCCCCTCACATCTGTCCCATTCTCCGTCTTCCACATCACCCCCATTTGCCACACTGATATTCCTGCTAAGCTCCGGCCTCTCAGATGGAGAGAGAACAGGCTCCTCGTGCGCGTCCGACACTCGGTCGTGACTTACGGAGCCATTCTCCAGCAGGGTCCCATTGGCCAACACCTTTCCTTTGATATGGATCTCCTCTTCCTTGCAGTGCTGCCTTTGCCAGTTGCCGTTTAGGTGTTCTGGCTCCACACGAGCTTTCAGCCCGCTCACGGTGCTATCCTCTGCTTGTACTCTGTCGCTGTTAGCAGCTGGAACAGCTGCTTCCGACACTTCCATCTGAAGGCAGTCGCCAACTCTGCTGAAGGAAAAAAAATATAACAATCATTCCCAGAGCTTCTACATCTGTTTCCCTATAAACAAATGATTATTGAGGAGTAACAGGAGGAAGTGGTAGAGGAGATTAGTGTTGAATGTATCATCGACAACGATGTCATTAGAGAGCATATGCTCGGATTAGGGAAGGATGGACAAGGAAAGCGGCCGTGCCCTTTCCAAGGAATCATCCTGGCATTTGTCTCAAGCGACTTAGCGAAATCACAATGACCGGACGCGGAGTTGAACAGGGTCCAGTGTACTAACCACTGCGTTTGCCCGAGCCAGTGAGTAACAGTTGTATATACATGGGGTTGTTTTGCTACATGGGCAAAAACTGCAGGAAAATATCCTCAAAAGGGGTAAGGAGCAAGTAACGACATGCGAAAATATGGGCGGAAGTGTGTTCCGAGGAAGGTACACGCACTTAAAGACAGAGATAAATCATCTTTGAAAACGATACCATTAATAAAATCGGGCAGATGGGCTGCCAGCACGGGGCACGTGACACGACCATTTCCCGTGACAACTGCCACCATCTGTGTAACGTGTGCAGACCTTATTGTCTGCCGACTTGCCCCCATCGCCAGGGTTTTGTCACAAGCTGGTCCCACAGGCCACCACGGTGCTGTCACTTCTGTCATCCATCCTGTTCACATACGAGGCTACCTTTACGACAGGCGGTATCGTCAACATTCGTAGCACCCACCTGTTCACTACAGATAATCCCTATGCTATGGTGGTATCGGTTCAGATTCAATCTGTGGGCGTGGATTACACTGGTCCACAAATTTTCACTTTTTATTCTATACAGAAACGAAATTAGCCGTGTCTTGTAGATTTATATGGCCTGAAAGTGAATATCAAGGTTCAAACTGTCTCCTCTGCAGGGTTACAAGTAAATGAGGTATTTAGGTTTCACAGTCTTACTTGTCGGACATCAAAAAGCCTACAGAGGCATTGTGACGTGGATTCCTCTGCTGTAAGTGAGTTAGATGAACGCTTCCAACGCAATTTGGCAGCACTGCCTTACTACATGACTCATATGTTCACTATATGAGTCATGCAGTAAGGCAGTGTTGCGGAATTGCATCCACCTCACTCAGAGCAGAGGAATTCTCGTCGGAATGCCATTGTCAACGTCCGACAACTGAGGTATGAGCTCTCATTACTATTGAGTAAGAGTACTGCCTTCAGGCTTGTTTCTGATCTGCCAGTACTCTCCACAGTCTGGTTTATATGTAATGTTTAGGCCTTGGAACAAACTGTCAGTGTCACTGCAGAATGTAATGTTACCTTCAGTACTGGAATGACTGAAGTTTTTCCTGACATTCCCGAAACACAGAGACTCGCACTGTGTCAGCGAAGAGATTCCACAGCTTCAATCGTGAAACCAACAGTTAGGCTTTACGCTTTGGTAGATCTAAATACCTGACAGATCACTGAGATCACGCTCTACGACTTTGGGTGGTTCTCCAGATGACGTTGGCGTAGATGTAGGGTCAATGTCACTGTCTGGTGATCGCACTTTTTCGGCTGCATGTGTCGTTTTAGTCACGTGATCACTGTATAACGTAGAAACCAGAAGCGATTTTAATTGTTGTTTGTCACGGCTGTGAGAGTTCACTTGTGATCCGAATGAGTGTCGCAGCAGTTGGCAGTGAATGTATGCGACATGAAATTTTGAAGAACTTCGTTATTGTGCTTTGCATACTTTCACAAAAGCCCCCGCACTAGCAGTAACGAATGTATCGTTACATTTGTGGTTCAAGAAGGCGACCAGTGATTAAAGCTATTAAACTAGCAAATGCCTTGTGTTTAGTGTCTCGAGTTGGGGTCCAAGATACAGTCTGAGCTCCACACGTGCATCTCGTGTTTGTCTACACCGAATGCTTGGATGGACGGTAGAAAGGACTCCATGAAGTTTGCCTGTGCCTGCTATTTGGCGTGAACCCACAAATCATGCACCAGCTTGCCATTTTTTTACGCTACCTCCCTTGAAGAAAGGAGTCGATTTGAAGAGGCACAGAAATATTCAATACTCTGACATCAAATGGCTCATGGTTCCTGTTCCCCACACGTAAACAGTGTGGAGACTTCAAAGTCACTGAGGAAGGCAAAGAAACGGCGAGAATAAACTAGGCAAATTCAATTAATGTAAATATCCTTCTGATGCCGGTAGCAATGTATGTGAAACAAACTTCCACCTTAGCTGTAACCCTGAGCTAAGAGACAATTTTCATAGCGATATTCGAGCTCAGCTAATCTAAATATATAAAAACCGTATACTTCTGTTTCTGTAAAAAAAAGAAAGAAAAGGAAAAGCCACTGTGGACCAACGCTATTGGCGACAACCTTGCGCGACCAATCATTTTTCTACAATGCCTCATAGACAAGGCATATCTTCATATCTGCATTTTCTGCAGGAAATCCTGCACCCCTCCCCTCCCCCCGTGATCGGTGGTACGAAACGGCTAAGAAATGATAGTGCCTCAGCTCCCTACGGTCTTCACTGTGAAATTTCAACACGAGTATAGACACAGCATTTCCACTTACCTAATGTTTTCTCATGAGCGCTTTCAGTCATTTTAACCTACACTATCAAAGATCCTTTGTCCCCACATTCATGTAGGAGTACTTCCCTTGGAACACACTTTAGTCACGTGTCCTTATGATCTTCTTACTAATTCTCTCAGTGAATGTTTTCTACAGCTTCTCACCATTAAGCATATTCATCCTGTGTATACGTTCGAGACTGATTTCTTGTTTTTTTAAAAAAATAAATTCAACAGTAGCAGCAGAAAGAAACCATGTTTAACATTCAAACGTCGTATCACACAGAGACAAGTATAACTCATGTGTAGCCTTCTCTTCTAGACGTGGCCTACTGTAGAAATGGTCCAATCAGTAGGAGCTTCTCTAAGAATTCCTATAAAAATTACTCGCAAAATAGCTCCAAAATATTACCTTCCTTAAATTAACGTTACCCTCTTTTACAGAACTTTAAAAGTTCGTCTGACCGTGTAGTACATGTCTAATGGCTACAAAATAAGACTCAATTCGTATGAAGCAATATTACAAGCACTCAGCAATCGAATCAGTAAACTTTTGGTTCTAGACCTTTTATGTATTCAAAACTATTCATGAACGATGCCATCATGATCAGGCACGAAGTTAATTTCATTCGGTTACTCTGAAGTGTAATTGTAATTAGCTGTTTTGTGTATATACTTTACTGAACTTAGGAAAACAGAACCAGTAGAGGAATTATAAAACACCTAGATACATCAAAATTTTCTCTATTCTTTCTGTAGCTAATATGTAAGTGTAGGCATGAAAGATCGGCCGTGATCGGTCTCTGTAACTGAAATTTGAAGAACGAATTATTATTCTAAGTTAGCTAAACTAAATTACTATCTCCGATAATAACACATACTTCGAAATTATGAATCATTTACAGACCATTTCAGCACTTAACCAAACCGTGGTCTTAAACTGTATTTTGTCTGAAAATGAAACTTTATATAATCAGAATATGCTACACTCAAAGTTATGTCACAATAGCAAAGTCTTTTGTTTTTAAATAATTAACTTTTTCTATTTTTGATTTCATTGGGCAGATCTTTCATTTCGTAACTAACACGTTGAGTTTAGCAAAAACTGCAACATCTAGAACAAATTTAATGTTCCACAAACAACATTTTTTATTTATGCTCACCAGATTAGGGCCTTAAGTCCTTCTTTTACATCTGACCAAGAACACCACATGCAAACGACTTCACAAAAAGTTCGCAGTAACAATAGTACTAATTATAATAAACCCCGTGGAGGCCTGGGAAAAGAATAGGCCTCCAGTATGTTCTGCCAATCAAGGGCGACCAAAAGAACTAACCACTAACAGGGCTAACGCCCCTTTTAGTGTGATTAGTTGGTTCAGGACAGAACCAATGGAGCCTCGGCCAAGCGCTATCATGGTCGGGGACGACGCTTGAACACTATACCCTTTATCAATGGTAACGACACTGCTAGACACGCGGAAAATGATTTAAATCCAAATAGAGGTGTTTTTCAGGATATGCTTCCTGCAACCACTCTAGAAGGAAAACAAAGACAGAGGATGAGATGGTCACATAAAGTTAACCGACACCTCATGTTGTGTTATCACCAAGCAACAAACTTAGGAACCAACACAACTGGATACAGATCACAAGTATACACAGATACCCAGAATTAAAATTTTTAATAGAACAACGACTAGCTGATCAGATCCGTGTAATAATCAAAAATAACAGGATACCCCAGACAGAATTAGAAAACATCAAACAACAAGTACAACAAATACTGGAACAAAATAATGTGCAATCAGAAGAAGAAAATACAGTAATGGACTCACACATCCCAGAGCAAACAGACAAAGAACAACACGCATCAACAATCAGAGGAAACTGAAATCTTAAGACAGCCACCAGAACAAGCACAAATAGAACACGAAGTGACACACATGTTGGATATAGAAGAAAAATTTCAGCTGACTTATATAGAATACAAAGACACAAATACGGACATTGGACCATTCTTGCATAGACCCCCAAATAACCCACAAGTCGAAACAACAATAACAACTATCAACACAATGACACACAACTAAATAAATGAAAATACAACTATGGAAGAGCTACAACTACTGATTTATATAGTGGCACTCACTACACTAAATATACACACTGGGGCAGAGATCAGAACCAACCAACCAACACACACACACACACACACACACACACACACACACACACACACACACACACACACACACACACACACACAGAGAAGAAACCCGCAAAACCAGCATGGCAACACAGGCTACAGATCAGAATAGAAAAACTGAGAAAAGACATTGGACAGCTAACACAATTTATAAGACATCAAATGTCAGAAAACAAACTAAAAAGGTTAGGTAAAATCTGAAACAAGAAGCGGTAGAGCAATTACATGAAAAGGAGCAGAAATTACAAGCATTGGCCAAAGGACTTAGAAGATACAAAAAAGTGAAAATAGAAGGAAACAAAACAAAACATTCAACACAAACCAAAAGAAATTTTATCAGACAGTAGATAACACACATTAAATAGACAATCCACCAAACATCCACAGACATGGAACAATTCTGGAGCAACATATGGTCAAACCCGGTACAACATAACAGGCATGCACAGTGGATAGAAGCAGAAACAGACACATACAAGATGATACCACATATGCCTCAAGTTATAGTTTTGCAACATGAAGTCACCAAAGCAATTAATTCTACTCACAATTGCAAAGCCCCTGGAAAAGATAAAATAGCAAATTTCTGGCTAAAGAAGTTCACCTCAACACATTCACATCTAACTAAATTATTTAACAGTTACATTGCAGACCCATAAACATTCCCTGATACACTTACACAAGGAATAACTTATCTGAAACCTAAAGATCAAGCAGACACAGCAAACCCAGCAAAATATCGCCCAACGAAATGCCTACCAACAATATACAAAATATTAACTTCAGTCATTACACAGAAATTAATGACACATACAACACAGAAAAAATTATAAATGAAGAACAAAAAGGCTGCTGCAAAGGAGCACAAGGATGTAAAGAGCAACTGATAATAGATGCAGAGGTGACATATCAAGCTAAAACTAAACAAAGGTGCGTCAGTGAGAAAGACCAATAAAAAGGTGTTAGCATGTGGACATAATGTGCTGTTCCAGTCTCTTCTGCACCTAAGGTCCATCACCGTTCGCTTTGGATCTCTACGTAATTCGGTGCTCTCCGATACACACGATCGAATAGCGGAGGAGTGGTACTCAAGCGTCAACTTTAGGTTACAATATCTCCGGATGTAATTAACATTTTACAATGCAACAAACGGCACTGATTACGTATTTGTTTATATGTTCAGATGTGCTAATAAAACTAACGGGGTTCAATTTTAAAAAAAAAACGTAGGTGTGTGTTAAAAACATACTTCCGTGCATTTTTTTATGGTTTGTATTAACCAATTACACTAGCCCCTCTCCTCATGTTCGGTCGGTCTGTGGAATCGGTTGGTCAGTATTTGATGTGGTTTAAGAAATATATCTAGCGGTAACGTTAGGGGACTCGCCCTGTATTTCGTTGAGAGCAGTATTTCTGCTGTGCTGTTTTAGATAGTAGCGTAAAAGTTTACTATAAATAAGAGGGAGTGCAGTGATTGAGAAGACAACAGAGCACTTAGGGTATGATAGTCTCTACGCCTATAGGCACGTAGCCATAATAATTGTTTGTAGGCAGGAGTGATATGGTCGACAAAGCGAATGTCACAAAAGTATTGTGCACAAGCATTCGTCTTCAGTTCCAACCTACATGAACGTGTCTATGAACGTCCTTTGAGACTAGCATCATAACAGTTTAGTATAGGCAGTGTGATTCTAGAAGCTTCTTGTTTAGCTCAAAAGGAAACTTTATATTTCTATAGTGAGTGAAGTGAGTCCAGTCCAGGTGGGTCTAGAACTATTCCCAAGTTCTTTACAGAAGAAGAAAAGGTTATTTATGTGCTATTTAGGTTTAATGGTGGGAGAGATTCTCTGTATCGATGGGTTATGAGTCTTATGAGCGAGTAAGATTGCTTGTGTTTTAGACAGATTACGTGTCAAACCTACGTTCTGCACCTAGTCTGACAAGGCAACTAAATTATTATTCGCATGCTGGTTGGCTGTGCACAATTTTGTTGTGTTTGCACAGAGATGTAGCTGGAGATGATCAGCGTATTAGTGATATTTACAGTGGGAGGGAACAATTGCGACCTCATTAACATACAGTAACAATAGTAGCAGGATCAATACTGATCCTTGAGGGACTCCTGAGACTGCGTTCTTTTACCTTGACTTTTTTGTTCACATCATTACACATTGCTGGCGCGATGTAAGGCGTAAGTGGAACCATTCTACACCACTTTAAGAAATGTTCAGGCTTTTGAATTTAGTAAGTAAAACGTCAAAATCCAGTGTTGAGTGCTTCACTGAAATCTAAAATGCACATAATAGTACCTAGGTGTTTGTCCATGGCTTGTTTTAAATAGTCACTTCAGTCGTCGTGCGATTTTGCCGAAAACCAGACTGGTACACAGAGCTGGTAGATCGCAAATGGGTCTGTAATCTGAGGCTTCTCTGGTAGATTCCTTCTTTGGTAATAATTTTATGAGTGTCTGCTTCCAGTCTGAGGGAAGGTGATTGAGGTTATAGAAATGTTCCTTTTTATCGGCAGCAGTGCATCGAAGAGAAAATTTACCATTTGCATTGTAATATTAATGTGTCCTGCAGCTGCAGAACGAATTCGTGAGACATACTTCCTGATCGTGTTAGGGCTTACGGTGTGCAGAGAAAATTTCTCGTATTTACTAAGCACTGATGCATTAAGGGAATCTATAGTTTGTGCCCTTGTGTATTGGTCAAGTAGAGATGGCGTTGTGAAATGCTCACTTAGGTCTTCAACAAAAAGTAGAGGTTCAGTAGCAGATTTGGGTTTGCCTATTCCTAGGTCTAAAACTGAGAATAAAAACCACTTTTCTGGAGGAAACTGAGAAACAGTTCGACTATCCAGGAATGGTCTGTCAACATTAAAGGTAAAGTGTGGGGAAGTCTGTACTTAGTATGCAGAGCCAGAAGAAGGGGGAATTCCACCAAAATGTGGGCTACTGACGAAGGCCCCACAACCACATAGTTGGGGTGGCTCATTACGCAAAAGAAAACCATGGGTCAGCCGGATATGGCTGATGCAGAGACGACACAGGGTGGTCGAGTCCTTTCGGGAGTGGTGGAAGGAAGAACGCCATGGGTCTGGTGTCACCTTAATGGCCCAAGTTTATTAGACAGGGAGGTAGCCTCTGAAAAGTTGGCACATGATTGCGCGAAGTGGGATTTGATGTGAAGCCGTAAATCCTCTGCAGGGGGGGGGGGGTTACAGAGAATGGGGGTAAGTGACTGCTCCCCAGCCAAACGATCAGCAATCTCATTAACTGGGATACCCACATGGCCAGGGACCTAAAGGAAGTCAACCGAACAAGCAGCACAGTGAAGATCAGCGATATGGTCATGGATGACAGACCAAGGGATGGCGCGAGAAACACCGGTCAATTTCCAGAAGGCCTCTCATGGAGTCTGCATATAACAAAACGTGGTTGTGTTGGGACTTTTCACTAAAGGTAAGTGCCTGGGAAATTGCCATTAATTCCGCAGTAAATACCCGACATAGAGGTGGGAGGAGATAATTTTCCGTGCCGATAGAGGACGAGAAGGCACATCCCACACGTTCAGCAGATTTAGAGCTGTCGGTGTAAGAAACAACAGCATCCCGAAACTCCCATAAAATACGACAGAAAAAGCAACGGAACACCATCAGGGGGATTGACTCTTTGGGACCTCGGTGGAGACCCATGGGGCCCAGGAAGTAACCAAGGGGGGGGGGGGGGGTGGTTAGGGAGCGTAGAAGACAGCACAAAGAAGGAAGCTGAAGATCATGGTGAAGAGAGGCAAGGCGGAGCCCAACCGGTAAACCCGCCCAAGAGCGGAAATCAGGTGGGCGACGTCCATGGACTGGGAACAGGATACAATAGGATGAATGAGTATGAGAGGAATGGACAGCGATTTCATAAGAAACCAGAAGCTGGGATCGCCGAACAGAAAGGGGGGGGGGAGATCACAGCTTTAACCGGGACTATCAACAGGGCTAGTAGGGAAGGCACTGGGATCCAGCAGGTGCACAGTGTGGAAGGAGCAGCCGAACGATAAACTTTACAACCATAGCCCAAGCGAGACAGCACTAAGCCCGATAAAGATGGAGAAGGATGGAGTGGTCCGCACCCAAAGAGGTGTGGGCAAGGAAGTGAAGGAAATTGAGTTTACAGAAACATCCTACCTTCAGAAGTCTGATATGAGACAGCCAAGTGAGCTTGTTGTCGAAAAGAAGACCAGGAAACGAAACTGTGGGACCACAGGTAATAGTCTTGCATCGAGATAGAGCTCTGGATCGGGGTGGATCGTAATACGGCGACAGAAATGGATCACCTGCGATTTTAAAGGAGAGAATTTAAATCCATGTGAGAGGGTCCATACAGAGCCATGCTGTATAGCTCCCTGGAGCTGCCACTCTGCAGACGCCATCGAAGAGGAACTAATCCAAATGCAGAAATAATCAACATACAGAGCAGGGGCGACCAAAGGACCGGCAGCTGCCTAAAGTCCATCGATAGCAATGAGGAAAAGAAGTACACTCAATACAGAAGCCAGTGGGGTGTCAGTCTCCTGGGTCCTTGGAGAACTGAAAACAGTACCAACCCAAACCCTGGACGACCAATGAAACAGGAATTGGAGGATAAAAACCGGGGGTGGGCCCCAAAGACCCCACTGATGAAGTGTAAGATGCAATGGTGCCAAGCTGTGTCATAGGCCTTGCGAAGGTCGAAAAATACTGCAACCAAATGGTGGTGCTGGGAAAAAGTCTGCCGAACTGCGGATTCCAAGCGAAGTAAATGATCGATCGGAGACCGTTCCTCTCAGAAGCCACACTGGTTAGGGGACAATAGATCCCGAGATTTGAGGACCCAATTGAGCTGACGGGCTACCATCTGTTGAAGTAACTTGCAAACAACATTTGTCAGACTAATTGTCCAATAGCTTTCAACAAATAGGGGGTTCTTACCTGGCTTAAGGACAGGAACCACGATGCTATCCCTCTACTGAGAAGGGAAGTCACCCTGGAGCCAAACACCGTTAAACACCTGGAGAAGATGTTGCCATTGTGGAGCACTGAGATGTTGGAGCAGCTGGTTATGAATGGAGTCTGGGTCAGGGGCCGTATAACGAGAAGAAGAAAGTGCCGAATGAAATTCCCATTCAGTAAAAGGTTCGTTGTAAGATTCTGACTGACAAGGGGTATAAGATAAGGTGGAAGCTTCGGCCCACTGTTTCCGGCAAAGGAAAGCAGCCGGATAAAAGACTGATGCTGATGCAGTTGCAAAATCGGTCGCAAGATGTTCCGTGAGAATCAACAGGTCCGTACAGAGGCCATCCGGGAGGTGAAGGCCTGGGAGGGTGGACTGCCGATGGCAACCTTGGAGAGAGCGAAGTGTAACCCATACCTGTGACATAGGGACAGTAGAACCGAGGGAAGAAACAAAGCATTCCCAACACATCCATTTGCTCTGATTAAGTAACAGGCTTTAAGGCGAAGGCGTTTAAAGGTAGTAAGGTTGGCAACAGATAGGTGACTCTTAATGTGTTGCAAAGCTCGACTACTATCACAGAAGGCAATGGCCGTACTCCACCACGGGACTTGCCTGCGGCGAAATGGTCCAGATGAGCGCGGTGCAGCAAGGCTAGTAGCGCGAAAAATCGCGTCAGACACGTCACGTAGGACGTCATCAATACAACCCGACAAAGAGGGAGAAAACACAACCTGTGCAGTTTGTAGAGGGCAATCAGCTCGTTGGGAAGACCAACTAGGTAACCTGTCCATCGGGGGGCGGGAAGGGAGCGAGAGGATCAATGGGAAATGGTCACTGTCATAAAGGTCGTCGTGTGGAGACAAGTGCAATAGCGGGAGGGAGGGAGGGAGGATAAATAGAAAGATAAATGGCAGGAAAGGTACCATTACCGACACTGAAATGATTAAGGGAGCCGTCATTAAGAGGGCCCAAGTCGTGGTCTGCAAAAAACTGTTCTATGAGAAGACCTGGTCTAGATGGAAATGCACTACCCCACAAGGGATGATGAGCATTAAGATCCCCTAGGATGAGGAAGGAAAGAAGGAAGGAAGGAAGGAAGGAAGGAAGGAAGGAAGGAAGGAAGTTGCTGAAGGGCAGTTAAGGCAGCAGGTGTGCGAGTCCTGTCAGGAGTGAGATTTCAAACCGTGACAGAGTCCAGGTGGACCCTAACAGCAACCGCTTCCAGTGTAGTTTGACGAGGAATCACGTGCTACCAACGTCTGTATGGACCAACGTAGAAACGCCACCAGGGTCCTGCAGGGGGCTGACCCGATTTCGACAGAAAACATGGAACCTACAGAGGGATGGTGAGTGATCATCAGTAACATAGGATTCCTGTAGAACCACACAAGCTGCAGAGTAAGACGAAATAAGGGATTTCAAGTCCGGAAGGTGACTAATATCCATTACAATTCCCTTGGATAACCACTGAACGATGATTCAAATGGGGGTTGAACAGGCTAAAGCCAGTCATGCCGCCAGGTAACCACCTGGGCCTGAACACGTCAGAATCAGGTTGCAAAGCAGAGGATGGGACCTTTGGTGACACCAGAGGCTCCTTGTATTGGGAGTTATGTTTCTCCTTCTTTGAGATCGAGGAGGGCTGTGTGGCATAAAGGAGCCAGCTGCAACAAGATCGGGAACAGAAAGAGATTGGGCGACCTAGGGTCCACAGATCGTGGTTCTCGCGGTCGAAATGCAGCCTTGGAAAAAAGGAAGGCTGCAATGGCTGGAGGCCCCGTGCTCGCCACGCACGTACTCACGAAAGAACCGTGAGCCCCCTGGGCGGACTGCTTTTAGGGGAGCATGTTTACCGTATAAGTTACTGAGTCTCTTAATGAAATTACAGACTTATTTATGTCTACGTTATTTCCTGCTGTTGTCTGCCAAAAAGTATCACGAGGGTCGGCCGTAAGCTCAGACAAATGAATGTGCTTAAGATCTCTGAAGATCGAAGTTTGCATTTTATTCTTTGGGCACTGAAGAGAGTAATTCTTGAGTATTAGGTCAGGAGCAGACAGGCTAGGTACAGAAATCCGACCAGTGCGAATTACTCTATTTACGGGTTATATAAAAACCTTTCAAAATATTTCACTAAATTATGTTTCCAAAACGTTTATCATTTTACGATACTGAGAATCATTTCCACTACGATATAACCCCTGTAGGTATACGTCTTGAGTAAAGTAAGTTCTTTGAACCATTGTATAAATTATTTCTAGAAACACATACAGAAAATTTACTGGTTCAAGCTGTTATTACAGTTCTAAATGATGTTCTTAACCTCTTGCTGTAGGTGATGAGTGTGGCATATCAGTGTAACGGTTACACAATCCATGCATTAGCAGTCATGGATATGTTTTCGGGCTTCATAAATTATTCTTGGCGTCGAGATGTGTAATCACTTTTAAATGCTGTGCCGTAAAAAACGGCAAATTCCAGGAGAAGCTTTTTAGGCAAAGAGTTATGCGTAAGCCACACACACACTAAAGCCCGTTGCACACAAAGTAAGATTCTCCGCAGGTTTGCTAGATGGCGCGCATGGCTGCTGGCTGGCAGATGGGTAGGCAGCTACCTCTCATGGTGAACCTCTCACAGTGTGACTTGCGTGCAGAAGCAGGGCGTGCGAGATGGTCGAACTGCAATCTTTTGCTAACGATTATAAAGACGCTATTAGCTAAATATTGATTTTCGCACTTCTTACAGTTTCTTTCGTCAGCTTCATGATGAACTGCCTATTATTTGGATAAGTCATATTTATTGTGATGTTTTAGGATAAAGTAAACTATTGCAAAAATTTGGGAAGTTTGCAGTGAAAAATACGGGTTCCTGTTAATTTGCGTTTCGTGGATGCTATGACGTATGTTCCTCATATGAAATGTATTTAACATATTGAATTTTTCTTTAAACAGTGAACGATATTGCTACTACCGATCACGGGGAAAATTGATCGTATGTAAAGCGCTCCGTCTCTAACTCGCGCGGCAGCCAGAAAGCCAAAACGAAATATTCACAAAATTCCTCATATTTCGTAAACGGCTTCAGATACTGCAACAAGATTTTGTTAAATTACAGTACGCAAAGAGAACATTTTGCCATATGGTTAATATGCGAAGCTTTCATATCTACCGCAATATTCAGACAACTACAGATTTTTTGAATGAAACGAAGTAATATTTAAGTGCCATAAATAACTGGTAGAACAACAATTGCTGTGCACATAAACTGTCAGCAATAAGATAGCAAAGTAAGTCAAACATCTGCTTTTGAGCAATTGTGTTTATATCCTGTAGTGAGAGAACGGGTTCCTTTGTAAATAAGACACTTTGACGTTATAAATTTTCCATGCCATAGCGTATTCTACAAAACGGCTGCCGTTAACACCAATATGGTTATTGGCTGAACGTCTTGGATGGCCTACATAATTTCAGAACTATAATGTGCTGCAGAAAGAATAGTTGAGAAAAACTCTTACTATTAACTGAAAAGTCTGTGCTCTCATCGATGTATGACGCAACACCAAAAACAATGTTGATGTACCCGCCTGGTGTGAGCTCTCAACACACACTAATGCAAGACAGCCGCCATGTGTGTACTGAGAATGTGGTTGAAAAAATATACCTAGCTAATAACTTTTTTTCTCTCTGATTCTATGGAGCACGAGAGTTGGGAGAAGGTATACGCTTTTGTTCTAGCACTAAGCAGTCCCCTAGTCTGAATGAGATTTTCACTCTCCAGCGGAGTGTGCGCTGATATGAAACTTCCAGGCAGATTAAACCTGTGTGCAGGACTGAAACTCGCACTCGGGACCTTTGCCTTTCGCGGGCAAGTGCTCCAGCAACTTGCCCGCGAAAGGCAAAGGTCCAGAGTTCGAGTTTCGGTCCGGCACACAGGTTTAATCTGCCGGAAGTTCCAGTCCCCTAGCCTGTCCATGTAGCTGCTCGATGAGAGTGTATGGATATTGCAGCCACCAAAGTAGCACCAGAGAGTGTTCTAACCAGTTTAGGCAACAGAAGCTACAGATCGTAGGTATTCTGGCTGGAGCAGTCGTCACAGCAGTTGGAATAAGGGTGTTGGGGTGGGGGTAGGAATTCCAGAAATAAGTATCACTGATATTTCGATTCCAGGAAAGTTGACTTTACTGTTCCTGTACTGACTGTAATACCCTACTAACTCATCTGCAGAAATTTCATAAAACAAACACATACACAAGCTGTTTTGAACAGGAAAATCAAGACTAGCAATGGGCTGATATAACAGACCGTCTTGTGGACCTCACAAGTAGTGTATGATATCCCCGCGAGGCGGCAGCACAAAGGATAAATGTCTGTCTGCTGTACTGTTCGACTATCCAGTATCCGTATCTCCTACACAAAAAATAATCACAGAAGTGCCGAGGGGCAGAGGTTGTGGACATGATGTGCGCTCTCACGAATGATACGTGTAATTTGTATTTGAGTAGCAAATCTGACATTCTCATCCGCTGCAAAATGTCTTCTATATGTCTTCGTTTATTATGTGGGTGGACACCTCCAAACAAATGGCTGTTAGTGATTTGTTGTCAGAGAGCGTCAGCCGTATTGGCAATACTTTATCACTCATAGTTGCAAACTTAGGTACGAAATACTTGTAGCACAGGTTTAGGAGGAATGCAGCATTAAAATTAACCTGTTTTTCGACATACGTGAATGACAATTTAATGGTCTACCCCCATACTGTGGCTGCTCGTAAATGAGTCACGAAGCATTTATTCATACCTGCATTACGTTCAGAATGGAAGTTTAAAGTGATTTAATAAAGCTACTTTACGTGGATGCGTTAGTTTGTGAATCGAATCATGAAACTAATATCCAGCGTTTATCACAGTTCCTCACACACTGACCAGTTTGTGCTTGTCATTAGCTGTCAGACGTGGCATCAATGCAATGAGGTCCTGAGTACATTGACACAGAGCATATGCCACCTTCAGTGTTGACAGGCTCTCACACGAAGTGAACACCTAAACTTTGCGTTCAAGCGGAATGACTACTGTGATAAGACCTGCGTCTGGACCATCGCTGGATGCACAGGAAGATGTATGTAAGCTGGTTACTTTCCTTCGTTATGCTGGAAGCGTATCTTACAAAATTAGAGGGAATTTAAGAGGATTTAACGTTAAAACACTGTTTCGTACAGCAGCCAAGAGTGGAGCATTCTATGGTTGTGTTCGAGACGAACTGTGAGTAAGGAAGCACGCCCTGTGCAAAATGCCGTGTGTGGAACACCGCCGCTACCCAAGGCATCAGCTTCTTTTCCTGGCCTTTACTCCCCCGTTTACACAGAGTAGACATGTTGATTTTTTCGATTTGGCAATATTGGTGGTAAAGAGCGGCCAGATGTTCTTGTCACCACCCTTTCTTCCCAGGTGGTTGTATGTGTACCCCAAACTGTCTGCGCCTTATCCCAAGCGAAAGTGTGCGAACGTTATCAAAGTGTTTGCGAACTGATGCGGGACGCGGATACTAGCCAGGTATTCACCTAGTCGGATGTGAGAACCTGCCTATAAACCACATCCAGATTGTCCGGTTGGTTGGAGTTTTAGGGACCAACCAGCAAGGTCATCAGTCCCTTGTTTTAAAGGTGGTCCATTCGGACGGATTTACATCTTGCAAGAGTCATAACGATAGAAGGTAAAAGAGTAAAAAACGTAAAAGTGCAGTCATGTCGTCAATGGTGAAAACAAAAGGATGGAAGTCAGCACGAGGGCAACTCCAAGGAAGGCAGGAAATATCCCACCTCTGATGCAGTACAGGCAAGACTAACTGCTATGACTAACTGCTATTTAAAAGCATTCAACCGCTAGAATCTAAAAGTGCGTTTTGTAAAAGGAGACGAACCAAATCTAAAAAGCTATATAAAGTGAGAGAAAAGAGGATCTCGGCCAGGGAGGGGAGACAGGAATCTCTAAACACAGCTTATAGTGGGAGACACCCCAACCCTCACGGCCATGCCCCTACCCCATAGGGAGTTTAAAATCCTTAGAACTGAAAATAAAAACCAATTTCACGGGGGAAACTGAGAACCTGATCCATCGTCCGGTAATCGTCTGCCAATGTTAGAGGTAAAGTGCGGGGAAGTCCGTACTTACTACGCAGAGCCAAAAGAAGGGGGAATTCCACCAAAACGTGGGCTACCGACTGGAAGGCTCCACAACCAGAACGTGGGAGTGGCTCATTATGCAAAAGAAAACCACGAGTCAGCCTGGTATGGCCGATGCGGAGACGACACAGGGTGGTCGAGTTCTTTCGGGAGAGGTGGAAGGAAGAACGCCACGGGGCAGGTGTCACCTTAACAGTACGAAGTTTATTAGACAGGGAGGTAGCCTCCCAAGAATTGTCCCACGATTGTGTGAAGTGGGATTTGATATGAAGCCGTAAATCCAGTTTGACTGGTACATCGGCCCTTGTACTTCCCAATGTGGATTCTATCCGGTGCCATCGCCCGTCCCCAAATATCCTATGCCGTGGTCGGCAGCTGATCTTAGTGGTAGTTGGCTAGATAAAGGTATGTCACTCCTAGCATTCACCATCAATAATAATAATAATGTTCGTGGTGCAAGTCTTGCTACTGGACGCCACTTAGGCGGCTACCGTGTTCCTACCCTGTCCCGGTTATCCAACTGGGGAAATGGTACCTGCAGTTCAAGGTCGAATCAGAACCACGTCGTTTCTGGCGATTCCTCAAATCACAGAGGTCAAGATTATACACTTGATGTAACGTCTACGCTGATGGCTTGTGAAGCACATATCGTAGACGATCTGCTACTTAAATAATGGGCGACGGCCCTGGATTCTCAACAGCTCGCTTCGCATTGCGTCTGAATGCGGTGACCACATGTAGAGCGAAATAATACGTCAGACTGATCTGAGAATTTGCCTGAACACCCAATTTAAAAACCACTAATAATCACGCTGGGAAAACCCACGCAGCCACGCCTGTTCACAAGGATCTTAAGTCCTGCAAATAATAGAAACAGAAATACCTCACTGTCATGGTGCAGAAAGCTTAAAGAGGTGAACGTCATCGACTGCGTAACGGCGCTGCAGGGGCGATTTGCTCCAAGTGCTGTAATGTAAGATACTGCGCAAAACATAGCACTTGAAATTACAAGTCCCACCCTTGCTATGAGCAAATAAAATATGGTACTATAGCTGACAATCACAATAGCTCATTGATAGAACACATGAGCAAGTGAAAACATCAAGTAAAGTTAGCCTAAGGAAGTATGCACATCTTAGAATTTCTATTCTCCGACTTAAATCTAGTGGACTTCATGCGGAACATTATTTATAGAGCAATGTCAGAAATTGGTCGTTGAAACGTGTAATTAACTGACCAAAGCTAGGATAAAAGAAAAAAAACTTTGGAGGAATGGACTAAAAGTTGTGCACCCATTAAATCTTAGAAACTGAAAATTGACATCCACTTGCTTTAAGGGATTGAGAACTGAAAACGGTTTTAATACAAGTTGGACTTCAAACAGTGACTAGGACATCAATACTCTCTCATCCAGCTGATCAGAAGGCGGTTCTCACGACATGGGATCTGAGTCCACAGTTACAGCTGATTAAACTGAAGAATGCTTAGCACAGAATTTACGCAGGTACTTTATACTCACTGACAAGCCCTATCGGTAAACAATACGTTTGTTCTTGCGATACAAGCATGTGGTATATACACCTGTATTTACACAGTGTCAAACACTGTACAAAAAAGGTGACCCCAAGAGACATCACGATAAGGCTGTGAGAGCCGTCTGAGAACTGATCACATCCTCAGTTCGGTTAGAGTGCACGAGTTTCTTTAGGTAGCCTGTATCCCGCTGGAGCCGCTAATTGGTGACTACATCCCGTAGGGCTATGAAACTTTGGGAATGTTCGAAACATATTTACAAGGAGCTCCTTCAGTGCGGCGATGTAGTAGAAGGCCAACGCCGTTTACGGCATTCGACGCCCTACGTATTTTCTACCATCCAACCTCAACGCTACCATCCAACCACAACGTTGGCTGCTAATGGCAACAGGGGGCGGGACTGTAGGTATCCAATGGTGAGTACAGCATGAGGCCAGGGTGCGTAGCTTAACTGCTAAGTCGACGAGTAACTCACGACAGTATTACAGTGCTAGTGACGTTGATACAAAGCAGAACAATGGTAACAAACTTATCTACATCAAGAGTTGGGGAGTTGACATTTTGTGGAAAAGGAACAAAGGCAATTTTGCTGAGTGAGAAAGAAGCGGCAAATGAAATATTAGCCTTTCTGCGAGATGAGTCAGTGGAATGTGTGGTGTCATAAACGCTCGACTGTGAGGACAGTGTATGTAAGGGGTTCAATAATGAAGATGCGTGCTTAGCAAGTGAAAGTGATACGGAAGCAGGTGTCAAACCGTCGGACAGGGAGCCACAAATCGCGCCTCCAGTGAAATGTAATGCAGGACAATCGCCGTCCAAGGAGCAGATACTAATTATAATTATGGACACTGAAGATAATCAGTAACAAAGTAAAAACATAATTGCGAACAGATTTCGAGTAACGACCGTACAGTGCATTGTAAGAACTACGGAGAGTCAAGGGAGGACAATGCACATTCGTTACAAAAACTAGTGTTTGCGCTTTTCAAGGATGCTCGATACAATTTATAGGACTTGCATAATAATGAACTACTACGCTATGCACATCAAATTGCGCGCGACATGTGTTACAGTGATCATAATGGAAGCCGTGGATGGTTGTATGACTTCAAACTGTGTTGCAGACTTGGAAGACTTAAGATAAAATTTCAAGCAAAGCAACATCTTGACCATGCACAGTGAATTGTGGAATCGAGCTGAAAATCTGTAGATGTAACAAACTTATCCCATCGTTCGGTTAGGAATTTGTTTTTAACTCCGACCAATCGGGATTAGATGTAACAAACTTATCCCATCGTTCGGTTAGGAATTTGTTTTTAACTCCGACCAATCGGGATTAGAATGGATATTAAAGGAACCCTGCAAATTAGAGGTACCAAGAGAGTTGTATGAAGTAACTAACAACGCCACGCATTCGTACACAGCCGCGTAGACTACACTCCTGGAAATGGAAAAAAGAACACATTGACACCGGTGTGTCAGACCCACCATACTTGCTCCGGACACTGCAAGAGGGCTGTACAAGCAATGATCACACGCACGGCACAGCGGACACACCAGGAACCGCGGTGTCGGCCGTCGAATGGCGCTAGCTGCGCAGCATTTGTGCACCGCCGCCGTCAGTGTCAGCCAGTTTGCCGTGGCATACGGAGCTCCATCGCAGTCTTTAACACTGGTAGCATGCCGCGACAGCGTGGACGTGAACCGTATGTGCAGTTGACGGACTTTGAGCGAGGGCGTATAGTGGGCATGCGGGAGGCCGGGTGGACGTACCGCCGAATTGCTCAACACGTGGGGCGTGAGGTCTCCACAGTACATAGATGATGTCGCCAGTGGTCGGCGGAAGGTGCACGTGCCCGTCGACCTGAGACCGGACCGCAGCGACGCACGGATGCACGCCAAGACCGTAGGATCCTACGCAGTGCCGTAGGGGACCGCACCGCCACTTCCCAGCAAATTAGGGACACTGTTGCTCCTGGGGTATTGGCGAGGACCATTCGCAACCGTCTCCATGAAGCTGGGCTACGGTCCCACACACCGTTAGGCCGTCTTCCGCTCACGCCCCAACATCGTGCAGCCCGCCTCCAGTGGTGTCGCGACAGGCGTGAATGGAGGGACGAATGGAGACGTGTCGGTGTCGTCTTCAGCGATGAGAGTCGCTTCTGCCTTGGTGCCAATGATGGTCGTATGCGTGTTTGGCGCCGTGCAGGTGAGCGCCACAATCATGACTCCATACGACCGAGGCACACAGGGCCAACACCCGGCATCATGGTGTGGGGAGCGTTCTCCTACACTGGCGGTACACCTCTGGTGATCGTCGAGGGGACACTGAATAGTGCACGGTACATCCAAACCGTCATCGAACCCATCGTTCTACCATTCCTAGACCGGCAAGGGAACTTGCTGTTCCAACAGGACAATGCACGTCCGCATGTATCCCGTGCCACCCAACGTGCTCTAGAAGGTGTAAGTCAACTACCCTGGCCAGCAAGATCTCCGGATCTCTCCCCCATTGAGCATGTTCGGGACTGGATGAAGCGTCGTCTCACGCGGTCGTCACGTCCACCACGAACGCTGGTCCAACTGAGGCGCCAGGTGGAAATGGCATGGAAAGGCGTTCCACAGGACTACATCCAGCATCTCTACGATCGTCTCCATGGGAGAATAGCAGCCTACATTGCTGCGAAAGGTGGATATACACTACTAGTGCCGACATTGTGCATGCTCTGGTGCCTGTGTCTATGTGCCTGTGGTTCTGTCAGTGTGATCATGTGATGTATCTGACCCCAGGAATGTGTCAAAGTTTCCCCTTCCTGGGACAATGAATTCACGGTATTCTTATTTCAATTTCCAGGAGTGTATTAATTTGGATGGTAAATTGGCTGGAGAGCTATTGTGCTGCAAGAATTTGAAGGTGCTCTGCCCCTACGTTTTCTTCTTGTGTCCGTGATCTTGCAGTAGGAAATACTTACGTCACAGCAAGCGAGAGTGGGAAAATGGGCGTAAGGGAACGGCTCTCCTACGAGCACTGCTTTTGGTCAATAGCTGATCAAAGTAACAGACTTTTACTAGATTCCTGACCTCCGTATAAAAATCTTACTCCTTTAGGACACACTATCCCTCCTGAGAAAGAGAAACGTTTAAGCTCGTACCACCTGTAACCACTGGCCAATTTGCCTCTGAATGTTTGGTTTTTCCGTTTCGATTGAATTACTTGTGCTTGTTAGTCTATTAGATAGATTTTTCGCTTTTGTGGCCATATCTTGCGAGTTTGATATTCAAGGGAGACATACGTTATTGATGAGGTCTCAGCTGCCCTATAATGGCGTATTCTTAATGACCGTATAATTAGGCAAAACTGGCCAGATGCCACAAGCAAACTGAGTCTAAGCGTAGCCAACAACAGATTTTTTTCCTGAGTGCGGAAGGGCGTGGGAATTGAAGTTTATCTGGAGTCATCTACTGGGCGTGTTTCTAGCTTGGATGATCTCCGTATCGTGGGTGGGATCGTTTTGCCGAGTGGATAGGCAGTGTCAGGAAAATATGGATCGCGGATAAGAACTCGCAGATGCTGTGAGAGTACGCACCCACGCATCAAGCCCTCTTAGGTACTGTGCCGTCTCGCATGCGGTGCTGTTTTGGCGAGAGAAGAGGGCGTGCTCGGCGTATGTGGGCCGTTTGTTTGGACGGTGCAAAAAGATCTATTGGAGACAGTCAGAGCACCATGTCGCTCAAATTAAGCCCAACTTGGAATTTCATCCTCGTGCGGCACTGATTCCTGGACGCAGAAATAACTGGCCCGAACTTCGAAGCGGGAAAGAGAACAAAGACTTGATTGAACTGTGTCTTAAAAATTAGAGTGGGAGAACGCGCATCACCTTGCGAAGGACAGGAATTGCGAGTTCTCTCGCACTGGTCGGCGACACCCCGCGTCCTTCCAACGTGGTGGTCTCCCACAAGCTCATTACTGATTTGTTGGAAGTAGAAAATTGATTAAAAAACAAAAACTTCCTAGAAAAAAGAGGGCAGTATTTACTACGAATCTCTTCATTGGCAGTATTTCTAACAATCCTTGTGACTGCTCTCTAGGAAGTTTCGGCGACTTCTCCGCAAGGGAGGTCAAAGGAGCGGCGTGTAAGCGACACTTCTGGAAGCGGGTTAGGTGGCCTTAAGGCGAGCTCTTCGACTTCACTTGCTAGCTGCTTATTCGAGACTTCTACATGCGCACAGTACTTGCAGTGTGGGTGCCTTCTTGAGCTCCTGAAGTACCATCCAGTTTTCTCCAATCTCAGTGCTGGTAAGTCCTGGCAGCAAACCGAGCTGCGATGCTAGTGATGAAGCAGGAGAAAGCGCGATTCCGTTTAAGCACGGGGCATCTCGTTTCAAATCACTCTCTGGCAGTCTATGACTGACTTATTTGGGTTGCTACATGTATTCGCCTAACGCCGCCACAACGGCGCTACCACCACATCCGGTGTGAACCGGATATGTAATTTACTGAAAAAATTTCTTGTGTTAGTCACCAGACTCTTCTCTTCCCTTCTCCGTGGACTTTAACGCTCTTTTTTTTATCAATTGCGATAACTACATGGGATTTATGTTCATACTCCCACACATTTCCACTGTGTGAGGGAGTTTATCAGTACTATTGCGTTACCTGTCTTGTTCCTCCCGTGGAATGCTTTATAATATATGATGGTCGAAGTAATGGATGTTTAATTCCAGAATAATGCGGTTGACCCATTTTATACCCTTTATCAATAGAAATCTCGATCAGGACCACACCCACGACTCACTTGTCAGTGACAGGACCTTTCAACCCGTTTCCATCGCGCACAGTTTATCACAGCAGAGGGTGGGGAGGCGGGGATAAGATGCGATCTGAATATCGAGAGGTTTCACCCAATTCATGTCAAACTTACTATATGTTTAGCCTTAGAACAGTGTCGCCTTGAAATTGTATGTTGACGTGGCCATCACGAGATAACTTTCGGAAGACTGAACGTCGTATGTGTAACTGGCCTTAATGCAGTGTTTCCATTGCTTCTGAGTCTACATTCAGATGATTACTGGTTCTTCTCTGTTAGCAGTTTTACATTCCATGGGCAGGAGAATGCCCTGAACTATCTGCTTCCCCATATTTTCACAAATCTACGGACATAATGTGGGTGACTCATCTATCTAAGCTGTTACATGGATAGACACAAGGACCCAAGACTTTTTATTGATAATGTATCTGCCACTACAAATTAGTGGATCTATTGTAATGACCCATACGGGAACATTGTATCGCCATGCTCCAAAACGTAGCCTCAAGCAGTAGACTTATTTGTCCTCAGAGTCGTTCACAGCGACCACTGGTCAGTAATGTAAACTAAGGCGACTGAGCATTTAGCCTGTCGAAAATACAACTGGCGCAGTTGGAAAGCAGGGAGAATATCATTCAAGGCCTCGTCAAATTCATGGCGGTCTGCTGAAACTCTGGTGTACGAACCTTACAATGCTGCACTAATGATTCGGTTGTCGTTGATTTAGTCTCCACCTGTACGACTTATCTTCTCTCATTTTCAATCAGCCAAATGTGCTTCTTCCATTAATTTCATTTCCTCAGTCTCTCTACCTTGGCAGCTGCGTGCGTGGCTGTATACTTTCCTCAAAGGAACATTTTAGATCATTTGATTGACATTTTAATATACTCATCACGAAGTGTTTTAGTAGGGACTAAGTACTTCGGTTTCAGGCACGCATTATCAGAGTCAATCTTTCTCAGTCAGAGAGAGTGGTCTTTCCACTGCTAAGAGAAACTTTCATTCTCTTGTAAAACTACTATTCCATTGATCCGTAGCATTTTAAGATTGGTTCTTCTGACATTCCTTCTCCTCTTCATGTGGATGGCCGCGTTTGACTTCCGTTCTGTCTGACCAGACAGAGACATTTCCACAAAACAACAAGGATAGTAATACCACAATGAGTGAAACGCCGTTAACAACGAGCCTGTTTTCTTTAAAAATCCATCATTTTGTACCGTCTGTAGCCCTTGGAATGACATTATTCGCAATTCAATATTAAATATGTTCTCTGACACTGAGCATGTGACAGTATTTAGAGTCTTTGAGCTGCACCCAATACAACTGCCGACCACACACACAGCCTGATAAAAGCTAAACACCCAGAAAAGATGGTTGGATATCAAAGATGGTCGGCGAGTGTAAACATAAATAGCGTTGCAATTCTATGTGCCAGGTAGAACGGCCATCTGAGTACATTAGTGTCTGGTGTGACTACGAGGCCTGCTAGGATATACAGTGCTGTCGGAAACACTCTGAAGAGCTTGTAAGCGTATTGCAGGTAAGGTTGTGCTGAAAAATAGTTGTTCAGAAAAATTTTATACGTTACGTCGTTTCCGAATTATTTAGCACAGAAGTTAGTCAATCAGGTCGTTGCACGCGCAAATTAAGCACTAGCACGCGCTAAAATGCGGATATGCACAGAGATCTGTGGGTTTGCGAGTAAACACTTTGTCAAATGCTGATTACAAGTTAAAATGTGCTTTTTTTCGGAACTGATAAATTTAAGCTAGGCGAACAAAAACTACATGTGTTCGGTTTGAGGAAACGAATTGAAGAAAAAGTGTGGCGACACTGTCTTCGGCAGGCTGCTTTAATTTGCACGCGTGACTGCCTAGTAGGCTAAGTTCACTGCTAAACAACTCGCAAACGGCGGAACATATCGAATTTTTCCCTAACAACTATTTCTCAACACCATCTCCGTTTCAACACCCTTACGACCTGTTCAGACTCTTTCTGATCACCCTGTATAAGAGGAGAGAACAGCTTCAGATGCTGAGTAGCTGAACTGCAGCACTGCACACCTAATTTGTCGGAATGATTACTGTCAGCTAGTTAACTCGGACAGAGCTGAGACAAAGACAACCAACTTCCTTGAATCATGCATTACCATTAACTGATTAAGCTGTTTGAGTTTTATAGAAATTGTCTGTTTACTTTGTCCTGTATTTAAATACTTGTTCGATTTCTTAAGCGTAGTATTGTTTATGCGAAATTTTATTGTTCTTTAATATATACTTTATCCTACATCGTTGTCTTGGAATGTCGTGTCATAGGAAAATTTACTCTCCCGCTCTACTGTCATACGCATTACCACATGCAAAAGTTTGAATATGTACTTAGGAGCAGCAATCTAGTTGCTTGCTGTTTGCCGCTGTGTTTTCGAGAAATCTGCAACACTGTTGTCAAGACGAGAGGTAAGTGTAACTTTTAATTAGTGTCATAGAACTTTTACTTCCGTTGCGCACTTATACAAAGATCAACGGCGTTCGGATCAGTTACAGCTCATTTCAAATTAGTTTCTGTTTAGTCAACGGTTATGAGTAGATAACAGTTTGTAAATACATAGTGTTGGTAATATGTTGACTTTTATAAACTTTTATACAGTGGGAGGTAAAGTTGGGCTAAATTTCAGACAAATATATAGTGGTGAGATTACAGTAGTAAACTATTAGAGTAACGACTGTTATTTCGTTTGCTGTTTGCGACTCAAAGTTGTGACAGCCAGAAGTCATGACGCGATGTAACTCCCGACCGAAATAGATTGACATTTGTGTGTAGGCTAGTACTGTTGCAAGTGTCGAAAGTCTGTGTCTACTAGAGGGTAGCTCGTCTTTCGTACAGGCACGTACTGAAGGGCACCTAGTTAATATGAACTCTGAACGTTGTGTATAGTTCAGTAATTTTTTCTGCAGATGAGCTAAGAAAATATTACACCATAACGTTATGGTGTTTGTGAAGACTAAGGTTGCACAGAGAGAAGTACTATGTTGAAGAGTCATCTCGTATTCGTAAGTTACTCTACAGGCACGCTATACGAAACTGTGGCTGAAGAGTTCCTGTGAACTGCTACAGCCTGACATGTACTGAAACCAGATGAAATAGTAAATGGATCGAGCTTACAAAATGTCACATGCATGTCACGAATACTTCTGTCAGGCCACACAGTTTTTTAGAGGTGAAAAATCTCACATGGAACCCTGCCAGTTATATAAAGGTGCTATTACTAATCTTAGTGGATCGGAATGGGGCAGGATGTCTGATAGTATGAATGGCAGCACATGGGTGGCAGTTTTATATTTAAAGACTGAGTTCTATTTCGGATATTCTAGTCAGTTGCAGGTGTAAATTACGTCACGTAACGCTTCCGCTACTTTCGAAATGACTTTACTTTTTGTAATCCTACGAACAATTTCTAATTTAAAGCAGTTCAACTAATGGCAGTACGTGGTGGAGTAAAACAATTTGGTAAGGTCGGATCAGGGTAGTAGACTTCTAATTAAACAACATTGTGGAACTACTACAATAAAACTACAGCCGATCAGAGGCAAGCTAACAGGTTGGGCCTTTAAACTAACATGCTCGATTTAATAGTCTATTATGCTGAAGATCGCAGTTACTAATTAGATTATAATGGTTTCATCTTAACAGTAATTCCAAGCAACTTTAAATTCCTATCCGTGGCTGGTTACGTTACATAGTGTTCTGGTAAGTTTTACCGCACAAAATTTAGACTTTTAAATTAACTTCCGTAATATGTGAGGATCGTGTGTTCTTCAGACCGAAGACTCGTCTGATGTAGCTCTCCACTGTAGTCTATCCTGTGCCTCGATCTCTGAACAACTACCGCAACCTACATCCATTTGAGCCTCCTTACTGCATTCATACCTACGTCTCCCTCTTCACTTTTTACTCTCCACACTTTCCTATTGTACCATACCGACAGTTGCTTGGCGCCTCAATTTTTCCTATCAACCGATCCCTTCTTTCGTTTACGATGTGCCATAATTTTCTTCTCTGGCGTTTAGATTCAGTACCATCTCATCTGTTTTTTTCATGTGACTAATCTTAAGCGATTTTCTACAGCACGCCATTTTAAAAGTTATTTTTGTGTGAAATGCTTACCTTTTACGTTTTATTTCCTAATACAACCAGAAAACATCTCCCAACAATTATATTCGATGTCAACAAATTCCTCTTTTTCTCGAAGTACTTTCTATTGACAGTCTCCACTCTATATTCTCTATTTCACCCACTTACTTTGCTACTCAAATAGCAAAACCGATTCATTACTTTTAGAGTCGTTCTCTAACCTAATCTTTGCAGCGTCACCTCATTTAATTCGTTAAAATATTGAGCTGTACTTCGGAAAAGGTTGCAGTAACAGTCTACGTATTAACGTAAGATGAAATGTTAACCAAATCCAAAGACATGTTTTAATGTTTGCTAATGTAGAGAAATCGTGAATCAACATTCTAATTAATACCTTACGTCAGCAAGTTTGTTTGTCTTTAATAAAGAGGAAAATGTGAGAATAGAACCATGAACTTAGTTCCGCGTATATGGCCAAATTAAATGTTCGGTGTGGATGAAGAGATGGGAAACTGTGTGTACCAATAGCTGACATCTGGACTTTTCTTACACTAGAAACAGTCTGCAGCGACACATTCAAAAATGAGGTGCTGAAGGTGTACAGAAACACCGTAAAAGAAATATACACTCCTGGAAATTGAAATAAGAACACCGTGAATTCATTGTCCCAGGAAGGGGAAACTTTATTGACACATTCCTGGAGTCAGATACATCACATGATCACACTGACAGAACCACAGGCACATAGACACAGGCAACAGAGCATGCACAATGTCGGCACTAGTACAGTGTATATCCACCTTTCGCAGCAATGCAGGCTGCTATTCTCCCATGGAGACGATCGTAGAGATGCTGGATGTAGTCCTGTGGAACGGCTTGCCATGCCATTTCCACCTGGCGCCTCAGTTGGACCAGCGTTCGTGCTGGACGTGCAGACCGCGTGAGACGACGCTTCATCCAGTCGCAAACATGCTCAATGGGGGACAGATCCGGAGATCTTGCTGGCCAGGGTAGTTGACTTACACCTTCTAGAGCACGTTGGGTGGCACGGGATACATGCGGACGTGCATTGTCCTGTTGGAACAGCAAGTTCCCTTGCCGGTCTAGGAATCGTAGAACGATGGGTTCGATGACTGTTTAGATGTACCGTGCACTATTCAGTGTCCCCTCTACGATCACCAGAGGTGTACGGACAGTGTAGGAGATCGCTCCCCACACCATGATGCCGGGTGTTGGCCCTGTGTGCCTCGGTCGTATGCAGTCCTGATTGTGGCGCTCACCTGCACGGCGCCAAACACGCATACGACCATCATTGGCACCAAGGCAGAAGCGACTCTCATCGCTGAAGACGACACGTCTCTATTCGTCCCTCCATTCACGCCTGTCGCCACACCACTGGAGGCGGGCTGCACGATGTGGGGGCGTGAGCGGAAGACGGCCTAACGGTGTGCGGGACCGTAGCCCAGCTTCATGGAGACGGTTGCGAATGGTCCTCGCCGATACTCCAGGAGCAACAGTGTCCCTAATTTGCTGCGAAGTGGCGGTGCGGTCCCCTACGGCACTGAGTAGGATCCTACGGTCTTGGCGTGCCTCCATGCGTCGCTGCGGTCCGGTCCCAGGTCGACGGGTACGTGCACCTTCCGCCGACCACTGGCGACAACATCGATGTACTGTGGAGACCTCACGCCCCACGTGTTGAGCAATTCGGCGGTACGTCCACCCGGCCTCCCGCATGCACACTATACGCCCTCGCTCAAAGTCCGTCAACTGCACATACGGTTCACGTCCACGCTGTCGCGGCATGCTACCAGTGTTAAAGACTGCGATGGGGCTCCGTATGCCACGGCAAACTGGCTGACAGTGACGGCGGCGGTGCACAAATGCTGCGCAGCTAGCGCCATTCGACGGCCAATACCGCGGTTCCTGGTGTGTCCGCTGTGCCGTACGTGTGATCATTGCTTGTACAGCCCTCTCGCAGTGTCCGGAGCAAGTATGGTGGGTCTGACACACCCGTGTCAATGTGTTCTTTTTTCCATTTCCAGGAGTGTATTAAGCAGAATTAGGATTGCAATAATGCACATGATGAGCGAGTCCCGAATAAATATCGTGTGTGGGGATCAAACTGCTGTCGTCATCCTCGTCATCAGTACCAAGACTTGTTTGATTCATCTGTACATGCTAGTTTATCCTCACTGAGTCCCGTAATCTGCATCACTTTTGGAACCTACGTCCATTCGAACTTGCTCACTGTACTCGAGCCTTTGTCTCCCTCTACAGTATCCCCTCCCCCTTCCCTCGCCCACACAGTATGTTACCAAATCGGCTATTTCTTGATGCATCAGAGTGTGCCCTTTCAACTTATCCGTTCTGTCAGTCACGCTCTGACAAATTCCTTTACTCGCTGATTGGATTCGGTCGGCTTCAGTAGTTACCCGATCTACCAATCTCGTCTTCCAAATTTTCTACTGTATCAAATTTTAAAAGTTATTCTTGTCTGATTTGTTTTCGGTAATTGTTTCACTTCCCAACAAGGGTACTGAGCCAGGTGGCGCAGTGGGCTACCACACTGGACTCACATTCGGAAGGACGATGGTTCAATCCCGCGTCCGGCCATTCTGATTTAGGTTTTGCGTGATTTCCTTAAATCGCTTCAGGAAAATGCCGGAATGGTTCCTTTGAAAGGGCACGGCCGACTTCCTTCTCCGTCCTTCCCTAAACCGATAAGACCGATGACCTCGCTGTCAGGTCTCCTTCCCCAAACAGCACAATCCAAACAGGTCTAAACACCGGACAAATATCTTCAGGAGAGTGTCCAAACACGTTTATTAGTTACATTTCTCTTCTTCAGAAACACTTTTGTTTTTTGAGTCTGCATTTTATACCCACACTCCGTCTGCTATCTTCAGTTATTTTGCTGCCCAAAAGAGCAGATATGTTAGTTCTTTCCCAGGATGACAGGGGTGTACTTTCGAGTATGAGGCCAGTCGTCAGAGTGTAAAGTCACCGTCAATACCGCCTTATAGACTGCATGAGGAGCCAAGGATGTAGCTATGCAAGGAGGAGGGAGGGGGAATAGAGAATTGTGATCTCGTTATCAGGAAGGCTGCAACGTTCTCACCATATGATCTGCACTTGGTTGTATTCCAACAGAATCGCTGACAAATTTCTCACTCGAGAATAGCATTCGTCAATTCCACCCAGCGATAGGTTGTCTTCTAACTTATTCCCAAGAGTTTGGCACGGATGCATCATTAGCACGGAGAGTCCTGTCTGTCATGTGGCCCACTCTCCTCTGGGGACCACTTTTACCGACGAACAAATCCAGTTTACTTTTCAGCACCCAATTCGTCTTACTGGACGGTCTTAACTGGTTAGAGTATGCATATCAGATCGGGAAGTGTTTACCCGATGGTGTGCGAGGGCAGGAGAGCGTAAGAGTGGCGGAGAACGACCCTGGGGCAGGTATGCTTCGTCACATTTGAAGCGCAAACTTTTCACTTTTATGTCATTAAATCTTTTGATTATGACCTATTTTGTTTTAAGCTGTGGGCAATCCACTAGTTGTGTATTTCAGAATGTTTTACTGAAGGTCACTGTTGACGAAAACAGTCTGAGAACCTCACAAGTTTGTGATCATACACGGAAATAAATTTCTTGTATATGCTTCTTTCTTTCAAATACTTTGTTGAAACGAGATTTTTGACTGATCTGTCAGCACATAAAGCAGCTATTTATCCCTGCATCACTATACGTAACTTAATACACACTATCGAAGACATCTTAATTGAATCCGAAACCGAATTGCTTCTTAATGAGAATTATGTTAAACCAATAATAATACTTTTACGAAGAACCACAACACTGAAACGCGCGAAAAATTCAGGTAATTGGTTTCACAATGGTATTGCAGAACGATCTTTGACCTTTCGTCGAGGAGGCAAACGACTCGCTTCTTTAAGTCAGAATCAGTTCCAAAACAACGCGTTTTCTTTACTTTCCTCATTTTTCTACATTTTATTTCGATATGATTTTTCCTCATTTTACCTATTTCTTCTGTCCTGCATTGCTCCTGTCACTGCAGCCTAGCTACAACCCTACTATTATCTTTCGAAATTTTCCTCTGAGGAAACAACGTATCGCAAAATGACTAACTTTTCAATAATGTGCGTATACAGAGAAACATGCCGTTGCCTAGCATCAGTCTGAGACGAGACGACTGTCGTGTTACAGATGCACCCATCCCCAGTCAGGAGTATCATAGGGAAGCCGTGGAATGCAGTAGCAACATGGAGCAACGATACAAATCATAAGGTAAGCAAGCAAATACCTCAGCACCAAAACACCTTCCACCACACGAACAACTTTCCACAGAAAGATATTCTGAACATTCATAGTGGTGTCTGTTCTATATCATGTCTCCCTACCACTTTGCGCAACGACGCTCTGAGCGTGTATTTTAGGGAATTGGCTAGTTTGAACCTGGGACCTGTTGCTGGTAAGGAGACGCCAGACCACACATGACATGTAGAATTCAGAAGAGTTCGGTGAGACTAGCGATGATATAACCAAATACTTAATGATTTCAGCGTCAGCTCCACTGCACACCACGTAAAAGAATCTTAATACTAACTAAATTTAGTGGAAGCGGTTCAAGGCTTTCCTATTTTTAGTTAGCTGGTAAAATATCGTCGAAAAGCAGTTAAGTTCACCATTGGAAATTTTATTCTACTCACAAAACATTGTTTATAAATTGCACTATTGATAAAAGGAAATGTTTTAATACAGGCAGATAAAAACCAAGTGCATTCAACAAAAATGTGAACGAATATTCCCTGAATGGGTTTCCAAGTTCTATAATGGATCGAAGGATGACTTATGCCATATGACATCTATAATCTAGGTTTAAATTAAGTTTCTCAAGAGAGAGAACTATCAAAATGGTCTACAGTGACCTTAAATTATCTATAATTACTTATCTAACTTGTAAATTACAGTGGCTGATGTGGCTTCTCAATAACTATATAATAGAAAATTCATCGCGTTATAGATTTTTACTTCAAGTGGCAAATGTGAACAGCATGAGCTTTAATTGGCGATCGACACTAGTATTATGCAAAAAGGGGGTGTAACAGATGAGACTTCTGCAGTTCTGAGTGAAGCTTTATGCGCTGTTATGCGACATCGCGTGCGTTCATTACCTTGTTGGTGTTCGTCATGGGCGGCAGACAGCACAGCTCCGCTCACCTTGCCAACTTTGAACTAACTCCATCCTAACTTCTCCTTACTACAATTTACCGAAGTTGGTTTAAAAAAGACTATCTGGCTGTGTTTTCATCTGACCAATCAGGGTTTCAATGTTAACCTTAAGCTCCACCTACAAAACTTCTGTCTATACAATGAGAAACGTTACACTTTTCGTGGTGGGCAATGTTTTTAAAGCTTGCAACGTAACAGAGACGCGAAATAGTCTCACACTAAAACATATGGGTTGTGTGGTCTTAGCGGTAGGCTGGCGACGTGGGTGTCCAGTCTGTCCCTTATCGTAGGGCCTTCTAGCTTAACACGGTTCTGCTCTCGGCTTCTGTTCTCGTTTCTCCCATCGGAACTGCGTCTGTCTCACGGTGGGAAGGTATGACATGCATTTAGGCATTCTTGTGTTAGTCTGCGGTATTCCATTTGCTCACTCGTTACTCATAGTACTTTGGTTAATATAATGTAACGTTTTATTCGGAGCTATGTGACATACTACTGGATTTGCTTATGTCAGGGTTTTCATGCTAGGTGTTGGATTTGCCTGACGCCTTACAATATGTTTGATGAACATGGCGGCCTTCGAAACTGTATCTACGTTCAGGTTCATTAGATTTCACAAATCAATCATCCACACTTTATGAAGGGTTTAGTTACACAGTTCCTGTCCCAAATGATCTCTGTATTCGCTCGAACTGATATTGTTCGCAAGTCGAGTGTCACCATGGTGTCTTTAAACAATTTCCATGCACATACCATCAGAAACAAATTTCTGTAAGAATCTAACTATTAGTGATGAATTTCAAACATTAAGCTGTATTTTTTAAGGAAACTAATTTGCCTTTTAAATCATAGGTGTCATATGAAAGGAATGAAATGGTTTTCCTACTTACGTTTAAATTAGATAAGGTGGATAATTTTTCGTCTTTTTGGCAGCGTTCAGATCTATACTGCAACCACTGAATTTGTAGCCAAGGTACTGGACACTTGAATTCATTACTTTTGCAAGGTTAACTACTGCCTTCTCCAAAACTACTATCGATATATTTCCTTTTGCTTGGAGTTTCACAGACCCAAAAATCATCATTTGGCAGGAAAGTGCCCACTTGTAATAACAATACGGTCAAGAAAATGCACTTTAAGTTGTGGATCTGCCAAGTTTCAAACAGGAAAGTGTCATTTTAAAATTTCCTTTTGTGTACTGCAGGCACCACTGTACACCGTGTGCTTTCTTTTACTAACCACATTTCTTATCTGTTTCACTAAGCATGTTAAAATTTCCCGCGATCGTCTCTTAAGCTGTATTTTCATCCCATACATACGAGGATTGGAACTTAAATAGTGGCAACTATTTATTCACAACAGATACAAAGGAGATATATGTTTGGACCTGTTACTGTCCTTAAAAGTAATCACCAGCTCTGTGTAGAACCTGTTTCCAGCGATGTGGAAGGCGTAGTATACCGTTAGCAGATCCTGTTCTGTTGATGGTGCGAATGGAGCGGTCTATTGCCTGTCGAATCTCTGGAACAGGTCTGAAGCGAATGCCACGAAATGGTTCCTTCATCTTCGGAATCAAAGTCTCAAGGACTTAAGTCCGGGGAGTATGGTGGGTGGTACAGTACTTCCCAGTCCCATCGACCGAACAGAACAGCCACAGCTTGCGCTGTATGCGCCCGGCATTGTCGTGCAAAATGATGGGTGGGCTACGCAGAAAGTGTCGCCGCTTCTTTCGCAAAGTTGGTCGCAGGTGATGGTGACTGATCTTTCGTATCGTTTGTGAATAAATAGTTGCCACTATATAAGTTCCGACCCTCGTACATAGAAGTCAGTTCTAAGGTCACCAGTCAAGATAACAATATAAACTGATTTTATAATATTCTGCTGAGCATGTTAACAACGGAAATGACAGGGCTTTGTGCTTTTTTTTTTGGAGAAACTTCTTCGAACTTAGATTTTGATAATTCTTTATGCACTTTCATCGAATTTCATGCATATTATGTTTTCCTTAAATGCAATTCATGTTACACATTTTTCCACGTTCAGCAATGGTATCTGCATCTGGTAAATATCACACATTGTGAAGATCTCTCGTCTTTGAGGATGAAAAGACTGAAATCATGATTAAAAATCTTTCTGTGCAAAGCCTCTGACAGTTAAACGTTATCTTCAACAAATGTTTCTTTATATAAATTTGTAACTTTCCTGTTCAGTTCTGAATCATGTAATGTCGCTGAGCGTTTCCTGATCGAGAATAGTAAGAGTGAAGACATTGAAAACTTTTAATGTGGGACTAAATATGATTGGCTATACTTTCTGTAGCTTTACTGAAAGTTTTAAGGTAACCTCATAAATCACTATCAGACTACTGCTATAATTTGTGTGAATCGAGTCATCCTACAATTTCAAGTTTAAAAAATTATTGGGAAATACTTTTGCAGACAAACTGAATATTCTGAACATGTAAATATATAGTACTTGTTATACAGACCTTTGGATGGCCAGATCCTGTTCGTGGTGGACTTGCTGCAGACATTCTGATTTGATTAGCCTGTATAGGTAAGCATTCAAGAGTTTAAAGAATTATCCAAAATATTCCTTTCCTTTTTCTTCGACTATTTTTCAAGCACTCTTTAGTCTACAGTGTCAATCATCGGTACAAAATATTTTACATTGGAAGTGCTTTATCTGTTATGATACTGTATGCTTCACCCCAATCCTCCTTCCGTTTCATCACCTGCGATTACTGTTGCGAATCTTCATTAGACTCACTTTTTGATGAATGATATTTTGAACTAGAATCCGAAATTTAGCCCTCATCATCCATGATTCCTCTAAACTTTTCTGAATAAATCATATTACCGTAAACATAAGCCCATACAAACAGCAGTAACAACTGCCAAATAATCAGGCTAAGTGTTTGGACAACGATATATTTCAAAAATTGTCTGTAAACATTCTGGAGAACGTAATCATACAAAACAAACATGAAAAGTTTTGAAACATTTTTCTTCTTCATAATAATAATAATAATAATAATAATAATAAATAGTAAAAATTCCCAGTGGTGGATCAGAAAACCTAATTTCGTTTGATGGCATTGAGGTAGAAGTCAGACATACTTCACTTTGCCGTAACATGTAAACAAAAGATTAACTTTTCCATGGCATTAGATTTCATACAAACCACTGCACAGTAGAAGTTATGGTACCATTTGTAATGCTGTTGTACGTACAAAGACATGCAGCACTGTGCCGAATGGGAATATTTTCTACTGTGTAACAGTACTTAACTATTTCCGTGTAACTCTGACTTGCACCATTACGCCATAAACCGCTTCATTTGTACTTTATCTCTTACGCCGGTGTGTACTCCCTGACTTGATTCGTATCAATCTTTCACTCTAAGACGACTCTCACAGCAGTGGCTAGGGGGAGAAAGTGTTTCGATAAGTTTGGAAACCTTATCGTTTCGGACTGATAGACTGTTTCCGGTCGCTACTTTTTCCATTTGTTTCTTTCCTTTTTAATTTCCGCTGCCAGCAGCCACTCCACCTAGAGGATTCCGGTTGACAGAGCATAGTTATGCCCTTGGCGACGACTAAACGACCCCGTGATGACAGGCGCCACTCTTTGTTGGGTCTTTTCTCTCTCTCATTAATCCTACTCGGTAAGGATCCACACTATTAATCAGAACTTAACAACTCGCCCAACGAGGTCTAACCCGCTTCTTTCGTGGTCGAATTAAATTTACTTAAGAGTATCCAAGTGAATATGAGTCTCGAGTCTACTTTTTCCTATTCGCTTCCGTATTCATTCCATGTAATGTCACTCCGGATTGTTGCTCCTAGATATTTTACGACAGTTACTGTTTCTGGGGATTTGTCGCTGATAGTGTAATCGAACAACACTGAATCTTCTTTCCTACTTATATCTATGCGTAATAGTTTCATTTATTTACATTACGGACAGCTTCCACTCCTCCACTCCAAGCACCAACTTCAAGTTCTTTGTACGTATTTCTGCAACACTGGCATGGGAACTTTCTTATTTGTTTTCCTAGCCTGTATTGCCTCTAGTGCCGGCCACGGTGTCCACGTTTTTAATAGTCAGCAATTTTATGATTTAATTTATTAGCTGACTTACCTTCCTGCCGCCGCACTCGTCGAGGTATCCCCTAGGGAACTCGTGGGCAACGTCTGTCTACCAGTAGTTTAAATTTTGCTGTGTGTGGTACTTTATTATGAGGCGGAATTTTGGGGACCATTCCAGTATTTGTATGAACGAGTGTGGGGAAACCTGTCTAAAAACACACACTGGAGCCGTCCGGTGAACGAAACAATGATTGTTAATCAACTGTGTCTAGCCCAACTCTGCGTCGCCTGCAAGCGCGCTAAGCGTCATGCAGTGTGAGTAGGTGTTAATACTCCCTTGGGGTACTCCAGAAGATCCTTTACATTTGTCAGTTTTGTTCCGTTAAGAACTACGTACTGAGACCTTATTGCAAAGAAAAACTGTATCCAGTAACAAATCTGGTATATACTTAGTAAGTTCGTGTTTTGCACACTAAACGACAGTGTGCAAGTGTATGAGATGCCTTCCTAAAGTCAAGGATGATTGGGACGACCTCAGGTCCCTATGTCTACCGTGCTATGAATTTCAGGGATGAACAGACATTCACAAAATCTGTCTGCGGAATCCATATTGAATATTATAGAGGAAACTTTTGTTCTCAAAACTTATAATGTGCGAGCATAAAACTTTACCCTTAATCAAAGACCATGGATTTAAGGAATGGTAAGAGCCGACGAGAAAAAATTATTGACGTAAAAAAATTTAAGTAGTGTGTTTTATTCACGTTAGCTGATATTTCCACGATAAACGGAGGGACGGCGGTTTTATTTCTAATTTAAGACACTCGCTGACGGCAACTTTGTCAAAATATGTGCATGTAAACAATGGTGAACGCCAAAACATTATCAGTAGTAGTACTAATGCGTGCGGTATTCGTGCTAGGTAAATGTCTTTGTATGAATCCCAAAGTGATGTGAATAACTGCTACTCAAAGATCCTGAACATGTTCCTGAACGCTAATGTGTTTCAAAAGTTGCCGCGAATGAGGAAAATGAGTATTTAAGCAAGTGAGCAATGTTAAGTTCTGTCACCATACTTCGTGTGAATTCAAGCGACAGGATGGCTATAGACACGTTAAGAGCCCTTTTCAACATTCTTTACGAGCTGTAGTAAGATACTTGCTAAAATTAATTTCATGTTGTGCCGAATCAAACTGATTTTTGAGGCTTTTAGAGTCTATTACTGCACGAATTGATAATGCCAATCAATCATAGTCTCAAAACCTGAAGCAATTCGAAATTTTTTAAATAGTTTTTCGGAGAAGTTTCGCAGTAATGTTGCGTTAGCCGGCCGGAGTGGCCGAGCAGTTCTAGGCACTACAATCTGGAACCGCGTGACCGCTACAGTCGCAGGTTCGAATCCTGCCTCGGGCATCGATGTGTGTGATGTCCTTAAGTTAGTTAGGTTTAATTAGTTCTGATTTCTAGGCGACCGATAACCTCAGAAATTAAGTCGCATAGTGCTCAGAGCCATTTGAACCATTTTTAAATGTTGCGTTAATTCCTTCAGGAAGAAAATTGTGGTACCGCAATACCAGCCCAACTTAAGTGAGCTCACTTTGCAAGTAAACAGTGCATAATACCCATTTACAAACTTCAAGAAAAGATTTTAGATAACATTTTTAAAATCTTTCTTTCTTGTAAATATGCTTGAAAACACTGAGTTACCGTATTAAAAATAACATTGCAATGCTTGAAATATTTCACTTACGAGATTTCATCGAAACTTTACGGTGCAATTTCTCTAAACAACCCTTACGATCGTTTACATCGAAGATCTTTTCAGCGATACAGGCATACGATTATCTGCATCTGTCCTATTTATCTTCTTGAAAACGGGAATGACCTGCTCTTTATTTCAGTACCTAGATGTCTTTCGTGGCTCCAGTAGGAAACGATACAGTAAAGACGTTATTGGGAGCCTTTCTTGGTCAGCTGGTTCCTGAGGCAGATCGTAGGAACGTATGGTGACCTAGGTTATCTCCACATATTACCCCACCCAAGGAACTAAAGCAAGTGAAGTAAACTTCATTCAGCGTATCACATACGCTAACGTGCACTGTTCTATTGGCAAACTAAATTCTGTTCACCTTCTACAAGAGATCATAACGTCCCATCTGCCGGCAAGCACCCGTCTTGTTTAACTTCAGTTATGATGGCACGCTGTACGAAGTATAATTTCAGCCCTAGCCAAAATGCGCCTGTGAATCTGTATTGGGTTTCCTAGTAACTGAGTCACGATCGCTCCTGTTAAATAAAAATTTGTTCTGTGCAGTACATTCTCAATTACCCAGCTCCTGTTCTGAATATATACCTATTGCGGTTTATTACCTGAAGATTAAACTTCTGGAACAACGCTCTATGCCTGGCCGATGCTCTTAACAGTGGGGGAAAGATAAGGGAGTGATTGTTGAGAAGCTTGGGATAAATAACTTCTAATGAACACAGATACAGAAATATATAGTTTCCATCATAGAGGCAGTAAACTATAGAGCTACTCAATATCAGGAGTATTTTTTCTGTAAGTGGAATCGGCCTTAACAACCCTGACGGAAAAAAAAAATTTCTGTACCCTTCAAGAGATTTGAAGTTCACTCAAGATCTATTGTTGCAACAGCTCATATGGAGCACATGAAATGATTACTTTTACAGATTAATAGCACGAGCAGGTCTGAAGTAGCAGCTGTCGACTCATGCTGAAACACCAATATTTAAACTTTGTGTAGCCTCCACTAACGGTAACGCAAGCGCTGACTCTGGGATCCAGTATATCCAACAGACGGCAAATACTCAGATACGTTACGCCGAACTAGCTCGACCCGTTCACGTAGTTCCTCTGTAAGACGAGTTGCTTGACGAGTAGCCCACGTCACTTCTCGTCCCATCATGTCAGACGTACTCGATTGGAGGCCTGGCGGCTTTTCAGAAGGTTTTGTCATGGTTTTGCGCTTGAAAATGATTGTTGGATTAAGTTTAGTTCCGTCACAACAACATTAAAAGACAACAGTGTAGTGAATTTTTTCATGTTGAGTAGCGCCGTATAACGATCCTGCCTTGGAGGCGGTTAAGTGGGAGATGTGTCGCAGAGCTGGATAGTGACAGATAGTGACGCGAGACTGGACGCGCACGTAGTTTATGTATTAGCCGATAGAGGACAGTATTGGATAGGGGGACTGATTTTAGTTTCGATTGTGCCAACTAGAGTGCACTAAAATAATAGACTGTAGTACAGGATGATTCAAAAAGAATACCACAACTTTAAAAATGTGTATTTAATGAAAGAAACATAATGTAACCTTTTGTTATACATCATTACAAAGAGTATTTAAAAAGTTTTTTTCACTCAAAAACAAGTTCAGAGATGTTCAATATGGCCCCCTCCAGACACTCGAGCAATATCAACCAGATACTCCAACTAGTTCCACACTCTCTGTAGCATATCAGGCGTAACAGTTTCGATAGCTGCTGTTATTTCTCGTTTCAAATCATCAATGGTGGCTGGGAGAGGTGGCCGAAACACCATATCCTTAACATACCCCCATAAGAAACAATCACAGGGGGGTAAGATCAGGGCTTCTTGGAGGCCAGTGATGAAGTACTCTGTCACGGGCTGCCTGGCGGCCGATCCATCTTCTCGGGTAGTTGACGTTCAGGTAGTTACGGACAGATAAGTGCCAATGTGGTGGCGCTCCATCCTGCTGCAATATGAATTGTGCTTCTTGTTCGAGCTGAGGGAACAGCCAATTCTGTAACATCTCCAGATACTGTAGTCCAGTTACAGTAGAAACTTTGCAGAAAAAGGGACTGAAAACTTTATTGGCTGAAATGGCACTGAAAACGTTCACCTTAGGCGAGTCACGTTCATACTAAGTTGTTTCCCGCGGATTCTCAGTGCCCCATATATAGACATTGTGATGGTTGACTTTCCTGTTAGTGTGGAAAGTTGCTTCATCACTAAACACAATCTATGAAACGAAAGATTCATCTGTTTCCATTTGAGCAAGGATAAAAACACAGAAATCGATTCTTTTAATCTTATCAGCTGCAGACAGTGCTTGAACCAATTTCAGACGATAAGGTTTCATAACTAACCTCTTTCGCAGGACTCTCCATATAGTTGATTGTGGAATTTGCAGCTCTCTGCTAGCTCTGCGAGTCGATTTTCCTGGGCTGCGAACAAATGCTTGCTTGATGCGTGCTACATTTTCATCACTCGTTCTCGGCCGTCCAGAACTTTTCCCTTTGCACAAACACCCATTCTCTGTAAACTGTTTATACCAACGTTTAATACACCACCTATCAGTAGGTTTAACACCATACTTCGTTCGAAATGCACGCTGAACAACTGTCGTCGATTCATTTCTGCCGTACTCAATAACACAAAAAGCTTTCTGTTGAGCGGTCGCCATCTTAGCATCAACTGACGCTAACGCCTAGTCAACAGCGCCTCAAGCGAACAAATGTACAACTAAATGAATTTTTATAGCTCCCTTAATTCGCCGACAGATAGTGCTTAGCTCTGCCTTTTGTCGTTGCAGTGTTTTAAATTTCTAAAGTTGTGGTATTCTTTTTGAATCACCCTGTATATTCATAAAGTGATATGTCTTGTGTATGTAAAACGTTACAGATGTGTTTTAGCAGTATGAACTATGAGTGGATGTGGTTTAAGGTTAATATGAAGATAATTGTTTAACGAGTTACGTAGTAGGATTTAGTGTGGGAACATTTCGAAGAAGTATGGATGTGGACAAAGGGGATTTTTATAGAATAGATTTGTGAAGTAAGTTTATGGTAAAGGGAAAGTTAATTCAGGTATAAATTACAACAGTAAATAACTTTATGTATAAGCAAAACTTCAGCATATTAGATAATTACGTCGGTAAAAACTGCAGTCGTTAGTTTTACTATTTTGCGATTGGTTATTGATGAAAAGTGCGGACTGACGCGGGAGAATGTTGTTTGGCTATTGGTTGTTGAGTAAACTGACCAATGGTAAAGCAATATTCTTCGCGCGCCTTTTTCTGCTGGTAGAGAAGACAGTATTCTGTAGAAGAGTGGAAGCCTAGCCATGAAAGAGATCGGACGTGTGCAGTAGTAGTTCCGATGGAAATGATCAGTTTCGGGACGTGGCAGTGTTTCATACATCAAAATTGTTGGAAAGTGACGGCGTAATTATTCCGATGTGTGTACAAATTTAGTAATTTTGAAGTGCATTTTGTGACGAGAAAAGACATATTCCGCGTGGCGTATTGAGCAGGTCGGTGGATAAAAACAGACTGCATTAGGTACCGACAAACTTAATATTTGGCAAGCATTCTCAATCAAAAACAATCAGCATTTTTGTAGCTATTACGTTTTCGGGAAATGCAACACCATAAACTTGCTACCGTGAGTGGAATGGATTGTGTGTGATTGTGTTAAGACTAACACAGGCTTGGCAGTGATACTTGTTCACTTAAGTTTCATGATATATTAGTTGAGGACAAAAATTCCAAGCTTTCATTTCGAGTGAAAACTTTCTCCCGAAACGTAGATAGTGACTTTAATTGCAGCCTGGTTCACGTCGAAGTACAGTAGGTTTCACTCGGCTTTCTCACTGATCTGCTGAGAATGTTCACAGGTTGGTGCAGGTTCGTCGTAAAGGGACGGAAAGAACCGCGCCGCCGCAATGTCCACTTTTTTTTGTATTTGGTTTTAATACCTTTCATGGCAACGGTTCTGGTATTCAACACATCAAATGTCAGAAATGTCGTCCAGATTCACTATTTGGCATAGTTCCACGCTGGTTTTCTTTGGATGTTGAATAATAAAGCGATGGTAAGATTTTCTCTCTTCATACTCTTGTGGCATCTTACGAGATAATTCGGTCTTCGTTCGCATGTTAAGTCAATACCGCTTCATAAATCTGTAGCACCAACGAAGTTCATTCTTAATGTCTTAAGTTCCACCATAGAGCTAGCTTAGGAACATGGAATCTGAATAATTTTCTGTGTTTATTCCAATGCCATATTGACGGTATCCTAGAATTCGTTTCAATACGTGACCTAGTTTCGGCCGTTTTGCATTCAGTCATTATTTGCGCATTTAGTCTTCCTCGCTTTTCTCAGTTCTCTACTAGCCCGCAAATCGATTTTTTTTCTTTTGATCGAGCACCGAAATTTCGCTCACTTGCTCTGTTTTCATGTTCTGCATACGCTGTTACTTTCCAATTACAGCCCGCATCTTACGAATACCTTTTATTTTTTTCCACTATGACACTAACTACTAACGAAAATATTTTACTGCTAACGATAACACAAGTCGCTTTCAACTCAAGTTGACTGCAAGGACGCATCGTAGACTAGGCAACGTTCTGGATTTGTTATGGCGGGGTGAATGATCGCAGCTCATGTTCGTGGCATCGGTGCACTGCTCCTACCACTTTAATGCACTGTTGCCAGTTAGAGATTTCCCGCAGCATCGAATATATGACCATTTTAAGAATGAAACGAATTTTAAATCAAACAACGGACATTTTTATATTAATTTCGAATATAAGACGGACCTTTCTTTTGGATGCAATTTTTAAAAGGAAAAAGATCGTCTTCTAGTCTGTAAAATACCGTAAGTGCTGTGTTTCCTGTCGTCCATCACCTCCTGTGATTACTCCTGTCGAATAACTTCTCCGTTCCTTAGCGACTGTCAAGCAGTGCAGAATATTGTTCCAGAGTTTGGAGTCCTTACCGAGCAAGAATGACAGTTATTGCCAAGAAGCTCTGCTTGAGTCTTAACGTACTGAAATGCGACAGAAACGCCCGGCGAGTGGGAATACGTCTGAGGACGATCATCTACATCTACATTTATACTCCGCAAGCCACCCAACGGTGTGTGGCGCAGGGCACTTTACGTGCCACTGTCATTATCTCCCTTTCCTGTTCCAGTCGCGTTCGGTTCGCGGGAAGAACAACTGCCGGAAAGCCTCCGTGCGCGCTCGAATCTCTCTGGCCGAGGCAGGAGAACTGGAGCCTCATACCCAGGCACTCTTACATGGCCGGGAACCCACAGAAAGCTGACAGGAGAGCCATCATCAGCAAAAGAATGGAGGGACTGCTGGATCCGTTGCACCAAGGGATGGACTGGAGTGGGAGCTCCAAGTCTCTGAAGAGCACTGACTGAATCAGAGCAGAGTACGCACGGTGAATGGCGGTGGCGGAGGGCATACTGAACGCCCTGATGGAGAGCAAAAAGCTCGGCCGGAAAGCTGGAACACTGGTCGAGGAGCCGGTATTTAAAGGTGACAGCCCCGACGACAAAGGCACAGCCGACACCATCGTCAGTTTTGGAGCCATCAGCGTAAATAAAGGTGTGACTGGCAAGTCGCGCACGAAGTTCGACAAACCGTGAGCAATACACTGCAGCCGGAGAACCCTCCTTCGGGAGCGAGCTGAGGTCGAGATGAATATGAACCGGAGCCTGGAGCCAAGGTGGTGTCGGGCTCTCACCCTCTCTGAAGGTGGTAGGGAGGGCAAAATCCAATTGTCGAAGCAGGCGACGAAAGCGGACTCCAGGGGGCAGCAGGGCAGACACGTACAACCCATACTGACGGCCGAGAGAATAAGAGAAGGACTGATAAGAGGGGTGGTCGGGCATTGACAACAGCTGGCAGGCATACCGACAAAGCAGTACGCCGCGCCGGTAGGTCAATAGTAATTCGGCAGCTTCAGCATAAAGACTCGACGGGACTAATGTAAAATGCTCCGGTCGCCGAGGGATGGCCGAGTAGACGAGGCTCCCAAAATCCAGCTTTGATCGGACTATAGACCGATACAAGCGAAGCAGGACAGTGCGATCCGCTCCCCAAGATGATCCACTAAGATCTCTAAGGACATTAAAGGAACGTGTACAACGGGTAGCCAAACAACAAACGTGCGGAGACCAAAGGTTTCTGTCCAGTGTGAGCCCTAGAAACTTGGTTGTTTCCACGAATGGTAGAACAACGGGACCGAGATGTAAGGATGGCGGAAGGAACGCTTTATATGGCCAAAAGCTGATGCAAAACGTCTTCTCTTCTGAGAACCGAAAGCCATTAGCCACACTCCATGAGTATAGGCTGTCAAGACAACGCTGAAGGCAGCGCTCCAGGAGGCATGTTCTCTGGGCACTGCAGTAGATCGCGAAGTCATCGATAAAAAGAGCCTGAGACATTAGGTGGAATGCAATCCATAATTGGATTGATCGCCATGGCAAAAAGGGCTACGCTCAAGACGGAGCCCTAAGGCATTCCGTTCTCCTGGAGGAAGACGTTGGACAATACAGAACCCACACGTACCCTAAACTTTCGATCTGTTAAAAAAGAATCAATAAAAAGGGGCAGGCGACCGCGTAGACCCCACCTGTGCATAGTGCGGAGGATACCTCCTCTCCAACAGGTATCATAAGCCTTCTCCAAATCGAAGAACAAGGCTACCGTTTGGCGCTTTCGCAAAAAGTTGGTCATGATGAATGTCGACAAGGTCACAAGGTGGTCAACAGAAGAGCGGCGGCGACGAAAGCCGCTTTGAACATTGGTAAGTAGCCGTCGAGATTCAAGAATCCAAACTAACCGAGCGTTAACCATGCGCTCCATTACCTTACAGACACAGCTTGTAAGAGAAATAGGGCGGTAACTAGAAGGAAGGTTTCTATCGTTCCCGGGTTTGGGTATAGGAACAACGACGGCGTCACACCAACGCATGGGGACTTGACCTTCGGTCCAGACGCGATTGTAGGTACCAAGAAGAAAGCTTTTGCCTGCCGAGGAAAGGCGTGTCAGCATCTGAACGTGAATGGCATCTGGCCCCGGAGCAGAGGACCCGGACAGTGCAAGTGCACGTTCGAGTTCCCGCATAGTACAGGGGCATTATAATTTTCCTGATTCAGCGAGTGGAAGGAAGGTCGCCGAGCCTCTTCTGCCTCATTCCTGGGAAGGAAGGCAGGGTTGTAATGGGCGGAGCTTGAAACCTCCGCGAAAAAGCGGCTCAAGGCGTTGGAGACATCCACAGGATCAACAAGTACCTCATTACTTGAAGTCAGGCCACGTACCGAGGAGTGGGCCTTAATGCCAGACAGACGTCGCAGATCACCCCAGACGACAGAAGAGGGAGTAAAACTGTAAAAGGAGCTGGTGAAAGAGGCCCAACAAGTTTTTTGCTGTCTTTGATGACTCTACGGCATTGTGCTCTGAGTCGTTTGCATCCAATACAATTCGCCAACGTAGGATGGCGGCGAAAGGTGCGTAAAGCACGTCGTCGTGCACGGATAGCGTCTCTACAAGCCTCATTCCACCAGGGGACGGAAACTACGAAGAATGGAACGTTCGGCAGCATTGATGGTAACAGTTGTTAGGTATTCGACCTGACTGTCACAACTGAGAAAATCGTGGCCCGGAAAGGTCGCCAGGGAGGAGGAAAGTCCCCAGTCTGGTTTCGGTACGTTCCAGCTCAAAGGATGTGGGGATGGCGTGTGGTGCAGGAGACGAACGACACAGGGGAAATGGTCGCTCGAATAGGTGTCAGAAAGGACATACCACTCTAACTGATGGGCGAGAGTGGTAGAACAGATAGAGAGGTCCAAGTGGGAGTGGGTATGAATCGAGTCAGGGAGGAAAGTCGGGGGCGCCAGTACTGAGGCAGACAAGATTGAGATGGTTGAAGACATCCGCCAAGAGCGAGCCTCTCTGACAGAATGCAGGAGAGCCCCAAAGGGGATGATGGGCACTGAAGTTGCCAAACAATAAAAACGGCGGAGGAAGCTGAACAATCAGGTGCATCATGTCAGCCCGACTAACTGTGGATGACGATGGATTGTAGACAGTACAAACAGAAAAAGTAAAGGCAGAAAGAGTAATACGGACAGCTTTTGCTTGGAGTGGGGTAGTCAATGGGATGGGATGGTAATAGACATTGTCCCGAACGAGCAACATGACCCCACCATGAGCTGGAATACCGTCCACTGGGGGAGGTCAGACCGCTCCGAGGTATAGTGGGTAAAAGCAATACGGTCAGTTGGGCGCAACTTGGTTTCCTGGAGACCAAGAACGAGTGGACAGTGCAGGTGGAGGAGCAGTTGTAATTCATCCCTATTAGATCGAATACCTCTTATGATCCAATGTTACAAAGCCATCGCTAGTCAGAAAAAAAGGGGAACAAAACGGGTGAAGAGCTGGTCACGTCGACGGCCGCAGAGGGCCAGGTTTTGAGGGAACAACGCTACAACCGGCGGGAGGCGGATCCTGTTTCATCGAGTCGTCGCCAGCTGCGGCCACATTCCTGTGTTGCGTAGGAGAGGCAGCATCATTCGCCGACAACAGGCCAGCTGAGCGCCTGGCAGCAGAGCGTCCCGGCAGAACTGAGGACAGCCAGGAGCAGCGACTCACGGATGGAGCGTCAGACGAAACGCGCTGGGGTGGAGACAGGGATAAAGACTTCTTCTTGGAAGACCGATGAGGCACGGTGATGGTGGGCTGGACCCAAAGAAGGTCCTCACGCGGAGTCCGTTTTGGAACGCCGGACCTCGGAAGCCGTGGTCTGGAACGTTTCCCCGATGGATGCCTGAGAAGAGGATCGCTTCTCAGGCGGCGGAGGGGGGAGGAGGAGGAGGAGGAGGAGGAGGAGGAGGAGGAGGAGGAGGAGGAGCCCCTGGGGCAGAGGGGACAGGGGCCACGAGGGAGGAGGATTTGGAAGAGAGGGATTTGGGAGGCGGAGGCATAGACCCCAGATGGGGTGAGGAGGTGGAGGGGGGACAGGATAGGGGTGAGGATACTGTGGAAGGAGTGGACACGACTGAGGCAAACTAAGTTGTCAACATCATGAGATGGAGGTGGTCATACTTCTTCCTGGCCTCAGAATAAGAGACGGTCCAAAGTTTAATTCTTGAATCTTCTTCTCCTCCTGATACACGGTGCAGTCTTAAGATCTAGGCGAGTGGAGCCCAGGACAATTGACGCACCGAGGTGGTGGGGTGCATGTATGTTCCTCACGAAGAGGACGTCCACAATCGCCACAAAGGAGCTCAGCCTCACACTGTGACGACATGTGCCCGAAGCGCAAACAGCGAAAGCAGCGCATATGAGGCGGGACGTATGGTCGCACGTCGCACCAGTAGCACATCACCTTTACTTTCTCCGGGAGAACGTCCCCCTCGAAGGCGAGGATAAAGGCCCCGGTGTCGATGCGACGCTCTTTGGGGCCGCGCTGGACTCGCCGGACGAAATGCACGCCTCGGCGCTCCAGGTTGACCCTGAGCTCCTCATCAGATTGCAGCAGGAGGTCCCGATGAAAAATAACCCCCTGCGTCCTATTCAGTGCCAGATGCGAGACAATGGACACTGGGATGTCCCCTATTCGATCGCACGCCTGGAGCGCTGCGGACTGTGTGGCGGAGGTGGTCTTTAGAGGAACGGACCCCGAACGCATTTTACTGAGAACCTCGATTTCCCCGAAGATGTCCTCGATGTGCTGGACGAAGAACATGGGCTTGGAGGTGGGGAATGTCCCCTCATCAGTCCGACAAGAGACTAAATAGCGGGGGAAGTACTTCGCCCCAAGCTGGCGGGCCTGTACTTCCTCCCAGGGAGTGGCCATGAGGGAAAGGGCAGGAGAAACGGAACCAGAGACAGTTCTTTTCAAAAGACTTGGCCGCAGATCGACCTGATACATGTTGACGTTTCATCTGTGAAACGTCCGCGCCAATACCACCCACTCCGACCAGGGGCTCTCCTCACAGGCGCCACCCAGCCTCAGCAAGGGCCACCTGGCAGGATGACCCTTGCCGGGAGTCCTGATGACCCAAGGAGATGGGCATCTACTCCTTGGCCGACGTGGGGAGAGTGCAACTCAGGTATCGGTAGTACGATCCCTGTGTTGTCAGGGGGCTACAACCTGGAGTGTACATGACGACCCCACCACAACGGGTTGGCTACCGTGCTGGATTTCGGGTGCCATGGAAAGTCCATCATGCTCCTGGGTGCAGATGGGGACGCACTATGGGCGTAACTTGTGCAACCCATCAGGCGTTTAGGCCCAATTTGAGGAATAGTGGGTGCGGTTACAACGCCGTTAAATGCTGAGTGCTAAGGTCTTAGTGCTCTGAGGACCAGTGATACACCACGTAAGGTGTCCTCCTCCAAAAGGCTCGTACTTCTGTAGAATTTTGAAAAATGGAGGTCAAACCCCAAGGGGGACCATCACATAGAAGGCCGAAACGGTTGAAACTCCTTTTAGTCGCCTCTTACGACAGGCAGGAATACCTTGGGCCTATTCTTAACCCCGGACCCGCAGGGGGGGACATTACTGCTGTCATTACCTCCATTTCCTGTTCCAGTCGCGTATGGTGTGCGGGAAGAACGACTACCAGAAAGCCTCCATGCGCGCTCGACTCTCTCTAATTTTACATTTGTGATCTCCTCCGGAGGTGTAAGTAGGGGAAAGGGAGGTTGCTGCACATCTCATACCGCTCGTTTAGTTTCACAGGCAGTATATGGGCGAGAGGTATCCTGCTACACTAATACATCACCGCCCTGTTGGAAGAATCGAAAAAGAACGAGTCTAACAACATTCTGCACGTACCGAGAGCAGGTTAGTGTCCCCTCCAGGAACACCGAAGGTGAACCAGAGACGCAGGTCATCGCACCCTAGACAATAAGGCCTGGGATGGTGTCAGTGTCTGACGAATGCACTCTACGAGACAGCGTTCGACAGGTCTATGTCATATGTGCCAACGACCACATTGATGACGTGGCGTGGGTGGAAGATGGACGAGAGGTGTGTGCGCCCTCGTAGTCGCACTGCTATTAACCGGTTCGCTACAATATGTTTACGTATCTGGGCTCCCAAGGCCTTATCTGTGCTGTGGTAGCTGTACGATTCGCTACTGCTGCTCTTCTAATACAGCGACCCTGGCAGGCGTCCGTGCTCCGTGGACGTCCTGAACTCGTCTACGGATTCAGGAATGTTCAGCTGATCACTGATACCAGCATCGTTGCACGACTGACGTATCTCCAGCTTGTGTGGAAATTCTCCGAAATGACCATCCAGCCATTCGGAAGGCCACACTTTGATCCCTTTTAAACTCACTCGCCAAGCTGTAAGAAGCACGAGTGCGTCTCCGTGCCATGCTTGCCTGCTTTCTTCAGACGTTTGGATCATACTAAGTTTTCTGGCTGTGAGCATTCCATGTTAACCGGTAGGCGCAGATGGCGCTCTGGTAGGCACGACACTACGCCGTCTGTTGGCGGACGACATTGAAACCATTATTAAGCACGTCTAACTACTCCTAGGTGGCATATGCAGTCATCGGATCAAAATCGACATCGTCTTTCCGGCAATGTATTTGGAGACATTGCAGTAGCGCTTGTGAGAAATAAAAAGGTGTAACTGATTTATATGTTGTGATTCTTTTCATGAGGAGCGTTCGAATACGCAGTGCAAAGTCCGAGAGATGGCACCACCGGCGCTTATCGAGGTTATGTTTAGTTAGTAGCATCTTTGGAAAGAACGCATACCCAGTTTCAGCCATATTGGTCTATTTCTTTGTGTTCGGCATTCGTGTGAATCAAGAAAGTTGAGTGTGTCAAGAAATGGACGAAGTAGAATTTCATGTGGTGATAAAACATTTCTTTATGGAAGGCAAAACGCCTCAAGAGACTAAAGAGAAGCTTGATAAACATTACGGTGGCTCTGCACCTTCGGTTAGAACAGTTTATAAGTGGTTTCAAAATTTTCGGAGTGGCCATATGGGCTGAAGTGATGCCGAACGTTCTGGACGCCCTGTGGAGGTTACAACTCCAGAAATCATTGATAAAATCAGTGCTATGGTGATGGATGACAGAAGAGTTAAGGTGCATCAGATTGCTACTGCTGTGGGCATTTCGAATGAAGGCGTACATAATATTTTGCATAAACATTTGAACATGAGAAAGCTATCAGCAAGATGGGATCCGCAATTGCTCACGCTTGACCAAAAACGGAATCGTGTGAAGTGTTGCTAGGATGGTTTGCAGCTGTTCAGAAAGAATCCGCATGTCTTTAAGCGTTGTTTCGTCACTGTGCATGAAACATTGATACATTACTATACTGCTGAGACCATAGAACAATGTAAAAAATGGGTTACCAAGGGAGAATCTCCACCAAAAAAAGGCGAAAACCATTCCTTCAGCCTGAAAGGTTATGGCGACTGTTTTGGGATCCGCAAGGGATAATCCCCACCGGCAATATGGAAAAGGGTAAAAGTATTACAAGTGAATATTATTCATCGTTATTGGACCGTTTGAAAACCGAGCTGCAAGAAAAACGCCGGCGATTGGACCGCAAAAAAGTCCTTTTCCATTGTGACAATGCATCAGCACACACCTCAGCAGTTGTGCTCGCAAAATTATTGGAAATAGGATTCCAATTCGATTCCCATTCCCCCTATTCTCCAGATTTGGCTCTCTCGGACCACTATTTGTTCCTCAATTTGAAGAAATGTCTGGTGGGACAAAGATTTTATTCAAACGAGGAGGTGATTGCAGCAACTAATAGCTGTTTTTGCAGACTTGGACAATTCTTAGTATTCGTAAGGTATCAACAAAAATCAACAGCGTTGGACGAAGTGTGTAAAAGGAGACCGTCGAAAAATAAAGATTTACCCCATACATGTAAGTAGTTTTTATTTTGCACGGACTTTTCAAACGCCCCTCGTACATGTCTCTTACCTACGGTGCACCTTTTCGTCTACATAATTTTTAGTCCATAATGCCCCTTCTTAAGTCGGTGGTATCAGGCATTATACCCTTAATACAACGTCACGCAGTTTTAGAATGAGCTAAGAGGATTACAATGTGATGCGATTGTAAAAATCAGCTGCAGTAGAGAGCGCGAATGTTTTATAAACGCCGTCATTAGAAAATGCTTGAGGAAACTAGCCTTCGGAATAACTCTTACTGGCGGCTTTAGTTTTTTGAAAAATATGCATTGAATTCCAACGTCTGCTACCATCTGCACGAAATCTGTTTTCATCGCTTTAATTACACAACGTAGTCGACATGTTAACTGAAGACTCATTGAACCTGTCCCTTGATAGAATGGAAGGAATTTAAAAAGTCAAATAAAAATAAACTTGAAATAATGACGTGCCCTTCATGTTGCCCTTCGGTCCTCGACCTGACATACTTCCCTGAGGTATTCTGAAAGCCACGAGTATCATGGCGTGTTAGCTACGTTTAGCTCATTCGTTTTCCATTGGTATTTGTCTGTATTGACTTAGATCGTAACAGCAATCTGGGTAACAGTAATCGGGTCACTGCAGCAGTTCTAAATATGTCTGGGGTAAGTTCCTTGCAGAGTGGCGTGTTGTGTCGGATAACATTAAGCAACGACAGAGTTCCGTCATGTGGAATGACAGTTATTAATGCTGTGAGTTGTATGTAAGTGGGCCATTCGCTCTGTGTAAACTATTTACTATCTCATTTCGGTATCAGCAAGTATATTCATGAGCCATACTTCAACACTATGTGTGTTGTCACCATTGCTGTTGTGGGGCGTCGGTGGCGAAGGCGTACCTGTGCACAGTTATTGACGGCGGGCCGAAAGATGCATTCACTGAACTGCTACTCGTGCTGGAGCTGGACTTGACAGTTACCATATCGCCCCGCAATAACGAACTACTGAATGTACTCTAATTCAGAATCACTCATGTTGACAGCTGCTCTTCGTAAGAGTTGTTTTATGTTTACTGCACTTTGGTGAAGGGATTTCAGAAAGCTGTGTTTAACAAACCCGCTATAGAGATGCTGTCGTCGGTACAATTACTACTGTGGCACGTAAAGTATGTTGGAAGATGCAGCCCGAAAGATCATTCGCTGCCAGATATACCATTTCTCGACACCTCCCATGATATGATTCGGAACGCACTACTCGGTATCACCACACCACTGGCAATCTCAATCTTTGTATAAACCACCACATGCTCTGTTTGGATCGGTCGCCCTCTAACGTAGGCGTCGCTTCATACGGTCGAGCGGAGATAAGCTGATGGATCGCACCTTTTGGGATGTCCAACGTATTCGACAGCTGCCTGCACTCGCTGACCAACTCTTGCGGAGACTCAAGTAGCGTCCTCTGTCTACGAGGCAGAAATGTCAGCGATGCATTGCTCAGATTACTGACACTCGTCCACGGGATATAGATAGTCACCGAAGGTGATTCATTCATTCCATTTTATTCTTTACGAATCAATGAAGATAAAACTGTACGTCATGGCCATTTGGCGTTATAATGATACAGGTTTTTCATACTTCAAAATTTGAGGTTACTGTTATTTGGTACTCCGCATCTTACGCAAAACTAGTCATTTGGCCGTGGCTCCTCCAAGTTCTTCACCGATTGATTTTGAAATCTGACAGAACGTTGCATTCAAATGCGCGTGTTTTTATATACCTACTGGAGCGCCATGTGTGTACGATGGATAATAGGGAAATGATGCTAGCAATGATTTTCAAAAGCTCTTGATATACTTCTAAACCACTACTCGACCGATGTCATCCAAACTTTCTACACATATTTCTTACTGTAACTCACCAATCGCTCTGGGCATACGAAACACCTACCTTCAGGAGATATGTCGTCATAAACACTGAGACGCATGAAAAAGAATGAAAGAATGCCGCAACATGCATGATGTTTTAATAATTTTGTTTGCTGATACGACACACTGACGAGGCACCTTAATGAAATCCGACACCTGACAGCGCTTTTGACGGCTTTCAGCTGCGAGCGAAAACACTAGCCGTCTATAGAGCTATGAAGAGGCGTTGTCCCTGAGACGTTTACAAAATCGCGTTATATCTACGAGCAGCAGCAGCGCCCAGCGCACAGATAATATACGTTTGCAATAGAAATTGACAGCTAGTAAATAATCATAATTTGATTAGCAGTAAACCGTTAAATTGTAAGGCGCTATAGTAGTCATATGGACATAAAAATGGGTCTTTTTATTGATTTAGGGAGTGCTCCTGCCTAGTGGACATTTTAAATCAAATAGTCTGTTGTAGTATCGTCAACGAGTTTCGTAACAGTTGCATACGATCGGCTGCTCTGTTACTATGTTTCTTGAATGCGTGAAGTAAGGTAAGTGACATTTCATATTAAAATAAATATTGTGATCGTTAATTGTTACAGTATTAGAAAAACGCTATATTCAAAACTTAGCACCTATATTTTTGTAACTCTTTCATGTCATTCAATACAGACAACATTAGTATAATGGCGTCCGTTCGGGGATGGTTGTCACTAGTCAGTCGTTAGTCATGGAAAAGTTGCCGTATCTTTGCAGTTTGTCTTGTCTCGGAAAATATGAAGTCCAACAAGAAGCTTTTTGAGAAAGGCAGTGAAGAAGATAAGAAATTATTGCCCTGCTGGTGAAAATTAACTGTCCTAATATTCTTCCTAGACGAAAATGGCGTTAAGTTCTTTACGTCCCTCATTACAGATGTTACGAAACGACTCAAAACTCCTGTTGGTTCTGTTCCCAATTAAATTATTTTAGCCAAACTACCTTCGCTATCAAGTTTGTAATGTTTTCTTCTACAGTACAATGTGAAAGTTTTAAATCTCAGAACGAGGGAAAGTACAGAACTTGTCATTCAGGAAGTTTTAATTTGTTGCAAAAAAGCTCCAATTCCTAGAAGAACAGAAGAAAAAAAGAAAAGCACTATCGTTGTGGAAAACGTGGAATTTCTTTGACGTTGCTCATTCTGATTCTTTGACAGGTGAAAAATGAAGATTAGACATTTTTAACACTTGAGCGCCAAAGAGGCTGACCTGAATTCTTGGCTGATGTTTATCATAAAACGCAAGGAAGATAAATAATAGAAGTGAACTGCAATACAAGTTTCCAGAAGAAAATGGACGAATGACGAAATTGAACAACATTTGTTATTTACGAGACTACTACTTCAGGCAGTGAGTATTCGAGATCAATGAGGAAAGAGTGACCGTGACGAGACGACAGCGAAAATTCCTGTCATTCAGCAAATATAACAGAGCAAAAACTACAGCAATAACAAAAAAAGTGCACTTGAGCTTTTTTGCTCCCCGTCTCTCTGTAGCGTTTGACAGGTGTAAAATCAGTGATGGAAATGGAGTTTTCATATTAAGGACTCTTACAGAATCTTTCGGACATGACACTGGAAACGTTATAAATCTTAACTTCTTATCGATGTCTCAGAAAAAAATTATGGAAGAGAATCATACAGAATTTCAGTACAAATTTAATCTATATGATTGCCAAGAATGACTGATGTGCTAGGACAAAGTTATTCGCAACAATCAAACGTGTTAAAGGTAGACTGTCAGTATCTAACCTTCTAGGCCAATGATCAATTGTTGGGAGTGTGAAATCCCAACATCCCTTGGAGAAAATCAAGCCATGGTTGTTTATGTTTAGCGGGCAGTCGAGAAGTGGGGTAGAGCTGACAAAGTTACGGCACTTTTCCATTTTTGTAACACCTGACACGAAACCTTTCTTCGTGAGGTTTCCTGTCAGTACCGATTTTCTCTACGAAGACTCTTCCAACAGAAGACGATTCCTGTCACAGAACTGCAATCCAAAACTTGAGGAGATGGTTGTTGTGAATGATGTTGCAGAAAGAGGATCAAACTCATTCAGGAATACATGAACAGTCTCACTTGTTGCTGGAGACCGCAAAAAACACAGCAATTGTTCTAGATTTTCTCTTAAGAATTTCCCTTTTGAATAAATAACGTAGTGTTCATTCAGTCGATTTATATTTTGCTTATACAGAAATGAATGTTGTAAAATGATTATTGTAAATAATTTTCCCAGACTGAAAATGTGTGAATCAAAAATAAACTTGATATTTCTCAAATTTTGCGCGTTTATTGAACTCCTCTAATGACTTTCAGTAATACAAGTCAAAATGATTTTAAACATTCACTGGATTTGCTTGATGTGTCCCATACATTAGTCTTATAAATGACTAGTGTAGAGTGCAGTAAGGAAGAATAAAGCGCATTTTAACGGAAATAGATGTTGCGAATGCTCTGTTACAACTTCAAGGCGTTTGAGGAACACCTAGAATTTTTTATATTGAGATGAAAGTTTTCACATACAATTTGACAATTTGTCAATTTGCACAAAACTGGGTGTGGGTGAAGCGAAATTCTAACTTTCTAAAACATATGTAGCTAAGGGCTACCATAATGCCCATCATTATAATACTGTCCTGAGTTCTGTACAGTCTAGTTGGTTGTTCCATCAAATCTATGGAATGCTACTTTACAAATTGAAATATCCCTATCTTCAATTCTCGGTTCTTAGGAAAATGCAGCTGCATGATTACAACATCGTCCGTCTGCAATCATGGGAATTGAAGCGTAACTGTGTTTTGCTCAGGACATTCATCTCTTAACAGGACGAGCTGACCACTTTGTTCACTAATGGTATGTTTATGTAGCTCAAAATTACGCATGTGACTTCATCAGGAAATCCACAAACCTTACACCTGCCAGGCTTGTGAAAATAAAAATGGACTAGTCTGCTTTTTGTAGAAGAGCAAGATCTTCAAATGGATATTTCCTTTAATTTGTTTGGCTTTTGCCTTTTTTGTGACATTTCCTTGGGGTATCTGAAATTACGTTTCCATCTGTCGATATTATTCTTTTAAAATAACATTTTGAGTTCTCTCTGCAAGGAAGTCTTGAATCCAGTCGCAGATGTGCTCTTATACTCGGTAAACTCATCTTTTTTATTAATGATAGTATCGGTATGAAATGTCTTCCTGAAGACCACGAACACATATGTCTACAGAACTGAATCTCATGATGGAACAGAGCGAGTTGCTTTACATAAGACGTCTGTCTACGGAATAAATGTATATTTTTATGACAATTTTGTTGTCCAAAAACGTTATAATAGCGGGGAGAAAACATGTTCCATGAGTCTACAACAGACTGACGTCAGCGATATAGGCCTATTGTTATGTGCATCTGTCCTACGACCCTAATTGGAATGAATTTTATAGTCACTAGGTCTCCTTTATTGCCCCAGCGACGTACGATAAAATGTTGCTGGTGGTTTCTTTCTCATAATCTCTCTAGGATCTTACAAGTATTCAAATAGTCCTGATTACTTTACTAAGATACTGTAGATGCTTTTCTATTCAGCTATCAGTTCTTAGTATCTATATCTATGTTCTTACGATGACTGAAATGGGGTACCGTATTACGATCTCCGCGATGAAAATTCCGGGAGACTGAATTCAGTACTTTGGCTTTATGTCATCCTCCCTTTCGGTGCCGGAATAGTTCCTAATTGACTGAATAGATGATTTCTATCGGCTTATTCATTTTACCTTAAGATAAAACTACGAATTTTTTTAGTCACATTAATGATAAAATTTTGCTTCCGAAGGCCATGAACGCGTTGCACTTTACTCTCTTTACGCTTATTTTCCCTTTGTTCAGCTTTTGTTTGTCAACTAGGTTTTAAGAAGTTTTCTTGAATCTGTAAGCTCTTTACGCACGTATTAGTTTTCTAACACGGTTGTTAAACCACAGTGCGTCTTTCTCGCCCGTTACGTGCTTGTTAGTAACGTACTTGTCTAAGAGATTGAAAAATGATTTCAAAAATTTTCGCTTTGTGCTCCACATCTTCGTCATAGCACTGACTACACAAATATTCTGAAATATGTATCTTGTTATTCTTCGTAAGAGAAAATATTTTCCTACCTTTCTTAACATTCCTTTTAATACGCATTGTGATAAATGCTATCCCTGCATTATGATCACTCATATCCTTTAAACTTCCTGGCAGACTAAATTGTGTGCCGGACCGAGACTCGAAATCAGGACCTTTCCCTTTCGCGGGCAAGTGTTCTTCCAGGATTGCTAGTTCTGCAAGGTTCGCAGGAGAGCTTCTGTTAAATTGGGAAGGAAGGAGACGAGGTACTGGCAGAAGTAGAGCTGTGAGGACGGGGCGTGGGTCGTACTTGGGTAGCTCAGGTTCTGGAGCACTTGCCCGCAAAAGGCAAAGGTCCCGATTTCGAGTCTCGGTCCGGCACACAGTTTTAATCTGCCAGAAAGTTTCGTATCAGCGCACACTCCGCTGCTGAGTGAAAATCTCATTCTGGACTCATACCCTTCTCGAAATTAAATGATTAGAGAAGTTCAGGTCTGTTTGTTGCTAGGAGGTATAAGCCCCTCTTTCACGAGTTCGTTAATCTGCTCGAAGTAATTTTCCGCAACACATTCAGGATAAAGTCACACAGATCCTTGTCTCTGGCACCAGTTTTAATCTCGTGACTCCCATTCCTGTACCAGGTCAGTTGAACTCTCATACTATTAGAATAGGATGCGCGGGAAACTTATTCACAAAATTCTGCAAATTCTGTGTGAAGCTAACAGTAGAACCTCCGACGCAAGTTCTTTATAAAAGCATCCGATTACCAATTCTGACCCACCTTTGATGCTTAAGTTCACTCAGAGTAAATCACGTTAGAAATCCATGATAACCTCTGTAGATATTATCAAATTCTATACTGCAACCCATACCCCGCTAACTTTGGCGTCTAACCTATTCTTACATTAAATAGGATTTCTTTGCTACTGTCAGTTGATAAAGTTTTTCGTTACACTCCCAGAGAGAGTCTTGATCCAGAAGCAATATTTTTTTTATTTTCTAATGATATATTGCACGATGCTGCTTGGTATCTTTATTGTTACACGGTAATCACATTCTTTCTTAGCAAGAAAAACATGCAGTTATTTATTACTAGCTGAAGCATTAGAGTACAAGCGTTTCTATCACTCCAATTTTAAAGATGTAACTTGATTTTTTAGGTTTATTATGTTACGTTCTATACACTATGCCCTCTCACATTTTCCGGGATATTGACTTGTCATTGATAATGTATATAAAATATACGACTACACCCCCTCCCCCCCCCCCCCTACAGAAGTAAGTATGCATGTTAGCACCACCACATCTATCAATTCCGAAGTTATTTTTGTCCTACGACAGGTAATTTATTTTTGCCTGGTTATTATTCTTCATGAATATTTATAATTTGTCTATTGATGACTATTGTGTTCAATATTAAAAACAGTTGTGGAAGGACATTTATCATCTAAGAGACTGTACTACAACATTACTGACCGGATCAAAAACCAGGAAAAATAACAAAAATGCACCTGGACCCAAAACCGAACTGTAATATTGTAACGCAAAACTTTACCCGCTGCACTAACTATACGGCACAGTTACGAAGTACTGTAGGAAGATATTAGCTGCACATGTGACTACAATGTTGCCAAATTGCCTTTTCTTGAAATTACTTTCTACCAAAAATATGTAAGGGACGAAATTTTGGTATAAGCTTATTGTTCTGTTAGCTTTCTCTGTTGTAACATGTTACCACTTAGCCTAAAATCGATGATGTCGATAATTTATACATAATAATTTCACATTTTTTCTTTCAGTTTTATCTGACATACATACTTCAGTTTCGTTTGATGAATTCTTTGTTTTATTTTTGTTTGGGGTTTAAGGGCGCTCAACTAATGAGGTCATTAGCGCCCAGTGACAATTATAACAGCACATAGAATCTAGCAAAACTCAAGGGGGGGGGGGGGGGGGGAGGGAACACCAGAAAGTTCTTACAAAGATGCAGATAAAATAAGTGAAAGAGATGTCTTTGGACAACCCAGTCAAAGTAATGAAACGAAGAACAGGAGCAGCTGCTCGAGCGTCATCAGCTAAAATATCCTGTAAAGTAGATGGCAGAGACAGGACAACACGAGATTGACTAAAACGGGGACACGACAATAAAACATGGCGCACTGTCAATGCATGACCACAAGGGCACTGCAGGGCTGGGTCACCGGAGAGCAGGTAGCGGTGGCTAAACCGGCAATGCCCAATCCGCAAACTGGCCAGTAGGACCTCCTCTCGCCGAGACGGTCGGGAGGAGGTTGTCCAAGCAGTTGGGAACGGTTTTACGGCGCGGAGCTTGTTTCCTTGAGTGATGACCAAGTATCCCACCACAATGACACAAGCCTCTTACAAACAACCCCACTAATGTCAGATGACGGGACACAATGGGAGGCTGGCCGAGGCAGGAGGACTGCAGCCTTGGCTGCAGCATCAGCAGCCTCATGCCCAGGCACTCCTACATGGCCGGGAACCCACAGAAAGCTGACAGGAGAGCCATCAGCAAAAGAATGAAGGCACTGCTGGATCCGTTGCACCAAGGGATGGACCGGAGAGGGAGCTCCAAGTCTCTAAAGAGCACTGAGTAAGAGCAGAGTACATACGATGAATGGCGGTGGCTGCGGGCATACTGAACGGCCTGATGGAGAGAAAGAAGCTCGGCCGTAAAGCTGGAACACTGGTCGAGGAGCCGGTATTTAAAGGTGACGACCCCGACGACAAAGGCACAGCCGACACCATCGTCAGTTTTGGAGCCATCAGTGTAAATAAAGGTGTGACTGGCAAGTCGCCAACTAAGTTCGACAAACAGTGAGCAATACACTGCAGCAAGAGTACCCTCCTTCGGGAGCGAGCTGAGGTCGAGATGAATATGAACCGGAGCCTGGAGCCAAGGTGGTGTCGGGCTCTCACCCTCTGTGAAGGTGGTAGGGAGGGCAAAATCCAATTGTCGAAGCAGGCGACGAAAGCGGACTCCAGGGGGCAGCAGGGCAGACACGTACAACCCATACTGACGGCCGAGAGAATAAGAGAAGGACTGATAAGAGGGGTGGTCGGGCATTGACAACAGCTGGCAGGCATACCGACAAAGCAGTACGCCGCGCCGGTAGGTCAATAGTAATTCGGCAGCTTCAGCATAAAGACTCGACGGGACTAATGTAGAATGCTCCGGTCGCAAGACGTAACACCCGATGGTGGATGGAGTTGAGACGGCGTAAGAGGGATGACCGAGCAGACAAGTAGACGAGGCTCCCATAATCCAGCTTTGATCGGACTACGGACCGATACAAGCGAAGCAGGATAGTGGGATCCGCTCCCCAAGATGAACCACTAAGAACTCTGAGGACATTAAGGGAACGTGTACAACGGGTAGCCGAATAAGAAACGTGTGGAGACCAAAGTTTCCTGTCCAGTGTGAGCCCTAGAAACTTAGTTGTTTCCACGAATGGGAGAACAACGGGACCGAGATGTAAGGATGGCGGAAGGAACGCCTTTATCGCCGAAAGTTGATGCAAAACGTCTTCTCTTCAGAAAACCGGAAACCATTAGCCACACTCCATGAGTATAGGCTGTCAAGACAACGCTGAAGACAGCGCTCCAGGAGGCATGTTCTCTGGGCACTGCAGTAGATCGCGAAGTCATCGACAAAAAGAGCCTGATACATTAGGTGGAATGCAATCCATAATTGGATTGATCGCCCTGGCAAAAAGGGCTACGCTCAAGACGGAGCCCTGAGGCACTCCGTTCTCCTGGAGGAAGACGTCGGACAAAACGGAACCCACACGTACCCTAAACTTTCGATCTGTTAAAAAGGAATCAATAAAAAGGGGCAGGCGACCGCGTAGAACCCACCTGTGCATAGTGCGGAGGATACCTCCTCTCCAACAGGTATCATAAGCCTTCTCCAAATCGAAGAACAAGGCTACCGTTTGGCGCTTTCGCAAAAAGTTGGTCATGATGAATGTCGACAAGGTGACAAGGTGGTCAACAGCGGAGCGGCGGCGACGAAAGCCTCATTGAACATTGGTAAGTAGCCGTCGAGATTCAAGAATCCAAACTAACCGACCGTTAAGCATGCGCTCCGTTACCTTACAGACATATCTTCTAAGAGAAATGGGGCGGTAACTAGAAGGAAGGTGTCTATCCTTCCCGGGTTTGGGTGTAGGAACAACGACGGCGTCACGTCAACGCATGGGGACTTGACCTTCGGTCCAGACTCGATTGTAGGTACGAAGAAGGAAGCTTTTGCTTGCCGAGGAAAGGAGTGTCAGCATCTGAACGTGAATGGCATCTGCCCCTGGAGCAGAGGACTGGGACAGAGCAAGTGCACGTTCGAGTTCCCGCATAGTACAGGGGCATTATAATTTTCCTTATTCAGCGAGTGGAAGGAAGGTCGCCGAGCCTCTTCTGCCTCTTTCCTGGGAAGAGGCAGGTGGTAATGGGCGGAGCTTGAAACCTCCGCGAAAAAGCGGCCGAAGGCGTTTGAGACATCCACAGAATCAACTAGTACCTCATTACCTGAAGTCAGGCCAGGTACCGAGGAGTGGGCCTTAATGCCCGACAGCCGGCGCAGGCCACCCCAGACGTCAGAAGAGGGAGTAAAACTTAACGGAGCTGGTGAAAGAGGCCTAACAAGCTTTTTTGCTGTCTTTGATGACTCTACGGCATTGCGCTCTGAGTCGTTTGTATCCAAGACAATTCGCCAACGTATGATGGCGGCGAAAGGTGCGTAAAGCACGTCGTCGACCACGGATTGATGAATACTGACGACAGAGACTTTTTAGTGAAAAGGACTGTCGCTGGGATCCCTGATTCTCAACTATTTTACACGTCACACATGCGGCTTCAAAGACGATATATTTACTTATGCTGTTCAGCTGACAAAATTGACAGCAACAGTGCTCATACTTTCCAAACCAACAACATAAAGGAAAAAGACCGACAGGTCAAAAGTGTCAGCCATTTTCGCACCCTCACCTCTAACCATAGATGTGTTACGAGTACCTTAGTATCACACTAACCTTTTCCGCATAGCAAGTGACGTGAGCCATGTTTCGGAGAAATAGTTTCATGTATTACATAAGCAAGCTTCTCACCGCCAGCCCAAGGGATGGTGGAGGTATCTCAGCCCCACAGTACGAGTATATTTATACAAGTGATGAGTCAGGTGTAAATGAATGATTGAAATTGCTTCAGCGTCCCTGGGTTTTGCTAGGTCACACCTAACTCCCACACCCACCAGTATGGGTGGTTCATGGATCTCACCCCACCTTCCATCTTTCCAGATAGTGCTATGCATTTTTTTGTCATCAGTCTACTGACTGGTTTGATCCGGCCCGCCACGAATTCCTTTCCTGTGCCAACCTCCATCTCAGAGTAGCACTTGCAACCTACGTCCTCAATTATTTGCTTGTCGTATTCCAATCTGTCTTCCTCTACAGTTTTTGCCCTCTACAGCTCCCTCTAATACCAGGGAAGTCATTCCCTCACGTCTTAGCAGATGTCCTATCATCCTGTCCCTTCTACTTATCAGTGTTTTCCACATATTCCTATTCCTTTCCTCTCCGATTCTGCGTAGAACCACCTCATTCCTTACCTTATCAGTCCACCTAATTTTCAACATTCGTCTATAGCACCATATCTCAAATGCTTCGATTCTCTTCTGTTCCGGTTTTCCCACAGTCCATGTTTCACTACCATAGAATTCTGTACTACAGACATACATCCTCAGCAACGCATAGCAAGCTTGATAATCTGTACCTTAGTTTTCGCGATGTGCCACACACTACTGGCCATTAAAATTACTACACAACGAAGATGACGAGCTACAGACGTGAAATTCAACCGACAGGAAGAAGATGCTGTGATATGGTAATGATTCGCTTTTCATCGCATTCACACAAGGTAGCTGCCGGTCGCGACACCAATGTGCTGACATGAGGAAAGTTTCCAACCGATTTCTCATACACGAAACAGCAGTTGACCGGCGTTGCCTGGTGAAAAATCGTTTGATGCCTCGTGTAACGAGGAGAAATGCGTACCATCACATTTCCGACTTTGATAAAGGTCTGATTGTAGCCCATCGCGATTGCGGTTTATCGTATCGCGACATTGCTGCTCGCGTTGGTCCAGATCCAATGACTGCTAGCAGAATATGGAATCGGTGGGTTCAGGAGGGTAATGCGGAACGCCTTGCTGGATCCCATCGGCCTCGTATCACTAGCAGTCGAGATGACAGGCATCTTTTCCGCATGGCTGTAAAGGATCGTGCAGCCACGTCTCGATCCCTGAGTCAACAGATGGGGACGTTTGCAAGACAATCATCTGCACGAACAGTTCGACGATGTTTGCAGCAGCATGGACTATCAGCTCGGAGATCATGGCTGCGGTTACCCTTGACGCTGCATCCGAGGAGTGTCTGCGATGGTATACTCAACGACGAACCTGGGTGCAGGAATACAGAACGTCTTTTTTCGGATGAATCCAGGTTCTGTTTACAGCATCATGATGGTCGCATCCATGTCTGGCGACATCGCGGTGAAAGCACATTGGAAGCGAGTATTCGTTATTGCCATACATGCTCATCACCCGGCGTGATGGTATGGGGTGCCATTGGTGAAACGTCTGTCACCTCTTGTTCGCATTGACGGCACTGAACAGTGGACGTTACATTTCAGATGTATTACTGCCCGTGGCTCTACCCTTCATTCGATCCCTGCGAAACCTTACATTTCAGCAGGATAATGCACGATCGGATGTTGCAGGTCCTGTACGGTCCTTTCTGGATACAGAAAATGTTCGACTGTTGCCCTGGCCAGCACATTCTCCAGATCTCGCATCAATTGAAAACGTCTGGTCAACGGTGGCCGAGCAACCGGCTCGTCTCAATACGCCAGTCACTACTCTTGATGAACTGTGGTATCGTGTTGAACTTGCATGGGCAGCTGTGCCTGTACACGCCATCCAAGCTCTGTTTGACTCAATGCCCAGGCGTATCAAGGTCGTTATTACGGTCAGAAGTGGTTGTTCTGGGTACTGATTTCTTAGGGTCTATGCACCCAAATTGCGTGATAATGTAATCACATGTCATTTCTAGTAGAATACATTTTTCCGTAGCAATTTTAATGGCCAGTCGAGTATGTTCTTACATAAAATAATTTTATAAAACTATAGATATAAACCTAGTAGATGTTACAACAATAGCGCATGTAGGGGATTTTTGTACGCAGAAGCCACACTATGCGTAAGAAAGGCTTGCAATATATACAAGTTTAATTTAAATAATCAGTGTTTCTATGTATGTGTTACATTACATAACTGCTATTACTTCGACGCGCAACTTTTTTTGACAGTCTTGAAGTGATCAATACTAGAACCTCGTAATGTGAAGGCTAGAGATGGGTCAGCATTCTAATGGAATTTAATATCATTATTCAGATTATTCCATTATTGAAATGGAGTACAATATGCAAATCAGTATTCCGTAATTCAGGTCACTGCTAATAGCGCACGAGATCGCATGCCAAATGCTATTACACATGCATCATGTGCAGTACCGTCCGTGGGTGAATAAACTTCCCTTAAGGTAGTAAAATCCCTTAAGAATGTAAAATCGTATAGTATTGTCAGATACTATTTTAACAGAAAAGTTAATTTGTGAATTTGTAATGACTGTGGAAAAAGAAACGCGATTGAGAATCAGCGGACGACGCTGATTATATTAAAGTTAACTAAAATCAACAATTATTCTTGATTATGTATTTTCAATGTGCGATATTGCAAAACTGCACGTGAGCGAATTTTTAAACTGAAAACCTAATCAAGCCTTCCGATTAATTTAACAATATGCCGTTGGGCTGCTTACTTTAACATCAGAAATTCAACTTTAGACAAATCTAAACCAAAACTAATCTTATTCACTACTGAGCGCCCGTCATTTGCCCCGTATGTGTATACTTCAGTTATATTAGTCAATCTCTTCCTTTCCTCTCCCTCTGACCATCTTCAACTCCTCCTCTGTTCACCTCTTCCTCCCGCTCTGCCCATCTCTTTCTCTGCCCACCTCTTCTTCACTTTCAATCTTCTCCTCTTCGTGTCTGTGCCGTACGATCAAATAACTCTGCAGGTACATTCAGCAGTATGTGGATACTGTCTACTAAAGGTGTTATGAACTCAGTTAGTACTAAAGTAGCAATAAAATCAAACATGCGCGACGCGGCAGTTTTTCACGTATCAGTGTTTATGAGATCTCTCTTGAATTGTGTTTCTTACAATGAATTTTTCAGGTACAGTCAGTGGTATATGAGCGCTGTCTGCAACACTGTTTCGTTTAGCTCAGCAGTCAGTTTCAGAGTTTCGGCAGAGTCGACTGTAAAAAAAAAATAAAATAAAAAAAAAAGTTTGGACCACATAATATGCTTGCCGTCAATGATAAAATTGGTGTCTACTGACAACGGCCGTATCATTTCGTGAAAGAAGATTAGTTTGCTTATGTGAGATCCTTTGTACCAATCAGAGGGGCAAAGCAGTGTAGACAAACTCAGCTATGCTTATTTTTTTAGAAATAGTGTTATGAGGTTCTCTTACGAACCACGAGCCGTGACCCGCTGCGGTATTTGTGCACCGTAACTGTGCTGGTAGCCGTATTATAGTTGAAAGGAGATCTGAGAAGGCTGTAGACGTGGAGAAGACCTGCAGAAACTGGCAGGTTTAGATAAATAAGGGTCAGAAAGATTTAGAAATCCTACGTTGAACTAAGATTTTTGTCCAGAAGTAGATGCGGATCCTCACCACAATTCATTACTTACGAAATGCAAATTAAAGCTAGAAAAATTGCAGATTGGTAGGTAATTATGGAGAAGGCATTTTGATATGTTGAAAGAACCGGAGATTGCTGTGAGTTTCAATTAGAACAATAAGAACGAGTGACAGACGAAGTATATCTGGCGATGAATAGATTTCAGAGGTGCAATAGTGAAGGTATCAGAGGGAAGCTAAGCAAAAAGAATGCTCTGTAGTAAGCCATTGCTAATACGAAATATTAAATTTAATAGAAGAACGGAGAATACATAAAATGTAACATTAAACACTCATAAGGAATACAAACGTATAACAATGTGTGACAAAGGTGCAAAATGACAGGAGAAATGGCTAGACAAATTTGAAAATGTAGAAGCATGCATGGAATCAGGAGAAGTAGATGCCGCGTATAGGAAAATTGAAGATATCTTTGGAGAAAGAAGCAGCTGTACCAAGATTACGAGTTTACAAGACAAGCCAGTACTAAGCAAAAGGCATGGCGAAAAATTGTTTACGAAGAGCAGTATGAAGGAAATAAACTTCAAGACAAGGTTACGGAAAGAAAAGGAGGAATAGATGTTGAGGCTGATGGTGACACAGGGAGAGGAATTTGATAGAGCACTTAAACATCTAAATGAGTTACAGTACCTGGAGTAAACGACGTCCTTTCAAAATTGAGAAAATATTACTCACCTGGTATGCAAAGTATCAGAATGCGTTACCCCATCAGACAAAGAAAAAAGTGTAGTCCTAGTTCCAAAGAAATAAGATGAGAAGTGCGAAGTGACCAATGTAATGTCTTAGGTGAAAATACAAACACGAATTAACTATAAAAGTAAGCAATCAGACATGACAGAACACTATTTTGCTGCTACTGGTTGGAATGCAGTATTGCGATGATAAAAACTAACGTGCACTGTGGCCTCAAGGATATTGAAATATGACAACTTGGTTATGAGTGGTCAAATTTAACAACTGAGCTACCACAAAAATTATTGTTCTTGTGCCTGTTTACAAACTCTGCGATTAGCTTAGGATCATATTCTTAACTTCGTACTACATATCGGAGGCACTTCCGTCATCGGATCGGCCATTTTACAAACGTTCAGAGAGCAACTTATTACAATTACGCACATTGCCACCTTAGCATGGAACTTCCTTTCCAGAGACGATCAAGCAAGGGTAGATTTGATTTTATTTTTTTTAATCTTATGGGACTTAACTGCTAAGGTCATCAGTCGGGCAGATTGTTCACACACAGTCAAGAACCCAGTGCATTGGCGAGTTAATGAAAACTTTCTTTGCGAGGACACCACATATGCCGCAATTCCGTATCACACTTTGATTATACAGGTCGTCTTGGTGAAAACCGGCTAAGTAATTGAACTTTACGAGGGTTCTTCCACGTTCTAGCCCGAAAGTTTATTTTAGTGAGGCATGACGCTGTCTATCATGGGAAGTAAAGATGAAGAGATGCTGATTTGAATAACCAATCGATGACTTAAGTGGGGGGTGGGGGTTGGTTCCGGTTCAATCACAGGAGAAATATTTAACCCTAGGAACAAATTTAACGTACTAGGTACTACATTGGGTCCGAATTAAATCTGAGAAAAATATTCCGTAAGCAGGTGCACAGAGACAAGAACGCATAACAAATTTAAGTTATTTATAGTTATTTGCTTTAGGCACATTACACCTTTTATTGATTATACTGCGAGACCCTCGGCGCAATAAGCTCAATATTATGAAAAAAACTTTAGCGTCCAAGGTAACAAACCTCCGGCAACTCTATAGCTCAGTGAGATACACTTAGCCAAGATTTCATATGGTCTCCTTCCCACCTAACCTTGACAACGGGCCACGTTGCTGATCAATCGATCGACACACCCCAGATTCCGCCTTTAAGACTAAACAGTATTTCAACACAGTGAAAAAAAATTCGGTAAGCGGCAAAAGCAGCTAATGGGTGCTAGTAAATCGTACCATTGTCACTACAAGCAGCATTCGTTTTCGAGACGGAGTGACGAATAGCATTTCAACATTAAACGTACAAATCTCTACAACAGTCAGTATGCATCTAAATCAGAATTTGGAGAAAGGCCATCCATATATTTAGATGGTAAATTATCTATGGGCAACATGCATAGTATATTAGTGGCAAGTTATCAAGAGTAATTTGCAAGTAACGCGACTTATGGATTGTGTACCTGACATACATGTCACAACATTTCATTTTTCTAAAGCATAATATCACATGGTATTTTATGGTAACTAGTTGTGTGCGTGACATCTTAACACTGCAGAAGAAAGCTACTAGCGTAATTACTGGTTCTTCACATCAGGCAGACTGTAAACTTATGTTAACAGAAGAGCTTGACACAAAATATAAACAAAAGCAGCATAGACGTCGCAATACTCAGACTGTGAAAGTCTGTTAACGGCTATGGCCTAATGCGGCACAGATTATTTAATAAGCTTCCAGAAACTGTACAAGATTTACCAGAACAATTGTTCAAAGAAAAATTGCAATGACTGGTTGACAGCCTACCAATTCTATAATATAAAGGAATTTACCAACTGTAACATGAATGTGCTACGTTACTACCTAGCCTGTTGTTCCTTTTAATTATCAACTGTATTATATTATGCGTGTGACGTCTAATGTTGTAATAGGCCTAACGACAAAATAATTATTATAGAAAGCGATTAACTCGTATGTCAGCGATATTAAGACTTATCTTGTTAACTGTTTATCAAAACTTGCTCTGAGCACTATGGGACTTAACTGCTGAGGCCATCAGTCCCCTAGAACTTAGAACTACTTAAACCTAACTAACCTAAGGACATCGCACACATCCATGCCCGAGACAGGATTCAAATCTGCCACCGTAGCGGTCGCGCGTTTCCGGACTATAGCACCTAGAACCGCTCGGTCAACTGTTTACCATCTTCAACTCGACATGGAGAGATGTTGTCAACATCTGTTTTACACTGCGAACATGCACAGCCCGTGGGCGTCCCTTTGTAGCCTTTAGCCGTAATTTGACAACAGATCGACGTAATTACTGAGAAACAAAGGTAGTGGGCTGTTTATAACGGCCTCCGAACAGCAAACAACCCTGGTCACACACTGAAACCTTCGCAGTGGTTTCCAGTCACCTTTCTCTGTCTGGCAAAAAAATCTGTGGAATAAGGGGAAAATTCGGGATCGCTCACACTGAAGTCCGTTTCCTGTTTTCACTTTGTTTTGTAATGTTGCGCAACAGGCCACAATGCAAGACGTTTACAATTAGCATCCTGTAAGCTGTGTATGGCGAGAGCTTTGGAGGCGTTGTCAGGACGTAGCGAGCGGCCTACCTGCTATTGGTGGCCGTTGCCACGCTGTGGCTGCAACCGCAGAGTCGGTGGGCCGGCGCGCACTGCCCCACCGCGGCTGGCTGGCCTCTGCGGCGCGCCGGTAAACAGAAATACTCGTCGCGCCCTCTAGCCGCGGCTCGCGGCCCCGAGCATCCGTCTCTGTCGCCCCGCCGGTGAACCCAAACCACGCCACCGTGCCCTGCCTCTGTGATCGCGCGCAGGACTCCCTAGCAGGCATTTGCAAAACTCAAGCCGCCCCCACCGCCCCCCCCCCCCCCCCCACACACACAAGAGCGCGCGCGCGCGCGCGCGCACCAATTAATCGGTCCACCGACCGACCGACAGACCGACCAACCAATCGACCCACCGACCGATCGACCGACCGACCAATTTCGTGGCAGCCTACAAATATCCCGACCAACTGCACTCAGAGATTACAGCGCCGCGCTGTTTTTGTTATTTGTTCATCTCATTTTATTGACAAGTTTTACGAGATTCAACTTGAATTCAGACAACAGCAGAATCGGGGATTTACTTTACCTGTGTAGAGACAACAAAGTCAAAGGATGCCGAGAGACAGTTGTGTGCAAAGAAGTGGCTAATGAAACAAATTCGACCACGTTATGCTACTGCAGCAGCTTGGAGCTGACGATTTTCGTAGTTACCTAACAAGAGAAGTTCCTCATCGTATCCCCCTCAGATGTAGTGGTAAGATGACCCTGTGGATAGCCCGTCAAAAACTGAACACAGATCAAGCATGAAAACAGGAAGGGGTAGTGAACTGTGAGAAAAGAAGCAAAATAGGAACAGTGAACGGTCCAACTTCTAAGATGTATTACAAAGAGTGCATTGTAACAAACATGGCGTCGTGGTTGCATGGTCACGATGTTGCAAAGCGGCAAATCCGTCTTCAAATCTCTGTCGTAAACGTCCCCATTCCGTCCGATCATTCTGTTCTCCTTCTGTGGTCTTGGCAATTGTCATTATTATACACTGATTATCGAATATGAGTAATGTTGTAAGAATACACCTTTTATCTTAGGAAGTAAATGTAATGAACAGTAAGACCAGGCGAGATGCCACATATACCTCTAACAGAAATGAAAACAATAATTAAACAAGTGTGACCTATGTTACAACAGAGGAATTTAAGTGTCAGAATTTTCAAAACGGGACGCAAAAGTCGTAACGTGTGGTACTCGTGTACAACAGATAGGAGATACGTACGTCTGGAGGTCCCTTCCTTACACCTTACTGTTGCAAACGGCCGTTCAAAATCAAATGGCTGTGAGCACTATGGGACGTAACATCTGAGGTCATCAGTCCCCTAGAACTTAGAACTACTTAAACCTAACTAACCTAAGGACATCACACACATCCATGCGCGAGGCAGGATTCGAACCTGCGACCGTAGCGGTCGAGCGGTTTCAGACTGTAGCGCCTAGAACCGCACGGCCACTCCGGCCGGCTAAACGGACGTTACACCACGACACAGACACATAACTGAATACAGAGAACAGACACGTCAATGACAGACGAAAGGTTCATAATTTTGTGAAAGAAAAAAGAAATGAGGTACGTGGGAGGTTTGAATACGGATCTCCCCGTTCGCAGTCTAACACCATGACCTCCAACACCGTGGCCATTAAATTCGCTCGCACATCTGGAGCTTGGACTGTTCACTGTTTCTATTTTGTTTCTTTACTCACAGTTCAGTACCCCATTCTCCCGTTTTCGTGCTTGATCTGTGTTCAGATTTTCACGTCCTGTCCACTGGGTCATCTTCCTACTAAATCTACGTGTGGAGGGAGGGGGGGGGGGGGGAGTACAATGGGGAGTTCCTCTTGTAAGAATGGATGAATCATGAATTTCGAAGCTGCTGAACATCACCAAACCATTCTTAAAAAAAGAATACAGTTATGAGACAGGCATCATCAAAAATTCTTCACGAATAAGATTGCTGTCATGAGACGGGCTCTAAGCTGCAAGGAATGGCTGTTAGCTACATTACGGATTCTAACGACTGTCAGAAGCTAAGATGACCTCAGATTCAGTGCTGCTGCATCCACACAATACTATCACTTAGAACGATTCCTGAAAGCTGCAACGTGTTTTTATTTGACTAAGGAAAAACATCATGGCAAAGCAAAATAGATATAAGACATTCGGATGAACGTTGTTAATTTATTTATGTATGTAGAGTAAGAGATGACCTGTAAGTTTAAGAAACTCATTTCATATTCGAATAAGAAAGACTACACTTGATAGTGGCGCATATCGTCTAATAAATACAACAACAGATACATAAGAAATGAAGCATTAAAGAATTATAAGAATCGTAAAAAAATTCCACACTTTCCTCTTCATAGTAGAGCGCTTGGATATACGGTGGACTTTTTTTAAGCACTTATAACCTTGAAGCAAGTATATTTTAAGAATTGACGTCCATTGAATGTCGGTACTTCGGTTTTTAGATTTCATTTCCAATAAGTATCCGAACTAAAACCTAAAAACAAAACTACAGAAGGTCGACGGACTTCTATTCAATCTATGAGCAACACGAAACCGTAAAAAAAAATGAAAAAAAGTGCTTCATTTCTTGCATCTATGTTGCTATACTCATCGCATGAAGTGTCCCACAAACATCTGCAGTCTTTAAATTTCTCCAGAGAATCTATCGAAGTTTCATCCATGTCGCATCCTGTCATCTATGTTAGAACAGCATTTAATCAGTTCATCCGTCCATTTTGTCTAATTTGTCGGTCGGTCGGTCGGTCAGTCGGTCGGTTGGTTGGTGAGTGTGTAATGCTCTTTTAAGCGCGAAAGTACCCTTAGTATGTGTCCTTGCAAACTAACATAGCTCGGTGAAAACTGGGTCACGGAAAAAGAATATAACAGCATAGCACAGAAGATAAATAAAAGAAATTCGCAATGAGGTGAACGAAAACGACACTTTTATTCAAAGGTAATGATCACACTGAAGGTACGTGCTTCATGATGGCCCCCTGGATATTACTAAAAGTGGGACATGGTCTTCAACTTTTGATTTGCTAAGTGCAAACATATTGTACCCCTGTCATGTACATAGACTGAAAAATAATCGCAAAACCGAAAAAAATAATTAATGTAGAGGTATGAAATTTCGGGAATACATTTGTCTGGGTAACATATTTAAGTGATTAACATTGCAAAATCGCAGATTAATGTAAGCGCTGAGATAAACAATTGCAAGTGAGAAATGCTGGTACACTGATAAATGGTGTAACTGCCAGAATGTTGAATGGAAGCACGCAAACGTGTATGTTGCAACTTGATCGGTCAGTGCAGGGACAGTTAATGCTTATTGTGGATGCTGACGAAGTTGTCGTCCGATGGTGTCCCATATGTGCTCGACTGGAGACAGATCTGTTGATCGGGCAGACCAAGGCAACCTGTCGAGCGTGTTGGCTTACAACAGGGGTAACTGGACGAACGTTATCCTGTTAGAAAGCATCCCCTGGAATGCTGTTCACGAATGACAGCACAACAGGTCGGTTCACCGGGTTAAAGTTTAAATTTGCAGTCAGGGTGCGTGGGAGGACCACGAGAGTGCCCCTGCTGTCATACGAAATCGCAACGCAGAAGATTCATAACTGCAGGTGTAGGTCCAGTGTGTCTACCACGCAGGCAGGTTGGTTGCACACCCTAAAGAGGCCCCCTCCTAACCAACACACCGCCATCACTGGCGCAGAGGCAGAACCAACTTTCATCAGAAGACCAAATGGACCTCCATCCTGTCATCCATCGGGCTCTCGCTTGAAACCACTGAAGTCGCAAATTGATCAGTGGAATGCACGTACAGGGCGTCTGACCCGGAGGTGTCGTGGAAGTAATCGATCTGAAGCATTTCTTTTGTGCACTGTGGTGCCAACTTCTGCTCAAATTGCTGCTGCAGGTACAGTAAGATGAGCGAGATCCATAAGCCGAAAAGATGGTCTTCCCTGTTGGTAGTTCCTCGTGGCCGTCCGGAGCCCGGTCTTCTCGTGACTATGGCTCAAGCAATCACGTACAGTAGCTACATTACTGACAAGCCCTTTTGCAGTCGCAGAAGGAAGTTTCTCGTAGCGCTATTGCGCGACCTTGTTCAAACACAGTGAGGTGTTCATAAAGGCGTCGCTGTCGCCTCAAAGGCGTTCTCGACTTACAACTTACCACGTCCAGTTTCAAAGGTAACTAACGCTGACGATCGTCAGCTTGAATTTAAGGCAGGCCCGATTTGTATCCACCTAGCGGCCTATTAACGCTACTCTTATGCGACTGGCGCGAGACCTGAACAGGCATCATCGTTCAGATGTAGAAACGCCCCTACCAACTTTCGTTTCTGTCTCACAAGTCTCTGTTGATGTTCTGTATATTCCACCCTCGTCATATATTTTCTTAGTTATTACTCGATTTTGTGGAAGAAACTTTTAAGCAGTTTGTGTAATTGTGGATCAAGGCAGTATTATTACATACAAGTAGTCAAACTTATATTTTAGATATTTATGTACTGATAAAAGTAGCAGTGGACCAATGTGTGTCTACTTAGTGTTTGTTGCAGTTAATTTGTATTTTATACTCTGGTCGTGCTAGTTAGGCTGTTGTCAAACGTGATCATTTAAAGCCGGCCGCGGTGGTCTCGCGGTTCTAGGCGCGCAGTCTGGAACCGTGCGACTGCTACGGTCGCAGGTTCGAATCCTGCCTTGGGCATGGATGTGTGTGATGTCCTTAGGTTAGTTAGGTTTAAGTAGTTCTAAGTTCTAGGGGACTAATGACCACAGCAGTTGAGTCCCATAGTGCTCAGAGCCATTTGAACCATTTGATCATTTAAAAATAAACGTTACATCCACTTGATTGTTCACAAGAGACACACTAACAGCTGCAGACACTTAAATTAGCGAAATTGCTTCCTATACAGACAGTATGAAAGGAAAAGAAAAAATTGTTAAAAGAGGTACTAGATGAAAATTTAGATAGTGATAGCGAAACGGGTATCTTTGGTGGTAATACTGACCGTAATGCTGACAATATACTGAGTGAACATTCAGACGTAGAAGTAGTGAATCATTTATCTTAAAATGAAGGCAGTTCTAACACACATGAGATGGTCAAAAATTACACAGGAAAAAATGGTAAATTATGGAAAAGGTAACTCCCCCTCAAAGCCGTTGCAGACAGCATGACATTGTCACAGTAAGCCCAGGTGGACAAGACAGATTAGTTGAAATTTTAGGTGTCTTTCCTTTTGATGATATAAACCACAAGAAGCGAACGTAGAAACAAATTAGCTCCGATTAGAAAATTTTTTGACAGTGTTGTCAGCAGATTTGAAACGACTTACGCACCAAATCCGAATGTTACAGTAGGCGAACAACTTGTTGCATTTAGGGGTAGATGCCCGTTTTTTTGTCTTATGAAATCAAAACTAGGAAAATACGCATTGGACGCCTAAATTTTATATGCACACAGTATGCAGGTATATACTGAAAAAAAAATAACGGGTAAAGAGAAAAGAAGCATCGTCTCCATGCAGTCAAGAATCTGGTCAGTAATTTGTTTGGAACAGGCAGGGTCGAGATTACTGATAATATTGTTAGTAGCTGTGAGCTTTCTAATAATGTGACGCTGATAAGCACAATGCGAGAAAACAAGCCAGAGATTCCAGCGCGATACACACTTCCAACTAATGTTGGCGTCTTACATGCCAACAATTGAAATATTTCTTTCAGCCGAAAATTATGACGATTAATGTACTACCGAAGCAAGTGAATACAAGCCGTGAATCATCATGCATTATAATGCTGCGAAGAGTGGCGCTGATGTAATGGACAGGTTAGTGAGGCAATATGTGTGGTATGACACTCTTCTTTAATCTGATCGATGTTGCCAGTATCCATATTTCCGTTCTCCGTACCGGCCGGAATGGCCGAGCGGCTCTAGGCACTACAGTCTGGAATCGCGTGACCGCTACGGTCGCAGGTTCGAATCCTGCCTCGGGCATGGATGTGTGTGCTGTCCTTAGCTTAGTCAGGTTTAAGTAGTTCTAAGTTCTAGGGGACTGATGACCTCAGAAGTTAAATCCCATAGTGCTCAGAGCCATCGTTCTCTGTAACGAAAAATCTAGTCTGGCAGCAAAAGAAGAAATGTCGGGGCATCTGTTCCTGCTTGTTTTGGGACAAGAAATGGTAAGACCTCACATTGAACAAACACAAAGAATGGAAAGAAGTTGGGCAAACATGTCGTCAGTGCGACAAATTTGATGGCCGTATCTACGAAAACTCAACAAGGCTGAACAATAGAAGAAACTAAAGACAGGCGGCGTAAGTTACCTTCTATGTGAATCAAGAAAAAACAGCAAGACAGACTGGAAGTGCGGCGAATATAATGAATGGGTTCGCAACGATCACTCTATAAGATAATATGTGTAGTTTGTAGAAACTGTTCCAAATAATGTTGCTGTTTTCAATTGAATTTTCTCTTTGGTAACGAAATAAATAGACTAACATCACATTGTAGGATTTAAATTAAACTTTGCTGTTAAAATACTGTATATGGAATAAAACTGAATAAAATGTAGCTTAATGTATCTTTCAATAGTGTACTCGGTGACTGGCATCCAAAACTATGTCGGAATGTGTTTCGCAATTATAGTAAAGTTTAGATAATAATTCACATTATAAAATAAGGCAAAAACTCAAAAAAAGTAGTGTGTACGAAATTTAACCACTCAGCAAAAGTTGAAAATATTATAGTTCATTAAATCAAAGTTTAATAGAGTGTGTGATCCACATGGACGGCAATGCATGCCATACAATGTGCACGCATGCTGGTCATAAGGTTCGTGCACCAGCATTTTGGAACATACAGGGTGTTACAAGAAGGTACGGCCAAACTTTCAGGAAACATTCCTCACACACAAATAAAGAAAAGATGTTATGTGGACATGTGTCCGGAAACGCTTAATTTCCATGTTAGAGCTCATTTTAGTTTCGCAGTATGTACTGTACTTCCTCGATTCACCGCCAGTTGGCCCAATTGAAGGAAGGTAATGTTGACCTCGGTGCTTGTGTTGACATGCGACTCATTGCTTTACAGTACTAGCATCAGGCACATCAGTACGTAGCATCAACAGGTTAGTGTTCATCACGAACTTGGTTTTGCTGTCTGTGCGATGTTTACAAATGCGGAGTTGGCAGATGCCCATTTTATGTATGGATTAGCACGGGGCAATAGCCGTGGCGCGGTACGTTTGTATGGAGACAGATTTCCAGAACGAAGGTGTCCCGACAGGAAGACGTTCGAAGCAATTGATCGGCGTCTTAGGGAGCGCGGAACATTCCAGCCTATGACTCGCGACTGGGGAAGACCTAGAACGACGAGGACACCTGCAATGGACGAGGAAATTCTTCTTGCAGTTGACGATAACCATAATGCCAACGTCAGAGAAGTTGCTGCTTTACAAGGTAACGTTGATCACGTCACTGTATGGAGACACTACGGAAGAACCAGTTCTTTCCGTACCATGTACAGCGTGTGTTGGCACTATCAGCAGCTGATTGGCTTTCAAGGGTACACTTCTGCGAATGGTTCATCCAACAATGTGTCAATCCTCATTTCAGTGCAAATGTTCTCTTTACGGATGAGGCTTCATTCCAACGAGATCAAATTGTAAATTTTCACAATCAGCATGTGTGGGCTGACGAGAATCCGCACGCAATTGTGCAATCACGTCATCAAGACAGATTTTCTGTGAACGTTTGGGTAGGCATTGTTGGTGATGTCATGATTGGGCCTCATGTTCTTCCACCTAAGCTCAATGGAGCACGTTATCATGATAACATACGGGATACTCTACCTGTGCTGCTAGAACATGTGCCTTTACAAGTACGACACAACATGAGGTTCATGCGCGATGGAGCTCCTGCACATTTCAGTCGAAGTGTTCGTACTCCTCTCAACAACAGATTCGGTGACCGATGGATTGGTAGAAGCGGACCAATTCCATGACCTCCACGCTCTCCTGACCTCAACCCTCTTGACTTTCATTTATGGGGGCATTTGAAAGCTCTAGTCTACGCAACCCTGGTACCAAATGTAGAGACTCTTCGTGCTCGTATTGTGGACGGCTGTGATACAATACACCATTCTCCAGGGCTGCATCAGCGCATCAGGGATTCCATGCGACGGAGGGTGGATGCATGTATCCTCGCTAACGGAGCACATTTTGAACATTTCCTGTAACAAAGTGTTTGAAATTACGCTGGTACGTTCTGTTGCTGTGTGTTTCTATTCCATGATTAATGTGATTTGAAGAGCAGTAATAAAATGAGCTCTAACATGGAAAGTAAGCGATTCCGGACACATGTCCACATAACATATTTTCTTTCTTTGTGTATGAGGAATGTTTCCTGAATGTTTGGCCGTACCTTTTTGTAACACCCTGTATATTGTATTCGAACATTACGAATTACCTGGAAGAAAACGGCCTAGTGACGCACAGTCAACACGGATTTAGAAAACGTCGTTCTTGTGAAGCACAACTACCTCTTTACTCGCACGAAGTGTTGAGTGCTACTAACAAGGAATTTCAAATGGATTCCGTATTTCTGGATTTCCGGAAGGCTTTTGGCACTGCACCACACAAGCGGCCTGTAGTGAAATTGCGTGCTTATGGAATATCATCTCAGTTATGTGACTGGATTCACGATACCCTGTCAGAGAGGTCACAGCTCCTAGTAATTGACGGAAAGCCATCGTGTAAAACAGAAGTGATTTCTGGCGTTCCCCAAGGTAGTGTTATAGGCGCTCTCCTGTTCTTTATCTATATAAACGATTTGGGAGACAATCTGAGAAGACGTCCTACGTTGTTAGCAGATGACGCTGTCGTTTATCGACTAGCAAAGTCATCAGCAGATCGAAAAAAATTGCAAAACGGTTTAGAAAAAATATCTGTACTGCCTGAAAATTGGAAATTGAACCTAAATAATGAAAAGTATGATGTCATGCGTATGACTGCTAAAAGGAATCCGTCAGATTTCGGTTACTCGATAAATCAGTCAAATGTAAAGGCCGTAAATCCAACCAAATATCTAGGAATTACAATTACGAAAAACTTAAATTGGAAGGACCACACGAAAAATTTGTGGGGAAGGCTAACTAAGGAATGCCTTTTATTGGTAGGACACTTAGAGAATCTACTAAGGGGACTGCCTACACTAGCTTGTCCGTCCTCTTTTAGAATACTGCTGTGCGGTATTGGATCCTTACCAGATAGGACAGGCGGAGTACATCGAAAAAGTACAAAGAAGGGCAGCACTTTTTGTATTATCGCGAAATAGGGGAGAGAGTGTCACTGAAATGATACAGGATTTGGAATGGACATCATTGAAACAAAGGTGTTTATCGTTGCGGTGGAATCTTATCACGAAATTCGAATCACCAAGTTTCTCCTCCGAATGCGAAAATATTTTGATGACACCGATCTACATAGAGATGAACTATCACCACGATAAAATAAAGGAAATGAGAGCTCGTACGGAAAGATATAGGTGTTCATTCTTTCCGCGCGCTATGCGAGAATTGTAAAGGTGATTCGATGAACCCTCTGCCAGGCATTTAAATGTGATTTGCAGAGTATCCGTGTAGATGTAGACATGTAGATGCAGAAGTTCTTGTGATAAGGCGTTCCATTCCACCACCAGTGGGGTTGAAAATTGGTGGATAGTCATTGGTGCTCGTGGACATGCTAAAATACGTATCCCCAAGGCACCCCAAATCTGTTCGATGGGTTTTAAGCCGAGGGAACGAGAAGGCCAATCCATTCGCAGAATATCCTGTCGTTCCAACAGCTCCTTCACCTGCACAGTTCAGTGCAGTCGCCCATAGTCCTCAATAACAATGAACTGAGGGTAGAATGCGCCTCTGAAGAGGGGCTGTTTTGCACAGCAGTGTACATCTACACTCCACGAGCTCCCTCATAATGAGTGGCGGACGTTGTCATACGGTCATACGGACTACTGTCACTTACAACCACCTTCTAAAGAAAAGGCCGCGGCGCGCTCGGTGTGAAGTCACACCACTTTCCTGTTTCTTTCTTTTTTTTTTATTGGTCATCGGTCTACTGACTGGTTTGATGCGGCCCGCCACGAATTCCTTTCCTGTGCTAACCTCTTCATCTCAGAGTAGCACTTGCAACCTACGTCCTCAATTATTTGCTTGACGTATTCCAATCTCTGTCTTCCTCTACAGTTTATGCCCTCTACAGCTCCCTCTAGTACCATTAGTACCATGGAAGGCATTCCCTCATGTCTTAGCAGATAGATGTCCTATCATCCTCTCCCTTCTCCTTATCAGTGTTTTCCACATATTCCTTTCCTCTTCGATTCTGCGTAGAACCTCCTCATTCTTTACCTTATCAGTCTACCTAATTTTCAACATTCGTCTATAGCACCACATCTCAAATGCTTTGATTCTCTTCTGTTCCGGTTTTCCCACAGTCCATGTTTCACTACCATACAATGCTGTACTCCAGACGTACATCCTAAGAAATTTCTTCCTCAAATTAAGGCTGGTATTTGATATTAGTAGACTTATCTTGGCCAGAAACGAATTTCTTGCCATAGCGAGTCTGCTTTTGATGTCCTCCTTGCTCCGTCCGTCATTGGTTATTTTACTGCCTAGGTAGCAGAATTCCTTAACTTCATTGACTTCGTGACCATCAATCCTGATGTTAAGTTTCTCGCTGTTCTCATTTCTACTACTTCTCATTACCTTCGTCATTCTCCGATTTACTCTCAAACCATACTGTGTACTCATTAGACTGTTCATTCCGTTCAGCAGATCATTTAATTCTTCTTCACTTTCACTCAGGATAGCAATGTCATCAGCGAATCGTATCATTGATATCCTTTCACCTTGTATTTTAATTCCACTCCTGAACCTTTCTTTTATGTCCATCATTGATCCTCGATGTACACATTGAAGAGTAGGGGCGAAAGGCTGCAGCCTTGTCTTACTCCCTTCTTAATACGAGCTCTTCGTTCTTGATCGTCCACTCTTATTATTCCCTCTTGGTTGTTGTACTTATTGTATATGACCCGCCTCTCCCTATAGCTTACCCCTACTTTTTTCAGAATCTTGAACAGCTTGCACCATTTTATATTGTCGAACGCTTTTTCCAGGTCGACAAATCCTATGAACGTGTCTTGATTTTTCTTTAGCCTTGCTTCCATTATTAGCCGTAACGTCAGAATTACCTCTCTCTCGTGCCTTTACTTTTCCTAAAGCCAAACTGATCGTCACCTAGCGTATTCTCAATTTTCTTTTCCATTCTTCTGTATATTATTCTTGTAAGCAGCTTCGATGCATGAGCTGTTAAGCTGATTGTGCTATAATTCTCGCACTTGTCAGCTCTTGCCGTCTTCGGAATTTTGTGGATGATACTTTTCCGAAAGTCACATGGTATGTCGCCAGACTCATATATTCTACACACCAACGTGAATAGTCGTTTTGTGCCACTTACCCTAATGATTTAAGAAATTCTGATGGAATGTTATCTATCCCTTCTGCCTTATTTGATCGTAAGTCCTCCAAAGCTCTTTTAAATTCCGATTCTGATACTGGATCCCCTATCTCTTCTAAATCGACTCCTGTTTCTTCTTCTAACACATCAGACAAATCTTCACCCTCATAGAGGCTTTCAATGTATCCTTTCCACCTATCTGCTCTCTCCTCTGCATTTAACAGTGGAATTCCCGTTGCTCTCTTAATGTTACCACCGTTGCTTTTAATGTCACCAAAGGTTGTTTTGACTTTCCTGTATGCTGAGTCTGTCCTTCGGACAATCATATCTTTTTCGATGTCTTCACATTTTTGCTGCAGCCATTTCGTCTTAGCTTCCCTACACTTCCTATTTATTTCATTCCTCAGCGACTTGTATTTCTGTATTCCTGATTTTCCCGGAACATGTTTGTACTTCCTCCTTTCATCAATCAACTGAAGTATTTCTTCTGTTACCCATGGTTTCTTCGCAGCTACCTTCTTTGTACCTATGTTTTCCTTCCCAACTTCTGTGATGGCCCTTTTTAGAGATGTCTATTCCTCTTCAACTGTGTTGCCTACTGCGCTATTCCTTATTGCTGTATCTATAGCGTTAGAGAACTTCAAACGTATCTCGTAATTCCTTAGAACTTCCGTATCCCACTTCTTAGCGTATTGATTCTTCCTGACTAATGTCTTGAACTTCAGCCTACTCTTCATCACTAGTATATTGTGATCTGAGTCTATATCTCCTCCTGGGTACGCCTTACAATTCAGTATCTGATTTCGGAATCTCTGTCTGACCATAATGTAATCTAATTGAAATCTTCCCGTATCTCCCGGCCTTTTCGTAGTATACCTCCTCCTCCTGTGATTCTTGAACAGGGTATTCGCTATTACTAGCTGAAACTTGTTACAGAACTCAATTAGTCTTTCTCCTCTTTCATTCCTTGTTACAAGCCCATATTCTCCTGTAACCTCTTCTTCTACTCCTTCCCCTACAATTGCATTCCTGTCGCCCATGACTATTAGATTTTCGTCCCCCTTTACATACTGCATTACCCTTTCAATATCCTCATACACTTTCTCTATCTGTTCATCTTCAGCTTGCGACGTCGGCATGTATATCTGAACTATCGTTGTCGGTGTTGTGAATGGTACGCGGGAAAAACAATTGTTGGTAAGCCTGCGTGTCAACTCACGTCTCTCTTATTTTGCCTTCATGGACCTTTCATGAATTATACCCAGGAGTGAGTAGCATATTTGTTCACTTTTCGTGAAATCTACGCTCTCGATGAACAGTAAAAGCAGCTCACAAGGGGACCTCGCCTACTCGTCGTAACTGGTTTCGTCCAAATTTGTGACGTTACAGTGCTGGGCAGAAACGAAAGTGACAGAAGTGGAAGCTCCATGTCGCCAAGCGCTTAGAAAATAATAACATTTGTGGCGCGGGTCGGGCGAGGCATGAGATATTATGTTAGGGAAGCGATTTGCGCAGCGAAAAGAGTACAGAACGATAATCCAAGTGTCGTGCCGTCGAGTCCCTATGTAGAAACACTTTTGTTTTCAATTTCTACATTGTTTATACTGCAAAAACGTAATGCTCAATACATTGTATTTATTACTATTTGAGAATGTACGTTTGGAGCGCACAAACCATTACCTAGTCTCAGAGATTAAATAATTGTAATCTCCTTGTAATCGAAACACAAGGCTTCGCTTACCTACACTCATGCTCATAAATTAAGATTAATTGCACACTGTGGTGCCACACAACGTGGCAGTACACAAAACTGGCGCTAATAGCGTAGGCACATAGGGAACACACGCGACACAGATCTGTAAGTGCACGGTATTGGTGATAAGTTGAGAAACCCGTCCCGAAACACATGTGCTGTAAAACGCCATTGTTTCCTGCGCATGTACCCCGACATCAATGTGGGATATGATCACCATGCACACATACAAAGGCCGCACAACGGGTTGGCACACTCTGGATCAGGTGGTCGCGCAGAAGCTGCGACATAGCCTCCCATTCTTGCACCAGTGCCTGTCGGAGTTTCTGAAGTGTCCTAGGGGTTTGAGACGTGCAGCGATACGTCGACCGAGAGCATCCGAGACGTTCACGATGAGGTTAAGGTCTGGAGTACAGGCAGGCCACTCCATTCGCCTGATATCTTCTGTTTCAAGGTACTCCTCCAAGATGGCAGTTCGGTTGCGCCGTGCGTTATCATCGATCAGGAGGAAGGTTGGACCCACTGCACCGCTGAAAAGGCGGACATACTGGTGCAAAATGACGTCTCGATACACCTGACCTATTACAGTTCCTCTGTCAAAGACATGCAGCGGTGTACGATCACCAATCATAAACCCACCCCACACAATCAAACCACGACCGCCATACAGGTCCCTTTCAAGGACATTAAGGAGTTGGTATCTGGTTCCTCGTTCACGCCAGATGAAAACCCGGCGACAATCACTGTTCAGACTATACCTGGACTCGTCCGTGAACATAACCTGCGATCACTGTTCCAGTGACCATGTACTGTGTTCTTGACACCAGGCTTTACAGGCTCTCCTGTGACCAGGGGTCAGTGGAATGCACCTTGCAGGTCTCTGGGCGAATAAACCATGTCTGTTCAGTCGTCTGTTGACTGTATGCCTGGAAACAACTGTTCCAGTGGCTGCGGTAAGGTACCGAGAGAGGCTACCTGCGGGCACTGATTTTGAGATATTGGTCTTCTTGTGGTGTTGTACGGTGTGGACGTCCCGTACCGTAGCACCTAGACACGTTTCCTGTCTGCTGCAATAGTTGCCATAATCTTGAGACCACACTTTGTGGCACACGGAGGGCGGGTGCTACGACCTGCTGTTTCTGACCAGCTTCCAGTCGCCCTAGTATTCTACCCCGCATAACATCATCGATATGTGTTCTTTGAGTCGTTTTCAACACAAAGTCACCATTAGAAAGACTGAAAACGTCTGCACACTTACTCGCTGCACCGTACTCTGACATGCATCAACACAGCTCTACGTATGTGGACTGCTGCTATCACCAACGTGCGACGACCACAGGTCAAATGCACCGCATGGTCATACTTCGGGGTGATTTAAACCCGCAAACCGCCCACCAGAGCGTTGTTTCACCATGCGCCAGCATTATCCTTAATTTATGAGCATGAGTGTAGTATCCTATCTGTACCCACCCGCAAAACAGAAACATTCGCAAACTCCTTCTCTACTGCTGCCATTCATCTCGGGAACGACCTACCCTGCACTCTGCGCCCTGTCGATTTTAAGTAGGAACTGACGCACTTCATTCCATCACCCTCATCACACTTTCACCAAAAATTAACGTACATGGCCAAGTTTCCCTTTGTCAAATAGTAGACCCAACGCTCTTTTGTTCTGCCAGTTACACTTGTTCATCTACATTTAGATCAATACTCCGCAAGCCACATGACGGTATGTGGTAAAGGGTGCTTCTGGTACCATAAACTGTTGCCCCCTTCCCTGTTCCACTCACAAATGGCGCATGGGAGAATGACTGTCGGTAGCCTTCTGTATTAGTGAAAGACATCCATTTATCTGAGCACATGAGTCATTAGAGCCTAACCTATCATCTAGATATGGTATTTTATACTGAAGCAACAAAGAAACTGATATAGGCGTGCGTATTCAAAGACAGAGACATGTAAACAGGCAGAATACGGCACAAAAAGTGTCTGACGCAGTTATTAGATCGGCTACTGCTACTACAATGGCATGTTATCAAGAATTAAGTGAATTTGAAAGTGGTGTTATAGGCGGTGCACTAGCGATGGCACACAGCATCTCCGAGGTAGCGATGAACTGGGGGCTTTTCCCTTACGACCACTTCACGAGTGTACCGTGAGTAATAGAAATGGTAAAACATGAAATCTCCGGCATCACTGAGGCCGGAAAAAAGATCCTGCAAGAACTTGACTAACGACGAGGGAACAGAATCGTTCAACGCGACAGAAGTGCAACCCTTCCGCAAATTGCTGCACATTTGAGCGCTGGGCCACCAACAAGTGTCAGCGTGCGAACCATTCAACCAAAAATCGTCAATAGGGGATTTCGCAGCCGGAGGCTCAATCGTGTACCCTTGATGACTGCACGACACAAAGCTTTACACCTCGTCTGGGCCCGTCAACAAAGACATTGGACTGTTGATGACTGGAAACCTGTTGCCTGGTCGGTAGCGTCTCATTTCAAATTGTATCGATGGTATGGTCGTGTACGGGTATGAAGACAACCTCATGAATCCATGGACCCTGCAAGTAAGCAGGGGACTGTTGAAGCTGAGGGAGGCTCTGTAATGGTGTGGGGCGTGTGCAGTTGGAGTGATATAGGGCCTCTGATAGATCTAGATACAACTCTGACAGGGGACGCATACGTATGCATCCTGTCTGATCAGCTGCATCCATTCATGTCCATTGTGCATTCCAACGGACTCGGGCATTTCCAACAGGACGATGCGACACCCGACACGTCCAGAATTGCTACAGAGTAGCTCCAGGAACACTCTTCTGAGTTTAAACACTTCTGCTGGCCACTAAACTCCACAGAGATAAACATTATTGAGTATATCTGGAACGTACTGTTCAGAAGAGATCTCCAGTCCTTCGTACTCTTACCGATTTATGGACAACCCTGCAGGATTCATGGGGTCAGTTCCCTCTAGAACTGCTTCAGACATTAGCTGAGGTCATGCCACGTCATGTTGCGACACTTCCACGTTCTCGCGTGGGCCCTACACGATATTAGGCAGGTGTACGAATTTCTTTGACTCTTCAGTGTATCATTTTCGTATGCGATTTTATCATTTTCCACTCTGACCCATGCCTAAAAGAAGTGATCTGTGCGGTACGTAATTTATTTAATCCTGATTTTCCCTTTATGATCAGCAGCCTCTACTATGTGAACACTCCATGTGTTGCATGAAATCCGATCACGTAGTCTGGCTGTGCGCTAAGGCGAATTTTCCGCTCTCTCCGAAACGGAGGTCTGAGCAGTTGGAATGCACAGGAGAATAGCAGGGAGAGGAATGGCAGAGCAAAGAGAGAGATGGTAGCAGGGGACATCAACCATCTTTGCCTTGGTGTACGTGACTTGGGGCACGTGATTGGAATGATCTTTCCCGAATAATTTGTGGGTGCGTGTTTCGATTGGTTGCTCGATGTTTGCGGTAGAACTTTGGAGATCTATCGATAAAATTTGTCCAATAAAAGCAGGTGGCCAAGGAATCCATCGGGCGCGATTTGATCGCGATCTGACTGAGCCATCGCGTTGCACACGGAAACTAGAGCTGCGATTGGTCGGAAGGTGCTCCAAACAGTGTGTCCACTTACGCGTGTAGAGGAGTGGACGTGCAGTTGAAGACTGGATGTGCTACAGGCTGGGCGCATATGAGATGCTATAGGCTGATAGGGACACGCTGTGCAGCTGTTCCAAGAGGCAGAATGAGACGTGATGGCAAGTGTTTGCTGGCGCACCGGTAGTGACGACCAGAGCTCGTTTGGTTGTCACAGTTCTTTGTATCGACCTCTTTCCGAATTGCTGACGTCTTTACCACATGTGTCGTAAGCTAAAGTCCTTACACCGTCCTGTTTTAGGCTGAGTGGTATGCTCGTTCTCTTGTTTAAATTACTGTAACTCGCATCGATTTTTCTCTCGTACTGCTACTGTCCCGTCCAAATCGGTTAACGAATCTTTAAGTTTATCAGCATGGCGAATTTATGTCATAAGCAATAACAATTTCCTGTCTTGTTCTTTGCCCTTAGCAATACTTATCTACGCTGCAGCATGCTGGATCATGCACAAACTTATAAAATCTTGTCCCTTGTTCCCATAGAAGCCCCTCCCCCCCCCCCCCCCCCCCCACCCTCCAAGGTGATCAATTTATCTGATCATTTTATCAAGTCTGCGTCTCCTAAGAGACAGGAGCACGTAAGAATATTGCTTATGATGCAATTAAACTTCATTCATGTATAAGCAACGTCAATAAATCCCAAGGTTTAAATTAAATCTTTTACTTCATGTTTCATGCTTTGAAACGTCCCCTTCGAAAAATTTATACAACACTGTGCTTAAACTGACACACAATATTTTTAGCGCAACGGAATCTGACTTTCAAAAATCCCTACGAAAGAATGGCCCTGACTAACAATAACCTATACGTTTCACAAATTACTTACCTCACAAAAATCTTCGTTACTCAAGCTACTGCAATACAGCGAGCGCCACTACTGCCAGCTAAATAAAAGATTCAAACTACTGAGGGCACTAACTACTGACAGGCACAGTTAGCAAAAGAAAGATTTTGATAGAGAACAAACAATTTATTTACCTTGATATTGTTCAAAAGTCATATTATATATATATATCAGTTAATGACATCCAGTCTTGCAAATTTCGAAACTCCGCGATCTCTCTCGCCACATCCACCACTGCTGGCGGCTCACCTCCAACTGCGCAACGCTACGCTCTGTTAGCATCCAGCTGCCGCTGCCCGACACTACAATGGCAGACAACAATGCAAACTAGCCACAGACTGCGCACAGCACAGCCAGTGATTTTTTATATAGAGCGCTATGTGGCGTTACCAATAAGAAAACCTAAACAGCCTACTTACAGCTTTAAGGGCATAAATTAATCCTACTTTAACTAGCCACAGAGTGTCCATTGCACTTATAGGGCACGACACCAGCATCACTGGATGTTATAAAAAAGCAATAGGGATTGGTAGTTAATACATTCAAGTTCCAGTTTTGCGTATTCTTAACCAATATCACAGATTAAGTTCATTGGTTTACCGTTAGATCACTCCATATTTCAGAGAAACATAGAAGGCGCCTCATATCAGCTCTAATTTCTCAAATTTTCATGTTGTGGGCATTTCCCGAGATGTGCATCTACATCTACATCTACATGATTACTCTGCTATTCACAGTTAAGTGACCGGCAGAGGGTTCAATGAACCGCTTTCAAGCTGTCTCTCTACGGCACGCGTGAAAAACGAACACTTAAATTTCTCTTTGCGAGCCCTGATTTCTCTTATTTTATCGTGATGATCATATTTCCCTATGTAGGTGGGTGCCAACAGAATGTTTTCGCAATCGGAGGAGAAAACTGGTGATGAGAAGTTTCCGTCGCAACGAAAAACGCCTTTGTTTTAATGATTGCCACTCCAATTCAAGTATCATGTCTGTGACATTATCTCCCCTATTTCTCGATAGTACAAAACGAGCTGACCTTCTTTATACTTTTTCAATGTGATCCGTCAGTCTCACCTGATGCGGATTCCACACCGCACAGCAGTACTCCAGAATAGGGAGGACAAGCGTGGTGTAAGCAGTCTCTTTAGTAGACCTGTCGCACCTTCTAAATGTTCTACCAATGAATTGCAGTCTTTCGTTTGCTCTACCTACAATATTATCTATGTGATCGTTCCAATTTAGGTTATTTGTAATTGTAATCCCTAAGTATTTAGTGGAATTTGCAGCCTTCAAATTTGTGTGACTTATCGCATAATCGAAATTTAGCTGATTTCTTTTAGTACTGATGTGAATAACTTCGCACTTTTCCTTATTCAGGGTCAATTACCACTTTTGGCACGCTATACATATATTATCTAAATCATTTTGCAAGTCGTTTTGATCATCTAATCACTTTACAATAGATTGTCTCCTATACCGTTAATACAGATCAGGAACAATAGAGGACTAACTACTGACAGGCACAGTTAGCAAAAGAAAGATTTTGATAGAGAACAAACAATTTATTTACCTTGATATTGTTCAAAAGTCATATTATATATATAAATCAGTTAATGACATCCAGTCTTGCAAATTTCGAAACTCCGCGATCTCTCTCGCCACATCCACCACTGCTGGCGGCTCACCTCCAACTGCGCAACGCTACGCTCTGTTAGCATCCAGCTGCCGCTCGTATTTTTTTCCCACAAAATAGCAATGCGAGACACTTTCAAGTGCCTTCCTGATGTCACTGAATACGACATAGACCTGAGCGCAGCAATCTGTAGCACTATGGATATCACTGAGGAAAACAATGAGATGATTTTCGTAGGATCTCTGCTTGAGGGATTAATGCTGATTTTTATAGAGGGGCCTTTCGTTTCCCAAAAACGTAATTCTTAATTCTTTTCGTTTCCCTCTCAGTCATATTATTTTCTGTACCCTTATCTTCTTTAACTGTGTGTCATTACGTCCACCCTTATCTCTCTCTCTCTTTCTATCCAATCCTATATCACGTGCGTTACCGCCAGCGCTCATAGTTTAAACATACTTTCTTGTAATTTATATTTATTGTTGTATTTATCATGAATGAATGTAAATTGAGTCTTAATGCGGTACTGTAATTTCTCGATGTTGTGATCTATATGAGATGAGATGTACTCATAACATGCTTATCGTAATATTCGTAACCAGTAAACCTTAGATTCTTTAAACAATCAACCTATCATGTATGAAACAGCTCGAAACGACCGATTTGAAATGAGTTAATGTGTTGAATATTTGGCGTTAAGTATGTGAGCGATAAAAAGCTTAGAAAAGGTTTGAACTGTGCTTGAAGTTTGTTGGTAGTCGCTAAGGGCTCTCAATGTGGAACACTGGATGAATGTAATCTCGGTAATTTGTGCTTTATTTTTTAAAAAAATGTGTGTGAAATCTTATGGGACTTAACTGCTAAGGTCATTTGTCCCTAAGCTTACACACTACTTAACCTAAATTATCCAAAGAACAAACACACACACCCATGCTCGAGGGAGGACTCGAAGCTCCGCCGGGACCAGCCGCACAGTCCATGACTGTAGCACCGCTCGCCTAATTCCGCGCTGCGCTCCATTTCACGCAGAAGCAAATTTCTCCTGAACGAAACGTCGTACAATGATATAAGTTTGCAGTGCATTAAGTGGTATATGTGGATCCTGCAACAAGCTATGTTGCGAGAGTCGATACTAAAGAAGTAATAAATTAAAATGCAATGACTGATGCTGAAATTTTACCGCATTACAGCGAAAACTTAGTAAGCGATAAACGTGTTTTTTTTTCCTTTCATCATTTTGTGAGGCGTGTAGGCCAGAAAAAGTTTTATAAAGGTTTTCAGTCACTGGAAAAGTTTGTTTGAAGTCGCTATTGTTCTCAATCTCAAATACTGGATGAATAGGCTCCGGTTATTTGCGAACCATCAGTTAGGATGGCTCAAGCCAAACACACAGTTCCTAACTTTAATTCTTGTCTTACAGCTTTAAAGATTTAATATAAGATTGTACCTCCTGTTGAATAGCTTACGACAGAATTTTAAACTTTCGAATTCGGTCAATATAAGGCGCAATACTGAAAATCAAATTTTTGTTGCCCCTGGAAGGCGTTAGATATGCAAAATGAAACTGCTAATGGGTTCCGCGTTCTGGGATAGTCGATCAGTAATACAGATGTGAAATGTATGGAATGTATGGTTAGACATCGTAGAGGGACCGATTAACCTAATTTTGTCAGGTTGGGTAAATTAATAAAAAAATGAAAACAGTTTAAAGAAGGAACGCAGTACCATCTTACTCAGTGAAACAATTTGAAACCAAGAGTTTTATATTTCGACCGTCTTTTTGTTTTCTCCTGCTTCGATCTCATTATGAAATAAGAGCGTCTGAATAGATGGCTGTGACCAATTTACTGAGTTAACGTCAAAATCAATTCCTGTTTCGTAGAACGCAGTCAGCCGCTGCCGGATCCACAACGGCACCCACTCTCGCACTTCCTCGTCCGACTGCAACCGGCTTCCGTGCATGTCTTTCGTTGGGACACCAAAGATACGAAACTCACACGGTGAAACTGCCCGGCTGCGCGGAGGAAGTTGTAGTGTTTCCCAACCAAATCGCTAAAACGTAGTCTACGTCCGACTGGCAGCTAGGGGGCGGGCGTAACCTTTTAACAGAATGAATCCGTCTGACAGCATTCCGAAAATCCGACGGTAAACAGCAAAGCCACCGATGGAAACATCCCGCATCTCTCCGGCCAAACAAATCCCAAGCTGTAGGCACAAGATCCTGTAAGGCCATGATGACCGTTTTCTTTGAGTGCAGGGGCCTCTGCTCTTAGAGTGCGGAGCCATATTCAATGCGCAGCGCTATGAAGACACCTCTCAGAAACAGGTCATAAAGTCAAAACGCTCAGAAGGACAGAATTATCCTTTCGCACTATAACATCCACCCCCACACTACCAATCGGACGAAGGCAACGCTTGAGCGATTTGGGTGGGAAATACACTACTGGCCATTAAAATTGCTACACCAAGAAGAAATACAGATGGTAAACGGGTGTTCGCTGAACAAATATATTATACTAAAACTGACATGTGATTACATTTTCACGCAGTTTGGGTGCATAGATCCTGAGAAATCAGTACCCAGAACAACCAGCTCTGGCTGTAATAACGGCCTTGATACGCCTGGGCATTGAGTCAAACAGAGCTTGGATGGCTTGTACAGGTACAGCTGCCCATGTAGCTTCAACACGATACCACAGTTCATCAAGAGTAATGACTGGCGTATTGTGACGAGTCAGTTGCTCGGCCACCATTGACCAGTCGTTTTCAGTTGGTGAGAGATCTGGAGAATGTGCTGGCCAGGGCAGCAGTCGAACATTTTCTGTATCCAGAAAGGCCCGCACAGGACCTGCAACAAGCAGTTGTGCATTATCCTGCTGAAATGTAGGGTATCGCAGGGATCGAATGAAGCCACGAGTCGTAACACATCTGAAACGTAACGTCCACTGTTCAAAGTGCCGTCAATGCGAACAACAGGTGACCGAGTCGTGTAACCAATGTCACCCCATACCACGACGCCGGGTGATACGACAGTATGGCGATGATGAATACACGCTTCCAATGTGCGTTTACTGCGATGTCACCAAACACGGATGCGACCATCATGATGCTGTAAACAGAACCTGGATTCATCCTAAAAAATGACATATTGCCATTCTTGTACCCAGGTTCGTCGTTGAGTACACCATCGCAGGCGCTCCTGTCTGTGATGCAGCATCAAGGGTAACCGCAGCCATGGTCTCCGAGCTGATAATCCATGCTGCTGCAAACGTCGTCGAAATGTTGGTGCAGATGGTTGTTGTATTGCAAACGTCCCTATCTGTTGACGCAGGTATCAAGACGTGGCTGCACGATCCGTTACAGCCATGCGGATAAGATGCCTGTCATCTCGAATGCTAGTGATAACGAGGCCGCTGGGATCCAGCACGGCGTTCCGTATTACCATACTGAACCCACCGATTCCATATTCTGCTGACAGTCATTGGATTTCGACCAATGCGATCAGCAATTTCTAGATACGATAAACCGCAATCGCGATAGGCTACAATCCGACCTTTATCAAAGTCGGAAACGTAGTGGTACGCGTTTCTCCTCCTTACGCGAGGCATCACAACAACGTTTCACCAGGCAACGCCGGTCAACTGCTGTTTGTGTATGAGAAATCGGTTGGAAATTTCCTCATGTCAGCACGTTGTAGGTGTCGCCACCGGCGCCAACCTTTTGTGAATCATTTGCATATCACAGCATCTTCTTCCTGACGGTTAAATTTCGCGTCTGTAGCACTTCACCTTCGTGGTGTAGCAATTTTAATGGCCAGTAGTGTACTACAACATCCTCCGTACAGCCAGGATCTTTCACTGTGAGCTTTTCACATCTTTGGCGATCTGAAGAAAAACATGCGTTGACGTTGGTATAACTCGGACTAGGAAGTGAAAGTGTGGATGCGGTTGTGATTCCGTCATCAACAGACCGCGTTTTACTAAACAGGAATCGATCGCTTGATCTGGAGTGGGATAAATGTCTTACCGCGAGGGGTGACTGGTGATTACTTTTGAATGGAACCAATCCACGGTCCCGCTTTGGCAGGTGTTCGGTGTTCACTTGCCTACTGCTTCTAACAATACGATCTTGTGCTCTGTCCCTAATGACCTCGATGTCGACGGGACGATAATCTTCCTTCCTTTTGTATCTAGGAACATATGATATCCATCAACCGACTGAATCTAGAACCACACGAAGGAAAGCACACTAAAGACAGCCATGAGCAGTTTCCCCCACTTTCTATAATTTTCGGTGCTGTTAGACATTAAGTTGTTTTTCTGCAGGATTTGAAATTATTTCTCGTTTTATGCTTTTAACTTCTGTATAATATATCAGAACAATTTCGAATATGTTACTAATTCTTCAGTTCCAAGATTTCATGTTGAGTAAAATTCTATACATTTTAAGAATCAATTATTTAATGTGTGGACGACTTAACCATACTTCGTCGGTCGCGCACTATTTTGTACCTTGAATCGGAGGAAGGTAGAACATGTAATATTTGCAAATGAGCTTCATTTCTTTGATGTTTTAACTATCTTACCTGTCTTGGAAATAGAAATTTATGTTAGTTTTCAATATTTTCTGCTATGAAGTGTGCTTAACTTGTAACTGGTTTTTGATAATATTTGTATTTAATTTGACTTCACTTACTGATTACTGGTATGTAATAGAGCAATAATGTAACAGATAGACGATTAAATACAGTATTGATAATATTTTCTCGATTGATCGCTTTTCAATGTCAGCAGTATTTATGTTAGTTTTCAATATTTTCTCCCATGAAGTGTGCTTAACTTGTAACTGGTTTTTGATAATATTTGTATTTAATTTGACTTCACTTACTGATTACTGGTATGTAATAGAGCAATAATGTAACAGATAGACGATTAAATACAGTATTGATAATATTTTCTCGATTGGGACGCTTTTCAATGTCAACAGTATTTTGTTCATGATAATGTTATACTTTACAATATGTTTCACATTTGAAAAAATCTTAATTTTCCAGAATAATTTTTCTAATTTCAGAGAAATATAGGAGCGCATAAACTTCAGTTACAGGGGTGGCTAGATGCGAAATTCTTGGAAGTGTACCATGACAAAGCCCATCTCATACTGTATACTACCTCTTCAGTCTGGAGAATGAATACGTGCAGAAGGTGTTGAGAAATTGAAGTAAACAGATGAAGAAATGCAAAATAAACCACTGTTTATGTCTTAATAAGTAAGGATGAAATTTCGGCCGCTATCAGCACTTTTCTAAACCAGCTTTTTCCAAGTGACAATAAATATTTCTGATTACCATGGGACAGGTTAATGGATAACAAGGAGAAAACTTAGAAAAAAGCCAATAACATTCCACATATTTGAAAGCACTGAAGGACGTGGATGTACCTTCATTTAGCACCTTCATAGACAGAAGGGAACTAGTTGTTGCTGCTGTAAAGGTTCCTAGAATGTAGGTATGGCTATCATTATCAGATGATCAGATGACTGAAGTTTAGTTTTTTTTATATTCATGAGGAGCCTCCCCCCCCCCCCCCCAATTAGCTCCATAGCATCTGCACTTTTACAAATCAACCCACTTTATACTGCACAGAATAGCTCTTCGGCGATCTGCGGCATACTTCCATTTAATGTGCTCTTCGGGTCGATATTGCTTCGGTTGCATTTGGGTATTGTCTTCTCATTTAAATGGATGTGTGAGGTTGCTGCCCCAAAGTTAGACACACTGTTTGTCTTGGTAAAGGCAGACACTCACAGAGACAAATAAAGAAAACAACAAAGCAACATCCCGTGGCTCCTAAAGTATTTTGCATTGTTGGCTGTCCTCCAAGGCCAGGCATTGCTCTCTGAGTTGGAGAGAGCTTTGTCTCCGCTCCGAGGCGCGTTCCAGGGCACAGAGAAACGCACTGGCAACTGCGGGAGCAGGCAGTTGAATTCCTGAGTGTGGATACGACGCGAGAGAAACGGAACAGAGTTGATACACCAGCAAAAGGTTTAAAGGGGGAACGTTCATGAGATACACACACTATCTAAAAAATGCATAAAATCCACATTTCTGGAGATACGTCCATGAAATTTTGTAAGATGCTTTACATGAAATTAACGCATTTACTGCCAAGTTACTCGGATTATATATATTTAACATATTTATATAATTTAAAATAATTATCTTCAAACAATAGCATACGTACTTTTTCTCAGAAACCATTCGAGAGATTTCTACAAAATTTTATCTGTTTAATCTCTTTCCATACAGTGAACGTCTCTCATGAGTATTTTCGAATATATCGAATAGGAAAATTTTAATAATTTTTAATTACGATTTTGTAAGTATAACGTAAAATTCGTGCAAATTCCAAGCACTCTTCCCCGTATCTCAGCCAATACTCAGACTTGTAAGATTTACTCTTGAGACAACGTTTATTGGGTATACAGAAAAAAGTGTACAAATTTTCGTAATTCTAACCTTCGTAAATCCTGAGAGAAAGATACATAAACTTTATAACAAATATGATTTCCAGGAAATGCGACTTAAAGTTCAACGTAATGTTTTTTTGTTTTTTTTTTCTTTATGTCAGTTCTTCAGAAGAACCAAGAACTGTACTCGTTTCCTCTTTCCCTTCAAGGATTCTCTTCTGGTTTCTAGTTTTTTGCCTTCTTTTCGTTACCAGGTCTTCAGCTGACTTTTCAGCTGCAGAGAGGTGCGGTAAACCTATTTTTCTCAAGATGTCTTGTGTGAAATTTCATATGTTAAGGGCCATTTTCTCTGATACCTTCATCCTCCCTACGTTACCTTCATTAATTACAAGAACTGCGTCATAAGTTGCAATTCTCACAGCTGTAACATATGAAAATGTGATTTTAGGGCTTCGTTTCCATACGAGGGAATATAGAGACTCTTTTTTGATTCCGGGTTTTCGCATTAACACACTTTTCTGAAAGTTCAGGTTCGCCCTGAAGCCTGTAAATGAGCTTAACATTCAGGATACAATTTTAAAGCCTCTTCTCGTGAATATATGGGTTGTTATCCCTCTGAGCCTGTAGATATTTACAACAGCTAATGTTTCACGGATGATGAATGGGATATTCACCTGCTGACACCACGTGGGAATATATGACCCATACTGTACTTTTCATGTTACTTACACTGGATGGGTTCTGTATGATAGCATTGCCGTAATACACTTGCGTACATCTCCGTCAATAGTACACGGCAACATAAGAACTGTTTGTTCATAAACAGAGCAGGTAGTTTGTAATTGTTTCTAAGATACGAAACGGTCGCAGATGATCTGTGAAATCAGATGGTATATTTCACAGCCTTCTAGACGAAGCCCTTGCAAGTTTGCTTGAAAGTAATACATGGAATCTTTGTTCACCGAGATAATATTGTAGTGTTGCTTCAAAAAGTGGACGTGGCAGGAAGGTCGAGTCACGCATTTAATTATTTCTCAAGCACCTCGGATGCGATTCCGCCATTGAAACTTTGAGAACTTATTGTCGCTGAATATAATAATAAATAAAAAGTAAATTCAAAATTGACATTTTCGGTCAATTTTATGAATGTCCCCTCTTAAAGCGAAATGGTCACTCCCATAACTGCGCAAGACCTTAGTACAGATGAGGCTAATTCAACACAGCCCTCGAGAGAGCTCTCATACCTATAATTCTAAAATTTGTAGTTTAATACAAATTGAACGGAAAATCTTCAGGGTTGTTAGACCGTGTCCTGTATCTTCTATGCGATCGACGTTTCAATCTCTCTGCTGGAATCTTCTACAGAATATTTTGGTGTGTACGGTTTGGTGACACTGTTCAGTTAGTTGTGGACACCACGAGATCCTGAAGAAGATTCCAGCTGAGGGATCGACATGTTGATCGCATAGAAGAAATATGACGCGGCCTATAGTCTGTCTGTAAATACAAGAGGGAGCAGCACTTTTGTTGGGGGGAAGTGGCCTTTCCCGGAAGAACGCTGCCAGCGACCTACAGGGGCACCCAAAATCAGTTTCCTGTTATCTGTCTAGTGGCGCAGATCGGCGTGCAGTGACATACGTCGTTTCTGTTGATGCACGACCCCCACAGTAATCCAAACTAAATTGTAAATTGTATCATCTGATGATGAATCGCCAGCCGTTCATGAATAAATGGAAATTGAAGAAAAAATGGCGATTGGTTGCAATAGTTCCTGAAACATCAAATCAGGTTTGCTTGAAATACGCGCTGTAAAGATCATGAGCGGTAGTTACCTTTGGGATTGGACGTGGAGAGTTGATATTAGTCAAGAATGCTTCAAGGCGACAAATACGGCATTATAAACACCTTACTGAGTTTCAACGAGGTCGTGTAATAGGGATACGAGAAGCTGATAGATCCTTCTGCGGTATTACACGAAGACTTGGCAGGAATGTAGCCGTTATGCGTGATTGCAGGCAGCAGAAGTCACGGGAATGTAAGGTCGCAAGGGGTCCGGAAGGCAAGTCGCACTGCCGAGAGGGAAGGACACGTGTTCGGCGTATAGCTGTGGCTGATCGTACTGCATCTGAGGTAACGAACTGTCACAAATCGGTTACTTAAAGTACAACTCCAAGCCGCATTCCCTGTGCTGCGCATTCCACTGACCCCAGACCACTGCCATTTACGACTTCAGTGGTGTTAAGCGGGAGATCATTGCCGGCCGCTGTAGCTGAGCGGTTTCTATGCGCTTCAGTCTGGAACCGACCGACCGCTACGGTCGCAGGTTCGAATCCTGCCTCGGGCGAAGATGTGTGTGATATCCTTAGGTTACTTAGGTTTAAGTAGTTCTACGTCTAGGGGACAGATGACCTCAGATGTTAAGTCCCATAGTGCTCAGAGCTATTTGAACCATTTATGAGAGCTCATTGGTTGCAGGTTGGGGCTTTGTTCAGTTTTCTGATGAAAAGTAGTTCTGCCTCGGTGCCAGTGGTCGCACTGTGTCGGTTAGAAGCACGGCATTACAGACAGACAAGAGCTACACTTGGAGTTATCATCTGGGGTGCAATTTCGTATGACAGCAAATTTGTATATCGGCTTTATGATTCGACTTCTTGTGCTACCATTCATGAGCAGCATTCGATAGGGTGATTTCTAACAGTACAACAATCGCCCACATATCGCTTTTGTAACCCAGCACGCTCTACAGAGTGTCGACATGTTGTCTTGGCCTGCTCAATCAACAGATCCGTCTGGGAAATCATCGCACCACAGCTCCAGCGTCATACACAAACGGCATTAAGCGTCCCTGTATTGACCGACGAAGCGCAGCACACATGAAACTACACGCCACAAACTGACAATTGACACCTGTAGAACACAATGAATGCACGTTTACGTACTTGTATTCAATATTCTGGTAGTTACACCAGTTGTTAATGTACCAGCATTTCACATTTTCAGTGGCTTATATCGTGCTTACATTAACCTGTGACCCTGCTATCTATGTTAATCAATTATGTTATCTAGACAAATGTATTCCCGAAATTTCGTCACTCTACATTAATTATTTTTTAGTGGTCTGATTTTTTATCCGTCAGTGTAGTATGAGTGACATTTGCATGGTCTTTAATGGGACCTACGGTAGTAATCGAAGGCAACATGACAACTACGGTGTACGTGAACATTACTGCGGACTTCCGGCACTTCTACATGCTAGTTAACCAACACGAATTCAGAAAATATTATTATTTTGATATCTAACTATTTCTTTATTCACACGAAGTAATGAGTGTTATCTAAAAAAAGATCTCTATCGAATGCAAGTTCCATATTTCAAGAAGGATTTTGATATTGTTCCCCGCAAGCGACAACTAATGAAACTGCGTATCTAGGGGATACCTCTCAAATTCGTGAATTGCTGTCTGTGAGGCCACAGTTCGTAGTAATTTACGGGAACACATCTACTGAAACGGGAGTGGTATGTCGGGTTCCCTAAGGAAGTGTTGTGGAGCTTCTGATGTACTTTATCTACATGAACGATTTAAGACATAATCTAGCAGCACTCTTAGACTGTTTGCAGATGATACTGTCATTTACCTTCTGCACTAGTAAAGACACCAGATGATCAAAACGGTTTGAAAAATGTTTTCGGCAAGACATCTGCATGGTGCGAAAAGTGGTAATTAGCCTAAACAACCAAAAGTGTGAAGTCGTCCAAATGAGTACGAAAAGAACTAATGCTAATTCTGCGTGACATGGGACCCTTACCAGATACGATTACACGATGGACCACACATAACGAAAGGCTTTCGATTCAGATATGTATCTAAGAATTACAATTACCAACCACTTGAAATGGAACCATGAGATAGATAATATTGTGGGAAAATGAACGAAAGACTACCTTTTATCGGCAGAACACTTGGAAGATGCAAAAATGTGCAAAAGAAACTGTCTAACCAACGCCTTTTCGTAGTCTTCTAGCCGGCCGGAGTGGCCGAGAGGTTCTAGGCGCTACAGTCTGGAACCGCGCGATCGCTGCGGTCGCAGGTTCGAATCCTGCTTCGGGCATGGATGTGTGTGACGTCCTTAGGTTAGTTAGGTTTAAGCAATTCTAAGCTCTAGGGGACTGATGACCTCAGAAGTTAAGTCCCATAGTGCTCAGAGCCATTTGAACCATTTGAACGTCCTCTTCTGTACTAATGCTAATTGTGCGTGACATGGAACCCTTAACAGATACGACTGATGGAAGACATCAGTTCAAACAAAGGCAGTTCGTTTTCTGTTATTACTAAAATATTCCTTTGGCAATTTGCAACAATGCGCTAGCACTTTACTAACTCAAATAAAATGGTTCAAATGGCTCTGAGCACGATGGGACTTAACATCTGAGGTCACCAGTCCCCTAGACTTAGAACTACTTAAACCTAACTAACCTTAGGACATCGCACGCATCCATGCCCGAGGCAGAATTCGAACCTGCGACCGTACCAGCAGCGCGGTTTCGGACTTAAGTGCCTAGAATCGCTCGGCCACAACGGCCGGCCTTTACTAACTCTCTTAGCCTAACGTACATTTCTTTGGTGACCATGACTGCATAAACATCATATATAGCAAAGTGTACCTATAGTTAATTATAGTCTAAAATGAGAACTTGTCTACTTATTTATTGTATTTTCATCTGCATCGTCTTCCGTATCGTCCTCCGTTTGGATTATCGCCCATATGAAGTTTATCATCTCGCTGCATGCAGACTTGCCTTGTGTGTGGCCGTGGGCGTAGGAACTCCCCGTGTGATGCCTTTGAAATTTTGTCTGCTAGTGTATTTGTGCCCATTCTATTTCATTTCTAAGGTCGTCTCTTGTTTTGCGTTCCATAAATGTGTCCTGTACCTGTGTTGTGTCCCTCAATTGTATGTAGCTACCGCAGAATAGGACTGGGTGTTCGGGAAATCCCATCTTCCCGCATGTTCAAATTGGTGTCTGCCTCAGACCCACGTGGTGCAAGTATGTGGGATAAGGTCTGTCTCCTGTTAAAAAATGCACCAGGCCACGCCTAGCATCGGCATGTTTCATTCTTAACTTTTCAGTGTGTCAGGAAAGTATCCATCCCTTACCACTTGTGGCCCACTCATCCTGTCAGGTTCCCGTTCGCCAGAGTTTAAGCTGTCGCTTGTTTCTTAAAGACACGCCGGTTGTATAGTTAACTCGCTCCAGGCTACCCATATTTAAATAGTACAGTGCAGCCTGAGTCCTCCTTATAATATCTGTCGGATAGCTTCCGAATACTACGTATATGGCTTCCACCGATCTGTTGCCGAAAGCTCCCGATAGTCTAAGAAAACTTCTCCATCATTGCCCAACCGCCTTACTGTTGGTGGCGAAGGTTAGCCCATATACTTACTGCAAAACTGAGTACTGATTTGAAGAGCGCACAATGATATGACCTTATTATTGACAAGGATAGTTTGCATTGTTCCGAGTTTAGTTCAGCCAGTTCGTGTAGTATTTTTTCTGCCTTGTCTGTAGTTATCCCAGGTGTTCGTGGAACTTTTCATCTTTGTGTACTACTAGAAACGTGTTACTACCATTCTTTTCTTCTGTGCGTCCTCAATTTTTATTGAAGGATCCCTTTGTCTGGAGTTTGTTTGCGGTGCACCATTGTGTGACTGTATGTTGTGTGCCATTTGAATTCCCTTCTAGCTGGGCTCTGCTGTTAGCAGGAACTACTACCACTAGCGTAGGCGACAACTCCGTCTATCCTGTTGTCACCACACTAAAGTTCTACGAAGGGTCCAATAGTTATGTCCCAGAAGATGCGTCCACAGATAGATCCCTTGGCAGTTCTCCTGATTACCTTGCGGCTACCCAAGTGCCATTCTTCTACCCAATCCCTGCAGTAATCCAAGGGAGTGTTGTACAAGGAATAGGGCAGTTCCAATTAACTTAAATAAGCAAATAGTGCAGGCCACCATAGGTTATCAAAGCACATACGATGTATCTACCTCAGGGGCTCTCAAACTTTTTCCGTAGCGCCGCCCTTCTGAAACATAAATAAATTATTTTGCCCCCCCCCCTCCCCCGCACCCCCTATTTTCCATTCTCTCCAAAGCAGTTCTGTGCTTGGCACAAAACGGCCCGCGATATCTGTTTACTTATGTCTAATTAATCCAACTGTTAGCTACAACAATAAAAATACTAACAGAGAGCAGTGTTCGAGCACATCAGAGTTAGACCATTTTTTAGAATTATGATACGTTTGTGTTACTCAAATATGCTGAAAGTTAACAATTAACCACAAGGGCGACTGGAATCTCAAAAACATGTTATTAATTTATATCGCCATGAAACCATGCATTCATAGATTACAACTGGTTCATAAATAACCGCGGCTTCATGTGCAGTTACTGGAACTGAGAAAAAGTGTGTGTTTCGCTACATGTGTTTTTACAAATTAGCTCACAAATTAGTTAGTTAGTTAAGGCTTATTTCCATCTATATTGATTCTAATTCATTTCGAATGTTTTGATATCTGAAAGATACCAGTGGACAGATGACGGCTGAACAATAATCAAAATTTAAATACTCATTTCAAAACTGTTATATTCAAACTGATCATCTAAAGGAGAAACAGACAAAAGTAAAAACACACCCAGTTTAAAATTTGGAAATTTTCTAACACTTGCATATTTAGTGTGGCGTGTGTGCTTGAACCTGTGAAGAAACCAGATGCAGTCTTGCCTGAATCTTTGAAACGACAATCACAGATCCCCTTCCAGTTACAACCGAGGCCGATGTTTCGTCTAGATCAGGGATCCCCAAACTATTTTGGACAAGTGACCCCTTTTCCAAAAAGAACTGTTACCTCAGACCCCTATGGCCAAATTACCTACTTTTAAGATCAACCCCCTTATTCATAATTGTCCGCTGACTTAAAACAGCTGCTACAGAGTGTTATTTTTCATTCTGACTTAGGTCAATAGAAGAAGACAGAGTGAGAATTTACAATGCTTTAAGTTAGCTATGTAATAACTTTGTAATCTCTTGAAATAAATGAGTACTTATATGAGTTATTATCGTTTAAGTTCCAACGAATTTCAAAATGCAAATGAACTTTCAACCTAAGTGCAAGCTAGTTAAATAGTAAAATATCAGGAACACGTTTGGACTTCATCATGAATTCGTTCGTGTTAAATCGAGTAAGCGTCAAATAGAGAGCAAGTCAAAACGCGCCTGAAAGACTTACGCTCGAACTCATTGTCTTACACAAACTTGTCCACACAGACTTGCCGAGTTTTTCATCTTGTACGAACTTGAGACTTTACATTACTACAACAATGCTATTTCCTACAAAAATACTAATTATTCTTAGTACACGTAACACAACATAAACAATACAGTACCCACCTATCTTGAAAGTTGTAAATAAGAACTTGTGTTAATTTAATAGGGGTCGATTTTTAGACCTCGTCGACCCCCAAAATCAGTTTTCGTTGTCGACCCCAAGGAAACCCCAAGGGGTCGATATCGATCACTTTGGGAATCCCTGGTTTAGATTAACGGCCTTGCGGAAAATGTTGACTTACACGTGTAACTTCAAACGAAGGATAATAATACGTCCACTGCCCGTCGTGCTAAATTGGGATACTCATTCCGAGTCGACACACAAAAATTTTCAAGAGACTTCGATTTAAATTCGTTTACAAGTGTTCTATCACGTGAGATTTCTATTAGTTCTTCCAGTTCTATTGTTGACTGGTGGTCTGTTATGTTAGTACCGAACGGATTGTAGATCCAGTCACACGTCAAGAAGGTAATGAAGATTTACCATCGATTTGTTGACCTATGTTTTCGAGATTTGCTACGCCTATCCTACTAATTTAACCTACAACTAACTCACTTTCCTTTACGAAACCATTCGGACGATAAAACATCTCGTAACTATCCTTTTCCGTCTGGGCTTTCCCAAATCCAAGTTTAGTTATAATACAACCACTTTCTCACTTAGAAAAGCTGTATCATTATTTCAGCCTTGAAGTGATACATTAATATCAGCCAGTTTCTCAAAAACATCGTCCAAGTTGCACAATATTAGAAGCCATTTTTTATCCAGAAACAAAGACGTGAGTGTAGCACCACTGTTCAGCAGGATAACATGAAGTTCATCCTTCAGCTCCAGAAAGCGACGAAGAACGTAACCACGAGACAACCAACGTACTTTCGTATGCAATAGAACCGAATCAGGACTATCCATCTCCTCCAAGAATGGAAAATAGCCTACTGTTTAAAGCTCGAGCTTTCACAACATTTACAACACTGACTACATCGTTCAGCACTTCATTGGCTTCCAGTTATACTGCTTCAGAAGCCACTACATCCCTGTGCATCATCCAGTGTGTGAATTTTACAGAAGGAGAAACAACACACCTTCTTGCCATGAACCCTCTTTTAATTCCAGAAAATACTGACACCCCATCCGTACAGATACTAACACAATTTTTCGATGACGGGTCGGTAACAATACAGAAATTTACAAGAAAGAAAATATCTTCTGCTGGAGTTCTTCTTCCCAAAGTGCGAAATAGAAAGTCTTTGTGCATTTTCATTTTCATAACAGTAGCGTGGAGAGGAAAAGAAGCTGTGGTCGATTTCTGATATTAGCAGTGTCATCGAGTTGCAAGGCGAATTTGGGCTATACTGAAGACATGGTATCAATTGATTTTTCATGTCAGTGGCTATTGCATCAATAGCAAGAGCTATGGTATCATCTGAGAGTAATATCGACTTCAGACTCTCACCAAAACTTTCTCCATGCATGATTTCGCACGTTTCCACGGGAAGAAGTAACTTCTCATAAATAACGTGTTATTGTTTTGATTTAGCAGATTAAGCAAAATACCTCTACGGATGCTCTCAGGCCTTTCTTATGAACTGGTACCAGTTTTCTGAGGATCCCGACATTTGATTTTAGCTGTTGCTCATGATATTTAAAAATTCTGTGGGTTATACGTACACAGTCTGCATGTCTCTTTAGTTTCATGCTATCGTTGGCTAAAATTTCCAAAGAATAGGTTGTAGTTGTTACTCATTATTCCAAAGAATCCTGGTCAAGCCCGATGTGAGATAACCAGCTTGATTCTTACTCACTTTCATTTTGCTTGTAGAACTAACATTGATGATAGGAGCAGAGGAAGATGCGAGACAACTTTGATTAGCCTAAATTCGAATCTTTTCCGTTATTGGAACTGTTTACTTTCGAAGGAGACGAGACGCTCTGTGAATCACTTCTATGGGGTATCTTGCTGTCACTAATAATCAGTTAGATATACATGGGAATGTCACTTTATTTTAACTCCGGTTAGGGACTTCCACGAAATACGCGCTAGAATTTGACATCTCGCTAAACTGCTATTCAAAGATAGCAGTTTAGCGTGGCTGAAATCGAGTGAACAGTCACAATGGCTGTGATTAGCAGTCTATTCTAGCAGCCAGTGCTGCAAGGAAATAGCAGTCACGTTGTCAAGCGGCTTATTGTTATTAGTGGTTGTTAAGTGTTTGGTAAACAGATAACGCTGCGGGTGTTCGGTGACATGGGCTATGTGATGAAATATTACTCGCGACTTTTTCAGCGTTCCTGTTGGCAGGCTGTATAGGTCAGTTCTTATAAAATAAGACAGCACACTAATGACTTGGGAGCTTCCTGGCTTGCTTCATGGAAATAAGATCTTGACGCTAGCTATATTTGTTCACCGGAAATCTTTGCCGTATATAAAATCAAATATAAATATTTCCATTGAATCTCTCGCTGTTGTAGGTTGTTGGTGGAATATTAATTAATATTATCTTTCATTAATATCTCAGTAGCAGAAATAGTAAGAAACTTCTACTTTTCATCTCGTTCATGAAGATATGGACTCGGCTTCTTCCATGTAGTGAGATGTCGCCTTTCAGTATTGTTGGACAAAGCACTGCGTTCAGAGTTCACCGTGAATTGGAGTAGTGTGTGAATGTAATAAGTTTTACTTTGCCCACAATATTCCAGCGCAGCGCAATCTGACTGCTCAAAAAAAAATTACAACCTGACTTCAAATAATTAATTCAAAGGAATGGCCCTGACTAAAAAGAAATCTAAACAATAACCTATACATTTCATCATGCACTTACCTCACAAAAATCTTCATTACGCGAACTACTACAATACAGTGAGCTTCAATACTGTCATCTAAATAAAAGATTCTAACTACTAAAGCCACTAACTACTACAAGGCATATGGTTAGCAAAGGAAAGATTTTGTTGCAAACCAAATAATGTATTTTTTTACCTTAAAAAATAATGTGACATCCAGTTCAGACACAAATATAAATCGTCATTGACATCTAGTACAAAGGCATATACTCAAGAATAATATTCAATCTCGTAGTCGAAAATGCACAGATCGTTAGCCTACGCTAACACTTCAGACCTCTACCCTCCATGAATGCTAAGGTCTCACATCTAACATCCATCACTGCTGGCTGTTCACCTCCAACTGCCCTACAGAACTGCCATTATTGCTGGAGACTAACTTCCAACTGCCCAACAGTACTGGCGATTAACTTCCAACAACGAGTCCGACCAGCCACAGAGACTCTTACATAGAAAGCCAGTCAGAGATCCAATGCAAAGCGCTACACAGCGCTGCCAACACAGAAGCAGCCCACTTACAAGTTCATATGAGTGCTGCTTATCCCAAAGGCTGCACTGGGGCAGTAGCCAATAAGAAAGGATTAAAATTACATCGCGTGTCATTGTATGGTTTGACTATTTGTGCTTAGAGGTGGTAAAAGGAACATCAGGTCCGGTAGCGATTCCATGTTAATCTATCACAGCCCAATGATGTATCCCTCAGTTCAGAACGGCCGTGATTCAAATCTTCAATTGATAACCTAAATGTAGTGTTTCTATTATTTCTCTTAATCGTTAAAGGGATAGTTGCTTTCAACAGTCCAGTACTAATTTTCTTCTCCCTCACTGTACAGCAGAGACTTCATGTTCCCCACTGGCCTTGACGTGACTTGTACACTGTACTCTGACATTCCTTCACCAACGTAGAAGGAATGTTTCCATGATATAGCTAGTGCCTTCAGCACTTGATGCAGCACAATAAAAGTAAACAGTACACAGGGGTAACGCCTGTTGCGACCGGGTCACTGCGAGAAGCGATCTCTGACATATGACAGGGAGCTATAGTCCAATTCTTTTATCTTGGAGGTTCGCGCCCGCCCGCCGAGACGCGGGTGATTGTTGCGTTGCCAGTTGTAGCGCCATAGCATAGTTTGCAAACTTAACGTTTAGGGGGGGAGCGCGCAGTTTATGAAGTAAAGCCACCACGGCCGAATTAACCCTTTCGCTGCTACAGAGACGTCTTCCCCGCATTCCGCGCTGTGCGCGATTTTGTCATCACTGCACTGCTCGCCTGTGCAGACACACGCTGTTTCGACTGCTTTGACACACTTTATCATTCGATTTCACAAAAATTATTTGGCCCAAAAATTTGATTTTTACACATCTTCTTGAATGATCCCTTCCCCCCATACATGACTTAAGTTTGCTTCGATGTTCGACGCAGTTATTGTGCAGCATTAGATGTAGTAAACCAATGCACGAAATTTTGAAGAGTTTGCAGAGGTAAAAGTCCATAGCGTATACTTTCCGTATGGTCGAGTTTAGTTGCCACTAGAAATTTTAAAAAATTACATTCAAACGAATAAAACTCATGAAGTAAGACACTTCGATATTGTTTTTAAATAAAGAAAATATTACGCACCGATCAAGACTTGAAATCGGAATATTTCACTTAGCAGCCATACACTTTAACCAGCTAGCGCAGCTCGTCATTCAAAATGTCTCCCAGAGGAGTTTAATGTATCACGCAAAATACCGACAAACACTGTTGGTATGATTATGAATTACTCACGTTTTGTCGAAGTACAATGGGAAATTACCGCTGTTCTTTATTGCGAATAAGTGGTTAGTGAGAATGATACAAACACCTGTCGTTGTTATCGCCTGAATTACGAGGCTTATTGTTTGTTTGGTTTAATTAATTAATAGAATATGAAGCAATTGGTACGAAGAATGCTTTGTCCAAAGTTTCTGTAAAAGAAAGTGTGCTATCAAGACATTGTCTTTATTCAATTACTTTATTTATGACTGAACGTTTCTAAAACTGAAGACACTCGTCCGTGCTCTGCACTGCAGTCGAGCTCTGGCAACGTCGCTCTCTGTTCATTGGCTGGCTGTGTTTTGTGACGTCAGATGCGCAGAACGAACCTAAACTCGGCCGCCGTCATAAATGACGCGCACTTTAGCATGTTACCAGTCCTTCCAGTCGTTATTGCCAGTAGATACATCCTGGCGACGCCGCTGCTTCTTTACTCAAGCAGCTTCTCACTTGACCTCAAGAGAAGTTCTAGTGCTCCCTGACTCAGACAAAAATTTGAGGAATTGGAATCAAACCCAAGTCCTTCGGTACTGAAGGCAGTGACGCTAACATTTTTTTTTTAGTGTTAATATTTTTATTCAACAGGTATAAGGGGTATTCAAAAGAAAATGAACGAAATAGTACGGCAGGAGTAATTGAAGCTCCCATTGCTCCCACTTGAACTTGGCCATTGCAATTTGTGTGACCCTGGAGACCTGTGAGTGCGCGTTATCGTGGAGCAGAACCAGTCCTTCGTGAGCAGCTCCGTGTTCCAGGAATCGGATCTTGGATATCGAAGACGATGAGCATCACCTCCAATTAACTGCTGCTTATTAAATTGACCAGCAAGATAAATATCAATAGCCTTCAAGCTGCGATACACAGGTACACTGCGCCGCCAGCGACGACGCCATGCACGTCGCAGAGGCATTGCTGTGGCACGTTAAGGAAAGGAGATAAGGATCTTTATTGTCTATAATATATCATACAATCACCGTTAATCTTTATTTTACAATTGCCATTACCAACTTTGGCCCATATAAACAAGTACTCATCAGCATTTAACTTCTTCTTCTTCTTCCTAGTACTCAAAACAAATGGCATGCTTGGAACCAGTGTACCATAAGGCTGTTTAGCCAACAGTCCTGCAGTCTCGGAAATACTCCATGTCTTCCAAGTGAGTATATTAGCATCAGGAAAAGCTTCAAGGCCACTTGTGTTAACGTGCCACAGCAATGCCTCTGCGACGTGCATGGCGTCGTCGCTGGCGGCGCAGTGTACCTGTGTATCGCAGCTTGAAGGCTATTGATATTGACCTTGCTGGTCAATTTAATAAGCAGCAGTTAATTGGAGGCCCTAATGTCTTTCGTGGACTGCATCTGAACTTTACCTGTGATGTACAGGCTGTGTTTGGAGGTAGTACTTGGCTCACACTTGCTGTTGTGTGGGGGAATCAAGCAGATTATGGTGGCCTTGAAGCTTTTCCTGATGCTAATGTTCTCACTTGGAAGACATGGAGTATTTCCGAGACTGCAGGACTCTTGGCTAAACAGCCTTATGGTACACTGGTTCCAAGCATGCCATTTGTTTTGAGTACTAGGAAGAAGTCTGTTTAGCCCACAGTGCTCAGAGCCACCCAATGATATTTACACTGAGGTAACAAAATTCATGGCATACCTCCTCATATCGCCTGCTGAGAGTATGGCTTTGAATCTTTTCGTGGGAAGTGTAGATGAACGATTCCATTGCAAGTATGTGTCACTACGTTATCCCAAATCAGCATATGCAAGTTTCAATCCGTTTGGTTGTCATGACGTTTCGAACCTTTTCATTTGGACACACCTTATATTTTGGAACATGATATTGTCTGTTATGTTTGTCTATCAGCCTGTTGAGGGAGCAATAGTCTCAAGCCGTTTCACAACTATTGCCCAGTTTCATCCGCGAAGACGATCGACTTTTGCATCAACTTTGTCCCACTGCTTCAGTTACTGAGCTTTGCTAGCGGGTCTTGTTTCACTGCTTTTTTGATTACTAGCCTGTGAACCACAGAAACGTTCTCTACAGCAGACGAAATGGCAGTTCCAGTGCTTTCTGGTTGTGCTGACATTAGATCTCGTGCTTTTCCTTCAACAAATTCGAAAAAACAGTATGTCATAATTATTCCTAAATAGAGCTCACACTCTCTATTAATTTCCGATACAGTGTATGCTTTCACCTCTAGTAATATGTGGATGTTATAAAAGTTCCATATTTATCTTCGGCTTTTAGTTCGGATATGTTTTACCCCATGATAGCCGGCCGGAGTGGCCGAGCGGTTCTAGGCGCTACAGTCTGGAACCGCGCGACTACTACGGTCGCAGGCTCGAATCCTGCCTGGGGCATGGATGTGTGTGATGTCCTTAGGTTAGTTAGGTTTAAGTAGTTCTAAGTTCTAGGAGACTGATGACCTTAGACGTTAAGTCCCATAGTGCTCAGAGTCACCCCACGATATTTACACTGAGGTAACAAAAGTCATGGCATACCTCCTCATATCGGGTCAGACCACCTTTATTCCCCGTGTAGCCCAGAAGCTCGTCGTGGCATGGACTCGACAAGTTTTATGAAATCCCTTGCAGAAATACTGAGTCATGCTGCTGCCTCTACAGCTGTCGAAAACTCCGAAAGTGTTGTCGGTGCAGTATTTTGTGCACAGGCTGACCTCTAGATTATGTCCCAAAAACGTTCTGCCAGGGCGATCAAATCATTCTCTCTAATCATCCAGAATGTTCTTCAAACCAGTCGCAAAGGTAGCACGAAGACATGGCGCATAGTCCATACCACTTGCATCGTTTTTTGGGGACATGAAGTCCATGAACGACTGTAAATGGTCTCAAGTATACGAACATAACCAATTCCAGTCAATGATTGGTTCAGCTGGACCAGAGGACCTAGTGCACTTCATGTAAATACAGCCCACACCATTATGGGGCCAACACCAGCTCGCACAATGCCTTGTTGCCAGCTTGGATGCTTGGATTCGTGGGATATGTGCTACACTCGAACCTACCATCACCTCTTACTATCTGAAATCCTGACTCATCAGACCAGGTCACGGTTTTCCAGTTGTCTCAAGTCCATCCGATATGGCCACCATCCCAGGAGAGGCGCTGCAGGCAGCATCGTGCTGTTATCGAAGGCACTCGCGTCGGTCATCTGCTGCCACAGCCCATTCATGCCACATTTCGTCACAGTGTCCTAACGGAGACGTTCGTCCTCCGTCCCACGTTGATTTCTCGCAGTGTTGCTTGTGTGGTAGCTCTGACGCCGCTGTTCTCTGTCAATAAGTGAAGGCCGTTGTCCGTGGTGAGAGGGTAATGCCAGAAATTTAGTATCCTTAGCACACAGTGGTTCTTGGAATATTGGGTCCTCCAACGACTACTGAAATGGAATGGTGGTGGCGGTGGTGGTGGTTAGTGTTTAACGTCCCGTCGACAACGAGGTCATTAGAGACGGAGCGCAAGCTCGAGTTAGGGAAGAATTGGGAAGGAAATCGGCCGTGCCCTTTCAAAGGAACCATCCCGGCATTTGCTTGAAACGATTTAGGGAAATCATGGAAAACCTAAATCAGGATGGCCGGAGACGGGATTGAACCGCCGTCCTCCCGAATGCGAGTCCAGTGTGCTAACCACTGCGCCACCTCGCTAGGTGAAATGGAATGTCCCATGAGTCTAGCTTCAACTACCATCCCGAGATCAAAGTCTGTCAATTCCTGTCGTGCGCCCATAATCACGTCGGACACTTTTTCACATGAATCTCCTGAGTACAAACGACAGCTCCACCTATGCACTGCCCTTTTATACCTGGTGTACCCGATACTACCGCCATCTGTATATGCGAAATCGCTGTCTCATTACTTTTGTCTCTTCATTGTATAAGGGAAATGTCCTCGGGTCTCCATCGGCCCTGAAACGATGTGGCTGTAAGCTGGTGAAAGGCCATATCGCCGTCGTAAATCGAAGACAGGATGGCGCGTGCTTCTACCTGTGGTTCAGGATAAGATATAACACAAATAATAACAATCAACTATTAAAGAATTCTATGGCTTCGAGTATTAATTAGTTTGTTAACTGTTTACTTCCTGTTTTCTTACATAAAAATTCACTACTCAAAAACGAATTTTGCAGTAATCTGAGTTTCTTTTAATTCGTTGTTGACATAACTGTACTGTTATGTTGAGACACATGACAGAAAAATTAGCGTAGATGGGCAACCCATATTCACAGAGTTTGACAAAATATCTCAAGTATCTAAATTTAAATACCTGGGAGAAATCATTCAACCGTATGAATGAAATCGCAAAGGAAGCAAAGGGAATAATGTAATTACAAAACTGCTACGGAATTACGTGGAACAGGAACAACAAAAATCAGTATCTCGACACGCAAAATTAAAACACTACTTCACAGTAGTCGAACCTGAAGTGTGTATGTGCAACAGAGCCTGTAATTGTTGGAGGTAGATCATTAACTAAAGACACAGGAAAAGCAGAAAGGAAAATAGAAAGGAAAATTTTGGGTCCGGTTTGTGTTGAGGGAATCTGAATGAGACCGAAGTCTAAAGAGCTACAACAAAACTGGAAAAAACCACTCTCAGCAAAACAATACTTAAATTTTACTGCCACATTCTCAGAATGAACGATAAAAACTTACCTGAAAGATTCCTTAACTTGTCCTCAGACCGAAAGCTGAAAAGAACTGGATACATGAAACTGAAAGTGATCTTCAGAAAATAGGCATTGCAAACAAAATTCTACAGGACAAAGCTGCATCTTTAATTAACAAGCATCAGTTTAAAGCTAAACCAACTGTTATATCGAAGAGGATATGGACAGTTGTATGCAAGAAAAACTAGTGGGAAGATAAACAGACTCTCAAAAGAAAAGAAGAAGAGAGAAGGAAAGGAAGAAATGTTGCTGAATGAGCCACTCTTAGAAGCTACCATTGAAACGTCCACTTAGAAGAACTGTACACGACTGTGCTTAAACTGGCACACAATATTTTTAGCGCAACGCAATCTGACTTCCAAAAATCCCTACGAAAGAATGGCCCTGACTAACATTAACCTATACGTTTCACAAATCACTTATCTCTCAAAAATCTTCGTTACTCAAGCTACTGCAATACAGCGAGCGCCACTACTGCCAACTAAATAAAAGATTCAAACTACGGATGTCACTAACTACTGAGGCACAGTTAGCAAATGAAAGGTTTTAATAGAGAAAAAACAATGTATTTACCTTAATAGTCATAATATATATATATATATATATATATATATATATATATATATATATATATATATATCAGTTCATGACACCAATTCTTACAAATTTCAAAACTCCTCCATCTCTCTCCCCACGTCCACCACTGCTGGCGGCTCACCTCCAACTGCGCAACGCTACGCGCTGTTAGCATCCAGCTGCCGCTGCCCAACACTACAATGGCGAGTATTACAACAATGCCAACCAGCCACAGACTGCACACGGCACAGTCAGTGATTTTCATATAGAGCGCTACGTGGCGGCGGCGTTACCAATAAAAAAACCTAAACAGCCTACTTACATAGCCCCCATGCTCCCCACAAAAAAATTTACAAGTTGTTTTGGGCAGTGGCCAATACAGATTTGAAAATTTTTTTCATAATTACAATAACAAAGAAATGAAATGCACACACTTATCGATACAATGTTGGTCAAAAGCTAAAATTTTCTCACAGTCCATAAAGACAGTCATGATCATTCATCACAGTAAAATTGCAGTGTTTTTCTCAAAGTCTGAGTAGTAAAAGAAAATGCACACAGAAGTAGTGGATTTCCATGCCGTCTTGAAGAAGTAGTGTTGTCCTTCCAACGGAAAGACAGTGCTGACTCTTGACATGCAGACAGGAAATGGACCACAACAGAGCAAACCCACAGCAGTGTCAGTCGAAGTTTTAAAGAATATTGGTTGGTAGGTCGTCACAGAGTAGACCCATTGTAGTCCTGGTAGAGATTACGGTATTGGTGGGCCACCAGAGGTGTAGACCCAGTGCAGTCCTTGTAGAATAATAGTATTGGTGGGTCATCAAAGGTGTAGACCCATTGTAGTCCTTGTAGAAATAGCCAGCAGCCATCTGTTGTGACTGTGCAGGTGCACAGTAACGATCGAAGAGTCTTGTGGAGAATATAGCAAGTCCATCAACCACCACTTGTGCACGCACAAAGTTTTTGGAATTGTCCTTAGAACCAGCAATGCTGATGTCCAGTCCCTTGCTGAATTATTAACACACATGCAAACACTATCAGTTCTTCTTCTCACATATTGTCCATATACTATGACCAACAAAAACGTGTGCAGTGAAATGTGATTTACAAGTTATTTAATTTGATGAACTGGTGTCAATTACAATTTTATAACATAAAAATACAATAACAAAGGTACAAAATACATCTTTAAAGAACATAACAATACAGATAACATTTGCAGTAGTACAGGCTTTACAAAAGAATCGAAATAGCAAATACATCAGTGTTACAAAAATTATAAGTACATACATAAAAGATCAGAATAACTTTTGAAACATCAACTTCACACATGAGCATTAGAACAAAACAGAATAAATAATGTGTAAACATCTTTACGAAGTAAATAACATGTTATTAATGCAAATTATATTTGAGGATAACAGTATTCCTCATCATAGTGAATGTAGCTTAGTATTAGAAGAAAAAAAAAATTCTATGAAACAGTACACAGAGACAAGAAGAAAACAAATACACAAGGGTACACAAACACATAGTGGGAGAACACAAAAGGAAAGGACAGGGTTTGTTTTCACTGTAACATTTGGTACTGCAGTCGAACCCAAAACTTCATTCCATAGATCTTTCGTCTTATTTCAACATTTGTTTCAGCCAAAAAAAACCTATCCAAGCATGCTTTCTGTATTCTGTTCGCATCCTCTTTCGAAAATAGTTTTTCTCCACTGTGCACTACTTTTTTTGGCCAAACCATTTTCTTATAGCTTCTCAATGCTTTTCTTCCAATTCATCATAGTTAGTTTCTTACATAGTCTACCCCCTCTTAAGCTAACTTAAACCTACTGAGCTCAGATGCTAAACTAAGGGACGACACAATGCAGCAGCGCAAAACAAATTAACACAAACAGCAATGACCCAAAAAAATGCAGATTTGCAAAGCAAGCAGCAATAAATGTAATAATTTATATCTAAACATGACAAAGCTGAAACAGAAAAAATATTACAGTAAAAATGTGTAATACCTATGTCACATCTTAACACTAGAGTGATGCATCACTAGAACATACGCTAACAGATAAGTTACCAAATCGTAAAAAAAATTATTTTTGTAAGTCCTGTGAAGGGAAATGTCTATTTGTGCACTCTTTTCTAAGGAAGTACATCATAAAATGATTCTTTACTGGGTCTGTAGACAGAAAGTAGTTATATTAGTACATGTATTAAATTTTAATTTAAACAATGCTGCGTTGCAACAAGAAACTAGATATTAAACAAAATAGGTAAAGCAAGGCGTGAAACGTCATTCGCTAGCCATAAGGCATTTCATAATGCAGTAAACAATTTTCCAACTAGCAAAACAATAGACATGAAACGTTGCTCATCATTTCATTTCAGTAAATATCATAAATTAAGAACTCTACAGTGTAATCATGTTTTCAAGTTTGAGGGTGTCGTATTTAGGATGCTTTCTACAAAGGAATGTCAATAGCGAGGATAATGGCCTCTTTTTTTTCCACCTGTGCTTCTGACAGGCACACACTAATGGCTTTTTTCCAGGCGCCTGTCGCGCAGCTGGGTGCCCACGACGCATTACGTGCAGGTGATCACTTACCTTTCTTACTGAAAAATTTACGACATCAGTTTCCGCTACAGTGACAGTCACATATAAAAATATTTTCACAGGGTGAGAATTTGCGTTACAAATCTGTAGAAACAAAATCCTTTAAATATAATAGTGTCCAAAAAATTTTCATCGGCATTGTAATACATTCACACATTTACATACATTTCATAACTCTTAAAGTACGATTCTTGGTTTCCAACAACCTTTTGCACAAACCAGACTCCCTAACCACTATTCATTATTCCTTGCTTTATTACACATATACATATTTGTCGACATTTCTTCAATATTTAATCATAAGAAATACATAGCATAATCAAATTCCTCACATAGCATCAGTCTATTGATCATAAACATACCACAACAGCGTAATACACATCGTCATCATAACATCATAAAACCTCAGCCAAATCTCAAAATCGTCGTGGCCTCCTATTTCAAAACCTAAAAAAAAAATCTGTGCTCATGTCAAAAGTGTCATCTACCTCAAACGTACTTCAAAAATCATGACCCCATACCAAATACATCATTCAAAGCTCTCATAGTATCACAATGGTTCTGAAAAAATATGAACAGTTCACAAAGTACAGACAAAATACAACTTCGTAAGTGTGAAGTTATCCAATGGTGTAATTACGTAAACATCTGTCACTGATGTAGTAAAGTAAATGTTTGTCTCTCTCAGTTAAATGATCAGATAGCTGTGTAATTTATGTGTTAAAGAAATATGGTACCGATGTGTAAAGTTGTATAAACAAATACCATATTAGCTAGGGCTCCTTGTGCTTGCCAAACACATGGTACACAAAGTAAGCGTGTTCCCCCCTGAGGAATAATGTAATTATATCCTCAGGTGTTACAGATTACAGCAATGGAATGAAATGTATCACGTAAAACTTTCTTTGTAATTCAAATATGTTGAAAAATTAATAGTTTAATGCGTGTCCTGTAGCGCTAAATGTGCGTCTTGCTGTAAGACAATCTCTGTGGAAGTGTCGTAGTTATTGTCCTCCGAAAGCTAAGTTCTGCAGAAGTCAATGTACTTACCTCATGATAAACGAAATTGAAATGCTTTGCGTATAGATATCTTAGTTATTACGCTTATTGCCGTGATGAAGTAAGTACTGTACTGTACGTATTGTTGTGCTACAGAAAAGATTGTCTCATTGTAGCTATACCACAAACGTTACCACTAAAACATGTTTTACTTTCCAGAAAAATTCAGAAAAACTGTGCAGATATAAAACAGATAAACTGCAAAAGCAACATTGTAAATTGTCACTCATTTGTAGCGTCGTGATAAAATCGTGTAGCTGTCACATAAACTAACCACTGTATCATCTGGTATCTCACAGAAAGTACTTTAAATCCAGAATGTATTTTCAAGTAAACCAAAATGTTGCATTAAACTGGTAAATGTTCTAAGTATGTGAGCCTTATAGTCGTTACGTAATCGTGCAACTAACAAGCAAGAATATACACACAAAATGACACAGTGATGTCTGTTCACTATAACAATGCACTCGTAAATACTGTCTAAATATGTTCCGTAGGTTCTAGACTGGATAGTGAACTTCAAAACATTGTCGCATGTTAGTTTCTCAGTGTGACAAATTGTACTAGTAGCGTGAAGTGAAAAATTTTATGGTAAAGACTAAGTTAAAAAGCAGATTGTCTCTCAATAAACGGTTTTACATGTGAAATATAGTGCAATTCTTTACTCTTCATAGTACTCAGAGTTTGAACTGAAAAGCAATTATCATGTGATTACGTCGGTAAGGAACACTGGAATTTTGCTCAAGGTTAGCTTACGTTATTTTTCTCTGAGACATCCGGCGCACGCGGCTGCCTGCGGTGTGAGTCATTGTCTGTCTCTTTGTTGGCGCGCGCCGTTATTGGGATTAGGAGACCTAACTTCTACAAATTCACCTTGACGAGAAGGCCCTGACCTGTTTGAAGCTCGCCAGTTCTGATGGAATTCAGCTCTGTCGTTTTGTCGGTAGTTTACATAGTTTCTTGTTTGTCGGTCATGTGGTGGAGAATTTCTCCCGGAATCGTAACTGCGCGCTGAACTGTTGCGTCTGAATTTATTCTGTCTCCCTTGATAATAATAGTTCTGGTTACCATATTGTCTGTTTCTCTGATTGTCTCTGTGATAGTCATTACCGCGTAGAGGTGACCTTTCCCTGTAATTATTACTACTCTGCCAACGGTTGTCATACGGGTGGTGTCTGTTTTGGTCACGATTTGTATTGTGAGAATAGCCTTGTCGTGTCCAGTTATTATTTCTTTCATCGCGGAATTGCGACGGATGTGACCTGTAATTTTTGTGTTCCTGTTTTCGCGTTCCGCGATTGTCAGTGTCAATTTCTAATTCTTGTAAGAGTCCCTGAAAAGCTTCAATGTCGTCTTTGCAACGGCCTGCCAAAATAATATGCCGTAAATGTTCAGGCAATTTGATTAAGCAAATGCGGATGAGTTCTGAGGGGCTGTAAGGGTTTGAAAGATACTGATTCTTATGTAACATCTCTTCGAAATATTTGACAAGACTGGAAAATTCCGATTGTTCAAAGTGTTTCATCATTATGATGCTATGTTTTACTCGGTCTTGTGTAGCTTGAGACCAATATGCTGAGAGGAAGGCATGGTAAAATTCTCCTTCACTGTGGCAATCGTGAATGACCGATCGCATTCTTACAGCTGGTTCATTCTGTAAGTAGCCACACATAAATTCTAATCTGTGCTCTAGTGACCAGTTGGGAGGAAAACAATGAGAGAATTGATGGAGCCACGCTTGTGGATGAATGTCGTTGCCAGAATTCTTAAATGTTTTGAATTTACGTGTAGTAATGAACAGCTTATAGTCGCATATCGGTAATTGTTAGGTCGTTTCGGCGGTTCCATCTCAAAATTCGGTGTACTTTGCCAATTTCTTTCATAATCTCCAAAGTGCTCTGTGTTGTTATTTTGTGGCAGGTCCGTATTTTTATGTCCCTCTCCCCGTATTGGAGTGCGAGTGTCCTCTGAAATACATAATTCTTGTATTACCTGTGTCAACTGATCCTGTACTTCCCGGATTTCTCTTTGGTGTTGCGTATTAATTTGATTCTGATTTTGTTTGAATTTCCTAATTTGTTCGAACTCTTCTGTGTCATTAAAGACTACCGGTTTTGTGTCATTCAAATTATCATCTACCTTCGTAGATAAATTATTTAGCTGATCCGAAAGTTCAACTACTTTCTCTGATAATGAACTAATGTCCTCCATGTGTCTTTCTGAACCAATTTTCAGAGTATCTACTGTGTCCTTTAAGTTTTCTTGAGTTTTTGCAAGTTGCGTAACCGAATCGGTTGATGCAACTGAGTCAATTTTAGCTTGCAAGGTCTCACGATTTTCATGAACAATTGTTTGCAGTTCTTTTATGGCTGCTTTGTGATTCTGTAATGCATTTTCATGCCACGAAAAAAATTGGTTGGAAATGCTCACAAATTTGTGTTTTTACGTCATTACAGACTTTTTGACATTTCGATTCGATTTTATGTAATTCAGTAGTTAAATCTTCACGTGTTTGTTAAAGCGTATGTTCCACTGAGTCCAACTTTTGAAGCTTTTGCTCCATTGCGTCTAACTTTTGCTGTGTTTGTCTCTGATTTTGTTCCATTGTGTCTAACTTTCGAAGATTTTGTTCCATTGTGTCTAACTTTAGAAGCTTTTGCTGTGTTTGTCTCTGATTTTGTTCCATTGTGTCTAACTTTTGCAGATTTTGTTCCATTGTGTCTAACTGTTGCTGTGTTTGACTCTGGTTTTGTTTCATTTGTTGCATTAATTGCAATAAAAATGTATTAGTGTCTGGAATCTGATCCTCTATGCTTTTCGGCAGTGCATTTGCACCGGCAACATTCACAGTTTGACAAGCAGAAAATGTGTCTCGACTTATTTGAGAAAACGGTGAGAACGCAAAACCTGAATGTACAGTATTTGCTAGATTGTGTCCTGTCATATCGGATTCCTGACGCAAGCTGTTGCCGACCGATCGATCGATAATGCTTCCATGTTCACTAACTGTTTCACTTCCTACACCATTATTTGCAGCCCGCTCCATTTCCCTATGCACTATTACCAAATTACTACTTTGAACATTTGTGAATTCATTACATGGTGGCGCTAACACATTGCTTTCGTCTTCATTGTCATTTCTCAGTTTACTTTGTAGCCTAGTATTACGTTTTTCACACGCCATTATTGTCACAATATTTCACACGATAACACAGAAAAGCACAATTGGAAGAGAAACAGTAAGAGAACACATTAACGTAGCACTGAAAATAATATCTAGTTAATTGCAAGCGCAGCTGCGAAATGCTTTGTGCAAAACTACATGCATGCCACAACTGTTTTACTGTACAACAATGAAAGACTGCAACAACAAAGGAAATTCTCTCTATGATTACCCATTAGCAATAAACAAAGGCTACACTAACTACACAAACTACAAGAAAAAAATCAGAAGATTACAGTGAGGTATCCTCGGCTAAGGGTCGACATATGAAACGTCCCCTTTGAAAAACTGTACATGACTGTGCTTAAACTGGCACACAATATTTTTAGCGCAACGCAATCTGACTTCCAAAAATCCCTACGAAAGAATGGCCCTGACTAACATTAACCTATACGTTTCACAAATCACTTACCTCACAAAAATCTTCGTTACTCAAGCTACTGCAATACAGCGAGCGCCACTACTGCCAACTAAATAAAAGATTCAATCTACGGAAGTCACTAATTACTGAGGCACAGTTAGCAAATGAAAGGTTTTAATAGAGAACAAACAATGTATTTACCTTAATAGTCATTCTCATGACACCAATTCTTACAAATTTCAAAACTCCTCCATCTCTCTCCCCACGTCCACCACTGCTGGCGGCTCACCTCCAACTGCGCAACGCTACGCGCTGTTAGCATCCAGCTGCCGCTGCCCAACACTACAATGGCGAGTATTACAACAATGCCAACCAGCCACAGACTGCACACGGCACAGTCAGTGATTTTCATATAGAGCGCTACGTGGCGGCGGCGTTACCAATAAAAAAAACCTAATTAGCCTACTTACACCATTACTACAAATGAAAGTGGAAAAAATTATAATACGTCTTTTTTTGCTACAACATAACTACTCCCCCCCCCCCCCCTCCCGCCTATCTTGCTAAACAAATGTTGCCAAACAACTCCTGACACAACCATATGCATACTACCATTCAGCTACAGAGGCGGTCTTTGAGCACAATATTCAGCAAAATAACAGCGAGACCCATACGTCTCTGATAATTACTTTTTTCTTATCCCTTCAATGTTATCGCTCCGGGCTGCTGCTCTTCAGCTGAGAGCATTAATACAATATAAAACATAATGTTTAAATACGAAAATGTATAAATTAGTTACATGTTTCTGCAATTTTTAAAACAGGCAGTTTTACATTCAAGACTGAAGTAATGTATAGGTACCAAACATATTAATTAATGATTGGCAATCGATAAAAGCGGAGCCCTTCACTTCATTGGGAGTGCAGGAAGTGAACAGTAGATGAGAAGGGCTGATGGAAGAAGCGTGTTTTGGAAACGGTGTGGACTGGAAGAGTTGCAGAAGAGGACTCGCAACCAACCATTGGGAGTGCAGGAAGTGAACAGTAGATGAGAAGGGCTGCTGGAAGAAGCGTGTTTTGGAAACGGTGTGGACTGGAAGAGTTGCAGAAGAGGACTCGCAACCAACCATTGGGAGTGCAGGAAGTGAACAGTAGATGAGAAGGGCTGCTGGAAGAAGCGTGTTTTGGAAACGGTGTGGACTGGAAGAGTTGCAGAAGAGGACTCGCAACCAACCATTGGGAGTGCAGGAAGTGAACAGTAGATGAGAAGGGCTGCTGGAAGAAGCGTGTTTTGGAAACGGTGTGGACTGGAAGAGTTGCAGAAGAGGACTCGCAACCAACCATTGGGAGTGCAGGAAGTGAACAGTAGATGAGAAGGGCTGCTGGAAGAAGCGTGTTTTGGAAACGGTGTGGACTGGAAGAGTTGCAGAAGAGGACTCGCAACCAACCATTGGGAGTGCAGGAAGTGAACAGTAGATGAGAAGGGCTGCTGGAAGAAGCGTGTTTTGGAAACGGTGTGGACTGGAAGAGTTGCAGAAGAGGACTCGCAACCAACCATTGGGAGTGCAGGAAGTGAACAGTAGATGAGAAGGGCTGATGGAAGAAGCGTGTTTTGGAAATGGTGTGGACTGGAAGAGTTGCAGAAGAGGACTCGCAACCAACCATTGGGAGTGCAGGAAGTGAACAGTAGATGAGAAGGGCTGCTGGAAGAAGCGTGTTTTGGAAACGGTGTGGACTGGAAGAGTTGCAGAAGAGGACTCGCAACCAACCATTGGGAGTGCAGGAAGTGAACAGTAGATGAGAAGGGCTGATGGAAGAAGCGTGTTTTGGAAACGGTGTGGACTGGAAGAGTTGCAGAAGAGGACTCGCAACCAACCATTGGGAGTGCAGGAAGTGAACAGTAGATGAGAAGGGCTGCTGGAAGAAGCGTGTTTTGGAAACGGTGTGGACTGGAAGAGTTGCAGAAGAGGACTCGCAACCAACCATTGGGAGTGCAGGAAGTGAACAGTAGATGAGAAGGGCTGCTGGAAGAAGCGTGTTTTGGAAACGGTGTGGACTGGAAGAGTTGCAGAAGAGGACTCGCAACCAACCATTGGGAGTGCAGGAAGTGAACAGTAGATGAGAAGGGCTGCTGGAAGAAGCGTGTTTTGGAAACGGTGTGGACTGGAAGAGTTGCAGAAGAGGACTCGCAACCAACCATTGGGAGTGCAGGAAGTGAACAGTAGATGAGAAGGGCTGATGGAAGAAGCGTGTTTTGGAAATGGTGTGGACTGGAAGAGTTGCAGAAGAGGACTCGCAACCAACCATTGGGAGTGCAGGAAGTGAACAGTAGATGAGAAGGGCTGCTGGAAGAAGCGTGTTTTGGAAACGGTGTGGACTGGAAGAGTTGCAGAAGAGGACTCGCAACCAACCATTGGGAGTGCAGGAAGTGAACAGTAGATGAGAAGGGCTGCTGGAAGAAGCGTGTTTTGGAAACGGTGTGGACTGGAAGAGTTGCAGAAGAGGACTCGCAACCAAGCATTGGGAGTGCAGGAAGTGAACAGTAGATGAGAAGGGCTGATGGAAGAAGCGTGTTTTGGAAACGGTGTGGACTGGAAGAGTTGCAGAAGAGGACTCGCAACCAACCATTGGGAGTGCAGGAAGTGAACAGTAGATGAGAAGGGCTGCTGGAAGAAGCGTGTTTTGGAAACGGTGTGGACTGGAAGAGTTGCAGAAGAGGACTCGCAACCAACCATTGGGAGTGCAGGAAGTGAACAGTAGATGAGAAGGGCTGCTGGAAGAAGCGTGTTTTGGAAACGGTGTGGACTGGAAGAGTTGCAGAAGAGGACTCGCAACCAACCATTGGGAGTGCAGGAAGTGAACAGTAGATGAGAAGGGCTGCTGGAAGAAGCGTGTTTTGGAAACGGTGTGGACTGGAAGAGTTGCAGAAGAGGACTCGCAACCAACCATTGGGAGTGCAGGAAGTGAACAGTAGATGAGAAGGGCTGCTGGAAGAAGCGTGTTTTGGAAACGGTGTGGACTGGAAGAGTTGCAGAAGAGGACTCGCAACCAACCATTGGGAGTGCAGGAAGTGAACAGTAGATGAGAAGGGCTGATGGAAGAAGCGTGTTTCGGAAACGGTGTGGACTGGAAGAGTTGCAGAAGAGGACTCGCAACCAACCATTGGGAGTGCAGGAAGTGAACAGTAGATGAGAAGGGCTGATGGAAGAAGCGTGTTTTGGAAACGGTGTGGACTGGAAGAGTTGCAGAAGAGGACTCGCAACCAACCATTGGGAGTGCAGGAAGTGAACAGTAGATGAGAAGGGCTGATGGAAGAAGCGTGTTTTGGAAACGGTGTGGACTGGAAGAGGTGCAGAAGAGGACTCGCAACCAACCATTGGGAGTGCAGGAAGTGAACAGTAGATGAGAAGGGCTGATGGAAGAAGCGTGTTTTGGAAACGGTGTGGACTGGAAGAGTTGCAGAAGAGGACTCGCAACCAACCATTGGGAGTGCAGGAAGTGAACAGTAGATGAGAAGGGCTGCTGGAAGAAGCGTGTTTTGGAAACGGTGTGGACTGGAAGAGTTGCAGAAGAGGACTCGCAACCAACCATTGGGAGTGCAGGAAGTGAACAGTAGATGAGAAGGGCTGCTGGAAGAAGCGTGTTTTGGAAACGGTGTGGACTGGAAGAGTTGCAGAAGAGGACTCGCAACCAACCATTGGGAGTGCAGGAAGTGAACAGTAGATGAGAAGGGCTGCTGGAAGAAGCGTGTTTTGGAAACGGTGTGGACTGGAAGAGTTGCAGAAGAGGACTCGCAACCAACCATTGGGAGTGCAGGAAGTGAACAGTAGATGAGAAGGGCTGATGGAAGAAGCGTGTTTTGGAAATGGTGTGGACTGGAAGAGTTGCAGAAGAGGACTCGCAACCAACCATTGGGAGTGCAGGAAGTGAACAGTAGATGAGAAGGGCTGCTGGAAGAAGCGTGTTTTGGAAACGGTGTGGACTGGAAGAGTTGCAGAAGAGGACTCGCAACCAACCATTGGGAGTGCAGGAAGTGAACAGTAGATGAGAAGGGCTGCTGGAAGAAGCGTGTTTTGGAAACGGTGTGGACTGGAAGAGTTGCAGAAGAGGACTCGCAACCAACCATTGGGAGTGCAGGAAGTGAACAGTAGATGAGAAGGGCTGCTGGAAGAAGCGTGTTTTGGAAACGGTGTGGACTGGAAGAGTTGCAGAAGAGGACTCGCAACCAACCATTGGGAGTGCAGGAAGTGAACAGTAGATGAGAAGGGCTGCTGGAAGAAGCGTGTTTTGGAAACGGTGTGGACTGGAAGAGTTGCAGAAGAGGACTCGCAACCAACCATTGGGAGTGCAGGAAGTGAACAGTAGATGAGAAGGGCTGCTGGAAGAAGCGTGTTTTGGAAACGGTGTGGACTGGAAGAGTTGCAGAAGAGGACTCGCAACCAACCATTGGGAGTGCAGGAAGTGAACAGTAGATGAGAAGGGCTGATGGAAGAAGCGTGTTTTGGAAATGGTGTGGACTGGAAGAGTTGCAGAAGAGGACTCGCAACCAACCATTGGGAGTGCAGGAAGTGAACAGTAGATGAGAAGGGCTGCTGGAAGAAGCGTGTTTTGGAAACGGTGTGGACTGGAAGAGTTGCAGAAGAGGACTCGCAACCAACCATTGGGAGTGCAGGAAGTGAACAGTAGATGAGAAGGGCTGCTGGAAGAAGCGTGTTTTGGAAACGGTGTGGACTGGAAGAGTTGCAGAAGAGGACTCGCAACCAAGCATTGGGAGTGCAGGAAGTGAACAGTAGATGAGAAGGGCTGATGGAAGAAGCGTGTTTTGGAAACGGTGTGGACTGGAAGAGTTGCAGAAGAGGACTCGCAACCAACCATTGGGAGTGCAGGAAGTGAACAGTAGATGAGAAGGGCTGCTGGAAGAAGCGTGTTTTGGAAACGGTGTGGACTGGAAGAGTTGCAGAAGAGGACTCGCAACCAACCATTGGGAGTGCAGGAAGTGAACAGTAGATGAGAAGGGCTGCTGGAAGAAGCGTGTTTTGGAAACGGTGTGGACTGGAAGAGTTGCAGAAGAGGACTCGCAACCAACCATTGGGAGTGCAGGAAGTGAACAGTAGATGAGAAGGGCTGCTGGAAGAAGCGTGTTTTGGAAACGGTGTGGACTGGAAGAGTTGCAGAAGAGGACTCGCAACCAACCATTGGGAGTGCAGGAAGTGAACAGTAGATGAGAAGGGCTGCTGGAAGAAGCGTGTTTTGGAAACGGTGTGGACTGGAAGAGTTGCAGAAGAGGACTCGCAACCAACCATTGGGAGTGCAGGAAGTGAACAGTAGATGAGAAGGGCTGCTGGAAGAAGCGTGTTTTGGAAACGGTGTGGACTGGAAGAGTTGCAGAAGAGGACTCGCAACCAACCATTGGGAGTGCAGGAAGTGAACAGTAGATGAGAAGGGCTGATGGAAGAAGCGTGTTTTGGAAACGGTGTGGACTGGAAGAGTTGCAGAAGAGGACTCGCAACCAACCATTGGGAGTGCAGGAAGTGAACAGTAGATGAGAAGGGCTGCTGGAAGAAGCGTGTTTTGGAAACGGTGTGGACTGGAAGAGTTGCAGAAGAGGACTCGCAACCAACCATTGGGAGTGCAGGAAGTGAACAGTAGATGAGAAGGGCTGCTGGAAGAAGCGTGTTTTGGAAACGGTGTGGACTGGAAGAGTTGCAGAAGAGGACTCGCAACCAACCATTGGGAGTGCAGGAAGTGAACAGTAGATGAGAAGGGCTGCTGGTAGAAGCGTGTTTTGGAAACGGTGTGGACTGGAAGAGTTGCAGAAGAGGACTCGCAACCAACCATTGGGAGTGCAGGAAGTGAACAGTAGATGAGAAGGGCTGCTGGAAGAAGCGTGTTTTGGAAACGGTGTGGACTGGAAGAGTTGCAGAAGAGGACTCGCAACCAACCATTGGGAGTGCAGGAAGTGAACAGTAGATGAGAAGGGCTGATGGAAGAAGCGTGTTTTGGAAACGGTGTGGACTGGAAGAGTTGCAGAAGAGGACTCGCAACCAACCATTGGGAGTGCAGGAAGTGAACAGTAGATGAGAAGGGCTGATGGAAGAAGCGTGTTTTGGAAACGGTGTGGACTGGAAGAGTTGCAGAAGAGGACTCGCAACCAACCATTGGGAGTGCAGGAAGTGAACAGTAGATGAGAAGGGCTGATGGAAGAAGCGTGTTTTGGAAACGGTGTGGACTGGAAGAGGTGCAGAAGAGGACTCGCAACCAACCATTGGGAGTGCAGGAAGTGAACAGTAGATGAGAAGGGCTGCTGGAAGAAGCGTGTTTTGGAAACGGTGTGGACTGGAAGAGTTGCAGAAGAGGACTCGCAACCAACCATTGGGAGTGCAGGAAGTGAACAGTAGATGAGAAGGGCTGCTGGAAGAAGCGTGTTTTGGAAACGGTGTGGACTGGAAGAGTTGCAGAAGAGGACTCGCAACCAACCATTGGGAGTGCAGGAAGTGAACAGTAGATGAGAAGGGCTGATGGAAGAAGCGTGTTTTGGAAACGGTGTGGACTGGAAGAGTTGCAGAAGAGGACTCGCAACCAACCATTGGGAGTGCAGGAAGTGAACAGTAGATGAGAAGGGCTGCTGGAAGAAGCGTGTTTTGGAAACGGTGTGGACTGGAAGAGTTGCAGAAGAGGACTCGCAACCAACCATTGGGAGTGCAGGAAGTGAACAGTAGATGAGAAGGGCTGCTGGAAGAAGCGTGTTTTGGAAACGGTGTGGACTGGAAGAGGTGCAGAAGAGGACTCGCAACCAACCATTGGGAGTGCAGGAAGTGAACAGTAGATGAGAAGGGCTGCTGGAAGAAGCGTGTTTTGGAAACGGTGTGGACTGGAAGAGTTGCAGAAGAGGACTCGCAACCAACCATTGGGAGTGCAGGAAGTGAACAGTAGATGAGAAGGGCTGCTGGAAGAAGCGTGTTTTGGAAACGGTGTGGACTGGAAGAGTTGCAGAAGAGGACTCGCAACCAACCATTTGGAAAGGGAGGGAGGAAGCCTGGAAGGGGTTGGAGGGGGCTGGAAGGGATGGGGAAACAGGGGCCTTGACATGAAGGGGAAGAAAAGTATTCTAATAAACCCAGAAGAATTATCAGATCTAGGGCAGATTTCAAGGTCGTTTAAGGGGATATGGTTAAACTTTGTTGGGATAAACTGTTAGTCAAACACGTCACCTCTGTGTGTAAGTAGTCGTATGACGTGGTTCAGTTGGAGAGTCGGAGTGGTGTGTCAACCGTCTTGCATGTTGACTGGACAACAACGGCGAAATGAATTAGAGACTTGATGGGGAGGACAGCACATCACGCTTAGGCTCCAGGAGAAGGGAGGAAAGGCAGGAACAGAGAACGCTCCAGCACTGTTAGAAATCGAGAGCTGTCAGAAGGGGGAGTTCTGTACAACAAATGCCCTAGACAGCGCAACAATTAAACGCTGACCGGAACGTTCATTTGACAATATTCCTCACTCAGTACCATTCTGAAAAAATTTAGTCACAGTGTAAGGTTTATGAGTCCACTTTTCCTCTAAGTAAACCACTACTTCTTTTATGGTGATAATAAACGTTTTTCTGTTTTTTCCCGTATCATCTGACTTGTTGCCAAACTAACTGGGACTTATCTTTGGAACAATCTACAGTTCCTTCCCCCTTAGAGCCTTTTCCAATCAACTATACTTACTAGCGGTTTCCAGAACATGAAAAGAAATTAAGTGTGCTTCATGTTAATGAGTAACATGCAAAACAATATTTATTATCCTCAGTAGTTACCAGAAATAGGTGAACAACTACATTCAGAGTACTTGTAAGAACTACTGAGATGAAATGGGATAATCAAGGGCTTGCATTCTGTCAATCGTTCCTGAATTCACAGTGCATCTTAGTGGCATTGCTGTGCATCCAGCACAGATAAATACTTCCTGCCAGTTGACAGTTGACAGAGACGATGTCTTAAGCACAGAGGTATATGAGACCCTGAGACATGCCACTGGCCAGTCCAGTATCTGGATGTGGGCGAAGTCATATTTACACGAGCACTATTAAAAAACGTGTAATAAGTATTTACCTCTCAGTGCAGCTTGCACTACAAGTGACCGCAGAAAATGCTTTCGCCGGCAGCTGCGGCCTTCTTTCCGTTAACATCATTAAATTTATAGATGATGGGAAGGAGAAAGTAGTGACAGTGCAGCCACAAAGGGTGAAGAGATGTGCAAGGCAAAATGTTAAGAGTAAGTAAGTCGATGGTGAGCAGTTTATGGCAAGAGGGACACGATGCGGAGACGAGCGCAACTAAACTCTCTACCCAAGAGTTCAGACAATAAATATCCCGTTGCCGATATGGATACATTATTATTACGCAGCAGCACCTTTGATATTAATAATATGTCATGATCTACCAGATTCGTCCATGTACACAACATCGATGGGTATTTAAATGATTATAGAGTTGCAATTCTGTGTTATGAGTAGAACAGTCAACAGAATGCATTAATGGTGTCCGTATGTATAACGCTGTTACCATGCGTGGTAGAGTATATAAGCGGGATGAACAGCGTCAGATATTGAGTGATAACTGCGAAGGACACAGAGACGCTTCGTGATCGTTTGAGACAGCGTCATCAGTACCTAAGAGAGCTTAAAAGGACTCTTATTGTGTACCTCCAGTAAACCAGCCGGTAAAATCATCCAAGATCCAGATTTTCGAGACACTCGTATGTGACAGTGTTCCGATGTTGAACTGAATGGGGACGTTATGGCACAGATACTAGTAGTCAAGTTTCCAGTCGATCATACCTGACCATCACCAAGGACCGTCGCCTTATTGTGCACCAAGCACTTCACAATCTCCTTCACGTATATCTGTGGCCTCCATAGCAAGTAATGCCGTCCCTTACAACATCTGTGCCCTCCTGCACCATTGGTAGCAGACTAGCAGCAGCTGCACTATTCAGCTACCGTCCCCGCTGACGTTAACACCACAACACAAACGGCTCCGTTTCGAGTGGCGCAGCGACTGGGATGCATGGATTGTTGGTAAATGGTTTCGCACTGTATAAGACGGTGAATCGCAGTTCTGCATTGCCACTTATGACCATCGTCGGCGGGTAGGCAGCGGCCTAGAAGAGGTACGGTGCTGTTACTCCTTCCTTCATCATGTGGGAATCCACTGGGTATGACTTAACGTTACACTGGTGGTAACTGAAGGATCTCTGACGGCGCAGTGGGATCTCACAGGCACCTCTCATGTGACTGCATAGTGATACCATTTATCAACGAGACATTGCTAGTCTACTCAGGAAAAAAAATCCTGAGGTATTCCTGTGACCAGCAAAATCGCCGGCTGCTGTGGTCGAGTGGTCCTAGGCGCTTCAGTCCGGAACCGCGATGCTGCTAGGGTCGCAGGTTCGAATCCTGCCTCGGGCATGGATATCTGTGATGTCCTTAGGTTAGTTAGGTTTAAGTAGTTCTAAGTCTAGGGGACTGGTGACCTCAGATGTTAAGCCCCATAGTACTTAGAGCCATTTGAACCAGCAAAACCCCAACTCGGTCCCCATAGGAAACGATTTGGACCAGCTCGCACAACTCCATCCTAGCACAATAGTCAGGACATCAAAGACCAGTTGCAGCATTTTTGGGCCAGCCTGCCTCTGGAGACAATACAGCGGCCTTGTGACATCTTCCCAACCAAACCAGTGAATGCATCATGCGCAAATGGAGTGCTACGTTATACTGCTAAATATGCCGCTACTACTAAAGTCCTCGTAAATTCGACTCGATTTTGTAATCGGTGAAATAACATCAGGTACATTCTTAATCCGGCGAGTTTTACTTCGTTTCCTCGTCCTCTTCTGTGTTACTTTTTTGTCAGGCAGTGTGTCTAGACGAACATGTAGTTATATGTATTAGACTGTGAAGAGATACTGGCTAAGTGGCAGTGTGCGAGGAGCATTTTAAAATAAAAGTGTCAGTCTGCGCTGAATTTCGGTGCTATGCAGGCCTTTTGGCGTACAGAACTGTAGGGTGTGACAACGCTCCACTTGTAAGATTGCTGGAGCACGCTCTATTACTATCAAATGTTCAAATGTGCGTGAAATCTTATGGGACTTAACTGCTAAGGTCATCACTCCCTAAGCTTACACAATACTTAACCCAATTATCCTAAGGGCAAACACACACACCCATGCCCGAGGGAGGACTCGAACCTCCGACGGGACCAGCCGCACGATCCATGACTTCAGCGCCTAAGACAGCTCGGCTACTTCCGCGCGGCCTATTACCATCTCTCCTCCCTTCTTCTAGAGCAGGGCCGGCTAGAAATTCTGCACGCGTGCAGTGCTCCAGCACATGTGCAACTTCCGGGTCACAGCGTGCACGCCGCAGCCGTCAGCGTTCATGTAGTGCATGTTTCTACGCACAGATGTCGCTTTATCCACTTGCTGGGATACTCTGTACTGGCGCATGCTAGTGCTCTTTCCACAGCTTGCAGCCAACCATGGGAAGGTATTTCGCGTATTAGACATTTAAAATACTGTCACAGTCTACTCATTGATACGTCTACTTTTATGTTAACAGTTTAACCCAGTAAGACAAGTAATACAATTAACAACCGTGGGTTTTTATTAAGGCAGCTTGACTGACGGCACGTAAATACGCGTAGTGTTTTTCATGTAGTATTTAAGAAAGAGAGCACTTAGCGGCTTCCAACGAACCTTATTCATGACTTCAAATAACATTAAACTAATGCAAGGTTTCCTGTAACTAATTCTCGGTGCCCTCAGTTACACCCACATCATTTCTGTCTCACTGACCTCTGAACGGAATGATAACCGGAGACCTCTCGATGATCACCTGTTATTTCAATACCATTATTGCTACATATTTCATCAGTTCCATCTGAAATCTGCATAATAACCGACAATTAGATGAATGTTACGTTTTATCGACTTCAGCTGAGCGTAGCCCTCCACACATTAAAAAAAAAAAAAACCTAAATGTAAGTATACATTGGAACAATCGGTTTAATGACCAACTTTCCTGATAATAATGTAACATGGAGCAGAATGAGGCAATAATGCACAGTTAGTAAACAATAATTTTTAATTATGGAAGGAATAAATCCAAACACCTTTATCATTGGTCATGAGAAATGATAACCGAGTTGATGTGTCTCATCCATTTTCTTAAGGACATTTAATTTTGCTTGCCGTTCTTCACTGGTGAGTACACTACACTCGTTTTTGTGATTTGTATTGTAGTGTCTTTCAATTGAAAACTTACTCTGGCCGCCTATTATTCGGCCGCATAGTTGTGAGTTTCAACGAAAAAAAGTTGCAGTTCCCAGTCATTTTTAAACGACTGAGAACGTAGATCTCCCGCCCTTTGCTTTTTCACAGTACCTGCCATTTCTCAGTACTTCCCTGTTAAGGTTACGGTTACCAGGGTTAAACGAGACTGGGTATGTTGCACTCTTGCTTGTACCACATAAAGAGGGAAGTGGAGCCGCCGCCGTTCGCTTAGGACACATGTATAATAACAGATGTCGCTGTCGCACACGTGCGCACATGTGCAGCACTTCCGCACGTCTGCACACTGTGCAGCGTTTGGCCGGCCCTGTTCTAAAGAGTAAACGCGACGGCGTTCCCAGGGTCGGAAGGCCTTCAGTTCACTTTGCTGGTAGTTTCTCTCTAACACAAAAAGAAGCGATAGCCGACGCCTCTACGAAACAGGCTAACTCGTATGCAGGTCACGGGTGTACATTTTTACACAAAGAATGCTCACGTTTACAAAGTTTACTGGCATTCCCAAACTCGTCAGTAATCCTCCGACTGCGACAAACGCAGAAATCTTGACGAGTGCGATCCCTGAGCGTGCATTCACTGCTTCTTCACTTTCTTATCGTTCTTGTGTGATGGGACCACTTTCCGGACGATAATGTACAGCGCCAGTAGTGGGAGAGATGCCGCTGCTACGACGAAGGCCGCGATATCTAGGAGCAGGTACTGGTACCAGGCGAGATCGAGAGCGGCGGAGCGGAGGTGCGGGGCGCCCTTGTGGCGAAGCACGTACTCCACCCAGTAGACAGCTTCCTCCAGTGGCGGCCGGGGGCGGTCCCTGTACAGCGAAGACAGCTGCTTCGCCCGCTCGCTGTACCTGTGCAAAATGAAAGTACTTGGATTATTGTCTCTTCCTGAAACTTCTTGGCAGATTAAAACTGTGTGCCGGACCAATACTCTAACTCGGGACCTTTGCCTTTCGCGGGCAAGTGCTCTACCAACTTTTTTTTCTCTCTCTTCCTTTTTTATTAATAACACAATTTCCTTTTAAAACCTAAAACATAAAAGGTAGCTATAATTCCGCAACGGCGTTCTTTTTTATTCTTTTTTATTTTTATTTTTTTGCTAATGTAAATGAGTATACAGTCTCACCATGTAAGGTGTCAGGCAAATCCAACACCTTCCATGAAAACCCTGACATGATAAGCAAATCCAGTAGTATGTCACATAGCTCCGAATAAATCGTGACATTAAATTAACCAAAGTAATACGAGTAACGAGTGAGGAAATGGAATACCACAGACTAACACAAGAATGCCTAAATGCATGTCATACCTTCCCACTGTGAGACAGACGCAGTTCCGAAGGGAGAAACAAGAACAAAAGCCGAGAGCAGAACCGTGTTAAGCTAGAAGGCCCTACGATAAGGGAGGGACACCCACGCTCCCAGCTAACCACCAGGACCACCCCCCAAACCATGTTAAAAGACAGAGCCCTCCAAAATTACAGTATAGATCTTACGATAACACTAAAAGGACCACACCAGCTGCAAGTTTTAGCGTGAGACTTTTTCGCGTCTCTGTTACGTTGCAAACTTTAAAAACATTGCCCCACCACGAAAAGTATAACGTTTCTCATTGGATAGACAGAATTTTTGTAGGCGGAGCTTAAGGTTAACATTGAGACCCTGATTGGTCAGATGAAAACACAGCCAGATAGTTTTTTTGAACTAACTTCGGTAAATTGTAGTAAGGAGAAGTTAGGAGAAGGGGTTAGTTCCGAGACGGCGAGCTGGATGGCTGCTGCGCCGGCCGCCGCCCCCCTGACGAACACCGACAAGGTAATGGACGGACGCGATGTCGCATAACAGCGCATAAAGCTTCACTCAGTACTGCAGAAGTCTCATCTGTTACACCCTCTTTTTGCGTAATACTAGTGTCGATCGTCAATTAAAGCTCATGGTGTTCACATTTGCCACTTGAAGTAAAAGTCTATAACGCGATGATTTTTCTGTTATATAGTTATTGAGAAGCCACATCAGCCACCGTAATTTTCGACAAGTTAGATAAGTAATTAAAGATAATTGAGGGTCGCTGTAGACCATTTTGATAGTTTGTTCTTTTGTGAAACTTAATTTAAACCTAGATTATAGATGTGATATGGCATAGGTCATCCTTCGATCCATTGTAGAACTTGGAAACCCCCTCAGGGAATATTCGTTCACATTTTTGTTGAACGCAGTTGGTTTTTACCATCCTGTATTGAAACATTTCCTTTTATCAATAGTGTAATTTATAAACAATGTTTTGTGAGTAGAATAAAATTTCCATTGGTAAACTTAACTGCTTTTTCGACGTTATTTTACCAGCTCACTAAAAATAGGAAAGCCTTGAACCCCTTCCACTAAATTTAGTTAGTATTAAGATTCTTTTACAGGGAGTGCAGTGGAGCTGACGCTGAAATCATTAAGTATTTGGTTATATCATCGCTAGTCTCACTGAACTCTTCTGAATTCTACATGTCATGTGTGGTCTGGCGTCTCCTTACCACCAACAGGTCCCAAGTTCAAACTAGTCAATTCCCTAAAAAACACGCTCAGAGCGTCGTTGCTCGAAAGTGGTAGGGAGACACGATATAGAACAAACAGACACCACCATGAATCTTAGAACCATCAGCAGCAAACTTTTTTTGGGGGGGGGGGGAGGGGGGGGAGCACAGGAGAAATAAAACAAATAGGCTGCAGATAGAGAGCTATGTGTGAAAAGGATAAACATGTGTAAGGAGAAAAAGAAAAGCTTTGAAGAGGAGGGGAAAAGAGAAGTGAAATAAAATAGGAATACTTTCTGCGCCATGTTCCACTTTGGAGCGCCATCAGAACAAAATGCATTCTATCATTGACCATTGAAGGGGAACGTGGGATCGTCCAGTCTTGGCTGGCACGGTTCGTTGAGATTCTAGCTTTGAGGCGGGTTGGTGAAAATACTCTGTAAATAGTTCGCGAATGTGGCCCGATAGTGTTGATGTCGGCGAAGGGTGTGGTGATGTACTTGGAGGCGTGTCCCAAAGTCCGCCGGATCGACGATGTCGTCCCGGAAGAGGTAGTTGACACCCATACCACTGATCCATGTGATGGCGCGCCACTTAGGTCGTGTCGGGATATATCATCATGGTGGGAGAAACGTGATGTGGTGGTACTCGGAGGTACAGACAGCTGCTACTGGCCCACACTCAAAACGATGTAAGTCTGTATCTCTGACATTGCACTTGAGGCACAGGGGTGAGTCCACCAGTGCGATGCGATGCAGTTTCTGTCTTTTAGTATACTTGCCGTTGACGAGAAGGTACCACATAGAGGTGGTGTCAGTGGCGTGATATTGTTGGTGGATCGTTTTCCAAACTGTAGGCCATGAAACATGGAGGTGACGTGTTTCGACGGGGTTTCGGGGTGGACACTGTCGGAGAAGGCGGTAGATGTCGCGGGTGGTCGTCTTCCTGGTCCTGGGTAGCTCGGTGCATATGTAGCTGTACTCCAAAAAGAAACGGCCGACATGTGACATCGGAGGTGGAATGTGTGCCAAAGACGTCGGTGGGCGCCTCGAAACAGGTGCGAGCTCGGTGGTCAACATTCCAGTAAAACTAGCATTTTGGATTTTCCATAACCGGAGCACAGTATTGGTGTAAAGTGTCGTAGTCCTGGCTCTCACATTAACCAGATCGAGGCCACTATCCCGCTTCGGTAAGGTGAGAGCTTCATACTGGACTTTGAAGATGTGTTCAGAACAAACGAAATAGCCGAAAGCCGCCTGTAATCTGGCCGCCATTGTCGCAGTGATGGGCAGAATCTGCGCTATATGGGGTATCCGGACTGCCAGGTAAACTGAACTACCCAAGCACGACTCACCATCCCCCCCCCTCCCCCAGCTTTAATTCCGCCAGTACCTCACCTCCTAGCAGACTCCTAGCACATTTAAACTGTGTGCCCGACCGAGACTCGAACTCGGGACGTTTGCCTTTCGCGGGAAAGTGCTGTACCAACTGAGCTACACAAGCACGACTCACCCCCACCCCCTCCCCCCGTCCTCACAGGTTTAATTCCGCCAGTACCTCGTCTCCTACCATCCAAATTTCACAGAAGCTCTCCTGCGAACCTTTCAGAACTAGCACTCCTGGAAGAAAGGATATTGCGGAGACATGGCTTAGCCACAGCCTGGGGGATGTTTCTAGAGTGAAATTTTCACTCTGCAACGGAGTGTGCGCCGATATGAAACTTCCTGGCAGATTAAAACTGTGTGCTGGGCCGAGACTCGAACTCGGTGCCTTTGCAGGGAGTGGCAACTGAGCCTTAACATAGACAAATGTTGTGGTGTCACCGCCAGACACCACACTTGCTAGGTGGTAGCCTTTAAATCGGCCGCGGTCCGGTAGTATACGTCGGACCCGCGTGTCGCCACTATCAGTGATTGCAGACCGAGCGCCGCCACACGGCAGGTCTAGAGAGACTTCCTAGCTCTCGCCCCAGTTGTGCAGCCGACTTTGCTACCGATGGTTCACTGCCTACTTACGTTCTCATTTGCTGAGAAGATACATTAGCATAACCTTCAGTTACGTCATTTGCTACGACCTAGCAAGGCGCCATTATCAGTTACTATTGATATTGTGAGTCATGTATCGCCAAGACCGACGTTTATCAGTAATGGATTAAAGTTAAGTATTTCACCAGCTACGACCGTTTTTCTAAATTCTAATTTCCTAGTCTTCTTCCAGACCTCACGCCAGCCTGCGTGAGCTAAAACGCGTGCCTTTCGGCCTCCTTTAGTAACATGGTGTTGGCTCTCCTGCCAACCACAAGATTGGCGACGAGGCACAACCGCGTTCTTATCAATATTGCCCTGATTTACTTGTGTAATGGCTTCGCCACAATCTCCAGCTGTACTGTCCCAATTTTACCGCTTACACAATCAGCAGACGCAGGCCTTACTGGATGCCCTTGAACAGCTCGTCCAGGGTCAACGTGCGACGCAAAACGATGCGGCAGCAGCCGCTTCACCGCTGACGCAGCCACAATACACTGTTGCCCCAACTTTTCGTCCTTTTGATGCTGCACTGGAAAGCTGGACGGAGTGATCACGCCCATTTGGATTCCATCTCGCCGCCTACAGAATTCAAGTTACGAGCGGCAGCCTTTTCTCCTTTCTTCAGTAGAGGTGACCACGTATCATGTGATAGTCAAATTATTTCCCCGACGTGACGTAGCAACTCTGTCCTACGAAGAAATTTTGTCTGCATTAGATGCATATTTCAAAGAATCAGTCAATGTAGTTGCCAAACGGTATACCTTCTTTCGTACAAACCGTACGGCAGGTCAGACTAATCGGGAGTGGGTTGCAACCTTGCAAGGCGTCACTAGGGATTGTGCTTTTGAGTGTCAATGTGCACCCCCTTATTCAGATACTATGGTACGTGATGCAATTGCACAGAACGGTGGCGATGGTGGTTAGTGTTTAACGTCCCGTCGACAACGAGGTCATTAGAGACGGAGCGCAAGCTCGGGTTAGGGAAGGATTGGGAAGGAAATCGGCCGTGCCCTTTCAGAGGAACCATCCCGGCATTTGCCTGAAACGATTTAGGGAAATCACGGAAAACCTAAATCAGGATGGCTGGAGACGGGATTGAACCGTCGTCCTCCCGAATTGCACAGAACGTTTCTGATGTTCGTATAAGGGAACAGATTTTGAAACTAGTAAATCCCTCCCTTCAACAAATGATGGACATATTGGATCGGCAGGACACACTTGACTTTGCTCAGGAATCATTTGAAGCTTCGACAGCAGTGTGTCAGGTTAACCGGCCCGGCGGGCGAGCTGCACGGAGCAGTAAACAGCCCTCGCGCCCGGCCGCGCCGCTGCCGCCAGGCTCTCAGCCATGTGTGCCGCGCCGGCAAGCAAATGCAGTGATCAAATCATGCCCGCGGTGTGCTACTAAACATTCGCGTGAGAATTGCCCGTCACAACAAGCTATTTGCTTTTATTGTAATAGAAAAGGACATGTTCAGAGTGTTTGCCAGAAAAAGCTCAGATCGGAAGCTCAAAACCGTTCCAGGCCCTTTGCTTCGCGCCGGAATCGGAATCGAACCAAGGATACTCAGGCTAGCGAAACTTCGCCCATGGAAATTCATGTAGTTCATTCCACTCCGCGCAGTGCCACTCTCTCTAACAGTGACTGTGCTCGTCCCAAAAATAGTGTGCGTCGACATCGCCGGAACTCCCGTCAAGTCGCAAGTGATTACGTACCAGTGTCAGTTCACGTTGCACGAGACAGTCGCTCTTGTCGTCAGCAGGACAATAAACGTTTTGTGGACTTGGACATTAACGGCAAAGTGATACCATTCCTGCTCGATACCGGAGCTGCCGTTTCACTGATCAATCAAGATACTTACAAACTGCTGGACACACCTCCGTTGCGTGCCGAAAATGTTAACTAGTTATTCCAATCAAGATATCCCTGTGTTAGGACAGTGCAGCCTTCTTGCAACATACAAAGGACAAACAAAACCTGTGTCATTTTACGTCCTTCGTTCTTCTTCTGCAGTGAACTTGTTTGGTTTCGATTTATTTCAGTTGTTTAACTTGTCTATAGTAAATCAGGTCCTATCAGTGAACCAGACGGTGCCTTCAGACAGTGTTTCTCGTCTATGTGAAGAATTTGCAGTCATTTTTGCACCGGGCCACGGTTGTGCTAAAAACTATAAAGCACATTTGGAACTGAAAGTAAACGCGCAACCGAAATTTTTCAGAGCACGCAATGTTCCCCACGCATTGCGTGATGAGGTCGCAGAAACATTACACGATTTGGAATCACAAGGTGTAATTGAACGTGTGCAGGCTTCTCTCTGGGCATCACCCTTGGTAATTTTGCCAAAACCTTCCGAAAAGTTGAGACTTTGTGTGGACTTCAAGGCAACAGTGAATCCACAACTAGTGGTTGCAACTTTTCCTTTACCCCGTCCGGAAGATCTTTTTGATAAACTGTGCCCGGGTAAATATTTTTCGAAGTTGGACCTCGCAGATGCGTACTTGCAAATACCGGTGGACAAAGAATCCCAGCGCGTTTTGGTGGTTAACACGCATCTTGGGTTGTATCAATTCAAACGACTGCCATTCGGGTGTGCATCCGCCCCTGCATTGTTTCAGCAATATCTACAAACTGTTTGTGCGTCGGTCCCTACTGCAGCAAATTATCTGGACGATATTGTGTTCTCCGGAAAGACGGAAGAACATTTAGCCAATCTCAGAACATTATTTCAGGTCTTCCGACAAAATGGTCTTCGCTTGCGGAAGGACAAATGTGTGTTTTTTTTGCTCGGAACTTGCCATACTTGGGACATGTACTCAATGCCCAAGGCATACATCCCAGTCCCATACACCTTCGTTCCATACAAGACTTGCCTTCGCCGCAGAATTTGAAGCAGCTACAGAGTGTGCTGGGAAAAATTGATTATTATCACCGTTATATACCACACGCCTCTTCCATTTCAGCTCTGCTTCATCGTTTACGCCGTAAGCGTGTTCCGTTCGTCTGGACGACGGAATGCGGCCGCGCCTTTCGCCGGTTGAAATCGGGGTTGCTTTCCAATACTTGCCTTACGCCATTCGATCCCCAGAAGCCCCTCTTGTTGATGGTGGATGCTTCGGATTTCGGGATCGGTGCTGTGCTTGCGCACAAAACATGGATGGTACGATCGCCCTATTGCCTTTGCGTCCAAATTGCTCTCGTCTGCTCAAAGAAATTATTCACAGATCGAGAAAGAAGCATTGGCTCCCGTATTTGGTATTACAAAGTTTCATGATTCCTTGTATGGTCGTCACTTTACCATGATCACAGACCACAAACCTTTGACATCGCTTTTTCATCCGACAAAGCCTGTACCTCCACATACAGCGCAGAAATTCGTTCGCTGGTCTATTTTCCTCTCGCAGTACCGCTACGATACCTTGTATCGGTCCACTGCTAAGCAGGGAAACGCCGATGCGTCGTCCCGCTTGCCTGTTGCTGAGGATAGGGCATTCGATTCCTCCGAACTTGCTTGCATGTTCATTGATGCGGAAACCGATGACGTGGTCGAATCGTTTCCGATTGATTTTCGTCGCGTAGCAACAGCCACAGCTGCCGACCCTGTCCTTGCTCCCGTTCTGCGTTTTGTTGCTACGCAATGGCCCTTGTCAAATTCACAGATCGGGGACCCGTTGGTTCGCCGATTTTTTGCTCACAAGGAGAGACTTTTTGTACGACGTGGTGTTTTGGTGTTGTGTTCTGATAATGATCAGTCCAGGGTCGTGGTACCACGTTCATTACAGTCCTCTGTCTTACAGCGTCTCCACCAAGGACATTGGGGTATAGTGAGAACGAAACAACTTGCTCGTCAGCACTGTACTTGGTTTGGAATCGATGCCGCGATTACGAATATGTGCTCTTCTTGCATGGTGTGTGCCGAACAACAATCAGCACCACCACGGAAATTCTTTGCATGGCCAAAAGCCACTTCCTCTTGGCAACGCTTACACATCGATTTTGCTGGTCCATTCTGGAATGCTCGATGGTTGGTTGTGGTAGATTCATTCAGTAATTTTCCTTTTGTGGTCCGGATGTCTTCCACGACATCATATGCCACCATCCAAGCGTTATCCGCTATCTTTTGCATTGAAGGTCTTCCACAGACTATTGTTTCCGACAATGGCCCACAATTCATGTCCGCAGAATTTCAGTCACTCTGCAAGGCCAATGGTATTCAACATCTGACGTCCGCGCCGTTTTCGCCACAGTCAAACGGTGCCGCTGAACGATTGGTCAGGACTTTCAAGTCACAGATGTTGAAGTTGAAAGAGTCGCATTCTCGGGAGGACGCGTTATTTCTGTTTTTGTCCTCGTATCGCTCTCAGCCCCGAGATGGTCGCTCGCCGGCTGAGTTGCTCCACGGTCGTCCTCATCGAACCTTGATGTCTTTGCTGCATCCGCCGCATCAGGTTCCTGTGCAGCGACAGACACCTGCTTTTGCTCCAGGCGACGTTGTCTACTATCGCCACTATCGAGGTTCACGGCGTTGGCTCAAAGGGCGCATTCTTCGCTGCCTCGGCAGCTCTATGTATCTGGTTTTGGGGGCCTCTGGTGAGGTGCGTCGGCATCTCAATCAGCTGCGCCTCTGTCGTCGCACGGGATCTGCCGCTCGCCGTCTGCTTTCAGCGACGGTGCCGTCCGGTCGGCGCCCCGGGGACCCATCTACTGGCTCGCCTCAGCCGCAGGTGTTACCGACGAGGACTGTCCTCGCAGCGGCAGGCCTCGTACTGCACACATTCCAGACAATGTGCTGGGAGTTAACGAATTGGTGACTGCTGACAGACGCATCACAGTGAACGAATTGTCACGCTCCGTTGGGATAGGGGAAGAAAGTGTTTGCAGAATACTGAAAGCGTTGGCTTTAAAAAAGGTTTGTGTCAGGTGGGTTCCCAGGATGTTGACAGTGGCTCTTAAAGAAAGAAGAAAAACGGTATGCATTGAACTTCTGGAACAGTATGAGAATGGTGAAGATGAATTTGTTGGAAGAATTGTGACAGGTGATGAAACATGGCTCCATCATTTTTCTACAGAGACGAAGAGGCAATCAATGGAGTGGCATCACGCAAATTCGCCCAACAAAAAAATTCAAAACCACACGTTCTGCTGAAAAAGTTATGGCTACGGTGTTTTTCAAGTCCGAAGGACTCTTGCTTGTGGACATCATGGCAAGTGGAATCACCATAAATTCTGATGCATATGTGACGACACTGAAGAAACTTTAAGCTCGACTGAGTCGTGTTCGACCACATCGGCGAAAGCAGGATGTTTTGCTGTTGCATAAAAATGCGCGGCCACATTTCAGTCAAAAAAACATGGAAGCGATCACAATACTCGAATGGACAACACTGAAACACCCACCTTACAGTGCTGACCTGGCTCCATGTGACTATCATCTCTTTGGGAAACTGAAAGACTCTCTTCGTGGAACAAGGTTTGAAGATGATGACTCCCTTGTGCACGCTGCCATACAGTGGCTCCAACAGGTTGGTCCAGAATTTTACCGTGCGGGTATACACACGCTGGTTCCAAAATGGGGCAAGGCAGCTGAGAGGGATGGAAATTATGTGGAGAAATGAATATAGTGTTCCTAAAGGATGTAGCTACACAGTGAAAAATTTTCAAACATGTAGAATAACAGACGGTTTAAAAAAAAAAAAAAGTGCTGTTCTTTTGGAGTGACCCTCTTACAAGGGTAGGACACTGACTTGAGTTACTGTGAACAGTTCGATGATAGGGTTGTTCTCATCAGAATCGACAGCAATACTTCAGGTAAACCTGCCGACGTCGCAAGCAAATGATGAAGAGAGAGAATAAGTATATGACGATATTGAACGCGTAATTCAGCACTTGAAGGGAGATTAAAATCTTATAGTCATGTGGGATTATAAGGTGGTTGGAGGAAAAAGTAGAAGAAATTGTTACGGGCGAATATGGACTTTGTGGTAGGAATGAGACAGGAGAAAGACTAATTGAGTTCTGCAATAAATTTCAGCTATTATGTGCGAATACTCTGTTCAAGAATTGTAAGAGGAGGGGATATTCTTGGAAAAAGCAGGGAGAAACGAGAAGATTTCAATTAGATTACTTTATGGTCAGGCAGAGACTATGAAATCAGATATTGAATTGTAAGGAGTACCCAGAAGACAATATAGTTGTCAGACCTCAATTTAGTAATGATTAAGAGTATGCTGCAGTAGAAGTGGGATATCAGACTAATAAGGAGTGAAGAGACAAGCTGGAAGTACTCTAAGGTTATAGATACTACGATAAAGAGTATCTCAGTGCGAAGTTCAGTTGAAGAGGAATTGACATCTCTAAAAAGGACAACCACAGAAGCTGGAAGAAAAAACGTAGTTTCGAAGAAGATAACTGTGAAAAACCCAAAGAATTGCTTCACATGATCGACGAAAGAAGGAAGAACGAAAATGATCAGGGAAATTCAGGAATACAGAACTATACGTTAGTTAGGAATGAAATAAATAGGAAGTGCAGGGAAGCTAACACGAAATAACCGCGTGAAAAGTGTGAGGAAATCGAAAAAAGGAATGATCGGCTGAAGGAATGATCAGCTTACAGAAAAGTTAAAACAACCTTCGGTGAAATTAAAGGTAAAGGCAGTAAGACTAAGAGTGCAATGGGAATCCCGCTGTTAAATGCAGAGAAGAGAGCCAATAGGTGCAAAGAGTACGATGAAGGCCTCTATGAGGCGGAGAACTTGTTTGATGTCGTGATAGAACCAGACACAGGGATCAACAGGGAAGAAATAGCAAATCCACTATAAGAATCAGAATTTAAGAGAGCTTCGAACGACTCAAGACCAAATAAGGCAGAAGGGATAGTAAAATTCCATAGGAATTTCTAAAATCATTGCTGAAAGTGGCAACGAAACGACCATTCCCGTTAGAGATATGACATCAGACTCTCGGAAGAACATCATCTACACAATTCCGATGATAGCAAGAGCCCACAAGATCGAGAATAATCGCACAATCAGCTTAACAGGTCGTGCATCCGATTTGCTGAGAAGAATAGTATACCGAAGAATGGAAAAGAGAATTGAGGACCTGTTAGATGACGACCAGTTATGCTTTAGGAAAGGTAAGGGCACCAGAGAGGCAGTTATGATGCTCTTGCTCATTACAGACCAAGACTAAAGAAAAATCAAGACAGTTCCATGGGATTTGTCGGCCTGGAAAAAACGTTCGACAGTGTAAAACGGAACAAAATGTTCGAAATTCTGAGAAAAATAGGGTAAGCTACAGGGAAGGACGGGTAATATACATGAACTACAAGAACGAAGAGCGAACAATAAGACTGAAAAACTAAGAACTAAGTGATCGGTTTTAGATGGTTTAAGACAGGGATATAGTATTTCGCCCCTACTGTTCAATGAATACATCGAAGAAGCAATGACGGAAATAAAAGATGGCATAAAGAGTGGGATTAAAATGCAAAGTGAAACGATATCAATGACAAAATTTGCTGATGAGATTTCATTCCTCACTGAAAGTGACGAAGAATTACCGGATATGTTGAAGGGGATGAGTAGTCTATTGAGTGCAGAATATGTATTGAGAGTAAATCGCTGAAAGGATAAAGAAATGAGAAGCAGAGGAAATGAGAACACGGAGAAACTCAAAATCAGAATTGGAGATCACGAAGTGGACGAAATGAAGGAATTCTGATACCTAGGCAACAAAATAACTCGTGAAGGACGGAGCAAGGAGGTCACAGAAAGTAGAACAGAACTGGCAAAGGAGGCTCTCCTGGACAAGAGAAGTCTGTTAGTATCAAACTTAGGAATTCATTGGAGGAAGAAATTTCCGAGAATGTACGCTGGAGTACAGCATTGTATGGCAGTGATACATGGGCTGTGGAAAAACCAGGAAAGAAGAGAATCGTAGCACTTGAGATGTGGTGCTGCAGAAGAATGTTGAAAATTAGGAAATTAGGTGGAGTGGTGAGGTAAGGAATGAGAAGGTTCTTCGTAGAATCGGAGAGGAAACGAATACACACTGAAGCACCAATGAAACTGGTATAGGCATTCGTATTTAAGTGAAAAGAGACATGTAAAAAGGCAGAATACGACGCTGCGGTCGGCAACGCGTATATAAGACAAGTGTCTGGCGCAGTTGTTAGATCGGTTACTGCTACTACAATGGCAGGTTATCAAGATTTTAGGGACTTTGAACGTGATGTTACAGTCGGCTCGTGAGCGATGTGACATAGCATCTCCGAGGTAGCGACGAAGTAAGGAATTTCCCTTACGACCATTTCACGAGTGTACCATGTATATGAATATGAATCTGGTAAAACAGGAAATCTCCGACATCGCTGCGGCCGGAAAAAGATCCTGCAAGAACGGCAAGAACGACAACTGAAGAGAATCGTTCAACTTGACAGAAGTGCAACGCTTCCGCAAATTGCTGCAGATTTCAATGCTGGGCCATCAACAAGTGCCAGCGTGCGAACCATTCAACGAAACATCATCCATATGGGCTTTCGGTGTCGAAGAATTACTTGTGTATCTTTGATGACTGGCCGACACAAAGCTTTACTCCTCGCCTGGGCGCGTCAACATCGACATTGGACTGTTAATGACTGGAAACGTGTTGCCTGGTCGGACGAGTCTCGCTTCAAATTATATCGAGCAGATGGACGTGTACGTGAATGGAGACAACCTCATGAATCCATGGACCCTGCATGTCTGTAGGGGACTGTTCAAGCTGGTGCGATGGTGTGAGGCGGGTGCAGTTGGAGTGATACGGGACCCTGATACGACTAGATACGACTCTGATCGGTGACACTTACGTGAGCATCGTGAATTTTGTCGTATGATGACATGGTTGGAGACAGTGGCTGTTATTTATAGACAAATGTTGATGCTGGTGACACAGCAACCAGCCACAAATTTATTTTCATTAACTTGAACAAATCTGCATTTGCAGCTGATGTTGCTGAAGAAAATCATTCAGTGAGAAACATTGAGAACAACTTAAAATTTTTACATCTAGCAGAAAAAAGGAGGCAATATGAATATATTAGAAGAAATTGAAATACACACACACAAAAATAGCACTCCAGACTATGTCCTTAATGAACAAACCGAGTTAGCTAACACCCCTTTCCTGAAAAATTTCCAAAAATTATTTTCCACGTTCCAAGCAGCAAATTAATATGTTACTACAATTCTCATGATGAAAAATGTAAATAAATAATGTGCTGTGTTACCTACACAGTATTAAAAAAAAGGATGAACTTTATAAATAATGTAACGATATTCGCTCTAAAGCTCACAAAATCTATGTCTCTGTACTAGTGTAAAAGACGTTTCAGTTACATAAGTGAATTTATGATTTTTTTCCAAACATGAGACATCTTCATGATGTTACGATATATTATAGCATTTTGTCACTCATATGTTTGTTATCACTTTGTATTGTATCAAAACATGTGGTATGTGCTAGAAATCTTTTCTGTGACAAATATTAAGTGTTCAGCGAGAAAAATTTACGTGTGCAACGATAAGAATGCAGTGGGATGAATGTAATGAAAACAAAGACTCAAAACCGACATTTCAGGTAAGTCACATCCAATGAAAATCTGTAACGCAACCAACTGTGTGGCGTGTTTATAATTATGTATTATTTATATTTTAGGACGATTAATCTGTAAAACGACGTTGTAATGAAAGCATGATAACCGTCTGAAGACGAATCATAACGATTCGAAACCGGTAACGGTACCCTTTGAATAAAGGAACTGAAAATAAATTTGTGGCTGGTTGCTGTCTCGGCACCATCAACGTAAGCATCGTGTCTGATCATCTCCACACATTCATGTTCAGTGTTCAGAAGATATCTACATTTATGGACAGCCTTCCAGGATTCATGGTATCGTTTCCCTACAGCACTTCTTCAAATATTATAGTCGATATAATTTCCCTACAGCACTACTTCAAACATTATAGGCGAGCCCATGTCAAGTCATGTAACGGCACTTCTGCTGGAGCCCTACACGATATTAAGCAGGTGTGCCAGTTTCTATGGCTCTTCATTGCTATGGAACACTGACAAGAAGAAGGGACAGGATGGTAGGACATCTCTTAAACCATCACGAAATAACTTACGTGGCACTAGAGGCAGCTGCAGAAGGTAAAAACTGTAGAGGAAAACAGAGATTGGAATAGATCCAGCAAATAACTGAGGACGTAGGTGACAATTGCAGTTCGGCGTTGAATCTCACTGACTGGAGTAGATTCGTCTTCAGAGATGAGTCCCACTTGAAACTGAGGCGCGATGACCGGCGAAGACGTGTCTGTGATGCCCCCGCATAGCGGTAGGATACCGACCTGACTGTCACCCGCCATACGCTCCAACAACCATGCGTGATGATCTGGTGTGCACTTCTTTTCGTAACAGGACTACTTTGGTTGTCATTTGCGGCACCATTACAGCACAGCGGTCTGTTGACATACTCTACCCCGTTTTGTTGCCCTTTATGGCGAGGCAACCTGGTGTTACATTTCAGCAAGATAATGCCCGCCAGCACTTGTCGGGAGTTTCTGCTGCTCGTCTTCGTGCTTGTCAAATTCTACCTTGGCCAGTAAGGTCACTGGATCTCTCCCGAAAATAGAACTTTTGGAGCATTATGGGCAGAATCACTCAGCCAGTTCGGGATTTTGACAATCTAATCCACTATCTGGAAAGAATTCAGAAAGATACCCCTGCTTGAAGGAGGTGGACCAACATGTTATGATTTGCTGAATTTGTGAAGCTCTTTCTATTGAATAAATCATTCAGATTTTCTGAAACTATAAACTTATAGCCGGCACGGTATCTCAGCGTGTTCGGTCAGAGGGTTAACTACCCTCTGCAACAAAAAACTGATTGAACGGATCAACGGAGAACCTAAATGGATGTCATCGGACGTCCACCCCGAACAAATTCAACGAACAATATGGAACGAAATGAGATAAAAAAAAGTGGTACGGTGCTTGCCTCCCTTGTGCTGGGCCCTGGTTCGATTCCCGGTTGGGTTGGAGATATTTCTCCGCTCGGGGATTGGGTGTTGTGTTGTCATCATTGTCATTTCATCCTCGTCATCGGACGCAAGTCGCCCAATGTGGCGCCGACTAAAATAAGACTTCCACTTGCGGCCGAATCCGAATGGGACATTCCGGCCAACAATGGCATAGGATTATCTCACTTTTGTCTGTACCTGTACCTTTTTTTTGGGGGGGGGGGGGGGGGCTGTATACGAGCGGGGCTCATGGGAGGAAGATAAAAGAGATTATTGCGCATACAGAAACTGAAGCAAAGCAAGCGCTGTATCATGCGTGAGATACAGGGGCGAGCGAGTGTACCGGGACGTACCCCAGTTCACTGCTAGCAGCACTACGTTACATTAACGCATCTGCGCGTAGCGCGCAAGCATTTTGCTCCACAATTAAGTATGAAATTGAAAATCAAAATTTATGTTTAAAAGTTTCTTAAAATATAGTTTAGTGTTATAATGTTCCAAATACCAAGTCTTTATGTTCTAGACTTAATAGTTTACATAAAGATGCCGTTTTAAGAGAAAAATAAGCGACGCCAAATAAAGAAGCTATAAAGCCAAAATTTGGACAGAAGGTGCAGTTAGTAGTCATAAATAAGTGGTGCAGGTTTCCAAAATCATATAACAAAAGTTAACATCAGAATCTACGTTTTTGGGAAAAATCAGAGGCGGTAAATAAACATGAAAATTTGTTTTATGCTTCAGTTCACCCCAGAAATAATAACCGAAAGACCACGTTAAGCTACCTCTTATAGGTTTTGAGTAATTAAGTAGAAACCAATTTTGTAAGTAAAATGTAACAGCACACCGCCGTCGGCTCCGGTACCTATTTAAATGCAGCCCGAGAGGCAGTAGAAAGGTTCACTTCGCACTCAGTCTCGCTCTGCCTCGGATGACGTCAGAGTCGAACTGTGTCAAAGCGCTTATTTTGCGCTAGAAACGCATAGTGAACTCGCGAGGAATGTACACCGTCCTCGATCACTTAGAATTCGCTGAAGAAACTGTTAGTGTGCCGTCCGTGAGAATTATAATTCCGCGTGGCAAGTGGTGACTTTCTTTCCACGTCTATGGCGAGCATTAATTTTGAACATTTATTGCAAATTTTCATTGAGTAATTTTAGTCAGGGCGAAAGACAATCTGGTAGGAACGTACCGTACAGGTCGCCTCTGAACTGCTAAATGTGCTGTTAGAATAGATAGACTTGCTTTCAACTGAAAACAGTGAATTTCCAAGTGTTGTATGGGAGAAACTTTATACAATATAATTTCGGTTGGAACTTCATACTCTTATTTAAATTCAAAGTCCTCATCCCGCAAAGAAATAGGACAGAAAGTTTTCTTTCAGTGGGCTGGACCAGAATGTGGCCGTGCAGACTGGGAACTAAGGTCAGTAAGTTTACCTTCGGTTTCTGCCTGACCACAAAATTAGTTTCCAGGCTTGTGTAAGTAAAACGGCGAACAAACAAATTCAAGATTAACTTTTACCCTCCGCCCCACAAGACGTGTAGGTACTCATCTCATGTTTCCCTCGGCCAACGCACTGTTGCTGTCACATTTCTTCACGCAGTGGATAATGGCAAAACAGAGGCAGTCGGCGACCGAGGCTTTGCGAAGTAAGCGCGGCGCAGATAGCCTTGCTGACAGAAGCAGTCTACCGAGTAATAACAAAAAGCTACCACTGAGGGTAAAAAACTTTCTCCTGCCAGATATAAATAGTGGAGCGCAGGCAGCAACAGACAGAAGCCATTAGGAAGCAGTTCGGATCTGAGGATGGACGTGGTCCGTGTCCGAATGTTCAATCTTCGTAGGTGACTATTTCGGAAGTCTGTTCAAGCTCGCAGCAGTCATCCATTCACTGCCAGATGTCAACTTCAAATCTGGAGGTCGGCCCGAGTTCGGTCGGCACCATGGCTGACTAACTACAGCGAGAACTTCCAGCAGGACCGGGAGCAGCGCGGTCTTGGTCACAGGCGCCGCCAGGGTCTGACGCCCGGACTTCACAGCAACCCGGACCACAGCGTGTGGTCCGTCCATGATGGGACCTCGCGACATCGCGACTAACGGCAACGCAGCCGCTGGTGCAGCAGGCGTCGGCAGCTGACCTCACGGCGACGGGTTCATCTCAACCACAGGACATCTTGGCTTCAGCGAAGCACTAGTGGCCTGAGGCTACAGAGTGCGATCGGCGGCGCGCTTTGCGCGCATTGTCGGAGAATCTACACAGCAGCAGCCAGGCAGAGGGATCCGCAGGGCTGGGCAGCGACGACGACGAGGCAGAAATTGTAAAGAAAGTTCAATAAATAATTGTAAAACTCCACGCCGTCTCAGTCTTTCCGCCAATGAGTCTGCCGCTAAGTACTGCAGAAGTCGTAACAAGTAGCCATCTGCCGCAACAGTAAGAATGGAATTGAACAGAGAAGCAGTAATATTGGTAGGAAGAAACCTCAGTGACATGCGAAGTGCCCAAGTTGCGCCTAATCCAGTATTTCTTACCTAAAGGATAGCGCTAAGCTTCGTGACTTACCTGGTATCGTTGACCAGCGTATCGATGGCGCTCCGCAGTGCCTGGTACGTGAGGTCCTCGTAGCGGACGCGGACGCCGTTGCCCGCAGCCGCCACCCTCACCCCGTTCAGCTCCTGGTCGGAAAACAGCGGAACGACGAGCAGCGGCACGCCCGCCATTATGCCCTCCTGCGTCCCCAGCAGTCCGCCGTGCGTTATAAACACGCGCACGTTCGGGTGATCTGTTAAGCCAGAAAATTCCATTTGGAGAGTTCAGAAGGAGAGGTGCACGGGAGCTGTTTTAAAAATAAATACTGCTTCAAGAGGGGATCTTTCACTCTGCAGCGGAATGGGCGCTGTTTTGAAACTTCCTGGCAAGTTAAGAAGTACTCGTATGCTGAATCGGGAGTCGAACCCGGAACTTTGCTTTTTCGGCACGACTCGTGATCCGCTCTCACAGCTTTTCTGTCGCAATGTCTCCCTCCTACTTTCCACGCTTCACAGAAGCTCACCAGCATACCTTGCGGGACTAACACTCCTGGGAGAAATGTTATTAAGGAGAAATTGCTCAGCCGCAGCCTAGGAGATTGTTCTCAGGAAGAATCTTTTATTTTGCAACTGAATATGTGCCGTATAGAAGCCTGAGGGGAAATTAAAGCTGGTATGCGGAAAAGCTTCTGTACGAGGTGTATTCAAGTTCTAAGGCCACCGATTTTTTTTCTAATTAACTACTCACCAGAAATCGATGAAACTGGCGTTACTTCTCGACGTAATCGCCCTGCAGACGTACACATTTTACACAACGCTGACTCCATGATTCCATGGCAGCGGCGAAGGCTTCTTTAGGAGTCTGTTTTGATGACTGGAAAATCGCTGAGGCAATAGCAGCACGGCTGGTGAATGTGCGGCCACGAAGAGTGTCTTTCATTGTTAGAAAAAGCAAAAGTCACTAGGAGCCAGGTCAGGTAAGTAGGGAGCATGAGGAATCACTTCAAAGTTCTTATCACGAAGACACTGTTGCGTAACGTTAGCTGTATGTGCGGGTGCGTTGTCTTGATGAAACAGCAAACGCGCAGCCCTTCCCAGACGTTTTTGTTGCAATGCAGGAAGGAATTTGTTCTTCAAAACATTTTCGTAGGATGCACCTGTTACCGTAGTGCCCTTTGGAACGCAATGGGTAAGGATTACGCCCTCGCTGTCCCAGAACATGGACACCATCATTTTTTCAGCACTGGCGGTTACCCGAAATTTTTGTGATGGCGGTGAATCTGTGTCCTTCCATTCAGCTGACTGGCGCTTTGTTTCTGGATTTAAAAATGGCATTCACGTCTCATGCATTGTCACAACCGACGAAAAGAAAGTCCCATTCGCGCTGTCTTTGCGCGTCAACATTGCTTGGCAACATGCCACACGGGCAGCCATGTGGTCGTCCGTCAGCATTCGTGGCACCCACCTGGATGACACTTTTCGCATTTTCTGGTCGTCATGCAGGATTGTGTGCACAGAGCCCACAGAAATGCCAACTCTGGAGGCGATCTGTTCAACAGTCATTCGGCGATCCCCCAAAACAATTCTCCCCACTTTCTCGATCATGTCGTCAGACCTGCTTGTGCAAGCCCGAGGTTGTTTCGGTTTGTTCTCACACGATGTTCTGCCTTCATTAAACTGTCGCACCCACGAACGCACTTTCGACACATCCATAACTCCATCACCACATGTCTCCTTCAACTGTCGATGAATTTCAATTGGTTTCACACCACGCAAATTCAGAAAACGAATGATTGCACGCTGTTCAAGTAAGGTAAAACGTCGCCATTTTAAGCATTTAAAACAGTTCTCATTCTCGCAGCTGGCGGTAAAATTCCATCTGCCGTACGGTGCTGCCATCTCTGGGACGTATTGACAATGAACGCGGTCTCATTTTAAAACAATGCGCATGTTTCTATCTCTTTCCAGTCTGGATAAAAATTATCGGAGGCCTTAGAACTTGAATGCACCTCGTAGAGTTCGGGAGGTAGGAGAGGGGTACAGGCGGAAGTAAAGCTGCAAAAGTGCGTCGTGAGTCGGTCTTTTCTTTCCTTTTCAGTATACAGAAATAAACATCAGTTGCAGTAATTGCCTTAGAAAGGGTAAAATAATAACCTATAGATCCTAAGTAACAATCCTCGAACAACAAGGGGGGACAAAGAAGGCTTCGCCGACAGCACAATGTAATGACTTTAACCTGTTTTGGCAATGTGAAAGACTGACACATCTGAAGCATGAATAGTTTGAATACTCACTCTGTTCACAATATTTGGGAACCTCTGTCTTCCAACTATTCTCACAACTAATGCAATTTGTGACTGGGAAACTCCCTGAAGGCAATGGAGAGATTGTGACAGGTACACACTGGACAGGCCATCCAGGCGATTTTGGGGATTGAGTCTGCATATAACAAAAAACAGTGGAAGTGGGTATTGACGTAAAAGAGAACCGAGCGAGGTGTCGCAGTGGTTAGTAGACTGGACTCGCATTCGGGAGGACGACAGTTCAATCCCGCGTCCGGCCATCCTGATTTAGATTTTCTGTGATTTCCCTAAATCGCTCCAGGCAAATGCCGGGATGGTTCCTTTGAATGGGCTCTGCCGACTTCTTTCCCTAATCCTATGAGACCGATGACCTCGCTGTCTGGTTCAAAAATGGTTCAAGTGGCTCTGAGCACTATGGGACTCAACTGCTGAGGTCATAAGTCCCCTAGAACTTAGAACTACTTAAACCTAACTAACCTAAGAACATCACACACATCCATTCCCGAGGCAGGATTCGAACCTACGACCGTAGCAGTCTCGCGGCTCCGCTGTCTGGTCTCCTCCCTCAAAACAAACCAAAGAAACCAAACGTAAAAGAGAAACACATAGAAAAAAGAGTGCGTTTCTTACTTTAAAAACTCATAATGTCGCTGGAAAGCTAGTATTTTTATTTAGCCCCCGCACGATAATGTAGAATTCTGTAGACTAATGATACTGCAGTTTTTGTTCCTGAATATGAAAGAGACGACGTTACATCTTCAGGAATGACCGTTAAAATTACCTTTAAACGTAATAATTTATGCCAACGCTACACTACACACACGATTCTTAACCCCCCTCAGTATTTTCAAGATGTCTGTCTTCCTGATGCAACTGATTTCCTTTCTCTAAAGAGAGGAATAGCACCGACAAAGAATGGTTGTAGTTACTACACTAACCACGTAGCTCTGCCCCCCTCCCTCCCTCCTTCCCTCCCACCCTCTCTCTCTGTCTCTCTCGTTCGCTCGCTCTCTTTGTTTAGATTTCTCTCTTTTACTTTCTCTCTGTTTCCCACTCTTTCTCTTTCTTGCACTGATTTTCTCTACCCTTCTTCGACACTTAGTTCCACTTTCTCTCTCCCTCTCTACACATCTCTGATTGTCTCTCGCATTCAGCCACACATACAAACTTTCTCTCCCTCACTCTCATCATACGCATATTGTCTTTCTTTCTTCCTCTCACTTACGATTTCTTTCGTCTTTCCATCGTCTCTTTTCCCCACTCCCCTCTTCTCATTTTCTCTCACTGACCCTCTCTCACACCAGATTCTTCCCTCTTTAATTACCATCCCTCTCTCTCTCTCTCTCTCTCTCTCTCTCTCTCCCTCTGTCTCTCTCTCTCTCTCCTACTGCTCCATCTACTCCTCTGAAACATTACAGTGCAATGTCTCCATTATCACTACGCATACACTTTGGGTGGTTGAGCTATGCTTGCGTGTCTACAGTTGGAAATAAGCAGGATTTTACTCCATACACATTAAACATTTAAATCAATACAAAGCTAACGAATTGTATACAATAAACTATACATTGCGTTTCATTAATTTTGCAGCTCTGCATCGCAGAATCCTTTACTCCGGTATGATGAAACCACACCTCGATCACAGTTATATTTATAAGCAATTGCCACAGTGAAACATCTTACGAAAACATAAATTTTAGACAGTGATGAGAGTGCTAAACAGAATCAGTACACAGAGCTCACTCTGAGATAGCATAAAACAGGAAATTACCAGAAAACATTGAGGATACTTAGGTCACCTTTCGTGTTAAAGAACATGTAAACAAACCATCGTTAACGTAACATGTTTTTGTTCATATATTTCGAATAAATAAGAAGAGAAGGATGTTATATGAAAATAACGCTTCCGTAATGCACTTTATCTCTCGTTTACTATATCCATATCTATAGCAAATTAAGCTGTAATTCTGTACCAACGCTTGTTTGCTTACTGCTATTGTTTCTTATTCATCACATTGTATGAGAAGAAACAACAACATTTACATACAAATAACACATTACTAATTCTATATTCGAGTATAACAAGCCCATTTCCTAAATCAACGTAAGTGGTATGTGCTGCATCCGGCAACTCCATCTCCCAGCAATACGGAAGTGACCGGTAGGTTGCCATAACCAGGCAGGATTGTGTATCAACACACCGGTCTGATAAAACACGGACGTCTGTTATCAAGTTACATTCCGATGGAGACCGCGCATACATGTGGTACCAGTTTCACCACCTGTAGCGCTTGCGTCATCGGAGGTGGCACTACGTGCTTGGGAATACTTGCCTCTGCCGACCATCGTAACTGAATGTGTGGACTCACACTGGCCACCACAGTGTGTCTATATGATCCTGCATGATTGATAGAACAATATCTAACCTCTCATTGCGCTAGTCATGCGGCACTGTCGAGATCCCCATATTCAAACGAGGTTCCTGAATGAGACACCCACGGCGTAATTTTTACTCATATTCAGAATGTTTATGGCGTTTGTGCTGTGTCTCACGCACGGTGTGTGCCTTTACTATTGCTCGTTATCCGAAGACGTCTGTGTGTAAAAGTCAAGTTAAAATGTATAATTTGATGTGTATGACATTTTAGACGATGTGTAAAAACAATGTTCTAGATGAACGGTACACGCAAAAATGACAGAGGGTTGACGTAGCTGCGAAGCGACCATTGTACATCGCAAAAGACAGCGATGCTTCAACGGCTCTACGAAACAGACGACCGCCGTTTAAGTTTATCGTAGGCCACTGGTGATAATCATGGAGGTATAAAAAATGAAGGGAGATGGCACTACAGACTTATGCTGTACGTTGTTTTGAAGCCAGAGTGGGAGAGGCCTCCCGACAATTTAAATAGCCCAAAACATTAGCAGACTGCTGTTTACGATTGCTTCTTGTTGATTATTTCTGTCGTGTGCACGCAACAGCTGGTTTAAGTACTGAAAATTACAGTGCTTACATGAAGAATATAGTGTAAGGAAGGCAATTTAGAACGTATTTCTGTTTTTGAATGCGTTTTTGCTCTAGTAAAACGACACATTCGGACTCGTTAATGTACGTTGTTTTTTTTCATATATTTCGAATATATAAGAAGAGCAAGATGTCATCTGAAACGCATTTTATTCCTCGTTTACTATATCCATATCTATAGCAAATGAAGCTGTAATTCTGAAACCAACGCTTGTTTGTTTACTGCTAGTGCTTCTTGTTCATCACATTTTCAGCTTTCAACTCTTTAAGTACCACATTTTTAATGTTGACGTGTGTAAAGAAACTTACCCACGTCTTCTGTTGTTAGCCCATACAGTGTGCAATGAGGAAAGAAGAAAGGCATGCTATTGCATATTTTGCATATCAATAAACTGAACGAGTATTGAAATGTCAAAGAAACAGAACTGCTTAGAGGTACGCCTCCGTGCACAGTGGAGTTATTGTTTTATTAGACTACATTAGTCTCAATGTAGTTTACACATCTTCTCACTCTTAAATCTTAGCTGTGATGTGCCATTCAGGGTGTGACCAACAACAGCAATGAGAAAGGTATAATTTTTAAATTCGAGTATTAGCCACCATAGTGGAACTATAGTATAAATGTGATAAACGGAATGGTCTCAAACGCTTAAGACTCCGTAAAAGGGATATTTCGCTTTAACACGAATGTATGTAATTTAATAATGACAGCCTAATCTGTGTAAGATGTAGGCCTGCCTTTCCAGCAGTAGCCTGTCTACTTCTTTACCCGAAATATTTCCCGCCAGTGACTCTATCAGTTTATCAGGAATAACGAAACATAGCACAACAGGAATTTACGTCTCCTTTCATCATATGCTTGGTTTTACTTTGGAATTTCATTTTCAAGTTTGCAAAGTGTATAATGCTTTGTGATATACCAATAGCGAATTAGTTACTTAGTTAGTCTTATGTTTCATGTTCATTTGCGCGATAAATAGTAATGGTGGGATACGAGTTATTATTATACCGACATCAATTTTTTTTTAATATGCCTCCATGGTGATCATTTATTAGTTTTTCGTTTTTTAATTAAAGACAGACAGATGTTAGTCAGTAAGAGCTCCAATGTTGGGGATATGGCGGTTAAGGAGGGGAAAAAATCCAGTGTGCACTCCGTGTGCATTCCGGGAGGAGTCATTCTTGATGTGGAAAGGGTCCTTCGGGATGCCATGAAGAGCACAGGGTGCAGCCAGCTGCAGGTGGTGGCACATGTCGGCACTAATGACGTATGTCACTTTGGATCTGAGGAAATTCTCTCTGGATTCCAGCGGCTATCTGATTTGGTGAAGGCTGCCGGTCTTGCTTACGAGATGAAGGCAGAGCTCACCATCTGCAGCATCGTCGACAGAACCGACTGCGGACCTTTGGTGCAGAGCCGTGTGGAGGGTCTTTATCAGAGGCTCTGACGGTTTTGCGACCGTGTTGGCTGCAGATTCCTTGACTTGCGCCATTGGGTGGTGGGGTTTCGGGTTCAGCTGAATAGGTCAGGAGTTCACTACACTCAGCTGGCGGCTACACGGGTAGCGGAGGCTGTGTGGCGTGGACTGGGTGGCTTTTTAGGTTAGAGAGCCTCGCGAAAGTACGGGGTGGGCTGCAATGTCAAAGGGTGCATGGCAAATACAGGACGTGCTTGGATCAAGGAACAGTCGGAATTATAGTTGTAAATTGTTTTAGTTGTGCTGGGAAGCTCCCTGAGCTTCAAGGGCTAATAGAAAGCACAGAAGCTGATATCGTTATAGGTACAGAAAGCTGGCTAAAGCCTGAAATAAGTTCTGCAGAAATTTTTACGAAGTCTCAGACGGTGTTTAGGAAAGATAGATAAGGCAGAATTGGTGGTGGAGTGTTTGTGTCTGTCAGTAGTGGTTTATCTTATAGTGAAGTCGAAGTAGATGCTCCGTGCGAATTGGTATGGGTGGAGGTTATACTTAACAGCCGAACTAAGTTAATAATTGCTTCCTTCTACCGACCCCCAGACTCCGATGATACACTTGCGGAACAATTCAGAGAAAGTTTGAGTTCCGTAGCAAATAAATACCCCACTCATACGGTTACAGTTGGTGGGGACTTCAACCTTCCCTCGATATGTTGGCAAAAATACTTGTTCAAAACCGGTGGTAGGCAGAAAACATCTTCCGAAATTGTCCTAAATTATTTCGAGCAGTTAGTCCACGAACCCAACGCGAATTGTAAATGGTTGCGAAAACACACTTGACCTCTTAGCCACAAACAATCCAGAGCTGATAGAGTGCATCATGACTGATACAGGGATTAGTGATCACAAGGTCGTTGTAGCTAGGTTCAATACCGTTTCTTTCAAATCCATCAGAAACAAACGCAAAATAATTTTATTTAAAAAAGCGGATAAAGTGTCACTAGAAGCCTTCCTAAAAGACAATCTCCATTCCTTCCGAACTAACTATGCAAATGTAGACGAGATGTGGCTCAAATTCAAAGATATAGTAACAACAGCAATTGAGAGATTCATACCTCATAAATTGGTAAGACATGGAACGGATCCCTCGTGGTACACAAAACAGGTCTGAACGCTGTTGCAGAGGCAACGGAAAAAGCATGCGAAGTTCAGAAGAACGTGAAATCCCGAAGATTGGCTAAAAATTACAGACGCGCGAAATTTGGATCGTACTTCGATGCGAGATGCCTTTAAAAGGTTCCACAACGAAATATTGTCTCGAAATTTGGTAGAAAATCCGAAGAAATTCTGGTCGTATGTATAGTACACAAGCGGCAAGACGCAGTCAATACCTTCGCTGCGCAGTGCCGATGGTACTGTTACCGACGACTGTGCCGCTAAAGCGGAGTTATTGAACGCAGTTTTCCGAAATTCCTTCACCAGGGAAGACGAATGGAATATTTCAGAATTTGAAACGCGAACATCTGCTAGCATGAGTTTCTTAGAAGTAGATACCTAAGGTGTTGCAAAGCAACTCAAATCGCTTGATACGGGCAAGTCTTCAGGTCCAGATTGTATACCGATTAGGTTCCTTTCAGATTACGCTGATACAATAGCTCCCTACTTAGCAATCATATACAACCGCTCGCTCACCGGTAGATCTGTACCTACAGATTGGAAAATTGCGCAGGTCGCACCAGTGTTTAAGAAGGGTAGTAGGAGTAATCCATTTAACTACAGACCTATATCATTGACGTCGGTTTGCAGTAGGGTTTTGGAGCACATACTGTATTCAAACATTATGAATCACCTCGAACGGAACGATCTATTGACACGTAATCAGCATGGCTTCAGAAAACATCGCTCTTGTGCAACGCAGCTAGCTCTTTATTCGCACGAAGTAATGGCCACTATCGACAGGGGATCTCAAGTTGATTCCGTATTTCTAGATTTCCGGAAAGCTTTTGACACCGTTCCTCACAAGCGACTTCTAATCAAGCTACGGGCCTATCGTCTCAGTTGTGCGACTGGATTCGTGATTTCCTGTCAGGAAGGTCGCAGTTCGTAGTAATAGACGGCAAATCATCGAGTAAAACTGAAGTGATATCAGGTGTTCCCCAGGAAAGCGTCCTGTTACCTCTGCTGTTCCTGATCTATATAAATGACCTGGGTGACAATCTGAAAAGTTCTCTTAGGTTCTTCGCAGATGATGCTGTAATTTACCGTCTAGTAAGGTCATCCGAAGTCTAGTATCAGTTGCAAAGCGATTTAGAAAAGATTGCTGTATGGTCGGGCAGGTGGCAGTTGACGCTAAATAACGAAATGTGTGAGGTGATCCACATGAGTTCCAAAAGAAATCTGTTGGAATTCGATTACTCGATAAATAGTACAATTCTCAAGGCTCTCAATTCAACTAAGTACCTGGGTGTTAAAATTACGAACAACTTCATTTGGAAAGACCACATAGATAATATTGTGGGGAAGGCGAGCCAAAGGTTGCGTTTCATTGGCAGGACACTTAGAAGATGCAACAAGTCCACTAAAGAGACAGCTTACACTGCACTCGTTCGTCCTCTGTTAGAATATTGCTGCGCGGTGTGGGATCCTTACCAGGTGGGATTGACGGAGGACATCGATACGGTGCGAAAAAGGGCAGCTCGTTTTGTATTATCACGTTATAGGGGAGAGAGTGTGGCAGATATGATACACGAGTTGGGATGGAAGTCATTACAACATAGACGTTTTTCGTCGCGGCGAGACCTTTTTACGAAATTTCAGTCACCAACTTTCTCTTCCGAATGCGAAAATATTTTGTTGGACCCAACCTACATAGGTAGGAGTGATCATCAAAATAAAATACGAGAAATCAGAGCTCGAACAGAAAGGTTTAGGTGTTCCTTTTTCCCGCTCGCTGTTGGGGAGTGGAATAGTAGAGAGATAGTATGATTGTGGTTCGATGAACCCTCTGCCAAGCACTTAAATGTGAATTGCAGAGTAGTCATGTAGATGTAGATGTAATTACTACTCGTCACGATTTACAGATTACAGAAATAGAATATATTTTGAGAAACAGAAGGACTTTTCAAAGAAAAACGTTTTCAGTTTCATTTCAAATGTAACTTTGCTTTCTGTCAGGCATTTTATGTCAATTACTAATTGATCAAAGCTTTTGGTTGCAGCATTGTGAACTCCTGTATGTCCTACAGACAACCATAATGTGGTGTAATGAATATCATTTTTCCTTCTGGTGTTGTAATTATGTGCATCATTGTTCCTGTCGAAGTGCAGTGGATTATTAGCACCAAACTTCGTGGGGGAATAACTATGTTGTGGAAAGGATAGGTTGCTATTCATCGCCGGGCAGCAGGCGGGCGTGGCGAAAAGAGTGCTCACGTAAGTTTTTCAGCCAAAGCCTTCTTAAAGAAAGATGCAAAGCACACATACACATTCATATGGTTCCACTGGCTCTGAGCACTATGGGACTTAACATCTGAGGTCATCAGTCCCCTAGAACCTAGAACAGCTTAAACCAAACTAACCTAAGGACATCACACAAAAAAAAATGGTTCAAATGGCTCTGAGCACTATGGGACTTAACTTCTAATGTCATCAGTCCCCTAGAACCTAAAATTACTCAAACCTAACTAACCTAAGGACATCACACACATCCAATCCCGAAGCAGGATTCGAACCTGCGACCGTAGCGGTCGCGCCGTTCCAGACTGAAGCGCCTAGAACTGCTCGGCAACAGCGGCCGGCCATACACATTCATAAAATGATACAATCAAAACTCTCACATATACATGACCACTGGCTCCGGCTCTTGTAGTCAGAGTCTTTTTTGAAAGGGAGGGGGGAGGCGGAAATGAGAACAGTGTGTAGTTATCAACAAGAGGAATTTACGTTACGTAGTGCGGGGACAAGACCGTTGATACAGTGTGGCTCGGATGTCGGAGCGCTTGCGATTTGCAAGGCACTGAAAAACGTATGAATCAAGGGAAGGATCGGACACTGAGTAAATAAGGCAAATCCAAAGTTGAATGACAGAAATAAAACCACTACAATAAAAGTAAACAGTGCAAAAAGAAAATGTTGCTTGAACGGACTACTTACGAATGAAATTTGATTCCTTTAAACTTTAGACTACGGTCGGATAGTTTAGTACACCCGTAAACAACGCAAGCTGGTATTTTTTGTGAAACTGCTATGTCTCCAGACAATCAAAACAGCCAACACGGTCGAAACTGGGGACGGGCACGTCAGAGTGAAGTCAGGGCGAAGTATTTTCATGAAAGAGATAGACAGTTCATGTATATAACATAGACAGTCAACATGTAGGTCTTATTGGTAGTCTGTCTACATACAGACATCGTGCGAGCTGGATCGTCGCATGGCGATCCGGTTTGGCAAGGCTTGGTGTGGTTGGAGTAGTAGTCTTGCGTGACCAGAGTGTTGATATAGCAGGCTGAAGGGTGCGGAAAGTCAGATTTTTGACATAAAATTACCGTGAATTGCACTAGGTGCGAGAGTTGTTCACCCTCCCATCCCCCCTCCCCCCCCCCCCCCTACCACCACCACCACACATACAAGTGCCGATTTTGGAATATTTAGGTTCTCACGAGTTTTCGTTAAGCCACGGACTTGGCGAAAAACTGGCAAGTGTGATCTTTCCCAACTTTTAGTGCTGTGTGCAATTATAGTGAATTGTGGTAAATTAAGGCTGTGGAAGGCACAGCTGGAATAAAGCGTTAATGCTGTAATACTAACTGAATTTTGTGCTGTATCAGAGGTATCTGATATTTTGATCCGCGACGTATTGTTAGTGGCTTCCAGCTCGCTAAGAAGCAATTAGGTTGTTGGCTGGTCCATTAGTGGTGAGTTAGGTTGTTTGAAGTGCATCAAGCGAGATAACGACTCGAGTGCGATACGGTGGAATTTTGGGTCCTAACATATACGGTGGACATCATTTGGCTCGTTAGTTTGAATTGGTTCACGAATAATTAAATAGACCGTACCTTTAGCCGATGTTTATTGCGCAACTCAGTAACGTGGAACCATGAACGAACCGCGCGGTACTAAGTTGAGACTTGCAGAGTGGAAAGTGACGTGTGGCCTATTTTCAAATAGGTAATTGTTGCGGGTCGCGTCACGCCAACGCTTGAAGAGGCAGCGCTTTGCTTTGACAGTTAATTGTTTGGGTCAAACAGGTGGTTGCATTTAGGCCTTCTATTTTTTATTTATTTATTTTGTTGTTGATTGTTTTAGTATCGATTTGTAGGTCATTAGTTTGTTGCTGGCACTTACATCGAGAAAATTGTATTGAAATACATTAAAAGACTCAAACAAAATGATGCTACGTGCCAGAAATATAAAAGGAAGATTGCGTTCTGAATTATAGTTACTGTAGATAAATAAGTTAGTTCCGGATTCATAATCTTGAAATTTGTATTAAATGTGCTAAGTTGACATAGATAAAATGAGCCAGAAAGAGAGTTAATATTTGTAGCACTTACCTAAAGCGCGTACAGTAATCAGAATCGGTAACTGAATTTACTGGAAGATAAAGGTCCCAAGTGTTAAAGAAACTTGAAACGTGAAATAGCAATTGCTCATTAGTCGTTAAGTCGGGGGCCGGCGGGGGTGGCCGTGGGGTTCTAGGCGCTACAGTCTGGAACCGCGGGACCGCTACGGTCGCAAGTTCGAATCCTGCCTCGGGGATGGATGTGTGTGATGTCCTTAGGTTAGTTAGGTTTAAGTAGTTCTAAGTTCTAGGGAACTGATGACCTCAGATGTTAAGTCCCATAGTGCTCAGAGCCATCTGAACCATTTTTTCATAAATTCGGATATAATGAAACTAAATACGTAATTGGCTATCTTTCTGATATTTTCGGCTAGTTAACGTAAAAATAGAAAAATGTGACAAAAACTAAGCCATATTGATATTTGGACGATTTCTTTTGAGTAATTAGCAGCCGGTAACGAAGTTTAATAGTAATTACGCATTATCGTTGACATTCAAAGGTCGTGTTATCTTTCCTATACGTGGCGACCGACTGACAAGCTATCTAAAGTTCTGATTAAGGCGTAGTGCTTCAACTGGAATGGAATTAGATAGCTAAAGATATTCATACATACTTATAACGTTTAACTAATTCTCAGAGAAGAAAGAGAGAGGGAGAGAGATTGATAGATAATTCTAAACTATTGCTGTACTTAATTACAGGCGGTTAATATCTCAGTAGCAAGATTCAAAGATACTGGCATTTGACACGAGATAATTTATCGCATTTGACAGATGATAGCGATTTATTACTACACGTCAGAAACATTCATAAAGGCATCCTTTTAGAGTTACTTTTCGCCTACTCTAATACGAGGTTAAGATTTTTCGAATTACCTGGAATTTTTCAGGACTCGTATTCATTGCGATTAGGATTTTTATGTCAGTTGAGTTTTCAATATCAGGCATTAGCCTTTAATACGTCTCGCTGAGTGATGTAACATTTTGAGTTTCCGAACGTCTATTCCTTGTTATACAGGGTGGTCCATTGATCGTGACCGGGCCAAATATCTAACGAAATAAGCATCAAACGAAAAAACTACAAAGAACGGAACTTGTCTAGCTTGAAGGGGGAACCAGATGGCGCTATGGTTGGCCCGCTAGATGGCGCTGCAATTGGTCAAACAGATATCAACAGCGTTTTTTAAATAGGGAACTCCATTTTTTATTACATATTGGTGTAGTAAGTAAATAAATATGAATGTTTTAGTTGGACTTTTTTCGCTTTGTGATAGATGGCGCTTGGTAGTCACAAACACATGGCTCACAATTTAGACGCACAGATGGTAACAGGTAGGTTTTTTAAATTAAAATACAGAACGTAGGTACGCTTGAATATTTTATTTCCGTTGTTCCAATGTGATACATGTACCTTTGTGAACTTATCATTTCTGAGAAGGCATGCTGTTACAGCGTGATTACCTGTACATACCACATTCATAAATGTTCAAAATGATGTCTGTCAACCTCACTGGATTTGGCAATACGTGTAACGACATTCCTCTCAACAGCGAGTAGTTCGCCTTCCGTAATGTTCGGACATGGATTGACAATACGCTGACGCATGTTGTCAAGCGTTGTCGGTGGATCACGATAGCAAATATCCTTCAACTTTCCCCACAGAAAGAAATCCGGGGATGTCAGATCCAGTGAACGTGCGGGACATGGTATGGTACTTCGATGACCAGTCCACCTATCACGAAATATGCTATTCAATACCGCTTCAACTGCACGCGAGCTATGTGCCGGACTCCAGCATGTTGGAAGTACATTGTCATTCCGTCATGCAGTGAAACATCTTGTAGTAACATCAATAGAATATTACGTAGGAAATCAGCATACATTGCACCATTTATACTGCCGTCGATAAAATGGGGACCAATAATCCTTCCTCCCATAATACCGCACCATACATTAACCCGCCAAGATCGCTGATGTTCCACTTGTCGCAGCCATTGTGGATTTTTCGTTGCCCAATAGTGCATGTTATGACGGTTTACGTTACCGCTGTTGGTGAATGACGCTTCGTCGATAAATAGAACGCGTGCAAAAAATCTGTCATCGTCCCGTAATTTCTCTTGTGCCCAGTGGCAAAACTGCACAAAATGTTCAAAGTCGTCGCCATGCAATTCTTGGTGCATATATATATGGTACGGGTGCAATCGATGTTGATGTAGCATTCTCAACACCGACGTTTTTGAGATTCCCGATTCTCTCGCAATTTGTCTGCTACTTATGTGCGGATTAGCCGCGACAGCAACTAAAACACCACTTGGGCATTATAATTTGTTGCAAGTGGTGGTTGACGTTTCACATGTGGCTGAACACTTCCTGTTTCCTTAAATAACGTAACTATCCGGCGAACGGTCCGGACATTTGGATGATGACCTCCAGGATACCGAACAGCATACATAGCACACGCCCGTTGGACATTTTGATTACAATAGCCATACATCGACACAATATCGATGTTTTCCGCAATTGGTAAACGGTCTATTTTAACACGGGTAATGAATCACGAAGCAAATACCGTCCGCACTGGCGGAATGTTACGTGACACCACGTACTTAATCGTCTGTGACTATCACAGCGTCATCTATCACAAAGCGAAAAAAGTGGTCTAGCTTAAACATTCATATTTGTTTACGTACTACACGAATATGTAATAAAAATGGGGGTCCTATATTTAAAAAACGCAGTTGATATCCGTTTGACCATACATGGCAGCGCCATCTAGCGGGCCAACCATAGCCCAATCTGGTTCAAATGGTTCTGAGCACTATGGGACTTAACTCCTGAGGTCATCAGTCCCCTAGAACTTAGAGCTACTTAAACCTAACTAACCTAAGGACATCACACACATCCATGACCGAGGCAGGATTCGAACCTACGACCGTAGCGGTCGCGCGGTTCCAGACTGTAGCGCCTAGAACCGCTTGGCCACCCCGGCCGGCACCCATCTGGTTTCCCCCTTCAAGCTAGACGAGTTTCGTTCTTTGTAGTTTTTTCGTTTGATGCTTACTTCGTGGGATATTTGGCCCGGTCACTATCAATGGACCATCCTGTATACCCTCGCAAACGGTACTTAGCCTTAGCATTTGTAAAGTTAAGTAGAAAATATTTTTCGCTGTGTAGGTATGTGTCCTACCGTGTTCAACTCATTCGACTTCGAATAATGAAATGAAATGATCGTATGACATTGTTGTCTGGGATGTCCCAGTCGGGTTCGGCAGCCAAGTGCAAGTCTTATGTCATTCCGCGCCTCATTGGGCGACTTGCGGCCGGTGGTCAACACCCAGTCCCCAAGCGGAGAAAATCTCTAACATGGCCGGAAATCGAACCCGGATCCAGTACATGGGAGGCAAGCAAGTTACCACCCAGCTAAGCAGGTTGAAAACACCCTTGGCACTCTATCAGACTAGCTGTGCGTCACAAGTAAATAACATCTAATACAATATAAATACTGTACGTTTAATCATTTCTGATGTGTTGGACGGCAAGTCTACTCGGATGTTAGCGCAGTAGCAGGAAGTCCCACAGAAAGCATCGTAACGTAAGTGCAGTGACTAAGTCTGTCCTTGTTATCCAAAAGTAAAGAGTATTCTGTTAACACGCTACCACACGTTACTGCTACCTTCGTGATGCTTCACTGGAACGCTAATCATTCGCATATCCAAGTATGTACTACACTTTATGCCAGTTGCTGTTTGATACATGCCGTCGACGTGGTGTTGCAGTTTTGATTGCCAGCAGGGAACGTATAACAGATTTTTTTAAACGGTCTGTTCTGAGCTTTGCTACATGATTGATGTCTCTGCAGACATGACTACAATAATCTGTCAACCATGGCAAGATTACGTTCCATGCCTTAAAACGCATAACTGAATCGGACAATCGGCTCAGGTATCATTACCGCCTGAACAATGTACACTACGCTAGTGAAACGCTCCCAAAGAAGCCGGCCGATGTGGGCGAGCGGTTCTAGGCGCTTCAGTCCGGAACCACGCGGCTGCTACGGTCGCTGGCTCGAATCCTACTTCGGGCATGGATGTGTGAGATGTCCTTCGGTTAGTTAGGTTTGAGTAGTTCTAAGTTCTTGGGGACTGATGACCTCAGATGTTAACTGCCATAGTGGTCAGAGCCATTTGAACCATTTGAACCAGCTCCCAAAGATAAAAGTCAAAACAGGGCTTCACGCGCAACTGGCGACATGTCTTGCTTGACATATCGAGTGAATACGAAAGTGGACAGTTAGCTGCGTTCACAGATGCAATCTGAAATATACAGGAGTGCCACTTGTTGAAACCAGAGGCAAAGAAAAGAAAGATAAGTACAGCACCGTTGGCTGGAAGATCCAGAAGGATAGCCGGCCGTTGTGGCCTAGCGGTTCTACGCGCTTCAGTCCGCAACCGCGCTGCTGCTACAGTCGCAGGTTCGAATCCTGCCTCGGGCATGGATGTGTGTGATGTCCTTAGGTTAGTTAGGTTTAAGTAGTTTTAAGTCTAGGGGACTGATGACTTCAGATGTTGAATCCCATAGCGCTCAGAGCAATTTGAACCATTTGAACCAGAAGGGTGGTTGCAGCCCGCTAATCGGAAGGGGTGTTCCTCCTCGACACATATTGGCACCTTTCCCCGCAGTGCATGAAATTTGTGTTTTAAGTGTAGCTGTTAAGTATGGGTGACTGTAAAGCACGTGTGTATATTGTGGTGATACATTTGCGTTGTAAGAAGATAAGGTACAGGGTGAAATGATATATTGCGTCGTAGCCTACTCCTCGAGAATAGCATCAAGCGAGGCCTTCGAGCTTATTCTCCCAACGGACGGATCATCATCAATGATGTTACAAGCTCACATCCCATGAAACACCATATTCAGACTTATTGTTTAATTCATGGGTGCAAAGGTTGTGACCAGAAATTCCAGACCAACAGCTCCCCTTTCCTTGCCGGATGAATACACTGTGACAAGTTACGGGATAGCGCTACGTACGTATACAGATGGCGACTGTATCGCGTACACAAGGTATAAGAGAGCAGTGCATTCCCGGAGCTGTCATTTGCACTCAGGTGATTCATTTGAGTCGGCCCCGATAGCTGGGTCAGCGCGGTGGTCTGTCAAGCCAAGGGGCCCGGGTTCCATTCCCGGCTGGGTCGGAGATTTTATCCGCTCAGGGACTGGGTGTTGTGTTGTCTTCGTTATCATTTTATCATGACCAGTGGAAGGCAACGGGAAACCACCACTGGAATCACTTCCCTAGTCGCTCATGCGATTTACCTCTAAGACGAGGCTTCCCCCATGACAAGTCCTGCCGACAGGCAGAACACAAAATTTAAGTTTAAGATTCATGTGAAGAGGATTCCGACGTGATTATTGTCGCACGACGGGAATTAGCAGACTTTTGAACGCGAAATGGTAGTTGGAGCTAGGCGCATGGGGCATTCCATTTCGGAAATCTTCAGGGAATTCAATATTCCGCGATCTACAGTGCCAAGAGTGTGCCGATAATACGACGTTCCTGGCATTACCTCTCACCACGGGCAACGCACTGTCGACGGCCGACTCTTACCGACCGAGAGCAGCGTCATTTGCGTAGAGTTGTCAGTGCTAACAGACAAGCAACAGAGCGTGAAACAACTACAAAAATCCGTGTGGGCCTTACGACGAACGTATCTGTTAGGACAGTGGCGCAAAATGAGCTATGGCAGAAGACGACCGACGCGTGTACCTTTGCTAACAACACGACGTGGTTTGCAGCGCCTCTGCTGGGCTCATGACCATATCGGTTGGCTCCTAGACAACTGGAAGACCGTGGCCTGGTCAGATTTCAGTCGGTAAGAGCTAACGGTAGGGTTCGAGTGTTGCGTAGACCTCACGAAGTAGTGGAACCAAGTTGCCAACAGGGCTCTGGGCAAGCTGGTAATGGCTCCGTAATGGTGTGGTCCATGTTTACATGGAATAGGACTGGATCCTCTGGATGTTCGGCTACTTGAAGGCCATTTGGAACCGTTCATGGATGTCACGTGCCTAAACAGGGATGGAATTTTTATTGATGACAAGGCGCCCTGTTCCCTAGGCACTGTTGCTCGCCATTGGTTTGAAGAGCATTCTGGACAGTTCGAGTGGGTAATTTGGCCACTCAGATCGCCCGATATGGATGCCATCGAACATTTATGGGGCATAACGGAGAGGTTAAATTGGGCACGAAATCCTATACGGGCAACATGGACGGCTATAGAGGCAGCGTGGCTCAATATTTCTGCAGGGGACATTTCAGCGACTTGTTGAGGCCATGCCACGTCGAGTTGCTGCACTACACCGGGAAAAAGGAAGTCCAACACGATTCTTGGAGGTATCCCATGACTTGTGTCACTTCAGTGTACTCACAGTGAATGGATTTTCCACCGCCGCGAGTGATTAGCCGAGCGGTTTAGGGCGCTGCAGTCATGGACTGTGTGGCTGGTCCCGGAGGAGGTTCGAGTCCTCCCTCAGGCATGAGTGTGCGTGTTTGTCCTTGGGATAATTTAGGTTAAGTAGTCTGTAAGTTTAGTTACTGATGACCTTAGCAGTTAAGTCCCATAAGATTTCACAAACATTTTAACTTTTTTTATTTATTTTCCACCACGAGTTTACGAGCTGGCTACTTCCAACTCATGTTCCACCGCACAGGGGTGCAGTAGCAATCTGGTGGATTATGGAGGTGGGTGGAAGCAGAGCTGACGGTGCACAGCATACGATATTGTGAGTATAAATTCTGTAAGTGTTTAACACATAAACTGATATCAAGCTGCACCATTTAAGTACACGGGCAGAAGTACAGGTTATGTAAGATGATTACTGGCCGCTACAACAGCAAAAACAGTTGTGGAAAACTTTTCTTAATTAGATCCAACAGCCAGGGATCTCTGTTTCCTATAATCTCAGGTCCACATTTTGTGTGTGTAAAACACCTTCACCAGTAATCTAATGATGGAACCGCAGTACATATTCTATAGCAGAGTGGTCCTAGTGTAGTTATAATATAATTACTAAAGGCAGCCGTTGATAAAATGCAGCACTAGATTAAACTCTGATGGGGAAGGTTGTTATAACGGTCAGTATAAACGAGTAACGAATAACCGTAACAGGAGTAGCTATAGTGTCCATTATAAATCCCTTGGTGGAAAGCAATGTAACTGTTGTCTCTGTAAAGAAGAGTGTTACGCAGCCGCTAGATCTGTTCTGCGGTCTGTTACTATCATTGGCCATGAGGTGCACTTAAGTATAATCTGTGAAAACAGCGGCGTAGTGGTCGTTACTTACAGAGGACGTCGTTCTGAGGCATCCACTTCTGAGCCCGCACGTTGCGTGGCAGGTGCGGCAGAGCAGCTGGGTCGACTTTCCAGAGGACGTTCTGCGGCACCGACGCCAAAGCGTCGAGAATTGCTTTAAACTTCTCCTCTGGCAAATCGTCAGGCTGCACCAGGGAACCGAAGCTGAAGTAGATCACTCCCTGAGGACTATTATCCAGAAAACTCTTTAGATCCTGAAAAGAAAAATAGAAACGATTAAAGGACCAATTACTGTCGTCGTTGTTGTGACGCTGAATGCACAAGCTAGTCTCTTGCAGCTCTTGACGGTAGTCCATCCTCTGCAAGGCTCTTCAGCTCTACATAACTATAGAAGCTTCATATTCCTATCAAGCCCTCGTCTCCCTCTACAAATTTCCCTTCCCACACTTCCCTCCATTACAAAACTGACTATTCCTAATCAGCCGATCCATTATTTTAGTTATAGTATGCCATAAATATCTTTTCTTCCAATTAAAATCAGAACTCCTTCCTTAGTTATCCACTCCAGCCAATCTCATCTTCAGCATTCTCGTATACACCATGTCTCAGTTTCAGACAGTACTGCAAATAATTACTAAAAAATTTCCTAATACGTAAATTCATGAGCTTCAATGGATTGTAAATAACAGCCAAGCAGAATCAAAATACAAATGTTTTTAATTTTGACCATGATTTCGATAGTCGTAAAACTGTCTTTTTCAAAAGGTATTATACCTAGTAATAAATATTACGTCATTGCATGCAGAACAGATATGGCATCGTTACAATAAACAAAATTACAAGAAATGTTTACTAATAATTTTAATGAAGCATAGTCACGTAGAATCACATATTATTTTTATCCGATGTGGGAGTCGTTGACTGTCTGTCGCATGTGCGGGTCATCCACTTACACACATTTAAAATACATGATTTAAAAGTTGTAGCTCACAACTTTACCGCTCGATGCAGATCTTTGCGCTGTGTTTGTTTTCCTCAAAATTCTATGTTCAGTAACAACACGTCTTTCATTTTGTTGTGTTACAATGTACACTTAATCATCCACAGTTAGGTGGATCCTCAACATTTTAGTAATGAACCACCTTAAGGTAATTCTTCTCATTTTTAATTTTAGTGTATTTTATTGATCCTATAACATCATGATTTCTAGATACGAGGGTGGTTTGAAAAGTTCTCGGTGTCACCAAGAGAGGTCAGCGCTAGCGCAACGAGTTGTTCACGTGATATTCATTGGACTGTTGCCTGTGAACACGTGTCACGTCAGTACTCTTGAAAGACAGCTGTGGCGGTGACGTGTCTGTTGTTGTTCCCGTGTTCTGATTTACGACGATGGAAAAAATGGTTCAAATGGCTCTCAACACTATGGGACTTAACTTCTGAGGTCATCAGTCCCCTAGAACGTAGAACTACTTAAACCTAACTAACCTAAGGACATCACACACATCCATGCCCGAGGCAGGATTCGAACATGCGACCGTAGCGGTCGCGCGGCTCCAGACTGTAGCGCCTAGAACCGCTCGGTCACACCGGCCGGCGAAGACGGAAAAAAATAGCGATTCGAGCAGTGATTAAGTACTTCTTAAAGAAAGGTATGAAAGCGAAGGACATTCATGCCGATTTCCAGAATACACTGGGGGACACTGTTCCTTCATCTTCAACTGTTGCCGAGCGGACAAATTAATTCAAATTTTGTCGGGAGAGCTTAGATGATGATACGTACAGTGGTCGGCCGAGATGTTCACCACTCCAGAAATCGTTGCAAAAGTTCACAAAATTGTCATGGAGGATCGACGATTGAAAGTGCCTGAAATTTCTCTCGCTTGCCAGATGTCACCTGAAAGGGTGTATCACATTTTAGCTGAAGAATTAGAAGTGAAAAAATTATCTGCAAGTGGGTGCCGCGACTCTAGAGGCTGGTTCAAAAACGCGTAAGGATGGACGTATCGGAACAATGTTTGGCCCGTTTTAGGAGAAATGAAAAAGATTTTTTGCGCCAGTTTGTGATACCAAAGATATAAAACAACAGTCAAATCAGTGGAAACATGCTGGTTCTCTGCCACCAAACAAAACAAAGACAATTCCTTCGGCGGGAAAGGTTATGGCATCAGTGTTCTGCGTTGCGAAGGGGATTCTGTTAGTAGATTATCTCCCCAGTGAACAAACAATTGCTGGATAATACTATGCTAACCTCCTGGGCAAATTGCAACAAAGGATATGCGAAAAAAGTCCACGTTTATCAAAGAAAAAAGTCATCTTCCATCACGACAATGCGCTCCCGCACACATGTGGCGTCGCCATAGAAAAATTACACGAACTAAGGCATGAATTGTTCCCAAAACTGAAAATTTTTCTTGGTCGGCAAAGATTCACTTTAAACGAAGAACTGATAGCCGGCGTTGACAACTATTTTGCCGGCGTGGAGGAAACTCATTTTCGAGATGGGATCAAGGCAGTGGAACATCGCAGGATCAAGTTCATTAATCTAAAAGATATATATATCTACGCACAAGCGCTTCGCTTGCGTTTTTGTGATATTGTAAAGAGTTTGCTATGTTTACCTGAGCCTGAGGGCTCTTCATAAGCCACAGGACTTGAATGGAACACTTTTTTACCTCACTCCCTTCTACCCATTTCAACTTTTTAGTTTACATATTAATTCCACTAAGGAACATGTGCTTGTGATATCACACACGCTGCTCATTGCAGCTACGCGCATGCAGGATGTGTGACAAACCTTCAAAAATGTTAGAATCACAGTCAAAATCTACCTTGTGCTTAGGAGCCTCCTCCGCTGGAACCACAATATTGTCTTTCCGACTATATTTCTTTCCCTCGCTGCCTAGTTTCTTCCTTTGACTTTGAGCACTCCGTTTTTCTGCAGTTTTCCTTTCCACTTTGGAACATTTTGTATTATTTACATGCAATAATTACTTCAGCGATTCCCTATGTTGCAAAACAAGCCACAGACCTTGTACATCAATCGTCAGTAGTTCACACAAGTGCACGCCAAGAGATTAACAGAGAGTTGGCGCATGACTCATTATTTCAACTTCGATGTTGGTGTTAGATATGAGTGCAATCTTCAGACTGCTGTATACACTGATTCCCGCTGATCCGGCAGTTTTGTCAGAATAAATGTCATTGGTCTTGATGACATTTACAGCGGAATTTTTTTCGCTTCACCCGTTATTTACTCACATGCCAGAAATGCATGTTTGGACATAAAACCAGACACTAGGCTAGCCTGCAGGTGCAACACTTTTGTATTTGCATCTGAGCAGTACCCTTCACAAGCTACAATCGTCAGTCGTGGTCAGAAGAATTTTATGTGTAGTTGTGAGTGCATTATTTCGGAGCTAAGTGAATTCGAAAGTGGGCAAATTTATCGTGCTCGCACGGTGGGTACTTTCGTAACAAAGGTAGCCGAAGTGATTGTTTTTACGAGAGTCACCATATCGAAGATTTATACCGCTTACAGGGACAGTGGAAAAACATCATCTGCTATGTCACAACGCGGATGAAAGTGTGTGACTGGGTGTCGAAACCAACGGTCATCGAAGAGGATTGCGACGAAAAATAAGAGGATGACAGCTGCACAAAGTCGCTGCAGAGTTGAATGTCGCACTCGCGAGCTCTGTCAGCACCAAAAGAACACGAAGGGAGCTACAGAAGCAGGGAATTGCAGAGCGAGCCGTAATTCCAAACCCACTCATGAGCGATGCAAATGCCCGTAACAGGAAAAAGTGCTGACAAAGCCATGAAACCTGGGCTGTGGAGATATTGTGACAAAGCCGTGAAACCTGGGCTACGGAGCATGGCCACCACAGCTACTTGATATCTACATATATACTCCGCTAGCCACGAAGCGGTGTGTGGCGGAGGGCACAATTCGCGCCAAAGTCATTCCCCCCCCCCCCCCCCCCCCACGGATCGCGCGAAGGAAAAACGAGTGTCTGAACGCCTCAGTACGAGCTCTTATTTCCCTTATCTTTGAATGATGATCATTCCGCGATTTGAAAGTTGGTGGTAATAATCTATGCTCTACATCCTCGGCGAAGATGGGATTTCGGAATTCAGTGAGCAGCCCCTTCCGTTTAACGCGTCGTTTATCTGCAAGTGTGTCCCACTTCGAACTTTCTATGAGATTTGTAACGCTCTCGCGATGGCTAAATGTACCAGTCACGAATCTTGCCGCTCTTCTTTGGACCTACTCAATCTCTTGCATCAGACCCAACTGGTAAGGGTCCCATACAGACGAACAATACTCTAAGACTGGACAATTTAAGTATTGTAAGCTATTTCCTTCGTTGAAGGCTGCATCGCTTGAGGATTCTACCAATAAATCGCAATCTAGAGTTCGCCTTATCCGTTACATGTGTAATCTCATCATTCCATTTGAGATTATTTCGAATAGTCACACCTAGATACTTTACTGATGTTACCGCTTCCAAATACTGATCATTTATTTTGTGCTCGTACATTAATGGGAATTTTCGCCTTGTTATACGCAGTAGGTTACACTTACTAATATTGAGAGATAACTGCCTGTCATTACACCACACATTTATTTTCTGCAAATCCTCATTGATTTGTTCACAACTTTCTTGTGATACTACTTTCCTGTAGACTACAGCATCATTGGCAAGCAGTCTAAGGTCGCTGTCAATACCACCAACCAGATCGTTTACGTATATCGTAAAATGCAGAGGACTTATTACGCTGCCCTGGGGCACACCTGAAGTTACTCTTGTTTCTGTTGAAGTTACACCGATCAGGACGATATACTGCTGCCTGTCTGTTAGAAAAATTTCTATCAATCCGCATATGTCACTGGATAAACTGTAAGCGCGCACTTTTTGTAGCGAGCGACAGTGCGGAACTGACTCGAACGCCTTCCGAAAGTCGAGAAATATGGCATCAACCTGGGAGCCGGTATCTAGAGCCTGTTGTATATCATGCACAAAGAGGGCCAGCTGTGTCTCGCATGACCGCTGTTCCCTAAAACCATGCTGGTTTCTGCAGATGAGCTCCTCAGAGTCTAGAAAGGTCATTATGTCTAAACACAAAATATGCTCCATGATTCTACAACAAATCGATGGCGGTGAAATTGGCCGGTAATTATGTGCATCCGATTTTCTGTCCTTTTTATAGATTTCTATGACCTGGGCCTTCTTCCAGTCCCGTGGAACTTTCCGCCGTTCCGATGATCTTTGGTAGATGACGGATAAGAATGGTGCTATATTTGTAGCATAGTCAACATAAAATCTCACGGGGATACCGTCTGGGCCAGATGCCTTTCTAGCGTCTAAGGGTCTTAACTGTTTTACAATCCCAGATACACTAAACACTATGTCAGCCATCCTTTCGTTTGTTCGGTAATTGAAAGGGGGAATGGTGCTGCAGTCCTCTACAGTAAACGAGTTTTTGAAGGCTAGGTTTAGAGTTTCGGTTCAAATGGTTCAAATGGCTCTGAGCACTATAGGACTTAACATCTTAGGTCATCAGTCCCCTAGAACTTAGAACTACTTAAACCCAACTAACATAAGGACATCACACAACACCCAACCATCACGAGGCAGAGAAAATCCCTGACCCCGCCGGGAATCGAACCCGGGTGTGGGAAGCGAGAACGCTACCGCACGACCACGAGATGCGGGCTATAGTTTCGGCCTTCTGTTTATCGTTATCAGTTACATTACCCGTACTGTCAGCAAGAGAAGGTATTGAATTATTTGTAACGTTCATAGATTTTACGTACGACCAAAATTTTTGGGGGTTATTTTTGGAAGCTGCAGATAAAATACTGCTTTCAAATTGGTAATCTAACTTAAACTAGCTTACGCTAAGGACAATACACACACCCATGCCCGAGGGAGGACTCGAACTTCCGACGGGAAGAGCCGCACGAACCGTGACAAGGCACCCAGGCCGCGCGGCTGTCCCGTGCGGCTCATCCGTTATATATACTCGGTATTTCACGTGCGACCCAGAACCTGTTTCCGGCGTTATGCGGGAACAACTACACCAATAAATAAGCTCCGATGAACGGTTGAAAGGAACTTAACCATAATGTTGTGAGAAAGAGTGAATTTCCTCAGACTACAGTAAAATTATCAAATTCTTTCAACATAGTCGGTTTCAGGGCATGTGATATCATCTTCAGACGTACCTCTGAAGAGTTTCCATACCCTGGCGAGATACTAGAAATCGATTATGTGAACAAAAAATTAAGGATAATTTAATTGCAGACTGTGGCAAATTTATTCTTATTCTCAATTTATCACACGAGTGCATCATCAATGATGGACAATTTAAATACACTTTTTGATGAAAAGAAGCGAAGTACCCTAAACAAATGATTGGATGTCAGTGTAACTTCGTACAACTACACCGTCGGTGGATATGTAAATGATTACGGTTTTAGTCATCCGTGAGAGAGAGCATGGACACCAGTGTGCATTAACCTTGTTCATCGGTTGATACCAGGAATGGTAACGTAGATAACGAGCGGGGGGCGTGAACAGCATCATACACTGATCAGCCATTATGAACACCTACCTAATATCCAGTATGTCCACCTTTGACACGGATAACAGTGGCTACGCGTCGTGGCATGGAAGCAATGGGACCTCCATGGGTTGCTATAGGGTGTTGGCACCACATCTGCACATACAGTCACATAAGTCCTGTAAATTCCGGGGAGGAAGGCTATGAGCTCTGACGCCGCATTCAATCACATTCCATATGTGTTCGAGCCGGTTCAGATCTGGCGAATAGTGCGGCAGCCCATCAATTGGAGCTCGTCATTGTGTTCCTCGAACCACTTCATCACTCTCGTTGCCTTGTGACCTTGCTGAAATATGCTACTGCCATCGTGCAACATGATCGTCATGAAGGTTTCGGCAACTAGCGTACGATGCTCGTTGACCGTCATGGTGCCTTGCACTAGCCCCATTAGAACCAAGGATGCCCGCATGAATATTCCACAGAGCAAAATGGAGCCGCCGCCAGCTTGTTTCCGTGCCGCAGTACAGGAGCTTTTCCCCTGGAAGACGACGGATTCGCGCACTCTCATCGTGAAGAAGGTGTCGGGATTCACCAGACCACGCAACGTTCTACCACTGCGCCAACGTCCAGTGCCGCTGGTCACGTGCCCATTTCAGTCATAGTCGCCAATATCGCGGTGTTTGGCACATGCAAGAGTCGTCAGGCGTGGAGGCCCATCATTAGGAGTGTTCGGTGCACTGTGTGTTCAGACACTCTTGTGCCCAGCATTAAAGTCTGATGTTACTTCCGCCACAGCTCGCCGCCTGTCCTGTTTTACCACTCTGTCCAGCCTACGACGACCGACATTCGTAACGAGAGGTGGCCGCCCAACTCCACGACGTCTGGACGTGGTTTCAGCTCGGTTTCGCCACGAGTGGAAGAGACTCACCACAGCACTCTATGAACACCCGACAACTGGTGTAGCTTCTCAAATGCTCGTGCCGAGACTCCAGCCCATCACAATCTTCCTCGGTCAGATTCAGATATATCGCGTCCGTTTCCCGTTCCACACACGGACAGCAAGCTTACTGGTGCTACATGCACCATGCGGTTGTCTGACTAGCAGTCACTGCCCGCCAGGTGACGCTGATATCGCCTGGACGGGCTTATATCGATATTAGGTCGGTGGTCATAATGTTCTGACCGATCAGTGTACGAGGGTAATCCCAAAAGTAAGGTCTCCTATTTTTTTATAAGCACATAGACCTATTTATTTCTACACTGGTTTATATCAGTTTACAGCTTGAACGTTTAGCTATTTTTCGACATAATCACCATTTCTGTCGATGCATTTTTGTAGAAGCTCTGGCAATTTTTGTATGTCCACGTCATACCAGCTCGCCACCATGCTCTTCTTTCACCTCATCGTCGGAGGTGAATCACTTTCCTGCCAAAAGTTCTTTTAACCTAGGGAAGAGGTGATAGTCACTGGGTGCGAAGTCAGGACTGTAGGGTGGGTCTTTGATTATGTTCCACTGAAACTGTTGCAGGAGAGCAACGGTTTGCCGAGCGATGTGTGGGCGAGCGCTGTCATGGAGAATGTGTACGCCCTTGCTCAACATTCCTCTTCTCCGGTGCCGCGCGGGATTAGCCGAGCGGTCTTAGGCGCTGCAGTCATGGACTGTGCAGCTGATCCCGGCGGAGGTTCGAGTCCTCCCTCGGAAATGGGTGTGTGTGTGTTTGGCCTTAGGATAATATAGGTTAAGTAGTGTGTAAATTTAGAGACTGATGACCTTAGCAGTTAAGTCTCATAAGATTTCACACACATTTGAACATTTTTCTTCTCCGGTTCTCAATTGCCCGTTTGAGTTTTTTCACAGTCTCACAGTACCTGCCAGCGTTAATTCTGGTTCCAGTCGGCAAAACGTCGACCAGCATAACGTCCGATACCAAAAAACAGACTTTACTGGCAGACTGTGTTCGTTTGAATTTCCGCGGCTTTGGCGAAGAAGAATGCCACCAGTGGCGTGATTGTTGCTTGGTCTCAGGTGTAAAGTGGTATGCCCAGGTTTCGTCACCCGTGACTATTGAGTCCAGAAAGTCGCCCTGTTCTGCTGCAAGGCGGTGAAGAAATGAGTAGGAAGCATCAACTCGTTGCCGCATGTGGTCCCCAGTCAGCATGCTTTGCATCCATCTTGCGCACACCTTCCGGTAGTTCAATGTTTCCGATAAAATTCTGTGAGCGGTGTTTCGGGAAACCTCAGGAACCAACGTACAGAGATCATCCAGGGTGATCCGCTGATCTTCACTCATGCTTTGCTCAACCTTCAATACTGTCTCCTCAGAATCTAACGGTCTCCCGCTCCTTTGTTCGTCGTGAATTTCGGTCCAACCAGCTGCAAACTCTCTACACCACTTAAATAACGAACATTTTTGACATCAGTGCACGACTGACATACACTTCCGTCAATTGGCGATGGATTTCAATCGGTGCAGTGCCCTTTGCATTCAAAAACCGAATAACTGCGCGTAATTCTCACTTGGCGGTAACATCCAACAAGAGCTCTATTGTCAACGGCTGCGCATGTTTACACACAGCGCGTGAAGCACTGTTCATAACAGTGTGACCAACTGCCACACAGAGTTCTGTACTTATAAAAAAATAGGAGACCTTACTTCTGGGACTACCCTCGTATGTTGAGTGATTTCTGTGGAGGACGCGGAGATACAGCTTACTTCCACGCAACAGCGTTATCACTATCTTACATTGTGTGAAAGGGGCCTCAGTGTGGGTCTCCATTAGGCGAGCTGGTCAAATCTTGCAATAATCAGGTTTGTGGGTCATTCCGATGTGACAGTGACCCAGAGTCGGACCTAGTGGGAACACTTGTCACCACCACAGGGGAGTATCGCAATATTGTGCACCAGGCAAATCATATCTCGTTTGACATATGCACCTATCATCCGATAACAAGTACTGGACTCGCTGCACCACTGCGCGTAACCCCCCACCCACCATTGACTAGAGACCAGCAGCAGCCGGACTGGGGAATTACCGTCCCGTGTGTAGGCTGTCGGTATACACCACTACTGCGTTTGGAGTGGTGCCGCGACCAGGAAGCATGGACTGCTTATGAATGGCCCTGTTTTGTGTTCAGCGATGAATCGCGCTTCTGCACTACCCGGATGACCATCGTAGTGCGAATGGTGGCGACTTGTATTATTCGTACAGTGCTCCGTTGAGACACAAGAGGATTCGTTCTGGCATCAAGGTGTGAAGAGCCATTGGGTTTGACTTCAGGTTAAGGCTGGCAGTGATTACGGGAACTCTGATGGCACAAAGTTACATCACGTATATCCTGCGTCTTGCTGTATTTGTCACGTGACTGTATTGCGATGCCATTTTTAACACGACAATGCTCATCCACAAATGGCACATGTCTATGAACTCTGCGTGATGTTGAGGTATTCCAGTGACCATCAAGATCCGTCTGTCCCTGGTAGAACATGTGTGGCAACATCTCGGACGTCAGTTGCGTCCCAGTGCCAGTATTCAGGCTGTCAAGGACCAGTTAACAACAGCTGTGGGCCATCTTGCTTCAGGAAAGGATACAAACGCTTTATCACAGACTTTCCGACCGAATCAGTGCATCCTGGCCAGAGAGTGTGCAACGTCAATCTGATGAGTGAACTGCTACTGCTAACTTCGTAAATCTGACTCGATTTTGTAATCACCGATGCAACATCACATACCCACCCAACCCAAGTTTCATTTCGTTCTGCCGGCTGGGGTGACCGAGCGGTTCTAGGCGCTACAGTCGGGAACCACGTGACTGCTATGGTGGCAGGTTCGAATCCTGCCTCGGGCATGGATGTGTGTGATGTCCTTAGATTAGTTAATGTTGTGTACATAGTTCCACGTACTCAGCGCGTACACAACTTTCCAACTAGAGTGCTCCCCGCTAAGCGACAACAGCACAGGCGCAGCGCTCGTCAGTCTCCGCACTACGAGATGGCGCTGCCTTAGAGACGGACCAAATTCTGCTTCCGCCGATCTGCGTATTAATATGTAACGCAGCCAATGAGATTGCTGCTAACGTAGAACCTTTTCTCCTCACGGATCACACTCGTGCAGTGATACATGAACGCTCGAGGTATTATAATGAGTGTACAGACCTCCGATTAGTCAGTCTGCATTTGTCCACACCAGTCTGTACCAGTCTGCATTAGTCTGTACCAGTCTGTACGAGTTCTACATTTGTCTGTACTAGCCTATAGTCAAGTTTCAGTTTGTGCGTAATAAGATTACCATATTCCTGTACGTAGCCATGAAGATAAATGTATAGAGACTTTTGTCAAGTATCAGAGATATATGTGAAAATAAGATTAACGTACCAATACCAAAGGAACTTCAGACTGTCAATTGTAAATAGCATCCAGAACCAAGTTAGTTAGGTTTACGTAGTTCTAAGTTCTAGGGGACTGATGAGTTCAGAAGTTAAGTCCCATAGTGCTCAGAGCGATTTGAACCATTTTCATTTCGTTCTCCCCTCGCCCTCGCCCCCAAGTCCATCCCCCTCCAGCCCCCTTCTCAGTGCTTCAGTACTTTTGTCAGGCAGTGTATGTCCTATAAGGTGGTATCGATGACAGAAACTATTCTGTAATCAGTGACATCTCGTAATGATGTTGCAGACACGTTGGTGGAGAGTGTTCTTGCACTGTCCACGTGTGTTTTTTCATAAGTCACCAAAATAAATTCTTTGAAGAGTAGGGTCTAATAGAGAAAACAAGGTTATCGTTGATGGCTCTCGATCTTTCACCATAGTCGAGTCCATTAACATGATGTTGCAAATATGATGTAGCCAAGGAGGTGGAAACGTGGGTTCTACTATTCCAAGACTGCTTGGTAGCTACAGCAGGAAAACACGAATAATTAGCTGGAGTACAAAATAAGGAAGTATTTATTGCTTAACTTTGCTGTAGTCCATGATTAGTTGGTTGACAATTATAGAAGACACGACTAGACTAAGCGTCTGTAGAATGATGTAATGTACAAGTCTCAAATCTTGCTGTGACGAATTAATCTCTCGAATCTTGAATGTCGAATCCGGTGAATTTGAAGACTAACTTGGAACGGAGCTACAAAGACTTGATGGCAGCAATGACAGAGCTGCAGACGATGACTGACATCGTCACTGGCTGACCACTGAGCGCGGTTACGACCTGTAGACTGGCACAACTGCACTGCTCTCCTGCCGCACATGAAGTGACACAGCGGCGCCTCGCGGCGAGCATTAAGTACTGCGACTGGCTGTGTGCTCTTTGGCTAACACAGCCGTTCTTCTGTTCGTTTATCGAGAGAATCGCATCCGATGGATCGATCTCTGAGGCGGCGGTGTAATCGTATGACTGACGACATCACAATCATGTAGTAATAAACTTGTGTAATTTAGAGTACAAGGGTTTGATCCTACTGCTATGACATTGAGACCATATGCTGGTAAAAATAGGTGGAAGCTTGTACTTATAGTAAGCCTAAGCGATCTGTTGAAATTAGTAAAGTTAAAGATTGACCACAGTTAGAAATTACCTGGAAAGCAGAGACTACGTTATTTCCAAATGCAAAGCCATTTTATATTGGTGTGTTAATTTCAGGATTAGAGCCTAAGAATCAGATCAGAGTGCAATAAAGTATGGTTCTTTTATGGTAAAGAATAGAGTAGAAAATTTACATATTGTAGGGACGTATGATTTTAAGTAGAGGTTTTTCGTTTACGGTTTGTGAAAAAGTTCGCAGTCTATTATTCTCATACCCATTAGAAGTTATGGTTTGGCGGAAAAACATCGGTCCAATAACGCATGTTGCGCTATTTGCACACCCCACTTGAGGTTTCAGATCATGGAGATCACCTTGATGTAAATGATGAGGATGTTCAGAAGTGAGGTGTTTATTGCTGTGCGAGTCCATATACCCTGATAAATGTAGCCACGTTTCATCATAAAAAAGAGCTATTCATGATCAACCTCTCTATTAGGTGCAGGCTGTAAAAGCCAGTTGCAGTACTGAAATCGGAAAATATTATCTGAACTGATCAGTCGATGCACCACCGTTTGTGTTTATGGTTTCAGTTTGAAGAGATGCTAATGATACAGCGGTATGAACTGTTAAATGGCGGAAGAATAGTCTCGGACTCCGTTGCGACACTGCTCCTAACTCGTCTCGTTTACTTTCTGTCAGAAACCGATTCCTTCCGTGCCACACTATCTGGACAACGCGCAGGACCCTCAAGCGGCGAACGCAGTCTTCCTACGGGACTGCTGGTTCCCTCACAGCGCCGGAGACAGCCCTTGCCTCATCTGTGAAGCACCATGCACTGCTGTATCTACATATATACTCGGCAAGCTACTGTATGGTGGATGGTGGAGGGTTCCCTGTACCACACACAAACAGAGCGAGGGAGAAACGATATCTGTATGCCTCCTTATCAGCCCTCATTTCTCGTATTTTATCTTCGTGGTCCTTACACGAAATGTATGTTGCTTCAGCTTCAGATTCTGATTCTCTGAATATTCTCAATAGTGTCCCTCGAAAAGAACGTCGTCTTCACTGCAGGGATCACCACTCGAGTTTCCAGAGCATCTCCGCAATACTTTAGAATATACAGGTAACAAGTCTGTCAGCCCGCCTCTGAACTGCTTCGTTGACTTCTTTTAATCCGAAGAGCTCCGGATCCCACACTCTCCAGCGGGATTCAAGAATAGAGCGCATTAGCGTCCTATATGCGGTCCCCTTACCAGATCAATCACACTTTCCCAGAATTCTCCCAACAAACAGAAACCGACCATTTGCCTTTCCTACCACAGTTTTTACGTGCTCGTTCCATCTCATATCGCTCGGCAACGTTACGCTCACATATTTAAATGACGTGACTGTGTCAAGCAAGAGACTACCGATGCTGTATCCGAAAATTATGTTTTTTTTTTCCTACTAATCCGCATTAGCTTTCATTTTTCTACATTTATAGCTAGCTGCCATTGATCGCATCACCCAACATCATCAGTAAACAACCGGTGCTTGCTGCCCACCCTGTCCGCCTAACCATTTACGTTTATAGAGAACAACAGCTGTCCTATCACACTTTCCTGGGACACTCCTGACGATACCCTCTTCTCTCATGAATACTCTCCGTCGAAGAGTCGTCAATGGAACACAATGTCAAATACCCTCCGGAAATCTAGGTATATGGAATCTGCCTGTTGATCTTCATCCATAGATCGCAGTATATCATCTGAGGAGATGGCAAACTAATTTTCACACGAGCGATGCTTCTGTGGGTATAAACTCCTCGATCTCAAGAAAATTTGTTGTATTCGAACTGAGAGTATGTTCAAGAATTCTGTAGCAAACCGATGTTAGGGATTTCTGGGCGAGAGATTAGCGATAAATGCAGGTTAGGTAAGAGGCCAATGCCGTAGAGTCCTCTCTGTAAAACCGAAACGGGGCTCCATCCGGACCTGGCCACTTATTTGTTGTCAACTATTTCAATTGTTTCTCTACCCTAGAGCTACTTATTACTATGTCGTCCATAACGGACCGTGTTCGACTGTCAAACGACATTACCTTTGTACGATATTCCTACGTGAACGATTTCTTACACTCGAAATTTTAAACCTCGGCTTTCGTTTTGCTACTTTCAACTGCCACATGAGGCTGGTCAACAAGTGCCTTAATGGAAGCCTTAGACCCTCTTAGCAGTTTTGCGTAGGACCAGAATCTTGTCTGGCTCTCTGCCAGATAGTTCGCGCATAGATACACTTGCCATTTCCGCGTTCTCTTTTGAACAGTTACACTAATAGCTTATGCTCTCCCAGCATTTTCCGAATTTCGTTGTTAAGCCGAGACAGGACTTATCCATCCTTTACTCACTTGCTAGGCACATAACTCTCCAGACCACGATATACAGTCTGCATCAACTTTGCCCATAATTCTTAATAATGACAGTTCACCGTCTAAGTGGGATGCCAACAACAGCTTATTTGCTTTTCTAGGAGAAACACTCTCCTAGCATTATTGACTAATTTATTAACTTTCGTAACCATAGTTGCTATAATGACATCGTTATCGGCAATCCCTGTTTCTACACTGACGTTGTCAGTAAGATTGGCCTATTTTTGGCTACAAGGTCTAAGATAGCTCCATCGAGTGTGGGCTCTCGAAATAGATGCTCAAGACAGGTTTCAGAAAACTTGTTCAAAAATACCTCGCACGACTGCCTGTCTGTCCCTCCTACAATAAATCCACTAACTTCTCAATCTATATCCACACTCGGTAGGGTTACCGTCGCCTCCAACTTGTATTGCATGGTCATGGTAGTTACGCGCTATTAAACGTAGACATTCTTTGAATGACTGTAGAACTGTCACAGCGGAATCGGATGGCTTCACTGTCGCACTCAACTACGATCTCAATAGAGTCAATATTTTTGATAAATGCAACGAACACTCCCCCTCATATGGCGTGTAATTTGTCTTTCCGATGTACATTCCATGGATCGCTAAACACTCCAGAGCTTTCGGCTTCGGGTTTCGGCCGACTCCCTGTCTCAAGATTTATTTGAGTGCGCGAGCTTTCCTGGAGGGAAGTAAATTCGTTAACGCTGTTACGAATATCTCGACAACTTACTGACAGAATTTTGACAGTCGAAATTTCTTTACTCTGAACGCTATTTAACTAGTCTTTCCTCGTATCGACTGGCGCGTGTTCATCAGAGTATCTCAAATTACCGACTAGCCTAAAAATCCCTCATGTACACTCCACAGGTACTCCGCTACCGGAGTAGCTGCTTCCTTTGTTTAGTGTACCTCTGGCCTTTCAAGTGGAGTCCTACAGATCCCCACTCGACAGCGCAGGTCTAGAAATCGGACGCCAAGACTGTCACAGAATCCCCGAAGCCTTTGCTTCAGGCCCTCCATTCGGTTCCGAACCAAAGTACCCCGACGACTCTGATAACAATGCTGTAGACTGCGAGCTCTGCTTGAACAGTGCGCTCGGGGCCAGTAGCCTTCACTTCGTCCGGAAGCCGCTTGTATAAATTGCGCTTCGCCTCGTCGTTGGAGGCGAAGTGAGCCACAGTTTTCAAACGACTGTACTCTCCACCCTCGATATCCGCAGGCAAGACCGCCTCCACATTTCGGATGAAGCCCCACCCCCGATCGTCCCTCCCCCCACCCCCTTATCTTCCGCTTCTGAACGCTATCTTCCTAAAGAGCTCCTTATGCGTTTGCTGTCGATAAGTAGCAAACCCCCACCCGTGTGCGCTTGCTCAGAACCTTCTGAAGGAACGGTGACCTGTCCATTCACAGAGTGGATAAGCGAGCCTCCACACTGGCCCTCCACTTCGAGCAACGCGGCCGCGTTACCACCCGGGACTCACCCTGCTGTGAGCGTGGGTCCACTAGGAGGTGCCTCGGCAGCAGAGACCGTGAGCGAAACAAACGCTGCGTTGTCCCATGCCACGCACCGGATTCTCCGCCACCGCTACACGCCGAAGCAGCAGACTGAAGGTGACTGACAGTAATCAGAAGCGCATTCAGCGAACTGCGTCCAGCTCCTCGTGCGTCCGCACAGAGATGCACGCATCCTCCTCATCCTAGCAAGACTAACACAAGAAGTGAACCATAAAGGCAGACAGAAACCTAGCATGCAACTTGTTGCCCGCCTGATGTGTCGCCAGTGGACGCTGATGCCTTAATGAGCTATGTATCTTGCTGAACCAACAGACGCTAGTCTTCAAATCAAAACAAATGAGATGTTACTGCGCTACAGACTGAACGAATTTACACTTGTAAAACATGAGATTATTCTTCTTAAATAGAAAAACACGCAAGAAATTTAAGAAATATACTACTAGAACAACACAGGAAAAAATAAATACGTAACTTGCCGCTTTGGAGATGTGTATCAGCACACAGCTGGGACCTGACTGAGGACATCCTTCTCATAGAATATTGTTTCTGTCTTCTTCATCTCTGTACAACTACTGCAATCTGCATCCACTCGAACCTACTTACTGCGTTCGAGGTTTGGTCTCCATCTACAATTTTTACCCCCGACACTTCTCTCCATTACCAAATAGAAGCCCCTTGATGCATCAGTATATGTCGTGTCCTGCCAACCGAGTCCTTCTTTGAGGCACTCTGTCCCACAAATTTCTGTTCTCCCCAGTTCCATTTAGCACCTCCGTATTTGTTGTTCGATACACCCATCTAATCTTCAGCAATCTTCTCTAGCACCACATTTCAAAAGCTTTCTTCTCTTCTTCTCTGAACTGCTTATCGTCCACGTTCCACTTCCGTCCAAGGCTAACAATAAAATTGATAATCATTGTTAACAAATTTCTCTTGTCCAGAAACGTTTCTCTTGCTGCTATACTACTTTTGGAGTCTTATTTAGTAATCTAATTTCCTCAGTCTCGTTTCAGATAATTCGACTACACATCATTATCCTCGTTTTACTTGGGCTTCATCTTATAACCTCTTTTCAACACACTTTTATTCCTATTGAACTGATCCTGCAAGCCCCTTGCCGATTCTGACTGAATTCCTATATTACCAACAAACTTTAGTGTCTGAAACTCTTCTCTCTGAATTGTAATTAGCTTTCCAATTTCTCTTTGGTTTCCTTCACAGCTTGAGCAATGTACGTGTCGAGTAACATAGGGAACAGACTACAATCTTTCAAAATTAAAAAGGGGGTATATCAGTTAATGTTTCCAAAAGCTTATTGTTCGTAAACAGTTCTTTCCCTCCATTTATTTTTGTCGTATTAATAAGGCCTGCTGCTACGCTCGATTTAGGTGGAATATTCTACAGGAATTCTCTTTTAATCCCATTAAAAGCCTTTTCAAAGTCAATAAAAGCATGTCTCAAGTAACAAAAGGCCCCTCTCAGGGGATCGCACAAACTTCCTGCTCCTTCACGACTCTGCCTCCTGGGTAATAATGGAAAGTTTATCCGGTTAAAATTTTGCTTGCTAGTTGACGGGTGTTGCCAGATAAAATCGGGATTTACGGATCTCATAATCGCGACAGAAAATAAAGAATAAATTGAGCTAACATCGTAATTTTTCAGTAACTAGATAAGAATTTCGTTTTAATATATAACAAACAAAGCTGATACAGTGGTACAGCTAAGAGTCAATAGAGTGAAAGTACCGTTATGTTCATCAAAAGTACCACGTTTTGGCTGATAATGAGGAATTTCCAACACGGTTCAGCACAAGTCTAGAAAGTACTAATTGGTACGTACAAGTCGCGGACAATGAATGATCGGTAGAAGATGGAAGCTGGAACACATTTCAGGAAGCAGCGGCGCGGCAGCATTAATACAACAGTGCAGCCGAGTGCGCAATGTACAGCTCCCGCATGCTCTCAGGATACCATCATAGTTCACCACATTGTAGCTTTCTTGGTTACCGCCATCGACGCGTTCAGGTACTCAGTTTGGAACTGGACTCGATCAGTTTTCAGTGAATACGCATTGCACTTACCACAGTTAGCGATGCCCAAAAGTCGTGACATTTGGCTTCCTGCACCGGGTCTTAAATACAGTGCGGCTAGCGCATACATTGCCACCCCCACTCCACTCCATTCCTAGCTCAACAAAACGTCGTCCACACATCGTCTTCCACAGCCAGTCTCCCGCTTCCCCCTCTATCCTGCACACGCACATGCAATACGTTACAACATTCCTCCAGGCGGTCTCATCCCACTTGAGTCAAGGAGTGAAAGCAGTAAGAAAACCTTTAAAAAAAATAGATTTTAAATACTTTTTCCCACATTTATCCAACATGGGACACCTAATCGCACCAACATCACTGAACGTAACAAACACCGCACACGGTCCTAGGTACATTTTAATCCATACTGCTATATAAAGGCAAGTTATTGTTTAACGACCGATTAACTTCAAACTTTTACTGAAACTGTAATGAAAAAATTCGACAAATTGTTCTGTAACTACGAGGCGTGTGTTTTAAGTAAGTACCGTTTTGAAATAAAAAAGACGTGCTAAGATATCTCAATAATTTTATTTCTACATGAAAACCTGTACCGTAATCTACGCACTGCCGTCGTTACAGTCTGATTCTTCCTTGTTTACGTTTTGTACTCAGTGTTTAAGATGGCTCCGATAATCGTGAGTCCCGCCGACTGTGAAGTACGGGCTGTTATAAGATTTCTTAGTGCTAAAGGCCCAAAAGCGATCGATATTCATCGTGAGATCTGTGCAGTTTACGGAGAAACGATTATGAGTGATGGAATTGTAAGAAATTGGGTGTGATCATTTAAAGATTGCCGCACTAATATGCATGATGGAAAACGGAGTGGGCGTCCTTTGGTCGTTAATGAAATTTTGGTGCAGGAAGTGGACAATAAGGTGAGAGAAAACAGACGCTTTACGATTTCCTCCTTGCGGGATGACTTTCCTAATGTTTCTCGGAATGTTTTGTATGGCATTGTGACCGAGCACTTGAATTACCGAAAATTGTGCGCACGTTGGGTGCCGAAAATGTTGACGGATGTGCACAAAACCAAACGTGTAGACAGTGCATTGACTTTTCTTGAGCGGTACCACAACGACGGTGGTGATTTCTTAAGCCGAATTTTTACGGGCTATGAAACATGAGTAGCCTACGTGGCACCAGAATCAAAGCAACAGTCTATGGAAGTTGAGCAAGGGCGTCGTTTTGCAGCAAGACAATGCCCGTCCGCATGTGGCGTATCAGACCAAAGATCTCATCACATCTTTTCGATGGGAAACTCTAGATCGTCCTCCGTACAGCCCCGATCTTGCGTCCAGTGACTACCATCTGTTCCAGCACTTGAAGAAACACCTAGGCGGTCAGCGTCTTGAAGACGATGACGAAGTCAAAACAGTGGTGACGCAGTGGTTAACAAATCGGGTGGCAGACTTCTATGAGGAGGGTATTCAAAAACTGTTACGACGTTATGACAAGTGTCTCAATATTGACGGAAATTATATAGAAAAGTAGATTAAGGTACAGGCTTTCATGGAAAAATAAAATTATCGAGATGTCTTAGCACGTCTTTTTTAAATTTATAAAAAAAACGGTAATTACTTAAAAAACACGCATCGTATAATAAATGCTATGCTACACAAATCTGTACTATAACTAATTTCTTACGACTTTTCAGGGTTCACAAACTTAAAATACAAACCATTTGTAATTTTAACGAATTATAATTATAAAGTATTTTTTGTAATAATCTGAAGATGGACACTTAGTCCGAAACCGATCGTATCGAAATAAAGGGAAGCGATCTAGAGACTTCAACAGTAAAAATATCATAACAATGGATATAAATGAAAAAATACCCTCAGGGTCAAGATATCTGTACTCATTAAGCAACCGACTCAAAAGTAAAGCTTTGTCAGTGAGCAAAAAGCTGAAAATATACAACACTATTACCTGCCCCATAGTACTGTACGGTTGAGAAAGCTGGACGCGTTCAAAGAATGAAAAACAAAAACTGAATGTTTTCGAAAGAAAAGTAATGAGAAAAATTTGGGGGCCTGTATTGGAGAATTGCGTATGGAGTATTCGAAAGAACAATGAAATTTATCAGTTAATGAAGCATCCCACTGTCATCCATAAATTAAAAAAGTAGGAGACTGCAATGGGCTAGACATGTGGCCAGAATGAAAAACAACAGAATCACCAAGAAAGTATTTGAAAGAACTCTCCAGGCAACAAGACCATTGGGCCGACCTCGTACAAGGTGGAAAGATGACATAGAGAAGGACATCGCAGCGTTAGGAATTTCTGCAGGGTGGAGAGAGGCTGCGAGAGATAGAAGGCGGTGGCCGCGCGGGGTTAGCGGAGCGGTCTAGGGCGCTGCAGTCATGGACTGTGCGGCTGGTCCTGGCGGAGGTTCGAGTCCTCCCTTGGGCATGGGAGTTTGTGTTTGTCCTTAGGATAATTTAGGTTAAGTAGTATGTCATCTTAGGGACTGATGACCCTAGCAGTTAAGTCCCATAAGATTTCACACACATTTGAACATTTTGATAGAAGGCGGTGGAAGCAGATCGTTGATGCAGCGCGTTGTCTACATGGCCTGTGATCGCTGAGAGGAGGGAAGAGAGAGATCATGAGATTGAATTTGGACCTTTTTTCAGGTGTAATTTTTCAAGCATGTTTAAAGGAAAATGAGATTTACACTCTGCAGCGGAGTGTGCGCTGATATGAAACTTCCTGGCAGATTAAAACTGTGTGTCGGACCGAGACTCGAACTCGGGACCTTTGTCATCCCGCAGGCTGTGGCTAAGCCATGTCTCCGCAATATCCTTTCTTTCAGGAGTGCTAGTTCTGCAAGGTTCGCAGGAGAGCTTCTGTAAAGTTTGGAAGGTAGGAGACGAGGTACTGGCAGATGTAAAGCTGTGAGGACGGGGCGTGAGTCGTGCTTGGGTAGCTCAGTTGGTAGAGCACTTGCCTGCGTTAGGCAAAGGTCCCGATTTCGAATCTCGGTCCGGCACACAGTTTTAATCAGCCAGGAAGTTTCATGTTTAGAGGAAGGTACAACCACCGGTAGTGGCATACATTTTCACTGTATTAGGAACTTGACAGAATATCGGAGATGATGGACACTGACATCAACGACTGTGCATGCTAGTAGTTGCAAGGTTGTGGCGAGATTTCACGTAGAACTTGCCCCGACGTAGCAATAACTTCGTGACGTTATGGGAGCTTTCTGTCTGTCGTTGGGGGCTCTATATGCTTCAGAGCTTAGGCTGCGGCTGTACGCACCTGCGGCAGGGGCTTGGGGTCCTCTACGTGGAGCCCGCCGACCTCTACGAAGGCCGGCACGCTGGGGACGGGCTGGTCGACGCTCCAGTGGCTGTTGACCAGCACCAGGCTGGTGTTGCGGATGATCTGCTCCAGCGGCGGCGTGTCCTCTCCCAGCACCTCGCGCAGCTTCTGGTCGACGTAACCGCCCGACATCAGCCAATCGACGGCCCTCACGTACACGTGCATCACCGTGCTGTACACCCGCTCCCAGAAGCTGAACGGCGCCTTCAGGGGCACCAGGCACTGCTCCGTGTAGGCAGGGTGGTCGGGGTTGCCCACCTGCAAACGGGAGTACACGCTGCAAATACTGGCCAGAGTACAGAAAAAAGAGCTCGTGGTAACACTCTGGCGTGTACCACATAAACATATGCTAAAAAGAGACAGCTGATTTCTATCATATTTTAAGCAACTGTAACTCTTAGAGAGGTTCTACGACACATCAAACTCCCGAGTACCCAGTATGCGGCTTATCAGTGCATTGTGTGGCGATGTTTTCTTTTAAAAATAAGCGATAGCTGAATGTTTTCTTATCCAAATACACACGTGAGAGTTTTCCACTCTCAGAGAGCACTTGCTAGTAGTACATGTTGCGCAAAACCACGCCGATAGTCATCTCGCCGGTGCTGTTCGAGAGTGGGGAAACCACTCAGATAGTCGCTCTCTCGAGCTTAGACCTCTCGTGTAGACGGTAACCTCTGTCTCTACAGAGCTGCTTGCAGTAGCTTTCAAGCAAGAAAACTGTACCGGCGTTGTTAAGAGAGCTCAAAGTATTGAGCAGCCATATTGCGTCTCAGGTTTGTGCAGTATTTCTCAGTTTTTGCGCTACCACATCTTGGTAATGTACCGTATTTTGCCGTACTCGTGCACCCTTTAAATAAAATTACCCACGAAACTGCGTGTTTTGAGCCGTAATATGCGTTCTTGGCATGTATCTGAGATAACAAATTCCGTGGTTTACCTTCAAAACTACTAGCAGTAGTGGTTAGCGTACTTCAAAAGTTCTAGACTTGAACAATGCTACGCGGTAATTAACATATAATTGTCGTTTGCATCAAATAACATATAAAAGCATCATAGACATATTATGTAGAATCAACAAAAGAAAACAAAAACCTCACTGAAGAGAGTCGGCCCCACGTTAACATGATAACCTGAATGAGAGACTAGCCTATTGTCCACTGCCCTACAGTACCACCGCAACATACCGCTTTATTAACGTGTACTGCCATTATCGGGACAGATCAGACTATGGTCACGACGGATACGCACTGTGGGTGAGTGTCAGCGACGTGTCGGCAAAAAAAAAACAAAAAAAAACAAAAAATTTGTGAAAAATCTGCCAGCAAGTGGACCGAGGGCGAAGTTGTGCATTTAGTTACTTTGTACGAGGAAAGGCCAGCTTTTTGGAACGTGCAGTTACTAGACCAAAGGGACTGAGGGAAGAAGCAAAGTTCGTTGCCTGAAATGGCTACAGTTTTAGAACCTCCACAGAAGAAATTTTATCGGAATATCCACAGTTAAAAGAATCAGGCAAAGAAGTATTATAAGATAAGTTAGTTAATTTAGAGAAGCAAGTGAAGTTATCTTTGAAAGTAATCGGTTTGGCACTCGGAAAATTGCAATATAACTTCGAATAATACAGATTAGGCTATCTATGATTTTGTTTGATGTGGTATTTATTGATTATTTTATTATATTGGGTGTTGAAGAACAGACCTTCAGTACCGGTTCCTTAAGTCAATACAAGTAAAACGTTCAAATAAATGTATTTCGTTTAATAGAAATGCGGCCTGTTTGCCTTTTGAAAGTCTACGGGTATCAAGATGAAATTGGTGTAATGTTATTTCATCGTAATTGTCACTGCACCAAGTATTAAGGAGAATAAACGTAGCAGACTGTCTTTAACGCTAATGCACAATACTATCTAGATTGACAGTTTTTAGTTCAATTTTATAGAGTATTTCTTCCGTGTCCATTGCAGTCAATTTCCTAAAATTTCGGTACTGTTGTGGATTTTCCTTAACAAACTCTGCAATGAGATTCTTGCATGCACCAAAATCATCCCGCCGCCTAACCCGCTCTATTATCCAAGACGAGCACGGTCGTTAACGTTTTTTCTTTGCCACCAAAATACTAAATGTGCAGCTGCAGCCCGACGCTCTTCCATGACAGCTTTTCCCGTCAAGCACAGCTCTACGACAGAAACATCTTGTAGAGATTGATCTCTCAGATCTCAAAGACGCTGGCTCACCCTGCCGTGTGTAAACGCTTAGGACATCTGCTCTCGCTAGACTATCTGACACCACAGGAAGTACTTGTAAAGAATTATCAGACAGTAACTATCAGCGAAAATTCCTCCCTCTTGTAAACAATTCTGCGAGTACTATCTTACAGTACCAAATTGAATAAGAGCAAAAAAAACCATCACGTGATTCCTACCGCATACAATTAGAACTACAGTCGAGACTACGTAAGAAATTCCAGACAGCTTGCAGAGCCATTGCAAGCTATCACCCACGAAGCACTAGCGGCTGCAGGTGAAAATACACTGAAGAGCCAAAGAAACTGGTACACCTGCCTAACATCGTGTAGGGTCCCCGCAAGCACGCAGAAATGCAGCAGCACGAGGTGGCATGGACTCGACTAATGTCTGAAGTATTGCTGGAGGGAACACCATGAATCCTGCAGGGCTGTCCGTAAATACGCAAAAGTACGATGGGGTAGAGATATCTTCGGAACAGCACCTTGCGCGGCATCCCAGATATGCTCAATAAAGTCCATATCTGGGGAGTTTGGTGGCCAGCGGAAGTGCTTAACTTCAGAATATTGTTCGTGTAGCCACTTTGTAGCAATTATGGACGTGGGGTGTCGCATTCTCCTGCTGGAATTGCCCAAGTCCGTCGGAATGCACAATGGACACGAATGGATGTAACTGATCAGACAGGATGCTTACGTACGTGTCGCCTGTCAGAGTCGTATTTAGACGTATCAGAGGCCCCATATCAATCCAACTACACACGCCCTACACCATTACACAGCCTCCACAAGCTTGAACAGTCCCCTGCTGACGTGAAGGGTCCATGGATCCGTCAGTTTGGCTCCGTACCAGTACATGTCCATCCGATTGATACAATTTGAAACGAGACTCATCCGACCATGCAACATGTTTCTATTTATGAACAGTCCAATGTCGATATTGACGGTCCCAGGAGAGGCGTAAGGCGTTGTGTCGTGTAGTCATAAAGGGTACTCGAGTAGGCCCTCGGCTCCGAAAACTTATGTCGCTGATGTTTCGTTGAATGGTTCGCAGGCTGACACTTGTTGATGGCCCAGCATTGAAATCTGCAGCAACTTGCGAAAGAGCTACACTTCTGTTACACTCGTGAAATGGCCGTACGGGAAAATGCTCACTTCGTCGCTGCCTCGGAGATAGTGTGTCCCATCGCTCATGCGCCTTCTATAACACCACGTTCAAACTCACTTAAATCTTGATAACCTGCCATTGAAGCAGCAGTAACCGATCTTACAACTGCACCAGATACTTGTCTTAAATAGGAGTTGCCGATGGCATCGACGTATTCTGCCTGTTTACATGTCAGTGTATTTGAATACGCAGACCTATACCAGTTTCTTTGGCGCTTCAGTGTAGTAGCCTTCTACAGAGCTGTGAAAATACTGACATTGCCCTAGAGACGTTCACAAAATCGCGTTACGTTATTGGTTGAGGTAAGTCCACGAAGCCGTGGCGCCCAGCCCGCTGTAACTGTCAGGGATCAACTTACGACGACTGAACTATGGCGTTTTCGTTCGGAATAGACTGTTATACAAACGACTCATTGCTTGTCGCTAGAAAGCGATGTGGATCTCAGTTCTTCCGTCAGATTCCCTGAAATATATTTCCGTTGCTTCTCATTTCATTTTCTGGTAGATGTGGGTACCCGACACTTGAACATGTTCGTGGATGGCTTACTGTCTGAATGAGGTGTGTGATAAAAGTACTGAGACTGATTGTTTATCTGACAAAGTTTTTATTCTTTTCAAAATAACGGTATTGTCCGGCTCCGAATAGTACCCTTCGGGAGCTGTATACCGGCGGTGTCGTTCCCAGTCTTGCTAGCAGCGTTTAAAGGCTTCAACTGGCACGGCCTTTCCCATGCAGAGTCGCAAAATGACGTCCTTATAAGATATTTTTCAATTTCAGGAAAAGAAAAAATTCACGACTCAGACCAGGTGAATATGGGGGTTGTGGAACAGTAGGAATCTCTTTTGAGGTAAAAAACTTCGTGACGGATCTGGCCTCGTGGTATGAGGAGTTGTGATGATGCAGCATCCACTGCTCTGCAATGTTCGCTCCACTCGAATCACCCTTTTCGGGAGCCTTCCGAGGACGCCTTTGTAAAACACTTGAGCCGGCCGGTGTGGCCGAGCGGTTCTAGGCGCTTCAGTCTGTAGCCGCGCTACCGCTACGATCGCAGGTTCGAATCCTGTCTCGGGCAGGCATGGATGTCTGTGATGTCCTTAGGTCAGTTAGGTTTAAGTAGTTCTAAGTTCCAGGGGACTGATGACCACAGTTGTTAAGTCCCTTGTATCTGTTACTTTGGTGGTGTGGAGTGATTGAAAGTAACACCTAAAAAAATCAAAACAATTTTAGTTAATTATTACCTTTAACAAGAACTGTACAATATTTTTTTAACGTACATAAATCTTAAACTTATTTTTATATGATTTCACTACATATATTTATGTTGACTTAAACAAAAGAAAAATCATGTTTCACGAGACATTTAGTGCATGTTATTGTTGTTGTGGTCTTCAGTCCTGAGACTTTTTTGATGCAGCTCTCCATGCTACTCTATCCTGTGCAAGCTTCTTCATCTCCCAGTACTTACTGCAACCGACATCCTTCTGAATCTTCTTAGTGTATTCATCTCTTGGCCTCCCTCTACGATTTTTACCCTTCACGCTGCCCTCCAATACTAAATTGGTGATCCCTTGATGCCTCTGAACAGGTCCTACCAACCGATCCCTTCTTCTGGTCTAGTTGTGCCACAAACTTCTCGTCTCCCCAATCCTATTCAATACTTTCTCATTAGTTATGTGATCTACCCATCTAATCTTCAGCACTCTTCTGTAGCACCACATATCGAAAGCTTCTATTCTCTTCTTGTCCAAACTATTTGTTGTCCATGTTTCACTTCCATACATGGCTACACTCCATACAAATACTTTCAGAAACGACTTCCTGACACTTAAATCTATACTCGATGTTAACAAATTTCTCTTCTTCAGAAACAATTTCCTTGCCATTGCTACTCTACATTTTATATCCTCTCTACTTCGACCATCATCAGTTATTTTACTCCCTAAATAGCAAAATTCCTTTACTACTTTAAGTGTCTCATTTCCTAATCTAATACCCTCAACATCACCCGATTTCTTTTGACTGCATTCCGTTATCCTCGTTTTGCTTTTGTTGATGTTCATCTTCTATCCTCCTTTCAAGACACTGTCCATTCCGTTCAACTGCTCTTCCAAGTCCTCTGCTGTCTCTGACAGAACTACGATGTCATCGGCGAACCCCAAAGTTTTTATTTCTTCTCCATGAATTTTAATACCTGCTCCTAATTTTTCTTTTGTTTCCCTTACTGCTTGTTCAATATGCAGATTGAATAACATCGAGGAGAGCCTACAACCCTGTCTTACTCTCTTCCCAACCACTGCTTCCCTTTCATGCCCCTCGACTCTTATAACTGCCATTTGGTTTCTGTACAAATTGTAAATAGCCTTTCGCTCCGTATATTTTACCCCTGCCACCTTCAGAATTTGAAAGAGAGTATCCCAGTCAACATTGTCAAAAGCTTTCTCTATGTCTACACATTCTGGAAACGTAGGTTTGCCTACCTTAATCTAGCTTCTAAGGTAAGTCGTAGGGACAGTATTGCCTCACGTGTTCCAACATTTCAACGGAATCCAAACTGATCTTCCCCGAGGTCCGCTTCTACCAGTTTTTCCAATCGTCTGTAAAGAATTAACGTTAGTATTTTGCAGCTGTGACTTATTAAACTGATAGTTCGGTAATTTTCACATCTGTCAACACCTTCTTTCTTTGGGATTGGAATTATTATATTCTTCTTGAAGTCTGAGGGTATTTCGCCTGTCTCATACATCTTTCTCACCAGATGGTAGAGTTTTGTCATGACTGGCTCTCCCAAGGCCTTCATTAGTTCTAATGGAATGTTGTCTACTCCCGGGGCCTTGTTTCGACTCAGGTCTTTCAGTGCCCGGTCAAACTCTTCACGCAGTATCTTATCTCCCATTTCGTCTTCATCTACGTCCCCTTCCATTTCCATAATATTGTCCTCAAGTACATCGCCCATGAATAAACCCTCTATATACTCCTTCCACCTTTCCGCCTTCCCTTCTTTGCTTAGAACTGGATTTCCATCTGCGCTCTTGATATTCATACAAGTCGTTCTCTTCTCTCCAAAGGTCTCTTTAATTTTCCTGTAGGCAGTATCTATCTTACCCCTAGTGAGATAAGCCTCTACATCCTTACATTTATCCTCTAGCCATCCCTGCTTAGCCGTTTTGCACTTCCTGTCGAACTCATTTTTCAGACGTTTGTATTCCTTTTTGCCTGCTTCGTTTACTGCGTTTTTATATTTTCTCCTTTCATCAATTAAATTCAATATTTCTACTGATACCCAAGGATTTCTATTAGCCCTCGTATTTTTACCTATTTGATCGTCTGCTGCCTTCACTACTTCATCCCTCAAAGCTACCCATTCTTCTTCTACTGTATTTCTTTCCCCCATTCGTGTCAATTGTTCCCTTATGCTCTCCCTGAAACTCTCAACAACCTCTGGTTCTTTCAATCTATCCAGGTCCCATCTCCTTAATTTAGCACCTTTTTGTAGTTTCTTCAGTTTTAATCTACAGTTCATAACCAATAGATTGTGGCCAGAGTCCACATCTGCCCCTGGAAATGTCTTACAATTTAAAACTTGATTCCTAAATTTCTCTCTTACCATTATGTAATCTATCTGATACCTTTTAGTATATCCAGGGTTCTTCCATGTATACAACCTTCTTTTACGATTCTTGAACCAAGTATTAGCTATGATTAAGTTATGCTCTGTGCAAAATTCTACCAGACTGCTTCCTCTTTCATTTCTTTCCCCCAATCCATATTCACCTACTATGTTTCCTTCTCTCCCTTTTCCTACACTCAAATTCCAGTAACCCATGAGTATTAAATTTTCGTCTCCCTTCACTACCTGAATAATTTCTTTTATCTCATCATACATTTCATCAATTTTTTCATCATCTGCAGAGCTAGTTGGCATATAAACTTGTACTACTGTAGTAGGCGTGGGCTCTTTATCTATCTTGGCCACAATAATGCGTTCACTATGCTGTTTATAGTAGCTTACCCGCGTTCCTATTTTCCTATTCATTATTAAACCTACTCCTGCATTACTCCTATTTGATTTTGTGTTTTTAACCCTGTAGTCACCTGACCAGAGTTCTTGTTCCTCCTGCCACCAGACTTCACCAATTCCCACTATATCTAACTTTAACCTGTCCATTTCCCTTTTTAAATTTTCTAACCTACCTGCCCGATTAAGGGATCTGACATTCCACACTCCGATCCGTAGAACGCCAGTTTTCTTTCTCCTGATAACGACATCCTCCTGAGTAGTCCCCGCCCGGAGATCCGAATGGGGGACTATTTTACCTCCGGAATATTTTACCCAAGAGGATGCCATCATCGTTTAATCATACAGTAAAGCTGCATGTCCTCGGGAAAAATTACGGCTGTAGTTTCCCCTTGCTTTCAGCCGTTCGCAGTACCAGCACAGCAAGGCCGTTTTGGTTATTGTTACAAGGCCAGATCAGTCAATCGTCCAGACTGTTGCCCTTGCAACTACTGAAAAGGCTGCTGCCCCTCTTCAGGAACCACATGTCTGCCTGGCCTCTCAACAGATACCCCTCCGTTGTGGTTGCACCTACGGTACGGCCATCTGTATCGCTGAGGCACGCAAGCCTCCCCACCAACGGCAAGGTCCATGTTTCATGGGGGGCATTTAGTGCATATATATTTAAAATTTCGCTAAACTATATAGATATTAATAAATACGTTATTACAGCAATCGTAAATTATTAACTTACCGAACTTAATCTAGGAAGAGTTTATCAATTCGTCCATAAAACGTAATCTAGGAAATTAAAATTGATAAGTTTTTTGTGATCAACTGAGTTTAATCACGTTTACTTACTAAATATCAAAGATAAGAAACAGTCTGAATAATAATTTCAGGTTGAAACGCAAAAATGCACATGCAATATTGCATTGCCAAAATCCTGCAATTGTAATAATATTAATGAAATTAAATCCGTTGTCAGAATGAGCTGATTTTGGTGAGACGAGATATTGTTCCAAAAAGTGTTTGTGTGAATACGGATTCCAAATATTACCAATTATATTAAACTTAAAGCGGCACTACGTATAATTTGTAATTTATAGAGGTTTTTTGTGTCGTCTTTTTTAAATTTTAGTTACGTTTTATTGGAATTATAGCACATCATCTCAGTGGAATGTACGGAAACCACTTATGTGATTTCATAAAGTTTTCTTTACATGTATCCATTTGATTTAAACTTAACTGTCACTGACTCATCGTACATCAGACGTTTTTTTCTGTAGAGTGAAAGGAATTGTCTACAGACACAAAATTACTTTATGTCTGAAGTTAACTTAATTATAAGTTGTTTTTTACATCACTGAGGAGTTGGTCACTACTTTCCGTGTGACACTAAGACTGAGTGACGGGTAGTGTATGCCATTTCTCCTTCTAGTATTACATTTCTGAATGATAGTGTTGTTTTGTCACTGTGACTGGTTGTTGACAGCATTCTTCATAAGAGAGTGAATGTAATGTGAAGCTGCTGTCAGTATGCCCAACCCTTAAGTGATCATAACCGAATTTCTTAAGCTCTGTTGCCGTGCTAGTAGAAAATACCAGTTAATATGTAATGATTGTGATTCAGTGTATGGTAGGCAAACATGTGGAAATTTTAGAATAAGATACTCTGAACAATTAGTCCCACTGAAAAGCAACAGCACATTTGCAGAGCACCTCACTGAAAACAGCCATCACTCTAGTGCCATAGAAAGATGACTTGAGATTTTAAAACGCAGTAATCATTTGCAACGCTTATTAACAACTGAAAACTGTTACTACATTCAAAAACCTATCACCTAAGGCAAAAATAATTAATGATCAGACAGTACTCTGCAACAAAACATTATTCAACACTCTAAGTGAAGTATCAAACAGTGCATGGACTTTAAACGTGGTCAGGTGATTGGGTGTCACTTGTGTCACATGTCTGTACAAGAGATTTCAACACTCCAAAACATCTCTAGGACCACTGTTTCCGATGTGATAGTGAAGTGTAAACGTGAAGGGACACCTACAGCACAAAAGCGTACAGGCCGACCTCGTCTGTTGCCTGACAGAGACCGCCGACAGTTGAAGAGGGTCATAATGTGCAATAGGCAGACATCTATCCAGACCTTCACACAAGAATTCCAAACTGCATCAGGATCACTCCAAGTACTACGACAGTTTGGCAGGAGGTGAGGAAACTTGGATTTCATGGTCGAGCGGCTGCTCATAAGCGATACATCACGCCGGTAATTGCAAACGACGTCTCGCTTGGTGTAAGAATCGTAAACATTCGATGATTGGACAGTGGAAAAACGTTGTGTGGAGCGAAGAATTACGGCACGCGATGTGGCGATCCGATGGCAGGGTGTGGGTGTGGCGAATTACCGGTGAACGTCTGTGGTGTGCATACTGTAAGACCTTCGGTACACACACCATCAGATTATTTGACTTGGCGCTCTGACGAAGTAGGCGAGTGTCAGCAATGTGTCTCGTGGTCTTATAGTGGCATGTTTATCTTCTGCCGTTAAGTCAGACGATAGAAATGCCACTTGCACGCTTAGAGTAGCAGATTGACGGTGACCAACTTTAAACAGAACTTGATCAATTTTCACACACGTTTATTAAAATAATAAAAAGCATAGAATTTACGTAACTTGATTCTGGATGCTGTTTACAATTGACAATCTGAAGTTCCTTTGGTCTTGGTACATTAATCTTATTCTCACATATTTCTGATACTTGACAAAGTGTCTGTACATTTATCTTCATGGCTATGTACAGGAATATGATAATCTTATTAGGTACAGGCTGAAACTTGACTATAGACTGGTATAGACAAATGTAGACTGGTACTGAAAGGTGCAGACTGACTAATCGGAGATCTGTACACTCGTTATAATACTTTGCGCGTTCAGATATCACTGCACGAGTGTGATCCGTGAGGAGAAAAGGTTCTACATTAGCAGCAATCTCTTTGGCTGCGTTACATATTAATACGTGGATCAGCGGAAGCAGAATTTGGTCTGTCTCTAAGGCAGCGCCATCTCGTAGTGCGGAGACGGACGAGCGCTGCGCCTGCGCTGTTGAGCTTAGCGGGGCGCGCTCTAGTAGGAAAGTTGTGTATGCGCGGACTACGTGGAACTATGTACACAACAACGTCATGTGCCAGCGTGTGTAGTGGCAACAGTAAAATTTGGAGGTGGTTGTGTTATGGTGTGGTCGTGTTTTTCATGGAGGGGGCTTGCACCCCTTGTTGTTTTGCGCTGCACTATCACAACCGAGGCCTAGGTTGATGTTTTAAGCACCTTCTTGCTTCCCAGTGTTGAAGAGCAATTCGGGGATGGCGATAACATCTTTCAACGCTATCGAGCACCTGTTCATAAAGCACAGCGGGTGGAGGAGTGGTTAAACGACGGTAAAATCCCTGTAATGGACTGACCTGCACAGAGTCCTGACTTGAATGCTATAAAACACCTTTGGCATGATTTGTAACGCTGACTACGTGTCAAGTCTCATCGACCAACATCGATACCTCTCCTCAGTACAGCACTCCGTGAAGAATGAGTTGCCATTTCCCAACAAACCTTCCAGTACCTAATTGAATGCAAGCCTGCGAGAGTGGAATCTGCCATCAAGGCTAACGGGAGGCCAAAACCATACTGAATTACAGCGTACCGATGACGGGCGCCACGAACTTTTAAGTAATTTTCAGCCAGGTGTCTGGATACTTTTGATCACATAGTGTATAAACACAAAGGAAATGGAGACACATCAAAACAAATATAAATTTTGAGACCGCTAATCGAAAATAAAACAGTGAAAAAACGGCTGTGAAGAGCGCATGTGAAATGTAAATAATTCAATGATACTTTTATTTAACGCTCAGGAACATAATAAGATTCACAGTTCACTAACGAGTAGGAGGAAACGTTAATAACCGTTCTTAAAAAAATGCAACACAATCTATGAACAACATCCCCGAACAGGTAGTCCTCCATACCTCACAAAAATATTACCTATGTCGACAAGTTATTTTAAATATAAAACAACAACAAAAATTTAGCAGGAAAATAAAAAGTAAGAGCTGCTCAGAACAAGTAAATACAGCAATGGTAAGAGTAGAAAGGGGCATATATAACAATTTCACCTGAATACGTAGTTTAAAAGTTAGCTGTAAATAAACATGCAGTTCACACATTGTCATAGCAACCTTAAACTGCAAGTGACGTGGGGCAATAATTTAGTCTTGTAGCTGATACCCGTTGGCTACCATAGGGCACACAAAATACAAAAAAGTAAAGGACGTATGTAACTTAATACAATAACAAAATTCTGATGTATCAGTAACTTATTTCTAACCTAAATAAAAATATTTATGTATATACAGATTGCTTAAAAGCAGTCTGAAAAGCTTATAAGAATTGTTGACGAAAAAATTCAGTACATTGAGTCATTTAATCAGCATTGAAGTCAGCCAACGAGGCGTTGCGCACGCAAATTCAAACGGTCCGCCAGATACAGTGTCATCAAGCACGTTCTTCGTTAGCTTTCCCAAAGTCTAACAAGAGAAGGATACAAAAATTGGACATGGGAGGGAAGTAAGCATCGAACTCGAACCAAAAGCTGAGCTGTCTCGTGCGCTATCATTTATACTATGAGAACAGCTCTGATGGACCGCTTGAATTTACGCGCGCAACTGCCGCACCGACTAAACTCCAATGTCGATTAAATCGGAAATGGCGCAACATATCGAATATTTTTCCCTGACAATTATTTCCCTGCAGAATATGCCCTGCATCAACCTTACAGGTTTTTCTTACGCTCTAGGCGATCATTTATTTCAGGAGCAATAAAAAAGTGAAGCTACTGTGGACGCCCAACCATTGCGAAACGTTGTCTAGGTATTACACAAAACAAAATCGCCTGCCTGCAAGAACTGGGACCGTCTTTAAATCACTGTTCTGTAAAGAGATGTATTCAGAAGGTTGTAGAGCAGACACCACATACTATCCTTGTCATGTGCTTCTGTGCAAGAAACATATTTAGCCTCAATGAAGAGTTATGGAAGAATATGATGGCGTAAGACACTACTGAAAGACAGTAGAAAAAGTAAGTCTGCATTCGATTCTTTCATCTCCGAAATGTGACATTATCCGCAACGCAGAAGTTGCAGAACTTAAATGTTTAAGGTGATTTGTAACATGCGATTTCCAGTTGAGGTACCTAGTAGTATATCCAGTATGTAGGAAATTAAAATATTCTGTCCCGTTTATTGATTTAGACACATGCACTATTTCTATTAGATTGGTGAATAAGTTCTAAAAAATGGCTCTGAGCACTATGGCACTTAACATCTATGGTCATCAGTCCCATAGAACTTAGAACTACTTAAACCTAACTAACCTAAGGACATCACACAACACCCAATCATCACGAGGCAGAGAAAATCCCTGACCCCGCCGGGAACCCAACCCGGGAACCCGGGGCGGGAAGAATAACTTCTAAGCGTGTTTGTTTTCATGACGGTAGTCCAATTAATATGGGTTTATTTATCGATTGTCATTTTTTATTTGTGACTCACTGCTCCTACTTGTGTTTATATATTGTCATTTTGCCATATGGAGATCGTGAATGGAGCTGTGGAAGCTAGAAAATGGAGTGCCAAGTGGAGAAATCGTAACGTTTCCTACGTATTCTTCTGTCTGTGTTCAATACATGGGTAATAGCAGCGGAGGCAGCCAGAAACATTCGTGCCGTGTATGGAGATAATGCCACTGGACAGAGCACGGGCCGGCCGGAGTGGCCGTACGGTTCTAGGCGCTACAGTCTGAAGCCGCGTGACCGCTACGGTCGCAGGTTCGATCCTGCCTCAGGCATGGGTGTGTGTCATGTCCTTAGGTTAGTTAGGTTTAAGTAGTTCTGAGTTCTAGGCGACTGATGACCACAGCAGTTAAGTCTCATACTGCTCAGAGCCATTTGAACCATTGGAACAGAGCCCGGCAAGAAAATGTTTTTCTCGTTTTAAGGAGGATCGTTTGACATTAGCGACTCTCCGCGTTCAGGAAGACCTTCGCGCTTTGATGAAAACCGTTTAAACGCATTAATCCACGGTGATCCTAGTTAGTATATTCGGAAACTGGCAAAGGTGATGAGCTGTGGCCATTCAAACATCGTGCGACATTTTCGTACAGTGGGGTAGGTTCAAGAATCGGGTGTAGGAGTACCGCATGCTCTAAGCCAAAATAAAAAAAAAAAATCGGCAGGTGGCCACATGTGTTTGCATCTCTGTTCGCTCGTCATCAATTGGCTCGAAAACAACATCGACGATTCCTATCCTGATCGTTAATGGTGAGGAGCAATCGCGTCTTTATGGTAACACAAGGAGGTCAAAGGAATGCTTGAGCGTAAATAAAGCAGCAACTCCCGTACGAAGACCTACTCGCATCCCTAAAAGATAATGTAAGGTATCAGGTGGAACAACGACGGTGTGGTATACTACAAACTGCTTCCCCGACGTGGAATCGTCACTGCTGACATTTATTGCCAACAACTGAGACGTCTTCGAGACACAGTCCGAGAACAACCACCAGGAAGATTTGGTGAAGTGACGCTGCTCCACGACAAAGCCCGTCCACATTCTGCTGGATTGAAAAGAAAAAGCCCTAAAACTCTACAGGAGTAGTGGAGTTTGGTTGAGAAGTTATTCCGCTCCCGTGTTATTCACCTGAACGTGCCCCCTCCCCCCGGAGGTTCGAGTCTTCCCTCGGGCATGGACGTGTGTGTACGTCTTGGCATAAGTTTAAGTTAGTTTAAGTGGTGGGTAAGTCTAGGGACCAATGACCTAAGCAGTTTGGTCTCTTAGGAATTCACGCACATTTGAACATTACTATGGACTTACGCCCTCAGATTCACCTCCACCGCTCTCTATCGAGCAACCTTCACGAAACTTCCCCTCCGGATGAAAATGCACTCCGACCAAGGCTCAACGAGTTCTTCCTTTCAAAACCACGCCCTTTCTACAGTTGCAGAATCGAAGAAGTACCTCAGAGTCGGCAGACTGTTGTAAATAGAAACGCGAATATACACTACTGGCCATTAAAATTGCTACACCAAGAAGAAATGCAGATGATGAACGGGTATTCATTGGACAAATATATTATACTAGAACTGACATATGATTACATTTTCACGCAATTTGGGTGCATAGATTCTGAGAAACCAGTACACAGAACAACCACCTCTGGCAGTAATAATGACCTTGATACGCCTAGGCATTGAGTCAAACACAGCTTGGATGGCGTCTACAGGTACAGCTGCAGATGCAGCTTCAACACAATACCACAGTTCATCAAGAGTAGTGACTGGCGTATTGTGACGAGCCAGTTGGTCGGCCACCATTGACCAGACATTTTCAATTGGTGACAGATCTGAGGAATGTGATCGCCAGTGCAACAGTCGAACATTATCTGTATCCAGAAAGGCCCGTACAGTACCTGCAACATGCTGTCGTGCATTATCCTACTGAAGTTTCGCAGGGATCGAATGAAAGGTAGAGCCACGGGTCGTAACACACCCGAAACGTAACGGCCACTATTCGAATTGCAGTCAATGCGAACAAGGGGTGACGAGACGTTTCAGCAATGGCACTCCATACCATCACGCCGGGTGATACGCCAGTATGGCGATGACGAATACACGCTTCCAATGTGCGATATCGCCAAACACGGATGCGACCATCATGACGCTGTAAACAGAACCTGAATTGATCCGAAAAAACGACGTTTTGCCATTCGTGCACCCAGGTTCGTCGTCGAGTACACCATCGCAGGCGCTCCTGTCTGAGATGCAGCGTCAAGGGTAGCAGCAGTCATGGTCTCCGATCGGATTGTCCATGCTGCTGCAAACGTCGTCGAATAGTTCGTGCTGGTGGTTGTCGTCTTGCAAATGTCCCCATCTGTTGACTCAGGGACCGAGACGTGGCTGCACGATCCGCTACAGCCATGCGATAAGATGCCTGTCATCTCGACTGCTAGTAATACGAGGCCGTTGGGATCCAGCATGGCGTTCTGTATTACACTCCTGAAGCTATCGATTTCATATTGTGCCAACAGTCATTGGATCTCGACCAACGCGAGCAGCAATGTCGCGATACGATAAACCGCAATCGCGATATGCCACAATCCGACATTTATCAAAGTCGGAAACGTGATGGTACGCATTTCTCCTCTTTTCACGAGGCGGCACAACAACGTTTCACCAGTCAACGCCGGTCAACTGCTGTTTGTGTATGAGAAATCGGTTGGAAACTTTCCTCATGTCAGCACCTTGTAAGTGACACCACCAGTGCCAGTGTGAATGTTCTGAAAAGCTAATCATTTGCATATCACAGCATCTTCTTCCTGCTGGTTAAATTTCGCGTCTGTAGCACTTCATCTTCGTGGTGTAGCAATTTTAATGGCCAGTAGTGTATTATTGATGAATGAATTCTCTGTTAATTGTATCTTTTGTGTTTATTAAACTTCTGGAAAAGCGCTACGAAAAACATATAAACCTAATAATTCTGAGGCCAGGCCATGGGCGGTACTGAATTGCATCTATGAGGTTTCCCCAAATTGACTGTCCAAGTTACCGATTTTCAACGAAATATTGTTTGAATTTTGAAGTGCTCAAGTTACTTCATTCGGCTTGACTATAGTACTTGCATCGTGAACAAAGAGAAGTCTGTCTGCTGTTATGCCGGTACGCCGGGCTGAAAAGCACTTGTTGGAGGAAGCTACAGGGACAGTTGGACTGACAATGAGCTCACCCTGTCGTGCGCGCCGTTGAGGGCCATGCTGGAGCTGATGGCGACCAGCGGCGCTCGGAACTTGTGCGCCAGCGCCGCCATGCAGTCGTGGACGAAGTCCTCCGAGATGACGAGGTCGAACCGCGACCCAGAGCTGGCCAACCGCCGCATCTGGGGCAGGTCGTACACCTTGGCGCACAGCTGCCGGTTGATGTTCTTCAGGAAGACGGGCCCCAGGAACGGCATCCGCAGCAGGTCGATGACGGCCGAGGGCATCTGAAAAACGTCCGCAAATCGCAGCAAGTCGGAGTATCCAATTAAACTAGCTAGCTAATAGTTCGACCGTTGCATGGATTGTTCGTTAGTGCCGGCTTATGGGACGTACATCACGGTCATTATCAGACCTTCAACAATAATAATAATGAAACTTCCTGGCAGATTAAAACTGTGTGCCCGACCGAGACTCGAACTCGGGACCGTTGCCTTTCGCGGGCAAGTGCTCTACCAACTTGAGCATGAGAGCTTCTGTAAAGTTTGGAAGGTAGGAGATGAGGTACTGGCAGAAGTAAAGCTGTGGGTACCGGGCGTGAGTCGTGCTTCGGTAGCTCAGTTGGTAGAGCACTTGCCCGCGAGAGGCAAAGGTCCCGAGTTCGAGTCTCGGTCGGGCACACAGTTTTAATCTGCCAGGAAATTTCATATCAGCGCATACTCCGCTGCAGAGTGAAAAACTCATTCTGGAATAATAATAATAATAATGTTGCTGTTCTTGTGGTCTTCAGTCCTGAGACTGGTTTGGTGCAGCTTTCCATGCTACTCTATCCTGTGCAAGCTTCTTCATCTCCCAGTACCTACTGCAGCCTACATCCTTCTGAATCTGTTTAGTGTATCCATCTCTTGGACTCCCTCTACGATTTTCACCTTCCACGCTGCCCTCCAGTACTTAATTGGTGATCCCTTCATGCCTCAGAATATGCCCTACCAACCGATCCCTTCTTCCAGTCAAGCTGTGCCACAAATTTCTCTTCTCTCCAATTATATTCAGTACTCCTCATTAGTTACCTGATCTACCCATCTAATCATCAGCATTCTTCTGTACCACCACATTTCGAAAGCTTCTATTCTCTTCTCGTCTAAACTATTTATCGTCCACGTTTCACTTCCATACATGGCTACACTCCATACAAATACTTTCAAGAACGACTTCCGTACTCTTAGATCTATACTTGATGTTAACAAATTTCTCTTCTTCAGAAACGGTTTCCTTGCCATTGACAGTTTACATTTTATATCCTCTCTACTTCGACTCCCAAAATAGCAAAACTCATTTACTACTTTAAGCATGTCACTTCCTAACCGTGTTGTGTACTGAATCATTAACAGGGTTTACAGGTAATGAAATGTAGCTCGTCGCCACTCAGCGATTTCCAAACATGATGGTTCCAGTATCGACAGTGTTTTCTGGATTCACCGTGAGGCCCCTGACCTGGACGATGTGCATCAACCAAAGCATCCCCTAACTTCCGACTCGATACCTAGACTTGTTGCCATAACAAATGTGCATTATTTTATCGCACTTTCATCCTATGGTGAATTTCAACACGTTTCAGAACTTCACTGCGCTGGAACGGAGTCCGCGCAGGTTCGGTGGCTAATGCCCAGTGACCAGTTTTCGTGCTAAACATTCGTTTGTTCAGCCGGCCGCGGTGGTCTCGCGGTTCTAGGCGCTCAGTCCGGAACCGCGTGACTGCTACGGTCGCAGGTTCCAATCCTGCCTCGGGCATGGGTGTGTGTGATGTCCTTAGGTTAGTTAGGTGTAAGTATTTCTAGGTGTAGGGGACTGATGACCACAGATGTTAAGTCCCAAATGTGGTGGTGGTGGTGGTGAGTGTTTAACGTCCCGTCGACAACGAGGTCATTAGAGACGGAGCGCAAGCTCGGGTTAGGGAAGGATTGGGAAGGAAATCGGCCGTGCCCTTTCAAAGGAACCATCCCGGCATTTGCCTGAAACAATTTAGGGAAATCACGGAAAACCTAAATCAGGATGGCCGGAGACGGGATTGAACCGTCGTCCTCCCGAATGCGAGTCCAGTGTGCTAACCATTGCGCCACCTCGCTCGGAAGTCCCATAGTGCTCAGAGTCATTTGAACCATTCGTTTGTTCGGAAGGGTAGGCCGACACTGTCTTCCATCTTTCGGCCGGTCGGCTACGGCAGAATCGAGGCACTCGCCCTGCGATCTTTCTCAAACGACGTACAGAAACTATTGGGTAAAGTATTTCATTTTTGCTTTACTGGTATATGTCAGGTTCATTACTATGTGCACATCACTTCCTTAATTGTCATAGTTCTTGTGATATTTATTTGGATCTAAGACAGTGCGCGAAATTCTAAAAAGTTTGCAATGAAAAATAGAGGTCGCTATGATTTTGCATTTGGTGCATATTACATAATATGTTGCTGCGTATGAAATTTAGCTAACATATTGAATTTTTCTCTAGACTTGGCTGCCGGTCAATATCTGTCACAAATCTCGAGAAAATTGATCTGACGTGGCTCATTCATTTGCGATTGCGCCGAGCCCGTCACATTTCATAAACGGCTTGAGATACCGAAATGAGGTTTTGGCAAATGACAGCACGAAAAGAGGAGAGAACGTTGTCTTATGTTAATTATCCAATACTTCATTATCTAGCGTGCTATTTCACTAACTACAGATTTTTTCAATGAAAGAATGTAATTTTTAAAGGCCATCGATAGCTTGTGAAGCGAGAAATGCTCTAGGTTTTGGAACAACGTAAGTGAATATTTGCGTCTGCACAACATGTTCGTGACGTGAGGCTATGTAAACTCCGCTGGGTTTTGGCACAAGAAGCAAATCTTAACATGGCAATAAGAAAATGTGTAGGTGTAATTCAAAATTCTCCACTCGTGACGCTTCTGTGAATGTTACAAATGATTAACAAGCCAGGCGAAAATACATCACTACATTATCGACGGAATTCCTTTTATATACTAGTCAAAGGAGAGGTGACAGATCCTTTCGAATGGTCACCATGCCAAGGGCGGGCGTGGATGGGCTCCGCTTAATATGCATACAAATGTGAGTGTAGGATTAAATATAAAATAATGACGTGTAACCTTCCCGAACAGAAAATAAAAAATAAAAACAATTACATTTGGATAATTTGACCCTGATGTAAGGAAACTGCTAAACCTTTACTCATGAAAAAGTGATAAATTTTGACGTAAGCAGCGTTACGCCAGGGCCCTGTGAAATCAATCTGAATCTGTCCGTGAGAAATAAACTGAAAAATTCTTGCTTCATAATGGTGTCGCCGGATAACGCTGTCTATATATCTGCTCATAAATGGCACACTTAGTGCAATGCTGGCCTATCTACTAATAATGGATGGCATTTGTCTGAGATCTGAATTACGAGAAAAACTGACTTTAGTTAGTAACACAGCTGCACAGCTGGTCGTCTGATTACTGAAGAACACATCACTATCTGAAAAAAAGTCTGGACTATTTTATTTTAGATAAATGGCTGGATCAGCATGGCAATGACTTAAGGGGAAATTATACTTTTATAGTTGACTGGTAAAATAATTATATTCTGAAATTTTTTTATGTTATTGATAAAAGATCTACAATCCACTACACGGGAAAACTGAATATATCACAAATGTGGTTCAACTGGTGCTGACAAATCACAAAAGAAAAGATTGAAACAAATTCATATTAACATCTCAAACAAGTCACTTAACTACGCGCATGCCAATAAAATTTACTTTACAATAGATGGTTGACTTAATTACACTTTTGATTTTCCATTATATTAACAATTGTTCACTTGTTCATCATCATCTCATTCCATGGTATCATTTAGCTCTGCAGCTGATAACAATTATTGTTCTGTTCCATACAATAAAATTTTACAATTTGTACTGCACTGTGACTTTAACAACTATTAACTGCAAACTGCGCTGTACCACCGACAGACTACATCTACTCTGTAGCAGGGAGCTACTGCAACTGCCGCAGAGACTGCTCTGACCTGCGACTCTATTGCAGCACTCTAGGGACAAAGATATTATATGTCTCAGGCAGCCCATGTGAATTGTGGTTCTAGCAAGTGAGCAACACATCGAGATTATACACTACATGCCATTAAAATTGCTACACCAAGAAGAAATGCAGATGATAAACCGGTATTCATTGGACATATATATTGTACTAGAACTGACATGTGATTTGATTTTCTCGCAATTTGGATGCATAGATTCTGAGAAATCAGGAGCCACAATAACCACCTCTGGCCGTAATAACGGCCTTGATACGCCTGGACATTGAGTCAAACAGAGCTTGGATGGCGTGTGCAGGTACAGCTGTCCATGCAGCTTCAATACGATACCACAGTTCATCAAGAGTAGTAACGAGCCAGTTGCTCGGCCACCATTGACCGGACGTTTTCACTTGGTGAGAGGTCTGGAGAATGTGCTGGCTAGGGCAGCAGTTAAACATATTTTCTGTATCCAAAAAGGACCGTACAGGACCTGCAACATGCGGTCGTGCATTATCCTGCTGAAGTGTAGGGTTTTGCAGGGATCGAATGAACGGTAGAGCCACGGATCGTAACACATCTGAAATGTAATGTCCACTGTTCAAAGTGCCATCAATGCAAACAAGAGGTGGCCAAGACATGTAACCAATGACACTCCATACCATCACACTGGGTGATAATCCAGTATGGCGATGACGAATACACGGTTCCAATGTGCGTAACCGCGATGTCGCCAAACACGGATGCGACCATCGTGATGCTGTAAACAAAACCTGGATTCATCCGAAAAAATTCGTGCACCCAGGTTCGTCGTTGAGAACACCATCGCAGGCACTCCTGATGCAGCGTCAAGGTTAACGGCAGTCATGGTCTCCGAGTTGATAGTCCATGCTGCTGCAAACGTTGTTGAACTGTTCGTGCACATGGTTGTTATCTTGCAAACGCCCCCATCTGTTGACTCAGGGATCGAAACGTGGCTGCACGATCCGTTATAGCCATGCGGATAAGATCCCTGTCATTTCGACTGCTAATGATACGAGGCCGTTGGGATCCAACGTATTACTCTCCTGAACGCATCGTTCCATATTCTGCTAACAGTCATTGGATGTCGACCAATGCGAGCAGCAATGTCGCGATACGATAAAGCGCAATCGCGATAGGCTACGATCCGATCTTTATCAAAGTCGGAAACGTGATGGTACGCATTTCTCCTCGTTACACCAGGCATCACAACATTTCACCAGGCAACGCCAGACAACTGATGTTTGTGAATGAGAAATCGGTTGGAAACGTTCCTCATGTCAGCACGTTGTCGGTGTCGCCACCGGCGCCAACCTTGCGTGAATGCTCTGAAAAGCCAATCATTTGCATATCACAGCACCCTCTTCCTGTCGGTTAAATTTCGCGTCTGTAGCATGTTGTCTTCATGGTGTAGCAATTTTAATGGCCAGTAGTGTATTTGCTTCCCCTCCAGCGCTCAGCATTTCCCCTACAGCGCCTGCCCATGGCCCTGAGCACTACTCTCCCCCCACACATTCCTTGTCGTCTGCACACCTACAGGCCACAGTATTCGACGTGGACTGTAACAGAAACAGCACAAAAATGTCATTGGTGTGCGCATCCATACCTCAGTAGTTAGCGTTTCTGGCTGGCATGCGGAAGACCTGGGTTCTATTTCCGGTACTATTGGATTGTTCCTTGGCGGGAGGACTGGGATGGGGTACACTCACCGTCACGATACCAGTGAGGAGCTACTTCAACGATAGGTAGTGGTTCAAAGGACTCGACAGCGGAGAACACGGGAGAGCAGTTTGCTGATCCAGTGATCCTCCATACCACACCAAAATGACTCCATTGGCGGAGGATGACAAGATGGTCAGTTGGACCCGATTTGCCAGTCTGGACAGGTTGGATAGCTATTTGCCAATTTAACTCCATTTTATGCTTTGTAGAGCTCACTCTTAGATTGTCTGTCTATTACATAAACTAATGGCAGTATGATGCTGATACAATTTAGTTTATTAACATTTTATTTGTGGAACATCCACAACTATTCTGCACCATGGTAATGGTAAACAAATCCGCTACAGCTATAAAACACTTCACTGATCGAAGTTTGCAAGACAGGAGTCGTTATACACTACTACAGTTTCGGGGTCTTAGGTTCATCATCAGGTGTATCTCAAATCTATAGCAGAACAACAGTTCTAACTACTCCATTAAACAGTTAAGAAATTAAAAAATTAAAGATTGTCATTTAAAAAATGTTCAAATGTGTGTGAAATCTTATGGGACTTAACTGCTAAGGTCATCAGTCCCTAAGCTTACACACTACTTAACCGAAATTATCCTAAGGGCAAACACACACACTCATGCCCGAGGGAGGACTCGAACCTCCGACGAGACCAGCCGCACAGTCCATGACTGCAGCGCCTAAGGCTGCTCGGCTAATTCTGCGCGGCTTATCATTTAAAAAGTCATTGAACAATAGCCAATAGGACATCATGTCCAAGCCGTAACAGCTAATAGACAGACCTGTACCACAGGTTGACCATCAAATAACATCACAAATTGTGACTGTGAAGAGCTCCCACTTTCAATCCTGGTCTGGGAGAATTCCTTTTGCACCAAACTTACCACCAGGAAAGCATACAGTCTATAAAAATGAAGCAACCATAGAACATTAGGTGGAAGCCAAGTGCTAAAGCGAAGTTAAACTATGGTAGATGTTAGCCTATTAGTTGTTAGGTGATCGTACTGTCGCCCCATTATTGCCAGATAGACTATTGTTCAATCATTTTACGTGTTTTTCAGTTTCTAAAAGTCAAGTTTTAATTGTTTAAATAAACTTAATTTCTTACTGCAGAAGGTTACAACTGTTGTTTTGCTTCAGATTTCTGATACACCTGATGATGGAACTAAGACTCCAAAATTATGATAGCGTATAACGACTTCTGTCGTGGAAGGTCAATAAACTGTTTTACAACTGTGGCGGATTTGTTTGCCGTGAACATAATGCAATTGACCAAAATATGTATCTTTACGTTGTGACTCTTTTTTGTGCACTCTTTCTATACAGGAATACTTGAGAATGGGGCCGTGACGCCGAAAATAGTCGGAAAAACCGAAAGATAAATAAATAAAATTAAATTCAATCGTAGCTTTGGAATGTCTATTTCCAAAACAAAGAGAACGCTAGGAACATTTTCTGATTTTTTACCTGTAACTGAATTATTCCTGAGTACTGATGCTTTAACTTCATAACTTTTTAATCAACTGTATACTAAAGCGAATAACTGGGAAGACATGGTCGGAACTCAGTGAAATAAATTCCGTTACTTTTTTATCATATACCCGCTGAAAACGATCACTTACATTATTGTCAGCTTCTGGGACGTCTCCTTTGAAGCTTATGTCGGTGTAGTTCTCGACCGGAGAGTCCAGGGGGTAATGGCCGACGACAGTGACGTTGTGGCCTCTGGAGGCCAGCGCCTTGAAGAGGCGGCGAAACATGATGAAGTGGCTGCGGCCGGGGAAGGACGTAGCAGCCAGGATGTTGGCCGCTTCCGTGGGAGCAGACGCCAGCGCCACCGCCGAGAAAATCGCTAACCACGTGGTCGGCCGCATCCTGCAAACAAAGAGTCCATGCTCATTTAAAGCATCAACTCTGTGGCTATCATCTTTTTCCCTTGCACTTTCCCTTTCACTTTTCGACGTATTCTATGGGCCAAAGTTAGTAAATAAGTGTACTTATGACAGAAGCTGAAGAAATGAATGAAAATTTGCGTCACAGTCAGGACTCGAACCTGGGTCTCCTGCTTACTGGGCAAATGTGCTAGCCATCACTCCACCATTGCAATACAGGTAATACACCTCAGTCAAGTGTCTCCCTAATATAAACTTCAATTCATGCCTTCAGTCTATTTTCCCATTCTTACACCGTCAGTATTCCCTGTGGTCTGCGGTACTGAAAGAGCACCCCAGCCGGCCGATGTGGCCGAGCGGTTCTAGACGCTTCAGTCCGGAACCACGCGGCTGCTACGGTCGCAGGTTCGAATCCTGTCTCAGGCATGGATATGGTGATTTCCTTAGGTTAATTAGGTTTAAGTTGTTCTAAGTCTAGCGGACTGACGATCTCAGATTTTAAGTCCCATAGTGCTCAGAGCCATTTGACCCATTTGAATAACACCCCAGCTTTGTACGTAATGGGGAAATCCTGTCTGTACCTCAATCATAAGTGATCTATAGATCTTATATAATAAAATTTTCCTTGAGACGTATGAATCTCAACTTTATCTAGATAATGATAGAAGCTGAAAAAATGGATCATAATTCGTACCACAGCAAGGAATTCGACGCAGATCTCTTGCCAATTAGCCAGCTTCTTTAGCCATTACGCCACCATAACCGTATAGGTGACACAGGTGCATGGATTTTCCTAATCCATTGCCCTACCTAACACATCCTCCAATACACACCGTCAGCCTACATTCCCCTTCTTAAACCATCAGTAACGGTGAGACCCTCCGGTATTGGAATATCACCCCAGCTTTGTTTGTAATGGGGAAAATTTAATTATATAAGATCTATAGCTCACCTGTGCCTGAGGTATAAGCAGGATTTCCTCATCGTGTACAAACTAGGGTGCTATTCCAGTACTGGAGACCTCAGCAACATTGACAATTTAAGGAGCAAATAGGCTAAAGGCGGGAATTGAAGTTTGTGTTAGGGAGGCATTGGACTAAGGTAGCCCATTCAACTACACGATCTGTAATGCTGTAATGGTGAATGGGTATCACACCTGCTTACGCGGAAGGAGACCTCGGTTCAAGTACTGGCTCTCGAACAAATTTTAACTCAATCCTTCAGCTTCTATCGTTGTTGTGGATGAAGTTGAGACACATATGTCTCAAAACGAATTTAACTATATAAAATCTACAAGTGTAGTAATGTTAGTGTGATGAACTGGATCTTTTCTCATTGTAAAGTTAAATAAATGTTAGTTGTAAGCTAGATGTAAGTAGAGACGCTGGCTAAGTCAGGGCTATGCGATATTGTCAGAGAGTACAGTATAGTGAATCTGCGCCTGCATTATCGCTGGGCGCGCAAAAGTGCGCCTGCACTTCAGTGCAGTGCAGAGCAGAACGTAGGAGAGGCTGAGATAGACAGTCGAGTCGAGTCACGTAGTGCCTCTACTATTGAGAAACGGTTGTAACGCAATGGTGCTAATGTATGTAATGGCTCTGCGAATAATTTGGTATGGACGGGCGAAGTATACGACATTAAATGGTCGCAGCATAATTATCGCAAGAGGAGGCAAATCAACGTGAAGAGTAACGTTTCCCCAATTTCATTTGTTGCCGAGATACAAGAAAAAGAGTCTGTGCTACACATTGTCAACGAAGAATGCCCTACATTGCACAGACGACTTCTCAACCTGAAATAAGTTACTAATAATTACTCGGTCTGATTTGTACTCGTCGTAGCTCATTTTGTGTTTGACTAATACCGACTATACTAAAGTGTTGATGTTCAGTTTTACGTAAGACAAAATAACAAAGTAGGATCCAGCGTACACATTGTTCATAATCGGAGAGAGTCCTGATGATAGATAAACTATTGTAATGTTTTATCAAAGAAATAATAGTAATTAAAATTTCAATAATATGCAACACTATAATTAACAGAATTGCTCAAGTCGAGTGAACAGCAATTTTAAAGAAAGTACTTAACAGAACGAGATTCAGTAGAAGATATTTCTTGTGTATTTTTTATGGATAAATGAGTTTTCAATTTTACGCAACTGCAACGAGTCATACATGTTTGTTATCGTGTTGTGCATTATTAGTAGTTATTGCATAAATTGATTAACAGTAATTGTTAATGGATAGCAATAAAAGTTGAAGTTGCATGAAACCAGTAAGTAAGTAAAACCATATCACGAACTTTGCCAATCTTTTACAATTGAAATTTGTACTTTGTAAATAGCGTAATTGTAACGTACAGGAAAGTGATTATTAAAAGATGGTATATCGTTATGATGATTTTCAATTTTTAATTTCATTCTCATATTATGGTGCAGTCCTTTGTATGTTAAGCACAGACGCGTTATGATGACTTGGCGCTGATAGTAGTGAACTGGGTTAAGCCCAGGAACACTCTCCACCTCTTACAATGTTTGTCTTATCTTGTATCAGGTACCAACGAAGAGACCAAGGTCCGAAGCGCCTTGCAAGTCCTGTGATCGATTGTTACACTGATGGCACATACTAGGTCTGATGGCATCCTAATCACCTGACAACACTGAATATCCTATTTGTCATGGCAGTTGCAGCGCTCAGCAACTGTGAAGCAGCTGTCTTTAATTCAGTTGCTCTCGAATGTATCTGACAGTCGTCTAGAGATTACAATTACAGAAGGTCGCCTCCCACTAGTAATGTGTATTTATCTTGAACGGCAGTTGCCATTGATGGATGGATTTTCCCACGTCTCAAGATATTTGCCACACACTCTTGTGATGATAACACATCAAAAATCTGCTTAGAGCACGGCCTCGTAGATGGCCAGTTGCATACTTTGGGCACTCGCGCCGAGGTTGTGATTTATTTCTTTCAATTGATTACTTATTTGCAGTGAGCTAATTAAATTCTTTATTGTGCTACTACCCTATGTATGTCGTAAGATGTATGTTAACCAGGGGCCAAGAAACGACGGAGAGCCTCCATCCCCGCCCCAGCTGCAGTGGTCCACAACCCCAAGACAACTACTGCAGTCCAATTCACCCCTCCGCCACCCCACACCGAACCCGCGGTTATAGTGCGGTTCGGCCCCCAGTGGACCCCCCCCCCCACGAACGTGTCACACCAGACGAGTGTAACCCATATGCTTGGGCGGTAGAGTTATGTTGAAGAACTTGTTTGCGCAACAATTTCCGACTTAGTGTAACTGAGGCGGAATAAGGGGAACCAGCCGGCATTCGCTGTGGCAGATGGAAAACCGCCCAAAAACTATCCACAGACTGGTCTGCTCACCGGATCTCGACATAAATCCGCAGGGAGGATTCGTGCCAGGGACTATGCGCTCCTTCCCGCCCGGAGCTGCTAACCCATAATAATACGCTTACACTTCCTTCGCCGGCCGTTGTGGCCGAGCGTTTCTATGCGCTTCAGTCTGAAACTGCCCCGCTGCTACGGTCGCAGGTTCGAATCCTGCCTCGGGCATAGATGTATCTGATGTCCTTAGGTTAGTTAGGTTTAAGTAGTTCTAAGTCTAGGGAACTTAACAAGTAGTCGGAAGTCCCCTGCAGAAATACTGAGCCATATTGCCTCTGTAGTATTCATTACTGTGGAATTGTTCCAGGAGTACGATTTTGTGCACGCCTGACCTCTCGACTGCAACCCGTAAATGTTCGATCGATTTCATGTCGGATGACCTGGGTGGCCAAATCATTCGCTCGAACTCTCCAGAAAATCCTGCAAAACAGTCGCGAATAATTGTGGCCTGGTAACATGGCACATTGTCATACGTAAAAATCCCATCATTGGATAGGACCAATAAGTCCATGAATGGCTGCAAATGGTTCTCCAAGTAGCAGGAATAGTCATTTCCAGTCAGAAAGCGGTTCCGTTGGATCAGATGATTCAGTCCATACCATGTAAACACGGCCGATACCGTCACCGATCCACCACCGGCTCGCAAAGTGCCTTTTGATAACATGGGTCCGTGGCATCGTGGGGTCTGCACCATACTCGAACCCTACCATTAGCTCTTACCAACGAGCCCAGGAAAGGCGCTGCAGGCGATGTCGTGTTGTAGGCGAAGGCAATCACGTCGATCGTCTGCTGCCATAGCCCATTCACTGTAAATTTCGCCACAACGGCCTAACAGAAACGTTCGCCGTATGTCACAAATTGATTTCTGCCTTTATTTCATGCGGTGTTACTTGTCTGTTAGCACTGACAACGCTACGCAAACACCGCTGCTGTCGGTCGTTAAGTGAAGCCCTTCGGCCATTGCGTTGCCCGTGGTGACAGGTAATGTCTGAAATTTCTTTTCCTCGGCACACTCTTTACATTCTGGATCTCGAAATACTGGATTCCTCAACGACTCCCGACGTGGAATGCGCTACGTCTAGCTCCTACTATCATTACACGTTCAGCCTCTGTTAATTCCCGTGGTGCGGCCACAATCACGTAGAAAACGTTTTAAAATGAACAACTTCCAATATCCCTACAAAAGAATTGCCTTGACTAACAATAAGCTATACCTTTCATGAATCACTTACCTAAAAAAATTTGTGTGAAATCTTATAGGACTTAACTGCTAAGGTCATCAGTCCCTAAGCTTACACACTACTTAACCTAAAGTATCCTAAGGACAAAAACACACACCCATGCCCGAGGGAGGACTCGAACCTCCGCCGGCACCAGCCACACAGCCCATGACTGCAGCGCCTTAAACCGCTCGGCTCACTTACCTCACAAAAATCTTTGTTACTCGAACTACTGCAATACAGCAAGCGCCAATACTGCAGGCTAAATAAAATATTCTAACTACTGAAGGCACAAACTACTGATAGGCATAGTTAGCAAATGAAAGATTTTGATGTAGAACAAACAATGTATTTAGTTTAATAATGTTCAAAAGTCATCATATATATCATGATATCCATTTTTACAAATTTCCTTTTTCTGGTGGACACACGTCCAGATCGTCATATATATATATATATATCCATTTTTACAAATTTCCTTTTTCTCATGGACACACGTCCAGATCGTCCGCTTAAAACTCTCTCCACATCCACCACTGCTGGCGGCTCACCTCCAATTGCACAACACTACGCGCTATTCAAACCCAACTGCCCAACACTACAATAGCGAATATTCCAACAATGCCAACCAGCCACAGACTGCCCACAGCACAGTCAGTGATTTTCATACAAAGCGCTACGTGGCGTTACCAACGTAAGAACCTAAACAGCCTACCTACAATATGCTCCGCCAATGTTTTGAGTGGTAGATTAGTCGTTCTAACTGTTCGAAGCACCCAAGTCATCGCGTATAACAGTGACTTCACTAATATTACCGTCACTGTGTTTAAATTTAATCTGTCGCAGAGTTCTGTGTAATTTAGTTGAACATGTACAAGACTTGATTTCTACTATATCTTCAAAACATATCTTTACAGGTTCTTCTGACCATGTTTCAAAGTGTACTATTTCGATTGTGGAAACTTAGTTCCAAAACGAATTGACAGTGTATCTTTCCTATTCATTATTGCATTGTACAGGGCGAAAATTATTTAAACCAATAAACTCTGGGAAGGACACCAAAACGAAATTTTTTCTCTAATCCCATAATTACCGGCGAGCATTTTTTAGTCCCGTAGAGGGCTTAATCGCTTTCAGCACTGGTTCAATTGCACATAACGTGGGAACGAGTCAGGTGAATGTAAGAAACATCCTTCATGAGCAATTGTTAATCCATTTCACTTACGGCACGTGTACAACCTGGAACCAGATGATTATCAACAGTTTTCGCGGCGGTGGCTGGAACTGTGTCAAATGAATCCTCCATTTCTGTCCTCTGTGCTGTTTACAGATGAATCAACGTTCGGACGTGATGGGATTTTCAACATCCACAGTTCGCATGTTTCGAGTTAGGTTGATCCACATGCCACATTTATTCGCGCTCATCAAGTACGGTTCTGCTTGAATGAGTGGTCAGATATTGGTGGTGACAGTTCAATTAGACCATATCTCCTTCCTCGGCCATTAAATTAAATTACAGTTTCCTCGCCTACCATTGCCAGATATGCTGGATTAAGTGCCGCTCGCTACAAGACAGCGTATGTGGCTCCAGCATGTTGGGGACGCTGGAATATTTCAGTCGTCCTGTGCCTCGATTCTTGCACCGACAATATCCAGAAAAGTAAAGTGGCAGGTTTGGTCCTGTACCATGATCTACCCGATTCTCTGATTTGACCCCTCTGTACTTATTTGTGTGACGAGAGATGTGCAAGCTTGTTTACAAAACCCCTGTTGAATCAGAAGAGGATCTGGCTGACCGGATGGTACCAGCAGCAGCAGGATTCAAAAGGTTCAAATCGCTCTGAGCACTATGGGACTTAACATCTGAGGTCATCACATCAGTCCCCTAGAACTTAGAACAACTAAAACCTAACTAATCTAATGACACCACACATTTCTATGCCCGAGGCAGGATTCAAACCTGCGACCGTGGCAGGCGCGTGGTTCCGGACTGAAGCGCCTAGAACCACTCGGCCACCGCGGCCGGCGCAGCATTAGGAATTAAGAATACTTCTTGCAGTCTCTTACCCTCTACCGGTTTAATCGTTTTAAGATTTGTTAACAGAGCTATATCTGATTTGATGATTTGAATTTGTGTTGGATTAATGAAGTTAGATAATACTTGCTGTTTAAATCTCATTGTTTGTGAATAAATTGTGGGTAATTTAACTTCAATTGTCAGATGCTTTTGAAAAGACAAACTTAACTTACAAAATAATTTTGATAAAAGCAAAACAGTGTTAGTAATTCACCACAATCTCCCTGTGCAGATCATACATTTTTTAAAGAAGTTGGGCTTTCGTCAATGTTCTCGTTTATCGGCCAAAAGAATTTAATGTGCATTTCAAAGTATTATGGCCAGCATTTCACACTGATGAGCCTGTAGCTAGCATATTTTTGTTTTTCATGGGAGACCAGAGAATATCGTGTTCCACCGTTGCTGCACTAGAGGTATGGCTGTTTAATTTATTTGTTAAGTGCACAGGGACCAAAGTTATATGTTTTGAGCAAGACCAAATGATTCAGTGCCTATGGGCTGAATGTGTTTCTTTATTGATATTGGGAGTTGTGTAAAGTTTGGCTAACGCTCATTCTACAGGTCAGACGTGTGTGTGTGTGTGTGTGTGTAGTTTGGATACAGAACAAAGGAACAATAAACACAAAAAAGTTTTTAAGTCAAATTTCCTTGTGATTTTGGATTTGAGTAAAGTAAGAACATTCTGACTACTGCACAGATGTGCCGAAATGTGATTGGGAAAAGAAACGAATGTAACAAGAACTTGTGTTCTGCAAAAACAAGCAGAAACAACTCCTTTATTTTACACTGAAAACAAATACGGCCTAATAGCGGTTATTTCAGTAGGAATCATGACAAGTAAAAAATGGTTCAAATGACTCTGAGCACTATGGGACTTAACTTCTGAGGTCATCAGTCCCCTAGAACTTAGTACTACTTAAACCTAACTAACCTAAGGACATCACACACATCCAGCCCGAGGCAGGATTCGAACCTGCAACCGTAGCGATCGCGCGGTTCCAGACTCTAGCGCCTAGAACCGATCAGCCACTCCATGACAAGTAAAGTATCACTTGATAAGCAACCTTCTAAGTGGTGTATGTTTTATACAAGCTGTTTCAAGTCCTTATAACAGACTTCTAGGGGTTGTAGATGGCACTTACTAGATAAAATTTTGATAACGAACCTTAGTCCTGTAATGTATCGTTTGAATGTAACACAAATTTGGAATTCGGATCACTTCCAAAACTCTCACTCGTCGGTACTCACGCAAACTGAGTTCTTGTTGTAAGCAGGACATCGTATACTGTTATCTTGCAACTACAACAGCGGTTGTGCGGAACCAGTAAGTTAGCAACTACCATATTTCAGCTACTATAAGATGCACGTTTTTCTTCGAAAACCTGCCTCCAAAATTCAGGTGCATCTTTTACTCGAAATTGATATTAAAAATGTCCAGCGTTTAAAATTCCCACCAGTCTTAAAAGTGGCCATACATTCGATGCCGCGGGAAGCTCATCTCTATCTGACTACCCTGGATTCAACTGGAGGTGGCAGGGCACTGATGCAACGAACATGAGTTGCGGGGATTCAAAAGCTTGCTAACACTGTCTCCCTCACAACCCGCCATCACTAACCCAGAACACCGTCTAGCGTACGATGTGTCATTGCAGTCTACGCAACCTGAATTGAAAGTGATTTGGCCGGCCGCGGTGGTCTAGCGGTTCTAGGCGCGCAGTTCGGAACCGCGCGACTGCTACGGTCGCAGGTTCGAGTCCGGCCTCGGGCATGGATGTGTGTGATGTCCTTAGGTTAGTTAGGTTTAATTAGTTCTGAGTTCTAGGGGACTGATGACCACAGCAGTTGAGTCCCATAGTGCTCAGAGCCATTTGAACCATTTTGAAAGTGATTTGCATTATTGGTAACTGTATAATACTTTTCTTAGTAGCTAGTTCCGTAACGAAAAAAAAGTGAAAGATATTCATATGATGTGGACTATTAATTTAAAGTAATGGCATATGCAGAAGAACAAGGAAATAGAGCAGTTGAGCGGCGTTTCGGCCCTCCATCAACGGAAAAGAGTCATTCGCGATTGACAGGCTAGTAAAAAAGAACTGAAAAAATGAGGAAGACTAAATGTGCAACTAGAGGACTGAATGAAAAATGGCCAAAACTAGACCATTACGATTTTAAGGTGTTTTAAAGCACAGTTTTGTTTTACAAACTAGATTTTTTAGTCTTGCTTTTCAATCTAATAACACAATGGTAAAAATATTATTTCTTTAAAAAATTGTTTAAAAATGAAGGTGTGTTTTAGAGCCCGTAAAATACGGAGGTTTAGCTACGGTGCTCACGGACGCGCTCCCGCCTTCGAAGAGAACGTCCTTCGTCACTTAGAAGGGAACCCAACGATGAGTATTCGAAGCGTGGCCCATTACATGGGCTCCAGTAGACCACAAGGGTCAGAGATCTGTGTCTCCGCTGTGTGCGTATAGCGAAGCGGGAGATTTGAAAGTGGCTTTGTTGTACGTGTTGGTGGCTCAGTTCCGTAAACATTACCCATTGCTGTTGTAGCAGGACCGTATTTTCGTTCTTTCAGTACCATTTAAATACGGCCTTGCGTTGCTGAAACGACAATCTTACTTCATTCATTGCTGCTCTGTCATCCGCTAGAAAATGCGCGCCAAGATCTGTTGAGAAAACAATGGATTACGCTACCGCGGCAAATTGCAGCGATACGTCATTTTGTTCCAAAGATTTTAGCTATCAAAGAGTGTCTACATTTTTCTGGACCCCTTTTGTTGCCTGTGACCTCGTGGAGCTTGACAGATGGAACTGGGAGCAAATGAAAAGAGAGCAGGAAGATTGGTTTTAATGGCCCGTCGACATCGAGATCGTCAGAGTTCGGATTGTTTCAAGAATGGGGAAGGAAATTGGCCATGAACACTCAAAGGCACCACCCCGATACTTTCCTGGGGCGATTTAAGGAAATCTCGGAAAATATAAACATGAACTGCCGGACGCGGATCTGAACCGCCATCCTCCCGAATGAGAATCCAATGCGCTAAGCACTTCCTGGCTGGTAATCAGATACAGCATTCAACCGCCGGCCTGCCCCGTAGTAATAGAGATTGCGACTGAGGTCGCAGGCATGGCGAAAATTCGAGTAATATAGACATGAGAAGGTGTCGCTGTATTCAGAAAGAAGGTACACCTCTTAGAAACGCTCTTAAAGTAGAATCTTGTGCTACAAAGCCGCTACCTGTAATGCTTATTCCTTGGCACTACAAAGGCAAACTTTGATAAATTGCAGTTTTCCATAAATCTATTGTGATTTATAAAATGATGTTACCTCAACAAACCATAACTGCAACGAAAGCCAATGAAGAGGTCTTTCATTTGGCCTCTGCACTAATTCAGCGCACATAGACACGCAGATTCTATAGACTGAAAATTACACTTATTTGTCATAAGAAATTTAGAACAGAATGTAACCATCATTACACAAACAAGCAGCAGCATATAATAGGCCTTGGATATTTATAGAATAACATGATGAGATATTTCTGTTTTTTTTTTTTTTTTTTTTTTTTTAGATTTGTGGTGCGTTTTACAACATGGAAAGGTTGTTAGTTAAATAATTACCATAATTAAAAACCAAAATCTCACTCTTCCAGTGAAATAAACAGGCAAAAACAGGGCGAGTTGATGTACTACACCCATTCCTTATGTTGTTATTACACCATTTTCTGTGCTACGTTTACTGGGCATAAGTTCATAACTTTACAATTAAGGATTGTAGATATTACTTTTAAAAAAATCATGGACCCGTAATTTCAATCGCGCGTTAGCGCTCATTCGGAGATACTATCACATGTTAACTGAATTAAACAATCAATTGTCTAGTGACAAGCAGTGTGTTGTGTCCATTACCGTGTGAAGTGGTTTCTGAACGCTTCATACGACGTATGAGAGGGTAGCACAGCTAGGCAGTTTGCGGTTAGACTTGGGTCGCAGTGACTATGAGCACAGGATATTCTGCAGTAGTAGTTGGTGTTGAATTTAAGTAACGGAGAAGATTTAATAATGTTCGCGTACGAACAATTTTCCAGGAAAGGTTCAAAAATGGCTCTGAGCACTATGGGACTTAACTTCTAATGTCATCAGTCCCCTAGAACTTAGAACTACTTAACCATAACTAACCTAAGGACATCACACACATCCATGCCCGAGGCAGGATTCGAACCTGCGACCGTAGCGGTCGTGTGGTTCCAGACTGAAGCGCGTAGAACCGCTCGGCCACCCTGGCCGGCAGGAAAGATTAGCTGGGCCTCTATTCGAATATGGTGTCCTAGAATAATTGAGTCCTGGTTAATTCATGCCATGGTAGCTAAAGGTATTGGCTACTGAATAAATTCTACAAAATATTCACATTATTGTCAGTGAAAGTAATTTAGAGCGTGTCACTTGCATCAAAGATTTTTTGTTCCAGTCGCTGTAAGGCTTAAATATTATTTCTTCGAATGTAGGGTTATATTTAAACTTTCCTTATTTGGCATGTTATAACATGTAAACTAATTACCGTAAGAATAACAAATTTGGTAGCATTACTGTCAAGGACATGGGAAAGAGAAATAATGCAGAATAACTTCAATTAAAACACTTTTACTGTGCTGTTACGGCACATCATACCATTACTCACCGGTAACATTACTGCTAGCCGGGCGTGGTGGCCGAGCGGTTCTATGCGCTTTAGTCTGGAACAGCGCGACCGCTACGGTCGCAGGTTCGAATCCTGCCTCGGGCATGGATGTGTGTGATGTCCTTAGGTTAGTTAGATTTAAGTAGTTCTACGTTCTAGGGGACTGATGACCTCAGATGATATGTCCCATAGTGCTCAAGAGCCATTTGAATCATTTTGAACTGCTACAAAAGGAGCTCAATATGGCGCCCATCAGTGCCCAGAGGAGTCTGAAAGCGCAGTATTGCAGTCTGCACAGCAGAACGAAGGATGTCTCTTGGTATGCTTGTTACCTCTTTCGATGTGCTGCGCTTCATATCAGCGGATGTGCGAATGTTCCCCTAGTAAACCCTGCCTTCAGGTATCCCCACAGCCAGAAATCACAGGAAGTGAGATCAGGTGATCGTGCCAGCGAAGTATTTGGAGACCATCGGCTGATAATTCGATCGTTTCCAAACGTGTTTCGGAGGAGCAGGTGAACTTCATAAGCGATGTGCGGTGGGGCCCCATCTTACATGGAAACTGCTGAGTTCAATGCATCTCTCTCCTGTAGGGCGGATATGAAATGCTTTCGAAGCAGTAACGTTGGCCAGTCGCACTGCACGGCTTTGGTCCTGGTCAAAAAGGAATGGGCCAGTAATGAACGTAGCTGTGAAGCCACACCATTTGGTGACACGTTCACTACACAGAGAAACGTCGTGCACAGCGACTGGAGGTGAAGATCCCCAGACTCGGCAATTCTGTGTGTTCATCTCATTCGTCAGAGAAAAATGAGCTTCGCTGTCCATAGGATGGTCCAGGACAAGCGCCCGTCAAGTTTAATCTGTGCGAGAATGCGAAGAGAGAAGTCAACACACTGTTGTGCGTCCTGTGATGCAAGGTGCTGTAAGATGTGGATCTTGTAGAGATACCATTTCAGAATGGTTCGAAGCACCCTCCGTACAGTGGAGTAAGGGATGTTCACCTGTCGTGACACGGCACGCGCACTGCCTGACGATCGGGAATAGCGCGTAAAGCCGTAGCAACAGCTATTTCATCAACCATCTTTGGTACAAACGGTCGTCGCCCTCTTCTCGAGCGACTCCCAGTTCTCCAGTTGATTCGCACTTCTTCAGCATGTTTTCACTGCAAGTAGGAAATGAGGACCCTTCCGTAATCCTTTCAGTCGGCGATATTCTCGAAGTACAGTTGCAGCGTTACTGTTGTTTTGATAATAGAGCTTCATCAATAATGCCCTGCTCCTTTTGTCCAAGCTCATGTTGACACGGCAACTACCGCATTGCGACTGGACAGGTACGTTAGACTACGAATCACGATGACTAATCACGGCATCTTGTGGCTATAGTTGGAAGTGGACGGGGGCGCTGTGACGCATGGAAATGATGCACCCCATACTCTGGACATTAATGCTACCAAGCTTGGTATTCGTATGGTAATTAGTTTCCTTATTATAACGTATTAAACATGGAAAGTTTAATTATAACCACTCGATATTACGCCCCTTAAGGGCTAGGCGCAAATTGAGACGAGTATAGCGCGTGTGGCACGAAGCAGCGCAGCGCGCATTTTTGTAACTTCACTGGTTCAAATGGGACTGCGCAAATTGCGACGCGACGCGACTGGGACGCGACAGGTCGCGCGGCGTTGTGGTTGGGGCACAGTTTCTCGCTCTGCGCGTCGCGCGTGCCTTGCTAGCACCGTGGGAAATCTGTGGCGGGGAGCGGAAAAGTAGCCCGGCCATATGCTCACATCGGAACGGCGCATATGAGCAGTGGTAGTATTGCCCATACAATAAGTTTTGCCTTACTATATACTAAATTTTATTGCGTTTAGGTACTATTTCGTTTTTCACTATTTAAACGCTCCAGGTTTCTTCCTTAGTACATAATACTTTTCTGTTATGTATATCTGCATGGTTTTTTTTCTTTTTTTTTCAACAAAAATGCAATCTTCAGTAACTGGTGAGCCATTGGCCGCAGGAATTGTATCATATACCTCCGCGATGTTTTCATATCGCAAGAAGGGACAGGGGGTAGTGAATAAGGTAGCAAGGAATATTGCAAAATCATGTGATTAAAAAGCAAGGCAGGAAAATAAAACAAGGTTATCTTCTCGCTGCCTAGTATGCCGGCATGTCTGTACGATCTGTTACAAAAATTTAGAAAAGGATAATATCCTGGTGAAAAGCGTCCAAGATGTGAAGTACAGGAGTCTCACTGTGATTACTTGGATGTGGATGTAATAATGTAATACGACACACTGTACTACATGAATGTGAACATCACATTTCCATTGCAAGCTAGAAACAGTCGAAAAGCAGTCACAAATAACAGTGTTTTAATTGATCCCTGTGATGAGAAAAAGAATTTCAATTGTGGCATGCTCATTACCATCATTAATAAACTAATTATACAACAGGCTAGAAAAATGAAGAAAATGGTCGGTATTATTACGAAAGTAGGATTATCCTAAAAGACTGTCATGATTAGATGTATTTAGTTTGTTGAAATGTACTGCTGACAAAGACAAATCTACTTTCATGACAATGTTTTTCGAACTCCAGCTCACAAGGCACACATTGCTAGCTTGTGCATTCCTGTCTCGCGTATTATCCTCCGCTGCTGACAATACACTGACCATTGTGTTGTGCGACAGATCAATTGTTTATTTTTCTTAATAACAACTACATTATTCGCGATCACACATTGTCAGTTTGGCAAGCCGTATGTGAGTAACCAGTATGGGACATGTGCCAATCATTCCGCCTGAAGGAACGCTCGCCATCACTTTAATATTGCTCACAAGAGAAGGAATAAAATCCTTCGGTAAGATTCCATTCCAGTCGCTCTGTGTTAAAAATACGACGGGTTACGGGGATTCAAACAAAATTCCAACAGAATTGGCAATCTATTTTGATGTGAGTTGTTAACCTTTTCTCATTCGAAGAAGGATCACCATTCATGAGTAACGGCCCCAATTCTCTTGGTGATAGCTTTAGCTGGCCGGAGTGGCCGAGCGGTTCTAGGCGCTTCAGCCTGGAACCGCGCGACCGCTACGGTCGCAGGTTCGAATCCTGCCTCGGGCATTGATGTGTGTGATGTCCTTAGGTTAGTTAGGTTTAAGTAGTTCTAAGTTCTAGGGGACTGATGACCTCAGAAGTTAAGTCCCATAGTGCTCAGAGACATTTTTTTGATAGCTTTAATTGTACTTCCTCTGTCACAATGTAATTTGCCTAACTCATCTCACAGCAGCTATTGCGACAGAATTCGGAAACGGAGTGCCTCATTAAACAAGTAATTGGCAATCACGGAGCTGAATAGCGTACGGAAAACGTCATAGTGTCGGTTTTCACTAAAATAAAAGAAGAAATTTCATGTTTATTTTTATATTAGGAAGCTCTTGTTTCGCTAGCTGTCGATAACTCTTAAAAAATTACAGGCACTGGAGTGAAATCAATAAAAAAGGATGTATAAGGACTGATATATCGCTATAGATAAGGAAGTTCTGTGTGTTTAAAAATTGACAACAATCTCCTCCTTGTGCGCTGTCATTCGTCAAACTTTTGTTTCGATGGCTCGAACGGTTTAGGAGATATGAGAGATGCTGCGAGTGTTTCATTCTCGCGGGCGTGAGCTCGGAAATGAGGGCGCTGCATAGGATCCATTTTCTCGAGATCGGATTCACATAGATACCTCGTCCCAAGTCTAAACCAAAATTCAACTTGTTAGCTAAATTTCGTACGCAGCAACATATGGTGTAATACGCACCAAACGCAAAATCATAGCGACCCCTAATTTTCGTTGCAAACTTTTTGAGCTGTGCATAGTGTCTTACTAAAATGTGTACATCAGGACAAGGATGGTCATTAGCGAGATGATGGTCACTTCGTCACGAAGCTGACATTTAACGCTACAAGTAAGGTAAAAGTCTAATCTTTTCAGTGAATAGTTTCTGTAAAATGGTTTGAGATAGATAACAGGGTGTGCGCGATTCATTTTTGTCAGCGCAGAGCATCACCAGTCGGTGCGTACGAAGTATGGTGTTGTTGTTGTTGTGCTCTTCAGTCCTGAGACAGATTTGATGTAGCTCTCGATGCTACTCTATCCTGTGAAAGCATCTTCATCTCCCAGAAGTTACCGCAACCCACATCCTTCTAAATCTGCTTAGTGTATTCATCTCTTGGCCTCCCTCTATGATTTTTACCCTCCACGCTGCCCTCCAGTACCAAATTGGTGATCCCTTGATGCCTCAGCACATGTCCTACTAACCGATCCCTTCTTTTTGTCAAGTTGTGCCACATACTCATCTTCTCCCGAATTCTATTCAATACTTCATCGTTAGTTATGTGATCTACCCATCTAATCTTCAGCATTCTTCTGTAGCACCACATTTCGAAAGCTTCTATTCTCTTCTTGTCCAAACTATTTATCGTCCATGTTTCACTTCCATACATGGCTACACTCCATACAAATATTTTCAGAAACGACTTCCTGACACTTAAATCTATACTCGATGTTAACAAATTTCTCTTCCTCAGAAACGCTTTCCTTCCCATTACCACTCTACATTTTATATCTTCTCTACTTCGACCATCACCAGTTATTTTGCTCCCCAAATAGCAAAATTCCTTTACTACTTTAAGTGTCTCATTTCCTAATCTAATTCCCTTAGCATCACCCGACTTAATTCGACTACATTCCATTATCCTCGTTTTGCTTTTGTTGATGTTCAACTTATACCCTCCTTTCAAGGCACTGTCCATTCCGTTCAACTGCTCTTCCAAGTCCTTTGCTGTCTCTGACAGAATTACGATGTCATCGGCGAACCTCAAAGTTTTTATTTCTTCTCCATGAATTTTAATACCTGCTCCTAATTTTTCTTTTGTTTCCTTTACTGCTTTCTCAATACACAGATTGAATAACATCGGTGAGAGACTACAACCCTGTCTCACTCCCTTCCCAACCACTGCTTCCCTTTCATGTCCCTCGACTCTTATAATTGAGATCTGGTTTCTGTACAAATTGTAAACTAATAGTTCGGTAATTTTCACACCTGTCAACATCTGTTTTCTTTGGGATCGGAATTATTATATTCTTCTTGAAGTCTGAGGGTATTTCGCCTGTCTCATACGACTTGGTCACCAGATGGTAGAGTTTTGTCAGGACTGGCTCTCCCAAGGCCATCAGTAGTTCTAATAGAATGTTGTCTACTCCCGGGGCCTTGTTTCGACTCAGGTCTTTCAGTGCTCTGTCAAACTCTTCACGCAGTATCGTTTCTCCCATTTCATCTTCATCCTCTTCCATTTCCATAATATTGTCCTCAAGTACATCGCCCTTGTATAGACCCTGTATATAATGCGTCTCAATATGCGCATTACAGAATTGCGACTTCCGGCAGCGCTGCTCAAAATGGCTCTGAGCGCTATGGGACTTAACATTTGTGGTCATCATTCCCTAGAACTACTTAAACCTAACTAACCTAAGGGCATCACACAACACCCAGTCATCACGAGACAAAGAAAATCGCTGACTCCGCCGGGAATCGAACCCGAGAACCCAGGTGCGGGAAGCGAGAACGCTACCGCACGACCACGAGCTGCGGACGAGGCTGCGCTGCTGACCAGCGAGGCAGCAGTGGTCAGCGTTGCATAGTGCAAATAGACGGGGCATTTACACACGTGGCGATTCGTACGCCAGCGGCAGGGGCAACCGCGCGACCACCTGTGCAAGAGCGGTAAGGGCACAGAGCAAGCCAAAGATTTTCGTAACAGAGCACACATTGTCTCGACGCCCGTTGCAAGAAAATGTGCTAATAGGGCACAGTAGAGCCGTACACTTGATTCAGAAGTCTATCATTATTAAGACATCGTATAAAAGTGCAAGTACTTACGCGAATTCGGTGCCTGCTGGAATGAGAGAATCCTAGCCGCGACGATGTGCGGCCGCTGTGACTTCTCAGCAACGTCTGAGAACAGGTGATAGCGGTGTCTCACTAAGGAGACGTTATCTGCGTCTGAATCTGATAAAACGAATAACGGGAAATCTGACTGTAACGGCGGTGTCTCACTTTCAGAAAATAGTCTTGAAGAAAGAATGACGTTCCACGACTGATCACCGTTACAAAATTGCTGATAAACACATTTCTCAGTACAGTTTCTGCTCCTATAAGCTCTTCTAAAGCCCTCCTCACACGGAAGCTGGTGACGTCACAACGTCGAATTTCATGTCCTGGAGCACTGCGAAGCGTCGCCCGCAGTTACCCGTGCTAAAGGTGGGCATACCAAATCCATAAGTTTTGGACGAAGTCACTCGCCGGCATGGTCGGCACTGGAAAAGCCGTGGCTTGGGAGGAAAGGCGGACGCCGAGGCAGGTGGCAGTCTCGTCCCAGAGATTCCGATGTGGACGCCGCGAGGAGAAGACGGAGGCTGTTCGAGGCTACATCGGCGGAAGTCTCGCCACAGTCCTTCAAGAGATATGATAACCGAGAAAAATGAATAACGCTGTAGTTGACAGAGTTTGAGGTGCTGTATGCTAACATTTTTTGTTTTTTTTTCCAATGCTAGCGTTCTTAAGACATTTTGGGATTTTGTTATAATTGTAATACAAGTTTGTTATGCAATATTTGATATTATTTAACATTTCCGTATGATTAGAGAACAAACCATGAAATAAATATCTGACTGTCCATTTCCGAATATGTGGTGATTTCCGAGTGCGTGGTTAGGCAGGAACTTCAGAGGACAGCTTATATTGCTGCGAGTGAAACGAGGAGCAATACGATTCATATTCTCCCTTGTCACAAATACTTCGCTGTTCATTTCCGAATATGTGACAATTTCCGAGTGGGTGGTTAGGCACGAACCCAAGAGGAAAGCTTAAATTGCTGGAAGTGAAACGATGAACAATAACATTCATGTTCTTCCTTGTCAGAAATATTTTGCACCAACTCATTCCCCTATTGCGTTCTCACTACAGCTGAGATTCTCCTGTCACTAACACATCCACAAACGTCAAGTCAGTCCTATAGCGATCGACAAATCGACAGCGTCGTTTCTGGTCCCCTTCCCTGAACCACTACGTCGCGATTAAATCAGTTCCTGCAAAAGCAGCGAGAAACGTACTCAGTACCAAGATCGATACCTTGGGTCGGAAGTAACATGCGAAGGGAGAAAATGTCTGCCTTGGCAGACGGCCGTTGCGACCTATGGGCGCACGGAACTGCTGAGACAGCTGTGCGGTGAAAGGCCGCTTTGTAAATCGCACGTGTGGGAGAAAATCGCAGCCATCGGTCGTCTAAAAATCAAAACAATCTGATGAGTCGCATGCGGCTGGATATGGCTGCCTGGCTGGATTGTATCTATGTGTGTGGAAAAAAATGAAATGAGCATATGGCACTGGGGGCCAGGAGGCTCCATCGGGGGAAGTTCGGCCGCCGAGTGCTAGTCTTATTTCTGCCGACGCCATATTGGGCGACTCGCGTGCTCGTGATAAGAATAGAAAGACGATGAAGACAACACAACACCCACTCCACGAGCGGAGAAAACCTCCAGCGCGACTGGGAATCGAACCCGAGCCCGTTGCATGAGAGGCAAGCACGTTACCTTTTTTTTTTAAATTTTGTTCGTTGTTGATCGTTGTGTTTGGTTGTTGCGGACGTCACATGACATCCGATCAAGTTCGTTTGTTGATGCTTTCAGTCACTTTTTTATTACAAAGGCCATCCAGCTCTCTGACCGAACACACTGAGCTACCGTGTCGGCTGTTCAGCTAAGCAGGCGGACTTTGTGTAGAAACGTGGCATCGATTCGTTTTACTATTTATTAAGAGGTTTTCGTGAGCAAGCAATAAAGAAAACAAAAGAAAAGTTCGGAGTAGGTATTAAAATCCATGGAGAAGAAATAAAAACTCTGAGGTTTCCCGACGATATTGTAATTCTATCAGAGACAGCAAAGGACTTGGAAGAGCAGTTGGACGGAATGGACAGTGTCTTGAAAGGAGGGTATAAGATGAACATCAACAAAAGTTAAACGAGGATAATGGGATGTAGTTGAATTAAATCAGGTGATGCAGAGGGAATTAGATTAGGAAATGAGACACTTAAAGTAGTAAAGGAGTTTTGCTATTTGGGGAGCAAAATAACTTATGATGGTCGAAGTAGAGAGGATATACAATGTAGACAGGCAACGGGAAGGAAAGAGTTTCTGAAGAAGGGGAATTTGTTGATGTAGAGTATAGATTTAAGTGTCAGGAAGTCGTTTCTGAAAGTATTTGTATGGAGTATAGCCATGTATGGAAGTGAAACCTGGACGATAAATAGTTTAGACAGGAAGAGAATAGAAGCTTTCGAAATGTGGTGCTACAGAAGAATACTGAAGATTAGATGGGTAGATCGCATAACTGATGAGGAGGTATTGAATAAAATTGGGGAGAAGAGGAGTTTGTGGCACAAGTTGACTAGAAGAAGGGATCGGTTGGTAGGACATGTGCTGAGGCATCAAGGGATCACCAATTTAATATTGGAGGGCAGCGTGGAGGGTAAAAATCGTAGAGGGAGACCAAGAGATGAATACACTAAGCAGATTCAGAAGGATGTAGGCTGCAGTAAGTCCTGGGAGATAAAGAAGCTTGCACAGGATAGAGTAGCATGGAGAGGTGCGTCAAAACTAGTCTCAGGACTGAAGACCACAACAACAACAACAAGTTTTCGCTCTGCTCTCGTTGAGTTACAAATCTACGTTAGAATTTGTGGTTATGCAGGGACCATGAGCTTATCTGAGAAGTGAAGTGGAAGCCGGAGATGGCATTCACACTAAGAAAAAAAATTATCCGTCAGTTCTGCAGTAATATACTTTTTGAAACCTCTTGCTAAAAAAGTAGAATCGGTGATAGGTTCATAGTAATAGTCCTGATGCAATGTGCTCACTCTTACGGTTTTAAGTTATTCGTGAAATAATTACATGCATTATTAAAGTTTTTAACTTGCAAACAGATTGACCTACATACCTTCTGTAAGTTAAGAGAACATTTTAATTTAAATGTTCATGGCAGATCTGTTATACAGTGATACTCAAGTCTTTTGTCATTTCACATCATCTAACTCTCCTTCATACAATTCACGACAAGAGTTGCAGGAATGTGTAGTGCTGCCATTGACAACATATTCATAGAAACATAAAGTAGATTGTGTAAATACCGGCAGTTAAATTATAAGATTAACGAATAAAAAAGGTATTGAGGAATAATAATCGTACAAGGAATTGCATTGGCATACCGGAAATGTATATACAACACATCTGTCGTCAGAGAGAAATGAAATATGTTTAGTAAACTAGCCTACAGTTCCCGAGAAAAGTGTTTCAAAACACGTTTAAGAGGATATAGTTCACGTTTATTGTAAATTTGTGTTTTGTAAGTATTCACGGAGACAAATAAATTAACTGCAACTGCTGCTAAACGTAGCAGTTCATTTTCCATAGCAGTACTTCTTGACAGACTGACGTTCACAAGACTGATAGGAATTGCTTGAGAAATCGCTCGTGTGTAGGGTGCCGAAGCGAGCAACCGATTGCAGGCAATTTCGCATGCGACGGATCTCTGCGATCCGTCGCTCGTGTATGGGACCCCTAAGAGTGGTATTTCGTCCCTGAGACAATAGAGCGCCATATATCTCCACCCGCTCATCCACTCTCCGAAGACATTGTTGGTACTGGGTGAAGGGGGACCGTTTATAGATGTGATCACTCGGTCGAACAGAGTGGAAAGATACAAGATCCATTCGAAATTCAAACGAACGTTATACTGCAGAAATGCGCGTTAAAACTATCATCTCCTTACTCTCTCAACCGTTTCACGAAGGATTCATTGGGAAGAATGGAAAATTCTTTTTCTTTAAATTTTAACCATTGTTCTCAAAGCCTGTCATTGTAAAACCTACTGCTCCACGTTGTCTTCTATCATTCATTATTTTTATTTGCTTATTTTGCACAATAAAGCATTATGGAAATAAATGGAATTTTAAGGTGCGTTTTTATCGTTTTATTACGACCTATATATTATGTTTTCTGTGTATAAGTTGTTTTTTCCTGAATATGCTGACGTTTCCATAGAAAGCTCACTCTCGTTCGTTCTTTTACAAGCCTGTGAACGCCTTTATGCCTGATGGCAGCGTGTAGACCGGCAAGAGGAAACACGGCAAACGTGTTACGGCAGAAGGTAATGACTCAAAAGGCTCAAATGGCTCTGAGCACCATGGGACTTAACATCTGTGGTCATCAGTCCCCTAGAACTTAGAACTACTTAAACCTAACTAACCTAAGGACATCACACACATCCATGCCCGAGGCAGGATTCGAACCTGCGACCGTAGCAGTCGCGCGGTTCCGGACTGAGCGCCTTAACCGCGAGACCACCGCGGCCGACAAGGTAATGAAATAGCTGTACTAATCGCAGTGCACCACAAACCACTGATAAGCGCCCGGCAATTACAGCGCGATTTGAGTGTGTCCGTAGATAGTACTGTCACAGTGCTGCATCGTCGTAAGTATCATCCATATCACAGGTCACTATAGCAAGAACTTCACGGCAACGATTTCCGTAATCGGGTAGTGTTTTGTGAATGGGCACGTCAACACATGCAAACGACCGCCACGTTCTTTGCCAATGTGCTACTTTCCGATGAATCTACATTCACAAACCGTTGTAGCATTAACTAGCATAATATTCATTACTGAAGTATACAAAACCCCCACTGTTTACGTCAAGTTGACCGTCAACGTCGTTGGTTGGTTAACGTATGGTCTGGCATCATGGGGAACAAACTCATTGGTCCGTATTTTAGCGGCGGCTCGTTGCACGAGTGCAAATATCGAACGCTTTTGGAACAAGAACTAACGGCACTACTGAAATATGTTAGCCTAGACGTTCGACAACGTATGTGATTTCGGCGTGACGGTTACCCAGTGGATTGCGCAATTGAAGCACGGGAAGTGTTAAACCGTGTTTACACTGGTCGATGGATCGGCAGAGGTGGCCCTATTAGCTGTCTCTCTGGGTCGCCGAAATTGAGGTCGCCAGATTTCTTTCTGTGGGGATATTTAAAGGATAACGTGTGCGAGCAAGAGCCAACACTAATCCGCCGAGCGGATTTGTGCCGGGGACCGTCACGACTCCCCGGTCGGGAAACAGTGCGTTAGACCGCACGGCTAGCCGGGCGGGCTTAGAACACTTACTCTAATTGGAAAAGTGGAGTATTGTTCACCTTGAGCCACGGCCACAGTGGCGCGTCGAATAGTACCCTGTTCGATATATCGGAGGAGTACAACGTTGCGAATGGGGTTTCCAATTGGAAGTTGTGAAATACTGGCCCGTCCTACCCTCGCAGCACTTAGATGGGGTCCCACGTGTCATTGAATATTCAACGGCAGTTTAGTAGCATGTGGTAAATTACGATTGTTTACCTATTTCTATTCCTTCGATAACAGCCCAATCTGTGCCGAAACGAAGAAAATGCTTCAGATAAAATTTACAATATATAGATTTTGCCGTAGGATCGTAATCTGCAACTAAAAAAAGAGGGCTCCCATTTAAGATTTCAAAGTTGCCCCCCCCCCCCCCTCAACCCAACCACGAGGTGGCGTGTGGGGGATCGAGTGTGGTATTATTGGAAGGCCCCCTCCGAGACAAACAATTTGGAATTATAGCTTTTTTTTAAGCCGATGCGTTGTTTGCTAAATACACTCCTGGAAATTGAAATAAGAACACCGTGAATTCATTGTCCCAGGAAGGGGAAACTTTATTGACACATTCCTGGGGTCAGATACATCACATGATCACAGTGACAGAACCACAGGCACATAGACAAAGGCAACAGAGCATGCACAATGTCGACACTTCTTTTCTTCTTCTTTTAGTGTTCAACCCTGAGGTTGGTTTGCAGCAGAGCGCCATTCCTCTCTTCTGTCTGCTTTCCTCTTCATTTCCACATATGTGTTACATCCAACGTCATTCATGATCTGTTGCATGTATGATATCCTTGGTCGCCCCCGCCGATTCCTTCCCTCAATAACTCCTTCTGCTATTGTTCCAATGATATTGTTGTGTCGTAGGATGTGCCCTACAAGTTTGTCTCTTCTTGTTTGGATGTGCCTCCACAGAGATCTGGTTTCCTGTACTCTTCTAAGCACCTCTTCATTTGTTACTTTGTCTGTCCAGCTGATCTTCATCATCCTTCTATAGCACCACATCTCCAGGGCCTCTAGCCGACTTCTCTCTGCTCTTCCAACTGTCCAAGTTTCACATCCATATAGGGCCACACTCCAAACGAAACCTTTCATGATGCGTTTCCTTATTTTCAGACTGATGTTGTTGCTGGTGAGTAAGTTACTTCTCCGATTAAATGCAATTTTGGCCTTTTGTATTCTGGTCGCAATTTCTTTCCGGCATATACCATCCCTTGTGATTTTGCTTCCCAGGTAAGTAAATTCCTGTATCACTTCCAGCTCCTCTCTTCCAATTCTAATTCTCGGAGGTTCATATTCTGCTCCTGTACTGCATACCATCACTTTAGTCTTTTTCTTGTTTATTCTCATTCCATACTGATTGTATAGAATTTTTTCCGTTGTTCTGAGGACTTCCTCTAGATCTTCTTCTGTCTCCGTGACTATAGCAATATCATCTGCATAACGTACCATGTCTATCTTCTGCCCATTAATTTTGATCCCCACCTCAGTAGTTTCTCGAACTTGGTCTATAGCTTCCTGGATGTAAGCATTGAATATAAGAGGAGAGAGAGCACATCCTTGTCTTACCCCTTTTCTAATATTTGCTTGTTGTTCCTGGTGACAGTTCCTAATCACTGCCACCTCATTCTTATAGAAACTGAGTATCACGCGGATGTCTTTGTACTTTATTCCAATTTTCCTCAGCACTCTGAACATCTCTTGCCAGATAACGTTATCAAATGCCTTTTCCATGTCTATAAAGGCAATATAAGTTGGTTTATTTTTCTGTAATTGCTTTTCGATAATGAGTCTTAGTGCCAGAATCGCCTCTCTTGTTCCCAATCTCCTTCTGAAACCAAACTGATCTTCACTCAGCATATCCTCCACCTTCTCTTCAATTCTCTTCAGAACTATTTTTATGAGAATTTTTGATGCATGTGATATTAGGCTAAGAGTTCGGTGCTGTTCACATTTTGTAGCTGCTGCCTTCTTTGGTATAGGAACAATGATACATTTCTGGAAGTCTGTCGGTATCTCTCCTGTGTTATAGATGGACCTAATAAGTTTAAGCAGCATCATTTTCATGCCGTCACCAGCATTCTTTATTAGTTCTGCAGGGATGTCATCAATACCCGTTGCTTTGTTGTCCTGTAGTTCTTTTAGAACTCTGTCAAATTCTTCTTGCAGAATGTCACCTCCCTTGTCATCTTCGTCTACTTCCTCTTCTCTTCCTATTACTTCCTCCGAAAGAGATGTTCCAGCATACAACTCCTCTATGTATTCTTTCCATCTCTTCAGCATGTCTTCACCAAACAGCATTTTCCCCTCTTTATTTTCTATTGTGCCTGAGAGTACTGTTTTACGTTTGTGAAAAAAAAATTGATTTGCTGTTCTGTAGGCTAAATCAGTTCTTCCGTTTGGCATATTTTCTTCTACTTTCCTGCACATTTCTCCAAGAAAATTTTCTTTTGCTTTCCTAGCTTCTCTATTAACTAAATTCCTTAGTCTTCTGTATTCAGCTTTTCCTTGTTCCTCAGTTGCATTTTTGTATAATCTTCTGTTTTCTATAAGCTCAATAATATCTGCTGTAATCCATTTCCTCTTGTTTTTGGGTTCAGTTCTTCCCACTATCTTTACTGCTGCTTTGTATATACAAGATTTAATCTGATTCCAGTCTTCATTTACTCCACCATGTTGAAAATTTTTAATTAGGTTGTCTGTTTCATGAGCATAGTGCTTTGCCAGTCCCTCAGTTTTCAGTTTTTCTAGTTCCCATTTAAGTTTTACTGGCTTCTTCTTCAAACGTTTGAATCTCAGTGAACTTTTCATCATGACCAGGTTATGATCTCTGCCTATGTCTGCAGATGGATAGCTCCTGCAATCTTTTATCTGGTTCCTAAAACGAGCTTTCACTAGAATGTAGTCAATCTGTTGTCTCCTCAGGTCTCCAGGGGCCTTCCATGTATATCTTCTTCGTTTGTGGTGCTGGAAAAGTGTGTTTGCAACAACTAATTGGTGCTTTGAGCAGAACTCGATCAGTCGATCACCTCTTTCATTTCTTCTTCCAAGTCGGCACTAGTACAGTGTATATCCACCTCTCGCAGCAATGCAGGCTGCTATTCTCCCATGGAGACGATCGTAGAGATGCTGGATGTAGTCCCGTGGAACGGCTTGCCATGCCATTTCCACCTGGCGCCTCAGTTGGACAAGCGTTCGTGCTGGACGTGAAGACCGCGTCAGACAACGCTTCATCCAGTCCCAAACATGCTCAATGGGGGACAGATCCGGAGATCTTGCTGGCCAGGGTAGTTGACTTACACCTTCTACAGCACGTTGGGTGGCACGGGATACATGCGGACGTGCATTGTCCTGTTGGAACAGCAAGTTCCCTTGACGGTCTAGGAATGGTAGAACGATGGGTTCGATGACGGTTTGGATGTACCGTGCACTATTCAGTGTCCCCTCGACGATCACCAGAGGTGTACGGCCAGTGTAGGAGATCGCTCGCCACCCCATGATGCCGGGTGTTGGCCCTGTGTGCCTCGGTCGTATGCAGTCCTGATTGTGGCGCTCACCTGCACGGCGCCAAACACGCATACGACCATCATTGGCACCAAGGCAGAAGCGACTCTCATCGCTGAAGACGACACGTCTCCATTCGTCCCTCCATTCACGCCTGTCGCGACACCACTGGAGGCGGGCTGCACGATGTTGGGGCGTGAGCGGAAGACGGCCTAACGGTGTGCGGGACCGTAGCCCAGCTTCATGGAGACGGTTGCGAATGGTCCTCGCCGATACCCCAGGAGCAACAGTGTCCCTAATTTGCTGGGAAGTGGCGGTGCGGTCCCCTACGGCACTGCGTAGGATCCTACGGTCTTGGCGTGCATCCGTGCGTCGCTGCTGTCCGGTCCCAGGTCGACGGGCACGTGCACCTTCCGCAGACCACTGGCGACAACATCGATGTACTGTGGAGATCTCACGCCCCACGTGTTGAGCAATTCGGCGGTACGTCCACCCGGCCTCCCGCATGCCCACTATACGCCCTCGCTCAAATTCCGTCAACTGCACATACGGTTCACGTCCACGCTGTCGCGGCATGCTACCAGTGTTAAAGACTGCGATGGAGCTCCGTATGCCACGGCAAACTGGCTGACACTGACGGCGGCGGTGCACAAATGCTGCGCAGCTAGCGCCATTCGACGGCCAACACCGCGGTTCCTGGTGTGTCCGCTGTGCCGTGCGTGTGATCATTGCTTGTACAGCCCTCTCGCAGTGTCCGGAGCAAGTATGGTGGGTCTGACACACCGGTGTCAATGTGTTCTTTTTTTCCATTTCCAGGAGTGTATTTCAATATCTATGTCCTGTATGTCCTGAATTGGAGGACGCAGCGAATGTCGTTCGGCTTCCGTTGGCACTGAAACAGACCGTCGTCTCCACAGACAAAAAGTGAATTGGCTGGTCACTTACGTGTTTCTCTCATCCGTGCAAAAACAGTGCGCTGCGTCATTGTAAAACTGCAGCACTGTCAATGCAGCAGAGATTTACAACCGCATGAGATTGAGACGGCACATATTCGAGGTTAGTTCTCTTATTTTCTGTAGTAAACAAATTCAAGAGTTTGTAGGACGCCATTACTAGTTAGATTAGTGTACCGCTAAATCAGATATTACGCCGTTCTGAACTACTACCTTAATTAAACAAATCTTACAAATCAGAAACATTGTTAAATTTTTGCTATGCTCCCCGTAAAACACGTTGCAGTGTCCCTCAACCATTCATTTAGTGATTAAGTAATATAACGATACACATACCCGCTAGCATGTCATTCACTATTTATGTATTTAAGTGCACTGTTGTTCTGCCTTTCGGTATTTAACTGATGATTAATTGCTCCTGTATTCGCTACACGTAGTGTAGATACCATTTAATAGATACTAATTCACTGATGAGCCAGTATTATGACCACCAGCTTTACAGTGTGTTTGTCCACCTTTGGAACGCAATACAGCAGAGATTCTGCGTTGCATGAATTCACCAAATAGTTTTCCAGAGGTTTGTGACTCCAGATGTGTGATTATACAGTGGTTCACAGACCGTATCATCGATCAGCCTCCGCCAAACGATACACGGACGGTTAGTAGTTGAAGTTTCGTAACATTAATATAAATGGAAAGATTTTGTACATTTTGTATTGTGATGTGATACTGTAAAAAATGTATGCCCTTTGTTCCGATTCACGATAAGAGCGTGAGGCTTGGCAGTGGCGGGAGGACAGTCTCCCTGCCATGACGCAGTCATCATCGCTGGGCCACATTGACGTTCGATGGAGAGCCGATTTCCAAAGAATCTCGCCCGAACCTACTTTAATAATGATGACAAAAGAAATATTGTGCTTTCAATAATTATTGATTAAAATGTGTATCCCATACTTGTTCAGATACGACCACGATCAACTGCGATTTGTGAACATAAGTCGTTAATTTTTAGGGCGTGGCTTTATTATCGATATGTATAGTACTTATGCAATTATGTTTTAAAGAATAAATGTAAATAATTTTGAAGATTTCGCAAGTCTATTGTAAGAAGTATTTAATGAATTGTTGATCTGGAAAACAGAATAAGCGAAGTATTTTTGGAATTGAAGTGACATTTAAAGCGTATGGAAAGGATTGATGCGAAATAGTAAGATCTGAGTTTCATTGAGAATACGGTATTCGCATCGAGTTGAATTTTTTTTACGACAGTTGAGTAAAAGAGATTTTCCGGAGATTTTTCCAAGACTAGATAAACTTTATATCATTTCTGGAACGAAGAAATATAAATTTAATGGTCAAATAAACATTCAGGCAACAGTTAGTAAATAGCCACACAGAGATAATCTTTGTGAATGAGGGAACGCTTAAGCATATGGAGGTAAAAACAGGGAAGTTGTGATGACGTCAACAACGTCGGTCTGACACGTGTAATCATGTCCTGATTTTTTTATAAGTGTAGAATACACCAAAAGAAACACAATGTCAAAATGTTAGCTTCTAAGACTCACTGCAAGAATTATTTTTAAAAATGTTGTAAATTCCCAAATAATTAGATCGCCTGGTGGCTGGAGGAATCTACACGTCTGCCGTAGATGAGATAGAGAGCGCATGCGCGACGTGGCTGATGCACAGCCTTTTGCTGACGGCAATGCGGTGAAGAAATAACACGGCACAACGCAACTGTAATTTGCAAAGTGAGTTTCCGTTTCTCTGACACGACTGTTTGCAGTTACTATTCACTTGAATTTGCAAATCATTGAATATCCACAATAATTAGCAGTGGCCTTTGCTTCATCGCTAAGTGTAACAGTGCAGAGAAAAACTAAATTACTTTTGTATTTTGTTGACAGAGGATTGCTAATAGCATCTGCATTTTACAGCTTAAGAGTGTCACAGTAATGTGGAATACAATTAATTTTCTCAGTTCTGCAAATATAAAATAAAATAAAAAGAAAGCGGTATGGAATCGAAACGCATACTTCTCCTGAAGAGCTACATGTGTGCTATTTATTAGTCAATTACTTGAACTTTTCGTTGGAAACTGGGGTAACATTAGAAGATACAAGAAATAACTCTGACAACTCCGTGGATTGTGGTTTGACCGATGAGTGTTGAGCTAATTAAAATCGAGAAGAGAAACACAGTAACTTCATTGCCTGAAGATAACCAATACGGTAATAGTTTTCGGTGTTAAAGAAAAGACTGTAAATTTTTTGGTTAAATAAAGGAAAGAAAATATTTAATGTTTAGCAGTGTGTAAAGCTGGTTCCGCTTTGTAAAATCTTTACGTGAATTATTAAAAAGCACCAAATTTTACGTGAAATGCGAAATATATGCCAAAATGAAACTCGAAAAATTGTGAAAGAAAAACTATTTGAAAGGTCTACAACTGCTGGTGAGATTCAGTGCACCATTACTAAGGTAGGCCCGTGAGACTGAGGGCTCTGAACTGCATGTGAGATTGCTGTTTCTGATTTCCATGTTTTCCTACCTAATTAAAAACATTAAGGAAATCAAACGGAAAAGGTATTTTGAAAATGACGTCCTCCATAGATAGGTAAGTCATATGGAAAATTTTGGGTGTATAAATCTTCGCAGATACCCCTCAGTTACCTTAAATTACCAACAACAATTTGGTCGCTGAACTGCAACTACAGATTTACAGACTGCCTTGTACCAAAAGGAGATATTAATTCTGTTACAAGGCCATAGTGATCACGCAACTGTGTTGCTTGTACTATCCTCAGGGGTTTATTCAAGATGATAATTGCTATCATAGGACGTTCTTCTGTAGGTATAACTTAAACAGTTTCTGACTTATATGTTGCCTTATTTGTTAGGTTTCTGTCAACAGATTACATCGAAGTTCATCTCCTCAGCTAGGTCCCTGATTTCACTTGTAACTAGTATGTGGCAAGACACTGATCAGTGCTATGTCTATCCTGTTTAACTGATTTAATACGTTCAACGCGTTTCCTGTGGACTTAATCCTCTGCTCATTATTTCTGTGTAATTCTACTACAAGGAGCTGTATATTGGCTGTGATTTCATTGTCAAAACATTTATTTCTGTTACCAAATACCTAAAAACTAGATCGATTAGCTAATCTTTACTGGTAAGGAAATTTCCAGTCTTCGGCTGAATTTTGGTCACATTTTCCAGATAAGAAAAAGTGATTTCAACTTCACTGTAACGTCCAAATTCGTATTAGTTAGCGAAGTGACGTTGTTAATGCTGCGACCCCCTCGAAGCTGGAGTGTTGAAGAGTCCTCTTGAAACTCTCATAGATTTGTTTACAGTTGATTTCTCTATACTGTCCGTAAAAAGTCAAGAACGCACGTATTAGGACTAAAATTTGATACGTTATGGCAATAGTGGTTCATCTGAATATTTAGCTGTAGGATTGAGGAGAACCGCTTCTCAGCCTCTGTTAACCGTTTCTAATTTATCTGTGGGGCACAGATACTCTTCATCTGGTTTTCCAGAACGTACTCCAGAAGGGAATTCTTTATTTCAAAATCACTATGACTGTGTGGTGTCACTTCCACATCATCAGCTGAAGTCAGTCACATTGCATGAGATGTTACTATTGCACCGAATTTGCAGTTTTGTTAGTCTCATTCAATGACGTGCTCATATTGCGCGGAATGTTTGTTTCCTCTTTCTGTAAGAGATATCCACAGCTATACTACAGTCTTAGTTAATGCTATACACCTGCGTTGGAATTTGAAGCTTATACCTACCACGTAGTAGTCCAGAGTACAACATTTCTTCACCCGACGTTCGCTTGTTTTCGATACAAGCGCGAAATTCGTCTTTCAATGTTTTCATTTTACTAACAAGCTTTGCTTGAAGGGGAGGTGTTATAAGTAGAGGATAGTGCACCTAGGAATACAAAATGTCACCCTGTCTTTACTTCAGTCTAGTGACCGATTTTAGAAACACGTAAAGGAATGCACACTAGCAGGAGACGTAAACAGTTTCCGGCGTTTTCTACAGTTTTTGATGTTGCTAGAAATGAGTTTTTTGCGCAGTATTTGTAATTAGTTCGATCTTTACACATTTAAGTGCTATATAACATATTAAACCTTTTTGGAATATATCCTTAAGTCTTCAGTTACAGAATTTTGTGTCAAGTACATAATTTTAAAACCATTTATGTAACTTTGAAACGTCCCCTTAGAAAAATTATAAATCACTGTGCTTAAACTGACACACAATATTTTTGGCGCAACGCAATCTGACTATCAATAATTTCTACAAGAGAACGGCCCTGACTAACATTAACCTATACGTTTCACAAATCACTTCCCTTACAAAAATCTTCGTTACTCGAACTACTGCAATACAGCAAGCGCCAATACTGCAAGCTAAATAAAAGATTCTAACTACTGAAGCCACTAACTACTGATAGGCATCGTTAGCAAATGAAAGATTTTGATAGAGAACAAACAACGTATTTACCTTAATAGTGTTAAAAAGACATTATATATATATATATATATATATATATATATATATATATATATATATATATATATATATATATATATAAAATCAGTTCATGACATCCAGTATTACGAATTTACTGTCTCTGTCCAGATCATCCGCTCTCAAAACTTCGCCATCTCACTCGCCACATCCACCACTGCTGGCGGCTCACCTCCAACTGCCCAAAGCTACGCGCTGTTAACATCCAGCTGCCCAACACTACAATAGCGAATATTACAACAATCCCAACCAGCCACAGACTGCTCACTGCACAGCCAGTGATTGTCATACGGAGCGCTACGTGACGTTACCAATAAAAAAAACCTAAACAGCCTACTTACATAGTCCCCATACTCCCCCAAAAAAATTTTACAAATTGTTTTGGGCAGTGGCCAATAGAGATTGGAAAATATTTCTTTATAATTACAATAACAAAGAAATCAAATGCACACACTTGTTGATACAATGTAGGTCAAAAGCTAAAATTTTCTCACAGTCCATAAAGACATTCCTGATAATTCATCACAGTAAAATTGCAGTTTTTTTTTCTTTTTGAAGACTGAGCAGAAGAAGAAAATGCACACGGAAGTAGTGGATTTCCATGCAGTCTTGAAGAAGTAGTGTTGTCCTTCCAACGGAAAGACAGTGCTGACTCTTGACATGCAGGCAGGTAATGGGCCACAACAGAGCAAACCCACTGCAGAGCCAGTCGAAGTTCTGAAGAATATTGGAGGTAGGTCATCACAGAGCAGACCCACTATAGTCCTGGTAGAGATTATGGTATTCATGGGCCACCAGAGGTGCAGACCGACTGCAGTCCTTGTAGAGACAGCCAGCAGCCATCTGTTGTGACTGTGCAGGTGCACAATCACCATCGAAGAGTCTTGTACTATATACTAAGTCCATAAACCACCACTTGTGCACTCACTAAGTTTTTGGAATTGTCCTTAGAAGCAGCAATGCTGTGAACCAGTCCCCTTCCGGATTATCAACACACGTCCAAACACTAACAGTCCACTTTTTTCCACATATTGTGCATATACTATGACAAACAGAAATATCTGTAGTGAAATGAATGATTACAAGTTAATTTGATGAACTGGTGTCAATTGCAATTTTATAACATGAGAATACAATAACAAAGGTACAAAATACATCATTAAACAACATAATAGTACAGATAAAATTTGTAGTAATAGAGGCTTTACAAAAGAATAAAAATAAACATATACATCAGTGTTACAGGAATTATGACATAAGTAAATATATAAAATAATAAGAATAGTTTTCGAAACATTAATTTCACACATAAGCATTAAAATACAACAGATTAAATAGTGCCTAAACATCTTTACAAAGTAAATAACCTATTATTAATGCAAATTATATTTGAGGATAACAGTATTCCTCATCATAGTGAATGAATAGTGTAGCACTAGAACAATTCTACAACTTAAATCTTATTAGCTAAACAGATAAAGACAGGACAAACACAAATACACAAAAGTATACAAACACATAGCAGAATAACACAGGACGAAAGGACAGGGTTTGTTTCCAGTGTAACATTTGGTACTGCAGTCCAACCCAAAACTTCATTGCATAGATTTTTTGTCTTATTTCAACATTTGTTTCCACCAAAAAAATCCTATCCAAGCATGCTTCCTGTATTTATATGTTCACATATTCTTACCTCATTATTTATTTTCCAGTCTCTTACCTCATCATTTATTTCCAAGAAAATCCTACCTAAACCTATTGTCACTAAACCCTACTGTTTTTGGTCATATCCTCTTTCAAAACACTTTTATGGCCAAACTATTTTCTTATAGCTTCTCAATGCATTTCTTCCAATTCATCACAACTCGTTCTCTTATATAGCCTACCCCATCTTAAGCTAACTTAAATCTACTGAGCTCAGATGCTAAACTAAGGGACGAGGCAATGCAGCAGCACAAAACAATTAACACAAACAGCAATGACAAAAAAATGGAAATTGGCAAAGCAAGCAGCAGTTTATCTAAATTAGAAAAAGCAAATACAACATTACAACTAATATAAGGCAATGTGCAACAAATAAGAAAAATAAATCAGTAGTAAAACTGGGTTAAGAGAGTAATACAAAGTGAAATTAAGTAGCACTATGCCTGGCAAACAGCAGCAGCAAATGTAATAACTTATATCTAAACATAACAAACCCATAAGCAAGAAAAATAGTACAGTGAAGATTGCCATGCCTAATACCTATGTCACATCTTAACGCTAGAGTGATGCATCAAAAAAATTTATTCTGCAAAAATTTATCAAATCGTTGACAAAAATGATGTATGCAATTCCTGTGAAGTGGAAGTGTCTTTTTGTGCTCCCTCGTTTTTTTGGAAGTATATCATAAAATTATTATTTACTGGATCTGTAGGCATAAAATAACTACACTCCTGGAAATGGAAAAAAGAACACATTGACACCGGTGTGTCAGACCTACCATACTTGCTCCAGACACTGCGAGAGGGCTGTACAAGCAATGATCACACGCACGGCACAGCGGACACACCAGGAACCGCGGTGTTGGCCGTCGAATGGCGCTAGCTGCGCAGCATTTGTGCATCGCCTCCGTCAGTGTCAGCCAGTTTGCCGTGGCATTCGGAGCTCCATCGCAGTCTTTAACACTGGTAGCATGCCGCAACAGCGTGGACGTGAACCGTATGTGCACTTGACGGACTTTGAGCGAGGGCGTATAGTGGGCATGCGGGAGGCCGGGTGGACGTACCGCCGAATTGCTCAACACGTGGGGCGTGAGGTTTCCACAGTACATCGATGTTGTCGCCAGTGGTCGGCGGAAGGTGCACGTGCCCGTCGACCTGGGACCGGACCGCAGCGACGCACGGATGCACGCCAAGACCGTTGGATCCTACGCAGTGCCGTAGGGGACCGCACCGCCACTTCCCAGCAAATTAGAGACACTGTTGCTCCTGGGGTATCGGCGAGGACCGTTCGCAACCGTCTCCATGAAGCTGGGCTACGGTCCCGCACACCGTTAGGCCGTCTTCCGCTCACGCCCCAACATCGTGCAGCCCGCCTCCAGTGGCGTCGCGACAGGCGTGAATGGAGGGACGAATGGAGACGTGTCGTCTTCAGCGATGAGAGTCGCTTCTGCCTTGGTGCCAATGATGGTCGTATGCGTGTTTGGCGCCGTGCAGGTGAGCGCCACAATCAGGACTGCATACGACCAAGGCACACAGGGCCAACACCCGGCATCATGGTGTGGGGAGCGATCTCCTACACTGGCCGTACACCTCTGGTGATCGTCGAGGGGACATTGAATAGTGCACGGTACATCCAAACCGTCATCGAACCCATCGTTCTACCATTCCTAGACCGTCAAGGGAACTTGCTGTTCCAACAGGACAATGCACGTCCGCATGTATCCCGTGCCACCCAATGTGCTCTAGAAGGTGTAAGTCAACTACTCTGGCCAGCAAGATCTGCGGATCTGTCCCCCATTGAGCATGTTTGGGACTGGATGAAGCGTCGTCTCACGCGGTCTTCACGTCCAGCACGAACGCTGGTCCAACTGAGGTGCCAGGTGGAAATGACATAGCAAGCTGTTCCACAGGACTACATCCAGCATCTCTACGATCGTCTCCATGGGAGAATAGCAGCCTGCATTGCTGCGAAGGGTGGATATACACTGTACTAGTGCCGACATTGAGCATGCTCTGTTGCCTGTGTCTATGTGCCTGTGGTTCTGTCAGTGTGATCATGTGATGTATCTGACCCCAGGAATGTGTCAGTAAAGTTTCCCCTTCCTGGGACAATGAATTCACGGTGTTCTATTTCAATTTCCAGGAGTGTATTTCCTTCACATTGACCGTGAGGTATGATGGACATTGGACATTAGTGACAATATAAGGAAGCGCACATCTATCTACAGATAGCCCGCTAGTATACTCCATCACATTCGATCACCTGTGCTGCTGAAGAAAGTCATAGATCACCTTCGTGGATGTCAAGCATATTGGCAATATCATAGCTCAGTTAGAGGAAAAAATGGCGGAAGTAAAACACAGGACGCCCGAAGGCTGGATAGGGGCTGAAAGAGAGCGTGGCGCAAACAGCACCATTTGAGAGCTGACGAAGAGGGCTATCGCTCTGTCAGGGTCACGATCTAAACCGCTCTTGCACTGCGGGAGGGTGAGGGTCTCGTACGTTACCTTGAACAGAAAACCGTGGGAAACATATGAACTCAGTGCCGCTAGCATGTGGCGGGACATGGACGGCGGAATGGGAATTGACTGTGCCACATGGGGGTACTTGACGCCAAATATACATTTACATATTGTGTCCGTGCAGGAGACTGACGGTTCGTAAGCGTTGGTCTAGTAACACAGCTCGTAGTTATGACAAGTGCTGGCAGTTGAGAGCAATTGTGTGCCGCAGATCACTTGCGAAATCGACTCCTAAGCACTGGGCGGTAGCAGCTGCAAGCAGTGGAGCAGTGCTGTTTGCAGGAAGCCCCTACCTGTAGCCATGTCGCTCGATCTGCGCCCGTGCGATAAGACAGCTACCACAAGCTTCGCCGTAGGTGGTAACCCATGCCAGTGGCTCCCTGACTTGAGCACCGCTACGAAGAATGATGATGAGACCGTCCTCATAAACAGTGCAGCTTAATACATGGCCATCATGAGACATTCCAGACAGGTGCTGACGGAGGCCACAGACAACGGTTCCATGGCGTAAGCATACAACAGTACAGAAAACCTTGACCCACCGAACGAAGGATCAGGATGGGAGGAGAGAGTCGGCCGTGGTAGAGTACAACAGACGTAGCTCCACGAAGGAGATGCGTTACGACGTCGACGGTAACATCAGGGTATCCCACGTTGAGGAGCACACCTTCCAGGTGGTCGTGATTTACCCTATCGATCGCCTGGCTGAAGTCAAAAGCTGCCAAAATCCACGCACACGATGAGCTTGAGCAAGGGCAATTAAGTCCCATCTGGGTTCTGCACGTAAGGCGACGTAAGGTCCCGACCAATTTCTGTCCACACTGGCGCCATTAGGGGGCGATATGACCGACAAACTTCTAGTGGGAGGCAACCAGGGCCAGGCATCGTGACGTCGGCAAGCAGATCCGAACCAAAGGAGAGTCAGGAGACCGCCTTAATGTTGGCAGGATTGTGGCGTTACGCGGACTACAACACCGCATAAAATGCATAGAGGGCAGACCCTATACCGAGTTGGGTATCTAAGTACCGCTCATCGTCAGTCATAAGGACATTAAAGTCCCTCGACATTGGCACCGTTCTTCTGTCACATGGTACATAGACGGGCGGTTCTGCGCTAACTCTGGCCATAGCTCCTTTAAGGTTACGTCATGAGAGAGATGTGAGCTGTGCCTTGGCATGATCCATCATCACCTGGTGCTCCAGCGAATACGGCATCGTAGTAGACTCCTGAAGAACGATGAAGCACAACTCTTCAGTTCGTCGCCGCCATGCTGCACGATCTCTGTTTCGTAATTGTTCAAGGCGTTGTGGAGTGCAGGCTTCGCGAGTAGGACATACCATGATAAGACAGGCTGATACGCATTACGGCGTCGATGACAAGTTGACCTCATGATCTCGATGAAATGCCAGCAGTGGGGAGAGGTAAGATGTATCGTGTCCGGTTTTAATGTTCCACGGCCGCACCACACCCTTTGGCAGCTGAGATTGATGACACAAATACATGCGCCATGGTCAGAGAAAACGCAGCAGGCAAGATCTCAGCAGCCTTCACCCCAGCGACAGTATCGCGAGAGATATAAACAGGAGGATCCAGGAAGAGTGGATTCTGAAATGTATGAACCCCACATGAACATCACGAACATGCTTACAAGAGTCCACAAGCTTGAGGTGCTGGGGAACTGCCGTTAGCACTGCACTTCGAGATTGACGTGGTAGTTGGTCTTTGGGCGCCTGCACGGAGTTTAAGTCGCCTCCCATCATCAATGCATCCTGTCGATCCAGGAACAGAGGCGTGACTACCTCGGAGAAGAAAGCAAATCGTTCGTGGCGGCGACCCGAACAAGAAGGCTCGTAGACATGGATGATCCTGACGCCACTAAACATGAGAGCCATCTGGCATCAGGGAGATAGGCCACTCTGTCAGCGAGGATACCGTCACTTAGGAGAATCACCACTTTACTACCAGTAGGATAAGTACGGGGACGTGTTCTGTAAAGTCATGGGGAGCACAAACGTTGCAACATGCACCTCCTTAAGGAGGGCAACGTCAACGTCTGCAGCATATAGCATTTCATGGAGTAAACAAACGCGCGCTCGCTCGCAAGTAGCGCAACAGACAAGACGTAAACAAGACATGCACGCCTCACCGCCGCCGAAGGCACTCTTCTGCTCCTGTTAATTATGTATATGTGAATGACCTTCCATTTAACATTCAACAAGCAGAATTTGTACCTTTTGCAGACTATACTACTGTCATAATTAATTTCACTGGAGAGAAAGCAACAGAAGAGATGGAAAATGATATTTTCCAAAGGACAGTTATAGTGTTTCTCAGAACAGACTCTCCCTACATTTTGAATAAACGCGCTTACTAAGTTCTGTAGAAGAAATAGTGGGTACTAACAAGCAACTTATCATATGAGTGACAGTCAGTAAATAGAGGAGATTTCTCCAAAGTTTTGGGTGCACATCTGGATGAAAACTTGTCCTCGAAGAAGCATATTAATGAGCTTCTTAAACAGTGAATTTCAGCTTGTTTTGCACTTGTATAATTGCTAACCTTGGAAACAGACAAATCAACCTCCAGACATATTTTGCACATTTCCTCTCAATAATGTCTTGATATTTTGCCAATTTTTTCTCAGTAATGTCTTATGTATTATTTTATGGGTAGTTTATGACTTAGAAAGTAAGTGTTGAGTGCATAAAAGCGAATTGTAAGAATAATATGTTGTGTTCACCCACGGACGTCATGTAGGTGCCTCTTCAAGAAGGTAGGCGTTTTAAGTGCGCCATCACAATAAGTATATTGGCTAATGAAATTACTCATAAGTAATCCACCACTATTTCTAAAGAACAGTGGGGCACATAGCTACACTATGACAGAAAAATTACCTTCGTAGCTCATTATTAAAGCTCTCACTAGCTCAGAAAGCAATCCTGTGAAATAATAAGCATTGCAGTGAAGTCATAACGTATTCATTAACGACGTATATACGTCCCGTAAAGTTATTCTTACTGCATCATTTCGATAAAAGAATCATTCAAATGATGTATGTCACATGTAACTAGCTGATTCTCCCTTACTATTGCCCATTTCCGTACCGTTTCCTTCAGGTTTTCGTTTAGATTATGATTGCGTTATTACAAGTCACCAGATCGTTGTTCACATACGTCAATAACTGGCCGTTGTGCTGTCGGAACTCGTCACTCTCTTTCAGTGGCGTCTGTGAGGAAGCTTCCTCTTTACCCATCTCCGTGTAGCCTGGATAAGTCCAGACTCTTAACAAGTGGCACACAGCTCTAGGCAACGTGAAGGTCAAGACTACCTTTAAAATTAAACGTAGCCTCATCGCTAGGTGTGACCCCTGAGTTAAACATATACTGGGAGGTTTCCGGCATCTGAATACTAGAGTGGTTTCTTTAGTGAGGTAGTTATCTCTTCTATCCGTCTCTAACTGTGGTAGCGCCTTGTCTCTAACGACCTCATAGTAGAGGAGACACTAGACCCTGAGCTTTATTCCTTTCGTAAGCTTCTCCACCGGAAATTTTGGAGACAATTTTTTGGGAATTCATTACTGGCAGGACCCAGCATGTGCGAGTATTTGTAACAACATAAGACTGTACGTATCAATGACAACCGTATTAGAATCTTATTCCATGAAATCATGGTTTGTTTTGAAGAACATTATTTAAATACATCTCCTGTATAACAATAGAAACATATAAGACAAATATCATTGGTATCCTCGAAATACTGCATATTTTCCTATACCTTTTTTAACCATTCAAACATCATTACAGTATTGATGACCCTTTCTACAATCGACTGGGATTAATAAAAGCGGAAAGATGAAATGGGTAAACCGACGGTCATTCTGCTTAGGACTGTGCTCAAAATTTGTTTCAATATCTAAGAGGCAATGACGGAAGCGAAGGAGTAATTTTCAGAAGAAATGAAAGTGCATTATGAATAGACATTCTTAATCATGTTACTAAATCGTTGTGTACTTTGCCGTAAATAATACAGTACCTATACCCCTCATTTTGATATTGTTTTATTAGTCAACCAGTTTCGGCTTTCCAGGCCTGTTGCATGAATGACACCAAGTACCAACCGTGCATATATATGGTATGGCACTAATGTATCTGGTTTCGTAGATATCCTAATTTCATGAGGATGTGTGACCTTAATATATGCTACAGCAACTGTCCAGACTGACAGACAGTCTGTAAGACAGAGAAAACCGTTGTGGATCTGTCTTGTTGGACCATACCAGTCCACTGAAATAAAACATGGAGTAAAGAGAAACTGAAGAAGAAATTAAAAACATTGTAAATATGGTTATATACAGGGTTGTTAAATACAAAATGGACAGATGAAATACAGTAAGAAGAAATAAGAGATATGATATGCTGAAAATATATAAACAGGTACCTTTATTGAATTATTGAAGAAGAAGCTTATTGTTACATACTAATATGTTCTTAGCTACTTAATTAATCTGTGGAAGGTGTGAATCAAGTGACAAATTGTGAAGTACAGCAAAAATTGAAATACAGATCAAACAGGTATTGCTCATAAAACAAATGAAAAAGAGCAGAAAGTCGGCTTCAATTGGCAGAGGTGCAGCTACCATCTACCACATCTTTCATTCGCTTTTCCCGTAACTGTCGAGCCTCATTTCGAAATAGGGTTTCCCTCAGACACAAAAATGCGTAGGTGACTCTTCCTCTCTCTCTCTCTCTCTCTCTCTCTCTCTCTGTGTGTGTGTGTGTGTGTGTGTGTGTGTGTGTGTGTGTGCGTGCGTGCTTGCATGTATGTAGAAGCGTCAATGCAGTCATGTGAGTACTCTTCCATCTTGTGTTCTTGTATATTTGGTTTGCATATGACGTGAAACTTGGTAAGTAGAAAGCTTGCAACTCTCCTATCACGCTCATGGTTCGCTATTACGAAACTTACATTATTGTAGAAAAAAGGCTTCTTTATACAGTTTGTCTTCGTTTTTTCTTTTACCGCCTATGTCCGTTTTTATTGTTTACATCTAATATTTCCGATATTGTCTGTGAACATTTACGCATTCGCGGATGACATATGGCGTGTGTTGTGGTTGGCAGGAGAGCCAACCCGTATACCTAAAGGAGGCCGAAATGCACGCGTTTTAGCTCACGCAGGATGGCGTGAGGTCTGGAACATGACAAGGGAATTAGAATTGAGAAAAAACGGACGTAGCTGGTGGAATACTTAACTTTAATCCATCAATGACGAACGTCGCTCTTGACGATACATGGTTTAAAATATCAATAGTACTGATAATGGCGCATTGCTAGGTCGTAGCAAATAACGTAGCTGAAGGCTATGCTAACTATCGTCTCGGCAAATGAGAGCGTAGAAGTCAGTGAACCATCGCTAGCAAAGTTGGCTGTACAACTGAGGCGAGTGCTAGGAAGTCTCTCTAGACCTGCCGTGTGGCGTCGCTCGGTCTGCAATCACTGATAGTGGCGACACGCGGGTGCGACGTATACTAACAAACCGCGGCCGATTTAAAGGCTACCACCTAGCAAGTGTGGTGTCTGGCGGTGACACCACAGCGTGAATGGCCATTACGCGTCATAAAAGTAGAAAATTCGTAAGAACAAGAACTAGTCATTTGAAACTTCTAAATAGATATTATTTTTACCACGACTTCGTGTTTAGATTTGATATGTTGTTTAGCCGGCCACTTGGTAACGTTTATGTAGATATAGAGTCTCGTAGGAAACAATTATGTATTTTATGATTAGGTACATGAAGAACTGCTGAAAAACCAAATAATAGTATACAAGTAAATACAAATGATTTATTACTGTCGTTTCCTCAGTATTTACATATATTTCACAAGCAGTAAAGTAATAAATACAACAATATAAACAGTCTTCCACTCTCAGCTCATTTACATAAATATTTATAAATTACATAATACTGTTACGATTCTGTTAAGCTGAATTAGGCTACGTCCTGTTACTGAGTCGAAGTTGTATGCCGCTAATGGGCATCATGACGAAGGAGAAAGGATTGAACTCCATGGGCACCACAGTTTGGTCACAGCGCTGCACCTCGTACTTGGACATCAGGTAGGCCAGTCCGATCTTGGTCTGCAGCAAACCCAGCCGCATGCCTGAAACACCCAACCAACAATTCAGTTTATGAAAGCCACTGCAGCACTGTTGTGAATGTAACGCGTGCTTGACCGGACTTCATTCGTAAATATCCATGGCGCAAGAGCCTGAGGTCTTTTCATAGGGCAGGACCAGGCCGAGTTGTGCAAGCAACACCGTATTATTAATTTGTTCACTTGTTGACATTATATGGCGAATGGAAATGGGTTTAAATGTAAAGAGTAGTGAAATGAAAACACGACAGATGGAAAAAAGTAAGTAAATTCTTTATTGGTAGGTTGATTTGGGGCAGGGGACCAAACAGCGAGGTCATCGGATCCACAGGATTAGGAAAGGAGGGGGAAGGAAGTCGGCCGCGCCCTTTCAAAGGAACCATCCCAAAATTTGCCTGGAGTGATTTAGGGAAATCACGAAAACCTAATTCAGGATCGCCGGACGTGGGTTTGAACCGTCGTCCTCCAGAATGCGAGTTCAGTGTGAAACTCTTTAATATCTAAAACGAAATCGCCATGAACAGATAATACATTTTGCCCACTGCAAAGCAAGATGGTCTGTGGCTTCACGGAAAAATGTTTCCGGTTGCCTACGGAGCCATCCATGATTGTACCCAGGGATGCACCTCTTCAGCAGAAGAAAATTGTCGTCCATATACGTCTTTCTTCTTCATGGCCACATGTGCCAAGACGGTTCCGACTGCGCTGCAGAAGTTTGGCTGGGAAGTCCGTACACATCCTCCATATAGTCCCCATCTCTTCCTACGTGATTTTCGTTCTTCAGGGCTCTGATGAAAGATAGCCGTGGCCGTCGGTTTGCTTCGGAGGAAGAGATGCACGTTTGGGTACTATCGTGTTTCCGAAGGCCACTACAAACATTCTTCCATGAAGGCGTTCAAGCCCTGTCTCACACTGGGATAAATGTACGTATTAGCAGTCATGGCGATTGCTTTCGAATTATAATAAGCTTACTTGCTTTTCTTCCATATTTCCCGTATTCATTTGAATGTCTCTTAAACGAATAGTACCAAGGAGGCTTAGTTCCTGGTGAAAAACGTGAGTAACTGTGCAAAAACAAAAACTATGAACAGTTTTAATATCATGTCCCAATTTCTCAACCATTCACATGGAAATCAGAGGTTTGTGTTTCTTCTTTGCCTTAATAACATTCCCCGAGTCAAAATTTATTGAGCTACTCTGGAAGAAAAAAGGTCACGGTCAAAATTCCAAATGTATTGTAGTACAATATTTTTTTATCTCGACAAAGTGCATCACTTTGATACGACAACAAGGAATTTCCCGACTACGATTTTTTGTAACTACACAGTACTCCGTCCTATTTGCAGGTAGATAGTTTTTGGCCCTTAGCGCCCGATTGGATTCCTACTGTGTGGACGTGATGAACTGGTGCTATGCTTCACCTAGGTTCTAGAATATCATTTGCAAACACGGTCATAAAGAATGCACGGAGGTGACAAAAGTCATGGGATACCTCCTAATTGCCCGACGTAGCGCAGCGACTCGAAGCGGCATGGACTCAACAAGTAATTGGAAGTTTCCCCACAAAATTATTGAGCCATGCTGCCTCTATAGCTGTCCATAACTGCGAAAATGCTGCCGGTGCAGGATTTTTGGAACGAACTAACCTATCCCATAAATGTTATGTGAGATTTATATCGGGTGATCTGTGCGGCCGAATCAGTTGCTCGAACTATCAAGAATATTCTTCATACCAATCGCGAACAACTGCGGCCTGGTTCACTGTCACACATAAAAATTCCTTCACTGTCTCGGAGGGAAGCGAATGTAGCCGAACATCCAGAGAACCCATTCCATTCCATGTCACCACAGTCTACACCATTATGGAGCCACCAGCAGCTTGCACGGGGCCTTGTTGAGCACTTGGGCCCGTGGCTTCGTGGGGTCTGTGCTGCACTCGAACGTTGCCGTCAGATCTTTCCAACTGAAATCGGGACTCATCTGACCAAGCCTCGGTTTTGCAGCAGTCTAGGGTCCAGCAGATGTGGATACGAGCCCAAGAGAGAGGCCGCTGCAGGCGATGTCGTGCTGTTAGCGAAGGCACTCGCTTCGTTGATGTGCTGCCACCGCCCATTGACACCAAATCTCGCTGCACTGACCTAACGGAAACGTTCGTCGTACGTTCAGAATTGATCTCTGCGGTTGTTTCAAGCAATCTTGCTTGTCTGTTAGGAGTGACAACTCTACGCAACTCCACTGCTCTCGTTAAGTGAAGGCCGTCGGCTATTGTTGCCCATTGTGACGGTTAATGCCTTAATTGGTATTCTCAGTACAATCATGAAACAGTGAATCGCTGAATATTGAATTGCTTAACGATTCACGAAATGGAATGTCTCACGCGTCTAGCAGCAACTACCATTCCGCGTTGAAAGTATGTTAGTTCCCACCGTGCGGCCGAACATTTTCACATGAATCTCTGGAGCACAATGACAGTGCACTGCCCTTTTATATCTTGTGTACAGGATGTTACAGCCACCTGTATCTCATGACGTCTGTCAACTCAGTGTATATACCAACACGACAGTGTTTCGACTTACCTATGCAGTTTCGTGGTCCTTCTCCGAAAGGAAGGTATACGTAGGGATGCCTCTCTGCCTTCTCTTCCTCAGAGAACCTCTCAGGATTGAAGCGTTGAGGTTCCGGGAAATACTGGGGATCGTTGTGAAGACCGTAGACCGGGACGAAAACAGTCGCTCCCTCTTCAAGCTCAGGCCCGTCCTCGGGAAACTTGTAGCGGCGCGTGCATTTCCGTGCCAGAATCGCTCCCGGTGGATACATTCTCAGCGTTTCTGTAAGATAAAACGCGTGTAACAGATTAGTAATCATATTTTGACTCATTATGGCAACTGCAGGTAACAGTTGACTAATGCTCACGAGAGAATCTAGTGGTGTGCAAAGAACTTAACATTGACTACTAATGATATCAGCAACGCACAGGACCTATGGTCGTGATATTAGGTACGAAATTTCAAATCGAGTTATGTGTCAAGTATGTTACAGTAGTTAGTGACTTACAAGGCGACCCTCCATACTGTAAATCACGCATTTTGATGAGCTTCAAATATATTGTAGAGGCACTTACCCTGAGTACCAGGCCATCCGGTATTTTAGCGACGTGCGTTAGTTTTTGAGAAAATTGATTTTGAAGTCCTTTGCGTGCTTTGTACACCCGTAACATTACATGTAACGCCAGGAAGTCAGGGTAGCGCAGTGGTTAAGGTGAACGGCTGCCGCGTTGGAGGTACCGTGATCCTGCTCCAATGTTTTTTTATGTACGCAATAAAGTTCAGAAAATTTGATCCTAACGTTCGAAAACGATTAGACGAATTAACTGGGAAATACAGAAATGTAGTCGTGTCCTGCACGAAATGAGGGAAGTTCACAAAACTGGTTCACGAAGAATTTTTGCGTTCTCTAATTCTTCCGTATGTGGGACAGAATTATTTTTTCTACATTATCGATTTGTGGTGAGGGCAAACCGATTCAACTTTATACGATATTCACTAATGAATGGAAGGCGAGCACCTGCACCCTAAAAGTGGTGCCACCAAAGTGCACTCCTTATTGCCAGCCCTGTGATGTTTATTTTTACCGACGTTATTCAGAATGCTCCCGACTTGATGAAAGACAACAATAGGGAGATAGCTTCTAGGGAAGATTCGATAAAATTACATTCGCTAATCCTACATCAATTCAGGACATCTAATTTTGAAAGCATGATTAGATACCCATGGTTCGCATCGAAATTAGCGGATGAAAGAGAAATCTTTTTTAATGTAAAACAATTGTGTTTCCCGGTATCGCTCATGATGAAACCGTACGCCTGCAAGACGGTTGCTTTCATAAAATGCGCGTGGTGCTGCGAAAATTTGTGCTTCGGTTGTTTCTATGATAAGTATCACCCACAATATTGTTCTGGCACATAAAGCAATGTGGACGATGAAAAATTAGATTTTTTAATATTGTATGACAGAAAAAATAGAAAAAATTAATAACTGAATATATCTTTATAATTTTGCACACCTTACAATGTTTGTTGATATTCTTTGAAATAAAATTGAAAAGTACGGTCGATTTTGGAAAAAAAATTACACGACCAGGATTTGAACACGGTACCTCCAGCGTGGTAATCGTTAACCTTTAACACTGCGATACGCTGACCTGTTGGGAACACATCTAACGTTACGGGTATACACTGCACGCAATAAAATTCAAAATCGATTTTCTCAAAAACCAAGGCCCGTCGCTAAAAAACGGGATAGCCAGGTACTCAGGGTAAGTGCCTCTACAACATATTTTAAGCGCATCAAAATCCGTGATGTATAGTATGGAGGGTCCCCTTGTTAGTGTGGTGAGGTTAGTGGGTGAGGAGTTGAGAAGGGGAAATTGCAATGAAATTCGACTCTAGAAAAGTTCTAGTACAAACATCATATGAACTCTGATTGGAATTAATACATCCACTCTAACACAGATATTATGATTCTTAATTTTTTACTCAAGGAAGGCACATGTCCCTATATATTATGTAGGACGATGGCAAGCTGATGGCAGTGTACATAGACAAACTGTCAAATTATAGTTTAGACAATGAACACCGCAGAACGAATACAGAAGCATAGATTACGTTAGTAATAAAATATGAAATCCAAACAAAGACCAGTGACAGCAAACTGCTTTAGTCCTAAACAAATTGTAGAAGAACTATAATAAACACTACGTAAGATATACCAGTAGGGGGAAGAGTACAACAGATGCAATATCAATTTTTCTTTAAATTAGCCGTGGGAAAAAGTTTCTCATTACGACATCGCACATGAGTTCCCTTCCAGGATATCTGAGACAAAGCTCTCTCGAGTACGTAATGATTCAAGAACTTTTCGTGAGCTAAAACACGCAACCTGAAACTAATAGATTTTCAGAGCCTCACCTGATACTACTTTGTCGAGGTAAGACATCTCGGAAATGGCCTCGTACGTCAGCTGTCCGCTGTTCTTCTGCAGCGTGGCGTCCACCTCCTCCTGTAGTCTCTTCTGTACGTCCGGGTTGAGGGCCAGCTCGTACAGCGCGAAGCTCATCGTCGTCGACGACGTCTCGAAGCCCGCCAGGAAGAAGACGAATGCCTGCGCGGCCACCTCGTCTATCGACAACTCTGTAAGCGAGAGAAAGAGCACCCTTAGCAAAGTTTCATGTAACCAAAGCAAGTTTGTGAATCATACTCCGAATACAGCAGAAAATTATCTTTTCTTTTCCCTTTAGTGGGCTAGAAATCACTCCCCAATATACTGAGCAAGTAAAAGTTTGTGATTCTACATGTGAAACGCCTGAATTTCTTTAAGAGTATGTTAGACAACAGTTGGAGAACATCAGCGATTAGTGCACTTAGTTAATTGTGGAAATAATCAACAACAAGAGCAGAAACCTATGTAGGTGGAAGAGAATGGTTACCTGGGGAAAATGATTGAAACAGCAACTTAACTGCCACCAGTCACACTTTATCACATTTTCACTTCGCTTTTAAGTGATTTAAACCTCCACCATCATGTGGATTCATGGGAATTAATGCTTGAATTACGTGATGGGTTAACAACTTTGGAGTAACTTGTGGCACGCTCCAGTGGTCACAGACTCATTTTCCTCTCGGTATGTGATACACCACGTGATGCAGCACGACAAAAATAGGAGGTTGTGACAACTGGAGATAGTGACACAAGTTACCCCAAAGTCGTAAACACTACACATTAGCGTCGTATAAGGGGCGATCAAAAAGTTTCCGTTCGAAGGCCGTACAGTCCAGAATCGGCATGATAGTTAGGCAAAATCGCCGTGAGTACTGAGGAAATCATTCCAGCTACAAATGAGGTTGAAGATATCCGTTTAGTAAGACGCCACGTCCTGCTGCGGGAAGAAGTACGTAATTGCCTGTTGCACATACTTGTCCCACAGGAGACGTTGACTCTAAAGACTATTTTTAAGGATGGTTGGTTTGGGGGAAGAGACCAAACTACAAGGTCATCGGTCTCATCGGATTAGGGAAGGACGGGGAAGGAATTCGGCCGTGCCCTTTGAAAGGAACCATCCCGGCATTTGTCCTGTAGCGATTTAGGGAAATCACGGAAAATCTAAATCAGAATGGCCGGGCACGGGATTGAACCGTCGTCCTCCCGAATGCGAGTCCAGTGTGTGATAATCATGGTTCAGTATTCTGGAGGAGTGGTAACCTGGTTATCTTCATTTCGTATCTTGCTTTGTTATGTAAGGTCAATGTTTGGCTCATTACTTCTATTCGGCTACGGAAAATATTCTGTCTCTGACGACTTCGCAGACACGCAAACGTCATGTGTTAATTTCTTATCCATCCTTCCGAAGTACGAAATGAGTCATCATCGGTGAACTATATATCCTAGTTTTCTTGAATGGAATATTAAAGTAAGTGTCCTGAAAGATACTCGTTTACAATGGCAAAATTGCCAAGCAAACTTTAGAAACAGCCGAATCATAATCGACATTATATCTGATAAAAACTTGGAAGAGAACAGGACTTGGGCCTAAAAGAAGAAAAAAGAACGTTACCTAACGGAAATATACTGCTTCTGCGCCATTGAATAAAAGTCTGCTTGAGATATGTAAAAGATGAAGCAGGGTGTTCGTCCATTTTACCCAGTAGCATAAGTGAATAGAGTATGGAAGCCATTAGGTATGTTGGTTAACTCTGCAAACAGGATAGAAGGGCGTTGCGTATCGTACCAAAACAGTGGTTTCAGTGTTGACTTTACAGTCTGGCTAAGTAGACGTAATAAACATTCCGTCTTGTTTGAAGTATTCAAATGGCGTAGTCTATTTACTCTCATCATAGTTGAGGAATTTGTTCATTAATGAGAATGAAAAAAATGTTGTACTGCAGACGCAACCCTTAAACGAAAACTTTGTTTACAAGATAAAATGTACTTTCTCACGTAAGAATGTACACGGGTAAACTGACAAGTCAGTGATTTATCAACAGTTACTTCCGAAATAAGTTCCCTGATTAGTTACTGCCCTTCTTCGGTGTCACGCAATATGTAAAATACGTTAAGGTGCCCAACTTACTCCAGTTGTCGATGTCCTTGGCACCGTCCTTGATTGCTTTCGCCTTTTCGTCATCGATGAAGCCCTTGTTCTTCAGCTGTACCAGCAGGTGCATGAAGTCGTTTCGCGTTACGTTGTACTTTTCTCTGTACTCCACTGTCTCTCTGACCATGTTTCGGAAGAATGCGGACACTTCTTCCGTTCCAGCTCCAATTCTGTGGGCAATACTGAGAGTTACACAGACGAAATACAGAATTTGCTGTGGAGTAACGGCTGAGAGAGTGGGGAGATCCTTCACCTGAGTGCCCTGGCGACAGTTGGAACGAAGGAGTGCATGAACTGGGCGATCCTGAACTTGAGCGATGGTTCGAACGCCTTGCGCCCCCATTGTCGGAACTCAGCCTCCGGGTTCCTCTGGCAGTTGCACTCGACGCCGAAAGCGACGGATGCGATGATGTCCGTGGCGTACCTGGCGGACACCTCCCGCATCTCCACCACCTCCCCACGGCTCGCTGGATCTCCCAGTACCTCCACCATCTCGCGACCACAGTCCTGCATCGTCTAGAGAGATAACCACACAATCAATAAGCTGAGTATTAAAGAAACGAAGTCCTGGAGCAAAGTTTTCCCCATTTAATTTTCTGTTCCAACAAATGAGTGACAGCGTGTAAACATCTACATCTAAGTGATTACTCTGATATTCATAATAAAGTGCCTGGCAGAGGGTTCAATGAACCACTTTCATGCTCTCTCTCTACTGTTCCACTCTCAAACGACACACGGGAGAAAAGAGCACTTCAATTTTTCTGTGCGAGCCCTGATTTCTCTTATTTTACCGTGATGATCATTTCTCCCTATGTAGGTGGGTGCCAACCGAAAGTTTTCGCAATCGGAGAAGAAAACTGGTGATTGAAATTTCAGGAGAAGATCCCGTCGCAATGAAAAACGCCTTTGTTTTAATGATTGCCACTCCAATTCACGCATCATGTCTGTGACACTATCTCCCCTATTTCGCGACAATACAAGACGAGATGCCCTTCTTTGTACTTTTTCGATGTCATCCGTCAGTCCCACCCCATGCGGATGCAAAAAATGGTTCAAATGGCTCTGAGCATTTTGGGACTTAACTTGTGAGGTCATCAGTCCCCTGCAACTTAGAACTACTTAAACCTAACTAACCTAAAGACATCACACACATCCATACCCGAGGCAGGATTCGAACCTGCGACCGTAGCGGTCACGCGGTTGCAGACTGTAGCGCCTAGAACCACTCGGCCAGTCCGGCCGGCGATGCGGATCCCACACCACACATCAATACTCCAGAATAGGGCGGACAAGCGTGGCGTAAGCAGTTTCTTTGGTAGACCTGTTGCACCTTCTAAGTGTTCTGCCAATGAATCGCAGTCTTTGGTTTGCTCTACCCACAATGTTATCTATGTGATCGTTCCAATTTAGTTTATTTGTAACTGTAATCCCTAAGTATTTAGTTGAATTTACAGCCCCCAGATTTGTGTGACTTATCACGTAATCGAAAGTTAGCTGATTTCTTTTAGTACTCATGTGTTTAACTTCACATTTTTCTTTACTCAGGGTCAACTGCCACTTTTCCCACCATACAGATATCTTATCTAAATCATTTTTCAAATCCTTTTGATCATCTGATGACTTTACAAGACGGTAAACGACAGCATCATCTGCAATCAATCTAAGACGGCTACTCAGATTGTCTCCTATGTCGTTAATATAGATCAGGAAGAATAGAGGGCCTATAACACTTCCTTGGGGAACACCGGATCTTAATTCTGTTTTACTCGATGACTTTCCGTCTACTACTACGAACTGTGACCGTTCTGACAGGAAATCACGAATCCAGTCCTACAACTGAGGCGATACTCTGTAGGCACAGAAATATAATAAAACAAAGACAAATGTAAATAATGGTGCAAATGTACCAAAGTGAATAACATTAGGATGTTATTGGGACGCCACAGAATACGTTGTCACATAAAGCGCTCCAGTATTAACTCAGAGGTAGGACAGATTTAGGAAGATCATACCATCGGTTAACTGAAGCGTTCGAGCAGTCACAGAGGGGGGTATACGCGACAGTGCTAATGGATGATGATATTGACTACACTCCTGGAAATTTAAATAAGAACACCTTGAATTCATTGTCCCAGGAAGGGGAAACTTTATTGACACATTCCTGGGGTCAGATACATCACATGATCACACTGACAGAACCACAGGCACATAGACACAGGCAACAGAGCATGCACAATGTCGGCACTAGTACAGTGTATATCCACCTTTCGCAGCAATGCAGCCTGATATTCTCCCATGGAGACGATCGTAGAGATGCTGGATGTAGTCCTGTGGAACGGCTTGCCATGCCATTTCCACCTGGCGCCTCAGTTGGAGCAGCGTTCGTGCTGGACGTGCAGACCGCGTGAGACGACGCTTCATCCAGTCCCAAACATGCTCAATGGGGGACAGATCCGGAGATCTTGCTGGCCAGGGTAGTTGACTTACACCTTCTAGAGCACGTTGGGTGGCACGGGATACATGCGGACGTGCATTGTCCTGTTGGAACAGCAAGTTCCCTTGCCGGTCTAGGAATGGTAGAACGATGGGTTCGATGACGGTTTGGATGTACCGTGCACTATTCAGTGCCCCCTCGACGATCACCAGAGATGTACGGACAGTGTAGGAGATCGCTCCCTACACCATGATGCCGGGTGTTGGCCCTGTGTGCCTCGGTCGTATGCAGTCCTGATTGTGGCGCTCACCTGCACGGCGCCAAACACGCATACGACCATCATTGCCACCAAGGCAGAAGCGACTCTCATCGCTGAAGACGACACGTCTCCATTCGTCCCTCCATTCACGCCTGTCGCGACACCACTGGAGGCGGGCTGCACGATGTTGGGGCGTGAGCGGAAGACGGCTTAACGGTGTGCGGGACCGTAGCCCAGCTTCATGGAGACGGTTGCGAATGGTCCTCGTCGATACCCCAGGAGCAACAGTGTCCCTAATTTGCTGGGAAGTGGCGGTGTGGTCCCCTACGGCACTGCGTAGGATCCAACGGTCTTGGCGTGCATCCGTGCGTCGCTGCGGTCCGGTCCCAGGTCGACGGGCACGTGCACCTTCCGCCGACCACTGGCGACAACATCGATGTACTGTGGAGACCTCACGCCCCACGTGTTGAGCAATTCGGCGGTACGTCCACCCGGCCTCCCGCATGCCCACTATACGCCCTCGCTCAAAGTCCGTCAACTGCACATACGGTTCACGTCCACGCTGTCGCGGCATGCTAGCAGTGTTAAAGACTGCGATGGAGCTCCGTATGCCACGGCAAACTGGCTGACACTGACGGCGGCGGTGCACAAATGCTGCGCAGCTAGCGCCATTCGACGGCCAACACCGCGGTTCCTGGTGTGTCCGCTGTGCCGTGCGTGTGATCATTTCTTGTACAGCCCTCTCGCAGTGTCCGGAGCAAGTATGGTGGGTCTGACACACCGGTGTCAATGTGTTCTTTTTTCCATTTCCAGGAGTGTATTATGAGTGCTTAAGGCAAGTTTTGGTTGAAAGACAGACACTGCCTTTTTGACGAGAACAACCTTTCATGCTTCAGCCAGACTTTCTCTATTTCCTTCTGAAACTTCCGACAAAAGTGAAAAAAGTGGATAATAGGCTCCGGCTCATGAGGCTGAATGAGGAAATACCTCGACAATACTCCCAAGGTTATAGTCACTGATGTTTGCGAATATTGCGGCATAAAACCGCAATTGCTATTACTGTGTTTACACCCACTTCAAGTAGCTCGCTCTTCTGGCACTAATTCGATGATCAGGATATGCACATGTTACAGTATCTTAGTTGCAACATTTGCAGTCTAACTGTCCAAGTCATAATCTGTGGTTGATACTCCGATATTTATCGCTGTCTACCGAGTCTCCCCATGCATTCGGTGAGTGGCTAACACCATTTCTGATATGTAGGATTTGTGTTTCCAGATCGTCAGAGAGTAGTTCTTTGCTGCGATGTTGAAGATCATAGGAAACACGAAGTCGCTCACGGCAAGAAACTGCCATTTGACATTCGGTGGATGCTACATACAGCATATAAAACGAATGTATAATAATTAGTGACCCTTTCTTCTGGAGCCAGAGTCTTTCACAACAATTAATTCGTACAGCCAATTGCAGTGATTTGACTCATAAGAAGGTAAATTGCACTACTGGCTCTTACTACATCTAGATCTACATCTACATGATTACTCTGTAATTCACATTTAAGTGCTTGGCAGAGGGTTCATCGAAAAACAATCATACTATCTCTCTAGCATTCCACTCCCGAACAGGGCGCGGGAAAAACGAACACCTAAACCTTTCTGTTCGAGCTCTGATTTCTCTTATTTTATTTTGATGATCATTCCTACCTATGTAGGTAGGGCTCAACAAAATATTTTCGCATTCTGTAGAGAAAGTTGGTGTCTGAAACTTCGTAAATAGATCTCGCCGCGACGAAAAACGTCATTGCTTTAATAACTTCCATCCCAACTCGCGTATCATATCTGCCACACTCTCTCCCCTATTACGTGATAATACAAAACGAGCGGCCCTTTTTTGCACTCTTTCGATGTCCTCCATCAATCCCACCTGGTAAGGATCCCACACCGCGCAGCAATATTCTAACAGAGGATGAACGATTGTAGTGTAAGCTGTCTCTTTAGTGGACTTGTTGCATCTTCTAAGTGTCCTGCCAATGAAACGCAATCTTTGGCTCACTTTCCCCACAATATTATTTATCTAGTCTTTCCAGCTGAAATTGTTCGTAATTTTAACACCCAGGTACTTAGTTGAATTGTACTATTTATCGAGCAATCGAATTCCAACGGATTTCTTTTGGAACTCATGCGGATCACCTCACACTTTTCGTTATTTAGCGTCAACTGCCACTGCCACAACATACAGCAATCTTTTCTAAATCGCTTTGCAACTGATACTGGTCTTCGGATGACCTTTTTTTTTTTTTTGGTCATAAGTCTACTGACTGTTTTGATGCGGCCCGCCACGAATACCTTTCCTGTGCTAACCTCTTCATCTCAGAGTAGCACTTGCAACCTACGTCCTCAATTATTTGCTTGATGTATTCCAATCTCTGTCTTCCTCTACAGTTTTTGCCCTCTACAGTTCCCTCTAGTACCATGGAAGTCATTCCCTCATGTCTTAGCAGATGTCCTATTATCCTGTCCCTTCTCCTTATCAGTGTTTTCCACATATTCCTTTCCTCTCCGATTCTGCGTAGAACCTCCTCATTCCTTACCTTATCAGTCCATATAATTTTCAACATTCGTCTATAGCACCACATCTCAAATGCTTCGATTCTCTTCTGTTCCGGTTTTCCCACAGTCCATGTTTCACTACCATACAATGCTGTACTCCAGACGTACATCCTCAGAAATTTCTTTCTCAATTAAGGCCGGTATTTGATATTAGTAGACTTCTCTTGGCCAGAAATGCCTTTTTTGCCATAGCGACTCTGCTTTTGATGTCTTCCTTGCTCCGTCCGTCATTGGCTATTTTACTGCCTAGGTAGCAGAATTCCTTAACTTCATTGACATCGTGACCATCAATCCTGATGTTAAGTTTCTCGCTGTTCTCATTTCTACTACTTCTCACTACCTTCGTCTTTCTCCGAGTTACTCTCAAACCATACTCTGCACTCATTAAACTGTTCATTCCGTTCAGCAGATCATTAAATTCTTCTTCACTTTCACTCAGGATAGCAATGTCATAAGCGAATCGTATCATTGATATCCTTTCACCTTGTATTTTAATTCCACTCCTGAACCTTTCTTTTATTTCCATCATTGCTTCCTCGATGTACAGATTGAAGAGTAGGGGCGAAAGGCTACAGCCTTGTCTTACACTTTTCGTAATATGAGCACTTCGTTCTTGATCGTCCACTCTTATTATTCCCTCTTGGTTGTTGTACATATTGTATATGACCCGTCTCTCCCTATAGCTTACCCCTACTTTTTTTCAGTATCTCGAACAGCTTGCACCATTTTATATTGGCGAACGTTTTTTACAGGTCGACAAATCCTATGAACTTGTCTTGATTTTTCTTTAGCCTTGCTTCCATTATTAGCCGTAACGTCAGAATTGCCTCTCTCGTGCCTTTACTTTTCCTAAAGCCAAACTGATCGTCACCTAGCGCATTCTCAATTTTCTTTTCCATTCTTCTGTATATTATTCTTGTAAGCAGCTTCGATGCATGAGCTGTAAAGCTGATTGTGCGATAATTCTCGCACTTGTCAGCTCTTGCTGTCTTCGGAATTGTGTGGATGATGCTTTTCCGAAAGTCAGATGGTATGTCGCCACACTCATATATTCTACACACCAACGTGAATAGTCGTTTTGTTGCCACTTCCCCTAATGATTTTAGAAATTCTGATGGAATGTTATCTATCCCTTCTGCCTTATTTGACCGTAAGTCCTCCAAAGCTCTTTTAAATTCCGGTTCTAATACTGGATCCCCTATCTCTTCTAAATCGACTCCTGTTTCTTCTTCTATCACATCAGACAAATCTTCACCCTCATAGAGGCATCCAATGTATTCTTTCCACCTATCTGCTCTCTCCTCTGAATTTAACTGTGGAATTCCCGTTGCACTCTTAATGTTACCAACGTTGCTTTTAATGTCACCAAAGGTTGTTTTGACTTTCCTGTATGCTGAGTCTGTCCTTCCGACAATCATATCTTTTTCGATGTCTTCACATTTTTGCTGCAGCCATTTCGTCTTAGCTTCCCTGCACTTCCTATTTATTTCATTCCTCAGCGACTTGTATTTCTGTATTCCTGATTTTCCCGGAACTTGTTTGCACTTCCTCCTTTCATCAATCAACTGAAGTATTTCTTCTGTTACCCATGGTTTCTTCGCAGGTACCTTCTTTGTACCTATGTTTTCCTTCCCAACTTCTGTGATGGCCCTTTTTAGTGATGTCCATACCTCTTCAACTGTACTGCCTACTGCGCTATTCCTTACTAGACGGTAAATTACAGCATCATCTGCGAACAACCCAAGAGAACTGCTCAGATTGTCACCCAGGTCATTTATATAGATCAGGAACAGCAGGGGTCCCAGGATGCTTCCCTGGGGAACACCTGATATCACTTCAGGTTTACTCGATGATTTGCCGTCTATTACTACGAACTGCTACCTTCCTGACAGGAAATCACGAATCCAGTCGCACAACTGGGACGATACCCCATAGGCCCGCAGCTTGATTAGAAGTCGCTTGTGAGGAACGGTGTCAAAAGCTTTCCGGAAATCTAGAAATATGGAATCAACTTGAGATCCCCAGTCGATAGCGGCCATTACTTCCTACGAATAAAGAGCTAGCTGCGTTGCACAAGAACGATATTTTCTGAAACCATAGTGATTACGTATCAATAGATCGTTCCCTTCGAGGTGATTCATAATGTTTGAATACAGTATATGCTCCAAAACCCTACTGCAAACCGACGTCAATGATATAGGTCTGTAGTTCAATGGATTACTCCCACCACCCTTCTTCAATACTGGTGCGATCTGCGCAATTTTCCAATCTGTAGGTACAGATCTATCGGTGAGCGAGCGGTTGTATATGATTGCTAAGTAGGCAGCTATTGTATCAGCGTAATCTGAAAGGAACCTAATCGGTATACAATCTGGACCTAAAGACTTGCCCGTATCAAGCGATTTCAGTTGCTTCGCAACCCCCAAGGTATCTACTTCTAAGAAACTCATGCTAGCAGCTGTTCGTGTTTCAAATTCTGGAATATTCCACTCGTCTTCCCTGGTAAAGGAATTTCGGAAAACTGCGTTCTTTGCTGTAATTCTACCAATGTCTCTCGATGTTGACTAGTATCAGGTTTTATAACTTTAGGTGACGCAACAAGATGTGTGCATCTCAGTTTTGTGTGAACTTTTCGTGATACTAACGCAAGGAATGGCTACTAATTGTTATTGGAAATAGGTGTAAGGTGTACGTTATACATAGTGCTTAGCAGCTACTGACCTGACACATCATTTTCAGCTTTCCCGACGTAAACGTGGGCGTCATCTTGGCCCGCATCCTCTTCCATTTGGCGCCGTTCATGAAGAACAGGTTGTGATTCAGCGGTTCTTGTTCGTTGTGGGGGACTCCTCTGTCGCGGAACGAATCAAAGTCCTTGACCAGCAGCAGCCGGATGAAGTCCGGATCCCTCAGGACCAGTGTTGGTACACCGAACTGGTACATTCCCACATACCTCTCACCTTCAGAACAGAAAAATCAGGTTAGTTAATATCCCACCTACAGAAACAAGCAATCTGCACCTTCGATACATGTGTAATGTAAAGAAGGGATTAAAAAGGTACCGCGCAGAATACTGACTGGAAACTTTCAAGCTGTTGTAACAGATCCGACATTATCCCTGACCACCTCCACAACTCTGTCAATAGAGGCAATGTTCCAACTGTATATGCTTCTGCGTCTCTGTCACTGCAATTGATACTGGCGGGGCAACCATCATCACTTCCAATTGGAAAGAAACAGAGCCTGTAAATTCCACAACAATTTATGTTGATCAGCGAGATTATATTATATTAGGTATACTTTTCGTTCCAACAGATGCACATTGAGGAGAAAATCCAGAACGTAAGATGTGCCAGGAAACAGGAACAAGCAATAAATATCTACACAAAAAAGGGATAATCTGATGTCCCTTCCAGATATCCCTACTGAAATGCCCCTTATGAATGTGAAATAAGTCAAAAACTCATAAATATAATTTCATTTACAAGATAATGGCGAACTTGTTACAAAACATGTAAATGTATGTGATAATTCTTAGGATATTGAGATTTGTATCAACGAACAAAAAAAGTCATTTTATAACACTTATTTACAATCATTGCATTACTGCACTGAAATTGTATGGAAGTTAGATTGTACGCAGTTTATTATTTGTCGTATGGAAATTGTACGCAGTACTCGCATTATTTGATATTATTAGTAACATACACACATCGTTCGGCTCTACTACAAAATTCGCGAGTGGACTAGAAAGAGTTGGTCACCAGTAAATCCTTTAGGCTCCTGTTAAACTGAGCTTTAAACTTTTTATGACTACCGACAAGTTATTGAAAATGTGTTATTCTGAATAATGGACACCTATCTGGACCAAAGTGAGAGACTGTACCTCTTTGTAGGGAGTATTCTTAATTACTCTAGTAGACGTTAGTAACCTAAGTTACCTAAACAGGCCCCAGCAGTACTTTACTGAGTTCACAGCACAATAATTCTTATTACACGTTTTTTGTGTTGTAAAGCTTCAGCATGATTTGATGAGTTATCGCAAAATATAACTCCGCAGGACATTATAGAGTACAAGTAAACAAAAGTATGCTAGATTTTTTTTTTTATTCACTTACGTCTGACAACGTTCGCATAGCAAATGGAGATTTGTTTAGGTGTTTAAGCCGTTGTCTAACACTCTCCCCCAGTTGAAATTATTATCGATCTGTAATACCAAGAATTTAAGACTGGTGTCATACACTCCTGGAAATTGAAATAAGAACACCGTGAATTCATTGTCCCAGGAAGGGGAAACTTTATTGACACATTCCTGGGGTCAGATACATCACATGATCACACTGACACAACCACAGGCACATAGACACAGGCAACAGAGCATGCACAATGTCGGCACTAGTACAGTGTATATCCACCTTTACCAGCAATGCAGGCTGCTATTCTCCCATGGAGACGATCGTAGAGACGCTGGATGTAGTCCTGTGGAACGGTTTGCCATGCCATTTCCACCTGGCGCCTCAGTTGGACCAGCGTTCGTGCTGGACGTGCAGACCGCGTGAGACGACGCTTCATCCAGTCCCAAACATGCTCAATGGGGGACAGATCCGCATATCTTGCTGGCCAGGGTAGTTGACTTACACCTTCTAGAGCACGTTGGGTGGCACGGGATACATGCGGACGTGCATTGTCCTGTTGGAACAGCAAGTTCCCTTGCCGGTCTAGGAATGGTAGAACGATGGGTTCGATGACGGTTTGGATGTACCGTGCACTATTCAGTGTCCCCTCGACGATCACCAGAGATGTACGGCCAGTGTAGGAGATCGCTCCCCACACCATGATGCCGGGTGTTGGCCCTGTGTGCCTCGGTCGTATGCAGTCCTGATTGTGGCGCTCACCTGCACGGCGCCAAACACGCATACGACCATCATTGCCACCAAGGCAGAAGCGACTCTCATCGCTGAAGACGACACGTCTCCATTCGTCCCTCCATTCACGCTTGTCGCGACACCACTGGAGGCAGGCTGCACGATGTTGGGGCGTGAGCGGAAGACGGGCTAACGGTGTGCGGGACCGTAGCCCAGCTTCATGGAGACGGTTGCGAATGGTCCTCGCCGATACCCCAGGAGCAACAGTGTCCCTAATTTGCTGGGAAGTGGCGGTGCGGTCCCCTACGGCACTGCGTAGGATCCTACGGTCTTGGCGTGCATCCGTGCGTCGCTGCGGTCCGGTCCCAGGTCGACGGGCACGTGCACCTTCCGCCGACCACTGGCGACAACATCGATGTACTGTCGAGACCTCACGCCCCACGTGTTGAGCAATTCGGCGGTACGTCCACCCGGCCTCCCGCATGTCCACTAAACGCCCTCGCTGAAAGTCCGTCAACTGCACATACGGTTCACGTCTACGCTGTCGCGGCATGCTACCAGTGTTAAAGACTGCGATGGAGCTCCGTATGCCATGGCAAACTGGCTGACAATTACGGCGGCGGTGCACAAATGCTGCGCAGCTAGCGCCATTCGACGGCCAACACCGCGGTTCCTGGTGTGTCCGCTGTGCCGTGCGTGTGATCATTGCTTGTACAGCCCTCTCGCAGTGTCCGGAGCAAGTATGGTGGGTCTGACACACCGGTGTCAATGTGTTCTTTTTTCCATTTCCAGGAGTGTATTTTAGGCATATACTGGCGGGAAACATCTTACAAGCTCTAAATTGCTTGCGGTGTCTTTTCAAAGTATAATGACAAATAACTTGCTAGTAACCACTTATGTCCCTGAAAATTTCATTAACCGCTATTTCTAAGACTATACTTCAATGTCTACGTATCACAACGTTTGTATGATCCAAAAATAAAACAAACTTGGCATTTCACAATGTTACTGATGAAACGTCATTGATATACACAAGAAAAAGTATGGTTCCTGGTGTAGAAGCTTCTGGAATGTCAGACGTAATTAGTTCCCAAGTGAATGACAGCTTAATATAGTTCTCTTCCCTATTGACACCCTTTGTGTGTTGTCACAGGTGAAGGCTTTGAAGCACTTACAGCGTTTTCTGTTGCACCGTAATATTCTAATTTACTTCGGAGGATAAAGCGTTTTAAACAAATACTTCTTACAAACTAAAAAGATACCAATAGCCTGTTTGGTATTTCGACAGCCGCTCTGATTTACGCCGTATCGTGAGCGGCTGCGTGTCAAAAGCACGTGGTTGTTTAAGTTGTGTGGAGCTGTCATATTTGTCATTATTTTCGACCCCTGAAAATTTAGTATATTGACCAAGCTGTGTACTCCAATTGTCCTCCACTATGAGTGTGGATAAGGCGTTCCATCTCGCCAGTATTGACCAGCTTACTATCATCACCATTATTTATTTATTTATTTATTTAACCTGATCAGATTAGGGCCATCAGGCCCTCTCTTACATCAGACCAGTGTTCCACACATGCAGCATTTCACACATCAGAATTACATCATGACCATAGTTTAAATAAGAAAATTAGATTACTCTAGTGACAATATGAATAAAGAGTAATGACTAAGACCTAATAAAGTAAACGCTGGCAGTATTTTCACAAGAGGTGCTATAAATACAAATTATGATAACAGCAATAATAATAACAGTAAAATGAAAAAAAATCAAATAATAATGATAAACATGAGAAAAATTGGCAATAGTAATGAAGATTTGTGCAGATGTACATTTATATCTTGGTGTGTAAAGTAGATGTTTACTAGTATAGCGAGTTTTGGGGAAGGGAGATTTAAGGAGGGGGAAAGAGGGAAGTAATGAGGTGAAGTGCTTTCATGTACAGAGGAAGGCATTGCTGTTGCTTAAGTAGATACGTCTTTGACAGTTTTTTGAAACCGGACATGTTTTTAAGTTCACTAACATAACGAGGGAGGTTATTGCAGAGTTGGGTTCCCACTACTGTACAGGACTTGGAGAAGGTGACTGAGCGATGCAGTGGAGCAGAGAGGATTTTATTATAAGGAGAACGTGTCATGTTGTTCCGACATAAGCGTTAAGAACGAGGAGAGATATGAGGGACAGTGTACATTCATAAGGCAGTAGATGAGACAGAGGATATGGAAATCTCTGCGTTTGTCTGCACGCAGCCAGAACAATTTTGCATATGCTGGTGAAATGTGATCAAAAAGACGAACGTCACAGATATATCGGACGCAGGCATTCATGGCCAGTTCCAGACGTCGAGAATTTTCCTGAGAGAGGTCTTGTAGGGTAATGTCGCCGTAGTCAATGATTGAGAGTATAACCGTTTGTACTAATTCCTTTTTCAGATCGAAAGGGAAGAGGTTTTTTTTTGTAGTACATGAACGGTTGCTGATGCTTTTTTGCATACTGCAGTTAGGTGCTCTGTCCAATTTAGATTTTCATCTATTATTGGTTCAAATGGCACTGAGCACTATGGGAGTTAACTTCTGAGGTCATCAGTCCCCTTGAATTTAGAACTAATTAAACCTAACTAACCTAAGGACATCACACACATCCATGTCCGAGGCAGGATTCGAACCTGCTACCGTAGCGGTCGGTCGACTCCAGACTGTAGCGCCTAGAACCGACGGCCACTCCGGCCGGGGCTGAGGGAGAGAAGTTAACATTTGTTTCATTTAGGATAAGAGACGGTACGGATTCCCGATGTTTTGGGCTAATGAGCTTAGAGTGACCAACTAGTACCTCTTGGGTCTTAGATGGGTTTAGTTTTAGTCCTATGTCCTGTGCCCATTTTGATAATGCATCGAGGTCAGTATTGAAATTTTCATTATCTTTCTTAAGATTGCTCCGTTTCGCACTTAGATACAACTGAAGGTCATCAGCATACGTATCATATTTACAACAGGTCAGAACCGATGACACATCATTGACATACAGAGAGAAGAGCATAGGACCTAATACTGAGCCTTGGGGAACGCCTGACACTACCTGCCGCCATTGTGATTTTATATTCCCGGACAGGACGCGTTGCTGACGAGACATCATGTATGAGCGAAACCATTGCACTGCCCTTGGTGAGAGGAATCGTGGTGTGTGAAGCTTACCTATAGTATGTTCAGTGAGACACAAGAAACCTCTTACTTTGTACGTGTGGTAAGTGTAGAGCGGACCTCACCTTTGAACTGGTTGTAGATGTCCTGTACTACGAACTCGAGGCGTGTCTGCCCCAGGAAGCTCCGCCTGAGGTTTCCGAACGGGATCTGCGGCTCCGCCTGCGGCACGCCCCGCCTGCTCCAGTAGGTGAAGCGGCGCGAAAACCAGGCGTAGGCGGCGGACACTGCCACCAGCAACACGGCCAGCAGGTCATTCAGCCAACAGCCCAACAGCGGCTCCATGCTGACGGCGACGCGCAGTAGCCAATCCACCTGATAGCTCTCACTGAAAGCGGCCAACGCGCTGCAACGAAAGGGATCCGCAATGAAGATAGCCGGGAAAGGATAATTATGGACAAAGAGCAGCATTTTACTCTCCTGCACACTGTCAAAACTTGTGAGAAAATGTAATCCGAAATAAATATAGCTAAACAGTTAATATTATGAATCCTTGTGTGAATACGTCCTGGATGTGCACATGCTTTTCGTATTCTCAAGAAAAGCACTTAACATTATTATTAGAAACTGTCTATGAACTATGTTAGATGGTTCCAGATTTCCGATGGGATCGATTGAGGCTGCTAGGAATAGAGGAGCGTGCGTGTGTGAAGGAAGGCACATGCACAGACTTCCGCTACTTCGGAGGAGGAAGAAGGCACGCCACAGTATCCATCTTGTGTAGAATGATGGTATGTCGCTTTTGGAACTTTTGAAACTTTTGGTCATTGGAAACAATGGGACTGGTTTAGGTTTCACCTGATGAAGTTGTTCTAGAACCTCGTAACACTGTGTTGTGAAGCTGATCTAAGATAGGGAGAAATATGGACAGTGCCGGTAACGAATAAGTTAATATGGTTTGGTGGAAATAAGGCACGATCTGTAACCTGCTGTGTTGATAGATGAGGACTTCTTGTTCTGATAGTGAGGCCTAAGAAGTGTGGTTTCATTATTACAAAGGCACGACAGGTTCCAGGGGAGGGTAGATATTAAATAATGTTAAGGAAGATTAGTCTGTACATGCTACTTTGAAAAAAAAAGTTGTCTTTTCTGTGAGGGCGGGGCGTGAGTGATGCTAAGTTGGTAGAGCACTTGCCCACGAAAGGCAAAGGTCCCGAGTTCGAGTCTCGGTTCGGCACACAGTTTTAATGTTCAAGGAAGTTTCATATCAGGGCACACTCCGCTGCAGAGTGAAAAATCTCATTCTGGAAAAATCCCCCAGGCTGTGGCTAAGCCATGTCTCCGCAATATCCTTTCTTTCAGGAGTGCTAGTTCTACAAGATTCAGAGGAGAGCTTCTGTAAAGTTTGGAAGGTAGGAGACGAGGTACTGGCAGAAGTAAAGCTGTGAGGGGGGGGGGGGGGGGGGGGGCGTGAGTGGTGCTTCGGTAGCTCAGAGCTCAGTTGGTAGAGCACTTGCCCGCGAACGGCAAAGGTCCCGTGTTCGAGTCTCGGTCCGGCACACAGTTTTAATCTGCCAGGAAGTGTCTTTTCTGTTATTGAAACATCTCACTGTGTAAGGTTATATAATATTCTGGAATTTTTCTTGTTTGAAGACTGTGTATATTGGCCACACTGTAGTAATTTTGATATCTTCTGCTTATGTCGTTGTTTCCAATTGTGGAACACGCTTTATAAGCCAGCGTTTGTGAATGAATTAATCGAAGTTAGGTACTGTGAAGGGAAATACTCGCAGAGACACTCAAAACTTGTATGATTCCACTGCTTATTATACAAAGAAGGAAAGAATGGATACACCTGAATAAGTATTCTAGCACTTGCCATAACTTTGCAGGACAATGCTCAAGCACGTACAGTATAAGCTGTTACTGATTTGTTTGACTGATGCGGCTACTAAGTGCTATACCACCTACTACACTCCCCTGACTTAAGCCTTCTTGAGTTCAACTCGATTTCTAAACTGAAGGAAACACTTCACGGCGTTCGCTTCAGAACTGCTACAAATTCGACCGTTCCGCTCGAATTGTCAAAACAACTTGCACTGCTAACGGGTTATACACAATGCTCTTAAGATCAGTGAAACTCTCAAACACGTATCTATTTTGTACGAGCTGTAAATAAGTAGTTGCCACTATTAAAGTTGCAACCCTCCTACTTGGAGGAATCAGTGATAATATACAGCATAATGGAGAAGCTAACAGATATAGAAATCTATGGTTTAAATGAAAGCTAAACATCTAAAATTAGAAATATAACACATTGTCGGCTTGACAATCACTTTGCCGTCAGGAAAAAAAAAAATCCGCCATGTGTGTTCAGAACATATTCTAGAACGAAGACCCATCTAAAAACCTAGAGTATTTCTCTTTGATGCCAGAGTGAATATGAAAGTCCTATTAGTAAGGAACAGGGAAATTAAAAGCCAATGAGGAACTACCTTGCAAACCAGTGTGAAATCAAGAGCCATGGTATGTGAAGTTTGTTGCTAACAATAATAATATCCTTATTTCGGATTGGCCCTACTAACTTTTATCAGTTCACAATGCCACTCATGTCCCATCTAACACTGAAACGCCCAATATTTCACAAACACTTCAAGATACGATTACAAGACTTTCCACAACAGACGCTCGTAGTATGGGTAAGGGTGGGCCGTACCTGGTACGATCCACTCTTTTAAGTTATCAAGAAATATACTGAAAAATTAATTTTGTTTTCAAGTGATTCAGCGCACTGCAAAAATTACGGAAGGATGTGTACAATAATATAACTGTAGACATAGTTGCAGAATAAGTTTCCTTTAATTTACGTCTATGGTCACAAACTTTTTGTTAACAGATTACAGGTTTCGGTCTTTAATGACTATCATCAGATCTGTTTCATGAAAACAAAGTTCTAATGAAACAGATCTGATGATGGTCATTAAAGACCGCAACCGGTAATCTGTTAACAAAAAGTTTGTGACTATAGACGTAAATTAAAGGAAACTTATTACATATACGGGTCACTGTTTTTTCGCTACGATGTCGCAGCTTGTGAAAGATAGTTGCGGACAATGCTCCGATTTTTTTTACAGTCATCAGTATTTACGACAGTTTCATGCCGTCCTCGATATCTTCCTATCTTCTACGTGAAACATTTCGGGGAAATATTCTAAATGCAATGGATATTATTCCACTTTGACCCATGTTATCTGATATTTGGACAGCAACAGGTATCAAAGCGCAAAAATAAGCTTTGCTTATCGGGTTTCTGAAAGTAGCTGTTTTGTCTGAGGGAAAAGAAAACCATTCACTTATATTAACAATACATTAAATAACACGTTTAATCACAATCACATGTAAAAAACATTCTGACATCTAACGCAGTTTATAATATTGGAAAAGCTTCTGTCCCTTGAGATGTCTCTACAGCACTTAACACATGTCCTGCTTTTCTTTTCAGCGTATAATAAACTTGTGCTGCGACATAAAAACACCTATCCATGTTCTGATATGGTTTGAACAATGATGTTACAATTTTAGCCTGAACCAACAAAATCAATAACACTAATACAAACACATACACAAATATGGGCGATAACGAAAGAAGTAGATAAAGTTTACGACGGTATCTGTGCGGGGCTTCGTCCCACTTACTTTGCACTTGCTGAGTTTTCTCGGCGGTATTGTCCTGAAATGCCAGTCAACAGAGCGGTCCTGCTTGCTGCCTGTGTTTCCAGTCGTCGTCCAGTGACTACGGAGAAAGGGCAGCGCGGGCGGCTGTTATATAGCGGATGAAGGTCACACAGAGCTGGTACCACCGTGAGTCGGCGGTTTGGGCGGATTCTCCCAGTCCGAGGGCAGCGGTGGACTTTAACCGCGGCATTACCACTGCTGTGACTCAGTGGTCTTATTTTGCGTGGACTCTGTACGTATCGCGTGAATCCTGAAGTACCTATATCTTGATAAAACTCGAGACACAGCGGTTATCATAGAGATGAGTCAGACTACGTCAAACACAAGTGGGATTGCGAATATCGTCGCAGACAGCTGATGCAACGTCTTTGGAACTGTTAAGAGTACTATGAAAATATGGTTACTGTCGTCCGCCCTCGGTAGCTGAGGAACCGGCTGCAGAAGAAGAAAATGTGCATGCTGAACTGCGACCAGTTGAAGGTGACAGTGAAGGTGCTAAATTGTGCTACTGCTGAAGACTCATTCTTTGAATGCTGTAATTTATGACTGCAATTATCTGTCATCTTATTTATGTCTTTCGTTGTAGCCATTTTTGTTACTGTTTTTGTGGAATAATAATAATAAATAAATAAAAAGTGGTAAAAAAAATAAAAAAGTGGTAAAAAAAGGGGTTAGCCTGACGGACTGTCAGTCCTAAGTTCCCGGGTTCAATTCCCGGCTGGGTCGGAGATTTTTCTCCGCTCAGGGACTAGTTGTTGTGTTGTCCTAATCATCATCGTTTCATCCCCATCGACGCGCACGTCGCCGTCAAATCGAAAGACTTGCATCAGGCGAGCGGTCTACCAGACGGGAGGCCCTCGTCACACGCCATTATCATTATTATGGTTACTGTTTTCCTCTTATAGCGTCCTTTTACTCATATGAAATAATGATACTTTTTGCAAGTGAAGTAAGACGTAGAAAAACTATGAGAAAAGCTTGTGTGACTATCAAATGCATTGAGATAGTGTTTTATGCTGTTATTGTTGTTGTTTTGGTCTTCAGTCCTGAGACTGGTTTGATGCAGCTCTCCATGCTACTCTATCCTATGCAAGCTTCTTCATCTCCCAGTACGTACTGCAGCCTACATCCTTCTGAATCTGCTTAGTGTATTCATCTCTTGGTCTCCCTCTACGATTTTTACCCTCCACGCTGTCCTCCAATAATAAATAGGTGATCCCTTGATGCCTCAGAACATGTCCTACCAACGGATCCCTTCTTCTAGTCAAGTTGTGCCACAAACTCCTCTTCTCCCCAATCCTATTCAGTACCTCCTCATTAGATATGTGATCCACCCATCTAATCTTCAGCATTCTTCTGTAGCACCACTTTTCGAAAGCTTCTATTCTCTTCTTGTCCAAACTATTTATCGTCCATGTTTCACTTCCACACATGGCTACACTCTATACAAATACTTTCAGAAGCGACTTCCTGACGCTTAATTCGTGTTTTATGCTAACAGTTACAAAAATGATAGTTTAAAGAACAAAGACAATAATGATGTATTTGAAAAATGAAAGATATTATTGTACTGATAAGTGTTCATCTGCGGCTTTCAACAGATTTATACAGTTCTTTCTCTCTCTCTCTCTGTCTCTCTATCTCTCTCTCTATGGGGGAGCGCGCGCTCTTTCTGTTTGGTTGTCTTCTGAAGCGTAATTACGTAAACTACTTATCCAGGTCTGCAATACAATGTAATTTTATGAGCTGTGTAAAACAGATAATAAATTAAAGTGCGCGTTAAGTTTTGTTTGTATAAATGTTAGAGTTGCATCAAATAATCCCAGTTTTCAGAATTATAGCATTGTTTGCAGCGGACAGAAAATAACATAGCTGAAGCGCTGCAGTCCGCCGCCATTACGCGGTACATTTAAAATTCACATTGTTGTTTTACAGGCGCGTTAGTATCGGCGAAGATTATTTAATAAAACAAAGCTGGAGCTCTGGACGAAGACGTTTAATGACAAATATGCCCGTTATTTTAACGTATTGTGTAGAACTAGGCCCTGGCGTGTACTACATTTAAAGGAGGACGACATCCATTGTAAAAAGTGAGCATTATATTTGACCTAGCACGTTGGAAAGCTATAGCTAAATGCATATTTATTTTCACGAATAATTATCAATGTGCATTTGGTTATGTTCTAAGGTGTTCGTAAGATGTAGTTCGAATGTGGCTTACAGTTCGCAAAACGTTGTTACACTGTTTTCATTGTTTTATCAACTGTAGTAATATTGCGCCACACACAGACAATTTCACTGCAATAATAACAGTAGCCTTCTATTGACATTAAAATAACAAACTAAAATATTAACATGGTTTTCAAGAATACGTAATACATAATTTAATCAGAGTACTGGCATATTAAACTATGTAATGTTTCTAACTAAATAGGAAACGTAGTGTACTTCTGTACATCTGGGGATCGTCGTTTGTATTGGTAGATGCTACGAAAGTTATTAGAGCTGACTGACCTTACTATCAGAAAATTGAGTTAGCCTTTGGTGAGCGCCATTACTCTCATAGTTAAGTTATTGTTAAATAAAATGAAATACTGTTGTTACAAATTCTTGATTTGGGGAAAATTTTCATTTAATAACAACGTAGTGAGTATTATTGTAGAATATAGTGCTGGTTGAAAAAAAGTACTTGTTGTGATATGTGCCAATCTGTTCTATGGCAACCGTTCGTTTGTACTACAGGAAGCGCTCAGTTTGCTTCCCACTCATCTTTTTAGCTCTACTTCTCAAAGAAGAAGATATACTGCAACATTGAAAATGTTATTTCACGTTCAATGCACTTTTCCATTGATTAGCTGTGTAGGCTAAACCACAGCAGAATACTGTGTCTGCCAATTCCATCATGGAGTTACTGGACATCATTACGCTGCTTACGTTGCTCACATTCCATTGTACAGTTTTCAACCTTCACATTTCGCGGTAATACAACTCTCGTTCCGAGCCAGCACAAATTCAGAATTATATGTACGCAACTGAACATGTAAACGCTAAGTCTGACAACAGCGTGACAGCCAGAGGACTAAGTACTCATGTCAGACAAATACAACGAATAAGAAAGCAGCCGAGAGCGTCAACAGGAAGATAGCATACGCCACTGAGTGATGACCATACTGTACACATTTCACATGAACTATACCTCAACAACCATTTGAGCCGACCGCGGTGGTCTCGCGGTTCTAGGTGCGCAGTCCGGAACCGTGCGACTGCTACGGGCGCAGGTTCGAATCCTGCCTCGGGCATGGATGTGTGTGATGTCCTTAGGTTAGTTAGGTTAAAGTAGTTCTAAGTTGTAGCCGACTGATAACCATAGCAGTTGAGTCCCATAGTGCTCAGAGCCATTTGAACCATTTGAACAACTATTTGATTTCAGACGTATGTTAATAGAACATGTGATAATAGTTTCTATTAGTTTCTGAAAGAATATGGGACACTGTTCTCAAGAAGGCCCTTCTGCGTATGGATTTTTAGACAGTGGTTCAAATGGTTCAAATGGCTCTGAGCACTATGGGACTTAATATCTGAGGTCATCAGTCGCCTAGAACTTAGAACTACTTAAACCTAACTAACCTGAGGACATCACACACATGCATGCAAAAGGCAGGAGTCGAACCTGCGACCGTAACGGTCGAGCGGTTCCAGCGGTCACAGCGGCCGGCTTTTAGATAGTGCAATACTGTCTAAATTCTGACCTGTGCCATGAGTGCATGAGGTAGCGAGGATACGTGCTACAATCATCCAATAGTACTCGCCTATAATTTTGGGACTTATCGCTTGATGAAAAAATGTATGACGATATCTCTGAACATTGCTCTTATAGAGGTAAATCAGTTGGTTATAGGATACAACAAAAAAATATCCTCAGGTGTTCCTGACTGCAGCTAATGTACGGAAGAACGATGGGCAACGCTCTACATTCACATGTAGTGTTTTCACGGCCGTGGATGGATATTGGATAAACAATCAAAAATCTTGTTCAAAAGATAGCTCAGCATCCTGAGGATGGGAACACTGAGGGATCTACTATTAAGTGAATATGATGTGAGATTGTTTAGTTTCATTAAGCCTTATTGTGTGCAATCATTTGTCCGTTATTCAATTGTGTTCCTAGACTTCATACAAGAGTCCGAGATTTACGACTTTATCGCATTTTATGAAAAAGGATTCCACTTAATCCCAAACACATAGTTCTACAGATTCAATGTCCTATAATTGCAATAAGAGTCTGCTGGGTGAACAAGTATATTACAGTACCATGACTCAAGGAAAATATAGTATTCCATTATTATAGACTTTATTATAGACTATACAAAAAGAGCAAAAATTTATGGAGATATCTGGAAACGGTCTCCCCATGGAATTCCACCTTACAGTGTGGGGAGGTTTTGCGTTTCAGTGATACACTGAGCTATGCTGTCCGGAGTATTGCTGCTGGTAGGGTCAATTGGTGAGTTTCCGGACAATGCATAGTTCTCCGCATTCCTCGGCCAGCTCTTGTTTCTTTCGACTCCAACAGAATTAGGTTTCGACACCATAGAGTGTCTTTTGTCTTCTTTTTCTACATCTCCAAGAGTCAAAGTTCGGCAAAGCGTCCAGAAGTCTTGTTAGGCTGCCGATACCTATTCAGAATCAAAGCTCTGTGAAATGTCCTCTGAAATTAGTGAACGAATCAGACCTTGAGGAATTTCAGGCGGCTTTGCCAACGAATACTATTCCCATCTCCAAGAAGACAGGATGAAGGTCGAATAAATAAACAGAACGCAATGGCTAAAGGAGTTAACTCCGAAAGAAAATCCTGCTCGTCCCAGAAAGGTTGAGCAGAGAGCTTGTGACCAATTCACGAAAAACACACAGTACTACTCGTATTCGAAGGAGCATCGGAAACGGAATGGTCTCTAAGGTTAATGGATACAACTGATACATCAGAGCTGCATCCTGGAATGCCAGAGAAATTGCTTGTAAAGACATGGAACTGGAATTGTACTGAAATACCTGAATGTCGATGCTGTAGTAATCACAGAAACAAAACTGAAAATTGGCGGTAATAAATATGTAGGACCTTACATTACGCGTTATAGTGGAGCTGAACAAAATAAAAGAGCAATGAACGGCATAGCATTATTCCTGTATAACGATTGGGAAAATGAGTTCAAAGATTGGGCATATATAAGCGAAAGAATACATACAGTTAGACTGAAGCTGAGAAGAGACAATGTGGCCATTACGAGCGTATAAGCACCGGAATAAAGAAAAAAAAGGATGAGCCTAGAACCTTCTATAATATTCCAGTAACTAATAATACATGGCCTTTTCGAAAACCAGTATGTAATAAAAATGGAAAAATGCTAATAGATTTTTCCACTTACAATAATGTCAAAATATCAAACTCACTTTTGAAGAAAAGAGATACACGTACAATAAGTGTACCTCGGTCAGCAGAGGGCTTAGATCAATACTTGACTACATTTTGGTAAATGATAAGCTGGTGAGTCAAGTAACGGATGTAAGTAGGCTGTTTAGGTTTTCTTATTGGTAACGCCGCAGTCTGTGTTTAGTTTGCATTGTTGTCTGCCATTGTAGTGTTGAGCAGCGGCAGCTGGATGCTAACAGCGCGTAGCGTTGCGCAGTTGGAGGTGAGCCGCCAGCAGTGGTGGACGTGGGGAGAGAGATGGCGGAGTTTTAAAATTTGTAAGAATTGGTGTCACGAACTGATTTATATATTATGACTATTAAGGTAAATACATTGTCTGTTCTCTATTAAAATCTTTCATTTGCTAACTATGCCTGTCAGTAGTTAGTGCCTTCAGTAGTTTGAATATTTTAGTTAGCTGGCAGTAGTGGTGCTCACTGTATTGCAGTAGCTCGAGTAACGAAGATTTTTGTGAGGTAAGTGATTTGTGAAACGTATAGGTTAATGTTAGTCAGGGCCATTCTTTTGTAGGGATTTTTGATAGTCAGATTGCGTTGCGCCAAAAATTATTGTGTGTCAGTTTAAGCACAGTCGTGTAATAATTTTACAAAGGGTACGTTTCATATGTCGACCCTTAGCCAAGGATACCTCACTGGAATCTTCTGATTTTTTTCTTGTAGTTTGTGTAGTTAGTGTAGCCTTTGTTTATTGCTAGCGTGTAATCATAGAGAGAATTTCCTTTGTAGTTGTAGTCTTGTTGTGGCATGCATGTAGAGTTGCACCAAGTATTTCGCAGGTGCGCTTGCAATTAACTAGATATTATTTTCAGTGATATGTTAATGTGTTCTCTTATTTTTGCTTTTCAAATTGTGCTTTTTTGTGTTGTTGTGTGAAATATTGTGACAATAATGGCATGTGAGAAACGTAATACTAGGCTCCAAAGTAAACTGAGAAATGACAGTGAAGACGAAAGCAGTGTGTTAACGTCACCATGTAATGAATTCACTAATGTTCAAAGTAGTAATTTGGTAATAGCGCATAGGGAAATGGAGCGAGTTGCAAATAATGGTGTAGGCAGTGAAACAATTAGTGAACAGGGAAGCATTATCGATCGATCGGTGGGCAACAGCTCGCCTCAGGATTCCGAAATGACAGGACACAATCTTGCAAATACTGTAGATTCAGATTTAGCGTCCTCACCGTTTTCTCAAATAAGTCAAGACACACTTTCTGTTTTTCAAACTGCGAATATTGCTGGTTCAAATGCATTGCCGAATAGCACTAAGGAACATGTTTCAGACACCAGTGCATTGTTATTACAATTAATGCAACAAATGGGACAAAAGCTTCAAAAGTTAGACACAATGGAACAAAATCTTCAAAAGTTAGACTCAATGGAACAAAATCAGAGACAAACACAGCAAAAGCTTCAAAAGTTAGACACAATGGAACAAAATCTTCAAAAGTTAGACACAACGCTTGAACAAAATCAGAAACAAATGGGACAGAATCTTCAAAAGTTAGACACAATGGAACAAAATCTTCGGAAGTTAGACACCACACTTGAACAAACACGAGAAGATTTAACTACTGAGTTACATAACATTCAATCGAAATGTCAAAAAATCTGTAATGACGTAAAAACACAAATTTGTGAGCATTTCCAACCCATTTCTTCGCGGCATGAAAATGCATTACAGAATCACGAAGCAGCCATAAAAGAATTGCAAACTATTGTTCGTGAAAATCACGACACCTTGCAAGCTAAAATGGACCCAGTTGCATCCACCGATTCGGTTACGCAACTTGCAAGAACTCAGGAAAACTTAAAGGACACAGTAGATTCGATTTCAACACAAATGGACACTCTGAAACTTGGTTCAGAAAAACACACTGAGGAAATGTGTTCACTATCGGAGAAAGTAGCCGAACTTTCGGATCAGTTCACTAATTTATCTACGAAGGTAGATGATAATCTGAATGACACAAAACCGGTAGTCTTTAATGACACAGAAGAGTACGAACAAATTAGGAAATTCAAACAAAGTCTGAATCAAATTAGTACGCAACACCAAAGAGAAATCCGGGAAGTACAAGATCAGCTGTCACAAGTAATACAACAATTATGTATTTCAGAGGACACTCGCGCTCCAATACGGGAAGAGGGACATAGAAATACGGAACAGCCACAAAATAATAACACAGGGCACTTCGAAAATTATGAAAGAAATTGGCAAGGTGCACCGAATTTTGAGATGGAACTGCCGACACGACGTAACAATGAACGATATGCTACCCACCGACACGATGATTTTGACTATAAGCTGTTCATTACTACACGTAAATTCAAAACATTTAAGAATTCTGGCAACGACATTCATCCACAAGCGTGGCTCCATCAATTCTCTCATTGTTTTCCTCCCAACTGGTCACTAGAGCACAGATTAGAATTTATGTGTGGCTACTTAGAGAATGAACCAGCTGTAAGAATGCGATCGGTCATTCACGATTGTCACAGTGAAGGAGAATTTCAACATGCCTTCCTCTCAGCATATTGGTCCCAAGCCACACAAGACCGAGTAAAACATGGCATCATGATGATGAAACATTTCGAACAATATGAATTTTCCAGTCTTGTCAAATATTTTGAAGACATGTTACATAAGAATCAGTATCTTTCAAACCCATACAGCCCCTCAGAACTCATCCTCATTTGCTTAATCAAATTACCTGAACATTTACGACAGATTATTTTAGCAGGACGATGCAAAGACGACATTGAAACTTTTCAGGGACTGTTACAAGAATTAGAAATTGACACTGACAATCGCGGAACGCGAAAACAGAAGCTCAATAATTACAGGTCATATCCGTCACAATTCCGCGATGACAGAAATAATAACTGGACACGACAAGGCTATTCGTACAACGTAAATCGTGACCAAAACAGACACCACCCGTATGACAACCGTTGGCAGAGTAGTAATTATTACAGGGAAAGATCACCTCTCCGCGGTAATGACTATCACAGAGACAATCAGAGAAACAGACAATATGGAAACCAAAATAATTATTATGAAGGGAGACGGAATAACTTAAGACGCAACGGTCCAGCGCGCAGTTACGATTCATGGAGAAATTCTCCACCACGTGACCGACAAGAAAGAAACTATGGAATCTACCGACATGACGACACACGATATGATCGTAACGACAGACCTGAATTGGAGCAGAACTGGCGGGATTCAAACAGAGCAGGGCCCTCTCGACAAGGTGAATTTGTAGAAGTTAGGTCTCCAAATCCCATTAACGACTCGCGCCAACAAAGACACAATAGGCAATGACTCACACCGCTGGCAGCCACAAAACGTACGCATGAAACTGACGACGCAGCTGCCGTAACTAGTAATTACCTAAAAATGGAAGACATTAGGGACATCTTACTCCAGGAACAGGACGTAAAACATAACAACATTGCATATCCTGTGATTCACATTACAGTAAATGACGTAAAATTTACGGCAGTCCCATTTCAGTAATTAGTGAAACAGCTTTTAGTAAATGCAGCAAATCGAAAGATTGTCCCACACTTCCGTTACGCAAGATTAAATTACAAGGTGCAGTCATTGGAAAAAGTGTAGATGTACGCCAACAAACCAACTTAGAATTCTTTTGTCAAAGCCACAGCTTCTCTATGAATTTTCTTATTGTTCCATTATTGTCGACGGAAATTATACTGGGAGTAGAATTTTTGAATGAATACAAAGTAATCTTAAACTTTCACGATGCTGAAATAAGTTTAGAGAAAGAAGGTAAGTCAATAGCTTTGAAATTTGAAGATTGGCTCTCAAACCATGACGAGGAAATTAATCGGCTTTACCTTCTGTTAGACAACAGTTCGGAATTTTCTACGGAACTAGACACTAACAATCACTCTGCAAGTACTGACAGGGATGATATCGACGGCATATTTGAAACTAATGAGTTAATTCAGAATAAAATTCAAAAAATTGAGAATTGTAATGACACTGATAGGCAGGACCTTTTTGAGATTTTACAGGCACATTCCACAGTTTTTACTCACAAAACAGGAACAATCAAGGGATTTCAATACCAATTTCGTGTTCGTGAGCATACTAAATTTTGTGTTAGACAATACGTAATTCCAGCACATTATAGGGACCGTGTTAGAACAGAAATACAATCTATGCTTGACAACGGCATTATTGAGCCTGCAGTAAGCTCATACAACAATCCATTACATGTTGTTGAGAAGAAAAATGGATCGATCAGGCTTGTCTTAGATTCGAGACAAATCAATACTATCATTATTCCTGAAACAGACAGGCCGCAAACGTTGGAAGAACTTCTTCAAAATTTTAATGGTGTAAAAGTGTTGTCTTCCATTGATCTCAGATCCAGCTTTTATCACATCGAACTTCATCCAGAATGTAGAAAATACACAGCTTTCCTTTGTTTCGGCGTTTGTTATCAGTTTCGGAAACTTCTTTTGGCTTGAACATTTCTTCGGCGGCATTCATTCGCGGGCTAAATTCCATATTACCTGAGTTCTTAAAACGTCACATCAGCTTATATGTGGACGATATTTTGATAGCAGAAGCCTCATGGGAACAACATAATCGCATCCTCAACAGCGTGTTACGTATTGTTGCAGAATCTGGAACTACAGTTAACTTGGAAAAGTCTGAATTCGGTAGGACAAAGGTGAAGTTTTTGGGACATATTATTTCTTCTGAAGGCATTCAGCCGGATCCTGAAAAGTTAGAAGCAATCAGAGCCATTCCAGTTCCATCCACAAAAAAACAAGTCCGCAGTTTTCTAGGTCTCGTAAATTTTTACCGTCGTTTTCTGAATATGCAAATTCTAGTTACACCAAAACTTTGTTCTCTCACTGGAAAAAATACTATTTGGAACTGGGACGAACAAGCACAGTTGGAATTCAATTCTTTGAAAGAATCGTTACTTAACGCGCCAATACTAGCTCATCCAGATCTCTCACAAGATTTTTGCCTTAGCACGTATTCTTCTAAAGTCGGTCTTGGTGGCCATTTATTTCAAGAAGCCACAGAAAATGACATTACTGTTCAGAAAACCATTGCTTTTGCGAGCCGAGTGCTAACAAAATCTGAAAAAAATTATTCCGTTACTGAATTAGAAGCTTTAGCTATCGTTTGGGCATTTAACAAATTCCGTTTCTTTCTTTATGGTAAGCACGTAAAAGTATACAGTGACCATCGTGCGTTACAATTTCTTATGTCTTCAAAATTAAATCATGACAGGTTAAAACGTTGGGCATTGTTTCTGCAAGAATTCCACTTCACAATAGTCTACATTCCCGGCAAGGAGAACATTGTTGCGGACGCACTGTCACGCGCACCGGCTGGGCTTGAGAAAAGTAACACAGAAAGCAACCTCGAGAGAAATTTCAGTATTCTTTACATCCAGAAAGTCGCCTTCGAAAACTTCATCACCACATCTTTAAAGGACATTGCTCATGAACAAGATAAAGATCCGATTTGCAAAGACATCAAAAGTAAATGGCATGAAAAGACACACACACAGATTCGGCATTATTATCTGGTTAGAAACAACATACTGTTCAAACGATGCACTGTTGATGACAAGCTATGGGTACTTTGCATTCCAGACGATTTTGTTAATAAGCTCATTTGGTACATTCATTTCAGCTATGCACATTTTGGTCCACGAAAATGTTATCATATTCTTCGAACGACTCGTTATTTTAACAATATGGAAAAGATAATTCGAAGAGTCTTGTCTATTTGTAAACTTTGTCAAAAGGCGAAACCATCTACTGTCTCTCATCGTGCTCCATTGTTTCCTATCATTCCTTCTAAATTAAAAGAATTTGCTGCTGTTGATCTCTTGGGACCGCTTGTCAGAACATCTAATGGATTTTCGTACGTTCTAGTTGCTGTTGAACTTACTTCAAAATTTGTTTCTTTCACTCCGTTACGTAAAGCCACTGGACGGTCTGTATCCAACGCCTTTGTTAGAAATTTCTTACGTGAAGTTGGACACGTTAGTAAAGTAATTTCAGATAACGGACCGCAATTCAGATCTGCTGTTTGGTCACGCATGCTTCGTAACCATAAAATCAAATCTGTTTTTATTTCATTGTACTCACCACATTGTAACCCGTCTGAACGGATTATGAAAGAAATCAATAAGCTTTGCAGACTTTATTGTCACAGAAAACATCAGCATTGGGACAGATATTTACACTTATTTCAAAACGTGCTGAATGAAATGCCTCATGACTCCACTGCTTTACCACCTGTTCTTGTACTGAAGAATAAAGAACCACCAAACAGAATCAGAGAGCTTGTACCTTTTCCGAATACACGTAAACTTCGACACAAAGACATAATTGATTTTGCTATTAAAAATATAAATTCTGCTGCAGACAAAAGGAAAAAATTACACGGTAAAGCAAATGCAAAGAAATTATATATTGGTCAGAAAGTTCTCATTAAAGCTCATCCATTGTCACATAAGAAGAAACACTTGAGTCACAAATTCTTTCTAGTTTACAATGGACCTTACAGAATCCGACGTATACCACATGATAATTGCGTTGAAGTTGAAACTCTGCGTACTAGGAAGAGTAAAGGTTTACACCACATTTCACATGTAAAACCGTTTATTGAAAGATAATCTGCTTTTTAACTTTGTATTTGCCATATAACTTTTCACTTCACATTACTAGTATGCTTTGTCAGACTTATAATCTCTTAACATGCAGCAATATTTAAGTTAAATATCCAATCAAGAACCAAGAGAACTTATCTAAAGAGAAATTACGAATGCATTGTTACAGTGAACAGATGACACAGTGTCATTGTGTGTGTGTACATTCTTGCTTGTTAGTGGCACGATTATGTAACGACCATAAGGCTGACATACTTAGAACATTTACCAGTACTACTAATGAGATTTTAATGCAACATTTTGGTTTACTTGCAAATACATTCTGGATTGAAAGTACTTTCTGTGAGATACCAGATGACACAGTGGTTAGTATATGTGACAGCTACACGATTATATCACGACGCTACTAATGAGTGACAATTTACAATGTTGCTTTTGCGGTGTATCTGTTTTATATCTGCAGTTTTTCTGAATAATTCTGGAAAGTAAAACATGTTTTACTAGTAACTTTTGTGGTATAGCTACAATGAGACAGCCTTTTCTGTAGCACAACAATACGTTACAGTACAGTACTTACTTCATCACGGCAATAAGCGTAGTAACTACGATATCTATACGCAAAGCATTTCACTTTTGTTTATCATGAGGTAAGTACATTGACTTCTGCAGAACTTAGTTTTCGGAGGACAATAACTACGACACTTCCACAGAGATTATCTTACAACAAGACGCACAGTTTAGCGCTACCCTTACACGTATTTGAGTGATTAATTTTGTACTTAAACATTTATTCTTAAAGATATTTGAAGTATAATGATACAAAGGTTTTCCATGATACATTTCATTCCATTGCTGTAATCTGCAACACCTGAGGATATAATTACATTATTCCTCAGGGAGGTACACGCCTACTTTGTGTACCATGTGTATGGCAAGCACAAGGAGCCCTAGCTAATATGGTATTTGCTTATACAACTTTACACATCGGTACCGTATTTCTCTAAAACATAAATTACACAGCTATCTGATCATTTAACTGAGAGAGACAAACATTTATTTTACTTCATCAGTGACAGATGTTTACGTAATTACACCATTGGATAACGTCACACTTATGAAATTGTATTTGTCTGTACTTTGTGAACTGTTCATATTTTTTCGGAACCATTGTTATACTATGAGAGCTTTGAATGATGTATTTGGTATGGGATCATGATTTTTAAAGTACGTTTGAGGTAGTTAACACGTTTGACATGAGCAGAGAATTTTTTTTATGTTTTGAAATTATTGGAGGAAGCTATGACTATTTAGAGAGTTGACTGAGGTGTTATGATGTTATTATTACGATGACTATGTGTATTATGCCGTTGTGGTATGTTTATGATCAATAAGCTGATGCTATATGAGTTATCTGATTATGCTACGTATCTGTTATGATGAAATATTGAAGAAGTGTCGACGAATAAGGTAAGAAATAATGAGTAGAGGTTAGGGACTCTGGTTTGTGAAAAAGGTTGTTGGAAACCAAAACTCGTACTTTAAGAGTTATGAAATGTATGTAAATGCGTGAATGTATTACAATGCCGACGAAAACTTTTTGGACACTGTTATATTAATAGAATTTTGTTTCTACAGATGTGTAACGCAAATTCTTGACCTGTGAAATTTTTTATATGAGACTGCCATTGTAGCGGAAGCTGGTGTCGTAAATATTTCGGTAAGACGGTTAAGTGACCACCTGCACGTAATGCGTCGTGGGCACCCAGCTGCGCGACAACCACCTGACAAAAGAAAGCCATTAGTGTGTGCCTGTCAGAGGCACAGGTAAAAAAAAAAGAAGAGGCCATTATCCTCGCTATTGAGATTCCTTTGTAGAAAGCATCGCAAATACTACACGCCCAAACTTGAAAACATATGATTACACTGTGGAGCTCTTAATTTATGATATTTACTAAAATTCCTAATGAAACGACGAGAAACATTTCATGGCTATTGTCCTGCTAGTTGAGAGAAATGCCATGTGGCTTGCTTTATGCATTTATTTACTCATTTTGTTTAATATCCAGTTTCTATCTGCACTGCAGCATTGGTTAAAATAAAATTTAATGGATGTACTAATATAGATATTTTATGCCTACAGATCCAGTAAATAATAACTTTATGATGTACTTAAAAAAAAGGAAGGAGCTCAAAAAGACATTTCCCTTCACAGGAATTGCATACAGAATTTTCTTTTCAAGTACATGGTAATATTTTTTTTACAATAAGTTTTCGTGGTGCACCACATTAATTATGTAGACATTAAGATGTGAATATACATTTCCCTTATCTGCATTGTTGTCTTTAGTGTAATATTTTTCTGCTTGAGCTTTACCATGTTTAGATATAAGTTACTGCATTTGCTGCTGCTGTTTTCCTGGCATAGTGCTACTAAATATCACTTTGTATTACTCTGTTAAGCTAGTTTTACTACTGATTTATTTTTTCTTGTTTGCTGTGCATTGCCTTATATTAGTTGTAATATTGCTGCCTTTTTTTGCCAATTTCCGTTTTTTTATCATTTCTGTTTGTGTTAATTGTTTTGTGCAGCTGCATTGCCTCGTCCCTTAGTTTAGCATCTGAGCTCAGTAGATTTAAGTTAGCTTAAGAGGGGGTAGCCTATATAAGAGAATGAGTTGCGATGGATTTGAAGAAATGCACTGAGAGGTTATATGAGAAAAGTAAAGAAAGCAGGTATAGATATGACTTTTTGGAAATAATGAAGAACGAAGGGAGATCTCCGAAAAGTAAAGAAAGTTTAGTTTGCAAAATACTGCAGTAAAACAAACCCTGTCCTTTCCTTGTGTTATCCCACTATTTGTTTGTGTACCCTTGTGTATTTGTTTCCTTCCTGTCTCTGTGTACTGTTTCATAGAATTTTTTCTCTTCTAATACTAAGCTACATTCACTATGATGAGAAATATTGTTATCCTCAAATATAATTTGCATTAATAACATGCTATTTACTTCTTAAAGATGTTTAAACATTATTTATTCTGTTTTGTTCTAATGCTCATGTGTGAAGTTGATGTTTCAAAAGTTATTCTGATCTTTTATGTATGTACTTATGTCGTAATTTTTGTAACACTGATGTATATGTTATTTCGATTCTTTTGTAAAGCCTGTATTACTGCAAATGTTATCTGTACTATTATGTTCCTTAATGATATTTTTTGTACCTTTGTTATTGTATTCTCATGTTATAAAATTGTAATTGACACCAGTTCATCAAATTAAGTAACTTGTAAATTACATTTCACTGCACATGTTTCTGTTGGTCATAGTATATGGACAATATGTGAGAAGTAGGGACTGATAGTGTTTGCACGTGTGTTAATAATTCAGTAAGGGACTGGATAACAGCATTGCTGGTTGTAAGGACATTTCAAAAACAATTTTTGTGAGTGCATAAGTGGTGGTTATGGACTTGCTATATTATCCGCAAGGCTCTTCAATGGTGATTGTGCGCCTGCACAGTCAAACAGATGGCTGCTGGCCATCTCTACAAGGACTACAGTGGGTCTACACCTTTGATGACCCACCAATACCATTATTTCTACAAGGACTGCAGTGGGTCTGCACCTCTGGTGGCCCACCAATACCGTAATCTCTACCAGGACTACAGTGGGTCTGCTCTGAGATGACCTACGTACCAATATTCTTCAAAACTTCACTGACTCTGCTGTGGGTTTGCTCTGTTGTGGCCCATTACCTGTCTGCATGTCAAGAGTCAGCACTGTCTTACCATTGGAGGGACAACACTACTTCTTCAAGACTGCATGGAAATCCACTACTTCCAAGTGCAATTTCTTTTATTGCTCAGACTTTGAAAAAAAAAACACTGCAATTTTACTGTGATGAACGATCAGGACTGTCTTTATGGACTGCGAGAGAATTTTAGCTTCCAACCAACATTGTATCAATAAGTGTGTGCATTTGATATCTTTGTAATAGTAATTATGAAAAATTTTATCAAATCATTATTGGCCACTGCCCAAAACAATTTGTAAAAATTTTTTGTGGGGAGCATGGGGGCTATGTAAGTAGGCTGTTTAGGTTTTCTTATTGGTAACGCCGCAGTCTGTGTTTAGTTTGCATTGTTGTCTGCCATTGTAGTGTTGAGCAGCGGCAGCTGGATGCTAACAGCGCGTAGCGTTGCGCAGTTGGAGGTGAGCCGCCAGCAGTGGTGGACGTGGGGAGAGAGATGGCGGAGTTTTAAAATTTGTAAGAATTGGTGTCACGAACTGATTTATATATTATGACTATTAAGGTAAATACATTGTCTGTTCTCTATTAAAATCTTTCATTTGCTAACTATGCCTGTCAGTAGTTAGTGCCTTCAGTAGTTTGAATATTTTAGTTAGCTGGCAGTAGTGGTGCTCACTGTATTGCAGTAGCTCGAGTAACGAAGATTTTTGTGAGGTAAGTGATTTGTGAAACGTATAGGTTAATGTTAGTCAGGGCCATTCTTTTGTAGGGATTTTTGATAGTCAGATTGCGTTGCGCCAAAAATTATTGTGTGTCAGTTTAAGCACAGTCGTGTAATAATTTTACAAAGGGTACATTTCACGGATAAAAGAACTAATTTAGACGGCAAGATTTAGGATCAGATCATTTCTTCGCAATCCCCAGAATAGATCTTTTTGAGGAACGGAGGAAAATGAGAAAACGAAAACATAACCAACAAGATAAGGGGTTTATAATGTACACTTGCTTCAAGACAAATGTATCAAACATCTTTACAAAGCAGATTAAATAAAGAGGTAGCAACTTACAAATTAAAGATAATATAGAAGGAGAATGACAAAATCTACATTACGTGGTATACACAGTAGCAGAAGAAGCTCTTGGTGAAAAAAATAAGGAAAAGAAAAGGCGCTAAAATTTGGAATGAGGATGTAACGAAAGTTGAAAAGGAGAAATGGGATGTATATATAAAATACGAGGCAAGATCGGAAAGTAAAGCATAATAAATTTATTACCAAAGAGTGTAATCGTTAACAAAACAATAAAAATCACAAATGAACTTACATCTTTTCTCTACTTTTCTACATAGTGACCAAAATCCTCAACAGATTTTTATCATCGTGGTACCAGTTCAGATTTCGATTTACATAACAACGTAGCGTTTTGTGAATGGTCACAAATGCTCGTTATTTGCCGAGGTGCTACTTTCCAATGAATCTACATTCACAAGCCATGGTAGCGCTAACTAGCATAACGTGCAGTACTGGATTGTACACAAACCCCACTGGTTACGGGAGTTGACCGTCAATGTCCTTGGTTGGTTAACGTATGGTGTGGCATCGTGGAGAACAAACTCATTGGCCCGTGTTTTATCGACAGTACGTTGTTTTTGGAACAGGAATTACTGGTACTACTGCAGGATGCTGGCCTGCACTTTCGACAGACAACACATGTGGTTTCAGTGTGATGGGTGTCCAGTGCATCACGCAACTGAAGCAGAGGAAGTACTAGACCGTATTTGCACTGGTCGCTGGATTCGCAGAAATGGACGTATTAATTGACGCACTAGGCCTCCGGATTTGATGTCTCCAGATTTCTTTCTGTAAGGATATTTAAAAGATAAGGTATACCAGCAAGTGCAAACAGGCCGTGAGGACGTGCTCGACCACATCAGAAACGCCTGTGCTGTCAGTCCCCCAGATATGCTTCTGTCCTGTGTACGGTCAGTTGAAAAGCGGATCACCACACGTATTGAAGTTGGCGGTGCTGCCTATGAGCACTTTAATTGGAAAGCAGAGTAGCATTCGCCTCGAGCCACGGCTACGGTGGTGTGTCGAGTAGCCCCTGTCCGATATGTCGGAGGAACATAACATTGCAAATGGGGCTCCCACTTAGAAGTTATGATATACTGGCTCATCCTACTCTCGCAGCATGGAGGTGGAATCCCACGTGCCATTGGATATTCAAGGGCAATTTAGGAGCATGTAGTAAATTACGATTGTGTATCAATTTCTATTCCTCCAATTACAGGGTCATCTGTGGTGAAACGAAGAAAATGCTTCAGACGAAACGTATGTAGCTTTTGAGGTGGAATGGTAATCTGCAATAAAAAAGGCGATGCCCACTGAAGATTTCAAAGTTTCCCCCACCACCCACGCACTGGACTGGTGGGGGGTCAAGTGTGGTACCATTGGATCTCCCCCTCCGAGACAAACAAATTGGAATTATAATTCTTTTTGATCAGATGAGTAGTTTTCGAGACATTTCAATATCTACAGTTAAAATGGACACCCTGTATGTCTTGAGTGCTAAGACGCAACGAATGTCATTTGCGTTCCGTTGACATTATAAACCACCATCGTCTCCACAGAAAAAAAGTAAATTAGCTGGTCACTTCATGTTTCTCTCATCCGCTGCGTCCCCGTGAAGCTGCAGATCAGGCAATGTAGGGGAGATTTTCAGCCGTGTCAGAATGAGGCACAACATATTCGAAGTAACTTCTCTTGTTTTCTGCAGTAAACAAGTTCAAAGGTTTGTTGGACACCATTACTAGTCAGATTAGTGTGACACCAATCAGATAATACGCCATTCTGAGCTACTACCTTAAACAAATCTGAAGCGTTGGAGAATTCTTGCATTGCTGCCCGTAACAAACGTTGCAGACTACCACGACCGTTCATTTTGTCATTAAGTAATATAATGTTACACATAATCGCAAACATGTTGTTTACTGTTATTAATGAAATTATATGCATTATGTATTCTGCGTTTCGATCATTACCTGATGATTACTTGTATCTGCATTTAATAGATAACAATTCACGGCTTAGCTAATGTTATGACCACCGGTTTAACAGCGTGTTTGTCCCCCTTTGGGACGCAATGCAGCAGAGATCCCGCTTTGCATTAAATAACCAAGTAGAATTCCAGAGGTTTTTGGCTCCAGATGTGTGATGATGCAGTGGTTAATAGACTGTGCCATCGATCAGCCTTCGCCAAACGATACAGGGAGGGTAAGTAGTTGTAAGTTTCATAACATTAATAGAACAGAAAAGATTTTGTATTGTTATGTAATACTGTAAAAACGCATGCTCCTATCATGATACGAATGTGGGGCTCGGCAGTGATGGACGGAACAGTCTCCCTGTCATGACGCAGCCGTCATCTCTCGTTACATTGGCGTTGACTGGAGGGCCGTTTTCCAAAGGAAACATCCTGAAAAAATTCGCTCGAACCTACTTTAATAATTATGGCATATGAAACATAGTAATTTCAATAGTAATGGATCAAAATGTGTATTCATATACGACCACGATCAGCTGCGGTCTGTTAACATAAGTAGTAATATTTAAGACGTGGCCTTATTAACGATATGTGTAATGCTCATGCAATAAAGCTTTAATGAGCGAATGTAAATAATTTTGAAAATTTTGCAATTCTATTGGAAGAAGTATTTAATAAATTATTGATCTGGAAAAAAAGAATATATGAAGTAATTTTGGAAGTGAAGTGTCATTTAAAGAGTTTCGCAAGGACTAATACGAAACAATAAGATCGGTGCTTCATTGAGAATGCAATATTCAGATCAAGTAGAATTTATTCCATTATAGCTCAGTAAAAGTGATTTTTCGAAGATTTTTCTAAGGCTAAACGAACTTTATATCACTTGTTAAATGTCAAGTTAATGTTGTAATAAACATTAAAGCGACAGAGATAATCTTTGCGGATGAAGCGACGCTTAAGCATATGGAGGTAAAAGTAAGGGAAGTTATTACGACGACAAAGGCTTGAAGATGACGTCAGTCATCTTAGAGGGGATCTGTCCAATCCGATATATGTAAACTTGTCCTGAAATTTTTTGTGCAAGAAGAATATACAAATAAAAACACAATGTGAAAATGTTAGCTTCTAAGACTCACAAAAAAATTAAAATAAAATGTTGAAAATTTGCAAAGTACGTAGGTCGTCTGGTAGCTGAAGGAATGTACACTCCTGTCGTCGATGTGGTAGACAGCCCGTGCTCAACGTGGCTCGTGCACAGGCTTTGTTGATGGCAATTCGGTGAAGAAATAACACTGCACAACCCGATTGTAGTTTACAAAGTGAGTTTCCGTTTCCATTGACACTTCCTTTGACACGATTTTTCACATTTAGTATTCACTTGAGTTTGCAAAACTTTGTGTGCCCACAATAATTAGCAGTTCATTTACTTTATCGCTAACAGTTAACAATGCAGACGAAACTGAATTAATTTTGTTTGTGTTTTGTTGGCATATGATTGCTAATAGCATCTGTTTTTTGCTTGTTACAGAGTTTCACAGTTATGTGGAATCCAGTTAATGCTTTCAATCCTCCAAAGATAAAATAAAAAGGAAGTGGTATGAGATCGAAATGCATACTTTTCCTGAAGGGGTACGTTTGTGTTATTTATTAGTTAATTTCTGCGGCTTTGCGTTAGAAATTTTGGTAACATAATAATATACAAGAAATAACTCTGACAATTACGTGAATTGTTGTTTGAACGATGATTGTTGTGCTAGCTAAAATCCAGAACTTTCTTGCCTAAAGAAAACAAATACGGTAACAGCTTTCACTGTCGAAGAAAGTACTGTAATTTTTTTGATCAAATGAAGGAAAGAAAATTTTGAAATTTATGCAGTGTCCAAAGCTGATTCCTTTTTGTAAAATCTTTGTGTGACTTATATCGAAGGAACAATGTTTTGCATGAAGTATGAAATACATGCCAAAACTAACTTTCAAAATTGTGAAAGAAAAACTATTCAAAAGGTCTACAACTGCTTGTGAGATTCAGTGCACCATTACTAAGGCATGCCTATGAGACTGAGCGCTCTGAGTCACATGTGAGATTACCATTTTTGATTTACATGTTTCTTCGACCTAACTAACACATTAAGGAAATGAAACAGAAAAGATATTTTGAAAATTACGTCCTTCATAGATCGGCAAGTTAACTGGCAAATGTTTTGATGTGTGAAGCTTCGCAGATACCCATTAGTTACCTTAAGTTATCAGCAACAATTTCGCTACTGTGCTCAAACTACATATTTACAAACTGTCGTGTTTAGATGTTGCCTTGTTTGTTAGGTTTCTGTCAACAGATCACATCGAAGTTCATCTCCTCAGCTAGGTCCCTGATTTCACTTGTAGCTAGTATGTGGCATGGTATTTATCAGTGCTATGTGCATCCTATTTAACTGATTTCATACGTTCAACACGTTTCCTGTGGACGTAATCCTCTGCCCATTATTTCTGTGTAAATCTAAAACAGGGAGTTGTATGTTGGCTCTAAGTAATTTAACTGTCGAAACATATATGTCTGTTACCAAATACCTGAAGAACTAGATCAATTAGCTAATCTTTATTGGTAAGGAAATTTCGAGTCTTCAGCTGAATTTTGGTCACATTTTCCAGAGAAGGAAAAGTGATTTCGACATCACTATAATGTCCATTTCGTATTAGGCAATGAAATGACGCTATTAATGCTACGATCCTTTCGAAGCTGCTGTGCTGAAGAGCCCTCTTGAAACTCTCATAAATTTTTTTACAGTTGAATTCTCTATGTTGTCCAGAAAAAGTAAAGAACGCATGTATGAGGACTAAAATTTGATATGTTATGACATTACCGTATCATTTGTGTATTTAGCTGTGGTCTGATGAGAACCGTTTCTCAGCCTCAGATAGCCGTTTTTAATTTATCTATCGAACATAGATACTCTTCATTTCGTTTTTCAGAACGTATTCCAATAAATACTTCTTTATTTCAAGAACACTATGACTGGGCGATGTCGCTTCTACATCATTAGCTGCAGTTTGCGATGCTGATGTCCATATGGTCTGAACAGTCACAATGCATACGATGCTACTATTGCACAGAATTAACAGTTTTGTGTGCCTCCTTCAATTGCGTTCTTGTTTTGCATGGAATGTTTGTTTCCCCTTTCTGCAAGAGATTTCCACAGCTATGCTACAGGACGCATTACCAGTCATAGTTAATGCTCGACATCTGCGTTTACACTTGAAGCCTATACCTACCACATTGTAGCCCTGGGTACAACACTTTTTCACCCAACATTTAATTCATTTACAGCGCTTTCATTTCACTAACAAGCCTTGCTTCTAGGGGAGGGTGTCATAAGTAGAGGATAGTGCACCTACGAATACAAAATGTCTTTTTGTCTTTACTTCAATCTAGTGGCTGATATTAGAACCACATGAAGGAATGCATACTAGAAACAGCTGCAGGCAGTTTTCTAATGTTTTTGATGTTGCTGGATGTGAGGATTTATTTTGTCCAGTATTTGTAATTATATAGAGTTCTATGCATCTAAGTGTCATACAATGTAGTAAAGCTATTTGGAATATATTAGTTAATTCTACAGTTACAGAATTTTATGACAAGTTTAAATCACACATAATTTTAAAACCATTTATATAACTTGTGGATGGTTACCATTTTCGCCAGTCATGTACCATCTTGCACCTTGAAATGGTCCATGTAGCATGTGATACTTGAAAATTAACTTGATTTAGTTAAATTTTTAACAGTTTTATCTGTCTTGGAAACGGAATATTGTATTCTTTTTCAATTGCTTCAGTTTCAAAAGATATTTAGTGTGTAGTAGGCTTTTGTTTTACTGCTCCATTTGACCTCAGTTACTGATTTCGGTGTCTAGTTGTGTAATAGTGTAATGATAGATAATTAATTAATACAGCTTTTGTCGAAGCAACGCTTTTCAATTTCAATAGAATATTTGTTCCTATGGATGAAATACCAATCCAATTCAATTGATCTTGAAATTCTCTCATAAAATCTTCACTCAATTCTTGATGAGATGCTATAGTTTCCGAATCTAATTTATCTCCATGTCCTCCCATAGAATCATCACTCAGTTCTTGATAAATTATTCCATTCTAATATATCTTGAAGTCCTCTTATAAAATCTTCAGATATGTTATGATTTTTAGTACATAAACCAAATCTAATTTATCATAATATTACCTCATAAATTTTTCTGGTAATTTAAAACATTTTGAAATTACTTGTTTCCATGTAATTCAAAAAGTAGATTTTCCTTTTTAATATAAACAAAAACTATCTTTCCATATGTGCATTTATTACACACAAGGCATATAATTTATCAAAAGCTAAATGTTCATTTGATGAAGTTGTTCTTCTCTAGCTTTTAATTCATTCAACTCATTGTTAATATTAATGTGATTATTAATGAGATCGTTCACTCCAGGTCAACGAAGCCTTTGTGAGCAAAGACGATCAATAAGTTGTTTCGTCATTTTAGAATAACCTCTAGGTCGTAATTCCTTTACTCTACTTCTCAGGTAGCTGACTTTCAGATTATTTTGCCTCGCCATTCATTAGAAATAAATTTTAATAGTTTTGTAAAAAATACAAAAATTTTACAATTGTGATATTTCAAATCCAAAAGTTTCACAGGTCAAATAACTAACCACTGGAATAATCTGTTATCACAAACTACATTTCATGATTCATTAATTATGGAATTTCTGAGGTGCTGACCATTAGCTCTGAAAATTTCTTGATGAAAGTTAATGTTAGACTTTTACAGACACTGATCACAAATGACATTTTATGCTTCATTTATGAAGATTTTCAAGTATCTAAAAGTTTAGATACTTGGAATAATACAGATTTTCCAAGACATAAAAGACATTCCTGATGTAAATAATTTTTTGAGATTTCTGAATGAAAACCAGCGGACAGTTTTTTCCTCCACTAAGTTTTCAACCACAAAGAAGCACATTATAGAATTATTGAAAGAAAATAACATAGATTATGAACATTTTTTCATTTTCCATTTCTTGCAAACTAATAAAAAATAATTCTTATAAATGGCAGCAGCTGTTGTAAGTTCAGAAACACCCATGTTGAATTTATTTGATTATATGAAATAGAATAATTTAACACTATCTGATGATCAAATATATTTAGAATTATGGGTATCTTTGAAGGACAGGAAAGACATTGTGATTACACCAAATTTACTTATGTTTAAAGATTTGATTAAAGAAAGTGAGCAATTGAAGAATCCAATAGTTGAAATGAGAATGAGAAAGGCTGATCTTGTTGTATTCTTAAAGGAAAATGAGATAGAATTCGAATGAATAGATTACCATTCAAAACAGCAAATTTATCTGCATTTGCACACGAAGATGAAAAACATGTCTGCAGATAATTTATCTAAAAAAACATGACTATGGATAATTTTAAATGTGCAGTTATGTTGTTGAACAACTCAAAGGCTAAGGCAGTTAAAAAATATTACAATGAAGTAGGTGTAACTTAATCACTTACACCTTTTAATATGCAACCAAATACTATTTTCATTATAGAAGATCAGCTAGTAATTTTTTTGCAAAACTAATAAAAATTATTTCGAATAAGTGGCAGCTATTGCAACTACATCTAATTGAGTTGTCGCTAATTATGAATCAGCTATGTTGAATATATTTGATTTTATTCAGGAAAAGAATTATTAATTAATTTTTTTGTAGTTGTGTAAGTAGGCTGCTTAGGTTTTTATGTTGGCAACGCCACGTAGCGCTCTGTATGAAAATCACTAACTCTGATGTGTGCAGTCTGTGGCTGGTTGGCTATTGTACTGTTGGGCAGTTGGATGAGCACAAATAGACAATTTCCTTCACAGGAACTACATACATAATTTTTCAACGATTTGGTAGCTTTTTTGACAGAGTTAGTTTTTGTGATGCATTACTCTTGTGTTAATATCTGACTTAGGTATTAGACGTTTCCTATGTTTACTGTAATATTCTTTGTGCTTGAGCTTTGACATGTTTAGGTATTAGTCATTGCATTTGCTGCTGCTGTTTGTCAGGTGTGGTCCTACTGAATTTTACGTTGTGTTAATCAAGATTTACTACTGATTTATTTTTCTTGTTGCTGCACATTTGTTCATATTAGTTGTAATGTTGCATTTGCCTTGCTAATTTATATTTATTTCTGCTAGGTTTGCCAATTTGCATGTTTTTGTCATTGCTGTTTGTGTTAATTGTTTTGTGTTGTTCCATTACCTCGTCCCTTAGTTTATGCATCTGAGCTCAGTAGCTTTAAGTTGGCTGAAGAGAGGGTAGGCTATGTAACATAATGAGTTGCGATGAATTGGAAGAAATGCATTGAGAAGTTATATGAAAAAGTTTGTAAAAAAAAAGATACTGTACAATGAAGAATAATTGTTTTGAAAGAGGGTATGAATAGAATATAGAAAGCAGGTATAGACAGGACCTTTTTTGAATAACCGCAAAAGCAACAATCTAAATTGTGTCACACATTAGTAGCGTCATGATATAATAGTGTAGGTGTCAAAGAAACCAAATACTAAGTCATCTTTAATCTCACAGAAATTATTTCAAATAAAGAATGTCTTTTGAAGTAAACCAAAATGTTGCATTAAAATCTCATTACCAGTATATATTATAAGTATGTCAGCCTTATAGTCGTTACATAATCGTGCAGCTAACAAGCAAGAATGTACAAATAACAACACTGTGTCGTCTGTTCACTATATCAATGCACTCGTAGTTACTGTTTAAATAAGTTCTCTTGGTTCCCGACTGGATAGTTAACTTTAAACATTGTTGCATGTTAACAGTTTCTAAGTGTGACAAAGCGTACTAGTAACGTGAAGTGAAAAATTTTATATCAAAGACTAAGTTAAAAAGCAGATTATCTGTCTATTAACGGTTGTACATGTGAAATGTGGTGTAAATCTTTACTCTTCCTAGTACCCAGAGCTTCTTCTTCAACGCAATTATCAAGTGGTATACATCGGTAAAGAATGCTCAGATTTTTATCAAAGTCTTATTTGTCTGTGAGCCAGCCGGCGCACATGGCCGCCTGCGGTGCGAGTCATTGTCTGTTACCTTTGTTGTCGCGCGTCGTTACTGGGATTTGGAGATCTAACTTCTACAAATTCACCTTGTCGAGAGTCACTGCCCTGTTTGAATCCCGCCAGTTCTGCTGAAATTCAGGTATGTCGTTACGATTATATCGTGTGTCGTGATGTCGGTAGATTCCATAATTTCTTTCTTGTCGGTCACATGGTGGAGAATTTCTCCTTGAATCGTAACTGCGAGCTGAACTGTTGCGTCTGAAGTTATTCTGTCTCCTTTGATAATTGTTCTGGTTCCCATATTTCTCTGTCATATTCATTACTACAGACATGCGATGTTTCTCTGAACTATTATTCTGCCACCTGTTGTCATACTGGTGCTGTCTGTTTTGGTCACGATTTGCGTTGTAAGAATAGCCTTGACGTGTCCAGTTATTATTTCTGTCAGCACGGAATTGTGACGGATGTGACCTATAACTGTTGTGTTCCTGTTTTGGCGTCCCGCGATTATTGTCAATTTCCAATTCTTGTAACAATCTCTGAAAAGCTTCAATGTCGTCTTTGCAACGTCCTGCCAAAATAATATGTCGTAAATGTTCATGCAATTTGATTAAGCAAATGCGGATGAGTTCTTAGGGGCTGTATGGGTTTGAAAGATACTGACTCTTATGCAAGATGTCTTCAAAATATTTCACAAGACTGGAAAATTCAGATTGTTCGAAATGTTTCATCATTATGATGCTGTGTTTTACTCGGTCTTGTGTGGATTGAGACCAATATGCTGAGAGTAAGTTATCATAAACTTCTCCTTCACTGTGCCAATCGTGAATGACCGATCGCATTCTTACAGCTGGTTCATTCTCTAAATAGCCACACAAATTCTAATCTGTGCTTTAATGACCAGTTGCGAGGAAAACAACGAGAGAATTGATGAAGCGATGCTTCTGGATGAATGTCGTTGCCAGAATTCTTAAATGATTTGAATTTATGTGTAGTAATTAACAGCTTATAGTCAAAATCATCATTTCGGCGAGTCGCCTATCGGTCATTGTTACTTCGTTTCGGCGGTTCCATCTCAAAATTCGGTGTACCTTGCCATTTTCTTTCATAATTTCCGAAGTGCCCTGTGTTATTATTTTGTGGCTGTGCCGTATTTCTATGTCCCTCTTCCAGTATTTGAGCGCGAGTGTCTTCTGAAATATGTAATTCTTGTATTACCGGTGTCAACTGCTCTTGTACTTCACGGATTTCTCTTTGGAACTGTGTATTGATTTGATTTTGATTTTGTTTGAATTTTCTAATTTGTTCATACTCTTCTGTGTCAGTGAAGGCTACGGGTCTTGTGTCATTCAGATCATCATCTACCTTTGTAGATACGTTAGTGAACTGATCCGAAAGTTCGGCTACTTTCTCCGACAGTGAACAGATTTCCTCATTGTGTTTTTCTGAACCAAGTTTCAGAATGTCCATTTGTGTTGAAATCGTATCTACTGTGTCCTTTGAGTTTTCCTGAGTTTTTGCAAGTTGCGTAACCGATTCGGTAGATGCAACTGAGTCAATTGTAGCTTGCAAGGTGACGTGATTTTCATTAACAACAGTTTGCAGTTCTCGTATGGCTGCTTCGTGGTTCTGTAATGCATTTTCATGACGAGAAAAAATAGGTTGGAAATGCTCACAAATTTTTGTTTTTATGTCATTACAGACTTTTTGACATTTCGATTTTAAGTAACTCAGCAATTAAACCTTCAAGTGTTTGTTCAAGAGTGGTGTCTAACTTTTGAAGATTTTGTTCCATTCTGTATAACTTTTGAAGACTTAGTTGGATTTAGTGTCGAGGTCTATTGTGGTGGCCAGTCTGTGGATGGTTTTTAAGGCGGTTTTCCATCTGCGTACACCACCATTACTCTACCGCGCAAACATTGGGGCTACACTCGCCTGGTGTGAGACGTTCCCGGGGGTCCACTGGAGGCCGAACCGCGCAATAGCTCTGGGTTCGGTGTGGGTCGGCGGTGGGGTTAGTGGACTACTGTAGCCTGTTGTAGGGCTGTGAACCACTGGGGGCTACGACGGGGACGAAGCCTCTCCGTCGTTTCTAGGCCCCCAGTTCAATACAATACCATACAATACAATCATATCCCAATTTATAAACCATTCACATGGAAATGAGTGACATGTCTTCTACATTTCTTCTTTGTATTAATTATAATCTCCGTGTCAGTCTCGTGGGAAACAATTTTGTCTTCTATGATTAGGTAAATGAAAAACTGTTGAAAAATCAAATAATTGTACAGAAGTAACTAAAAATAATTTATTATTGTCGTTTTCTCAGTATTGACACATATTTCACACACAGTAAAGAAATAAATACAACATAATAATCAGTCTTCCACTCTCGGCTTATTTACATAAATACACATAAATTACTTATTTACATAAATACTCATAAATTACTTAATACTATAGTGATGAGGTTAAGCTGAATTGGGCTACATCCTGTTACTGAGTCGAAGTTGTATGCCGCTAATGGGCATCATGACGAAGGAGAAAGGATTGAACTCCATGGGCACCACAGTTTGGTCACAGCGCTGCACCTCATACCTGGACACCAGGTAGGCCAGTCCGATCTTGGTCTGCAGCAAACCCAGCCGCATGCCTGAAACACCCAACCAACAATTCAGTTCATGAAAGCCACTGCAGCACTGTTGTGACTGTAAAGCGTGCTTGATCCAACTTCATTCGTAAATATCCATGGCGCAAGTGCCTGACGTTGTTTCACAGGGTGCGATCAGGCAGAGGTTCAAACGACGACAAATAATTGTGCAGAAAACACCGTATTATTAATGTGTTCACTTATTGACATTATATGGAGAATGGAAATGGGTTTAAATATAAGGGGTAGTCAAATGAAAACACGGCAGATGGAAAATAGTAAGTAAGTTCTTTATTGGTCGGCTGATTTGGGGAAGAGGACCAAACAACGAGGACATCGGTCCCACAGGATTAGGAAAGGAGGGGGAAGGAAGTCGGCCCCGCTTTTCAAAGAAATCATTCGAAAATTTGCCAGCAATGATTTAGGGAAATCACAAAAACCTATTTCATGATGGCCGGACGTGGGTTTGAACCGTCATCCTCCAGAATGCGAGTAGAGTGTGAAACTCTTTATTAGTTAAAAAGAAATCGCCATAAACAGTTAATAAATTTTACCCGTTGCAAAATAAGGCGGTCTTCATGGAAAAATGTTTCCGGTTGCCTACGGAGCCATGATTGTACCCAGGTATGCAGCTCTTCATCAGAAGCAAATTGTCGTCCATAAACGTTTTTCTTCTTCAGGGCCATATATGCCAAGAATGTTCCGCCTGCGCTGCAGAAGTGTCGCTGGGAAGCCCGTAGACATCCTCCTTACAGTCCCCATCTTTTCCTACGCTATTTTCGTACTTCTAGAGCTATGAAGAAAGACAGTCGTGGCCATCGGTTTGCTTCGGAGAAAGAGGTGCACATCTGGGTATTATCGTGTTTCCGAAGGCCGCAATAAACATTTTCCCATGAAGGCGTTGACAGCCCTGTCTCATAGTGGAATGAATGTACGTATTAACAGTTATGGCGGTTGCTTTCGAAATAATAAACAGCATACTTTTATTTCTTCCATCTATCCCGTATTCATTTGACTGTCCCTTATACGAATAGTACCACGGAGGCTTAGTTCCTGGTGAAAAACGTGAATAACTGTGCAGAAAGAGAAACTATAAACTGTTTTAGTATCAATCCTAATTTCATAACTATTCACATGGAAATGAGAGACATATGCTCTACATTTGTTCTTTGCATTAATAATATTCTCCATGTCAGAATTTATTCAGTTACGTTAGCGGAAAGAAGGTCACGGGCAGAATTCCAAATGTAATGTAATTCAATATTTTTCTACTTCGACAAAGTGCATCACTTTGATATGATAAGTGAGAATTTCACAACTACGATTTTTTTGTAGCTTCACAATACTCCCTTCTATTTGCAGGTGGATGGTTTTTGGCTATTAGTGCTTCATAACATCCCAACAGTATGGACGTGATGAAATGCTGAAATGCTTCACCAAGGTTCTAGAATACCACTTGTAAACATAGTTAGAAAGAATACACTGAGATGACAAAAGTCATGGTACACCTCTTAATTTCATGTCGGACCTTCTTTTGCCCGACGCCGTGCAGAAGCTCGACGTTGCATGGACTCAACAAGTAGTTGGAAGTCCCCTGCATAAATACTGAGCCATTCTGCCCCTGTAGCCGTCCATAATTGCAAAAGTGCCGCTGGTGCAGGATTTATCGGACGAACTGACCTCCAGAATATACCAATAAATTTTCGGTGGGATTCGTGTCGGGTACTACGTGTGCCTAAATCATTTGCTGCAACTGTCATGAATATTCTTCAAAATAGTCGCCAATAATTGTGACCCAGTGGCATGCCACATTGCCACCCACAAAAATAACGTCGTTGTTTGGGAATATGACATCCATGAATGGATGCAAATGGCCTCCAAGTAGCCGAAGATCCAGACGACCCAATCCATTCCATATCAACAGAGCCCCCACAGTTATGGAGACACCAGCTCGCCTTATTGACAGCTTACATCCATGGGTCTGTGCTATACTCGAACCCTAAACTGAAGCTGCAATCTGGACTCATGTGACAAGGCCACGGTTTTACCGTCGACTAGGGTCCAAGCGATATGGGTACGAGCCGAGGAGAGGCGCCGCAGGCGATGTCGTGCTGTTAGCAAAGGCACACGCGTCGGTCGTCTGCTTCCAAAGACCACTGACGCCAAACTTCAGTGCATTGTCTTAACGGACACTTTCTGTGTACGTCCAACATTCATTTCTGCTATTATTTTAAGCAGTGTGGCAATCGACCACTGCGCTGTCCGTGGTGAGAGTTAATGCCTGAAATTTGTTACTCTCGGTACGCTCTTGACACTATGAATCGTGGAATACTGAATCTCCTAAAGGCTTCCGAAATGGAATGTCCCCTGCATCTAGCTGCAACTACCATTCCGCGTTAAAAATCTGTTAATACCCGACCTGCCGCCATAGTCACGCCAAACACCTTTTCACGTGAATCACTTGAATAAAACTGACAGTTTCGCCACATCCACTGCCCTTGTATTGTGTAAGGGATACTACAGTCATCTGTATATCTTCATACCGCTGTCCCACGACGTTTGTTACCTCAGTTTATATACCGATACGACAGTGTTCGGACTTACCTATGCAGTTTCGTGGCCCTTCTCCAAAAGGAAGGTATACGTAGGGATGCCTCTCTGCCTTCTCTTCCTCAGAGAACCTCTCAGGATTGAAGCTTTGAGGTTCTGGGAAATACTGGGGATCGTTGTGAAGACCGTAGACCGGGACGAAAACAGTCGCTCCCTCTTCAAACTCAGGCCCGCCATCGGGGAACTTGTAGCGGCGAGTGCACTTCCGTGCCAGAATCGCCCCCGGTGGATACATTCTCAGCGTTTCTGTAAGATAAAACGCGTGTAACTGATTAACAATCATGTTTCGTTTCGCCAGCACGAGTGGCTGGCATTGTCAAAGCTTCACCCTCCAATGCCGAAGAACCCGAGACAGAAGCCAATAGGCAGTTTGTCAACAAGTGGCCGCGAAAGCCTTAACGATTATGAATCATGTTTTGACTTATTATGCTACCTGCAGGTAATAACTGACTAGCGCCCAAGAGAAACTCTAGTATGCAGGAACTTAACATTGACTACTAATGACATCAGCAACGCACAGGAGATATGGTCATGACATTAGGTACGAAATTTCAAATCGAGTTATGCGTCAAATATGTTATAGTACGGAAGTGGAACCTGGGCGATAAATGGTTTAGACAAAAAGAGAATAGAAGCTTTCGAAATGTGGTGCTACAGAAGAATGCTGAAGATTAGATGGGTAGATCACATAACTAATGAGGAGGTATTGACTAGAATTGGGGAGAAGAGAAGTTTGTTGCACAACATGATTAGAAGAAGGAATCGGTTGGTCAGACATATTCTGAGGCATCAAGGGATCACCAGTTTTGTATTGAAGGGCAGCGCGGAGGGTAAAAATCGTGGAGGGAGACCAATAAATGAATACACTAAACAGATTCAGAAGGATGTAGGTTGCAGTAAGTACTGGGAGATCACATAACTAATGAGAAGGTATTGACTAGAATTGGGGAGAAGAGAAATTTGTTGCACAACATGATTAGAAGAAGGAATCGGTTGGTCAGACATATTCTGAGGCATCAAGGGATCACCAGTTTTGTATTGAAGGGCAGCGCGGAGGGTAAAAATCGTGGAGGGAGACCAATAAATGAATACACTAAACAGATTCAGAAGGGTGTAGGTTGCAGTAAGTACTGGGAGATGAAGCTTGCACAGGACAGAGTAGCATGGAGAGCTGCATAAAACCAGTCTCAGGACTGAGGACCACAACGACAACATGTCATAGTAGAACTACTGAATGGGTGAGGAGTTGAAGATGGGTAAACTGCAGTCAAAACATTTAGACTCTACGAGAGATGGCAGCACAAAAATCGGATGTGCTCTGATTGCAATTAGCACATCCGAACTAACACGGAGTTACGATTCTTAATTTTTCACTCAAGGAGTTCACGTGTTCCTATATATTACGTAGGACGATGATGAGCTGATGGCCATGTAAATAAACAGGAGTGTCAAATTACAATTTACACAATGAACATTACAGAACGAACACAGAAGCATAGATTACGTTAGTAAGAATGCATGAAACTCCGAACTAAGACTAATGGCAGCATATTGCATTAGTCCTACACTGATTGTATAAGAGCTACAAGAAATAGTATGTTAAGTATACCCATACCTCTAAGAGGAAGAGCACGGTAGACACAATATCAAACTTTCTTTAAATAAGCGGTGTGACAAAGTGTCTCCTTACAACACCGCACATGAGTTCTGTTCCAGTGTATCTGAGACAAAGATCTCTCGAGGAAGTAACGATTCAAAAATTTTTTCGCAAGCCAAAATATACAACATGGAATGAATAGAATTTCAGAGCCTCACCTGATACTACTTTGTCGAGATACGACATCTCGGAAATGGCCTCGTACGTCAGCTGTCCGTTGTTCCTCTCCATCGTGGCGTCCACTTCCTCCTGTAGACGCCTCTGCACGTCCGGGTTGAGGGCCAACTCGTACAGCGCGAAGCTCATCGTCGTCGACGACGTCTCGAAGCCCGCCAGGAAGAACACGAAAGCCTGTGCGGCCACCTCGTCTATAGACAACTCTGTAAGCCAGAGAAAGTGCCCTCTTAGCACAGTACCATGTAACCGAAGTTTGTCTGCCAGTCATACTGCTAATTCTGCAGGAAATTATGTTTGATTTTCCCGTTACTAGGCTAGAACTCACTGCCCCCTGTACTGAGCAAGTGAAAAATTATGATACGATTAGAGCACATATCTAATTGTGGAAAGAATCAACAACAATAAAAGCAAAAACTTATGTGTATGGAAAAGATTGTTAACTGGAAATAATGATTGAAACGAGAACTTAGCTTTCACCAGTCAGACTTTATTACATTTTTACTACCCATTTAAGAGGTTTAAACCTCCGCCATCGGGTGGATTCATGTGAATTAATGCTACAATTATGTGTTACGTTTACAGCTTCGGAGTAACTTGTGGCGCAGGCTCTAGTGGTCACAGACTCGTTTTCCTCTCGTGAACGTGATGCTGCATATGATGCAGCACGACGAAAACAGCAGGTGGTGACCACTGGAAGCAGTAACACAAATTACCCCAACGTCATATACACAACACATTCGCGTCATATTAGCGGCAATCAAAAAGTTCCCTTTGGAAGGTCGCACAGTCCAGAATCGGCATGATAGTTAGGCAAGATTGCCGTGAGTACTGAGGCAATCATCCCAGCTAAACATGAGGTTTTGTTTTTCCTTTATTGAATTTCGGTTCAACGATTACTATGCTGCTCTTCAGCCTACACAATTTTTAAAACATAAGAAGATAAGAAAGAATACAAGCAGGTGGTAAAACGGTGACTTAAACTGTAAAACGGTGGAAAAATGTTGAAAGTTAAAAAATAAAACAAAGGGTGGTCGATGTTAATAAAATACACAGGAAGCAGACAGGTAAAATAGTAGACAGACAATTAAAAACAAGGTGACAGTCTGGTTTCCGTTTATGAGAGATATAAAATTCACACCCAGCGACAGTATGATGTTCGTTCGCAACATTTCGTAAAAGATGAACAACACTTAACAATCACTGGAAACACTGCACTAAAAAGTCGACACGAAGATGACACACCACAGCCAGGGGCAGTTGGGGGCGGGGGGGACATGACAGATGAGGGGAAAAAAGGGGGGGGGAAACGAAAGGGGAGGGAACGGACGGAGGGAGAGCACTGATAAAGGGGGGGGGGGGCAGGGCAGATGCGAGAGGGAATGGGGAAAGGCAGAGGAGGGAAATGTAAAAGAATTCTGGGGAGAGAAGGGAAGCAGAGATAGGGTGGGCAGGGAAAAAACTGGGTGGAAGGGGGGGCGAGAGGGAGCACAGAAAAACGACAGAGGATGGGAGGGAGAGGTGAGGATCAGTTGATAGGAGGGATAAATGGAGGGAGAGATGGTATCATCCAGGAGGGGGAATTGATGGAAGCCACCTTGGGAAAGGAAATGAGGGATGTAGAGATGGAGGGTGGGGGAACACAACAGTGATGGCACAGCAGAGGGCGGGGATGTGGGGATGCGGGGATGAGGAGGATCAAGGCATCAGGAGGTGAAGAGTATGCAGATAGGAGCAGATGGGGGAAAGGAATCAGGTCGTAGAGGATCAGCGTGGAGGACAGGAGGTGTATATGGAAGGCGAGGTGAAGTACATGGCGCTGAAGGATCTTGAGGGACTTATAGAACTTTTTGGGGAGGGGGGGGGGGGGCTTATATTCAGGCAGGGCCGGCATAACAGTGGATGGGATGGATTAAGGATTTGTAGGTGTGGAGGATGGTAGAGGAGTTCAACCCCCATGTCTGGCCAGAGAGGAGTTTGAGGAGTCAGAGGTGGTTATGGGCTTTGGATTGGATAGAGCGCAGATAAGGGATCCAGGTGAGGTGACAGTCAATAGTGAGGCCAAGGTAGGTGAGGGTGGGGGAACACATCAGGTTGCAGATTGCAGATTTATGTTTGGTAAGACATTATGCCCTGCTACAGGAAGAAGTAGTAAAGTGCCTGTAGCAAATCTTCGACTCACAATAAACGTCGACCCTTCACGGTTCTTTTCAAGGCACTGAAGGTTGATAATCACCTTGGGAAAGATCAGGACTAGAGGCGGTTGCCTTAGTGACTCCCACTTGTCCGTAACGGATGAGACCGACCTCCCAGAATGGCTGGTGTCATGTGACGTAACGAACTGCAACCAGCACGAAACTTGGCGCACCATTCCACATCAGCGGTTTTCGAAAAACATGCTGCCCCATAAACATTCTTCGTTCTTCGACGCATGTGTACCGATGATTTTACTTTGGCAGCCAAGAAAGGAATAACAGCACGTTGGTCCTATTTGGAAGCATTTGGTAATAAGGTTGCCATACTTTAAGGTCCCGCATTTATCGTATGCATGTGGGAAAGACAAAAATGCCACACTAATTCCTTGCCTACATGTCGGCGCTAAGTTATCGATCCAGTTGGATTAGCGAAGGATGGGGAAGGAACTCGGCCGTACCCTTTCAAAGGAACCATCCCATCATTTGCCTGATGCGATTTAGAGAACTCACTGCAAACCTAAATCGGGATGGCTGGACGAGGATTTGAACCATCGTCCATCCGAATGCGAGTCCAGTGTGGTAACCACTGCGCCACCTCATTTTGATCGCCTTTTATATTATCCACACATATCTACGTGATGATGGAGAATTCATTCGCGGAAACGGGTAGTAGAAATAAAATAAAAGGTGACTGCTGTTATTTCAGTCGTTATGTATACCATTCACGGTAAAACCAAACCTCAATTGTACCCATTTAAAGCTAATCTGCGGATAAATTATTCATTTCGAAACGTAATACTTTTCTTCGTGCAATATGATGCAGCGAGTGCACTTAGTTTACGTTTCTGGAGAAATCGCAACCGGCATTCTTCATTACGATCGTAGTATGCCAGGTAAGATCAATGTTTGGTTGATTACTTATACCCGGCTATAAAAATGCCCTGTCTCTGGCTACTTCTGCGGCACATGAACGTGGAGTGTTAACATCCTTCCTTCAGAAGGACAAAATGAGTCACCATCGGAGAACTATATACCCTAGTTATACCTTCTCTTGAATGGTACATTAAAGTAAGTGTCTTATAAGATATTCACTGAAACTGGAGTAATCACCAAGCAAATTTTAGAATCATAGTCGACATTAGATCTGATAAAAAAGAAACATGGAATAGAAGAGAGACTTGGGTTAAAACAAAAAAAAACATTTACCTAACGGGAAAGTACTGCTTCAGCGCCACCGAAAAAAAAGGTGCCTGAGACATATAAAAGATGAAGCCCGAGTTTCATCCATTTCATCCAGTACCACAAGTGAATAGAGTTTAGAAGACACTAGGTATAATGGTTAACTCTGAAAAGAGGGCAGAAGAGCGTTGAGTATCGTAACAAAACATAATAATGTGACAAGCAACTGAATGTCAAATTAAAATGCTTAAAGAGTTGACGATCTGGCTGACTTGACGTAATAAATATTCCAAAAAATGGTTCAAATGGATCTGAGCAGAATGAGACTTAACATCTGAGGTCATCAGTCGCCTATAACTTAGAACTACTTAAACCTAACTAACCTAAGGACATCACACACATCCATGCCTGAATCAGGATTCGAACCTGCGACCGTAGCGGCCGCGAGGTTCCTGACTGAATCGCTTCGAATCGCTCGGTCACAGTGGCCGGCAATAAACATTCCGATGGCGTGGTCTAATTACCCTCATCATAGTTGAGGAATTTGTTTGTTAATGAGAATGAGAAAAATGGTAACTGCAGACGCAACCCTGAAACGAATACTTTATTTACAACATGAAATGTACTTTCTCAAGTAAGTATCAACACGGGTAAACTGACAAGTCAGTGATTTATCAACAGTTACTTCCGAAATATGTTCCCTGAATAGTTACTGCCCTTCTTCCTTGTCACGCAATACGTCAGTTATGTTAAGGTGCCCTAACTTACTCCAATTGTCGGTGTCCTTGGCACCGTCCTTGATTGTCTTCGTCTTTTCGTCATCGATGAAGCCCTTGTTCTTCAGCTGTACCAGCAGGTGCATGAAGTCGTTTCGCGTTACGTTGTACTTCTCTCTGTACTCCACTGTCTCTCTGACCATGTTTCGGAAGAATGCGGACACTTCTTCGGTTCCGGCACCAACTCTGTGGGTAATACTGAGAGTTACACAGACGAAACACAGAATGCGCTATGGAGCAACGGCTGACATAATGGGAAGATCTTTCACCTGAGTGCCCTGGCGACAGTCGGAACAAAGGCGTGCATGAACCGGGCGATCCTGAACTTGAGCGATGGTTCGAACGCCTTGCGCCCCCACTGTCGGAACTCAGCCTCCGGGTTCCTCTGGCAGTTGCACTCGACGCCGAAAGCGACGGATGCGATGATGTCCGTGGCGTACCTGGCGGACACCTCCCGCATCTCCACCACCGCCCCACGGGTCGCTGGATCTGCCAGCACCTCCAACATCTCACGGCCGCAGTCCTGCATCGTCTAAAGAGATAATCACAGATCAGTAAGCTGAGTATTAAAGAAAAGTAGAAAAGTATAGTTTCCCACATTTAATTTTTCGTTCCACTAAAGGAATGACAGCGTGTGAAAATCTAATGAAACAAATAATAATAATAAGCGTTCCGCCTTCAGGCCACGAGTGGCCTACCGGGACCGTCCGACCGCCGTGTCATCCTCAGTGGAGGGTGCGGATAGGAGGGGCGTGGGGTCAGGACACCGCTCTCCCAGCCGTTTGATGGTATTCTTGACCGAAGCCGCTATTATTCAGTCGAGCAGTTCACCAGTTGGCATCATGAGGCTGAGTGCACCCCGAAAAATGGCAACAGCGCATGGTGGCCTGGATGGTCACCCATCCAAATGCCGACCACGCCCGACAGCGCTGAACTTCGGTTATGTCACTGGAACCGGTGTATCCACTGCGGCAAGCCCATTGCCCATAATGAAACAAAGGCAAGTGTAAATAATGTTGCAACTGTACGAAACTGTATGACATTAGCATGTTGTTGGGACGGAAAAGAATACTTTGCCACATAAAGTGCACCAGTAACAACTCAGAGGTAGGACAGATTTAGGAAGCTCATACCACAGGTTAACTGGACCGTTCGAGCAGTCACAGAATGGGATCGTGTGCAATATTGTTAATGGTTGATGATATTGATTATTATGATTATTTTAGGAAAGTATTGGTTAAAAGGCTGATACTGTCTCTTAGGCGAGGACAGTCTTCCGTGATTTAGCTAGACTTTTGATCTCTATTTCTGTCTGAATGTTCAGATTAAAGTGAAAGAAGTGGACACTAGGCTCCAGCTGATAGGATGAATGAGGAACTGAAGTCTTACTCAGTCTCATCCTCGATACAGTACCAATCTTTCATTTCGTTGTCTTCGAAGGTAATCTGGATTTGCAGCTTCCGTTTAGTATTCCAAGCTATTTATCCCAGTTCACCAACTGTAGAAATAATAACAATACAGGAAGCGGAATGTAATCTTATCCTACACTCGAAATGCACTCGATTATACCCTCAAAAGGTTCCTGTCCCTGATGTTTCGAATATTGGCGTATAAAACCGAATGTAGCTATTCATATTACTGTATTTCCTGCCATTTCAAGCAGCTTGCTCTTCTAGCCCCAATGCAGTGATCAGGATATGCGCATGTTATAGGATCTTAGTTGAAACATTTGCGGACTAACCGTCCAAGTCATAATCTGCGCTGGATACTCCAATATTTATCGCTCTCTACAAAATCTGGGCATGCATTCGGTGAGTGGCTGATACCATTTCTTATATGTAGCATTTGTGTTTTCAGATCGTCAGAGAGTAGTTCTTTGCTGCGATGTTGAAGACCACAAGGAACGCCATGTCCCTCACGGCAACAAAGTGCCACGGCATGTACTGTACAGAAAACGAAAGTCTAATCGTTAGTGAGTCTTTCTTCTGGAGCCAGAGTTTTTCACCACAATTAATTCGCACCATCATTTACAGTGATTTAACACATAAGAAGGTACATTACCTCACTGGCTCTTTGCTGCAATTTTACCAACGTCTCTTGATGTTGACTAGTACCAGGTTTTAGAAGATTGGAAGACGCAACTAGATGTGTGCATGTCGGCTATGTTTCAACTTTTCATGATACTAACGCGAGGAGTGACGATTAGTTGTTGTTGGGAATAGGTGTAAGGTTTACGTCATATACAGTGCTCAGCAACTACTGACCTGACACATCATTTTCAGCTTTCCCGACGTAAACGTGGGCGTCATCTTGGCCCGCATCCTCTTCCATTTGGCGCCGTTCATGAAGAACAGGTTGTGATTCAGCGGTTCTTGTTCGTTGTGGGGGACACCTCTGTCGCGGAACGAATCAAAGTCCTTGACCAGCAGCAGCCGGATGAAGTCCGGATCCCTCAGGACCAGTGTTGGTATACCGAACTGGTACATTCCCACGTACCTCTCACCTGCAGTACAGGAAAGACAGCAATCAGCAATTATATATGGAACGTGAGAAAGTGATAAAAAAAGTACCGCGCAGAATAATGATTGGAAAACTTCAAAGTGTTCTGATAGATCCGACATTGGCCCTGAAAACCTCCGAAAATTTGTCAATGGAGCCGACGTTCACCCTGCACATGCTACTGCGTCTCTGATACTGCAGCTGAAACTGACTGGGTAACCATCGTCACTTTCAATTGGAAAGAAACGGAGCCTGTAAATCTAATCGCCGCTTACGTTGATCAGCGAAATTAAATTAGATATACTTTTTGCTCCAATAGATGCACGGTGAGGAGAAATTCCAGAATGTAGAACATGTCAGGAAACACAAACACCTAATAAATATTTACATTGAAAAACAGATTCACTAATATTCCTTCCAGATATCCCTAGTGAAATGCTCCTTATGAATGTGAAATAAGTCAAAAAATCCGAAATATAATTTCATTTAAAAGATAATAACAAACTTGTCACAAAACATGTAAATGTGTATGATAATTCTCAGGTTATTGGGATTTGTAAGAACGAATATAAAAATCATTTTGTAACACTTATTTACAATGGTCGCATTACAGCACTGAATTTGTACAGAAGTTAGATTGTACGCAGTACTCGCATTATTTGATATTATTAGTAACATATACACATCATTCGGTTCTGCTAAAAAATTCATCATTGGACTAGAAGGAGTCGGTCACCAGTAAATCCTCCTGTTAAACTGAACTTTATCAGCAATTAAACTCCTTATGGCTACTGACAATTTATTGAAAATGTGTGATTATGAATAATGGACAACTTTCTGGACCAAATTAAGAGACTGAAACTCTTTGTAGAGATTATGCTTATTTACTGTAGCAGAAGTTAGTACCCCTAGTTCTCTAAACAGACCCCCGTAGGACTATCTTGAGTTCACAGCACAGTAATTCTTATTACACGTTTTTTGTGTTGTAAAGCTTGAGAGTTGGCAATACTCTCATAGGATGTAAAGGTTGGTCGCGCGCATAAACAAGCTCTGGAATCTAAGATATTGTTGTCGCGCCTCGCAGCGCACGGATTAATTAGTGGCAGTTTTGAAGCCAGTGTAGGAGCCCGCCTGCTGTGGTTGCGCACGTGTGTTGGGCGAGGGGACATCGCCGAGCTGCCGTACTGCCGTGTCCGCCAGCAGCAACACAGGATTTGGTATTGAGTTGATATTTTTTATAATTTGCAGCGCGCTTATTTATTTAAAGAAAAGGGTTTGTGTATGTGCGTAGCAGCAGACGGTAATTTTGATAATGATAGGAGTTGAATTCTTAAGGTAAACCATTGTTAGATTAAGTATTAATTTTTGTCATTGATTTCTTTTGTAACTGTCAGGGAATTGTTTCACTATGTATTCAAATGAGAATTATTTCTGTCTGTCTCAAGATTTTTATTAATTTGTAATATTGCTTTAATGCAACTGGAGGCAGATTTACAAACGAAGTGATTGTTCAAAGAGCTCCTAGCGTTTTGTTAACTGAATGAGAAAGAATCGCTTTCAGAATATAGTTTTCTTGTTTGGGTTATCATTTATCGAGTTTATATTTGACCAAACACTTTCTCTTGAATTATACGTAGCTGTAGTAAGCAGCAGCAGTCGCAGTAACAGCAGGAGCCGCCATACAGAACATGCATTGCACTCAGCGTGAATAATAGGTTTTGTAATGTTTTTGTTAAATAATGGAATGCAGCAGACCAAGCAGTGGCTGCAGAAAGACCAAGTAAGTTATTTGTAGCGCACGGGACCAATAATAAAAAAAAAATAAAGTTTAGGCGATCTCTGAAATAGTAAAGTTAACAGAAGTACAAGCACGAGATTTTTAATAGAAAACAAGAGATAAGGACATATAGAGCTAGCGACTTTCAAGCTTTAGCATGACTTGATAAGTTATCGCAAAAAAATAACCCCACATGAGATCATAGAGTGAAAGTAGGCAACGCATGCTAGCCTTTTTATTTTAATCCACTTTCGTCTGACAATGTTCAAACTGCAAACAGAGGTTTCTTTAGGCATTTCAGCAGGTGTGTAACATTCTCCTCCAGTTGAAATTATTATCGAACTATAATCGCAAGAATTTAACACTATTGTCATATTTTAGGCATATAGCGGCGGGAAACATCTTACAAATTCTCAATTGCATTCGGTGTCTTTTCAAAGTTTAATGACAAATAACTGGATAGTAACAAATTATTAATGTCCGTGAAAATTTCATTAATCAATATTTCTAGGACTATACTAAATTTTCTGCGTATCATAATGTTTGTATTATTCCCAAATGAAACAAACTTGACATTGGGTAAGGTTATTGATGAAAAGTCATTGATATACATTAGAAAAATATGGTTCTTAATTTAGAAGCTCCTGGCATGCCACACGTAATTAGTTTCCAGGTGAATGATAGCTTAATACAGGTCTCTTTCGTATTGACACCCTTTGTGTGTTGTCAAAGACGTAGGCGTTTTCTGTTGCACAGTAATATTCTAATTTACTTATGAGGATAAAACGATTTATACAGTCAAATAACTTCTTCAAATCCTAAAACATACCAGTAACCTGTTCGGTATTCGACAGCCACTCTGATTTATTTTGTATCGGTGAGCGGCTGCATGTCAAAAACACGTGGTTGTTTAAACTGTCTGGAGTCATCCCACTTCTCATTATTTTCAGCCCCTGGTAATTCAGTATGTTGACCAGGCTGTATATACCACTTGTCCTCCACCATGAGTTTTGACAAGGCGTTCCGTCTCGCCGGTACAGACCAGCTTACAATCACAATTAAGGTGGTATATTCGTGGTGTGTGAAGCTTACCTACAGTGTATTTAGTGAGACACAAGCAAGCTCTTACTTTGTACGTGGGGTGAGAGTAGAGTGGGCCTAACCTTTGAACTGGTTGTAGATGTCCTGTACTACGAACTCGAGGCGTGTCTGCCCCAGGAAGCTCCGCCTGAGGTTACCGAACGGGATCTGCGGCTCCGCCTGCGGCACGCCCCGCCTGCTCCAGTAGGTGAAGCGGCGCGAAAACCAGGCGTAGGCGGCGGACGCTGCCACCAGCAACACGGCCAGCAGGTCATTCAGCCAACAGCCCAACAGCGGCTCCATGCTGACGGCGATGCACAGTAGCGAATCCACCTGCTAGCTCTCACTGCAAGCTGCCAACGCGCTGCAACAAAAGGGATCTGCAATGAAGATAGCCGGGAAAGCATAATTGTGGACGATAAGGAGCATTTTACTTTTTTGTGCACCGTATAAACTTCTGAGGAAATATGATCAGAAATAAAGACAGCTAAACAGTTAATTTTATGAATCCTCATTTGGAAACGTCCTGGATGTGCACAGGCTTTTAGTATTCTCTAGAAAAGCAGTTAACATTACTATTAGAAACTGTCAGTGGCTGACTGAACTATGTTAGATGGTTCGGGATTTCCGCTTGGATCGATTGACTGGTTTGTCTTCATAAAATGTCTTTGACGGAATGGAGGAGGCGTGAGAGGCTAGAGAGAGAAAGAGAGCGCTCGCGGACGAGGGTGGCAAGTAGCGCTGCGTTCGCAGAAGTTTGCAGGTGTAACGCTAGCGAGAGGACGTGCTTTGGTGAGGCTGCTGGGAGCAAAGGAGCGTGCGTGTATGAAGGTAATCACATTCACTGACTTCCGCTAGTTCTAAGGAGGAAGACGGAACGCCATGGTAGCCATCTTGTAAAGAATGATGGAGTGTCGCTTTTGGAACTTTTCATCATTGAAAACGAGAGGTGAGATGAAGTGATCTTGCCTAGGACCTCGAAGAACTGTGTTGTGAAACTGATCTCCTAATAGATGGAGAAATACTGACAACCTAGGTAAAGAATAAATTACTTTGGTGGAAATAAGATGCGAACTGTAACCTTCTGTATTCGTCGAGAAGGACTTGTTCTGGTAGTGAGATCTGAGAAGTGTGGTACGAGTATTACAAAGGCCCGACCGGTCAGAGGGGTGGGTAGATGTTAAGCAACTTTCAAAAATGGCTCTGAGCACTATGGGACTTAACATCTATGGTCATCAGTCCCCTAGAACTTAGAACTACTTAAACCGAACTAACCTAAGGACATCACACAACACCCAGTCATCACGAGGCAGAGAAAAATACCTGACCCCGCCGGGAATCGAACCCGGGAACCCGGGCGTGGGAAGGGAGAACGCCACCGCACGACCACGAGCTGCGGACTTTAAGAAAATTTAAGGAAGGTTAATTTGTACATGCTACTTTCAGAAAAAGTTGTCTTCTCTGTTATTGTAACATCACACTGTGTACGGTTCTATAGTGTTCTGACATTTTTATTGTTTGAGGACTGTGTGTATTTGCACAGTGTAGTAATTACCAGAAATAGTGGACAACTCTCAAATTAGTATGTTAGTAACTGTTCTTGGTAAATTGAATTTCATGAGTTGAATGTCTTTTGGTTAACTACCTGTAAGTAATCCGCCGAGAACTTAAGCTGATCATTTTCTGTGTGAGCTTCGGTTAAAATATTTATCAATCACTCTCATAAATGCTTTTGGCAGACTGATTTAACTCTTGGAAATTTAATGGCAGGTGTCATCTGGAATTGTTAGTTTATAGGTTATTGTAAAGGAACTGTCTTTTAGTATTGTCTGACCTTATTTAATTTGAACTTACGGGATTGAAATTCAATTTTGTTCAATGGAGGTTGCTTCAGAAAATTGTTTTAATTTTGTCGTTTAAATTCTTTTTGGTATTGTCTTTGCATAAGCTGTTGTAAGTGACTGTTGGGAAAGCAACCAATAGGATTTCAGTGCTAGATGAAACGGAATAACTAGTGATTGTTGGGTCTTAACTAAAGGAAGAGACTAACAACTGCCTTTAGCAAAGTAAATCAAATGATAGGGCATGGTGTTGACTGTTCAGCCCACGTGTAAAAAATGTTGCTGGGCTACTGAAAATCAATACACTTTCGTAGTAAGGACTGTTCGACTTTCAGTGTACAACCAGTCAACCCCACTTCCCCACTAAATCCGTGTCTTTGCCTATCTCTCACGCTGAAACAATTTAAAATTCCAGATAAATTAATGCTGCTTCAGAAAACGTGCACAGAAATCCCTGATTTTATAGCCGTGGTATAAAAAAGTCTGTTACAAATGTTCTTTGCTACTTCAGGATTCAGACAGGGAGATGCTACTCTATCTCCGCTTTTCAACTTTGTAGAAGACATCAACGCCTCTGGGAAGGAAACTAGGACACAGCTTAAAAATACCGTCATGTAACTTTAGTAAAAAATGTCTAAAGAAATATTTCACGCAGTTCAGTGTTGTACAATAGTTTACTTTCTAGATGATTGCAAACAAGTACAGATAAAACCAAGTACTTTGCCATCACATGGCGAACTAACGCAGCACATGCCTAAAACTGCCTTCACAAAAAGATGAAAAAGTAAAACACTTCTCTTACTTTGTAACCATGGTAAACAGGCAGTAGTATCAAATAAGGCAAAAACATCTGAATACAGAAAGCAATTATGTGTTTCTTTCCAGTGTTATTCATAATTTAAAGATACACATACAAATTGATTCAGCTGGCCCTACCGATTCGTTTTATGTAACCTGCAGTATGTCTGTGTCAGGAACAGTATCCACACAGATGACAGCCATGTCGTCGATATAGGTGTCCTCCATGAGCTTTGGCCGAGAGTTAGCAAACGAAATCGTACTTTAAAAATACAAGTGAGGATTAATCGTAGGTTACACGATATTTTTGTACCAAGATATATCTTGGTTTTATTTGTACTTATCTAGGTGTCTTCAAGCTTTCTTCTGTAATTAGTGATATAGTCATAAAGGCATTGGATATCTCTGTAAGCTTATTCCACGCATCAGACATTGTACAGGGTGGTCCATTGATCTGGGAGGGAACGGACATCGACTATGTGTCTGCCGCCTATTTGGACACCACCCCTGGTACAGACGTAGTGCAGCGTGCCTAAAACGAACGGCAGAGGCAGCTAAATCAATCTGTGTATAAAACACGCACCGTAGTTGTATTCTCGTTCACTTGTGGTATTTGGGCATTAACGAAATCAGCATTGGTTGAATTAAAAATCTTAGAAAGGAATTGGATTGGATTGTTTTGAGGGAGGAGACCAAACAGCGAGGTCATCGGTCTCATCGGATTGGGGAAGGATGGGGAAGGAAGTCGGCCGTGCCCTTTCAAAGGAACCACCCCGACATTTGCCTGGAGCGATTTAGGGAAATCACGGAAAACTTATATCAGGATGGCCGGACGCGAGATTGAACCGTCGTCCTCCCGAATGCGAGTCCAGTGTGCTAACCACTGCGCCACCTCGCTCGGTTTAGAAAGGAATATATTAGAAATGTATGTGGAACAATCAATCATAAAATACAGCAGAATGGAGAAAACTAACAGACACAGAAATCTACAGTTTAACTGAAAACCAAATATGTGAAATTGAAACTGTGGCATGTTGTTGTCTTGGACATTCACTTTGCAGTCAGGAAAAAAAATCGTCCACGTGCGTACAGAACATATTCTAGAACGAAGACCTATCGAAAGACCTAGACCATCTCTCTTTGATATCAGGGAGAGTATGAAAGTCCTATTTGTGAGGAACAGGAAATTAAATGTTAATTAAGTACTACTGGCAAACCACTGTGAAATCAAGAGCCATGGTTTGTGAAGTTTGGTGCTAACAATAACAAGAAATATGTCTGAGACTCCCTTTCTAACTTTAATTAGATCGTAACAACAACCACTAAAAAATAAATGCATTTTGGGTTAGTCTTGAGAAACAGCTGAAATAATTGAAACTGAACAAAGCTCCTTGCCCTGACGGAATCCCTGTCAGACTCCATACTGTATTTGTGGCCAAGTTAGCCGCTCATCTAACTATAGTGCATCATAGATCCCTGGACAAAACATTGTGTCCAGTTCTTGGATAAAGGCAGAGGTCACATCTGTCTACAAGAAGGGTAGTAGAAGTGATCCTCAAAATTACGGGCCCATATCATTACTGTTGATATGCAGCAGGATGTTGGATATTGTGTTCGAACATTATGAATTACCTCAAAGAAAGTGGTCTGTTGACACACTCAACGTGGGTCCAGAAAACATCATTCCTGCGAAACACAACTAGCTCATTTTTCACCTGAAGTGTTGAGTGCTATTGACAAGAGATTGATTGATTCCGTATTTCTGGATTTCTTGAAGGCTTTTGACACTGTACCACACAAGCGACTCATAGTGGAATTACATGTTTATCGATTATCGTCTCAGTTATATGCCTGCATTTGTGATTTCCTGTCAGAGAGGTCACAGTTCGTAGTAATTAACGGAAAGTCATCGAGTAAAACAGAATTGATTTCTGGCGATCCGCAAGATAGTGTTATAGGCCCTTCACTGTTCTTTATCTATATAAGCGATTTGAGAGACAATCTGAGCAGCCGTCTTAGGTTGTTTGCAGATGACGCTGTCGTTTATCGACTAATAAAGTCATCAGAAGATCAAAACAAACTGAAAAAGATTTAGAAAAGATATCTGAATGGTGTGAAAAATGGCAGTTGACCCTAAATAATGAAAAGTGAGGTCATCCACATGAGTGCTAAAAGGAACTCGTTAAACTTCGGTTACAAGATTAATCAGTCTAATCTAAAAGCCCTAAATTTAACTAAATACCCAGGTATTACAATTACGAACAACTTAAATTGGAAGGAACACACAGAAAATGTTTTGGGGAAGGCTAACCAAAGACTGTGTTTTATTGGCAGGACACTTAGAAAATGCAACAGACCTACTAAGGAGACTGCCTACACTATGCTTGTAAGTCCTCTTTTAGAATACTGCAGCGTGGTGTGGGATCCTTACCATATAAGACTGACGGAGTACATCGAAAAAGTTCAAAGAAAGGCAGCATTTTATGTATTATCGCGAAATATGGAGGAGACTGTCACAGAAATGATACAGGATTTGGACTGGAAATAATTAAAAGAAAGGCGTTTTTCGTTGCGACGGAATCTTCCCACGAAATTCCAATCACCAATTTTCTCCTCCAAATGCGAAAATATTTTGTTGACACCGACCAACATAGGGAAGAACGATCACCATGATAAAATAAGGGAAATCAGAGCTTGTATGGAAAGATATAGGTGTTCATTCTTTCCGCATGCTATAAGAGATTCGAATAATAGAGAATTGTGAAGGTGGTTCGATGAACCCTCTGCCAGGCATTTAAATGTGATTTGCAGAGTATTCATGTAGATGTAGATGTAGATGTAATGCCACTCACGTTCCAACTAATATGGAATCGCCTAATATTTCACAAACACATCAGAATACGATGACATGACTCGCAGTAAGCATGAGGGTGGGCCTTACCTGATACAGTTCAGTCTTTTAACTTATTTTATAAACAAATAAAGAGGAAAAATTATTATTTTTCTTCAAATGTTACATCGCATTGAAAAAAATTATGGAAAGATGTGTAAAATAGTGTAACTGTAGTTATTGTTGCAGAAAATCCTTCGTTAAAGCATTTTCTGCTCTTGTTTTAACAATGAAATTTCAGCTTTAGCTCTGAAACGTCTAGATCAACAATACAAATACAAACACATACACAAATATGGGCGATAACGAAAGAAGTAGATAAAGCTTACGACGGTATCTGTGCGGGGCTTCGTCCCACTTACTTTGCACTTGCTGAGTTTTCTCGGCGGTATTGTTCTGAAATGCCAGTCAACAGAGCGGTCCTGCTTGCTGCCTGTGTTTCCAGTCGTCGTCCAGTGACTACGGAGAAAGGGCAGCGCGGGCGGCTGTTATATAGCGGATGTAGGTCACACGGAGCCGGTACCACCGTGAGTCGGCGTTTTGTGCGGATTCCCTGTTCCAAGCCAGCGGCGGACTTTAACCTCGGAGTTACCAGAGCTGTGAGTCACTGGTGTCATTTTGCGTGGACTCTGCACCTATCGCGTGAATCCTTAAGCACCTATATCTTGATGGCACTAGAGACACAGCGGTTATCACACAGATGAATCACACTCAAACACAAGTGGGATTGTAAATATCATTGCAGACAGTCGATGCACATGTTTTGAACTCTTAACAGTAGAGTGAAATTATGGTTAATGTTTTCTTCTTAAGGCGTCCCTTTACCAATATGTAATATAATTATATTTTTTGCAAGTGAAATGAGACGCAGAAAAACTGTGAGAAAAACTTATGTGACTATGAAATGCATAAAGACTTTATACTAACAATTACAAAAATAATACTTTAAAAACAAAGACAATAATTACGTATTTGAAAAATGAAAGCTTCATTGTCCTTATAAGCGTTCATCTGCGGTCTTCAATCGATTTATATGCGTAAAGCTTTTCTCTATCTCTTTTTCTCTCTCTCTCTGTCTTTGTCTCTCTCTCTCTTTCTCTGTGGCTGTCGTCCTGCTTATCCAGATCTGTATTGTAATGTAACAAAATTTACTGAGCTGATGTCAGATATATAATAAGTTAAAGTGTGAGTTGAGTGTTATTTGTAGAAGTGTTAAACCTATGTGAAATAATCCCAGTTTCCAGAATTCTGGCATTGTCTGCAGCGCAGAAAAAACAGCATCGCTGGAGCGTTGCAGTCAGCAGCCATTACGCGGAACATTTAAAATTCACATTATTGTTTTGTAGGCGCGTTATTGTCCTCGCAGATTATTTAATAATTTTTCTTCTAGCAAAGCTGGAGGCCAGGACCAGGCAGTTCAGTAAAGAATTTGCCAGTCATTTTATCATTTTAAGGTGTTGTGTGGAATTAGGCTCTGTTCTGCACTAAGTTTAAAGGAGGACGACTTTCATTACAAAAAGTTAACATTATACATAAACCAGCACGCTGAAAAGCTGCAGCTAAAGGGCCAGCTAAAAGCATATTTGTTTTCACAAATAATTTTCCATGAGAATTTGGTTATGTTTTACTGTGTTTTCAAGATATCGAACGTATGTGGCTTATAATTCGCATAGTGTTGTTACATTGTTTTTACAGTTCTCTCTGTTACGTGACTTATAAACAATCTCACTGCAGTAACAACCAAAATCGTAATAACAAACTGAAATATTAACACATTTTCCAACAATAAATAATTTAATCAGAGTGCAGACGCATTGAACTCTGTGATGTTCATACCTGAATAGGAAGCGTAGTGTACTTCTGTACGTTTAGGGATCGTCATTTGTACTGCTAGATGCTACGAAAGTTATTAGAGTTGACTGATCTCACAATCAGCAGATACGTTAACCGCTGTAAGCACCATTAATATCATAGTAAAGTTATTGCTGAATAAAATGAATTACTCTTGTTAGAAATTCTTGATCTGCGGTAACTTTTCATTCAATAACAACATAATGGGCATTCATATAGGACACAGAGCTGGTTAACAAGAAATACTTGTCGAGATATGTTTCAATCTGTTCTATAGTAATTGTTCGTTTTTACTACAGGAATTGCTCAGTTTGTTTTCCACTTATCTTCTTAGCTCTTCTTCTCAATAAAAAAGACGCACTGCGGTATTGAAGATGTTATTTGGGGTTCATTACGCGTTTCTGTTGATTAAATCTGTAGCCTAAATCATAGCAGAATACCGCACCTGCCATGCCCCTAATGGAATTATTGGACTTCACTGCGCTGTTAACGTTGTACGCATTCCACTGTGCTGTTTGCAACGTTCACATTTCACGGAAATGCAAATCTTGCAGTGAGCCAGTACAACTTCAAAATTACATGTGTGGAACTGTAGAAGTAAATGCTACGTCTGACAGCATCATTGCAGTAAGAGTACTAAGTACTCAAGTCAGACAAATTCAGCCAATAAGAAAGGAGCAGAGAACGTTAACAGGAAGATAGCATACTCCACTGAGTGATGACCATACTGGACATAGCTCACATGAGCCATACATCAACAGCAATTTGATTTCGGACATATATTAGTAGGACATGTAATTCTAGTTTTAACTAGTCTTCTGTAATAATATGGGACACTACTGTCAAAAAAGCCCTTCTGCATGTGCATGTTTAGTTAGTGGAGTATGGTCTAATTGCAGACCTCTGCCGTAACTGTTCCTGTACAGTGAGTGAGGTGGCGAAGATACGTGAAATGATCGCCGAATAGTACTCGCCGACAATTTTGTGGCTTGTCGCTTTATGAAGAAAATTATGAAGATATTTCTGAAGATTATAAGTCAGTTGCTTATAGGCTACAGCAAAATAATCTCCTGAGGTTCAAATAACTTACAGGTTTGCTGCCGGGGACGTCGTCGACGACCGCCGATATTTCGACAGGAGCACACCCTGCCATTCTCAAGGCACAACTGCAAGAAGGAAGCAATGTGCAAGGGAAATTAATACCTCGGTTCACAGGGGAGAAACAAGGAAGATACCACACACAGAACAAGTAACCTCAGAGTCAACACACAACCAAAGATAACCAACATCAGAAATATCAATAGTGACTATTAATCAACAGGTGAGGTAGCACTATTTCTGTCCCTCTGTTTTTTGATGAGAGACAGAGCCGGATCCCAAGTAGCATTTAAACAAAATCCACCATCTCTGTTTATAAGGTTGCTTGATAGTTTGATTTCAACAGCTTCCTTAATAACACTATCCCAATAGCTGGACGTGCAAGCCAGAATCTCCGTGTTGTATTCCATAGGATGACCGGTGTCAAGGCAATGTTCTGCAATAGCGGATTTGCTCGGCTGTTGTAAGCGTGTGTGACGCTTATGTTCAGTACACCGGTCTTCCACAGTCCTGATTGTCTGACCAATATATGACAAGCCACAATTGCAAGGAATACGATAGACCCCAGCCTTAAGGAAACCAAGATCATCTCTTACGGACGCCAACAGGGCCTTAATCGTAGAAGGTGGTTGAAAAACACATTTCACATCATATTTAGGCAAAATGCGGCCAATCCTGTTGGAAATGCTTCCTGCGTAAGGCAAAAGGGCCGTAGACTTAGGTGCCACTTCGTTGCTATCGTCACTCACCCGTTGCACACAATGCTGATGGCGTATAGCACGTTTGATCTGCCTCTCACTAAAACCTTTCTGACGAAAGGTGACTTCGAGATGTGATAGCTCACCTGCCAAACTTTCAGGGTCAGAGATAACGTGGGCCCTGTGAACCAAGGTGCGAAGTACTCCTTCATGCTGAGTTAGATGGTGACAACTATCAGCTCGCAGATACAAGTCTGTGTGAGTAGGCTTCCTATAAACAGAATGTGCCCACGTACCATCAGTTTTCCTTCTGAACAACACATCAAGGAAAGGAAGGCATCCATTCTTTTCCACCTCCATAGTGAACTGAATATTCAGGTGGTCTGAATTCAGGTGTTCCAGAAACCGGTTTAAATTCTCACTACGTTGTGGGCAAACAACAAAAGTATCGTCTACATATATGGTTTCGCGGGTTTCAAGGTCGCTGACTCCAATGCACGTTCCTCAAAGTCCTCCATAGACAAATTGGCCACAATAGGTGACAACGGGCTCCCCATTGCAACTCCATCAGTCTGTTCGCAGTACTGACCATTGAATAAAAAGTAGTTAGAAGTCAGCACATGTCGAAACAAATTTGTTAACTCGACACCAAACCTAACCTCAATTAGCTGGAACGAATCAGAGAGAGGAACGCGAGTGAAAAGAGAAACCACATCAAAACTGACTAAAATATTAGAGTCATTCAAACTCTATCCCTCCAATCGACGTAAGAAATCTGCGGAGTTCTTAGCTACACGATATGTCGGAGCACCGGTATTAGAAACAATAGGCCTCAACGGGACAGCCTCTTTATAGACCTCATGGAGGCCATATAATCTAGGTGGTACAGCACAGTAAGAATTAAGACTCTTGATAGTCTCCTGTGACAAATAACTTTTAGTAGAGTCAGCACCGATTTTCGATACGCCGAATCAGAAAGTAGCCACTTCATCTTTTAAATGTAATCGTGCTTGTTCAACAAAACCGTGGCATTTCCCTTGTCCGCAGGTACAATAACAGTATCAGGATCCATTCTGAGTGAACGTAAAGCAGCCGCCTCAGCTGTTGTAATGTTACACTTGGGTGGACGGGCCCCAGTCAACACACGACAAGCTTCCATCCTAACAACTTCTGCCGACTCGGAAGGTAGTTTATAAACATCCTGTTCAATAGAACAAATAAAATCAACGACTGGCAAACTCTTAGGCGTCGGTGCGAAATTAAAGCCTTTCCCCAGCACAGACAAAGCTGCGTCGTCAAACGTTTTCTCCGTGAGATTGATCACAGAAAGTCGAGAATTAAAATTAGAATTAGACACTGAGCCAAGGAAACGTTCAACCCTCGCCGAATGACGAGCAGCTACAGATTGAAATTCCCAATCAGACTGCAACTAAGATACACCGTCCACCCGACACACGAAAATTCACAAACATTAGACGCCATCATTATATACGAAGCCTACTCACACTAACTTGTATCTGCGAGCTGATAGTTGTCACCATGCAGCTCAGTGTGAAGGAGTACTTCGTACCTTGGTTCACAGGGCCCACGTTAACTCTGACCCGGAATGTTTGGCAGCTGAGCTTTCACATCTCGAAGTCACCTTTCTTCAGCATGGTTATAGTGAGAGGCATATGAAACGTGCGTTGCGCCATCAGCCTTCTGTGCAGCGGGTGAGTGACGATAGCAACGAAGTGCTACCTCAGTCTACGGCCTTTTTGCCCTACGCAGGAAGCATTTCCAACAGGATTGGCCGCATTTTGCCTAAATATGATGTGAAATGTGTTTTTCGACCACCTTCTACGATTAAGGCCTTGTTGGCGTCCGTAAGAGATGATCTTGGTTTGCTTAAGGCTGGTGTCTATCGTATTCCTTGCAGTTGTGGCATGTTATATATTGGTCAGACAATCAGGACTGTGGAAGACCGGTGTACTGAACATGTGCGTCACACACGCCTACAACAGCCGAGCCAATCCGCTATTCCAGAACATTGCCTTCATAACGGGCATCCTATGGAATACAACAACACGGAGATTCTGGCTTGCACGTCCAGCTATTGGGATAGTGTTATTAAGGAAGCTGTTGAAATCAAACTATCAAGCAACCTTATAAACAGAGATGGTGGATTTTGTTTAAATGCTGTTTGGAACCCGGCTCTGTCTCTCATTAAAAAACAGGGGGACAGAATTAGTGGTACCTCACCTGTTGATTAATAGTCACTATTGATAATTCTGTTGTTGGTTATCTTTGGTTGTGTGTTGACTCTGAGGTTACTTGTTCTGTGTGTGGTATCTTCCTTGTTTCTCCTCTGTTAACCGAGGTATTAAATTCCCTTGCCCACTGCTTCCTCCTTGCAGTTGTGCCCTGAGAATGTCAGGGTGTGCTCCTGTCGAAATATCGGCGGTGGTCGACGACGTCAGCCTTCAGCAAACCCGTAATATTTTGAAAATTCAATTAGGCGGGAAAATTTAAGGTCTCAAATCTCCTGACGTATTCCTGACTGCAACTAATGCATGGAAGAACGATGAACAATCCTCTGGATGTAGTATATTCGCAGCAGTAGGTGGATGTTGGTTGAACAATCAAAGACTTTGTTGAACAGACTCCTCGCCATCCTGAGGTGAGGAATACTGATGATATCATTGTTAAGTGAATTTCGTGTGAGACTGTTTATTCTCCTGCGACATTATTTGTCCGTTATCCATCTGTGTTGCTAGGCTTCATATAATATTTCAAGTTACCCGAATTTGTCGCATAGTGTGAACGAGGACTGCGCATAATCTCAAGCGCATTATTCTACAGATACAGTGTCCTATAATGTGAATAGGAAACTGACGGCTGGACAGAACCATTACAATATCATGAGCCACGCATCTTATAGTATCCCATTTTTACAGAATATACAAAAAGACCAAACATTTTTTGGGGGTAACTTGAAGCAATCTCCCCATGGAATACCAACTTGAAGTGTGGAGATGATTTCCGTTCTAATGATACACTGAGCTGTGCTGGCCGGAGCAATTTTGCTAGTAAGGTCACTTGGTGAGATTCCAAAAAGGGTGTAACCCCAGTATATGGGTCTCCCTTCTTGCTAGTGTATGGTTGACAACCACATGGAACCTTATTTGAGGCTAACATTACTTTCATTTATTTGTGTTAGATTTCTTCTAATTTTTTTTTTCCATTCACGTCACTTGGCCAGCTCCTGTTCTTCTCGGCCCCAACAGTATTAGGTTTCGAGACCCTACGGTGTCTTTCATTTACCTTTTTTATATCTCCAACAGTCAAAATTTGGCAAAGGAATCAGGAGTATTTCTAGGCTGCCGTTGCCTTTTCAGAATCAAAACTCTGAAAAGTCTGAGCTATGTCCACTGAAATTTGAGAAATGAATCATGAAGGAATTCAAGGCAACTTGGCCAACAAACCATACTCCTATGTTCAAGAAGACACGCGTCGCGGTGACTCCTGGGCGGTTCATGGCGTACAGTGGCTCCACGTTAAGTAGGCAGAGAGCGGGGACGGAAGTAAAGTTTTCCGGAGCCTTTAAATAAACAGAACGCAATGGCTAAGGGAGATAACCCTGAAAGAAAGGAGATTGAGCAGAAAGATAATGTCAAATATACGGAAAACACACACTACTACTAGAATCCCAAGGAGATTCGGAATCAGGATGGTTTCAAAGGTAAATGACAAAGCTATAAAAAAGGGCAAATGAAAATAGCTCAACGGATACATAAAAAGTAGTAGCCTGGAAAGTTAGAGCAATGTCTCACAAAGATATGGAACTAGAAATGGACTGAAATACCTTAATGTCGATGCTCTAGCAATAACAGAAACAAAAATGAAAACGAGCTTTATTAAATCTTTGAGAGATTACATTACGCTTTACATTGTAAATGAACAAAATAAAAGAGCAAGCAAAGGCGTAGCATTACTCCTGCACAAAAATTGGGAAAACGAGATCAAAGATTGGACATACATAAGCAAAATAATACTTACAAAAAAATGTTCAAATGTGTGTGAAATCTAATGGGACTTAACTGGTAAGGTCTTCAGTCCCTAAGCTTACACACTACTTAACCTAAATTATCCTAAGGACAAACACACACACACCCATGCCCGAGGGAGGACTCGAACCTCTGCACAGTCCATGACTGCACAATAGTTACAGTTAGAGTGAAACTGGGAAGAGGTAATGCTGCCATTATGAGCTTATAAGCACCAGAAAAATGAAAAAAGGATAAACCTAGAACCTTCTAGGAGTGGCCACAGAAGAGTATGAATAGATACAGTGCTATTGATCAGATTGTTATTATGAGCGATTTCAACGTCAGAAAATGAAATATCGCAGTAACTAATAATACAGGGCCATATGGAGAACCATTATGTAATGAAAATGGAAAAATACTTATAGATATTTCCACTAAAAATATCAAATTCACTTTGCAAGAAAAGAGATACACTTAAATGCACATGGGCAAGCAAAGGTCTTAGATCAATAAGTGACTACATTTTGGTAAATGATAAGCAGGTGAGTCAAGTAACAGATACAAGAATTAATTTAGCGGACAAGATTTAGGATCAAATTATTTCTTAGTAATCTCCAGAGTAGACGTTTTTGCGAAATCAAAGCAAATGACAAAAGAAATACACTATGTGATCAAACGTATTAGGACACCCCCAAGAATATACGTTTTTCATATTAGGTGCATTGTGCTACCACCTACTGCCACGTACTCCATATCATATATATCAGTAGTCATTAGACATCTTGAGAGAGCAGAATGTGGCGCTTCGTGGAAATCACGTACTTCGAACGTGGCAGGTGACTGGGTGTCGCTTGTTTCATACGTTTGTACGGGAGATTTCCACACTCCTAAACATCCCTAGGTCCACTGTTTCCAATGTGATACTGAAGTGGGAACGTGAAGCGACACGTACAGCACAAAAGCTTACAGGCCGACCTCGTCTGTTGACTGATACAGACCGCCGACAGTTGAAAAGGGTCGTAGGGAGCAATAGGTAGACATCTATCCAGACCATCACACAGGAATTCCAAACTGCATCAGGATCCATTGCAAGTACTATGACAGCTAGGCGGGAGGTGAGAAAACTTGGATTTCATGGTCAGAGCGGCTGCTCATAAGCCACACATCACGTCGGTAAATGACAAAAGACGCCTCGATTGGTGTAAGAAGCGTAAACATTGGACGATTGAACAGTGGAAAAACGTTGTGTAGAGTGACGAATCAAGGTACATAATTCAGCGATCCGATTAAGAGTGTGGGTATGGCGGATGTCCGGTGAACGTCATCTGCCAGCGTGTGTAGTGCTCTAAAAATGGTTCAAATGGCTCTAAGCACTAGGACACTTAACATCTGAGGTCATCAGTCCCCTAGAACTTAGAACTACTTAAACCTAACTAACCGAAGGACATCTCACACATCCATGCCCGAAGCAGGATTCGAGCCAGCGACCGTAGCAGCCGCGTGGTTCCGGAATGAAGGGCCTAGAACCGCTCGGCCACAACGGCCGAAGTGTGTAGTGCCAACAGTAAAATTCGGAGGCGGTGGTGTTATGATGTGGTCGTGTTTGTCACGGAGGGGCTTGCACCCCTTGTTCTTTTGCGTGACACTGTCGCAGCATAAGCCAACATTGATGCTTTAAGCACCTTCTTGCTTTCCTCTCTTGAAGAGCAATTCGGGGATAGCGACTGCATCTTTCAACACGATCGAGCACTTGTTCATAATGTACGGCCTGTGGCGGAGTGGTTACACGATAATCAGATCCCTGTAATGGACTGGCCTGCACAGAGTCCGGACCTGAATCCTATAGAACACCTTTGTGATGTTTTGGAACGCCGATTTCGTGCCAGGTCTCGTCGACCGACATCGATACCTCTCCACAATGCAGCAGTCCCCAAGAAACCTTCTGGCACCCGACTGAATGTATTATGAAACATCCCCTTAGAAAAATTATACATGACTGTGCTTAAACTGACACACAATATTTTTTTAGCGAAACGCAATCTGACTTTCAGTAATCCCTACAAAAGAATGTTCCTGACTAACATTAACCTATACCTTTCATGAATCACTTACCTCACAAAAATCTTCATTACTCGAACTACTGCAATACAGCGGCGCCAATACTGCCAGCTAAATAAAAGATTCAAACTACTCAAGGTACTAACTACTGATAGGCATACTTAAAAAATGAAAGATTTTGATTGAGAAGAAACAATGTATTTACCTTAATAGTGTTCAAAAGTCATAATATATATATCAGTTCATGATATCCAGTGTTAGAAATTTACTCTTTCTGATGGACACACGTCCAGATCGTCCGCTCTCAAAATTCCCTCATCTCTCTCCCCACATCCACCACTGCTGGCGGCTCACCTCCAACTGCGCAATGCTACGCGCTGTTAACATCCAGCTGCCCAACACTACAACGGCAGACAACAATGCAAACCAGCCACAGACTGCACACAGCACAGCCAGTGATGTTCATACAGAGCGCTACGTGGCGTTACCAATAAAAAAACCTAAACAGCCTACTTACAGTATACCTGCAAGAGTGGAAGCCGTCATCAAGGGAAAGGGTGGACAACACCATATGGAATTCCACCATTACCGATGGAGGGCGCCACGAACTTGTAAGTAATTTTCAGACAGGTGTCCGGATACTTTTGATCACATAGTGTAAGTAATCGAGAAGATCGAGGGGTTTATAGAGTTCACCTTCTTGAAGATTGCTGCATCAGACATCTTTACCAAAGCAGATTAAAGAAAGAGCTAACAAATTCACAAACTAAATATAATACAGAAGGACAATGACAAAATGTAAGTGATGTGATATTTGTATATACAATAGCAGAAGAAGCTCTCTGTAAAAAGAAAAACAAAGGAAAAGAAAGGTGCAAAAATTTGGAATGAGGATATAATGAAAGCTGTTTAGGAAAAACAGGATTCATATTGAAAATACGAGGGAAGGTTGGAAAGGAAAGTACAACTCGCCAGGTTAGCTGAGAGCGCTAACGCGCTGCTTCCTGGACTCGGGTAGGCGCGCCGGCCCCGGTTCGAGTCCGCCCGGCGGATTACCGTCGGCGGCCGGTGTGTCGGCCAGTCTGGATGTGGTTTTTCGGCGGTTTCCCACATCCCGCAAGGTGAATATCGGGCTAGTACCAACGTTCCTCCTCAGTTACACGACTCGCAGACATCTGAACACGTTCGCACTATTCCATGGCTTACACTAGACGCTGGGTTACACTAATTCCGTCCTGGTGGGTCCGGGGTGACGGCAGGGAGGGCATCCGGCCACCCCTTAAAACCAACCTTGCCAAATCCGTTCCTCACTGTGCCGACCCTGCGAATCCGCGGGACAAGGCACCAGCAAAAGAAAGAGAGAAAAAAAGTTGGAAGGGAAAGTACAATAATTTTAATACCAAAAAGTGTAATAGGTAACAACACAATAAAAATCACAAATAAACTTTCATCTTTTACCTACTTTCCTATACAGTCAGCAATATGCTCAACACATTTCTCCCAAACTTCCGCATCTGTTGCAAAGCTTTGACTGGTTAGTAGTTTCTTCATGGGACCAAATAGATGAAAGTTCAATGGTGCAAGTCCGGACTGTGTGGGGGATGGTGGAGTACCCTCCACTCAGATTTGGTGATTTTCTCACGAATAGGAGCAGCAACATGGTGGCGAACATTGTCAAGAATGAGTTTGACGCCGTCAGCATTAATGTGGCGGCGTTTGTCACGAAGGGCACTGCGCTATTTCACCAAAGATTTAATGTAAGCTACAGCATCGCAATGGTCCTGTGTTTACCGATTCCACCAATAGTACACCACTCATATCCCAGAATACTGTCACAGGTACTTTCCTGGCTAGTCTGAATTGTTTTCGTAGTGGGAAACCAGTATGTTTCCACTCCATAGAGGCCTGCTCGGTTTCGTCTGTGTAATGATACGCCCACAGCTCGTCGCCAGTATCGATTCCTTTTAGAAGGCCATGACATTCTCCGGCGTAACGCGTTAAGTGATTCAAGCTTGTCATCGTCCGCTGGGCTTGTCGTTGCCTGTCAGGTTCTTAGGCACCCAGCAAGCACTAATGTTACAATATTTCAACGTGTCATAAACAAAGTCGTACACGACACCATAGGAAATGCTGAACTGCTGATAAGGTTAGCAGTTATACACGCCAGTTGTTCAAAAGTGCTGCCTCAATGGCTCCGACATTTGGGCTGCTGCTGTTACTGGCCGCTCAGACGGCGGGAAATCACTGAGATTCACGAGGCCATCATGGAAGAATGCACACCATCTGGGAACTTTGCTACGGGCCTTACACGCCACACCTATACCTGTGAATGACAAATTTACAAAGTCAATATTCCAAAACATCCAGAAATCACATACATTGTATTTGATGTAGGAACTCGAAATTTCTGTACACGACAAAAAGCAAGCAGAAAAAAATTCTCGGCGAGAAACTAGATAGCGAATAAGTATACTTTTGCAGATGTTTATCCTGCATATGATGAGTTTTGCAGTTTTCATAAATATGTACATTTCCTCATAAATAAAAAATGTAATCAATAATACAGTGGTCAACAGTGGTAAAAATAAATTTCATAATTGACAGTTTTATATATGCAATGTAATGCAGATATATAGTGTAAAACATCTGACTGTGTACAATCTTTTTGTGAATCCAAAGTGTTGTAATATCTTTGTAGCACGTTTTGGTTAAAAAAATGAAGAGTGTAAGTGATAAATTGCGTGTGAGTGACTTCCTGTGTAATGGAGGACACACAAAAACTGTAACTAGACATACAAAAATGTCATTTCCAACATTTGAGCATGAAAAGAGTCCAAGACTGATTTTGTCCGATTTTCTTATTGCAGTGTAACCTCAAACAGTTATCTACAAGGCAAAAAAGTCAGAAAATCACACATTCAGACATCAGCAAAAACATTCATGTAAACAAATGCACTTGAAAATGAGAATAAATTCACGAAACGCGTTGTGAGAAGCATTAAAAAATAAGTAACTGCTGCTGTATTCCATTATTTAAATAACAGAAAATCGTTGTGTTTCACGGGGTAAAGCGCAAGGAACTCCACGGATAACATTATCCTTGCACCTTTGTGTGCAGGTGGCAGAAATTGCAAACTCAACGGAAAAGTTCCTCGTACTGCAGGCTATCCCAGATGGTGGAATGAGCACTGCCCACTGAGATGCGCAACTGCCAACCAATGTCTGTGATAGTTATATTTCATTACATTAATACTTCTTCCATAGATCATGAATACATTTCGAAACGGTGAGGAACTTGTCAGCTTATCATAATTTTCTTTACACAATTTTTTTTTTCTTCCCTCATACCTAAAAGTTAATATTTCTTTTTTTTCAGTGACTACTTCATATCTAAAAACTTGTCTTTTGACTAGAAGGCGTTGTTATTCAGAATTTTTTTTTCTTTTGAATGCTGGTTGGTTTTCTGTCAGACTTTAAGTGATATTTGTCAGATGACAAAAGATTTTTATGAAAGAATAATTCATCCCTTTATGTACCAAAGTCATACTTAACTCACGATAGTGAAGATCTTCCTTTCTTCTAGTGTTATAGCTATGTACCTCACTATTGCTTTTGGATTGGGATGCGTTATTAATAACAAATTTCATAAGTGAATATATGTAGTGCAAAGTGATCTTGGGTGGGCTCCTGCTATTATTTTGATTACACACTTTTGTGCAATGAATACTTTTTCTCTTAATGATGAATTACCCCAAAATATCACGCCATATGAGAGCAGTGAGTGAAAATAGGCATAGTGGGCTTATTTAGTGATTTGTTTATCATGAAAATTTGCAATAACTCTAACAGCATATCATCAATGTGTTTCTATCAATTCAATTTCTCATCAAAGATTACACACAGAAATTTTGAATATTCTGCCTTAGCAACAGACTTCTTTTCAAAGTCTATACTTATCTATGGTGTTATGACGTTTACTATACAGAACTGCATATGCTGTGTTTTCTCAAAATTTAGTGAGAGTCCATTTGTAGAGAACCACTTAATAGTTTTCTGAAAGACATTATTTATAATTTCCTCAGCTATTTCTTGTTTGTTGGCTGTGATTACTACACTTTCATCATGATCAAATAAACTAACTTCGCATATTCATGAATTCAGAGTGGCAAGTCAGTAATACATTAAGACCAATATGCGAAACAAGACTGAACCCTGTGGGACATCATTCTTGATATCTCCCCAGTTAGAGGACTCTACTTAATTTTGCAGGCTATCTGTATTGTTAATTTCAACTATCTGCATTATTGCACTTAAATATGAATTAAACCATTTGTGTATTGTCCCACTCATACCACAATACCTAATCTTATCTAGAAAAGTTTCATTTTTCACACAGTCAAAAGCATTTGAGAGATCACAAACAACCCCAATGATTGATATTCAGCTATTCAGAGTATTTAATATTTGATCAGTGAAAGCACATACAACATTTTCAGTTGAAAAGCCTTTCTGAATACCAAACTGATATTTTCTTAGTATTTCATTTTTACAAAACACATCACAGATGTCTGTGCGGCCCTGGTCAAATTGTTGGGACTGTTTCACTACGGCTGAATGCGACGTTGCGTTTGGTCCATAAACTGTCTGAATTTCAGGATGCGTCTGTGTCCTGTTGTGAAGTTTTACCCGTAACAGTCATACTGCCTGGCATACTTCAACAGTGGAATATAATTGCAGTTGCCGCACACACGGTGATGTATATGTGTCATCCGATCTGCAACAGAAGAACTGTCTCTGCAGAAGCCGGAAACATGTACGCTCTTCTGAGAATGTGCTGTTATTCTTGTGCAGAGATCTGAACGTGGAACGACAGGTTTAGTTAGTCTCTGAAGTTCCTAACTATTATACATTCGAAAATGGCCACAGTAATATATATATATATATATATATATATATATATATATATATATATATATATATATATATAGTTTGTGTGTCTGTGTGTGATCCACACCTCCTCCAAAACCAATGAGCCAATTTCAACCACATTTGGTACACACACACACTCCTCACAGTCAGACAACAATCTCTGTGGTGGTAAGGTGGTAAGGACTACCTACTGATCATGTTTCAGACGATATCAAGTCATAAATAATTAGATGTGTGAAACACTGCCGCATCTTTCATGAGATTTAAATTTATACCTCTGTGTTACTAACTCTATTTGGAACATATTTCGCAGACAGTATTCATGTATCCTGCTGAATGTATCCACACAAATACAATATGCACTATGTGATCAAAAGTATCCGGACACCTGTCTGAAAATGACTTACAAGTTCGTGTCGCACTCCATCGGTAATGGTGGAATTCAAAATGGTGCTGACCCAGCCTTAGCCTTGATGACAGCTTCCACTTTAGCAGGCATACGTTCAATCAGATGCTGGAAGGGTTCTTGGGGAATGGCAGCTCATTCTTCACGGAGTGCTGCACTGAGAAGAGGTATCGACGTCGGTCGGTGAGGCTTGGCACGAAGTCGGCGTTCCGAAACATCCCAAAGGTGCTCTATAGGATTCAGGTCAGGACTCTGTGCAGGCCAGTCCATTACAGGGATGTTATTGTCGTGTGACCACTCCGCCACAGGCCGTGCATTGTGAACAGGTCCTCGGTCATGTTGAAAGATGCAGTCACCATCCCCGAATTGCTCTTCAACAGTGGGAAGCAAGAAGGTGCTTAAAACATCAGTGTACTCCTATGCTGTGATAGTGCCACGCAAAACAAGGGGTGCAAGCCCCCTTCATAAAAAAACACGACCACACCGTAACACCACCGACTCAGAATTTTAGTGTTGGCCCGCTGGTGGCGGACGGGTTCTAGGCGCTACAGGCTGGAACCGCGCGACCGCTACCGTCGCAGGTTCGAATCCTGCCTCGGGCATGGATGTGTGTGATGTCCTTAGGTTAGTTAGGTTTAAGTAGTTCTACGTTCTAGGGGACTGATGACCTGAGGTGTTAAGGCCCATAGTGCTCAGAGCCATTTGAACCATTTTTTTTTTTTTAGTGTTGGCACTACACACGCTAGCAGATAACATTCACCGGTCATTCACCATACCGGCACCCTGACATCGGATCGCCACATCGTGTACCGTGATTCAGCACTCCACACAACATTTTTTAACTGTTCAATCGTCCAATGTTTACGCTCCTTACACCAATCGAGGCGTCTTTTTGCCATTTACCGACGTGATGTGTGGCTTATTAGCAGCCGCTCGACCATGAAATCCAAGTTTTCTCACCTCCCGCCTAACTGTCATAGTACTTGCAATGGATCCCGATGCAGTGTGGAATTCCTGTGTGATGGTCTCTATAGATGTCTGCCTATTGCACATTACGACCCTCTTCAACTGTCGGCAGTCTCTGTCTCTTTTGCGTTGTACATGCCTCTTCACGTCTCTACTTCACTATCACATCGGAAACAGTGGACAGAGAGATGTTTATGAGTGTGGAAATCTCGCATACAAACGTGTGACATCAGTGACACCCAATCAGCTGACCACGTTCGAAGTCCGTGATTTCCGCAGAGCGCCCCATTCTGCTCTCTCACGATGTCTAATGACTACTCTGGTCGCTGATATGGAGTATCTGGCAGTACGTGGCAGCACAGTGCGCCTGATATGAAACACGTAAATTTTGGGAGGTGTCCGCATACTTTTGATCACATAGTGTATGACTGCAGGAAAAATAGTTCAACAGACGTGATATCACAAACACTGTGATGTATGAAAATATTCCGCATAAAGCATGAAATTTTGGTAAGTTCGTTATTTAACACGAAGACACTCCTACAGTCTAGTCAACTTAAGGAAATCCCTGACACGCGGCAGTGCTTTTGACAGCTTTCAACTGCAAACCGCAAACGGCTATAAGCGATAACGATAGCCGTCTATAGAACTATGAAGCGGTACTACCGTAGAGACGTTGTAGACAGTAGACAGTAGAAGAAGCTGGACCCAAAGTACAGTAATACGATATTTCTTAATTTGGATACTGTATTTATACATCTGTACATTATGCATATTTCTTCATACGACTAATTTAAAAGTTTCTTCACGAATACATGGAAATAAATTTGTTCGCTACTACGCAGTTACACAGTTTCTTACAGAAAGTCGGCAAAATGAGTACTTGACATTGGTCGAGTTCGTCAGCTAGAAGAAAGTAAAAGAATATTTTGATACAACTAACGAAAACGAAAGCAGAAGATTACTGTCCTTCAGAAAATATGTTTCACCGAGTCCTCGTTGCGAATACAGTACTGGTCCGTAAGTAAGGCTACGATCGCAGCCGCCGCTAGTCGCATCCCTTGTGGCATTGTGCACTGATGTCGCTGCATATGACGGGCAGTCTATGGATCAACATAGGATGTACAAAAAAAAAAAAATGATCCAAATGGCTCTAAGCAGTAAGGGACTTAACATCTGAGGTCATCAGTCCCCTAGACTTAGAACTATTTAAACTTAACTAGCCTAAAGACATTACACACATACATGCCCGAGGCAGGATTCGCACCTGCTACTGTAGCAGTAGCACGGTTCCGGACTGAAGCGCCTAGAACTGCTCGGTCACACCGGCCGGCTAGGCTGTACAAACCATAAAAGAAGTTATACTACTTTATCGAACTGATGGATACGGAAAGTGAAAGTAGCGATTTTACAACACCGAAGTAATGTCCCTTTTGTTCAGGAAACTTGTAAGGTGTCAGGCAAATCCAACACCTTCCATGAAATCCCTGACATGATAAGCAAATCCAATAGTATGTCACATAGCTCCGAATAAATCGTGACACTAAATTAACCAAAGTAATACGAGTAACGAGTGAGCAAATGGAATACCACAGACAAACACAAGAATGCCTAAATGCATGTCATACCTTCCCACCGTGAGACAGACGCAGTTCCGAGGGGAGAAACGAGAACAGAAGCCGAGAGCAGAACCGCGTTAAGCTAGAAGGCCCTACGATCCTACGATAAGGGATGGACTGGACACCCACGTCGCCAGCTAACCACTAGGGCCACACAACCCGCAAGTTTTAGCGTGAGACTTTTTCGCGTATCTGTTACATTAGGACAATCCTCCAGCCCATGTTAAAAGATAGAGCCCTCCAGAAGAACAGTATAGATCTTACGATAACGCTAAAAGGACCACACCAGCTGCAAGTTTTAGCGTCAGACTTTTTAGCGTCTGTGTTACGTTGCAAACTTTAAAAACATTGCCCCACCACGGAAAGTATAACGTTTCTCATTGGATAGACAGAATTTTTGTAGGCGGAGTTTAAGGTTAACATTGAGACCCTGATTGGTCAGATGAAAACACAGCCAGATAGATTTTTTTTAAACCAACTTCGGTAAATGGTGGAAAGGAGAAGTTATGGGGAGTTACTTTAGAGTCGGCGAGGTGAGCGGAGCTGTGCTGCCCGCGGCCCCCTGACGAACACCGACAAGGTAATGAACGCACGCGATGCCGTTTTTTTGAGCGCATAAGGCTTCACTCAGAACTGCAGAAGTCTCATCTGCTACACCCCCCTTTTTTACGTAATACTAGTGTCGATCGTAAATTAAAGCTCATGGTGTTCACATTTGCCACTTGAAGTAAAAATCTATAACGCGATGATTTTTCTGTTATATAGTTATTGAGAAGCCACATCAGCCACTGTAATTTACAAGTTAGATAAGTAATTATAGATAATTTAAGGTCACTGTAGACCATTTTCATAGTTTTCTCTCTTGTGAAACTTAATTTAAACCTAGATTACAGATGTCATATGGCATAGGACATCCTTCGATCCATTATAGAACTTGGAAACCCATTCAGGGAATATTCATTCACATTTTTGTTGAACGCAGTTGGCTTTTACCATCCTGTATTAAAACATTTCATTTTATCAATTGTGGAATTTATAAACAATGTTTTGTGAGTAGAATAAAATTTCCAATTGTAAACTTAACTGCTTTTTCGACGTTATTTTACCAGCTAACTAAAAATAGGAAAGCCTTCAACCCCTACCACTAAATTTAGTTAGTATTAAGATTCTTTTACAGGGAGTCCAGTGGAGCTGACGCTGACATCATTAAGTATTTGGTTATATCATCGCTACATGTCATGTGTGGTCTGGCGTCTCCTTACCAGCAACAGGTCCCAGGTTCAAACTAGTCAATTCCCTAAAAAACACGCTCAGAGCGTCGTTGCGCGAAAGTGGTAGGGAGACACGATATACACTCCTGGAAATTGAAATAAGAACACCGTGAATTCATTGTCCCAGGAAGGGGAAACTTTATTGACACATTCCTGGGGTCAGATACATCACATGATCACACTGAGAGAACCACAGGCACATAGACACAGGCAACAGAGCATGCACAATGTCGGCACTAGTACAGTGTATATCCACCTTTCGCAGCAATGCAGGCTGCTATTCTCCCATGGAGACCATCGTAGAGATGCTGGATGTAGTCCTGTGGAACGGCTTGCCATGCCATTTCCACCTGGCGCCTCAGTTGGACCAGCGTTCATGCTGGACGTGCAGACCGCGTGAGACGACGCTTCATCCAGTCCCAAACATGCTCAATGGGGGACAGATCCGGAGATCTTGCTGGCCAGGGTAGTTGACTTACACCTTCTAGATCACGTTGGGTGGCACGGGATACATGCGGACGTGCATTGTCCTGTTGGAACAGCAAGTTCCCTTGGCAGTCTAGGAATGGTAGAACGATGGGTTCGATGACGGTTTGGATGTACCGTGCACTATTCAGTGTCCCCTCGACGATCACCAGAGGTGTACGGCCAGTGTAGGAGATCGCTCCCCACCACCATGATGCTGGGTGTTGGCCCTGTGTGCCTCGGTCGTATGCAGTCCTGATTGTGGCGCTCACCTGCACGGCGCCAAACACGCATACGACCATCATTGGCACCAAGGCAGAAGCGACTCTCATCGCTGAAGACGACACGTCTCCATTCGTCCCTCCATTCACGCCTGTCGCGACACCACTGGAGGCGGGCTGCACGATGTTGGGGCGTGAGCGGAAGACGGCCTAACGGTGTACGGGACCGTAGCCCAGCTTTATGGAGACGGTTGCGAATGATCCTCGCCGATACCCCAGGAGCAACAGTGTCCCTAATTTGAGGGAAGTGGCGGTGCGGTCCCCTACGGCACTACGTAGGATCTTACGGTCTTGGCGTGCATCCGTGCGTCGCTGCAGTCCGGTCCCAGGTCGATGGGTACGTGCACCTTCCGCCGACCACTGGCGACAACATCGATGTACGGTGGAGACCTCACGCCCCACGTGTTGAGCAATTCAGCGGTACGTCCACCCGGCCTCCCGCATGCCCACTATACGCCCTCGCTCAAAGTCCGTCAACTGCACATACGGTTCAGGTCCACGCTGTCGCGGCATGCTACCAGTGTTAAAGACTGCAATGGAGCTCCGTATTCCACGGCAAACTGGCTGACACTGACGGCGGCGGTGCACAAATGCTGCGCAGCTAGCGCCATTCGACGGCCAACACCGCGGTTCCCGGTGTGTCCGCTGTGGCGTGCGTGTGATCATTGCTTGTACAGCCCTCTCGCAGTGTCCAGAGCAAGTATGATGGGTCTGACACACCGGTGTCAATGTGTTCTTTTTTCCATTTCCAGCTGTGTAGAACAAACAGAAACCACCATGAACGATTAGAAACTGTTTTTCCTCTTTTAACCTGTTGTCGTCGAATTTTAAGTGTGTCTGATGAGAACAAGCATCTTCGTCGGACTGATATGGTGAAGACAGTGAAAAATATTGCAGTGCTGAAATGTCGCAGATAGGACTGGTGCTGAGGATCGCTGGACTAAGAAGGATATGTTTCTTGTAAAAGAAAGATGGTCGCGAGTGTTCTAAACGTATGTGCGCGGCGTGAGGAAAGAGGTTCTTATCTTTTGTATCAGACGTCGTGAAAAATTTGGATGGAATTTCGGTAAATGTTGAGCATAGAGTTGTTCTCAGGTAAAGTTGTATGGAGGTAATGGCTGGGAGACCCCAAAGGGAAGCTTCAGCCACCAACTCTAAACGTTCTCCTAATCCTTCAAGCCCGTAAGCACCTTTCCTTCCAGAAGTATCAGAGCTGTGTACATCAGTGTACCTGTTAAGTGTAGCCAACTGTAATGTTTGTGTGTCACGTTGGAGATGATGAGAAAAGGGAGAGGGCAAAACCCCGTGGCAGCACATCGCTTATTCATCTCCAACAGCACTAAGGGTACCGCGGAGCTTAACATCTTATCGGACGAATGGATCAATATCCCCATTGTTGCTTGTCCTCACTTCATGAGACACCTCGGTGAGGTTTGGAACTGAACCTAGGACATGTGGTGTAAAGGAAGATGATTAAGGACTGGACTCCAGCACCACCTCTTCTGTCCCCTCTACCGCAAAGGGGAAAATGTCAACAGCACGCCACCTACCCATACGGTCACCCATCCAGGTGGTGGTGGTTAGTCTTTAACGTCCCGTCGAAAATGAGGTCATTAGAGACGGAGCGCAAGCTCGGGTTAGGGAAGCATTGGGAAGGATATCGGCCGTGCCCTTTCAAAGGAACCATCTCGGCATTTGCCTGAAACGATTTAGGGAAATCACGGAAAACCTAAATCAGGATGGCCGGAGACGGGATTGAACCGTCTTCCTCCCGAATGCGAGTCCAGTGTGCTAACCACTGCGCCACCTCGCTCGGTCACCCATCCAAGTACTGGCCACGCCCGACAGGGATAAACTTCGGTGATCTGACGGCAAACGGTGTAGTCAGATCGCCACAGCCAATGACAGAATTATTCTGAAATTTTTAACGATGCGCCTTTGACAGTGATGACGATGCATGAGAGTTCACCATATCCCGCTCAATCATTCCTCCTTTCATTTATCTCATCAAGAAGAAGTGCCTACTGGGACGCGTAATGAGTCACTCCCGTTGCCGTAAGAACGGAACACTGCCGCAACCGTAAATCTTCGTCTCAGACTTCGAGTGACATTGACCGAGACCCTTGAGATCGATGAGTCACTCATATCCCATATAGACAGATTTCCGATAGAGATAAAAGTCACCTTCAGAAAGACGTTCAAAGTCTGTTCGCTTAGAGACTTTTGTTACAGTGCAACTCAGTTTCAACAATACTGACTGGGGATTTGTTTTATCTTTTCCTATCTTGTACATTTCATCAGTTTCATTTATCACTACACGCCAACGTTCGGCCAGCCGCGGGCAGCGTCTGTCTCCTTGCGACGCACATTTGCTTTATAAACAAAGCTCTTATCATTCAGAACTATTTTAATTTCGTACTAAAACTGAAATCCGAGTAACAATGACGACCCAACGAAACGAATGCCGCAGCCAGAGACCAATGCCGGCCGATGGAGCGGAACGCATTATTGTGCAACCACGACGCGATACTAAACTAACAATTGTTCTGTGCTGAATTTCGATAAGCCTGACAGATTTTTATTTATTTCACGTGACATCACAAACCTATATAGTGTGTAAGCAACACTATAATATTTCTGTTGTTGCAGAGTTGACTCCGTGTTGCGAGCTTAATAGTTTCAATTGATGGCGTCAAAGAAAGGAAGGTACAGAAAGAAAATAGAGCGTGTAACGATGCATCAACAGATTTATACTTTTTACCGATTATAAAGAAAAGCCTCTGCGCTTAGCATGGCAAAAAAACTATTTCTGACCAAAATAACACAATCTCAAACTCCATTACGGTAGCGAGCGTAAGGCAAAACTTGAATCTCTTGTGGGGGATTTACGGAAAAATAAAATTAACGCACCTCTCAGAGAGGCCACAGTGCGCAGTGATAGACGGTAAATCACCGAGTAGAGCAGAAGTGATATCTGGCGTTCCACAGGGTAGTGTCATAGGGCCTCTGCTGTTCCTGATTTACATAAATGACCTAGGTGATAATATGAGCAGCCCCCTTACATTGTTTGCAAATAACGCTGTAAATTACCGTCTAGTAAAATCATCAGACGATCAATACCAATTACAAAATGATCTAAAGAGAATTTGTGTATGGTGCGAAAAGTGGCAACTAGCTCTAAACAAAGAAAACTGCGAGGTCATCCACGTGTATACTAAATACCTAGGAATTACAATTACGAGTAACTTAAATTGGAAAGATCACATAGACAATATTGTGAGGAAGGCGAAACAAAGACTGCGGTTTGTTGGCACAACACTTAGAAGATGCGACAAACCCACTAAAGAGACAGCCTACGTTACACTTGTCCGTCCTCTGCTGGAATGTTGCTGCGCGGTATGGGATCCTTACCAGATAGGATTGACGGAGGATACTGAAAAAGTGCAAAGAAGGGCAACACGTTTCATGTTATCGCGCAGTAGGAGTGAGAGTGTGACTGATATGATATGCGAGTTGGGGTGGCAGTCACTGAAACAAAGGCGAGATCTATTTGCGAAATTTCTATCACCAACTTTCTCTTCCGAATGCGTAAATATTTTGATGACACCCACTTACGTAAGGATAAATAATCATCATTATAAAATAAGAGAAATCAGAACTCGAAGATTTAGGTGTTCCTTTCCACGTGCCATTCGAGAGTCGAATGGCAGAGAAGTATGAAAATGGTTCGATGAACCCTCTGCCAGACACTTAAGTGAGAATTGCAGAGTAACCATGTAGATGTAGATGTAGAAATCGTAAGTAAAGAACCAATAAAACGTTTTTAAGTTCCAGGATCAAAATAACGATTCGGGTTTATGTGCGATTTTAAGGGTAGCTTGCGGATTCTGCCCGACCGTTTACTGACAGCGAACTACTAAAACAAAATGCTTTAGTTATGACTGAGGAGGTTCGACAAAGCAAGTTGTAGATAGTTTCCTATATAAAAGAACTTTCTCTCAGCGTACTGCAGATTTGGGCAACACTTCACACGAGCTGCTTCAGGAAAAGGAATAATTATCTAGATGGTACTCGTTAGCTGTCATTGAAAGTAGAGAAGCTTCAGATACTGCGCAACTACAGTTAGCACCTGCAGTATATACGTAATGTACGAAAGTGATGAAAAGGTGCCACATTTTTATTGATGGGAAAATTTGGAGTTGTTCTATATTGGTCCTGTCAACCCCCGACATTTTAACGGTGCAGCACAGATTCACCCTCCATGTACTCTTGCGACTGTGACATTCCTGTTGAGAGGAACTGGGCAACCATCGTTACTTTCAGCTGAAGGGGCAAAGCCTGTAGCCCTCCTCACAGTTTACGTTGATCAGCCACTTTGGTACTTCGATAGCTTAGCCGATGTATCTCTTACTGGTAAGCAGTTGCCTGTCAAAAACAGGTGCTTGTTTAAATTATATGAACACATCACACATGTCATAATGTTCAGTCCCCCCGAATACACACCCTCCAGTCGCAGTAACCCCTCACAGATGCCGACCGGAGTGGCAGAGCGAGTTCTAGGCGCTACAGTCTGGAACCGCGCGACCGCTACGGTCGCACGCTCGAATCCTGCCTCGGGCATGGATGTGTCTGATGTCCTTAGGTTAGTTAGGTTTAAGTAGTTCTAAGTCTAGGGGACTGATGACCTTAGAAGTTATGTCCCATAGTGCTCATAGTCATTTGAACCATTTGAACCCTCACAGCAGTGCGGGGAATGTGGAAACCATGCGTTTCACCCGACGCCCAAAAGGGCATTATCGTTGGCTTTAGGGACAAGGATGGGAGAGTTTCCAAAACTGCTAACTTTGCAAACGGTTTATGTGGCACCCTGGTTAAAGTGTACCGTGCACAACAAAATGGCGCTATCAAAAACAGGCACCGAGGCAAATGTAATGCATCACAGGCAGTAGATTAGAGGAATGAACCACGGCTGCGGAGATGTGTACGGGCAACTGTTGAACAAACGGCAGCCCAGGTGGACCAAGGGCCTACCAACAATGTCTTCTCGAAGGCCGTTCAGCAAACTTTGCTGCATATGGACCTCTGCGGCAGGTGCCTGATCTATGCACCCGAGCTGACAGCTGTTTGTAGACTTTGAAGGCTGGAATTAGCACGTCAATACCGCAACTGAATGACAGGTGTCTTTTTCAGATGAATCACGTTTTATTTTAAATCAGACAGTTGGCCGTTGCCATATATGACGTGAAACGTCTGGAAGCAAACGACCTTCAATAATCGTTGGAAGGGTCCAGGTCAGATAAGGGAACGCTATGCTGTGGGAAATGTATTCCCAGCATTCCCTGAGCTATATCGTCGTTCTGGAAGGCACAATGGATCAACAAAAGTGTGAATCTATCCTTGAGGACCATGTTTATTCCTACACGCAGTTTGTGTTTCCTCAGCAGGATGGGATCTACCAGCAGGACAATGCACTGTGTCACGCAGTTCACAGTGTACGTGTGTGGTTGGAAAAGCACCAGAATGAGTTTACCGTACTCACCTGGACTCCGAACTCTCCGAATTTAAAACCCAACCGTGAATCAGTGGTACCAGCTCGATTGGGCTGTTCACATCATGGACTCTCGACCAAGAAATCTAGCCACGTCACAAGAGTAAGCCTGGCTCTGAGTCCCTGTTGGTACTTCCCAGAACCTCACTGACTCTCTTTCCGCACATATCGCAATTCTTCACAGTGCAAAAGCTGATTACACAGGCTTTCCACTGGTGATCACATTAATGTAAGTGGACGGTGTAGTTTAACATAGCCGTATATCCCACTTGCGCATGGGTACACAAGTGTGGATAAGTTGTCCTGTCTTGCCAGTGTAGACCAGTCTACAATCGTAACTAAGCTTGTATAATTGTGTTACTTGGAGCTTATTACGGGGTTTTTAGAGGGACCCTGGGTCTCCTCTATTATGCATGTGGTGAGGGTAGATTTCACCTCACCTTTTAACCCATTGTAGATATTCTGTACTTCGAACTCGAGGCGGGTCTACCCAGGAACCTATGGCTGAGGTTCCCGAAGGGGATCTGCGGCTCCGCTTGCGGCACTCCCCGCCTGTTCCAGAATGTGAAGCTCCGGCAGAATTAGGCGTAAACTGCAGCAGCTGCAACCAGCAACACGGCCAATAGGCCGTTCAGTGAACAGCCCAGCAGCGAATCAATGATACAGCGCCGCACAGTGCTGGAACCACTTGCTAGCGGCCAACGTGCTGCAACAAATAGGGTACACAATGAAGGCAATTGGAAAAAGGATGATTACAAACAGTGAGGTGCACTTTATTCGCTTGTGCGCAATACAAACTCCCAAAGAAATACGATGCCAAATAAATTTTACCAGTTCATTTTATGAATCCTACCTGAATATGATCGGGAAGTGTGCTTGTTTTCTTACACGTTAGGAAGGAATCTGACAGCATTATCAGAAAGTATCCACTCAAGGCATAAAAACATATAGAAATCCCGAAAAATTAATACAGATTGAAAAATCATGCACAGAAACTGCTGGTTTTAGAGTTATGGCACAAAAAAAGTCTGAGACATGTTCTTTGTTTCTTCTTGAGCCACAAAGGGAGATGCTATGCCACCCTCGCTTTTGTGCATTATAGAGAAGAGATTCAGCAAAGTAAATTCTGTGCACCTTAGAACGAAACTAGAAGACAGCTTTAACATACTGTAATTTGCAGATTAATAGAAAATGTTCAACTTTCCAGAGTAAAACTGAAATGTAGAATTCCCATTTAACTAACCCAATGCAATATTGTACAACAACTTACTTGTACAGAATTGTAAATCAATACTGATAAAACCAATTAGTTTGTGTTTCATGGCAAACTAATGCAGCACAAACCAAATCCCACTTCACATACCTTGGAACCATGACCACTACTGACAACAGTGTCAAAGAAGAGACAAAGAGCGCAATACAAAAAGCAGTTAGGTCCTATTTTCACTGATGGACATAATAAAAAACAGTCTTACAACAAACAGTTTTAAAGATACCCTTATACAGGGTGTAATTGATATAAGCATAGGTTTTTTGTGTGTGGTACTTGATATGTACACACGTCAGACTGATGATTTTTTTTCCTCTGCTATGAACAGCTTCTCACAAACACATCACATAGTTTACTACCTGGTGTTTTCTACATGGTCATAACTGCACCACTAGTGAGATATGCCTGTCAGTATGGACTAACCACTTTGCATCAGTGTCCACAAATGACCTGCTGACCAGGAGAGAATAATCAAGCTTGCCCTTGCCCCATGTACGTGGAGGTACTAAACAACCTAATAACATACTATTCCTAATAGCTACAATTATGAGTCTGCAAATGAGGTAAACACTGATGTAATGTTGTTCGGTATACTCTTCTCAGTCAGCAGTCAAAATTCTATACCTATGCCCGTTACAGCCTGCATAAACCATTTATGACTGCTGTACTAGTATGCACATTTGAGTTGTGGTATACATTTGAGTTGTGGTGAAACTAAAAATTTTTGGAAGGATCATTCTGAGAAATATGTTTGGAGGAACTCATGAGGAAGAGCAGCAGAGTGGACAAAACAGGCACAGAAATATATGCCTTACTTGTAGAGCCAGACATCTAAAATCATCAGAACACCCTCAAGCACGAAGATCTGTCGAAAGACCTAGACCAGAGGTTCGCAACTTTTTCTACCTGGTGCATGCCTTTGCAACCATAGAAAATAATGTTTATTTATTTATTTAAATATTTGCTTGTCTCGAAAAACTTTCATAATAATCTGCAGTCCACACTTTAGCAAAAGAGGGTTATTAATTGTGGCGTGATAAATAACTGCACAGTTTCAAACGGCTTCGCAGCTAACTGTAATACGATCATAATGTCTTCACATGTTTGACCACATGCTTCTGTTCAACCCTTAAAAAAAATCCATAAATCGTGCACCCCCCACCTCCCCCCAGGAGGGCACTCCCCAGGTTGGGAACCACTGACCTAGACTATGTTTTTTGATATCAGAGGCAATATGAAAATTTCATTTGAGAGAAAGAGCGAAATTAAATAGCAATGTAGAACTATCTGCCAGAGTACTGTGAAATCAACAGCCAATAGATTTTGTAGTTTGTGAAGATCGTTACTAAAAGCAATAATTCAATACTTCACTCAGGCCTCAGATCTTTATATCAGTTTGTATTGCCAATCACGTCTCTTCTAACATGAACACACATAATATTTCACATACACTTCAAGATAGAAAACTGGACTTCAAGATAGGATTTCGAAACTTCCCACAAGTGAGGTAGTCGGAAAGTGTGGGAATTGCATTATGTCCTATAATTATGTATTAAACTTATATCATTTCTGGATCCACTGACATAATAAAATTGTTCTTCAAAAGTTACACTGGTTTAGAAACATCACGAAACATGAGTACAGTGATGTAACTTTGGATAGTGCTGCAGATAGTCCTTCGATAAAACCTTTTCAAAAATTCATCAGTAGTTAGACTGAGTTTATGCTGTCTTTGACGTATTCCCACCTTTTGCAAAAAACACATTAAGGAAGTATTCTAATTGTGATGGTCAATACACTACTTCGAGATACACTATCCAATATTTAGATGGCCAAAGAGTCATTTCAGAAAGCTGTCGTGTAGTCACACAACTGTCGTTTTGGATGATTTGACCAATGGTCTCCTAATTCACATCACTCACTGCGGTCGATGGTCTACCTCATCGTGGATTGTGCAGTAGAGGGAGATCACCTTTTTAAACCTCTGCAACCACCGCTAGATACTGCTGCGATCCATTGTGTCCTCCCCATAAACAGGGAGCAACTTCCTGTAAATCGATGTGTCAGAGTCATCGCCAGTCCTGAAGAGAAACTCCATCACCGACAATTGTCGCAACCTGAGATCTGCTTCACGGTCCATTATGGCTCACCTGTAAATAAAAGAGACTGCTTTTATACAACAACTTTTAGCTAAGTGTACAAAGTATGTTCAGAAAACATTTCATTCTCCTGCTGCAAAAAAAAAAAAAAACATTAGAGACGATTGTGCCAAACTTTTTGAACGCCCTTTGTACAGTATATAGCTGTACATTTCATCGAAGACCATCGGTCTTTAAATTAATAAAATCTGGCGTAAAATATATTCGTGCTACGACATGAAAATGCCTATCCATATTCTGTTGTTTTGACAATGAGATTCAGTTTCAGTTTCGACGCAGTAAGATCGATAATACAAATAAAATAATAAATCAAATACGGCCAAAAGGTAAGAAGTAGATGAAGGTTGCAAAAGCGTCGTTATGAGACTCCTGTCTAGTTACCTTTAATACTATACTGTTATTTTTATTATAATTTTGCCGGCCGGAGTGGCCGTGGAGTTCTAGGCGCTACAGTCTGGAACCGAGCGACCGCTACGGTCGCAGGTTCAAATCCTGCCTCGGGCATGGATGTGCGTGATGTCCTTAGGTTAGTTAGGTTAAATTAGTTCTAAGTTCGAGGCCACTGATGACCTCAGAAATTAAGTCGCATCGCAAAGTGCTCAGAGCCATTCGAACCATTTGATTTTTATTGTATTTTATGATTTTTAGACAAGATTAACACGTAGTCTTGGTTTTCAAATAATGTACTGACATGTCCATTGAAAGCAAACTCGCCTGGTATGTGTTTCCTTGTGAGGTATTATGTTGGTTAATAGCTGTGGCAGATTACTTGTTGCGTTGAAAGCAAACTCGCCTTGTATGTGTTTTCTCGTGAGGTATTATGTTGGTTAATAGCTGTGGCAGATTAATTGTTGCGTGTTCTTGAGTCCATTGAAAGTTGCCGTGTTTATCGCAGGTTCGTTCGCCAACCTCCCCAGCGTCTCTCCAGCTCCACGTCGACTTAGTGCAGCTGAAACTTCCTGTAGTAATTAGAATAACTAAAAAGAGTGACGTAGTGTAGCTGAAAGTTTCTGTAGTAATTAGAATGACTAGAAAGAGTAATATCTACATTTGAGTCTCGCCTAACTACGTAGCAGAGCTGAGCAAGTGGTTATTTCTTCCTTGAATACAAGTGTCACTCTTACTATCGAGTTCTAGTACGTAATATTCACAATAATTAAGTTCTTTTCGTCTTCATCAGAGCAAGAATAAAATCGAAATCATTAACATTACATTCAACAACACAGATAATAAAAATCAGAGATAATGCAATGATAATGTTCGCTTTTCTTACGCCAGAAGTAACGTCTGTGGTTCCTACACATAGCACAGTGTCTGACAGTCATTTCCGCAAATAAAATGTGACATAACAACACGGTGACCTTTCTCGCAAAAGTTGTTATGAAATACCAGTTAATTGCAAGGACGTGCTTGCTGTCCGTCTCTGATTCCAGTCGTTTTACTGGACTACGACAAATGGAAGCGTTGATGGCTTTTTTAAGGCGGATGAAGGTGACACAGGGCTGGTACCACAGAGAGTCGGTGTTTTGCGCGGACACTCAGCCCCAGACCAGCGACGGACTTCAACCACGACGTTAGAGCAGCCATGACTCAGTTGCCTGAGTTCGCATGGACTCTGTACCTGTCACGTGAATGAATACATCCACACTTGTAGCACTGTAAGTTACCTCTATCGTGTTTGACACTCGAGATATAGTGATTCCGAAAGAGATGAATCAGACTGTATCAAACACAAGTGAGACTGCAAAATCTCATCACAAACAGATGATGTAACACATTTCGCTCTCTGAACAGTATTGTGGAAACATGGTTACCGTTCTCCTCTGTGCTGGTCGTACTCGAATTTGAAACATGGCGTACTCCTGTGTATTAAGGGATCGTCATTTATATTGCTAGAAGACACTAAACATGATTAGATTGAGTGTCCTCCCTATCAGGAAGTACGTCAGCCGTTGGTGACCATTGTTACTCTCACTTGTCTTTTATTTACTATTAAGTTAAATATATCACTGGTGTTCTAACAATTATATCTGTTCTAAATTTTCATTCAGTATCGACGTAGAGAGCATCGCATATTTCTACATGATATGGTGCTGGAGAAAACTGGAAAAAATATATTTAAACCAATACTTGTTGAGAAATGGGCTTTTCTGTCCTTGGTAGCAGCTTGTTGGTACTTCTGGAAGTGCTCTGTGTAGTTTCCACTCATTCTTACTCATCCTTTACCCCTCTTTCTCAAAGAATTGGAAATTCGTGGGGAAACTTCTGGTCACATCTTAGTCAATCATCTAAAGGATTAAAGTCAGTTGAATAGGTAGGTCACACCACTGGATATCTTCGACCAAACCATCATATGCTATACAATAATAATGAATGCCCACTTTGTGATTGAATGTCTGCCATTGAAAACAATTTGGGGGGGGGGGGGGTGATGGAGGGACATTCTTTAGTTCCACAACAAGACAATATGGTGGCTTTGCAGTGTGACATCCGCAGTAGACTACAGCCCAGTATTAAAATGAAGCAAGGAATTAAAATGTGGGTGTAAGCTTCTGTCTTCAACTTCAAAGGCACGCATTATTTCCGAAAGCTTCTCTTGAAAGTCAAAGATAGCTGCATAAAGTTGCGTACATGTCATACTTTTCTGTTTAGTAAGTTTCTAAGAAGAAGGACTGCTTTTTCCCAGTATCCTCCCACATGCCTTATCTGCGACTGAACCTTCTTGAGCATTGCGTTTCATATCCCTTCAAACTACACTGAAGCCCCAAGGAAACTGGTATAGGCATGCGTATTTGAATACATAAATATGTAAACAGGCAAAATACGACGCTGCGGTCGGCAACGCCTATGTAAGACAGTAATGGTCTGGCGCACTTGTTAGCTCGGTTACTGCTGCTACAATGACACGTTATCAAGATTTAAGAGAGTTTGAACGTGGTGTCATAATTTGCGCAGGAGCTATGGGACACAGCATCACCGAGGTAGCGCTTATGTGGGGATATTCCCGAAATATCATTTCACGAGTGTACCGTGAATACCAGGAATACGGTAAAACATCAAATCTCTGACATCACTGCGGCCGGAAAAAAAGCCTGCAAGAACGGGGCCAACGACGACTGAAGAGTTCAACGTGACAGAAGTGCAATGTTTCCTCAAATTTCTGCAGATTTCAATGCTCGGCCATCATCAAGTGTCAGTGTACGAACTATTCAACGAAACACAAAATTGTTCAGGCTTTCGTGGCCACTTGTTGACAAACTGCGTATTGGCTTCTGTCTCGGATTCTTTGGCCGACGTTCATCTGATGACTTATCTGACGTTTCGTCAGCACGAGTGGCTGGCATTGTCAAAGCTTCACCCTCCATTGCCGGTGGTGAACTGGAGCCGAGCTCGCACACGCATGTACCTGGCGCGCCAACGTCCGAGGGCTTCTTCGCGGTCATTTCCGGTGCTGTTCTCCTCTTGCTACCTGCGACGGTCGTTCGCTGCAGTACGGGAAGCCAGGATCCGTTTACCTTAAGGCTTTCCTCTTTCTTGTTGTAACTGTTCGCGTGTTTTTGTATTTTTACAGCTTCTCTGAACAAGCGCGTGTGATAGTGCTTCTCTACAGCCAGAACTTCGTGTCGGCGACTTTTATTACGTGGTCGGTCTCATTCAGTGCGTCCTCTGCCACGGCCGATTTTTCCACCCGCCCCAACCTGCAATGACGCTTATGCTCTTTGATCCTGGTGTTAACGGATCGTCCAGGCATTCCGACATAAACTTTTCCGCATGTGCATGGAATACGGAATATTCCCAACATTGCAAATTAGTCTCTTTTCTCCTTAGCCGATCTAAGACACTCTTCGATCTTCCTTGTCGGTTTGAAAATCGTCTTTACGCTATGTTTGCGCAATATACGGCCGATTCTGTCCGTCACTCTGGGAATGTATGGCAGAATGGCCGTACCCGACAATTCTTTTTCTGATTCCTTACTGGCCCACAGCAAGTCCAAAGATTGCGTCACGATACTTTACATAAGTTAAACCTTGCCGATTTACAGTTTCATGAAGAGGTGTTCGCGCGGTCAGCATTATCCCGACCAACACCAATAGGGATCATCTACATCTACATCTATATCCGTACTCCGCAAGCTACCTGACGGTGTGTGGCGGAGGGTACCTTGAGTACCTCTATCGGTTCTCCCTTCTATTCCAGTCTCGTATTGTTCGCGGAAAGAAAGATTGTCGGTATGCTTCTATGTGGGCTCTAATCTATCTGATCTTATGGTCTCTTCGCGAGAAATACGAAGGAGGGAGCAATATACTGCTTGGCTCCACGGTGAAGGTACCTTCTCGAAACTTCAACAAAAGCCCGTACCGAGCTACTGAGCGTCTCTCTTGCAGAGTCCTACTCTGGAGTTTAGCTATCATCTCCGTAACGCTTTCACGATTACTAAATGATCCTGTAACAAAGCGCGCTGCTCTCTGTTGGATCTTTTCTATCTCTTCTATCAACACTATCTGGTACGGATCCCATACCTGTGAGCAGTATTCAAGCAGTGGGCGAACAAGTGTACTGTAACCTACTTCCTTCGTTGTCGGATTGCATTTTCTTAGCATTCTTCCAATGAATCTCAGTCTGGCATCTGCTTTACAATGATTAATTTCATATGATTATTACATTTTAAATCACTCCTAATGCGTACTCCCAGATAATTTATGGAATTAACTGCTTCTAGTTGCTATATTGTAGCTAAATGATATATAGGATCTTTCTTTCTATGTATTCGCTGCACATTACACTTGTCTACATTGAGATTCAATTGTCATTCCCTGCACCATGTGTCAATTCGTTGCAGATCCTCGTGTATTTCAGTACAATTTTCCATTGTTACAACCTCTCGATATACTACAGCATCATTCGCAAAACGCATCAGTGAATTTTCTATGTTATCTACAAGGTCATTGATATATATTGTGAATAGTAATGCTTCTACGATACTCCCCTGCGGCACACCTGAAATCACTCTTACTTCGGAAGACTTCTCTCCATTGAGAATGACATGCTGTGTTCTGTTATCTAGTAACTCTTCAATCCAATCACACAATTAGTATGATAGTCCATATGCTCTTACTTTTTACATTAAACGACTGTGGATAACTGTATCAAACGCCTCGAGGAAGTCAAGACACACAGCATCCACCTGGGAACCCGTGTCTATGGCCCTCTGAGTCTCGTGGACGAATAGCGCGAGCTGGGTTTCACACGACCGTCTTTTTCGAAACTCATGCTGATTCCTACAGAGTAGGTTTCTAGCCTCCAGAAAAGTCATTACACTCGAACATAATACGTGTTCCAAAATTCTACAACTGATCGACGTTAGAGATATAAGTCTATAGTTCTGCACATCTATTCGACGTCCATTCTTGAAAACGGGGATGACCTGTGGCCTTTTCCAATCTTTTGGAACGCTACGCTCTTCTAGAGACCTACGGTACACCGCTGCAAGAAGGGGGGGGGGGGGGGGGGTAAAATCCTGTCGCATCAGGTTCAGCGGCCTTTCCTCTTTTGAGCGATTTTAATTGTTTTTTCTATCCCTCTGTCATCTATTTCGATATCTACCGTTTTATCATCTGTGCGAGAATCTAGAGAAGGAACTACAGTACAGTCTTCCTCTATGAAGCAGCTTTGTAAAAGTATTTCGGCCTTTAATCTGTCATCCTCTGTTTCAGTACCATTTTGGTCATAGTGTGTCTGGACATTTTGTTTTGATCCACCAACCGCTTTGACATAAAACCAAAACTGGGTCTCGAAATCATGTTCCACGTTCCCTCCAAGTTGCGAATCTGTCGAGAATCGCTGTCCAGACGAAATCGGGATTCATCTGTCGAAAGAACATTTCCCCGCTGTTCGACGGTCCAGGTGGCATGTTATCGGCTCCAATCTAGACGTTCCGGTCTGTGAAGACGCGTCAGAGGTACACATACAGGAGGTCTCCGACAATAAAGGCCACTCTGCCGAAGCCTTCTGTACGCCGTTTGAATCGATACAAAACGTCCGGTGGATGCTGTGAGGTCAGTTGCCAGCTACCGTGCAGTACTAAGGAGGTACCGTTGTGCCATTACAGCCAAATAATTATTCTCTGCTTCTGCCGTCCTGGTATTGGTGATACAGTTTCGATCTCCATAAACTGTCGTCACATCCGAAAGACAAAAGAGCGGTTCATATTAAGCCACCGGGCCACATCAGTTTGCGACTGTCCTAATTTCATTCTTCCTGTGGCCCTCTACCGGAGAGAGCCTGGTAGGAGCCTTCTCTGTGCCATACTGCACCGTCTGTGACACAGCGATTGCGCTTGCGGAATTACCCGGCAAACACTGTCCGTTTGACAGGTGCCCTGACGTCATTGTTGGCGTGGTTGTCTGTTAACCCGAACGCCATCTTTCCGTGCAGGAGACGATCGTACGGACATCTGTTGACAATCTGTATGATTACATCGTGAATTAGACACAGGACGGGGAAATAGTGACTTGTTGCTTTATTTTTGGACACCAGTGTAGTTTCACTTCAGTTGCGGATTTAATATACAGATAAGCTGTATTTAGGCCATTTACAGTTCAATTCAAATTCGATTCTGTTTAGTCAAATGTTATCAAGTTTAAGTTGGGTCACATTTTGTGGGTACAAACTTTGGTAATAAGTAGATCTTTTTTATAGAGTGAGAGGTAAATTTGGGCTAAATCTCATACAGACACATATAGTTGGGAAGTTTCACAAGCTGCTGCATGAAAGTGCAATAATCCGAAATCAATTACCTTAATTAAATCCTCGTCTTCTTACTCGTCAAAATAATCGTATTAATCAGTAGATCAACATGTTCCAGTTCCTCACAATATAACTGTAACCGCTCCATTCACGACACACCATTGCCGACAGCCGTGGCTCCTAATCTCACGATTAACAGTGCGCGCCATCTCCCGTGCATGTACAAAGAAGAGATGGTCCCAACAAACCTGCAGCTGACATAGCGTCTCCGATGACACTGCGCGCTTATAATTTCAAACAGTACAAATCCGCGTACACGTTTGTGACATCCAAGTACAAGAGAAATGTCCGTGAAATTACCTATAGTACCCTATCAGTGTATAGCTTTACTCAACTGAGAAAAGCTGTGAGAAATGTAGCTGCTCTTCACGTGTCAACAGGGTGTGTGGAACTAGCTATCTAATCCCTGTAAAAAGTGATCGCTTTATTGAATCTAGTTGTAACTACCAAAAAAACATTCTTTAATAAAATATGTGCGTTGTTTATCACTCTGAGTACACAAATGTTGCTACCAATTCCGCGCAAATACACGATTCCAGAAATGAAAATACGAAAATAATCATTGCTTGTAGTAGTTCTTTCACGCTTACATTTATCGCTCTCTCTCTCTCTCTCTCTCTCTCTCTCTCTCTCTCTCTCTTTCTCTTTCTTTTTTTTTTAGGCAGCTTAAGATTCGGACTGGCGAGCTGTTATGCAAAAATCCGCAATTTTTGTCAGTTAATAAGCATTATGAGAGCACAGTACGTCACGGATCTCACTAAAAAAACATGAAATTTCCACATACGTCATCCTCGATTATTCCTTTTACAAGTTAATTTGATTCTCCATAAAACAAATTTAGTTCAATTTTAACAAGAATGATTAGATCTCTAGCTGTTGCTCCACAAGAGCTGGCCATGGACTACCCGAGACGAATACACGAAATCATCTCCCGGTAACAACTCATCTCTGATTGGCTGAATAAAGTGATAGACAATCAGCTTCCTATTTCGAATACAGCACGTTACTCGCCACCTTTTAATCAATTCCAGTTCCAAAATCGATTGGTCCAATAACCAAAATTAACAAAGCCCATAAAGAAGATAACATAAAAATAACTCCATATTTACTCGTCTAAAAATCCAAAGTAATGATTGCGTTACTTTCCACCCCCGGTAGCTGCGTGGTCAGCGCGACAGACTGTCAATCCTAAGGGCCCGGGTTCGATTCCCGGCTGGGTCGGAGATTTTCTCCGCTAAGGGATTGGGTGTTGTGTTGTCCTAATCATCATCATTCATCCCCATCGAAGAGGCAAGTCACCGGAGTGGCGTCAAATCGAAAGACTTGCACCTAGCGAACGGTCTACCCGACGGGAGGCCCTAGTCACACGACATTTTTTTTTTATTGCGTTACTTAAGATTCGAAAACTGGCTACTTTACAATAATAACTTCCCCATGTACATGACTCACAGCAGGGTTGCACAATCTAATTCCGACACTCACGCATATGTAGTTATAAACAATTTCTACGATTCATGGTTGACATATATGCCGCTTTCATCTCTCAGTCGCTCTGACAGCACAATAAATGGTAATAATATATTCCAAGAGATAAAATGATAGTGGCTGTCTGAAAGTGAAAATATTACGTAAATTTTAGCTTTTGAACCAGAATACTGTTTGAATAGTTCTTGAATGACAAATTATTTAGTTAAATTCCTTCAGTAACTTTTGAACAAAGCGACATTAGCATGTCGGGAAAATATTTACAGTAGAAAGTCCTGAATTCTATGGTTTAGGTAATAATGTATACTTCAGAAGTAATTGTAGATATTAAACTGAAATTCATACCGCTATTAACGATCATAGTTACAAAAGGCTATGAAAATTTGCATAGCAATTTGTTCGATAGAAATTTTTTAATAATTCACAGGGAGGTGAATAGTATTTTTAAGTTGCAAAGTATCAACTATTAATGGTCAAACCGAGAACCCAGAGCTGTAGAGTTATCGACTCCAACGAGTTCTCTGAAAGTTGTCGAGATGAACGTTTGTACTTCTACTACTGGCCAATAACGTCCACTCTTTGACATTTATCTACATTTTCTATCAGTACGGTAGAGTTGGTAGTATGACATAGGGGTTAAAATTTGTATTTTTAAATCTGTATCGAAATGACTTTGATGATTATTATTTTAACCAGTTAATTGACTGAAAAGGTATTTTCTAAAAAAATTGTAATCCTTCGTAGCGTCGTTTTAATCAACGTATTCTTTGGTTGTATTTCATTTGTTAAACAAATTAGATCGTTGGAACTGAGATATGTGTTAAAACATAAAATATATTTGCAGCATCAAATACAAGTTACGGGACGAGATGTTCCATGTAGTTTCAAGAATGATTGTAAATATGCAGTCGGGTAAAATATTTTGATCACAGGGTGTGATGAAACTAGTAGAGTTATTTCAGGACTAATGATACGGAAAGCGGGAAAAGTCTCTGTGGTGCCCTGAAAATACGAGCAAAAGCCGCTGGAAAACGTCATGGTGATTGGGTCAGTGTCTGTCCATGCGTAGAAGATCGAGGAGGTGTCTGTGGTACCGAGGTAGAATTAGCTACGCGTATAGCAGAGATCGTGGTTCGAAACCTGTAGAGGTATAAATTTTAATATCCGACGTTGCAGAGCACATCCTTTGTTTGGATCAGAATGATTGCTTCTATCGCCAAATTTCTTCTAGGCGTGTTCATACATGGAAACTAGTCGTAACGTGTCGAAAACGACCGATATTTGTGTCAAATATACAATTTTCTGGGTCTCAAGGCCGACTGATAAAATACCAGCGGAATAGTACATTGCGAAAATATTTAGAGACAAACTGAATTGTTTAAAATTAGAATTTTCTATAAGGAATTAAAATGGTAAACCTTTTTACCCTATTATGTTCTGACGTACTTCACAATTCTAATGGTGAAGCTGGTGTAATTCGTGTGCCGCACGGGGTAGCCGCGCGGTCTAGGGCGTCACGGTTCGCGCGGCTCATCCCGTCGGAGGTTCGAGTCCTCCCTCAGGCACGGAGTTAGATTAAGTAGTGTGTAAGGTTAGGGACTGGTGACCTCAGCAGTTTGATCCCGTAAGACCTTACCACAAATTTCCAAAGACATTCGTGGCCTTCAGTTTGCTTCGAATGAAAAGGTGAACGACTGGGTACGATCACGGTCCCGCAGGTAACCGGAAAAACTTTTCCATGAAGGCACTGACCGTCTTGTCTCACATTGGGATAAATGTCGTAACAACTATGGCGATTAGTTTCGAACTAACGAATAGCTTATCTTTAGCTATCTTTCTTTTTTTCCACCTGCCATTTCACTTTCCCTTATACATAGACTAAAGTATCGATCAAACAAACATTGGGAAAGCTGTTAGAGTTCAACAGACAACGATTTGTGAGACCACTTTGTTAAGTAAGAAATGGTGCCATTTGGGCACTGCTGCAGGTGCTTAAGACGTTCTAACTACAAACGTTCTGTTTGCCGTCCGGTGCAAAACTGCACTGCACCGACAGTATATAAGGAACACCGTAGCGATATATTGGATTGATGCGATACTCATCAGTCGCCCGAGATGTATCTCGCTATGTTTCAGGACGTACTGTCTGCGACGGCGTACGCTAAGCTTCGTACGGCATTTAAGACCACTGACTTGTGTGTTTCTCGATCAAATTAGTTATCGTGGACTTTTATGCAAATGTATAGAGGTAAGCTGCTATTGATTGATAGTTTACCGGAAATCCTGTTGTGGTATCGATAGCCACGATGCCAAGGTATAGGTGCAAGCACTTAAGTTGGCACTACGACGACACCGACGATAGCGCGTGCTGGCAGACGCTGTGCAGATCTATGAGCTCCGCTGCAGATTCTCCCATTTGATCAAGAGCAGATGGCCTGGAAACATCGCTTCAACCTCAGCTTGCTATTGAGACTATGTACCACATACGACGAGTCTAACGCTTCGCACCTCAGTGCAAAGTTACGTATTCAGTCAATATTGTGCTATAGTAAAACCATTTCTAAGAGCAGACCGAGAGATTTTCACCTTTCCCTGCTCATACTCACTTCCTACATTCGGCCTACCCTCCAGTTTACAGGAGCAGCCGCACGCGCAGCCTTCCAGGCGTGATACAAAACCTGTATTGTAGTTTCGATGTTTCTATCTTGTGTGCCGCTCGTTGTGTTTGAAAAATCGCGCAGCTTCTTCACTACTTTTAACGCTAACAATTAAACTGTACTTAATTAACAGACGAATCGATAATTATCTATACTTGAAACTTCGTGCAGAAGTTTACTCTGAACTGTATCGAGTGCTGATTACTACAGGGATAATTTAATAAATTTCACAAAAGTCGCTGTGGGCGTGTTAAAGTTTTTTCTTGAACATACTGATTTTTTTACAGAAAATTTTGATTTATCGCAGTAGTTTCTGACTCATTTTGATCATAAATAGTGAGGCAGAACATTTTATTCCAGTTCGTCGAGTTGGGTTGTGGAATTGTGGAAGAGATTACGGGCAGCAGGTTACCTATTAGTTTCTGGCTGAACACGCAAATATTTTTCAGACTCTTTTAAACATCAGTGGTATTTAAAATCGCATAAACGCATACTAAATGTAGCCAAAAACAAACAGTACCTCATGAAGCTATCACAAAACTTTCATCTTGTCGCCCCAAAAGTTGTACAGTCGTGTACAAAACGAGGGAGACACCTCGCCTTTTCGTTATTCTGATCCGCACAGCATTACGGTCTGCTACACAGCATAACTGGCAAGGCGACGAAGTGCTACCAACATACTATGCACGGGCGTGAAACTGAAAAACTATCCGAACTTTGTCAGACTGTTTTCAATCATCTGTAAGACTATACTAATGTTGATTAGTGTGTTAAACACAACACGCAAATATAAGATATAAATTAAAGAAGAATCGCTAATTAGTATGAACTGTACTAATAAAAATGAATGTCAGCTTATCGAGATAACTGTTTTAGTAAGACATAGTACCGCAGACCATTACGAATTAGCAAAACATGCGCATTCGGCCGCGAAACGGTCTGTGTCATCTTTCACACCAGTCATACTGGATCCTAACATAGAAGGTCACTTTTTACACCACCAAGGGACCGTATTCCTCAGAAACTGCGATACATTTCCGCTTATTATGCCTACTCGAGGTAAACGGGTTTTAAGAGTTGGGTAGACAGATAGACGGTCAAGAAAGTGAGACTAGTAGGGTTCCATTTTTACAGATTTAGGTGACGAAATCCTAACAACGAAAATAGCTACGACAGTTACTGAAGATGAGGGCTGCATAAATAATTCCCTCTACTCTTTGTTAGAAATGTTCTAGTTGTAGTCGATACATCAGCATATTAATCGTAGCTACGCTTTCGAACCAAAACCCGTTTATAGGGTTGTAAATAAAGTTCATTTCGCTATACACGTGATAATTCAGATCCCAATGCGTTTTAGAAGTGCGAGCATTCCCATTGCTAGCTAGCTTAAGAAACACTTCGGGTAATGAGCGTTTTCTCACTGTCGCGAGTCTAATGGAGAATTCGAAACATGGTAGAATACGTTTGGCAGCTATGTCGCAGTTTATTTCCTAGAGTGGTGCAGAATTATCCTACTAAATTTACTCGCTAGCAACAGTATTTTGTTATTTCGATAAACATTCCGAATGATTGTCACATGAGTGGTGACATAAAGGCAGAAAATTCATGTTTTTGAGTCCAGAAAGCTCTATGCAACAGAAACTGCAAATTATTTAGCCATTTTCATTGGGAAATTGCTGGCTTATTCATGTCTGGAGTAATAATAGAGGGCTGTTTGCCTGGGTTGTCTTCTAGTGTAGTGAAAGGTGTTTGCTACTGCAAGGGAGGTCTGGTTTGTTTTCTGTTCTAATCTCGATGGAGGCAGGTAGAGTACCAGTAAAGCAATTTTAAGAAATTCTCGCGCCCCCAGTACATTTTATTGGTACCTTTATTCTGTACCGGTTACCTGTGGATGTCAATTTGAAACCCTTGTAGAATTTCATACTTGTTAGTGCCTACTTTTTCCGCTTCTGTCAATAGTTGAATTAACTTTTTAAGTGTAGCACTGAAATAATTTTAACTGAATTTCGTTATGAATCTTCACGCATTGCTAAATTTGCACTCTTTTATGGTAGTTCAGCTACAGTAGTCCAGTATGACTGGTCTGAACGTTGACACAGACCGTTCCGCGGCCGAATGCGCAAAATATTTTGCTAATTCGTAACGATCTGGGGTACTTTGTCTTACTAAAACAGCTAGATTATCTCGATAAGCTGAAATTCATTTTTGTTAATATAGTTCATACTAATTAGCGTTTCTTCTCTCAATTATATCTTATTTTTACGTGTTGTGCTTAACACACTAATCATCATTGCCGGCCACTGTGACCGTGCGGTTCTAGTCGCTTCAGTCTGGAACCGCGCGACTGCTACGGTCGCAGGTTCGAATCCTGCCTCGGGCATGGATGTACGTGATATCCTTAGGTTAGTTAGGTTTAAGTAGTTCTAGAGGACTGATGATCTCAGATGTTAAGTCCCTTAGTGCTCAGATCCATTTGAACCATTTGAACTAATCAGCATTAATGTAGTCTTACACATGATTGAAAACAGTCTGACAAAGTTCGGATAGTTTTTCAATTTCACGCCTGTGCGTAGTATGTTGATAGCACTTCGTCGCCTTGCCTGTGATACTGTGTAGCAGACTTTGAAGCTGTGCGGATCAGCATAACGAAAAGGCGAGGGGTCTCTCTCGTTTTGTCCACGACTGTACGTATTATTTTGCTTAAGATAAGTTTCTTATTTTGTTATTTATTATTGTCTGACTCCTATGTTTGAATAAGAGTTATTTATGGGCAAATTACTGATAATTTCTTATTAACTGCCAATATTTCTATTGATATTGTTGTTTTTGTGTGATAGTATATAAGTTGTTAAATAAATGCTGTAGTAAATTAATCGCCATTTTACACAACACCGAGCCCAAACCCCATCCAACCAACCCCTGCGCTACACTTGCCTACAGCTTCACCTCTTGCTTTATTTATACAGTATTTGGTGTTTTCCCGTTGTAAGATCAGGTGTGTTTGATAAAATAACAGTCCAATAATTTTTTAGAGATCTGAAGCTGAAGAATCTTCTAACAGTCTTATTTTAAGGTGGCTATGAGAAATGAAATTATAAATGGTGTAGACAATACTGTAAATTACTCGCAAAACACTTTTGTGCTGACCTAAAATAAGAAGCAATAAAGTGAAATATGTGATTATAAAAGCATTTGCGTCAAGCATAAGGGAATAAGAGTAGCAATATATGAAGCGCAATGGACAGCTGTTGAATAAATGAAATTATTCAGCAATGTGTGCAGAAAGGAACCAGCTCAAGCGAAATAATAGGTGTGGATAAGAAAAGATGAAGAATTTTCGTAAAAAAGATATCTGTTGCTTTCAAACTATTGACAGAGATTTAAGAAATACATATTGCAAACAGACATTGGAGTTCAGGATTGTGTAGCAGTAAATTCACGACAACAGGAGATATGACGGACAGTTAAATGAAAACTGAACACCCACCACAACGGGACCATGGAATGGTTTCATTCATAAGTAATCACCACAAGCGTTAAGATTGGGAGAGGAGACAATGAATTCCTGTGTCGTAGAACGGAGCTGTCCGCTGACAGATCCATAACCGCGCCCACTCCTGCACTTCCTCGTACGACTTAAGCCGACGTCCACGCATGTCTTTCTTCAGGCCATCAAAGATGTGAAAATCACACAGTGAAAGATCCGGCCAGTACGGAGGAGGTTGCAGTGTTTCCCATTCAAATCGCTGAAGCGTAACCTTCGTTCCATTGGCAGTGTGATAGTGGGCGCTATCGTGCAGCAGGATCATTCCGACCGACAACTTCCACACAGCCCGAGGGGAAACGCCAAAGCCAACAATGCAATAATCCACCGTCAGAACAATCAAAAGCTTTTCAGAGAAGTTCCGGTAACGTCACAATTAGCGTCCCCTTCGACTTCAGAGGTCCACTACTCGTCTACTTCCTCGACTGAGAAACCACAATCAGTGTGCAGCACTATGAAGACACTTTTCAGTGGCCGCGATGTCTAAAAAGTCAAAACGCCCAGAAACGCCGTCGGACGGAATCGTCCTGTTGGATGATAACGCCCGCCCCCACAGTGTCAATTGGACAAAGGTGTCGCTTCAACAATTTGGCTGGGAAACACTGCAGCATCCTAGACAGAGACAATCACACAAGAAGAGTAACAGAGGGAGGAAGAATTCCACGAATGCCTCTCCCAAACGAGCACAGCGTGCAGGCCGTGCTAATAGATAGCCGCGTCTCTTCGAGACGGGACGTACCTACACCTGAACAGTCTATTTCCTTTTAGCCCTCTGGACTTTCCTAAATGCCTTCTTCCCCAAACGCCACATGATCTCCGCGAAATTCGTGACCTCATGATTGATGTCATATCGAAGAAGGAGCTTGGGGTCATATATGCCAATCCTGTATTCACCCTTGACGACTGGGATCACATCTTTCGTGCCTCAGAAAGGTGGTTGAAGGAGGAATGGCGGTCGGGAAGGAGGAAGCCTTCCCCGGAAGATATGCCAGCCATCGAGTACGTCATCAAGCTGAAGAAGATAGGGATCATTTAACCGCTAGCTTGATGGCTGGCATGATTTCTGTCTACACCAGTACAACACCAGGACGATCCATCAAGAGAGGCCCACTATCTTCAACCAGAGAAGATCGAGGAGGAATTGCAGCCTTCTGCTTAGCCCCTCGCACCTCGGATCAAAGGCTAGGTCCGTTTGTCTTGCGACCTGCATCTGCGTCAGTCTTCGAAGGCTCACTTGAAGATGACTGACAGGTGTCCACTCGAAACAAGGTGGGGTGAAGTTTACGACGACCGGCTGGAATCACAAAATCTCTTCGAACATTTAATTCGCCGGGGAAATTTTAAATTTCACAGAGCTCGCAGTCCACAACTGTCGTAGTGCCTGCGATTACTGTCGTAGAGCCTACAGAAGCGCAAGTGAGTCTTCTCCATAGTCTAATATAGTCACTCTAGCCTGCATACATAGCGCCGTGCATGTATTGAACGTTCATTCGCCTGGGTGACGGGACAAGCGGATACGACCACCGAACTGGTGCAACAAAAAAACTGATTCACTCCACCAAACGAATTGATCTACGGTCCAGTCCCGATGATCCCATGCCTCCTGCAGTAGTAATTGACGATGTCGTTGGGAGGACATAGGAACACGTACGAACCCCATATTCAACAACATTCGCTGAACTGTTGTTGATAGACTCATTACCAACGTAGCAGGTGACACTTCCAGAACTGAAATGTATTTCTCGGATTCGGATAAGGAAGGAGCGAAGAGATTACTAGACGACTAAGTGTAAGTAATACCTTCAGTGGCCTCAATATTTAACTATATTCTGAAATCCTTCAGTAATCTCTTACGTTACGCACAACTTAGGCAGAAAAATTATCCTGTGGTTATGTCAGGAATTTTCATCATTCTTGTTTTCAATTACAATAGTACGTTAGCTAAAAACGGTAGCGTGTTGCGGTTTTAGTCCAGTCGTCTAAGGAGTATATTGTGGGATATTTGCAGCGTATATTTCATTCTGCTTAAAAATTAAATGACATTCGAAGCTGTATTGCTCCCCTGCTCGCTTTTTACTTGGAACTGCAGGCTAGCTGTACCAGCTGACCGGCCAGTGCTGTCCAAGTTAAATGCGCCGGTAAAGCTATTGTGCCGTATTATCGCCAAGTCGATATGCGTGTAACACGCAGCCCAAAACGTACCCTTATTATCGTATTTGACAGACTCGAGACAGCTTGGCTGCAGTCCCGTGAAACGGGAATCCAATGAGGTTCCAGCAAACGCGGAAGAATACATAGTGCAATGTTTACATCAGGTTTATTCTTATGATCAACGGATTGTAGTCGTCCATTTTCAGCCATGTTGTAAACTCCAGTCTCCTAGCGACGGAATTGGAATTACAGGCCATTTCGTAACGTACTTGTTCCAAGCTCTACTGCTGCTACTGCTCCAACGGTCAACGAGACACCTACTGCGACTCATAAATTATGTACGAAACAGACGGTAACATATTTTGTGCGTCACCCCGCACACAACGAATGTAATTACTGCTAGATACAGAGTGTCGTAAAAATCTGCCGCTCCTTCTGATACTGCGTTCCCACAGAGAACTTTGTATGCCTTATCTGTTTAACATGTGACGCCGCACCTGTCGCCGTTATCACTGCGATATTGTGCGAGTAACTCGAGTTCCAGTAACCGCTGTTTTGTTACAGAAACTGCTGTTTCATCGCCACAGTAGCAGTTTCCTCCAAAAGGAAGAATCGCTCTTAGTATTCCACGAGTCACTCGAATTCCCCTTAGCACTGTTTTGTACTTCTTGTCGCGTAGTACGAGTTGCTGTTTAATAGTTGGCGTACCATTTCTCTTCCAAGTTGGTCCACAGATATTAGGCAATTTTCTGCACAACAACTAACAAAAAAACTACCTCTTGAAATTTACATGAAACGATTGGATCACTGCATAACTCTACACCTACATCTACATCTGCGTGAATCCTCTGCAATGCACACTTACGTGTCTGGCAAAGTGTTCTTCAAACCACCATGAGGCTATTTCTCTACCGTTCCGCTCTCTAGCAGCATGGGAAAAGTGATCATCTTTCTGTTCGAACTCTACTTTATGTTATTTTAAATGACGATAATTTCTCCCTTTGTAGATTGGCGAAAATAAAATATTTTCACAAGCACTGAAGAAAGTTACTGGCTGAAATTTCGTGATAGCATCTCGCCGCAACGGAAAACGCTTTCTTTTTAATGACTGACATCCCAACTGGATTATCATGTCCGTTCACTCTCTCCTCCGTTTCACGATAGCACAAAACGAGCTGATGACATTAGTAGATGGTAAACGACAGCATCAGCTGCAAACAATCTTAGAGAGATGCTCAAATCGTCCCCTAAATCGTTTATTTGGATCAGGGACAGCAGAGGGTCTATAACAATTCCCTGGGAACGCTGGATATCACCTCTGTTTTACTCCATGATTTTCCGTCGGTTACTACGAACCTGTGACCTCTCTGACAGGAAATCGGAGAACCAGTCACACAGCTGAAACGATACTCCATACGCATGGAAATTGATAACAAGTGTATTGTTAGGAACCGTGCCAAAAGTCTTCTCTAAGTCTAGAAAAATGGAATCAATTTGAGATCCCGTGTCAAAAACAGTGATTACTTCGTGCAAATACCGACCTAGTTGTGTTTCACAAGAACGATATTTTCCGAATCCGTGTTACCGTGTGTCAATAGATCGTTTTCGTCAAGATAATTCATAATCTTCGAACACAGTGTACGTTCCAAAATCCTGCAACGTATCGACGTTAATGATAGGGGAACGTAATTTAGTGGATTACTCCTATTGCATTTCTTGAGTGTAGGTGTGAGATGTGCAACTTTCCTATCTTTTGGTACGGATCTTTCGTCGAGAGAACGGTTGCATATGATTACTAAGTATGGGACTATTGCATCAGCATTTTCTGAAAGGAACCTTATTGGTATGCTATGTGGAAAGGAAGACTTGCCGTTATTAAGTGCTTCAAACTGCGTCGCTACCCCGAGGATGTCTACTTCTAAGGTTCTCATGTTAGTTGCTGTTCTCGATTCGAATTCTGGAATATTTACTTTGACTTCTTGGGTGGAGAAATTTCTGAAAACTGTGTTTAGTAACTCGTACTTAGTGGCGATGTCAATGGTAATATTACTCTTTTAATCACGCAGTGAAGACACTGACTGTGTCTTGCAGCTGATGTACTTTACATACGAACATAATCACTTTGAATTTTCATTTAGAGACGTGAAAAGGAAGTACTTCACTGGTCAATACCAAGAAAGTTTCTCTATATTAAATTACAGTGGCGACGAACAGCTGACATAGACAAATAAACTTAGGAGAAGTGTTCAGCTACTATCGAACCTTTTGTTAGCAAAACATATGTTTATTGATTTCGTGGTACGGAACGCTATTCGCCTTCAAAGTAGTGTCTTTGGTAACGCATACTTTTCTCCGAGCGCTCCCGTCATTGTTAGAAGCACTTCTGAAATGTGTCTTCTGGGATTGTAACCGGCTAGGCCGTTCAGTCCACATGATATCTTCCCTTGATTCGAGTCGTGTTCCTTTCACAGGTATTTTCAGGTCGGCAACTAGCCAAAAGCCACACGGAACCATGTCGTGGGAGTAGGGAGCCCGTCTAAACAGAGAAATGTTTCATTTGGCGAGGATAGTCTGGATCAGATGAGCAGAATGGGGGGCTCCATTATCATGATGGACCTACCGGGTTTCTTGTTTGCAGCATCACGAAGGCGATGGAGGACAGCCATTGTGATGGTTTGGCTTTATGGTGCGTACTCATGATGCACTATCCTATAGGAATAGAAGAAAAGCGACCGTGCTATTTTTGGCCTCGGGGATGTCGGATGTTCCCAACGTGACGACTGCATCTTGGTTTCTGAGTCATACCCATAAACTCACGTCACTTTGTATGCGTTCAGAACTTTGGGGTTGCTGTGTGCATTGTCCAGTATGTCCTGTGCGATTTCCGGCGACGTTGCTTCGGGTGCATAGTCAGCAGTTTCGATCCGAATTTCGCGGAATCTCTCTTCACGCGCAAGTCGACGGTCAAAACTGAATGTACAGATCCAGTGCTTACCCCTATCTCGTTCACAATTTCTCCTGCTGTGATGCGTCCGTCAGGGCTAGAAATACACAGTTTTTGCGTAGACGAAGTAATAGGGATAGAGTGGACATTCATGGCAGTAATTCTTTTGTGGCTTTGAAACATAAAATTTAAATGGGCAACAAACTTAATTCCAAATGATTTTGAGATATATAATTCCGATCTGATGAATTTTGCACATTTTGTAATGTGAGACAATTTGCATCTGAGGATACATCACGTGATACAACAGCATTTGCATTGTGTTGTCATAAGCTATGATAAAAGACAGCAATTGCTCAATAACATTGTCATTTAGCCTTTTGAGTATCTGCCTGAATGCAGTCCACTGTCCACTGATGTGATTCCATCTTTGGATTGAACGTACCAGTCCTTTACCCACAAGTTGCAGTACAACCCTGTTGAGTCTTGCGAATGGTGTCAACTTAGGTATCGTCAGGCTTTTGGCGAAATTGACGCAATTTTGATGCTTCGTTTGTTCCGTCATTTTACGACTTTCTAGAACCAAGTGGGCACACGTCCTTACTCAGAGAGCAACCGCCTTTGACTGAACCTTTCTGGTAGCTGGAAAAAATTCACGACTGCGCATAAATATAACCCACATCTCAACAGCAGAAAGTTTCTCACACTTCATTGGCTTATGCAAGATCAAAGAAGGTTCCGTACTTTTTCGATGCACTACATATTGCTACAGATTATTATCTGACATTAATTTACAGCAATTTGTTATGTCTCAAGTGTTAACCAATGGCCTGCGCTATTCGAAAATCAGTCCTACCAATCGGATGCCGCTCGTAATAAATATTTGTGAATGACGACCACAAACGAAATTTTTTTACAATCTATCCAGCCAGGTATTGCAGTGATTAAGAGAAGCACTCGTATTTGGTAAGATAATGGTTTAAATCTCTGTCTAGCTATGTATATTTACATTCTTCGTGGTTTTGGTAAATTGTTTAAAGGAAATTCTTGAATGATTCCTTTTTAAAGGACCCGGTTCTTTTGCTTCGCAGGTCTCCCACCAGTCCAAGTTTGGGCACTCTCCCTTGCGTCATGGCTTCGTTGAGACGGTAAACCCTCCCCTTGCTCGCTTACATCCTTCCCTCTTAACCACTTGTGTCAATATCATAATAACATTAATACGTGAACACCGAAAGTCGAGGTACCGATTTTGAATCTTAATTATTCAAGGAGGCCAATGAAACTTATATATTTTGCCATCAATGTTGTTGTTGTGGTCTTCAGTCCAGAGTCTGGTTTGATACAGCTCTCTATGCTACTCTATCCTGTGCAAGCTTTTTCATTTCCAAGTAACCACTGCACCCTACATCCTTCTGAATCTAATTAGTGATTTCATCTCTTGGTCTTCTTCGACGATTTTTACCCTCCACGCCTCCCTCCAATACTAAATTGGTGATCCCTTGAAGCCTCAGAACATGTCCTACCAACCGATCCATTCTTGTAGACAAGTTGTGCCACAAACTCTTTTCCCTAATGCTGTTCAGTACCTTCTCATTAGTCACGTAATCAACCCATCTGATCTTGACCATCTTCTGCAGCGCCACATTTCGAAAGCTTCTATTCTCTTCTTGTCTAATCTATTTATCGTCCATATATCACTTCCGTACAGGGCTACACTCCGTACAAATATTTTCAGAAAAGACTTCCTAACACTTAAATCTGCACTCGATGTTAACAAATTTCTCTTCTTCAGAAACGCTTTTCTTGCCATTGCCAGTCTACATTTTATATCCTCCCTACTTCGACAATCATCAGTTATTTTGCTGCCCAAATAGCTGAACTCATCTGCTACTTTCAGTGTCTCATTTTCTAATCTAATTCCCTTAGCATCACCTGATTTAATTAGACTACATTCCATTATCCTCGTTTAGCTTTTGTTGATGTTCATCTTATACCCGCCTTTCAAGACAGTGTTCATCCGTTCAACTGTTCTTCCAGGTCCTTTGCTGTCTCTGACAATTATAATGTTATCGGCAAACCTCAAAGTTTTTATTTCTTCTCCTTGGATTTTAATTACTACTCCAAATTTTTCTTTTCTTCCATTTACTGTTTACTCAATATACATCTTGAATAACGTCTGGGATAGGTTACAACCCTGTCTCACTCCCTTCCCAACCACTGCTTCCCCTTCATGCCCCTCGACTCTTATAACTGTCATCTGGTTTCTGTACAAATTGTAAATACCCTTTCGCTCCCTGTATTTGACCCCTGCCACCTTCAGAATTTAAGAGAGAGTCTTCCAGTCAACATTTCCAAAAGCTTGTCTATGTCGACAAATGTTAGAAACTTGCAATCGATATGAAAAAAGTCGTATGTCTACGTATTTGTAATCAGAATTAAAAAGAAATAGATATACACACACTAAAGAAGTTTTTTCTCTCTGTCCCACACTGCTACTAACTCCTGCACCGCGTACAGACCAGGTGCTATGGTAAAAATCACATGCGAAAGTGTCCGCGTTTGGTGAAACCGCATTCTGGAGACGCTAACGTTTAAATGTTGCAAATAGTTCAGTTGTAGTAATATTCATATACCGGGCAGCTAAAAAACCATAACTGTTAGGTCATTGATCTTGCCAGCAATGGAAAACAAAACAGCGTAGTAACGAAGCCTTCGGGGGCAACACATAATGAAAATGCCGTTGTTTATTGGCTTCGTTTTATCGTATTTTTGGCCAAGAGTAAACGGAACTAACTTTGTGTTCGTTTGCCACTGTTACCACAACGTCTAAAGAAAGTTCCTAATTTTCGATTACTTCGTTTTTCCTTATATACGGAATATGTATTTGCCTTAACACATGCCTGCAAGAGAAACACTAACGGGTCGGACTGAAAGACGGAAGGCTAGAAGTACACAGTTTTTGCGTAGACGAAGTAACAGGGATAGCGTGGACACTGATGAAAGTAATTCATTTTTTGTTTTGAAACATAACATTTAAATGTGCAGCAAACATAATTCCAAATGATTTTAAGAGATATAAATCCGATTTGATGAATTTTGCACATTTTGTAATGTGAGACAGTTTGCATCTGAGGTTACATCACGGGATACAACGGCATTCGCATTGTGTTGTCACAAGAGAAATATGCCACCGTTAATACAGAACTTGCTTTTCACCGCACTGTATAAAGGACTCACTTCAAATGATCGAACAACTCAAGAAAAATGAACTGTAGTGGTGGCTAAAAGACAGCATTTACTAAAAATCTTCGTAGTGTTCGGCCAAGAACTAAGGACCTGCCTTCGAAAGAATAACAGTTAATTATAAAAAAATTGACTTTACTTCATAAACAGAAGCCACCGCCCAGCCCATACGTCTGCGCCAGCCAGGGCCAGCAGAGCTAGGTGTCTTTCCTTCACTGAGGGGTCCCGCGCCGTGTACTGGTATTGAATAAAGGCTTTCTTTACTGTCAATAGCGTTCGCATTGGGCCTATTGTCCTGCCACCACCACCCGCCCGAGTACAGCTACACTCTACACAGTGGTGTCCGAATGGTCATCACCAACTGTCACTCTTCAACCGAGTCAACTGTCAATAGCGTTTGCATTGGGCCTATTGTCCTGCCACCACCACCCGCCTGAGTATAGCTACACTCTACAGAGTGGTGTCGGAATGGTCATCACCAACTGTCACTCTTCAACCGAGTCAACTGTCAATAGCGTTTGCATTGGGCCTATTGTCCTGCCACCACCACCCGCCTCAGTACGGCCACACTCTACAGAGTGGTGTCCGAATGGTCATCACCAACTGTCACTCTTCATCCGAGTCAACTGTCAATAGCGTTTGCATTGGGCCTATTGTCATGCCGCCACCACCCACCTGAGTAAAGCTACACTCTACAGAGTGGTGTCCGAATGGTCATCACCAACTGTCATTCTTCAACCGAGTCAACTGTCAATAGCGTTTGCATTGGGCCTATTGTCCTGCCACCACCACCCGCCTGAGTATAGCTACACTCTACAGAGTGGTGTCGGAATGGTCATCACCAACTGTCACTCTTCAACCGAGTCAACTGTCAATAGCGTTTGCATTGGGCGTATTGTCCTGCCACCACCACCCGCCTGAGTACAGCTACACTCTACAGAGTGGTGTCCGAATGGTCATCACCAACTGTCACTCTTCAACCGAGTCAACTGTCAATAGCGATTGCATTGGGCCTATTGTCCTGCCACCACCACCCGCCTGAGTATAGCTACACTCTACAGAGTGGTGTCGGAATGGTCATCACCAACTGTCACTCTTCAACCGAGTCAACTGTCAATAGCGTTTGCATTGGGCGTATTGTCCTGCCACCACCACCCGCCTGAGTACAGCTACACTCTACAGAGTGGTGTCCGAATGGTCATCACCAACTGTCACTCTTCAACCGAGTCAACTGTCAATAGCGTTTGCATTGGGCCTATTGTCCGGCCACCACCACCCGCCTGAGTAGAGCTACACTCTACAGAGTGGTGTCCGAATGGTCATCATCAACTGTCACTCTTCAACCGAGTCAACTGTCAATAGCGTTTGCATTGGGCCTATTGTCCTGCCACCACCACCCGCCTGAGTATAGCTACACTCTACAGAGTGGTGTCGGAATGGTCATCACCAACTGTCACTCTTCAACCGAGTCAACTGTCAATAGCGTTTGCATTGGGCGTATTGTCCTGCCACCACCACCCGCCTGAGTACAGCTACACTCTACAGAGTGGTGTCCGAATGGTCATCACCAACTGTCACTCTTCAACCGAGTCAACTGTCAATAGCGTTTGCATTGGGCGTATTGTCCTGCCACCACCACCCGCCTGAGTACAGCTACACTCTACAGAGTGGTGTCCGAATGGTCATCACCAACTGTCACTCTTCAACCGAGTCAACTGTCAATAGCGTTTGCATTGGGCCTATTGTCATGCCGCCACCACCCACCTGAGTAAAGCTACACTCTACAGAGTGGTGTCCGAATGGTCATCACCAACTGTCATTCTTCAACCGAGTCAACTGTCAATAGCGTTTGCATTGGGCCTATTGTCCTGCCACCACCACCCGCCTGAGTATAGCTACACTCTACAGAGTGGTGTCGGAATGGTCATCACCAACTGTCACTCTTCAACCGAGTCAACTGTCAATAGCGTTTGCATTGGGCGTATTGTCCTGCCACCACCACCCGCCTGAGTACAGCTACACTCTACAGAGTGGTGTCCGAATGGTCATCACCAACTGTCACTCTTCAACCGAGTCAACTGTCAATAGCGATTGCATTGGGCCTATTGTCATGCCGCCACCACCCACCTGAGTAAAGCTACACTCTACAGAGTGGTGTCCGAATGGTCATCACCAACTGTCATTCTTCAACCGAGTCAACTGTCAATAGCGTTTGCATTGGGCCTATTGTCCTGCCACCACCACCCGCCTGAGTATAGCTACACTCTACAGAGTGGTGTCGGAATGGTCATCACCAACTGTCACTCTTCAACCGAGTCAACTGTCAATAGCGTTTGCATTGGGCGTATTGTCCTGCCACCACCACCCGCCTGAGTACAGCTACACTCTACAGAGTGGTGTCCGAATGGTCATCACCAACTGTCACTCTTCAACCGAGTCAACTGTCAATAGCGATTGCATTGGGCCTATTGTCATGCCGCCACCACCCACCTGAGTAAAGCTACACTCTACAGAGTGGTGTCCGAATGGTCATCACCAACTGTCATTCTTCAACCGAGTCAACTGTCAATAGCGTTTGCATTGGGCCTATTGTCCTGCCACCACCACCCGCCTGAGTATAGCTACACTCTACAGAGTGGTGTCGGAATGGTCATCACCAACTGTCACTCTTCAACCGAGTCAACTGTCAATAGCGTTTGCATTGGGCGTATTGTCCTGCCACCACCACCCGCCTGAGTACAGCTACACTCTACAGAGTGGTGTCCGAATGGTCATCACCAACTGTCACTCTTCAACCGAGTCAACTGTCAATAGCGATTGCATTGGGCCTATTGTCATGCCGCCACCACCCACCTGAGTAAAGCTACACTCTACAGAGTGGTGTCCGAATGGTCATCACCAACTGTCATTCTTCAACCGAGTCAACTGTCAATAGCGTTTGCATTGGGCCTATTGTCCGGCCACCACCACCCGCCTGAGTAGAGCTACACTCTACAGAGTGGTGTCCGAATGGTCATCACCAACTGTCACTCTTCAACCGAGTCAACTGTCAATAGCGATTGCATTGGGCCTATTGTCATGCCGCCACCACCCACCTGAGTAAAGCTACACTCTACAGAGTGGTGTCCGAATGGTCATCACCAACTGTCATTCTTCAACCGAGTCAACTGTCAATAGCGTTTGCATTGGGCCTATTGTCCTGCCACCACCACCCGCCTGAGTATAGCTACACTCTACAGAGTGGTGTCGGAATGGTCATCACCAACTGTCACTCTTCAACCGAGTCAACTGTCAATAGCGTTTGCATTGGGCGTATTGTCCTGCCACCACCACCCGCCTGAGTACAGCTACACTCTACAGAGTGGTGTCCGAATGGTCATCACCAACTGTCACTCTTCAACCGAGTCAACTGTCAATAGCGTTTGCATTGGGCCTATTGTCATGCCGCCACCACCCACCTGAGTAAAGCTACACTCTACAGAGTGGTGTCCGAATGGTCATCACCAACTGTCATTCTTCAACCGAGTCAACTGTCAATAGCGTTTGCATTGGGCCTATTGTCCTGCCACCACCACCCGCCTGAGTATAGCTACACTCTACAGAGTGGTGTCGGAATGGTCATCACCAACTGTCACTCTTCAACCGAGTCAACTGTCAATAGCGTTTGCATTGGGCGTATTGTCCTGCCACCACCACCCGCCTGAGTACAGCTACACTCTGCAGAGTGGTGTCCGAATGGTCATCACCAACTGTCACTCTTCAACCGAGTCAACTGTCAATAGCGATTGCATTGGGCCTATTGTCCTGCCACCACCACCCGCCTGAGTATAGCTACACTCTACAGAGTGGTGTCGGAATGGTCATCACCAACTGTCACTCTTCAACCGAGTCAACTGTCAATAGCGTTTGCATTGGGCGTATTGTCCTGCCACCACCACCCGCCTGAGTACAGCTACAGTCTACAGAGTGGTGTCCGAATGGTCATCACCAACTGTCACTCTTCAACCGAGTCAACTGTCAATAGCGTTTGCATTGGGCCTATTGTCCGGCCACCACCACCCGCCTGAGTAGAGCTACACTCTACAGAGTGGTGTCCGAATGGTCATCATCAACTGTCACTCTTCAACCGAGTCAACTGTCAATAGCGTTTGCATTGGGCCTATTGTCCTGCCACCACCACCCGCCTGAGTATAGCTACACTCTACAGAGTGGTGTCGGAATGGTCATCACCAACTGTCACTCTTCAACCGAGTCAACTGTCAATAGCGTTTGCATTGGGCGTATTGTCCTGCCACCACCACCCGCCTGAGTACAGCTACACTCTACAGAGTGGTGTCCGAATGGTCATCACCAACTGTCACTCTTCAACCGAGTCAACTGTCAATAGCGTTTGCATTGGGCGTATTGTCCTGCCACCACCACCCGCCTGAGTACAGCTACACTCTACAGAGTGGTGTCCGAATGGTCATCACCAACTGTCACTCTTCAACCGAGTCAACTGTCAATAGCGTTTGCATTGGGCCTATTGTCATGCCGCCACCACCCACCTGAGTAAAGCTACACTCTACAGAGTGGTGTCCGAATGGTCATCACCAACTGTCACTCTTCAACCGAGTCAACTGTCAATAGCGTTTGCATTGGGCCTATTGTCCTGCCACCACCACCCGCCTGAGTATAGCTACACTCTACAGAGTGGTGTCGGAATGGTCATCACCAACTGTCACTCTTCAACCGAGTCAACTGTCAATAGCGTTTGCATTGGGCCTATTGTCCTGCCACCACCACCCGCCTGAGTACAGCTACACTCTACAGAGTGGTGCCCGAATGGTCATCACCAACTGTCACTCTTCAACCGAGTCAACTGTCAATAGCGTTTGCATTGGGCCTATTGTCCTGCCACCACCACCCGCCTGAGTATAGCTACACTCTACAGAGTGGTGTCGGAATGGTCATCACCAACTGTCACTCTTCAACCGAGTCAACTGTCAATAGCGTTTGCATTGGGCCTATTGTCCTGCCACCACCACCCGCCTCAGTACGGCCACACTCTACAGAGTGGTGTCCGAATGGTCATCACCAACTGTCACTCTTCATCCGAGTCAACTGTCAATAGCGTTTGCATTGGGCCTATTGTCATGCCGCCACCACCCACCTGAGTAAAGCTACACTCTACAGAGTGGTGTCCGAATGGTCATCACCAACTGTCACTCTTCAACCGAGTCAACTGTCAATAGCGTTTGCATTGGGCCTATTGTCCTGCCACCACCACCCGCCTGAGTATAGCTACACTCTACAGAGTGGTGTCGGAATGGTCATCACCAACTGTCACTCTTCAACCGAGTCAACTGTCAATAGCGTTTGCATTGGGCGTATTGTCCTGCCACCACCACCCGCCTGAGTACAGCTACACTCTACAGAGTGGTGTCCGAATGGTCATCACCAACTGTCACTCTTCAACCGAGTCAACTGTCAATAGCGTTTGCATTGGGCCTATTGTCCGGCCACCACCACCCGCCTGAGTAGAGCTACACTCTACAGAGTGGTGTCCGAATGGTCATCATCAACTGTCACTCTTCAACCGAGTCAACTGTCAATAGCGTTTGCATTGGGCCTATTGTCCTGCCACCACCACCCGCCTGAGTATAGCTACACTCTACAGAGTGGTGTCGGAATGGTCATCACCAACTGTCACTCTTCAACCGAGTCAACTGTCAATAGCGTTTGCATTGGGCGTATTGTCCTGCCACCACCACCCGCCTGAGTACAGCTACACTCTACAGAGTGGTGTCCGAATGGTCATCACCAACTGTCACTCTTCAACCGAGTCAACTGTCAATAGCGTTTGCATTGGGCGTATTGTCCTGCCACCACCACCCGCCTGAGTACAGCTACACTCTACAGAGTGGTGTCCGAATGGTCATCACCAACTGTCACTCTTCAACCGAGTCAACTGTCAATAGCGTTTGCATTGGGCCTATTGTCATGCCGCCACCACCCACCTGAGTAAAGCTACACTCTACAGAGTGGTGTCCGAATGGTCATCACCAACTGTCACTCTTCAACCGAGTCAACTGTCAATAGCGTTTGCATTGGGCCTATTGTCCTGCCACCACCACCCGCCTGAGTATAGCTACACTCTACAGAGTGGTGTCGGAATGGTCATCACCAACTGTCACTCTTCAACCGAGTCAACTGTCAATAGCGTTTGCATTGGGCCTATTGTCCTGCCACCACCACCCGCCTGAGTACAGCTACACTCTACAGAGTGGTGCCCGAATGGTCATCACCAACTGTCACTCTTCAACCGAGTCAACTGTCAATAGCGTTTGCATTGGGCCTATTGTCCTGCCACCACCACCCGCCTGAGTATAGCTACACTCTACAGAGTGGTGTCGGAATGGTCATCACCAACTGTCACTCTTCAACCGAGTCAACTGTCAATAGCGTTTGCATTGGGCCTATTGTCCTGCCACCACCACCCGCCTCAGTACGGCCACACTCTACAGAGTGGTGTCCGAATGGTCATCACCAACTGTCACTCTTCATCCGAGTCAACTGTCAATAGCGTTTGCATTGGGCCTATTGTCATGCCGCCACCACCCACCTGAGTAAAGCTACACTCTACAGAGTGGTGTCCGAATGGTCATCACCAACTGTCACTCTTCAACCGAGTCAACTGTCAATAGCGTTTGCATTGGGCCTATTGTCCTGCCACCACCACCCGCCTGAGTATAGCTACACTCTACAGAGTGGTGTCCGAATGGTCATCACCAACTGTCACTCTTCAACCGAGTCAACTGTCAATAGCGTTTGCATTGGGCGTATTGTCCTGCCACCACCACCCGCCTGAGTACAGCTACACTCTACAGAGTGGTGTCCGAATGGTCATCACCAACTGTCACTCTTCAACCGAGTCAACTGTCAATAGCGTTTGCATTGGGCCTATTGTCCGGCCACCACCACCCGCCTGAGTAGAGCTACACTCTACAGAGTGGTGTCCGAATGGTCATCATCAACTGTCACTCTTCAACCGAGTCAACTGTCAATAGCGTTTGCATTGGGCCTATTGTGCTGCCACCACCACCCGCCTGAGTACAGCTACACTCTACAGAGTGGTGTCGGAATGGTCATCACCAACTGTCACTCTTCAACCGAGTCAACTGTCAATAGCGTTTGCATTGGGCCTATTGTCCTGCCACCACCACCCGCCTGAGTATAGCTACACTCTACAGAGTGGTGTCGGAATGGTCATCACCAACTGTCACTCTTCAACCGAGTCAACTGTCAATAGCGTCTGCATTGGGCCTATTGTCCTGCCACCACCACCCGCCTGAGTACAGCTACACTCTACAGAGTGGTGTCCGAATGGTCATCACCAACTGTCACTCTTCAACCGAGTCAACTGTCAATAGCGTTCGCATTGGGCCTATTGTCCTGCCACCACCACCCGCCTGAGTACAGCTACACTCTACAGAGTGGTGTCCGAATGGTCATCACCAACTGTCACTCTTCAACCGAGTCAACTGTCAATAGCGTTTGCATTGGGCCTATTGTCCTGCCACCACCATCCGCCTGAGTACAGCTACAGTCTACAGAGTGGGGTCCGAATGGTCATCACCAACTGTCACTCTTCAACCGAGTCAACTGTCAATAGCGTTTGCATTGGGCCTATTGTCCTGCCACCACCATCCGCCTGAGTACAGCTACAGTCTACAGAGTGGGGTCCGAATGGTCATCACCAACTGTCACTCTTCAACCGAGTCAACTGTCAATAGCGTTTGCATTGGGCCTATTGTCCTGCCACCACCATCCGCCTGAGTACAGCTACAGTCTACAGAGTGGGGTCCGAATGGTCATCACCAACTGTCACTCTTCAACCGAGTCAACTGTCAATAGCGTTTGCATTGGGCCTAGTGTCCTGCCACCACCACCCGCCTGAGTACAGCTACACTCTACAGAGTGGTGTCCAAATGGTCATCACCAACTGTCACTCTTCAACCGAGTCAACTGTCAATAGCGTTTGCATTGGGACTATTGTCCTGCCACCACCACCCGCCTGAGTACAGTTACACTCTACAGAGTGGTGTCCGAATGGTCATCACCAACTGTCACTCTTCAACCGAGTCAACTGTCAATAGCGTTTGCATTGGGCCTATTGTCCTGCCACCACCACCCGCCTCAGTACGGCCACACTCTACAGAGTGGTGTCCGAATGGTCATCACCAACTGTCACTCTTCATCCGAGTCAACTGTCAATAGCGTTTGCATTGGGCCTATTGTCATGCCGCCACCACCCACCTGAGTAAAGCTACACTCTACAGAGTGGTGTCCGAATGGTCATCACCAACTGTCACTCTTCAACCGAGTCAACTGTCAATAGCGTTTGCATTGGGCCTATTGTCCTGCCACCACCACCCGCCTCAGTACGGCCACACTCTACAGAGTGGTGTCCGAATGGTCATCACCAACTGTCACTCTTCATCCGAGTCAACTGTCAATAGCGTTTGCATTGGGCCTATTGTCATGCCGCCACCACCCACCTGAGTAAAGCTACACTCTACAGAGTGGTGTCCGAATGGTCATCACCAACTGTCACTCTTCAACCGAGTCAACTGTCAATAGCGTTTGCATTGGTCCTATTGTCCTGCCACCACCATCCGCCTGAGTACAGCTACAGTCTACAGAGTGGGGTCTGAATGGTCATCACCAACTGTCACTCTTCAACCGAGTCAACTGTCAATAGCGTTTGCATTGGGCCTAGTGTCCTGCCACCACCACCCGCCTGAGTACAGCTACACTCTACAGAGTGGTGTCCAAATGGTCATCACCAACTGTCACTCTTCAACCGAGTCAACTGTCAATAGCGTTTGCATTGGGACTATTGTCCTGCCACCACCACCCGCCTGAGTACAGTTACACTCTACAGAGTGGTGTCCGAATGGTCATCACCAACTGTCACTCTTCAACCGAGTCAACTGTCAATAGCGTTTGCATTGGGCCTATTGTCCTGCCACCACCACCCGCCTCAGTACGGCCACACTCTACAGAGTGGTGTCCGAATGGTCATCACCAACTGTCACTCTTCATCCGAGTCAACTGTCAATAGCGTTTGCATTGGGCCTATTGTCATGCCGCCACCACCCACCTGAGTAAAGCTACACTCTACAGAGTGGTGTCCGAATGGTCATCACCAACTGTCACTCTTCAACCGAGTCAACTGTCAATAGCGATTGCATTGGGCCTATTGTCCTGCCACCACCACCCGCCTCAGTACGGCCACACTCTACAGAGTGGTGTCCGAATGGTCATCACCAACTGTCACTCTTCATCCGAGTCAACTGTCAATAGCGTTTGCATTGGGCCTATTGTCATGCCGCCACCACCCACCTGAGTAAAGCTACACTCTACAGAGTGGTGTCCGAATGGTCATCACCAACTGTCACTCTTCAACCGAGTCAACTGTCAATAGCGTTTGCATTGGGCCTATTGTCCTGCCACCACCACCCGCCTCAGTACGGCCACACTCTACAGAGTGGGGTCCGAATGGTCATCACCAACTGTCACTCTTCAACCGAGTCAACTGTCAATAGCGTTTGCATTGGGCCTATTGTCCTGCCACCACCATCCGCCTGAGTACAGCTACAGTCTACAGAGTGGGGTCCGAATGGTCATCACCAACTGTCACTCTTCAACCGAGTCAACTGTCAATAGCGTTTGCATTGGGCCTAGTGTCCTGCCACCACCACCCGCCTGAGTACAGCTACACTCTACAGAGTGGTGTCCAAATGGTCATCACCAACTGTCACTCTTCAACCGAGTCAACTGTCAATAGCGTTTGCATTGGGACTATTGTCCTGCCACCACCACCCGCCTGAGTACAGTTACACTCTACAGAGTGGTGTCCGAATGGTCATCACCAACTGTCACTCTTCAACCGAGTCAACTGTCAATAGCGTTTGCATTGGGCCTATTGTCCTGCCACCACCACCCGCCTCAGTACGGCCACACTCTACAGAGTGGTGTCCGAATGGTCATCACCAACTGTCACTCTTCATCCAAGTCAACTGTCAATAGCGTTTGCATTGGGCCTATTGTCATGCCGCCACCACCCACCTGAGTAAAGCTACACTCTACAGAGTGGTGTCCGAATGGTCATCACCAACTGTCACTCTTCAACCGAGTCAACTGTCAATAGCTTTTGCATTGGGCCTATTGTCCTGCCACCACCACCCGCCTCAGTACGGCCACACTCTACAGAGTGGTGTCCGAATGGTCATCACCAACTGTCACTCTTCATCCGAGTCAACTGTCAATAGCGTTTGCATTGGGCCTATTGTCATGCCGCCACCACCCACCTGAGTAAAGCTACACTCTACAGAGTGGTGTCCGAATGGTCATCACCAACTGTCACTCTTCAACCGAGTCAACTGTCAATAGCGTTTGCATTGGGACTATTGTCCTGCCACCACCACCCGCCTGAGTACAGTTACACTCTACAGTGTGGTGTCCGAATGGTCATCACCAACTGTCACTCTTCAACCGAGTCAACTGTCAATAGCGTTTGCATAGGGCCTATTGTCCTGCCACCACCACCCGCCTCAGTACGGCCACACACTACAGAGTGGTGTCCGAATGGTCATCACCAACTGTCACTCTTCATCCGAGTCAACTGTCAATAGCGTTTGCATTGGGCCTATTGTCATGCCGCCACCACCCACCTGAGTACAGCTACACTCTACAGAGTGGTGTCCGAATGGTCATCACCAACTGTCACTCTTCAACCGAGTCAACTGTCAATAGCGTTTGCATTGGGCCTATTGTCCTGCCACCACCATCCGCCTGAGTACAGCTACAGTCTACAGAGTGGGGTCCGAATGGTCATCACCAACTGTCACTCTTCAACCGAGTCAACTGTCAATAGCGTTTGCATTGGGCCTATTGTCCTGCCACCACCATCCGACTGAGTACAGCTACAGTCTACAGAGTGGGGTCCGAATGGTCATCACCAACTGTCACTCTTCAACCGAGTCAACTGTCAATAGCGTTTGCATTGGGCCTATTGTCATGCCGCCACCACCCACCTGAGTAGAGCTACACTCTACAGAGTGGTGTCCGAATGGTCATCACCAACTGTCACTCTTCAACCGAGTCAACTGTCAATAGCGTTTGCATTGGGCCTATTGTCCTGCCACCACCATCCGCCTGAGTACAGCTACAGTCTACAGAGTGGGGTCCGAATGGTCATCACCAACTGTCACTCTTCAACCGAGTCAACTGTCAATAGCGTTTGCATTGGGCCTATTGTCCTGCCACCACCACCCGCCTGAGTACAGCTACACTCTACAGAGTGGTGTCCGAATTGTCATCACCAACTGTCACTCTTCAACCGAGTCAACTGTCAATAGCGTTTGCATTGGGCCTATTGTCCTGCCACCACCACCCGCCTGAGTACAGCTACACTCTACAGAGTGGTGTCCGAATGGTCATCACCAACTGTCACTCTTCAACCGAGTCAAATGTCAATAGCGTTTGCATTGGGCCTATTGTCCTGCCACCACCACCCGCCTGAGTACAGCTACACTCTACAGAGTGGTGTCCGAATGGTCATCACCAACTGTCACTCTTCAACCGAGTCAGTTGTACGTGAAGACATGTGTCCCCGATGTGATAATGTTGCAATGTGTCATTCACTTCTCACTATTCGTGTGGGTTCATAGCCACCAGTTTCATCTTCCATGTTCTTGAGTTTTGATGTGACGCCCAGGGTGGCTCAACTCCTTCCTCCTTCTTTTACACTCCTGCCCCAACCCTTCAGGTATTGTGTGGCCCAGAGACCCACGTGGTGCTATTGTCTTCGCATTCAGTAACTGTTGTCCGTGTTGTCCGAGTAATATTTGGAAGCTGATATGAAAGTAGAAAATGCAGTGGGATGCTTAAAGATTCAAGCACCAGACCGCAAGGTACTAGAAGTGAATAGAAAGGTAAATGAATATATCGCAATGTGACGATAGGCATCGGAATGTATGCAATCAAAGGACGCAAAGTCTGAGAACTGAGTCGTTAATTGGTTGAAATGTCTCTAGAAAGCGAAGCTAGAGAGCCTTCAGCAAATAAGCATGAATTATCACATATTTTCAGATATTTCTGACTCCTACTCTCACTTATCTATCCCTCATTGTCCACTCCGTCCTCCAGGGCACCGAATTTCTTGTTGTATCGTCTCAGTTATTAGCAGACTCAAGTTGCAGTGTCAGGCAATGAACAATGAACACCATGTAAACATGCCTGCTGATCTTCGCATAGGGTGTTAAAATTCTCGGTCTTGCAGCAGCTGGCCTTTAACCTGGGAACTAACACGTCATTCCAGTGATGTCCATTGTTATGGCACCTCTCAGCAATAGTTTCTGGCTCTCTAGAGGATTGTTCTTCACTAGGAATTTATTTAAGTATTCGTCTGCTTTCCTGAATTATCACGAAGGCAACAGCTCAACAACAAGCCCAGTTGTTTTTAATGGGAATGCCTGTGCTTTGGTCCTCAGGCATTTAGGATACAATGGCGCCCCTCTGCTGACAGTCAGACTTTAAATGGGGCAATCCTTTCAGAGGGAAAATAACACTTCATCTAAATCGTACCTGTCTGGCCTTTGTAAACGTCTCACATACAAGTGCGGCTTAAGTGGATCCCTTTTACTCTGAGCATCTTGTTGTGAAGTAATTCAGTTACTAGACAATAATATGCTATTCACCATTTTAAGTGGATCACTAACTAAAAGTTTGAATTCAACAATCCATATTATACTGTAGTATTAATGGTAATGTGATGATCATTGTTTAAATGAATATCGTATAAATAGTTTCAATGATATATTCTAAAAGTAGGTTCCTTAGAGCGTTCTCACAATAATTTCTAAATTGACAATCAGCTCCAGAAAATGCCATCCATGTCTATTGCTCTGGAGCTAATTCTGGCACTAGAAGTTGAGGGTTTATGATGTAAAGAGACAACACGGTAAATATTCCCCCGTTTTACGCAGCACTCCATGGTCACTTTCGATGTTATTGCTGTAATACTGGGAATGTAAAGTTGTTTTCTTAGAGTTTTTTTTTATTTCATTGAAAAAGGTACCACTTAAGTTTTCATCACTGGACAGATGTTCATATAGCTATGATCAAGGCACATGGTCTAGCAAACAACGCTCTGCTAACTGTAACTACGTATTGCGCTTTATCTCTGAATAAAAAATTAATTATAGGCATTATTCTCCTTCAGGTGCTATTTTTTAAGGAGCAGTAATTTAAACATACTGTCACATTAGGTCTACAAAAATACAACTAGCAACAGAAAATCGTGGTAAATGTATTAAAAATTAAGTATACCTATGAAAAGCGTGTTACAGTTTCGTTTCATTTTTAACGACCCGTATCTCAATCTATAAAAACAGAACCCTTATAGGATGACTTGGTTGTCCATCTGTCTGTCTGTATGCCAGGATGTTAAAAAGCCCTTTTTCTATGGAACGCGTGGACATATCAACTTGAACTTTGTGCCACATAGTAAGGTCAACGGTCCCTTGACTGTGTAACAAATTGAAGCTCCCAAGCCAATGCGATCAAAAGGTACGGCTACCTATGTCACATACTTTCATACTCGTAAAATTTGTTATTAAAACATGTACGGCATTTCCTGTTGGCCTAGAAACATGTAATTTGGCAGGAAGCAAGATTTCACAGTACAAATAGAGAAAAAATCTAAAATTTTTAATCTGTGATTGTACCACACAAAAAATTTTTCTTTTGTCATTTGTTGTCCGACGTCAGAATTAAAACATTAATGGAGGTCTCGAAATTAAATATAATTAACATGACAAAATCGTCGAGATACTCGATTTCCGAGGTGGATGAATTGTCTATATACATAAATAAGTTTTTACGAAACTCTCGGATCTAGAGCCCTACATGCACCTAGCTGATTTTTTTACTGTTCTGTCAGTTTAATCTGGGACTGGGCGCCACCATCATCAAATCCAGTCGAAGACATGTACCTGCGAATAATCTTATGAGTGAATCCTATGGTCTTTCCGCGTCTGTACCAATTTTTGTGCCTTGTGATGCACAGTGAACAGAGATATGTAAGTGAAGCAAAGGAAGAAGGAAGGAAGATTTGGTTTTAATGTTCTCTCGACTACTTAAACTTTAAAGACAGGGATCTACCTCTGATTGGGGAAGATAGGTGAAAGCGGTCATGGCCTTCTCGAAGGTTCTCAGAGGTTTAGGGAAAACATGGAAAACCTGAGTCTAGATATCCGTAGGGGATTTCGAACCGCCGTCCTCCCGAATGCCCCTCCTGTCTTTTGTTCCTGCTTCACATCGATCTACGTGCCTGTACTGCGGAATTCTGTACCCCACAGTGCGAAAGAGATTCTGGGTACTGTAGCTGACTACCAATCGCTTTCCAGCATTGATCTGTCTGGTGATGGGATGTTTTGTGGTGTGCATATCGAAGACCTCGCAGTACATCCTCTGCACTGTGGGACTTGGAAAGCACATGGAGAGTCAAAACAGTCTTCGGTGAAATTAAAAGCGAGAGTGTTTCTGACATTCTGCGTGGTGTCTGTTGTTCTAAGTCCTGTCTCCCTACCACTTTTGCGCAACGGACGCTCTGAGCCTGTTCTTTAGGGTATTAGGACCTGTTGCTGGTAAGGAGACGCCAGACCACACATGACATGTAGAGTTCAGAAGAGTTCAGTGAGATTAGCGATGATATAACCAAATACTTAATGATTTCAGCGTCAGCTCCACTGCACTCCCTGTAAAATAATCTTAATAATAACTAAATTTAGTGGAAGGGGTTCAAGGCTTTCCTATTTTTAGTTAGCTGGTAAAATAACGTCGAAAAAGCAGTTAAGTTTACCATTGGAAATTTTATTCTACTCACAAAACATTGTTTATAAATTGCACTATTGATAAAAGGAAATGTTTCAATACAGGATGGTAAAAGCCAACTGCGTTCAACAAAAATGTGAACGAATATTCCCTGAATGGGTTTCCAAGTTCTACAATGGATCGAAGGATGACCTACGCTATATCACATCTATAATCTAGGTTTAAATTAAGTTTCACAAAAGAGCAAACTATCAAAATGGTCTACAGTACCCTCAATTATCTTTAATTACTTATCTAACTTGTCGTAAATTACAGTGGCTGATGTGTCTTCTCAATAATTATATAACAGAAAAATCATCGCGCTTCAGATTTTAACTTACGTAGCAAATGTGAATACCATGAGCTTCAATTGACGATCGCCACTAGTATTACGTAAAAAAAGGTGATGTAACAGATGAGACTTCTGCAGTTCTGAGTGAAACCTTATGCACTCAAAAATGCGGCATCGCATGCGTTCATTACCTTGTCTGTGTTCGTCAGGGGGCGGCGGGTAGGACAGCTCCGCTCACCTCGCCGTCTCGGAAGCAACTCTCTCCTAACTTCTCCTTACTATAATTTACCGAAGTTGGTTTAAAAAAACTATCTGGCTGTGTTTTCATCTGACCAATCAGGGTGTCAATGTTAACCTTAAGCTCCGCTTACAAAAATTCTGTTTACCCAATGAGAAACGTTATACTTTTCATGGTGGGGCAATGTTTTTAAAGTTTGCAACGTAACAGAGACTCGAAAAAGTCTCACGCTAAAACTTGCAGCTGGTGTGGTCCTTCTAGTGTTATTGTAAGATCTTTTAACGTGGGCTGGGGGGTGGTCCTGACGTAACAGGGACGCGAAAAAGTCTCACGCTAAAACTTGCGGCTGGGGTAGCCCTTTTTGTGTTATCGTAAGATCTAGACTGTTCTTCTGGAGAGCTCTAGCTTTTAACATGGGCTGGGGGGGGGGGGGGGTGGTCCTAGCGGTTAGCTGGCGACGTGGGTGTCCATCCCTTCTCCTAGGGCCTTCCAGCTTAACACGGTTCTGCTCTCGGCTGCTGTTCTCGTTTCTCCCCTCGGAAATGCGTCTGTCTCAGGGTGGGAAAGTATGACATGCATTTAGGCATTCTTGTGTTAGTCTGTGGTATTCCATTTGCCCACTCGTTACTCGTATTACTTTGGTTAATTTAATGTCACGATTTATTCGGAGCTATGTGACATACTACTGGATTTGCTTATCATGTCAGGGTTTTCATGGAAGGTGTTGGATTTGCCTGACACCTTACATGTTAACATTAAGAGTGCAAGGAGAATTCCATTGTTAAATGCAGAGGAGGGAGTGGACAGGTGGAAAGAGTACATTGAAGGTATCTATGAGGGGGAAGATTTGTCCGCAAGTGCGAGAATTATTGCTCAATCAGTTCGACAGCTCACGCATCCAAGTTATTGACAAGAATAAGATACAGAAGAATGGAACGGAAAATTGAGGATGTGTTAGATGACAATCATTTTGGCTTTAGGAAAGGTAAAGGCACCAGAGAGGAAATTCTTACGTTGTGGTTGATAATGGAAGCAATACTGAAGAATATTCAAAACACGTTCATAGTATTTGTCGACCTGGAAAAAGCGTTAGTCAACGTAAATGATGCAGGATGGTCGAAATTCTGAGAAAAATTGGGGTAAGCTATAGGGAGAGACGGCTTATGTACAATATGTACAAGAGCCAAGAGGGGACAGTACGAGTGGACGACCAGGAACGAAATTCTGGATTAAAAAGGATGTAAGACAGGAATGAAGTCTTTCGCCCCTACTGTTCAATCTGTACATCGAAGAAGCAGTGATGGAAATAAAAGAAAGGTTCATGAGTGAAACTGAAATTCTAGGTGAAAGGATAACAATGATCTATTCCGCTGATGACATTGCAGTTCTGAATATAGGTGAAGAACTACGTGATCCACTAAAAAAATGAACAGTTTAATGAGGACAGAACATGTATTGAGAGCAAACTGAAGAAAGACGAAAGTAATGAGAAGTAGCAGAAACGAGAACAGCGAGAAACTTAAATTCAGAACTGATGGCCACGATATACATGAAGTTAAGGAATTATGCTACCTAGGTAGCAAAATAACCAATGAGGGACTGAGAAAATATTACAGCAAAAGCAGAATAGCACTGACGAAAAGGACATTCTTGACCAAGAGAAGTTTACTAGTATTAAACATAGGCCTTAATTTGATGAACTAAATTTCTGAAAACTTACGTTTAATTACATCCGGAGATATTGTAACCTAAAGTTGACGCTTGAGTACCACTCCTCCGCTGTTCGATCGTGTGTATCGGAGAGCTCCGAATTACGTAGGGATCCAAAGGGAACGGTGATGGATCTTAGGTACAGAAGAGACTGGAACAGCAAATTACGTCCACATGCTAACACCTTTTTATTGGTCTTTTTCACTGACGCACATGTACATTACCATGAGGGGTGAGGTAAACGTACACATGTGGTTTCCGTTTTCAATTACGGAGTGGAATAGAGTGTGTCCCGACATGTCAGGCCAATAGATGTTAAATGTGGTGGCCATCATTTGCTGCACGCAATTGCAATCTGTGGCGTAATGAATGTCGTACACGCCGCAGTACATCTGTTGTAATGTCGCCGCAGGCTGCCACAATACGTTGTTTCATACCCTCTGGGGTTGTAGGCACATCACGGTACACATTCTCCTTTAACGTACCCCGCAGAAAGAAGTCCAGAGGTGTAAGATCAGGAGAATGGGCTGGCCAATTTATGCGTCCGCCACGTCCTAAGAAACGCCCGTCGAACATCCTGTCAAGGGTCAGCCTAGTGTTAATTGCGGAATGTGCAAGTGCTCCATCATGCTGATACCTCATACGTCGACGCGTTTCCAGTGGGACATTTCAAAGCAACGTTGGCAGATCATTCTGTAGAAACGCGACGTATATTGCAGCTGTTTGGGCCCCTGCAATGAAGTGAGGACAATGTTTCAAGCGTCAACTTTAGGTTACAATATCTCTGGATGTAATTAACATTTTACAATGCAACAAACGGCTCCGATTACGTATTTGTTTATATGTTCAGATGTGCTAACAAAACTAACGTGGTTCCATTTAAAAAATCGTAGGTTTGTGTTAAAAAACATACTTCCGTGCATTTTTGTATGGTTTGTATTAAACAATTACACTAGCCCCTCTCCTCACGTTCGGTCTGTGGAATCGGTTCGTCAGAATTTAATGTGATTTACGAAATATATCCAGCGGTAACGTTAGGTGACTCACCCTGTGTATATTAGTCTGGCCTCTCCGTGAACACCGCTATGATGGCTACATCTATTACGGAGGAAAACATATAATGCCAGCATTATATGGCCTGTTGTTTGTAGGGCGATAATAATAATAATAATAATAATAATAATAATAATAATAATAATAGCGAGATCAACATAATAATGTGTAATGTTCAGTTCAAATTACAAATGGACATGATGTAGCGTATTGACAGCAATCATTCATGTTTGCACCTTGGAATGTTTGAGAAAACGTTGAAAAAGCCAAATCAGTATAGTAGGATCATTTAACGGCCAAGAATCATGAAAAGAATAAGTAGGTTCAATTATTCCACAATAGCGATAATTAATGTTACCTGCATCTTAACTGCACCAACAAAAAAATAAGCATTCCAAGAGGTAAGCCTCTAAGCTGCCGGTGAAAAAAGATACAGGTCGCCTTCATTTACTGTGAAAGTACAAAGAAAATTCTTGTTGATCAACAAAGCACACTTTTCTGGACGGTAGAGAGTGGCAAATGTCCCATACATAGATTGTTTACCTTTTGTTGATTTAATACTTGCAGCTGTCCCTTTTAAACAGATTAATACTGTCAACAACAAATCTCATGGCTGTGTATATGTACTGTCATGTCGATATAAGGACTACAGATTCTTAAATAGTATCCTGCGTTAGAGTCATGGCTTAAAACCATGTATTGCTCTAATGGCAGTCACAGGAAAAAGATTGTCGCTTGTACTTCAAATGAGTTTCTGCGTAATATCATTACACGCTATTAAGAATAAATCTGTAAAGTAAACCGCTTGAAAAGAGGCAAAATTTTAATCGTGAAAACAGATGCGGTGCACAGTAGGTCGAAATTCGGCCACAAACACATCCTAAGCGACGTATCAGTATACTGACATACTAAATGAGGTGAAGGAAAAAATATTACTATTTATTGTTCTTCTTACACCTGTACCGCCCTAAAACAAAAGTTGGCGACACAGAACTTAATGTAGCAAATGCTTCAATGGAACTCCCATCTCACGTTATATTTGTCGTCAGCTGGATCTCTATCTTATCAGTGTGATAAGTGTGTTCTGTGACATCTCTCTTGTCTTGACGAAACTCAGCGGTGACAAGAGAAGACAGAGCAACTATTGACTACTTTTTACATTAATGCACATTTATGTGTATGGTTTTTACAAAAACTAAAGTAGAATCTGAAGTAGAGCTAGCTGATCAACTGTAGAAGGTTGTGTAATGCAAACAATCAACGTTTTCGGTGAGTGAATTAGTTGGTTGGCAGCTTGGCAACAGTAATCGACAAACCACGAAAAGTGAATGGAATTCCAGCATCATTTACTGATTCATTACAAAAGTGAAACAGAACAGATCACAGTTAATGTTTATCAAGTAATGCTAGTTTTCAGATAATAAATGTCTAACTGACTTACTTTTCACTGTCGTCTTCTATCACGAGTCATTAGATAAGCTGGCATCCCAATTACCTTCACATCACAGGACTGTAAATATTTTCGTTGTCTATCCAGCAAAATGTAGTCAATTATTTTCTGTACCGTCTCGACTTTTTTCCTTCGTTTTTCTTCATGAACATCTAAGCGCAATATACGACGGCTACTCGGAAACTAATGTCTGATCATGCGCGAAATGTAAACCACAGTGAAACTCGAATGAAGCTTTGCACAGATGAGTTGGAAAGTGTGTCTAATATGCCCATCGATCGCGTCACATCGCTCGTTTCTGTTCTGAGCGCACAGTGAGCGCTTAAAGAGGCATAGGTAAATAGTGTCACCTGCTAAATACGACAGCCTGGTAAGATTGTTCGCCTGATGTCATGCAACCCACATAACCTAACTCGCATGCGTTTCTTTATTCATGACAATTCTCGGCCGCACTCTGCAGGGGCAATGAAGATGCTGTTGCAGCGTTTTAGATGGCAAGTGATCACCCTCCACACAGCCCTTAATTGGCTCTCCCTGAGTTTCATCTCTACTCGCATGAACCACTGGCTATGAAGACAATATTTTGGCACAGACAAACAGCTTCCGACTAGCGTACAAAATTGGAGGAAAGCACAGGCGGCTACCTTCCACGACGAGGGCACTGGAAAGCTGGTACAATGCTACGACGCATGTCTAAGTCGGAACTGCAACTGTGTAGAAAAGTAGCTGGATGATGCAGCTACCTGTTGCAAACTAAATATTTTTGATTTTTCACCGTGGTTTCCGAGTAGCTCTCATATATTACATTACCACTCTTTATTTATCTGTTACTTTAAAGTTGTGGCTTGTTATTTGACTATCTTATTGTGTAGTATGACAGAGAGAGACTGCGAATGTGGTGTGTATACAAGTTGGACTCACCTCTGACACATTGGAAGCATATCGAATATTCTGGTAGAAACACTATTTAAAGACGACAACGGCTTTTCTGACAGCCGCTAATATACTATTCTGTTATCCAATAACAGAATAATTGAGAAGGATTTACATCAGTTACAATAACAAACTAGATACTATAGCAAGTAAATTCACAGACGATATGTAATGTCTGTGCTGCAGTCCCTTCTTATGCCGCTTCGTAGTATTATGCATAAATATGATCAAGATGTTCACCACTTATCTTGTAATCGGGTCCTATGGGGTTCTTTCTCTTTATTATTGGCATTACCTTGAATTTATCCACTTTTGTCTGGTATGAAGCAGAGACATGAACAACTAATCAGAGATATATAAACAAGCTCAAACTGTTAAAGATGAATTTATGGCGAGGATCAGAAATAATTTCCTGGAAAAACCACGTAAGAAACGTGGAAGTGATAAACAAGTGAAACAAGAAATAAGTGATATGATCAATCGAAGAAATTATAGTAGTATAGACAAGTTTTAAGGTGACAAGAACACAAAAAGACTGATACTGGGATGAGAAGTTGATAGAAGAACAAGAAGAAGACGACTGATGACTACGTGGCTCCAAAATGAGCAGATGAAATGAGAACATTTGAAGTGGAAGAAGGAAAAAAAAATTGGAAATTTCTGGTCAGATCTTATGGGACCAATCTCGTGAGGTCATCGGTCCTTAAACTTACACAGTACTAAATCTAACTAAAACTAACTTACGCTAGGGACAACACACAGAGCCATGCCCGAGGGAGGACTCGAACCTCCGACGGGAGGAGCCGCGCGAACCGTAGTACTACGCCACAGACCACGTGCTACCCAGCCAAGTGAAGAATAGAATACGCAAGTTCTGAATACCTAGGGAAACATCTTGAGGTTAAAGTGTAGAATACTTGTGTAATACTCTTTGTAAAGAGTTCCGAGTATACTGTTATTTTGGAATGAAAGCTCTGTATTTAGGAAAGATTCAGTATAATTATTATAGAAATAGAGCTGCTATTCATTACATCAAAATGAAATTTTGCCCAGGTCTTTCTGCATTTTTGTATGATCGCAGTACAGTTGTACTTTCCCACCGACAACAACATAGTAAGCCATCTTATAGTGGTGCTGTTCCTATTTCCCTAATCGTTTATGTAGTCTGAGAGTATCAGAAGTAATATTACACATTCTTGAAACATATTCAATTTTTCTTTCTTTTCTGTTGGGGACTTGTCTTCCTCTATAGAGTGCTGCATACTAAACGTCAAACATTCATAAAGTCACTGACAATATTAGTCGACGATGTTATACAGTGGCGAACGCCTCAGAGAATTCCAAGAAGTTGGAATTACCTGTTCAGTTTCACCTACGGTTTGCAAGATCTCATGTCTGGATAAAGCAATCAGTGTTTCACACAAATGGTTTTTGCTCAATACGTCTGTCATTTTTGTCACATCAGTACCAAACTTATTGGGAGTGCCACGATATCTTTATTAACTATGAACTCATTTACTTTTCATACATACTGTTGTTTACTAACAATAATAATAGTATTGCCTTCAAACGGCTCTACGGAAACCTTTTTTCATCGTTAATCATTAACATTATTTCTTTGTTTTCTTATGCATCTTTGTCTGCACCCACGATAGCAATATTTTTACGTGAACTGCTTTCACTCTTCATTTTTCGGGTGACTAGAATGAGAAACATGAAGTTTCTGTTATGTTTTTAATATCAGTAAAAAGCTCTTACATCTACTGTATTATTATTGTTGGTCTACAATAATAACTTTTCTTTGATGGTTTTTGCATGCTGTACTGACCGAGGTTATGATAGAAGTGGAGACAGAATAATGTTTTACTGGTAGAGTTTACGGAATGTGTAGGATTTCCCGTCAGAAGATCAACTGTAGCTCTATAGCATAACAAAAACTATAGCACTCCTGAATTTATCTCCACTTCCTCAAGCTATCAAGAGGCTAAGATCCATGTTTACTCTCCACCCACACTTAACAGCCAACCTAAAATTCATAATAATAATTCATGCAAATAATAAACAATATTGCTGTGCATACATATTATTGAAGTACATAAACTACTGGCCATTACCATTGCTACATCAAGAAGACATGCAGCTGATAAACGGGTATTCATTGGACAACAAATATATTAGAACTGTCATGTGATTACATTTTCACGCAATTTCGGTGCATAGATCCTGAGAAATCAGTGCCCAGAACAACCACATCTAACCGTAATAACGGCCATGACACACCAGGACATTGAGTCAAACAGAGCTTGGATGGGGTGTACAGGTACAGCTGCCCATGCAGCTTCAACACGATACCACAGTTCGTCAAGAGTAGTGACTGGCGTATTGTGGCGAGCCAGTTGCTCGGCCACCATTGACCAGACGTTTTCAGTTGGTGAAGGATTTGGAGAACGTGCTGGCCAGGGCAGCAGTCAAACATTTTCTGTATCCAGAAAGGTCCGTACATGGACCTGCAACATGCGGTCGTGCATTATCCTGCTGAAACGTAGGGTTTCGCTGGGATCGAATGAAGGGTAGAGCCACGGGTCGTAAAACATCTGAAATGTAATGTCCCCTGTTCAAAGTGTCGACAATGCGAACAAGAGGTGACCGAGACGTGTAACCAATGGCACCCCATACCATCACGCCGGGTGATAGGCAAGTATGGCGATGACGAATCACGCTTCCAATGTGCGTTCACCGCGATGTCGCCAAACACGGATACTACAATCATGATGTTGTAAACATAACCTGAATTCATCCGAAAACATGACGTTTTGCCATTCGTGCACCCAGATTCGTCGTTGAGTACACCATCGCAGGCGTTCCTGTCTGTGATGCAGCGTTAAGGGTAAACGCAGCCATGGTCTCCGAGCTGATAGTCCTTGCTGCTGCAAACGTCGTCGAACTGTTCGTGCAGATGGTTGTTGTCTTGCAAACGTCCCTATCTGTTGACTCAGGGATCGAGACGTGGCTGCACAATCCGTTACAGCCATGCGGATAAGATGCCTGCCATCTCGACTGCCTGCTAGTGATACGAGGCCGTTGGGATCCAGCACGGCGTTCCGTATTACCCTCCTGAACCCACCGATTTCATATTCTGCTAACAGTCATTGGATCTCGACCAACGCGAGTAGCAATTTTGCGATACGATAAACCGCAATCGCGATAGGCTACAATCCGACCTTTATCAAAGTCGGAATCGTGACGGTAGACATTTCTCCTCCTTACACGAGGCATCACAACAAAGTTTCACCAGGCAACGCCATTCAACTGCTGTTTGTGTATGAGCAATCGGTTGGAAACTTTCCTCATGTCAGCACGTTGTAGGTGTCGCCACCGGCTCCAACCTTGTGTGAATGCTCTGAAAAGTTAATGTTATGCATATGACAGCACCTTCTTGTTGTCGGTTAAATTTCGCGTCCGTAGCACGTGATCTTCGTGGTGCAGCAATTTTAATGGCCAGTAGTGTATTTTGCTTCCTTATTGAGACCATTCCTAGTACAATTTTCATACCACATTCAAAACTCGGCGGATTTCTTAAATGGACCTATGAAACGTCCCCTTGGAAAAATTATACAAGACTGTGCTTAAACTGACACAAAATAATTTTAGTGCAACGAAATCAGACTTTCAAAAATCCCTACAAAAGAATGGCCCTGACTAACATTAACCTATACGTTTCACAAATCGCTTACCTCACAAAAATCTTGGTTACTCGAAATACAGCGAGCGCCACTACTGCCAGCTAAATAAAAGATTCAAACTACAGAAGGCACTAACTACTGATAGCCATAGTCAGCAAATGAAAGATTTTAATAGAGAACAAACAATGTATTTACCTTAAGAGTCATAATATATATAGCAGTTCATGACATCCATTCTTACAAATTTCAAAACTCCGCCATCTCTCTCCCCACATCCACCACTGCTGGCGGCTCACCTCCAACTGCCCAAAGCTACGCGCTGTACACATCCAGCTGCTGCTGCTGCCCAACACTACAATGGCAGACAACAATACAAACCAGCCACAGACTGCACACGGCACAGCCAGTGATTTTTCATACAGAGCGCTACGTGGCGGCGGCGTTACCAATATAATAACCTAAACAGCCTACTTACAGACCTAGTGCGCTTCGTGTAAGTAACTCAGGTCGCTGTGGTTTCATTCTTTTATAAGGGTTCAACTCATACAGTTCCTATCAGTGATTGGCTATGAATTTGTCGGAAAGGGGGGAGTAGCATCTCAGAACTCATTTGACATGCTTCTTCCCCAAATATTTTATATTTAGGGTAAGGTTGTCATCAAAGGACCAGTTAACGTTAGTCTCGAATTGAAGGCAGTCCAATGGTAAAAATGTGAAACTGAAGTTAGGTTACCTTCATTGCAGTGTATAGCGTTTATTTCTGAAGTACTTTTAATATCGTCAGGAAAAATTTCTAAATTACTTTCTGTAAAGGTACGCTCAAGGATACCTATTTCCATCAATGAAGCAGCGTGATTAAATCCTATTATTGGAGTATACGACGGCTGGATGGATCTGAATACTTTCACACTGCGTAATTAAGAAAATAGAAGGATACTTAAGTGATACTTACTTTTTATATGTCGTGGAATGTTGATTCTGAACGTAAAAAATTAGACCAATACTGAAGTGCAGTAAAATCTAAAATGACATTATTATGGAATTAAGTGAACTTAAGACTCCTTTATACCATAATTGAATTCCCATTGCATCTGTAACAATGGGGTACAGTCTATTTGCAATTAAAACAAAAGTATCTTTTAATATTCTACCTTACTCCAGTGTAATTTTATGAACCCACTATCCCACTTCCTAAATGTCATGCACTGAATCGTTTCTTTCACTGATTTGACGTAATTCACAAAACCAATCATTGGTGTTCGCGCTTTTCGCTTGTTTCGTTTGACTCGCTATAGGAAGCTTTCTCTTTGGGTTAGCAGGAGATTTACGAGTAGACCTGGAATAGTCGATGTTAATATCACACACAGTTCAATCTGAACCTGACGTTACGTCAAATAACGGAGTTTCCTTCATTCATGTACATCAGGTCTTCACTGTAAACTACTATTTTCAAACTAAGATGGTGGCGAGTTTCTCAACTGGAAAGACGGTTTAGCATAGCTAGATGACAGTAAACATCATACAAACAGATATATAGCGATGGTCCATCGATGGAACCGGTCGGTTGATAACAACCTTAACCCTAAAAAGGATTTTTTTTAACACGCTGCGAAGTACTCTTCCTTTCTTGATCGGCATCTTCTGTGAAGGATTTTGTGAAGAGAGCTCTGGAATCAGGTGCCCTTTGAAGAGGGCAAACCAAAGACGTTTTGGCATCATCTAAAATCTATTCATACGAACATCATGTTTACCATGGAAACAGGTAAATATGCACTCCTGGAAAAAGAACACATTGACACCGGTGTGTCAGACCCACCATACTTGCTCCGGACACTGCGAGAGGGCTGTACAAGCAATGATCACACGCACGGCACAGCGGACACACCAGGAACCGCGGTGTTGGCCGTCGAATGGCGCTAGCTGCGCAGCATTTGTGCACCGCCGCCGTCAGTGTCAGCCAGTTTGCCGTGGCATACGGAGCTCCATCGCAGTCTTTAACACTGGTAGCATGCCGCGACAGCGTGGACGTGAACCGTAGGTGCAGCTGACGGACTTTGAGCGAGGGCATATAGTGGGCATGCGGGAGGCCGGGTGGACGTACCGCCGAATTGCTCAACACGTGGGGCGTGAGGTCTCCACAGTACATCGATGTTGTCGCCAGTGGTCGGCGGAAGGTGCACGTGCCCGTCGACCTGGGACCGGACCGCAGCGACGCACGGATGCACGCCAAGACCGTAGGATCCTACGCAGTGCCGTAGGGGACCTCACCGCCACTTCCCAGCAAATTAGGGACTGTTGCTCCTGGGGTATCGGCGAGGGTCATTCGCAACCGTCTCCATGAAGCTGGGCTACGGTCCCGCACACCGTTAGGCCGTCTTCCGCTCACGCCCCAACATCGTGCAGCCCGCCTCCAGTGGTGTCGCGACAGGAGTGAATGGAGGGACGAATGGAGACGTGTCGTCTTCAGCGATGAGAGTCGCTTCTGCCTTGGTGCCAATGATGGTCGTATGCGTGTTTGGCGCCGTGCAGGTGAGCGCCACAATCCGGACTGCATACGACCGAGGCACACAGGGCCAACACCCGACATCATGGTGTGGGGAGCGATCTCCTACACTGGCTGTACACCTCTGGTGATCGTCGAGGGGACATTGAATAGTGCACGGTACATCCAAACCGTCATCGAACCCATCGTTCTACCATTCCTAGACAGGCAAGGGAACTTGCTGTTCCAACAGGACAATGCACGTCCGCATGTATCCCGTGCCACCCATCGTGCTCTAGAAGGTGTAAGTCAACTACCCTGGCCAGCAAGATCTCCGGATCTGTCCCCCATTGAGCATGTTTGGGACTGGATGAAGCGTCGTCTCACGCGGTCTGCACGTCCAGCACGAACGCTGGTCCAACTGAGGCGCCAGGTGGAAATGGCATGGCAAGCCGTTCTACAGGACTACATCCAGCATCTCTACGATCGTCTCCATGGGAGAATAGCAGCCTGCATTGCTGCGAAAGGTGGATATACACTGTACTAGTGCCGACATTGTTGCCTGTGTCTATGTGCCTGTGGTTCTGTCAGTGTGATGATGTGATGTATCTGACCCCAGGAATGTGTCAATAAAGTTTCCCCTTCCTGGGACAATGAATTCACGGTGTTCTTATTTCAATTTCCAGGAGTGTATTTGTTTACTGTTCTTCGATGTTCTGTGCGATATAGACGTCACCTTCGCTGATCACACCCAGCGCCCCACGGGCCATTCGCAGCTACGTGGGAGATTGCACTTTTGAATCTCCCGACACTATGGCAACAAAAAACTGGACTGACATGTCACACAAGACCAGAGCCACAACATGCATTTAATCTGACAGAGAATTTGATCTCCTGCAAAGTGTACAAAGAGAATACCTATAGTGAGCAGAACGTACTACCTAGGGCAAATCCTTCCAGTCTATAATCACCTAGCAAAAGGTTCAAATGCCTCAGAGCACAATGGGAGTTAACATCTGAGGTCATCAGTCCCCTAGACTTAGTGCTACTTAAACCTTACTAACCTAAGGACATCACACACATCCATGCCCGAGGCACGATTCAAACCTGTGACCGTAGCAGCAGCGCGGGTCCAGACTGAAGCGCCTATAACCGCTCGACCACAGCGGCCGGCTCACCTAGCAGACAGCATACAGAGGCGTTCTGTTGGGATGTCCTCAGAGGCCACATTTTCAAAGTAAGCTTTCCAAAGTTGACCTCACCAACATCACGAGGAAGGATTGGTCTCATCACTGACAGACATAGATGTCGGACCTTACTAATCAACCGTATCCATGAACTATAACAATAACAAAAAAAATGGTTCAAATGGCTCTGAGCACTATGGGACTCAACTGCTTTGGTCATCAGTCCCCTAGTACTTAGAACTACTTAAACCTAACTAACCTAAGGACATCACACACATCCATGCCCGAGGCAGGATTCGAACCTGCGACCGTAGCAGTCGCACGGTTCCGGACTGCTCGCCTGTAACCGCGAGACCACCGCGGCCGGCTATAGCAATAACACACCGAGCTTAGCTAAGAACTTAATGCTAAATTGGAAGTCATGCGGTATAATGCCTCCTATTACTGGAACATTGATACCAATAACGTTTCGCCATATTAGACTCTACTACTGCGAGTTCAATTACGTACGATAAGCTGACAACATCCAGTCACATTATACAAACGCGAAAATCTATAGTAATCTCACAACAGATGGTATGGAAAACAGAGTCATTGAAAATTACCGGAAAGCAAAGTGGAATACCATCTGGTGAAATATCCATAGCTCTGTATTGCCGTCACGCGTCGGGTTTAGATAGTATCTAGTCATCGACAACACAGTTCCAACCAATGAGAAACTCCACAAAGTCCACCTGAGCACCACTCCCACCGGTCCGAGGTGTGGCAGCGTGAACGCCTTAATGCATAGGCTAACAAGTGGTGCACGTGGATTGATCACGGCACACATGCGGACTAACGATAACTGACCGCGCGGTTTGGCACAACGACGACGTCATGGAATTAACCAGATCACAAAAAATACGATACCCTCGTAGGAAGCAATATGCCACCATTTCGATTTTACGTCGCACCACTGCACACAACACTTGAACAATACTGTGCATATATGGAATACGAACATGCAAAAATAAAATGACAAAGAGATTACGGCGACACGTATGGTAACATGTTGAAAATTCTGGTGCAGATGTTAATCAATTTATTTAAGTGCATATTTAGCACAAAACAACGTATTACAAGAACATGGAAGAAAAAGTAAAACTTACAGAACTATCCTATGTGAATATAATTATTATTTCTTATTTTCCCTTATTTGGCAAGAAGCCAATTTTAGTTTGTACAAGAAGATATTTTAAATCATCAGAAGATTACCTGTCACGTACCTGAAGACAAATATCACTTGTCACACAAAAGTGGCACTATTCTTTTGGTTACGGAAAAGAGCGAGAAAATACAATAACACAAAAAAGAACATTTCTGTTTCACAACATTTTGTGACTCAGCAGCATCGTGCGTCATCGTCTATGCTGTGAGAACAACTGCGAAAATTTTGTCTGGCTGTACACTTGAATTCGAGCACACAAGGACCTGACTGGCTGACTTCAGTCTTACCGTAATTACCTCGGAAAAGGCGCAAAGTATAGAATGTTTTGTTCAGCGATTATTCCTCGGCGCAACTTCCTAACAGACTGTTTATGACAACCCTGTAAACGCCTACGTGAATGTTTGTGTACGTGTGTGTGTGTGTGTGTGTGTGTGTGTGTGTGTGTGTGTGTGTGTGTGTGTGTCCTTTGCTTGCTGTAATTTTGCGTGAAATGCCTGCGTACGTTGTTTCTTTTATCCAGTATTCTGACCACTGGCTCGTTTCACTCGGGTGATAAGTTACCTGGACTACTGGTATGAGACAACATATGCTTTCCTTTATCTGCTGAGGATACGATATATGGTCATGTACACACCTGATTCACTCCTGGAAATAAACAGAGCCAGCTTTCTTGTGTTGCTTCGCAGTGCATTAATATAATTTAATTTTTCAAGTCAGAGGACTATCAATAAAACTTTATGAAACTTCTGGTGCTTATAAATTTTCATACACGAATGGCGCGGAAGTGGTAATCCTCATCTAACTTAAAACAAAACGACAATACAAATCAATATTTTGTAATAAATAATAACAAATAGTTTATTCAGGAAGCATTGGGATACATACAAATATTTAAATGCAGCAGAGATGGTACAGATCAATAGAAGAGCTGTATATTTCGATTGCATTTTCTGGTGACAATAATTGTTACACTTTGCTCACACGTAACAGCTCAAGCCCGCAGCATCTATTTCCTCACAGCCAAACGCAGTTGCACCCCAGTGACGGGCATTATGATCTGAGACACAGTGCTGAACTCCATTGGTACTATGGTTTGCTCACAGCGCTGCACCTCAAACCTGGACATGAGGTACGCCAGTCCGATCTTGGTCTGTAACAGACCGAGCCGCATTCCTGAAAAATAAACACCCATTTAGTTCAAAAGCCCTCACTTCAAAATTTCACCACCAATGTCAATTACAAATTAAACATCTGAGACCTCTCTCCGTAAAGAAATAGTTGTATGTACCTAACTGATAACGCTTGGTTTGATTCAATAGAGCCGGCGGCGGTGGTCTAGCGGTTCAGGCGCTCAGTCCGGAACCGCGGGACTGCTACGGTCGCAGGTTCGAATCCTGCCTCGGGCATGGATGTGTGTGATGTCCTTAGGTTAGTTAGGTTTAAGTAGTTCTAAGATCTAGGGGACTGATGACCACAGATGTTAAGTCCCATAGTGCTCAGAGCCATTTGAACCATTTTTTGATTCAATAGATTTCCAAAGATTTATTTGTCAGGTGTCCAGAATAGTGTCAGTGACTGTGCACCTTCGACTCCTAAACTGAACTCCGTCATAACAGGTCTAGGAAGACCGTAGCGGTACTAACCGACCGCCGTGTCTTCCTGACCCTATAGGCGTCACTGGATGCGAGTATGGAGGAGCGCGTGGTCAGTACACCGGTCTCTCGGCCGGTGTCAGTTTTCGAGAGCGGGGCTGCTACTTCTCAGTCAAGTAGCTCCTCAATTTGCCTCACAAGGGCGCTCGGCAGACCGGATGGTCACCCATCCAAGTGCTAGCCAAGTCTGACAGTGCTTAACTTCGGATATTTGATGGGGAACCGGTGCGTGCAAGGGTTTGGTAGTAAGATAGTATACAGACGAGAAATATATTGTCTCGATCTTGGAATGTCATTTCCTCGTGATTATTTAACAGCACAAACATGTGAAACAATGGAGGCGTGGAGCCACGTATACACGGCAGTGAAGCTGCGAACAGTCCAATAGGACACAGAGGGAAAATTTTGTTCACCCAACCATTGTTGCTTCGCAGTGATATGAATTGGGCAGCGCGCGCGTGTTCGCAACCCTAGCATCCGCTGCAGTAGGTTCGTTATCTATGCAGCCGGTTCGGGTTTGTAACTGTGCACTGGAGAGGTGAAGACATCTCGTTAGGAGTACTGTGATGAAATTGAGAAGAAAGCCTCACGGTTTCAAGTGCATAAAAATATTTGCGAGAGCTTTACTGCGAACTTCTACTGTCACCTTCCCTCAGATCTAAAAACAGAATAAGAATATTCCTTTCAGCATTCGTGAACTAAGCAGTGGGTGAGACCCAATTTTACTGTTGAGTTTATTAACTCCATATGACAAAACCGACGTAAAATGTACAATTGCAGCTGGCACCAATTCGCGATTCCCGTTTCTATTGCATTTATTAACTACATATGACAAAACCGACGTAAAATGTACAACTGCAGCTGGAACCAATTCGCGATTCCCGCCAATCTGGTACTGTCAGTATTGTGTGTAAAATACGGACATTTTGTACTTATTTTGTGTGAGGCGTACCATTGGAGGCCTTATAATCGTAATTATATAGTCCATAAAGTATAAATTATGATTTCTTTTGAATAAACTATGGAGTAGTAAAATATACGTCTGTTTGATAACAATGTAAACATGTTCCTCTCTTTAGTGTTCTAAGGTTAATGGATTGATAAACGAGATTATCAAATACAGCCTGTTTTCCTCTCATAAACGTAAACCCCGTTCACAGACCTTGCCGTGGCCATCTGTACCAACAGACCACCACCTCATCCTCCCACCATGACATCACTGTGTGCCGGCCGCGGTGGTCTAGCGGTTCCACGCGCTTCAGTCCGGAACCGCGCGACTGCTACGGTCGCAGGTTCGAATGCTGCCTCGGGCATGGATGTGTGTAATGTCCTTAGGTTAGTTAGGTTTAAGTAGTTCTAAGTTCTAGGAGACAGATGACCATAGATGTTAAGTCCCATAGTGCTCAGAGCCATTTGAACCATTTTTGAACGTCACTGGGTGTGGAATGGACGGTGTGGGGTCAAGACACCGCTCACCTGAATGAACATTATCAGTTTACGTGAAAAGGAGCCGCTACTACTCGGTGAAGTAGCTTCTCACTTGGTTTCCTGTCCTATAGCAAGGAAAAGAAATCACTGGCAGTACTGGGAATCGAACCCAGCTCCTCTGCAAAGCAGTAATCGCGCTGACCCGTCAGCTACAAACGCGGACCTGATTTTCGTTACCTACATCATCAGGGATGATTATGCTGACTCAAATTTGGTACTGCTGTATGATTATCGCTGCAACGTCGTCGTCATCGTCGTGGTGTGTTTGTGTGTGAGTGTTGAAACGATTTTTGTCTCTGCGAGTCTCTACTTTTACTCACTCATGTGCATCGACCGTCAAGGGCGACTGATACTCGACGTCAACGGAACATAAGGGAATATCACACTAAATGTGCCGCTTCCTGGACTCGGGTATGCGCGCCATCCCCGGATCTAATCCGGCAGGCGGATTAATTACGATGACCGGTGTGCCGGACAGCCTGGATGCTGTTTTTAGGCGGTTTTCCACATCCCACTAGGTGAATACCGGACTGGTTCCCACGTTCCGCCTCAGTTACTCATCTCGCAGACATCTGAACACATCGCACTTTTCCATGGATTACACAAGTCGCAGACAGTTGGGATACACTCATTCTGTCCCAAAGGGTATGGGGTGGGGGCAGGAAGTGCATCCGGCCACCCCTTAAACTATCCATGCCGAATCCGATTAACCACGCCGACCCTGCGCAACTGTGGGACAAGGCACAAGCGTTAGGGAGACATTCAAATGGCGGAGTGTTCACTTAGTCCAGTATTGAATGGTGAAAGTGACTTTGTGAGGTATGACCCTTCTAAAAACAGTCAGAATGTACAGAACTACGAAGATTATGAGAAACGTAACGGAGACTACCAAGAAACTAGCAGTTAAAACGGATTCTATTGATGGCAAAATTCACATCGTGTTCCTGACAGAAAAGTTTTATGATAAATTTTCCACACTTCTGAAAACTGAAAAAATAGGGAAACTGTCGCCCAAACGTTTCAAAACAGCAATTTCAGAAAGTAAGTTACACATTCTTATAGCGGGTCAAGTAACTTACGAGAGTGAGTCAAATGAAAACCTTACATTTGTAATAACAAATAGAAATTTCGCGCCGTTATCCTGTAAGTTGGTAAGCGTGCTACAGAGTGCATAATGGCCTGTAGATGGCAGCACAGTGCAGATGCACACATACCGTCGCAGTATCAGTATAAAGATGGTCGCCCCACTTGCGACTTGCACCAGGGAAGAACAGCGTTCTGTTATTCGGTTTTTGCGTAGTAAATGTGTGAAACCTATTGAAATTCATCGACGAATGAAGGTTCAGTACGGTGATGCATGTTTGTCACAGCGGTTAGTCTACGAATGGAGTAGAAAGTTCGCAAATGGTGTGACTTCAGTTGAAGATGCTCCTCGTCCAAGTGTGGGGCAGCAGTTGAAGCAATAGTGAAGGAAAACCGCCGAGTGACACTGAATGACATTGGAGCATGTTTACAGATTAGTCATGGGTCAGCACACCACATTGTGCATGATGTGCTCCAGTTTCACAAAGTGTCCGTAAGATGGGTGCCACGGCAGCTGACTCCTGAAATGAGAGAACAACGTGTTGACGCTTGTGATCTACTTCTTCGGCACTTTGGACGAGAAGGTGATGGCTTCCTTGCAAGACTCGTTTCTGGGGACGAAACCTGGGATCACTTCTACCAACTGAAAGCGAAGAGCGATCAAGGAATGGCACCCTTCCTCATCACCAAAACCAAAGAAGTTTCGAACAGAACCATCAGCAGGGATGATTATGCTGACTCTCTTTTGGGACGAAAAGGCGTCATTTTGGAGCATTACATGCCTAGAGGAACCACTGTCACCAGTGCATCATACACAGATCTCCTAAAAAAATCATCTGCTGCCTGCAATCAAATCAAACCGACGTGGATTGCTGTCAACAGGTGTCCTTTTGCAACATGACAATGCCTGGCCCCACACTGCCCGTACAGCAGTTGCAACAATCACAGACCTGTATTTTGAGTGTCTTCTTCATCCACCATACTCACCAGACCATGCCCCCAAATGATTTCCATATGTTTGGACCAGTCAAAGACGCAGTGGGAGGAAAGAAGTTCCGTTCTGATGAAGAGGTACGCCACGTGGTGCATGAGTGGTTGCGTGGACTACCAAAAAAATTAGTCTAAAGGAATTTATGCACTTTGTAAGCTCTGGAGGACTTGCACTGAGCGTGGAGGAGATTATGTTGGAAAGTGATGCAGCTTTGTACCCTTTCTGCACAATAAGTAATATTTTAAAAAATATTTAAGGTTTTCATTTGATTCGCCCTCGTATATTGACTGCTGCACTACACATCAAAGTGACACAGACAAACTCTACTATTATCCATAATAGTCACAAAGTCTATGTAAACAACGGTTCGAATGTTCTGCCAGTCTTTCAATTGCTGGACGACAGAAATCCGTTTCTTGGTCACGGAGATATTCGAGACACGCTCTATGAAGATCCCCATCTTTTGAAAATCTCTCTCCTACCAGACGTTATTTCACCTTGGCGGAATGATTGAAATAGTATAGTGCAACGTCTGGATTTCCCGATCAGCATCGGCAACATCGCTGCAGCCTTGATCAAATATATGGCACCATTTCACAACAGCTGTATGCGACGTTTGGTCGATATACTACCAGAATTTCGCGATCAATCTGCGTACAATTTAACCGTTTCGCCCGACAAAAATCGAGCCATCCACAACCGCGAACTTTCTCTTTGTAGTACGTTTCCAGTTGCTACCCCATGTCAGTCGCCTGCGTGATGCACTTGACATTCGCACCGCAGCAGAGAAGTGTCTGCAGGAAACCAGGAGCGTGTACTCTATCATCACAATGCACCATTCTTGTAGCGGAATGATCTTAGTGTGGGACATGTGACTTACTTTCTAGAGTTCCTACGTATATTCTAATCAGAATCGACAGCAGACCAACACCGACATCGATAGTTCAGGTATACATGACGACGTCGGAAGCTGAAGATGAACAGGTAGAGAAAGTGTATGAGGATATTGAAAGGGTAATGCAGTATGTAAAGGAGGACGAAAATCTAATAGTCATGGGCGACTGGAATGCAGTTGTAGCGGAAGGAGTAGAAGAAAAGGTTACAGGAGAACATGGGCTTGGGACAAGGAATGAAAGAGGAGAAAGACTAATTGAGTTCTGTAACAAGTTTCAGCTAGTAATAGCGAATACCCTGTTCAAGAATCACAAGAGGAGGAGGTATACTTGGAAAAGGCCGGGAGATACGGGAAGATTTCAATTAGATTACTTCATCGTCAGACAGAGATTCCGAAATCAGATACTGGATTGTAAGGCGTACCCAGGAGCAGATATAGACTCAGATCACAATATAGTAGTGATTAAGAGTAGGCTGAAGTTCAAGACATTAGTCAGGAAGAATCAATACGCAAAGAAGTCGGATACGGAAGTTCTAAGGAATGATGAAATTCGTTTGAAGTTCTCTAACGCTATAGATACAGCAATAAGGAATAGCGAAGTAGGCAGCACAGTTGAAGAGGAATGGACATCTCTAAAAAGGGTCATCACAGAAGTTGGGAAGGAAAACATAGGTATGAAATAAATATGAAGTGCAGGGAAGCTAAGACGAAATGGCTGCAGGAATAATGTGAAGACATCGAAAAAGATATGATTGTCGGAAGGACAGACTCAGCATACAGGAAAGTCAAAACAACCTTTGGTGACTTTAAAAGCAACGGTGGTAACTTTAAGAGTGCAACGGGAATTCCACTGTTAAATGCAGAGGAGAGAGCAGATAGGTGGAAAGAATACATTGAAAGCCTCTATGAGGGTGAAGATTTGTCTGATGTGATAGAAGAAGAAACAGGAGTCGATTTAGAAGAGATAGGGGATCCAGTATTAGAATCGGAATTTAAAAGAGCTTTGGAGGACTTACGGTCAAATAAGGCAGAAGGGATAGATAACATTCCATCAGAATTTCTAAAATCATTAGGGGAAATGGCAACAAAGCGACTATTCACGTTGGTGTGTAGAATCTATGAGTCTGGCGACATACCATCTGACTTTCGGAAAAGCATCATCTACACAATTCCGAAGACGGCAAGAGCTGACAAGTGCGAGAATCATCGCACAATCAGCTTAACAGCTCATGCATCGAAGCTGCTTACAAGAATAATATACAGAAGAATGGAAAAGAAAATTGAGAATGCGCTAGGTGACGATCAGTTTGCCTTTAGGAAAAGTAAAGGCACGAGAGAGGCAATTCTGACGTTACGGCTAATAATGGAAGCAAGGATAACGAAAAATCAAGACCCGTTCATAGGATTTGTCGACCTGGAAAAAGCGTTTGACAATATAAAATGGTGCAAGCTATTCGAGATTCTAAAAAAAGTCGGGGTAAGCTATAGGGAGAGACGAGTCATATACAATATGTACAACAACCAAGAGGGAATAATAAGAGTGGACGATCAAGAACGAAGTGCTCGTATTAAGAAGGGTGTAAGACAAGGCTGTAGCCTTTCGCCCCTACTCTTCAATCTGTACATCGAGGAAGCAATGATGGAAATAAAAGAAAGGTTCAGGAGTGGAATTAAAATACAAGGTGAAAGGATATCAATCATACGATTCGCTGATGACGTTGCTATCCTGAGTGAAAGTGAAGAAGAATTAAATGATCTGCTGAACGGAATGAACAGTGTAATGAGTACACAGTATGGTTTGAGAGTAAATCGGAGAAAGACGAAGGTAATGAGAAGAAGTAGAAATGAGAACAGCGAGAAACTTAACATCAGGATTGATGGTCATGAAGTCAATGAAGTTAGGGAATTCTGCTACCTAGGCAGTAAAATAACCGATGACGGACGGAGCAAGGAGGACATCAAAAGCAGACTCGCTAATGCAAAAAAGGCATTTCTGGCCAAGAGAAGTCTACTAATATCAAATACCGATCTTAATTTGAGGAAGAATTTTCTGAGGATGTACGTCTGGAGTACAGCATTAGATGGTAGTGAAACATGGACTGTGGGAAAACCGGATCGGAAGATAATCGAAGCATTTGAGATGTGGTGCTATAGACGAATGTTGAAACTTAGGTGGACTGATAAGGTAAGGGATGAGGAGGTTCTACGCAGAATCGGAGAGGAAAGGAATATGTGGAAAACACTGATAAGGAGAAGGGACAGGATGATAAGACATCTGCTAAGACATGAGGGAATGACTTCCATGGTACTAGAGGGAGCTGTAGAGGGCAAAAAACTGTAGAGGAAGACAGAGATTGGAATACGTCAAGCAAATAATTGAGGACATAGGTTGCAAGTGCTACTCTGAGATGAAGATGTTAGCACAGGAAAGGAATTCTGGGCGGGACGCATCAAACCAGTCAGTACACTGATGACCAAAAAAACAAAACAAAAACAAAACAAAAAGAAAACGTATTTAATCGAGAAAATATATAAGTACAAAGACATCACTTAATGCTCAGAGAGCAATGCATAGCGCTTTTCGCTTTAACCATTGTTTTTCCTTCCAAGTACAAATAACATGGAAAACTACTCTTTTCTCGTGATATTTTAATGAAAATTGTTTCATTTATTTAATTTTTCAAATATTTGGCCCAATCCGCAAAAGATTAATCATAGAACAAATTTCGAATTCCTCATGTAACTTTCGAAATACGTTACTAAAACAAAGAAACTAACAAAAATAAAGATTAAGAAGACGCGAAAGTATGAAATCCACTACTATTAGACAAATGATCTCTGTGACGTTAACATTCTGTTTCCAGACTGGCAGAAGTAAAGCTGTGAGTATCGGGTGTGAGTCGTGCTACGGTAGCTCAGATTTTGGTAGCTTGCCCGCGAAAGGCAAAGGTCCCGAGTTCGAGTCTCTATCGGGCACAAAGTTTTAATCTTCCATGAAGTTTCAGTTAACATTCTGTGTTACCAGATGACACCACTGCCCCAGCCCACTCGTTACTCCTTCATGTTAACGTCAAAACCTCTTCCCGATAATCTTTAACGTTGGCGTTTTGTCCCGTCCCGTTCCGTTCACGCCTGTGCATTTGGAATGCATATTTCGATGTTCCGTTCACTCTAGTGACACCCCGTTTGAATTTTCTTCAAAAACACCTTGCAACAACACTATAGTTCTGTGTGTGACAACAAACTGAAAAATGCGAGTCGGTCATTTATACAGTTGAGAAAACCAGCATAGACAAGCTATACTGTGTTATGATATTGGATTTTTGCTTTTTTGCTGGATCTGATTGTGCTCATTTGCGAGTTACCTTAGTCGATTCCAGAACGATGAGTCAAAAGTAACTGTGATTCCATTTCAGAAGTTGTATTAATATTGAGCTGCACAAACTGCTTAGATAAGTAACTCGACGAAAGGGCTCAGCTCCGCGAATGGCTGCCTCGCATTTTTGTGCCTGAGATGTTGAGGTAACCACGCACAAAAACGGTCCTTCGTTAGTGTCTACACTGGGAGCAACGATTTAGCTTTAAAAATTGCTGCAAAAAACTAAAACAAAGACTGACATTCAAAATTAATGAACACCCTGTTTTAACCTATTACCGGTTACTGTTATTTTCAGAGACGTTTGAATTTTTCTTACGTCTTATGCAGGGTGTAACGGGTAAGGGAGCAGATATTTTTGTATGTTGTACCTTAATTTGTACACACATAAATGTGTTGTTTGTTTTTTCTCTGTGTCGAACAGTCTTCCCACTAACACCTCACAAACTTTAGGTTCTGATGTTTTCTTCGTTGTCGCACTGCACCACTGAGAAGACTACACCTGTCAGTATAAACTGACCGTTTTGCATCTACACGTCCCCACTTCAACACCTGACCTGGTGCCCCGGGGATTAAGCATTAATGGTTTTTGCTTTTGCCTCATGTACTTAGAGGTACTAACCATCCTAAAAACACACGGCTTGTAAAGGCTATAATTATTCGTCAGCATATGAAGTAAATATTGATGTAATGTTATTCAAAATACAGTCCTATAGAAAAATCTCCACTTACGTCGGCAACACCCTGTATTTACGGCTTATTGCTCCAAAACAAACAACGGGCAATTCTACGCAAATTTGCACAGGTTGTTTCTTATCTAAGATATGATTCTGTCAGGTCTTACTATAATTACGTTCCTATTTACAGTCCATACTCATGTTTGTACACATGTAAGGAGAGTGGACACTGATTTCTCCAGTCCAAGATTTAGCAGAGAATGACAAAGTAAACACACATTCATGTCCGCTTAGTGACCCTAACATGAACTTACCTATGCAGTTGCGCGGTCCTTCACCAAACGGCAGATACACGTAAGGGTGCCTCGTGGCTTTCTTCTCCTCCGAGAAGTGCTCGGGGTTGAAGCGTTCTGGTTCCGGAAAGTATTTTGGATCCATGTGAAGTGCGTAAACTGGGATGAAAACAATTGTACCCTCATCGAGCTCTGGCCCTTCCGGAATCTTGTAACGCCGTGTAGTTTTCCGTTGAAGAACTGCGCCTGGAGGGTACATTCTCAATGTTTCTGGAAAAAAATGAGCAACGAAAACACAGTCATGGTGGTAGTCATAAAATCAGTTCATGAATTGTGCTGTTAATGGCAGTAGAAAACAATACACAGGCAGCAATAGAAATGAACAGTAGAGAAAACACAAGTTTGATTGCTTTGGCTAAGCTCGTTAATCTTCTTTCGTTACGATCTCTTCTAGGAAAGTTTGAATCCAGACACAATGTTGGTCCGATATTTCGTAAGCTCGTATCCTGTTCCCTACGGGACGGTGCGATCGTGTAAGCCTTCCATAAATCAAGGGATGGGGCATCGAACTATCATTGCAAGTATGATTATGTTCGGTTCAATGGATCCTATTTACAAATAGAGCTGTATAAGCTTTACAAAACGTTTGTCGCGCCACCTTGATGATTTTTGTGTTTGAGATTCTTGTTCTCCAAGAATCTTATACGTCAGCGTAAAACATGTTCCACAATTCTGGCGATAAATCGTCTGCAGCGGAAGAGGCCTTTGGAGCTCTGCCCGATGCATGGAGACATAATATGGTTAGATGATGCCAGACTTACGTTTTGAAGCTGCTGACACCATTTTAGATGCCCCAACATTAGCAGACAGAAGCTGTGTAAAACAGAAAATATCACAGTGCATTCGTGAATAATACAACGTCATCAAGGCGTTTTCAGATTTTTTTCTAGTCTTTAATTCATATTTGAACCAGTAATACGATGCATGTCCTTGTTGTTTCACCTTTCGAATAATCGAGAAGACAACAACAGGTATATGATATAAAAAGGCTGATTTCGTAATCCAGCACTTTCAGTAAGGCGGAATGACGAAACTGATGCCTGTCTGTGTCAACATTACGAAAATTTTGAGAACATTTTTTTGCTACGTTAGGTCACTTTCCAATTTTTCTGGCTCCTAGCGTTCATCCAGAGAGACTGATAGGTAATCTATGGTCAAATGACAGAAGTAAAAACTTAACTGAAGCGACAAAAGTCGTGAAATAGCGGTAGGGGTAGAATCGCATACACTAGGTATAAAACAGCAGTGCATTTGCGAAGCTATCATTTGTACTCAGGTTAGTCATATGAAAAGGTTTCCTACGTGATTATGGCCACCCGAATGGGAATTAACAGACTTTGAACGTCGAATGGTAGTTGGAGCTAGACGTATAGGACATCCTATTTGGAAAATCGTCAGGAAATTCAATAGTCTCAGGTCCACAGTGTCAAGGGTGTATATGAATATTATGTTTCAGATATTATCTCTTTTCACAGAAAATAATGTGGCCGATGGCCTTCACTTAACGACCGAGAGCATTGATAGTAAATGGTTCTGTTCTGCTACTTGGTGATTATTTGTTCCCAGAAAACGATGGATTTTTTTTATAGATGATAATGCGCCATTTTCCGGACCACAATAGTTCGCGATTAGCTTGAAGAGTATTCTGGACAATTCCAGCCAATCATTTGGCCACCCAGATTGGCCAACAAGTATTCCATCGAAAATTTATGGGTCACAACGGAGAGGTCAGTTCGTCCACAGATCTCTGCACCGGCAACACTTTCGCCATTATGCACTCAATATTTCTGCAGGGGACTTGAGTCCATGCCACATCGAGATGCTGCACTAAGCAGGGCAAAAGGAGAGCCGATATGATAGTAGGAGGTATCCCACGGTTTTTGTCATCTCAGTGCATAGTAAAAGTATGTAGCTCTACTAAAATTCATGTGCATAAACAAAAATCTGACTTAAGGCATCTTACGAATCAAATGTGGTACCTGTACACTTTAGACAATGATTAGAATGATTATTAAACCCGTAAATGATGCAAACCGGCACTTTTGATCAAAACACTTCCACCAGAAGCTAATGTTTAGGGCAACTACCACGGCGGACGTCGGCTTCAAGTTTGTGACGTCATGACAGCTCACCTTACCTTTCGTCAGTCACTTGGAACCCTTCGCTGCTATAGGAAAATACGATAAACAGCTACTAAAAAAGATACCAATTTGTTTTGCGTAATTAGCATAGAATGAAAACCTTGTAATGTGTCATGTGGGCTGGATGGAGATGACGAAGTGGTTGCCGTAAAACCTTGCCGAAATAAATAAACTCAATGGGTGCTGGTTCAAGGCCTCACCTGACACGACCTTGTCCAGGTACGGCATCTCGGCAATGGCTTCGTACGTCAGCTGTCCGTTGTTCTTCTGCATCGTGGCGTCCACCTCCTCCTGTAGTCTCTTCTGCACGTCCGGGTTGAGGGCCAGCTCGTACAGCGCGAAGCTCATCGTCGTTGACGACGTCTCGAAGCCCGCCAGGAAGAAGACGAACGCCTGCGCGGCCACCTCATCCAGAGACAACTCTGGACGGAACAGAAACAGAGGGCGCCGTCAGGTTCCGTGCGAAAACTTACACACAGGTAAACAGCGAAAATTCTCCGGCCTGGCACACAGAGACTACTGAAAACACTCGAGTTGTGGTTTAATAAATTGTTCCGTGTAGTGTAGTGTCTTGCACTCAAAGGTATAAACTGATTTAAGATCATGACATTTTCTGCTTTTTGACGATTTATCGCAGTCATAAATTCATCCAGAGATGGTAGAACCGTATATTAATTAAGCAGTTATCGGCTGAATGCAAAGTGGTCGAGCTTCACATCGAAATCGGCAATTACGGCAGAAAAATAAAGCACTCCGTCTTCAGGCCACGAGTGGCCTACTGGGACCATCCGACCGCCGTGTCATCCTCAGTGGAGGATGCGGATAGGAGGGGCGTGGGGTCAGCACACCGCACTCCCGGTCGTTATGATGGTATTCTTGACCGGAGCCGCTACTATTCGGTCGAGTAGCTCCTCAATTAGCATCACGAGGCTGAATGCACCCCGAAAAATGGCAACAGCGGATGGCTGCCTGGATACTCACCCATCCAAGTGCCGACCACCCCCTACAGTGCTTAACTGATCTCACGGGAACCACTGTATCCACTGCGGCAAGGCCGTTGCCACGGCAGAAAAATAACCAAATAAAATTTTATAAAAAACCGTCAAAGGTTTTGTGAAATAATTTCTCTGAATATAGGAAATAAAATAGACAAGATAAACTTTGACATGACTCTGAATGATACTCGAAATCATGTACGACAGAGTTACATCATACAATTTTCTAATCGTTTTTATTTCTTACTTTTACATAAATCATTTCCCAAAAGATTTCACAGATATCTTTTTAAATTTTTTATTTTCATGTCTTGTTAAGAATTATCCGAATGGGACGGAAATCGGTAGATGCGTTGTACACGTACACAGAAAAACAAATGATTACAATTTCAGAAAAATTCGATGATTTATTCAAGGGAACGAATGTCACAAATTAAACAACTCAATAACTCTTTGGTCCACCTCTGGTCCTTATAAAAGAAGTTATTCGGCCTGGCATTGATTGACCGAGTTTTTTGATGTCCTGAGAGATATCGCGTCAGATTCTGTCCATTTGCAACCTTATAATTATCTATTTTGCGTATTTCACCTTTTTTTAAATAATGATTGTCATACGTGATGCTGCATATTATGCAATCAGTCAACATGAAGCTGTAAGATTCCCTTATCTTATAATGAGTGGTATCGCCGAACAACATTTTTTTAATCATCAGATGTACTACTTACGTAATTTTCTTGCTACACGTTACGTGAACTAAACGAGAATAAAATATAAAAAACCATTGTAACCCAAAAAGATCGAAAGTACTGTAAAACCGATACGCCTTCAGAAAACAATAGCAACGACAATAAAATGTTGAGATGGTGTAAATGTGAAAACGCATTACCATCTTTAATCCTCTAAGGAAATGATTTTTTGGGGCTAGTGTAGAATGTATTAAGGCTGCTGCAGAACCCTCGTTCACTAATTTTTAACGATGCAACACCAACAATTCTTTTCTTGCTGCTAATTCCGTGAGACGGCTTTCTTCCTGTCTTATAACACCTTCATACGTCTGCACTTACTCCAGTTGTCGATGTCCTTGTTTTCTCCCTTGTCGCCTATCTTCTCTCCGTCGATGAAACCTTTGTTCTTCAGTTGTACGAGTAGGTTCATGAAGTCGTTTCGCGTTACGTTGTGCTTCTCTCGGTACTCCACTGTCTGTCTGACCATGTTTCGGAAGAATGCGGACACGTCTTGCGTTCCAGAATCAACTCTGTAAATAAGGGAAAGGAATGTTTTAGATACAATAGAATCCACAGTCACCACTATTTTTTTTTTTTTTGAATTGCCACCCACCTGCTTTTCTTAGGATTAAACCCTCATTTTGTTTTGACCATTGCTACGTAGTTTCCACTCTGTATCCATTTTCAAGTGTAGAGAATAACCAACTGAACGTTGATAATCAGCGTACTTGTCCACGTCTTCTCAAATTGTGCGACTTGAGGGTATTACGTATTTTCTTTCAGCAACTATTTCTTACCAGCAACACAAAGGAACTGTAAACTGTAAATGAAAATAAGATGGTTTCCCCAGCCATGATTTCAACCTAAAGAAGATTAAACACAGATCGCACAGCTCATCGTAACCAACGCTCTCACGTATTATACTGTGCAATCAGTTATCACACTGATAAGATAGGGATCCAGCTGACGACAAATATAGCGTGAGATGGGAGTTTCATTGAAGCATTTGCTACATTAAGTTCTGTGTCACTAATTTTTATTCTGCGGCGGTCCATGACTATGGAGAACAAAATTAGTAACAATTTTCCCTTCACCTCATTTAGTATGTCAGTATACTGATATGTCGCGTAGGATGTGTTTTTCAACATTTTCTCAAACATTTCCAGGTGAAAACGTGGATGGCTGCTATCAATACACTATATCATGTCCATTTGGAATTTGAACTAAACATTACACAGGCCCATTATTAATATCATTATTATCATCCACTATGAAACATAGGCCTTGCGATGCTGCGCCTTGGTGATACATGTAGCCATCACAGGGGTTTCCCCTCAGTGCAGATACACTGCAACCTCCAAGTCTTATAGCAGTCGGTAAGTAGCCGCGAGTAATGAAGCTAATCAGAAGCGGCACTACATCAGTAGTGTGCGGTATAATTTGAGAATTTGGGTCAAGCAGGTGGTGTGGTGGGTGGGGGGGGGGGGGGGGGGGGGGATGAATCAGTCTTATGACTGGTTTGATTGCGACCCGCCTGTGCCAACCTCTTCATCTCAGAGAAGCACTTCCAGCTACGTCCTCATTTACACTACTGGCCATTAAAATTGCTACACCACGAAGATGACATGCTACAGACGCGAAATTTAACCGGCAAGAAGAAGATTCTGTGATATACAAATGAATGGCTTTTCAGAGCATTCGAACAAGGTTGGCGCCGGTAGCGACACATACAATGTGCTAACATGAGGAAAGTTTCCAACCGATTTCTCATACACAAACAGCAGTTGAACGGCGTTGACTGGTGAAACGTTGTTTTGAAGACTTTGATAAAGGTCAGATTGTAGCCTATCGCGATTGCGGTTTATTGTATCACGACATTGCTCCTCGCATTGGTCGAGTTCCAATGACTATTAGCAGAATATGGAATCGGTGAGTTCAGGAGAGTAATACGGAACGCCGTGCTGGATCCCAACGGCCTCGTATCACTAGCAGTCGAGATGACAGGCATCTTATCAGCATGGCTGTAACGGATCGTGCAGCCACGTCTCGATCCCTGAGTGAACAGATGGGGACGTTTGCAAGGCAACAACCATCTGCACAAACAGTTCGACGACGTTTGCAGCAGCATGGACTATCAGCTCGGTGACCATGGCTGTGGTTACCATTTACGCTGCATCACAGACAGGAGTGCCTGCGATGGTGTACTCAACGACGAACCTGGGTGCACGAATGGCAAAATGTCATTTTTTCGCATGGATGCAGGTTCTGTTTACAGCATCATGATGGTCGCATCCGCGTTTGGCGACATCGCGGCGAACGCACATTGGAAGCGTGTATTTGTCATCGCCATATTGGCGTATCACCCGACTTGATGGTATGGGGTGCCATTGGTTACACGTCTCGGTCACATCTTGTTCGCATTAACGCCACTTTGGACAGTGGACGTTACAATTCAAATGCGTTACGACCCGTGGCTCTACCTTTCATTCGATCCCTGCGAAACCCTACATTTCAGAAGGATAATGCACGACCGCATGTTGCAGGTCATGTACGGGCATTTATGGATACAGACAATGTTCGACTGCTGCTCTGACCAACACATTCTCCAGATCTCTCACCAATTGAAGACGTCTGGTCAATGGTGGCCGAGTAACTGGCTCGTCACAATACGCCAGTCACTACTCTTGATGAACTGTGGTATCGTGTTGAAGCTGCATGGGTAGTTGTACCTGTACACGCCATCCACGCTCTTTTTGACTCAATGCCCAGGTGTATCAAGGCCGTTATTACGGCCAGAGGTGATTGTTCTGGGTACTGATTTCTCAGGATCTATGCACCTAAATTGCGTGCAAATGTAATCACATGTCACTTCTAGTCTAATATATGTGTCCAATGAATACCCGTTTATAACCTGCATTTCTTCTTGGTGTAGCAATTTTAGTGGCCAGTAGAGTATTTGCTTGACGTATTGCAACCTCTGTCCTCCTTTAGAGTTTTCCCACAGTCCATGTTTCACTACCACACAGTGTTGTGCTCCAAACGTATGTTCTCAGAAATGTTTTCCTCGCTATTAAGTCCTATACTTGATACTAGTAGGCTCCTCTTGGCCAAAAATGCCCTCCTTGACAGCGCTGGTCTGCTTTTGATGTCCTCCTTCCTCTGTCCGTCATTTCTTATTTTGCTGCCTAGGTAGGAGAATTCCTTAACAACATCTACTTCCTGGCCATCAATCCTGAGTGAAATTTCTCGCTGTTCTCATTTTTGCTGCTTCTCATTACTTTCGTCTTTCTTCGATTTACTCTCAGTATGTTTTCTGTACTCTGTAGACTCCTCATTTAGTAGCTCATGTAATTCTCCACTTTCCTAGAGCCAAACTGATCGTCATCTAAGACATCCTCAATTTTTGATTCCATTCTTCTGTGTATTATTCTTGTCAGCAATTTGGACGCATGAGCTGTTAAGCTGATTGTGCGATAATTCTCGCACTTGCAGACAAATCTTCCCCGTCATAGAGGCCTTCAATGTACTCTTTCCTCCTATCTGCTCTCTCCTCTGCATTTCACAATAGAATTCTCGTTGCACTCTGAAAGTTGCCACTCTTGCTTTTAAGTTCACCGAAGGCTGTTTTAACTCCCCTATACGCCGAGTCACTCCTTCGGACAATCATTTATTTTTCGATTTCCTTACATTTTTCACGCAGCCATTTCGTCTTAGCTTTCCGGCACTTCCTATTTAATTCATTCCTCAGCCATATGTATTTTTGTATTCCTGAATTTCCCTGAACGTTTTTCAGCTTCCTTCTTCCAGCCATCAACTGAAGTATTTCTTCTGTTACCCACGGATCTTCGCAGTTACCTCTTTGTACCTATGTTTTTCGTACCAACTTTTTAGAGATTTCCATTCCTCTTCAACTGGACTGCCTATTGGGCTATTCCTTATTTGTGTATCAATACCCTTAGAGAACTTTAAGCGTATCTTGTCATTCCTTAGTGCTTCCGTATCAAAGTTCTTTGCACGCTGATTCTTCCTGATTAATCTCTTAAACTCCTGCGTACGCCTTACAATCCAGCATCTGCTTTCGGAACCTCTGTCTTCTATGTGTAATCTAAATGAAATCTTAACGTACCCCCCGGCGTTTTCCAAGTATACCTCCTGCTCTTGTGATTATTGAACAGATTATTCGCTATTGCTAGTTGAAACCTACTTCAAAACTCAGGCTTTCTCCTCTTTCATTTATAGTACCAACCGCACATTCTCGGGTAATCCACTCTTCTACTCCTTTCCCTACAACCGCATTCCAATTCCACATGACTATTATATTCTCATCACCCCTTACGTACTGAATTAACCGTCCAATAATCTAATATATTTTTTCTCTCTTCATCATCGGCTCTCGGTGGCTTCATATATATCTGAACAATCGTTGTCGGTGATGGTTTACCCTGTACTCATATGACCAGAAATCCTTGTCTTCTTTCCATTTCACTTCACTGTCCCCTATTATATCTAGACAAAGCCTTTGTATTTCCCTATTAATATTTTCTAGCTTCCCTACCACGCCACGACTCGAAGGACGTTATTTTTCGTTGGTTATTTAATCTTTTTCTCATGGTCAGCTCCCCCATCCAATCCCCTCCCGGAGATCTGAATGGGGAACTATTCCAGAATCATATGCAAATGGAGAGATCATGATGACACTTTTTCAATTATAGGCCACAGGTCCTGTCGATACACATTATGTGTCTTTAATGCAGTGGTTTCCATTTCCGGCTGCATTGTCATGCCATTGATTATTGCTGATTCTTCCCCCTTAGGCGCAGATTCCCACCGCAAGGACAAGAGAGTGTCCTGAACGTCTGTTCGTTCCTCCGCCCTACTTGACAAGGCCGTTGGCATAATGAGAGTGACTTTTTATGGCGCAAGTCTTCGACAGCCAATGCTGATTATTACTCCAAATTTAAGCGGTGACAAGTTTCTTTCTTTCATCGATTTTGTTCGTTACTGTTTGTTGCATTTGTTCGGGGTGAACGTTCCATGACACCCTCTCAAGTCCATCATTGATCTACTCACTCAGTTGTTTTATTACATAAGTCTGCTAACCCTCCGACTGATACGAATCCGGGACCGAGGAATTTCTGATTACTAATCAAAGACGCTGGCCCTAGACCATAGGTGGGCTGGCAGATAATGTCTCTAAGTTCTTTGTGACTTGAGACTAATGTATGGTTCAGAAGAGCTTCTGTAAAGTTTGGAAGGTAGGAGACGAGGTACTGGTAGAAGTAATGCTGTGAAGACGGAGCGTGAGTCGTGCATCGGTAGCTCAGATGTTAGAGCACTTGCCCGCGAAAGGCAAAGGTCCCGAGTTCGGGTTTCGGTCCGGCACACAGTTTTAATCTGCCAGGAGGTTTCATATCAGCGCACACTCTGCTGCAGAGTAAAAATCTCATCCCGTGAAAGTATTTATGTGTAGTGCAGTCTTATATGGATTTGAAACGTGAACGGTAGAAAGTACAGAGAGAGAAATAAAAGCATTTGAAATGTTGTGGTATAGTAGAATGCTGAAGAGCAGATGGACAGATCGAGTAATAACTGGAGAGGTTCTGTATCGAATTGTGGAGAAAAGAACTTTGTGGTAAGACATGATTAAAACAAGGGATAAACTCTGAAAAGGTATCTGGAATCTAGCAAGACGGTAATTTAAAAGTATTTGGGACAGATCTTCTGTGCTATTTTCACTGACGACTGCTTGGTTGTCATTCTGCGTTGTTTGCGAGTATCTTTTGACTTTCTCTGTGAATATTTTGTCTGTGTACTATTTTTAATACCGCATGTCCTTGAGATTAATTTTTTTAGTAGAAGAGGTAAGTAATTGTTTTCAGTTAATCAGTTATTGATATGTGTGGTCTTGAACAAGTAAGGATGTCAAGGATGTGGGCACCTAGTAACATTTCCTAAGGTGACAAAGTTGGATTTAAATGAGGTGGAGAGGAAGCGACACGAGAATGGAATGTGGGATACTTTTCGGGAACGCTGAAGAAACAGGTTGTTGGTGTTAGGAAGTGAAACGGTTGGCTTTTGGAATGAAAGAAGCAGGGAGGTCTATAGTTGGGAGGGTGGTTAGATCTCAGGATTGATGAGTGGGACTATGAATGATTAGCGGGAGTAATGGCAGTCGATCACGTTCTCAAGGATGAAGGGTACACTGGGGTGTTGCTAGACGGTTTTGTGATAGACGTAGGACTGGCTAAAACATTTCAGGTGTTTGGGAAGATGCGGTAGAGGGTAAATGGACATCGAAAGCGAGACAGCGTTCACGGCCTCCACGGAGGAGGTGAGCGAAACTGCCAACAGGTCTTACCTGAGTAACCTGGCGAGTAGCGGAAAGAACTCGTACATGAGCACAGCAACCTTGTTCTTGAGCGATGGTTCGAACACCTTGCGCCCCCACTGTCGGAACTCGGCCTCTGGGTTGCGCTGGCAGTTGACCTCCACCCCGAAGGCGACAGATGCGATAATGTCCGTGGCGTACCTGGCGGACACTTCCCTCATCTCGAGCACCTCGCCACGGCGTGCCGAGTCCTCCAGGACGTCGACCATCTCGCGGCCGCAGTCTTGCATCGTCTGCGGAGGAGAAGCGACCATCAAATAGTATTTAAAACATCATGTAGGCAGTGGTGCTTTCCCTGTGCCACATTGCCAAGTATGTCCTGAGAGCACTACGCTACGTAGGAAACCGCGCCCGCCAAAACCAGATACAATGAGCAACATTGTATTGCGACCGGTTGGCCGTGCGGTCTAACGTACGGCTTTCAGGGCCGGAAGGAGCGCCTGGTCCCCGGCACGAATCCGCCCGGCGGATTGGTGTCGAGGAGGTCCGGTGAACCGGCCAGTCTGTGGATGGTTTTTAGGCGGTTTTCCATCTGCCTCGGCGAATGCGGGCTGGTTCCCCTTATTCTGCCTTAGTTACACTATGTCGGCGATTACTGCGCAAACATGTTCCCCACGTACGCGTACACCACCATTACTCTACCACATAGGGGTTACACTCGTCTGGTGTGAGACGTTCCCTGCAGGTTCAACAGGGGCCGAACCGCACAATAATCCTGGGTTCGGTGTGGTGCTTCAGAGGGTGAAGTGGACTCCGGTAGTCGTCGTGGGGTTGTGGACTACTGCGGCTGCGGCGGGGACGGAGCCTCTCCGTCGTTTCTAGGTCCCCGGTTAACATACAATACAATACAATAGTTTGGAGTAACGAGGAGTGTAACAGCTGACAGACAAACCACAATACATCACATGACCAGCCAGATCAGTCTTGGGCTGCAACTGGAGATTAGTTACACCGCCCAAAACCTCCTTCCCGCTGTGGGGTACAGAATCCCGAAACCCAAGCATATAGAGCGAAGTGAAGCAGCGGTAAAACACAGGAGAAGCATTCGGGAGGACGACAGTTCGAATCCCCTTACGGATATCTAGATTTAGGTTTTACATGTTTCCCCTAAACCTGTGATATGGAATTTTCGGGAAGGACATGATCGCTTTCACCAATCTTCCCCAATCAGACCTAGATGTCTGTCTTTAAAGTTTAAGTAGTCTAGAGAACATTAAAACGAAATCTTCCTTCCTTCTTCCTTTGCTTCACTTACATATCTCTGATCACTATGTACAAACATTAGTACAGACATGGAAACTCCACCCTACGCCGCTAGAATCACGGATAAGCTTCCCTGGTAAGATAACGCGCAGATATATACGTTTCTTGGACTGGACATGCCGATGATGGCGGCCTCTTCCAGAAGGAACTGACAGAACAGTAAAAAAATTGGCCAAGTGCGTGTAGAAATCGCGTTCCGAGGGATTCGTACAAACTTATTTATGTAGTACATAGACAGTTCATTCATCCCTGGAATCGAGAATCTCGACGATTTTGTCCGTTATGTATAATGAATTCCAAGACTTTTATTAATGTTTTAATTTTAATTTCGAAGTCAGACAACAAATGACACAACAAATGTTTTTGTGTGCTATAATCACACATTAACAGTTCACGGATTTTTCCCTTTATTTCTACTGTGAACTCTTGCACTTCCACACTCTTAAGAAAAAAAGAAAAACGACATGCCAAACAAAAAATTCAGAATGGTTCAAATGGCTCCAAGCACTATGGGACTTAACATCTGAGGTCATCATTCCCCTAGACTTAGAACTACTTAAACCTAACTAACCTAAGGACAACACACACATCCATGCCCGAGGTAGGATTCGAACGTGCGACCGTAGCAGCAGCGCGGTTCCGGACTGAAGCTTCGTCAAGTAGTCCCACTTATTTCTTCTACTGTAGCTCTCATTACAGACCGAATTCTCCTCGAAATACTTGGTTTTCTGGTACTACTGCTCACCTCATGTACCTTCCTATTGCCTGGTGGCAGTATACCATCCAGATTAGTCCTTAACGTAATTGTCCATTGGCTAACTGGTTTGTCTTGTACAACAGATGCATCTCGTGGCATCTCTACATTCTCAAGAGCTTTCCGTCGCTGAAGTTTAACTTTGGCACGATGTTCAGTCAGAACATTTACTTTCAGGCTCACGTTACATCCTTCACTAATTTCATATCCGTCGCGTACATCAGACCTTGGCTGCCTGTAAACAGCTCATCCGGCACGTTAGATGCTTGTCCTGCGAGTCTGTGACCCAGTACTGAACCACTGGCGTACACTCGACAACAGATTCAGCTCTGTCGACTTGATCATCCACTCTATCGACTCGTCTCCTCTTAATTTCTCCCGTTCGCCGTGCATCTGAGGAAATGGGTATGCCTGTACCATTTCAGCCACGACATCTGCAACACAATTACCAACAACCTCGTCTCTATTCCCTGTAGAACAGAAAAAACAACAAACTAAACTGCAGTTCCACTTTGCACGATGCGAAAATCACCAGGAAATGCAATTACTTGCGCATCCGACCCATGTTCTCCAGCCTCAATATAACGCTTATTATCACCCAACGGGGCAGATACTAGTGCCCTTAAATCATCCACGTTGCTATCCATACACTGTATCACTTCGGTACAGCCCACACTCATTCCCGCTACCACAGACTCCACAATTCCACTGGATGTCGGAGTTGGTATTCCTATATTACTCTCCTTCACTTCAACAACCTCATTACTCTGTGCGTTGCTTAAATTCCCATAAAGTGGTGTTATGACATCGTCTACAGCTAATGTAATCTTCCCACTAAAAAAGCCATTTGGGACATTCTGTCCTACTCTTCACAGGATCGACAGCGTTGATTATATCATTGGTAGTTGGCTGTTCCGCAGGAACATGTAAAATATCGACAAGCCTGTTCCACTCCGTTTCAGCTTCTTCCTTTTTCCCTCCGCTCTGCTTCCTCTCTTTTCCTCCTTTCCCTCTTCTCCATAATCAACATATTTCTCACATTCCGAGGCCCGTTTTCAATTATCTATTCCTCGGGCTCTCTCTGCAAATTTCCTCTACACTCCGGAGATCTGTGATAAGTCATTTCCTTCAACTCAGCATCACATGCTTATAATCTCTCATCCCAGTCCATTTTTTCTATTTGCAACTACCAACTTCGTCTCTTAAAATTCTCAATACCTTCTCTCAACTGGCTCCTTACGGCATTGACAGCCGTGCTACCTGCGATCTGAACCACACAAATGGAAAAAAAAACACTTAACCATACCACAACCCTAACTCTTCCCCCTACTTTACATGGTTCAACTCGGAGCCATATTCCTTGTTCTGCACGAAATAAATCCAAATCACGATAACATCTAACTGCAATACTACGATATCATTTCTTACTGTAACTTACTTACTCTCGGCGCAGTGTCTACTGATGATTACTGCTATAAATCGTAATAGTGACCAAACTTATCTTGCCCCTCTAAATCACTACTCATGATTCATAGCTTGTACACTATGTAATACTCGAAGAAACCCGAAAACCCAAATAAGAATATCATGATAATTAAAACTACGGAACAGTGTCATCCTGACAGGTAAGACGACTTTGACAATAACATAACACCTTAAAGTTTTGATGAACACCAGTTTCAATCATTACTGAGTATGTCATGATATAAAGGTAGAAAGAAAGAAAGGTTATTTTTAGTTAGCTATTAAAGACCTTAGTAATAACTGCAAATCAGTACGACGAAAGTTAAGTCCAAAGTAATATGTTGGTAAGAGATAACATTTATTGTGAAAGAGAGTTGTAAACGCGGCGAAAAGGAAATTCAAAGCGTCTACAATGCTCGATCATGGAAATGTTAGTCGCTTGTTAGCTTGCTTGCTATAAAGTCGTGAGAGAGCACAGTTTGTTATAGTACTACAAACGGAACGCTACGAGATTGTTTCTATTCAAAAAGGTACTACTGTGTGATACAGATAGACGGACTTTGTTCTCAGTTATTCTGACTTGAGAACTTGAATTGAAGTGATATTCTGACAGTGTAGGATGAGTTAATGAACTTTATAATTATTGGAGATATTACTGTTGGACTCCACCTTCATCAAAGTGAACAGTTACAACGAAGAATGGACATAGTATCGAAGACTGCAATACCTGATTAGCCTTGAGTAGGAAACATTAATACGACCACACGAAAATAATACAAATACGCCGATTGTAAAAGTTGTCGTAATTGTCACGATCACAGAAGTGAAAAGAATCGTAATTGATCTGATCCATCGGTGTGCTTGTGGAGTGGTGATCATAAACTAACTGCTAAGAAGGAACAATAAAAATTGTTGGTCAGTAACGGAAATCTCACGTGTTAGCTCCATCATTAATTGAACTGTGTCGCCGGCCGGTGTGGCCGAGCTGTTCTAGGCGCTACAGTCTGGAACCGCGCGACCGCTGCGGTCGCAGGTTCGAATCCTGCCTCGGGCATGGATGTGTGTGATGTCGTTAGGTGAGTTAGGTTGAAGTATTTCTAAGTTCTAGGTGACTTATCACTTCAGATGTTAAGTCGCATAGTGCTCAGAGCCATTTAATTGAACTGTGTGATAGGTGATGATCAAAACTAATTAAATGTGAACATTTTAATTGAAAGGGTGACTTGATGAACATTGAGCATTGAATGGAGTGTTTTTTCCGAAATAATATTACGACGCACGAAAGCAAGACAGCATTATAGATTATCTATGGATTTGCGTCGTGCCGTAGCGAAAACTTCTGCCTAGCAGTGTAACAACTACTGATACTGAACCGCAAATGAATTTTCGCTCGCTTCAGTGGTGTGAAACGACGCCGGTGATGAATGATTCACTCAATACTGCAATAACTAACTAACCGGGCATGGGAAATAAGCATGAAACCATAAAAGACAATTAAAATCAGCAGTTCTCATCGCTGAGAAGACTGTGCGGACTCGCAAACTGACTTTCATACATTACGCGAGGAACAACTTTCTTTAGAGAATTTCAGGTGCTGTTCCACGTTATCCGACGGGGACAACCATCACTGCTTCTACATCTACATCTACATCTCCATGCTCACTCGCGTCTCCATTCCACCGACCGAGCTGTAGCAGTAGCTGCTCAACATCAACAGCGACAACAAAATGGAGAGGGGACGTCACAACTACTAGTTTATACACTAATAGACAATGAGCCACACCTCTTGCTTCTGACACCTGTATTGCCAATAACAACCAGGTGAAAACTAACACTTGCATTTACGCCTCCTCCAATTATTGTCTGCATTTACTTATCAGCAGCTGAACTGACAAGTGTTAAATTCTGAAAAAACTCACTGTATTGCTGTGAGACTCGTAGTCAAACAAAAAGCCTATATTCGCCCCACAATGAAGATAATGTAGGTGTTGTTACTTCTTCTGTTGTCACCAAACGACGAGGCGACGGGCTTGAAGATCCCACTTCTGACACTAATCTGAAGACCGCCTGGCAGTGACGACCACTCGGTCACCGTCTTGGAGACAGTAGTTGCACTCAGGGGGTTGAGAAGGCAGGATGGCCAGCAGGACAAGTGGAAACACTAATGACAGTAAAGAATGCCTTCAGTCTATTCCAATATATGATGTGTCATGGGTCAACGAGGCAGACATGAATCACTCTGTTGTCCCTATCCAGCGCTGATGTGTTGGCACCAGCTTCCAGCCTGGATGCTGAGTAGCAGTCCTCGAGTGCTGACACAAGGTCCGTAGCAGGCCGACGGCTTCTTGGGGCCATAGCCGTGTCGTCAGCGGTGTCCTACTTCCTTCAGTGGTGTGGAGGTCTTTCGGCCACTTGGCTCATTATGTGCCTTCCGTGACGGCGTGTGGAGACAGCTGTCCACGGAATTCAACTTAACCACCTGCTGGCAGTAGTTGGACAGCGTGTGGTGCTGAGAACACGAAGTCCCACTAAGAACTCAGTGCTGGTGGCAGCAGACACAGGCAGCAGGTTGGCGTAGCTGTGACATCAGGCTCCATGAGAAACTTAGTGCTGGTGGCAATAGCCACAGCACTGTCTCGAACTCAGGGCTGCTGCTGGCAATGCCCGATCGTCTCGCCGCCTGGCGTGGCTCCTGACGTCGTGGTGATGCTGCTCGACTCCGACAATGAGCAAATGCAAGAACAAGAGTACTTCTTGACCGGCGTTGCCTGATGAAACGTTGTGAAGCCTCGTGTAAGGAGGAGAAATGCGTACCATCACGTTTCCGACTTTGATGAAGGTCAGATTGTAGCCTATCGCGATTGCGGTTTATCGTATCGCGACATTGCTGCTCGCGTTGGTCAAGAACAAATGACTGTTAGCACAATATGGAATCAGTGGGTTCAGGAGGGTAATACGGAACGCTGTTCTGGATCCCAACGGCCTCGTATCACTAGCAGTCGAGATGACAGGCATCTTATCCGCATGGCTGTAACGGATCGTGCAGCCACGTCTCGATCCCTGAATCAACAGATGGGGACGTTTGCAAGACAACAACCATTTGCAGGAGCAGTTCGACGACGTTTGCAGCAGCATGGAGTGACAGCTCGGAGACCATGGCTGCGGTTATCCTTGACGCTACATCACAGACAGAAGCGCCTGCGATGGTGTACTCTACGACGAACCTGGGTGCATGAATGGCAAAACGTCATTTTTTCGGATGAATCCAGGTTCTGTTTACAGCATCATGATGGTCGCATCCGTGTTTGGCGACATAACGGTGAACGCACGTTGGTAGCGTGTATTCGTCATCGCCATACTGGGGTATCACCTGGCGTGATGGTATGGGGTGCCATTGGTTACACGTCTCGGTCACCTCTTGTTCGCACTGACGCCAATTTGAAAAGGGGATGTCACATTTCAGATCTGTTACGACCCGTGGCTCTACCCTTCATTCGATTCCTGTGAAACCCTACATTTCAGAAGGATAATGCACGATCGCATGTTGCAGGTCCTGTACGGGCCTTTCTGGATACAGAAAATGTTCGACTGTTGCCCTGGCCAGCACCTTCTCCAGATCTCTCACCAACTGAAAGCATCTGGCCAATGGTGGCCGAGCACCTGGCTCGTCGCAACCTCCTCCGGGACCAGCCACACAGGACAGGCAGCAGATAGGAACCTTACAGTGAACATAGCGGACTTCCACTAAACAGTATTGAGGCTACTTGGACTACAGAGAAGAGAGCTTGTACCACTGCACATGGAAACTTAAATGGAGTAGCTATTTGTTCATGAATAAGAAACCCAGTTATTAATAACAAGGACACCGTCCACCAACCAACCTCCTCGCCTAGCTTCCCAATGTACACCTCTACAGAGACAACGAGACGACATAAAAGCGGCTAAAGAGAATACAACACCAACAACAGACGTAAATGTTTCCATGTATTAATATTTAAATCCATTTGGTTTCACTGCGACGTGATTTGCACGCAATAATATTGTCACTCGATTCCAATTCGTTACGTGTTGATGCCCAGTTTGGAGCCATTTTCACATTAAATTTTACTATATATTTTGGCACCCAGAATGGCATAACCTCATTTCAGTTCACTATAGTTTGTCGCCCAAGGTGGGGTGACATCATTTTCAATTAATCAAAACAATTTCAATTTATTACATAACATAAAAAATTATTCTTCAGTTCACGAGGTAGATGTAATAGACTGATAACTAATTCCTGATTTTCTTTCGATTTTCAACTTTTCTGTCGTATTTTAGCTTTCATTTAATAAATTGCTGATGTAGGCACCGTTGGAAAATAGGAAATTTGGTAACAAACTGTGGCACGTTCCCTTGGCGTTTGAATAGGCAATCTTTTTGCAATATGATCTTGGTATTACATTTTGCCATACAGCTATTATTAAAAATAGTGAATTTTTTATTTGTACTTTACTATCTATAGCCCTGAAAACCAGAAAAGTATTAGCACCTAAAATGTCGTTTTCAATATGATAAATGTTCTTTGCCATAGAAATGTTGACTATTGTTCTCAGGTGAATCTACATTATAACTTACAAGAATTCTCTCTTGACTGAAACCCAGATCATTTTGATATACTGTTGCATAATAAGGCATGTGCGAACTATATTACTGTAGTAAAGCCACGCAACTATAAAACGTGTTTATAGCACGACAATTCACTCATTGGTGATAGATAACTGAGCACTATGCGACTTAATCCTGAGGTCATCAGTCTCCTAGAACTTAGAACTAATTAAATCAAACTAACCTAACGACATCACACACATCCATGCCCGAGGCAGGATTCGAACCTGCGGCCGTAGGGGTCGCTCGGTTCCAGACTGTAGCGCCTAGAACCGCACGGCCACTCCGGCCGGCCTTCACTCATTGCACTCAATATGTACTTACCTGGGACATCATTTTGAGCTTTCCTGACGTGAATGTAGGAGTCATCTTCGTTCTCATTCGCTTCCATTTTGGCCCATCCATGAAGAATAGGTTGTGATTCAATGGCTCTTGTTCGTTGTACTTGATTCCTCTGTCGCGGAACGTGTCAAAATCCTTGACCAGTACCAGACGGATGAGATCTGGATCATTCAGCATGAGGAATGGTCTGTTGAACGCATACATTCCCACATATCTCTCACCTGCCGTACGGAGAAAGAACAGTAAAATTGCGACAGTTACTGATAAAATAATGGTGAATCTATCTGATATCAAAATGAATACAGCAACAAATCGCATGATACACTTCGGATTAACTTACATATTTCAAAACCTAGCCATATCACGAGCTTTCTGAGCTCTTGATTTGAAGATTGAAAAGAAAAATGAAAAGATGATTTCAGAGCCTCAGTGTGACACGTCATACAGAATTAAAAGTCTGCTTCGCTGATGACGCTAATAAAGTAAAGTCATATAACGCCTTTTCATCAAAAAGTGTGAGTTCTGCGGCTTAAGTATTCCTGTGCATGATAGTTGGCTTGACGAGTGCGAATAGAGTTCAGTGTCCTGTTTATGTTATCGATGTCAGTGAGGGCGTGAAGGACAAGGGTGAAACACAGTGGCGGCACATAACCTGCTGCAATCGGAAAAGTGCCAAGTCGGCCATTGAGACCTGGTAATTTAGGAAGGCAGGATTGGGTTACGATTGTGGACGGAGCCCGAATCAATTACTAGTGGTTTGCTTTGCAATTTCACTCATTTATTTTAGTAAATAATTTTTAAACAAGCCAATGAGGTCGCAATCAGACTTTTAAGGCACGTAACAACAATCACGGCTGAAGGCCCTTAACGCGAAAAATGGCAATTACTTAAAATTTAACAAATACAGATAGCCAATAATTTTGTAGGCAAGCCAATGTGGTCGCAATCACAATTTTAAGCAAGTAACCACGATCACGGCTGAAGGCCTTTAGCTCCCAAAATGGCAATTATTAAAAAAATTCACAAACATACATAAAATACAGACAACAAATAATTTTTTGAAAACAACCCAATGTGATCCCAATCAGAATTTTAAAGCAAGTAACCACAATCACGGCTGAATACCCTTAACACCAAATTGGCAATTATAAAAAATCTAAGAAATGTACTTTCAAACGGCAAAGAGCATCGCAAAAGTGGATTTTAAAAAAAACAAAACAACAACAACAGATCACCAAACAGGCGAGACAAATGATGGTAGCTTAGTAATACAATAATAAAATAAAACACAAGGGCGAGTGACAGAGGGTGCTCCAGGAATCGACCTCTGAGTAGGTCACACCAAAAACGCTTTCGCGAGCGAACAGAAAGGAAACCAAAAGTTGCATTCAGATCACAAGATGGTAACTAGGGCTAGTGGCTGTCTAACGAGCGACTAATAATAATCTTGGTGAAGCTACCTGACATCCAACAAAACAAAAGCAACATGTAAAATTACGCCAAAGCCGGAACCGGCGGTCTGGGCTCCGCCCACAGAATACTGCGCTTAGAGTGTCCAGAACAAGAAGGAACGACTACCCAACCTACAATCAAGAAGCTGTCAAACTTACACGCCTCACCGGACAGCGGCAGCATGGCAAGCAAATGTACACTGCCGTTACATACACTAACCCCCAGGGCACGTAACTGGGGCGTTAGCGGCCACAAGACAGAAAAATACCGCTGGTTGTACTCAACAATGTAACAAGCTAAAAATAGTAAATAGGAAATAGAAGCTTAGGAAGGCTAATCAGATCCGGCTTCCCCAGGTACACCACTCGCTGCTTCTCGCCTCGGCGACACTACGAGCAGCAACACAAACTCAAGTCACTGGAGAATCGCGAGATTTCACAAGGGTGGAGGTTTCTCTACGCAAATTGCAATGCAGTCAACTTAAACATGCAGGATCCGCTTTCGACGAGATCGTGCACCCTCGTGACCACTGCCCTTCGATCCGGCAGTCCATACACGCCGCCAGCGGTCCCGGCGTGTTGCCGCTCTGCGCGGACCTCGCTGCTCCTGCATCTCCAACCGGAATCCACACTCTAACCAAAGACAGGGCAGCACAACTACATATCGATAAGCGCCGCTGCTGCCACTAGCGGACAGGCAACGCTTACGAAATCGAGTGGCGCCAGTGAACACGAGAAGAAGACAAACAACGCAACCGTGCGAACTAAACGATACAGCCTTGGAGAAACCTACACACGGCACCAACGCAAGCCTCAGCACGGCCAAGCCGTTAACCTTCTACATCTACATCTACATTCAAATCCCGCAAGCCACAGTACAGGGTGTGGTTGAGTGTACTCTGTACCACAACCAGTTTTTTTTTTTTTTTTTTTTTTTGCCCTCTAAGTCTGCAGGCTTTCCTGGACATAGTCACTGAAGCTAAGATTTTAACTTCAATTTCCATTTGTGTTCCAATTGAGAAAAAAAACGACTCTCTATATGCCTCCGTATGAGCCTTAACTTCTCTTACCTTGTCTTCGCGGTCCTTATGCCAAATGTACGTTGGCAGCAGGACAGTCTCTCGACTGTCAGCTTCAAATGCTGGTTCTCTAAATTTTCTCACTAATGTTCCTCGAAAAAACGCCGCCTTCCCTCAGGAGATTCCCGTTTTCTGAAGTATCTCCGTGACACTTGCTTACTGTTCGCACCTACCGGTAACAAATTTAGCAGCCTCTCTTTGAGATGTTTTAATGTCTTGCTTTAATCCGACCAGGTGCGACTACCAAACACTCGAGCAGTACTCAAGAATAGGTCAGACTAGCTTCCTATATGCGACCTCCTTTACAGATGAATAACACTTCTTTAAAATTCGCCCAATAAACCGAAGTCGACCATTTTCCTTCCCTACAACAATCCTCGCATACCCGTTCCATTTCATATTGCTTTGCAGCGTTACTCTCAGATATTGAAACAACTTGATTGTGTCAAGCAGGGCATTACCAATGCTCTATCTGAACATTACGCATTTGTTTTCCCTTGTCATCCACATTAACTTCCTTTTTTTTCTACCATCATCACACCAACTACAAATTTTGTCTAATCGTCTTTTATTCTCCTATAGTCACTCAACTTCGATAACCTCCTCTACAGAACAGCATCATCAGCAAATAACCCTACGCTGGTGCGCACCCTGCCCGCCAGATCACTTAAGTTTGTAGATAATAACAGCGGTCCTACCACACTACTTTGGGGCATTCCTGACGATTCCCTTGTCTCTGATGTACATTCGCCGTCGAGGACAACATACTGGGTTCTATTACTTAAGAAGTCTTAGAGCCACACACATATCTGGGAACCTACTCCACACGCTCGTACCTTCGTTAACAGCGTGCAATGGGGCACCGTGCCAAATGCTTTCTGGAAATCTAGAAATATGGAATCTGTCTGTTCCCCTTCTTCCACAGTTTGCAGTACATCATGTGAGAATAGGGCAAGCTCAGTTTCATACGAGTAATGCTTACTAAAACTGGGTCGACTCGTGGACATAAGCTTCTCGGTCTCAAAACATTTAATATATTCGAACTCAGGGTATGTCCAATTATCCTGCAGCAAACCGATGTTAGAGATATTGGTCTGTAATTTTGGAAGTCCATTCTTTTTACTTTACCAAAGCTTAACGCCGAGGTCCTACGTAGAGTTTTGCAATTTAACACAGGATATTGGTCCAAAATCCGGTGAACCACAACATTACGCAAATAACTTTGCTCCCCCACTCTTTGTTGTTTTCTTTTTTTTATAGTCATCATGAGTGACTGGTTTGATGCAACCTGTCACGTCTTCCTTTCTTGCGCCAACCCTCTCATCTCAGAGCAGAACTTGCACGCATCGGCTTCCATTATTGTAAATAGAATAAAAACCAAACAACAGCCGTATTTAACTCAGTTTTTATTTATTTTTCTTTAAATCAGCAGGTTCGTCGCTTCCTTGGTGCTATTCTCAGGCCCTGTACATTAGGATGTCAACAAGTATTCAAGTAACTGATGTATGGCACAAGATAATAATACAGAGACACTATGTGATCGAAAGTATCAGGACACCTAGCTGAAAAGGCCGGCCGGTGTGGCCGTGCGGTTCTAGGCGCTTCAGTCTGGAACCGTGTGACCGCTATGGTCGCAGGTTCGAATCCTGCCTCGGGCATGGATGTCTGTGATGTCCTTAGGTTAGTTAGGGTTAAGTAGTTCTAAGTGCTAGGGGACTGATGCCCACAGATGTTAAGTCCCATAGTGCTCAGAGCCATTTTGAACTTAGCTGAAAATTTAGAAGTTCGTGGCGCCCTCCTTCGGTAATGCCGGAATTCAGTATGGTGTTTGCCCACCCTTAGCCTGGATGACAGCTTCCACTCTCGCAGGCATAGTTCAGCCTGGTGCTGGAAGGTTCCTTGGAGAACGGCAGAGATGTGACATAACCACCCAATGTGTGAAATGATCTTAAATCAGAAACATACCAGTAGAGCGGTGCATTTGTTATACAGAATGTAAGACATATTCAAATTATACAGGTAAAAAGAATCATACTTCTTAAAGAACACCAAAGAAAATGGTATAGGTATAGATATGTAAACAGGCAGAATTCGATGCTGCGATCGGCAAGAGACAAGTGTCTGGCTCAGTTGCTTGATAAGTTACTGCTGATATATCAAGGTTATCAACGTGTACGTGAGTCTGAATGGGGTGTTATAGTCACCGCACCACCGATGGGACACAGCATCTCCAAGGTAGCGATGAAGTGGGTATCTTCTCGTACGACCATTTCGCGAGTATACCGTGAATATCAGGAATCGGGTAAAATGTCACATCTCCGTCCTAGCTGCGGCCAGAAAAAGAGCCTACAAGAACGAGACCAACGACGGATGAAGAGAATCGTCCAATGAAACAGAAGTGCATTCCTTCCGCAAGCTGCTGCAGATTACAATGCTGGGCCATCGACAAGAGTCAGCTTGACAACCATTCAACGAAAGGCCGGCCGGTGTGGCCGTGCGGTTCTAGGCGCTTCAGTCTGGAAGCGCGTGACCTCTACGGTCGCATGTTCGAATCCTGCCTCGGGCATGGTTGTGTGTGATGTCCTTAGGTTAGTTATGTTTAAGTAGTTCGAGGGGACTGATGACCACAGATGTTAAGTCTCGTAGTGCTCAGAGCCATTTGAGCCAGCCATTCAACGAAACATCATCGTTATGGCCTTTCGGAGCAGAAGGCCCACTCGTGTACCCTTGATGACCGCACGACACAAAGCTTTACGCCTCGCCTAGGTCCATCAGCACCGACATTGGACTGTCGATAACGGGAAACGAGTTGCCTGGTCAGAAGAGTCTCGTTTCAAATTGTACCGAGCGGATGGAACTGTACGGATTTGGAGACAACCTCATGTATCCATGGACCCTGCATGTCAGCAGCGGGCTGTTCAAGCTGGTGGAGGCTCTAGAATAGTGTGGGGAGTGTACAGTTACAGTGATCTGGGACCGCTGATACGTCGAGATACGGCTCTGACAGGTGACACGTGCGAAAGCATCCTGTCTGATCACCTGCATCCATTCATGTCCATTGTGCATGCCGACGGACTTGAGCAATTCTAGAAGGATAATGCTACACCCCACACGTCCAGAACTGGTTCGCAGTGGCTCCAGGAACACTCTTCTGAGATGAAACATCTCCCATTGGCCACCAACTCCCCAGAAATGAAAATTATTCAGTGTATCTGGGATACCTTGCAGCCAGCTGTTCAGAAGAGATCTCCTCCTCCTTGTAGTCTTACGGATTTATGGACAGCCCTGCAAGATTCACATTGTCAATTCCTTCCAGCACTACTCCAGACGTTAGTCGAGTCCATTCCAGGACGTGTTGCGGCACTTCTGCGTGCTAGCGGTGGCCCTACACGATATTAGGCAGGTGTACCAGTTTCTTTGACTCTTCAGTGTATCACTCATTGAATTATGCGCTATTCATGAAAATAATTTAAATAGTAGCCATATTAACAAAGAAAGCGTACTGAGCGACAAACACAATAGTCCCCATATTGTTATGCGACTGACGGTATATGATGAACTAGCTTGGTGGCACTCACTAATAAACCTGAACGCCATAGAACTTTGTTACCAGACGAGCGGTACGAGAAGGTTTCGAGGGTGACTTCATCCCCATTACCAGAAGTGACCCTGATTTCGGCAGGATGTCGTTCATGCAAGACGGAGCTCGACGTCATCGAAGCAGGAGAGTGTTCGACATCCTGGAGAAGCACTTTGGAGACCGCATTCAGGCTCTGGGGTACCCGGAGGCCACTGGCATGAGCCTCGATTGGCCTCCAAGTTCGTCGGATCTGGACACATGCGACTCATTGTTGTAGGCCTATATTAAAGACAAGGTGTACAGCAATAATCTCAAAACCATTGCTGAGCTGGAAACAGCCATTCAGGAGATCATCGACAGCATCAGTGTTCCGACACTTTAGCGGGTCATGCAGAATTTCGCTATTCGTCTGCGCCACATCATCGGCAACGATGGCAGGTATATTGAACATGTCATAACCGAAATATGACTATCTGTAGTCACGCTTCCATGTTGAACAAAATGTGTGCACGCCATAGTTTGTAACTAATTTAAGTTTTTTTCATATAGTTCAATAATTGTCACCCTGTATGTCCGCACGGTACCACCCTAGTGGCCAATGTCGGAGCCAACGTCTTGTTGCATCAATACCCTCCGCACCATTCATGTAATGCTTCACGCGGAGTTCATTCTTCATACTAATCGTAAGGTGCGAGGCCCGGACTGTACAGTAGACGAGGAGAAACAGTCCAATAAACATTTGTGAGCTGCTCTCGGGTGCGCAGACTTGTATGAGGTCTTGTGTTGTCATGGAGAAGGAGAGGTTCGTTTGCATTCTTTGTGGGGAAGAACACGCTGAAGTCTTTCTTTGATTTCCCGTGGGAAGCGCCATGCGCTTGATAGATTATCGGTGGCCGAGCGGTTCTAGGTGCTTCAGTCTGGAACAGCGTGACCGCTACTGTCGCAGGTTCGAATCCTGCCTCGGGTATGGATGTGTGTTATGTCCTTAGGTTAGTAAGGTTTAAGTACTTCTAAGTTCTAGGGGACTGATGACCTCAGAATTTAAGTCCCATAGTGCTCAGAGCCTATTTTTGAACCGTGCCGAACCGGGCAAGCAAATGTGTACAGATGATTCTGTGTCGCTCTTTATGCCCTTAAGTTTGGTGGCGAGGAACCTAGCGGTCACACACCTTTGAGTATCCCAACTGATGGGCGAGTGCGTCAGCACTTCCTGTTGTACACTAAGGTGTTTGATCACCTCGAATGAGTGTGTCCGCACGTTCCAACATCGCAAGAGTCACAGGTGTGCGCGGCCGGCCGGCACTCGGGAGATTGACAAATTTGAGCGACGCTGTTGCGATAATGACAGACGACTCGCCCAGCGGTTCACCGTGCTTTTGTTCTCTGACAGTTCTCCGTAGACATCATGCTAGCGCCTATGAATATCTGCGATGCTTTGGTTCTCCGCTTAAAGAAACTCAGTGACAGCTCTCTCTGCCGCTATGTCCCATAACATACACCGCATTTTTTTTTAACCGAAATGGGCCGAGAAAAAATGTGTTACATTACGAATCCTTTCAGTTACACAAAGTCTTTTGAAGAAACCGGGGTACCACGTTCTCTCGTAGTCCCGTTTTGTATGGTTTTGATACCTGATTTGAAGGAAGTTCTCACTTCATGTTCTATCACAAATTTACAAAAAAATTAGTTTTTCTTACTTAATTGAGTTGAAAGGGTGGTTACTTAGCAAACATTACCACGTAGAGTAATGCTTCCACGGAGGGTGTTCTGAGTAACAGGACCTTTTGTGGAATGGCGTATAGGCGGCCACAACGGACAGCCAGGGGCCAATACAACCGCCCAAAACTAAAAGTTATCTGTTCCGCTTTTACTGTTATTCATGCCAACAAATATTGAACGTAACTATAATTAACGATGAATCATTATAAACAATAATAATATTCCTAATTAACAATAAAGGTAATAATTACCATACATTAATAAATAATCATTTTTTTTAAGTAACAGAACAGTTAATTTTCCCTGCGACATGGAGAGACCAACACAGTCAGCGAATTACGACAAACTTTCAAAACTGCTGCGACTTCCTATCAACTTCTAAGGTATAGATTGAGGAGATGAGTTTAGAAGGAAAATCCACCTGATGCTGACAACAAGAAGGTATTTGGAGTTTGTCGGTGTGAGTGTTTACCTCAAAACAAGAAAAGGAAATATATAATCGTCTCCTATTGTCGGAGAGAAGATTTATCGTCATGACTGTTAACAAACTGTGATGGGCAGCAATTGAACTGGCAGAGGGAAATCATCTTTCTCATAATTTTAATAAGTAGAGTAGAATGGCTGGGAAGTGATGGACTGGTGATTTGCGGAAACAGTTTCCAAGACTGACGTTGAGACCTAGTGACTAGGATGCGCTATGTGGGTCCACAAACAATATGTGGCTATTGATGAGAACGAAAACGAGTATTTATGAGATAAGTGTGCTGAAAAAAATTCGAAACTCTTCACTTTTTCTCGGTAGTAATAATGAATTTGTTCTTGAAAACATCATTATTTTGTGCAATGTTTTTACTCTCAACACGTAATTTGCGCGGTAATAAGTTCTTTCCCTCTCAGTGCGGTGTTTCAAAGCTGAAAATGGTTTTCTCAATTTATTTAGCCTTTCTTACCTGTGGTCAATGTGTTTGTCCCGTGGGGCATACTGGCCTCTTACATATTTTTTGGGTTATTGATTATTTAGGAACTTTCGTTTTTCCAACGAGAATGAAAAAAAATCGAGCAGATGGGAGAATAGTTTGATTGTACACCCCGAGATTTTAGTGGTCGACTGCTTCTTGCTAAAAAAAGAAAAAAAATCACCAAACGTAGGATCACCGTCATAACCGCTCTTTCCCTGCCTCAGATAACACCTGAGTATAATGACAGAGGATGTCGATGAAAGTTCAGTTTACGTACAAATCTCATACAAGGAACCCGCAAACGTTTATCCACGAATGTCTCTGGGGAAAACTGCGATCTGCTCTATCCTTTGTTTAACTCGGACCCTAAACCTTTTGGTTTAATGACGATATCCCGATGAGGAGCTCTGAAAGACCTAAGTCGAAACAAGGCCCTGGATGTAGACAACATTCCATTAGAACTACTGATAGCTTTGGGAGAGCCAGCCCTGACAAAACTCTACCATCTGGTGAGCAAGACGTATGAAGCAGGCGAAATACCCTCAGACTTCAAGAACACTATAATAATTACAAACCCAAAGAAAGCAGGTGCTGATAGATGTGAAAATTACCGAACTAATAGTTTAATAAGCCACGGCTGCAAAATACTAACACGAAATCTTTACAGACGAATGGAAAAACTGGTAGAAGCCGACCTCGGGGAAGATCAATTTGGATTCCGTAGAAATGTTGGAAGACGTGAGGCAATACTGACCTTACGACTTATCTTAGAGGATAGATTAAGGAAAGGCAAACCTATGTTTCTAGCATTTGTAGACTTAGAGAAAGCTTTTGACAATGTTGACTGGAATACTCTCTTTCAAATTCTGAAGGTGGCAGGGGTAAATACAGGGAGCGAAGGGTTATTTACAATTTGTACAGAAACCAGATGGTATTTATAAGAGTCGAGTGGCATGAAAGGGAAGCAGTGGCTGGGAATGGAGTGAGACAGGGTTGTAGCCTATCCCCGATGTTATTCAATCTGTATATTGAGCACACAGTAAAGGAACCAAACGAAAAATTTGGAGTAGGAATTAAAATCCATGGAAAAGAAATAAAAATTTTGAGGTTCGCCGATGACATTGTAATTCTGTCAGAGACAGCAAAGGACATGGGAGAGCAGCTGAACGGAATGAACAGTGTCTTGAAAGGAGGGTATAAGATGAACATCAACAAAAGCAAAACGAGGATACTGGAATGTAGTCGAATTAAGTCGGGTGATGCTGAGGGAGTTAGATTATGAAATGAGACACTTAAAGTAGTGAAGGAGTTTTGCTACTTGGGGAGCAAAATAACTGATGATGGTCGAAGTAGAGAGGATATAAAATGTAGACTGGCAATGGCAAGGAAAGCGTTTCTAAAGAAGAGAAATTTGCTAACATCGAGTATAGATTTAAGTGACAGGAAGTGGTTTCTGAATGTATTTGTATGGAGTGTAGCCATGTACGGAAGTGAAACGTGGACGATAAATAGTTTGGACAAGAAGAGAATAGAAGCTTTTGAAATTTGGTGCTACAGAAGAATGCTGGAGATCATATGGGTAGATCAGATAACTAATGAGGAGGTATTGAATAGAATTGGGGAGAAGAGGAGTTTGTGGCACAACTTGACTAGAAGAAGGGATCGGTTGGTAGACACGTTCTGAGGCATCAAGGGATCGCCAATTTACTACTGGAGGACAGCGTGGAGGGTAAAAATCGTTGAGGGAGACCAAGAGATGAGTACACTAAGCAGATTCAGAAGGATGTAGGCTGCAGTAGGTACTGGGAGATGAAGAAGCTCGCACAGGATAGAGTAGCATGGAGAGCTGCATCAAACCAGTCTCAGGACTGAAGACCACAGCAACCCCAATCGCGATGAGGTCATCACAATGCAAATTGGTCTACACGTAAAAAATATGGGATTAAGCAATGAAAGTGAAATTTGAAGACAATGTAGCCGCTGTAATGAAATACAGTACCTTTGTGTAGATCGTAGACTTCCTTCATTGTCAGCTCCAGACGACTTTGGGCCAGAAAGGTCTTTCGAATGTTCCCGAAAGGGAACTGGGGTTCTACCTGGAAGACGCCCTTGCGAGTCCAGTACTGGAATCTGTTGGCGAACCACAGGTAGGTAGCCGTGAGCGCCACCAACGCCACGGCCACCAGCTCGGCCAACCAAGACTCCAGGAAGACGGCCATTACGTCACAGGCGCGGCGCTACCCACCTGCTGCCAGCAGTACTGAAACAACAAAGCGTGCAACGTACAGACTCGATCAGTTTTCATAACGCATGTAAACAAAGCAAATTGCGGAACCAGATTTTTTATCAATACATAGTATTGAAAACACGATGTTTGTTAGTTATTTACACGTCCCTTAGAGCGTGTTGTTGTTGTGGTCTTCAATCCGAAGACTATTTTGATACAACTCTGCGCTCTACTCTATCCTGTCCTCTACATCTGCGAATAACTATTGCAACTTACATCCTTCTGAATGTGCTAACTTCTCTCCAGTACTAACTTGGTGACTCATTGGTGTCTCAGAATGTCTCCTATCAACCGAAACCTTCTTCCAATCTGGTTGTGTCACGAATTTCTTTTCTCCCCATTTCTCTTCTGTACCTCCTCAATAGTTACGTGCTGCCACGCAGGATCAGCCGAGCGGTCTAGGGCGCTAGGGCGCTGCAGTCATGGACTGAGAGGCTGGTCCCAGTGGAGGTTAGAGCCCTCCCTCGGGCACGGGTGTGTGTGTGTTTGTCCTTAGGATACTTCAGGTTACGTAGTGTGTAAGCTTAGGGACTGATGGGACTTAGCAGTTAAGTCCCATAAAATTGCACACACATTTGAACATTTGAGTTGCGTACTCTATTTGTCTAACCTCCAGCATTCTTCTGTAGCACCACATTTCAAAAGCCTCTATTTCCTTCTTTCCTAAAACATTTATCGTCCATGTTTCACTTTTAAACATGGCTAAACTCCATACAAATACTTCCAGAAAAGATTTACTAACTCTAAATTCTATAATCTATGTTAGCAAATTTCTCTTTCTCAGAAACTCTTTTCTTACCATTTTCATCTGCATTTTATATTCCCTTTATTTCGGCTGTTATCATTTAGTGTATGCCTAAGGATCAAAACTCATCTACTTCTTTGTCTCGTTTCCTAATATAATTCCAGATGCATCACCTAATTTAATTCGACTACATTCATTTACCCTTGTTTTGCTTTTATTGATAATCATCACATATTCATCTTTCAACACACTGTCCACTCCATCCAACTGCTGCAGCAAGTCCTTTGCTGTCTCTGACAGAATTATGTCATCAGCAAACCTCAAAGTTTTTGTTTCTTCTCCCCTTAATTCCTTCTTCAAATTTTGCTTTCATTCCCTTTACTTCTTCGTCAACGTACAGACTGATTAACATTGGGGGAAGGTTACAATCCGGTATCACTCCCTTCTCAACCAATGCTTCCTTTTCATACCCCTCGCCTCGTTTCCCTGCTATCTGTTTTCAGTACAAGTTGTGAATAGTATTTCGCTGCCTGTATGTTACCCTTGCTACCTTCACTGTTTTTAAGAATGTATTCCACTAAACTTCATCAAAAGTCTTCTGTAAGGCTACAAATGCAATAAACGTAGGGTTGCCTTTTCTTAACCAAACTCACAAAAGAAGTCGCAGGGTCAGTACTGCCTCCTGTGTGCCTTCATTGCTCTGGAATCCAACCAGAGCTAGGCTTCTACTACTTTTCCCTTTTTCTGTAAAAAATTCGTGTCAGTATTTTGCGGCCATGACTTATTAAACTGATAGTTCGGTAACATTCACACTTGTCAGCACCTAAGTTATTTGCTATTAAATCAATACATTTTTATTGAATTCTGAGGGTATATCACCAGTTTCTTATATCTTGCAATCTAGACGGAAGAGTTTTGTCATGCCTGGCTCTCCCATAGCTATCAGTACTTCTGGGGGAGTGTCGTCTACTGCTTGGGTCGTATTTCGACTTAGGTCTGTGATCCGTCAAATTCTCCTCGCAGAATCATATCTCCCATCTCATCTTCATCTATATCATCTTCCATTTCTATGGTATTGCCTTCCGAGTTCATCTCCTTGTATAGAACGTATAAACAATTTTTTCATTGAAATTATGTGAAACTGTCAGTTTATAGGATATGTATACATGATACATAACATTGATGAAAGCATCATTGTTTTAGCCGTACTCGTGCTAATACACTTAAAAACAAAGCTTTTTATTCTATTTTATATATTTTATTTTATTTTTACAGGCTACCAGTTTTTAAATAGAAATTCTTCCTTAGAACTGAAGGAGTTGTCAGGAGAAATGATTTTAGGTTAGATTTAAAACTTGTCTTGCTACCTGTCAGAAGTTTTATGTTATTGGGCAAATGATGAAATTTTATGTTGCTGTATATTGAACTCCTTTTTGTGTCACTTACAGAATTAATAATGGCTAATGAAAAACACATTTTTTCCTCTAATGTTGTAGGTACAGATGTCAACTGTTCTTCTCGAGTTGCGGTGCATTATTTGCGACGGTGCATTTTAAAATGTCTTAACTCGTTAAAGAGATCCCTAAATGACACCCGCGGATGTACAACTCACATTACTCTTTCTACTTGCCTTTGCGCAATTAATACTTTCTTTATAACTAGTGAGTTAACTCAGTGAATGATTCCATGAGACATTATTGAGTAGAAACACGCAAAATACGTCACGAGGTTGATTCGTTTGTTTCAAGGACCAGCAATTATACCAAGAGCAAAAGTAGCTGAATGTAACTGTCTGAGAAGCTAAGTAATACGCTTGTTCAACTTCAAGCTTCCATCAACATGTAAATCCAAAAATTTGAAGCATTCTACCCTATTTTCTGAAGTGTATTCTTGTGCTACGCCAGTTGTTGGTATGCCTCTATTTTTTGTCAGTATATGAAATTATAACGTAAAAGTAATCACAGATAAAAATAAAATATTCATAAATCCGAAAAAAGTCGCTCCATAAGTTTAAATAAACGCAATCAACAATACAATAAGAATCAGCTTACTTTTTCAAGTATCTCCTCCACAGAATAGAAAGAGTGAGCCATCAGAAAAATCTTTAGTTTCGATTTGAAAGAGCGTGGATTACTGATAAGATTTTTTAATTAGAGTGGTAGCTTACTGAGAATGGATGCAGCAGTATACTGCACACCTATCTACGCAAGAGTTAAGGAAGGTCGATATAAAGGAGGTTTGTTTGCTGCCGAGTATTAACCGAGTGAACGCTGCTTATTCTTGGGAATATGCTAAGAGGCTAATTAATGTCAACATACGCAGACTCGTGAACATGGGTCGACAAGAGGTTCGTTAACTTACACCACTTATTGCCCGAACCGCCCGTTTCTGAACCAAAAACATCCTTTTAGAATGCGAAGAGTTACCCCAAAATCTAATACTATACGACATAAGCGAAAGAAAATTAGTAAAATAGATAAATTTTCGTGCCGAACGATCACTCACTTCAGATACCATTCGAATAGCAAAACGGCAGCATTAAGTCTTCGAAGAAGATCCTGAACGTGGGCTTTCCACGACAGTTTACTATCTATCTGAACCCATATAAATGTGAACCGTTCAATTTCACTAATCATATGACCATTCTGTGAAATTAGAACGTCCGGTTTTCTTGAATTATGTGTCAGAAACTGTAACAACTGTGTCTTACTGAGATTTAGCGTTAGTTTATTTTCAACAAGCCATAAATTTAGGTCATGAACTACACTGCTTGATACCGAGCCAGTGTTGCACACAACATTCTTTACTACCAAGCTAGTGTCATCAGCAAACAGAAATAGTATTTGAGAGTTACCCATAATACTAGAGGGCATATCATTTATATAAATAAGGAACACGAGTGGCCCCAACACTGATCCCTGGGGCACCCCCTCTTGACTGTACCCCACTCAGACCAAACATCACAGCTATTCTCAACGTTGTGAGTAATGACTTTTTGCTGTATGTTGTTAAAGTAAGAGGTGAACCAGTTGTGAGCTACTCCCTGTATTCTGTAATGGTCAAACCTCTGCAGCAATATTTTGTGATCAATACAATCAAACGCGTTAGTTAACTCAAAAAATATGCCTAGAGTTCGAAACCTTTTGTTTAATCCATCCAGCACCTCACAGAGAAAATACAATCTAGCATTTTCAGTTGTTAAGTGACTTATAAAGCCGAACTGTTCATTTGACAGGAAATTGTGTGATATAAAATGATCAATTATTCTTACATACACAGCCTTTTCAATGACTTTAGCAAACACTGATGGCATAGAAATAAGTCTAAAATTGTCTTCATTATCCCTTTCTCCCTTTTTATAAAGCGGCTTTACTACTGAGCAGTTCAGTCATTCAGGAAACTGACGATTCCAAAATGAAAAATTACAAATGGTTCTAATGGCTCTGAGCACTATGGGACTTAACATATGAGGTCATCAGTCCCTTAGAAGTTAGAACTACTTAAACCTAACTAACCTAAGGACATCACAAACATCCAAGCCCGAGGCAGGATTCGAACGTACGACCGTAGCGGTCGCGCGGTTCCAGACTGTCGCGCCTAGAACAGCACGGCTACCACGGCCGGCGGAAAAATTACAAATATGGCTATATACAGGGCTAACATGTGCAGCACAGTACTTTAATATTCTTCTAGGTACTTTTTTATAACCAAGAGAATAAAGTTATAATGAAATCTAGACCTTTCGCTGCTTACAGGCGTTGATAAATATAAACGGGAACAGTCGAAAATTGTGTGCCCCGACCGGAACTCGAAACCGCGACCTCCTGCTTACATAGCAGACGCTCTATCCGACTGAGCCATAGAGGACACAGACGATTGTGCGACTGCAGGGACTTATCTCTGGCACGCTCCCCGTGAGACCCACACTTTCCAACTTTCTGTCCACACACTACATTTGTAGTGCCCCTGTCCACCATATCATTATTGGCGGCAGTCACTGTACTGATTCCCGTAAGAGTTCGGGCAATTTTGAGTGCATCCGCACTGAAGACGATGACTGGCCGGTAAGCCTTATCTCTATGAAGCTGGTATCTGTACAGATATCGTTGGTGATACTGCAGCTACCGAAGAATTAAGTTATAATCAGATCTAGACCTTTCGACTGCCGTGAGTGATGAGTATGGTGGGCAGAGGCACTACAAGTGTAGTGTGTGGACAGGAAGTTGGGAAGTGTGGGTCTCACGGGGAGCGTGCCAGAGATAAGTTCCTGCTGTCGCACTGTTGCCTGTGTCCTCGATGGCTCAATCAGCAGGACGGTAACTCAGCGTGTTCGGTCAGGGGGTCTGTAATTAAAAAAATAAACTGAGTTAATGGATCAACGGCGAACTGAAACAGGTGTCTTGCAACGTTCGCCCCGAGCAGATGCAATGATCGAAAACGAACAAAACGAGATTACAAAAAAAAGTCCTCTAGAGCGTATGCCATGTAAGCAGGAGGTCCTTGGTTCCAGTCCCGATCGGGGCACACATTTTACAATTGTCCCCGTTGCTATTTATCAACGCCTGTAAGCAGCGATAGGTCTAGAATTCATTATAACTTCATTCTTCGAGAGCTGCAAGGTCACCAATGATATCTGTACAGATACCAGCTACATATAACCATGAGAGTCCTTAGTCTTCAGTGATTCAATTATTGACTCAACCTCCCCCTTGTCTGTATCACAGAGGAGTATTTCAGACATCAATCTCGGAAAGGCATTTGCCTTGAAAATTATATGATTCCCTGTAGAAACTAAATTTTTATTTAATTCACCAGTAATGCTCAGAAAATGATCTTTAAATACGGTACATATATGTGATTTGTCAGTAACAGATATATTTTACTTCCAACTGACTTTATATTGTCGATCTTGTGCTGGTGATCAGACACGTCCTTCACAACTGACCATATGCTTTTAATTTTGTCCTGCTAATTAGTTATTCTATTTGCATACCACATACCTTTGCATCCTAATAACATTTTTAAGCACAATACAGTATTGTTTGTAATGGGCTACTGCAGTTTGATTGTGACTACTTCTAACATTTTGATCTAATTCCCGTTTTGTTCTACATGATATCCTTATCCCACTAGTCAGCCACCCGGCCTGCCTTTGAATGCATGAGGAATGTGTTAAGGAAAGTATTATATTTATCATCTATGTTATCAGCACTATAAACATACAGCAACTCTTGTCCCTTGACAAGGTTTAGAAAAACTCTGAATTGCTGTTGGATTAACTTTCCTACATAGTTTGTAGTTACATGTGACATTCATTTGAGTACAACAGCCTTTTACTGTTTAAATTTGTGCATCATGGTTTGAAAGGCCATTCAGCTTTTTACTGACAGAATGCCGATCTATTAACGAAGAATGAATAAAAATATTGTCAATCGTTGTGTTACTGTTCCCCTGCACCCTAGGTGGAAAAGACAGAGTCAGCATCAGATCATATGAATTTAGGAGATCATCCAACATCTTTTTCCTTCCACCACTATACACAAAATTTGTATTGAAGTCACCACATATAACTAATTTGCTGGTACTTTCTACAAAGTGAATCAAGTGCCCTCTCTAGCTTGAGCAGAAATGCTCTGAAGTCAGAGTTACAGGACTTATAAACAACAACAATTAGAAGTTTAGTTTCACTAAATTCAACTGCCCCTGCACAACACTTAAATATCTGTCCAGTGCAATGAGGTGATGCGTCTACGGACTCAAAAATTGTAACCAATCTGCCACAGGCCGTGCATTATGAACATGTGCTCAATCGTGTTGAAAGATGCAGTAGCCATCCCCGAATTGCTCATCAACAGTGGGAAGCAAGAAGGTGCTTAAAACATCAATGTAGGCCTCGCTGTGATACTGCCACGTAAAACAACAAAGGGTGCAAGCCCTCTCCATGAAAAACACGACCACACCATAACACCACAGCCTCCGAATTTTACTGTTTGCACTACACACGCTCACAGATGACGTTAACCGGGAATTCGCCATACCCACACCCTGGCATCAGACCCCCATATTGTGTACCGTGATTCGTCACTCCACACAACGTTTTTCCACTGTTCAGTCGTCCAATGTTTACGCACCTTATACCAAGCGAGGCTTCGTTTGACATTTACCGGAGCGATGTGTGGCTTATGAGCAGCCTCTCGACCATGAAATCCAAGTTTTCTCACCTCCCGCCTAACTGTCATAGTACTTGCAGTGGATCCTGATGTAGTTTGGAATTCCTGTGTCATGGTCTGCATAGATATCTTCCTATTACACATTACGACCCTCTTCAACTGTCGGCGGTCTCTGTCAGTCAACAGATGAGGTTAGCTTGTACGCTTTTGTGCTGTATGTGTCATTTCACGACTTCACTTCACTATGGGAACAATGGACCTAGGGATGTATAGGAGTGTGGAAATCTCTCATACAGACGTATGACACAAGTGACACCCACTCACATGAACACGTTCGAAGTCCGTGAGTTCCACGGAGTGCCCCATTCTGCTCTCAGGTTCTCTAATGACTACTGAGGTCGCTGATATGGAGTATCTGGCAGTAGGTGGCAGCACAATACACCTAATATGAAAAACGTATGTTTCTGGGGGTGACCAGATACTGTTGATCACATAGTGTATCAAGTTGAAATTTATTCCACGGCTAATGTCCTCGGTCCCTTGGCGATATAAAAAATTTAAAGTTATATGTCAATGCAAGCAAAAGATAATGCAAGCAACAGATACGGCTATTTACGTCACGCATTTTGATATCTTAACACTGTCAGTACCGATAACAGCAATAATCACAGAAAATCTCGATTCCCGGGATGGCTGAACTATCAATATACATAATTAAGTCTGAAGCACGACGATGTGGGAAAGATGAGTGCCAGGTCGCCATACAAGTCTCTTCAGCACTACCAGATTCTGTCGTTGTTGCGCGAGCACAGCAAACACTGACGGTTAAGAAAAATAAATGCCTTCGACAGAATCAAGCAACCTTCGGGCTACAAATGAGAGTGCGCAAATATTTTTGATATTTGGTTTTGTAAAGAACAGTGTAGGATGTTAAACAATTATGGCGTACGTTTAATATCTATATTCAATGAAATATGGAACTACGAAATGGATGTTGCGGCTTTTTTTCATACAAAGTCACAAGCTGCGACATCGACGCGAAAAAAACACAGTGAGCCGTATATGTAATAAGTTTCCTTCAATTTACGTCTATCGTCACAATCTATTCTGTTTAACAGATTACCGGTTTCGGTCTTTAATGACCATCATCATGGCTGCAGTGCATTAGGACTTTGTTTTTATGAGACAGATCTGATGATGGTAATTAAAGACCGAATACGGTAATCTGTTAAACAGAAAAGATTTGTGACCATAGACGTAAATTAAAGGAAACTTAATAATACGGAGTGTTCTGTAAAGAACTGTTTACGCCAAAGCTAATGTACTTCACTCGATATGTCTATCAGAAGCTGAAGTTTTCCATTTTTAAAGGCTATCCATTAGAATAAACACGAAATATTTTGGTATTGTAAGTAGATTGTTTAGGTTTTTATAATGGTAACGCCACGTAGCGCTCTGTATTAAAATCGCTGACTACGTTGTGTGCAGTCTGTGGCTGGCTGGACTCATTGTTGGAATATTCGCTAGTGTAGTGTTGGGCAGTTGGCAGTTGGATGTGAACAGCGCGTAGCTTTGGGCACTTGGAGGTGAGCAGCCAGCAGTGGTGGATGTGCGGAGAGAGAGGTCAGAGTTTTGAGAGGTTACTGTCAGCGGAAGATCTGGACGTGTGTCCGCCAGAAAAAGGAAATTTGTAAAACTGGATGTCACGACTTTCGAACAGTATTAAGATAAATACATTGTTTGTTCTCTATCAAAATCTTGCATTTGATAACTATGCCTATCAGTAGTTGATGCCTTCATTAGTTAGAAACGTTTATTCAGCTGGCAGTATTGGAGCTCGCTGTATTTCAGTAGTTTGAGTCGAAGATTTTTGTGACCTAAGTGATTCATGAAAGGTATAGGTTATTGTTAGTCAGGGTTGTTCTTTAGTGGGGATTATTGAAAGTCAGATTGCGTTGCGCTAAAATATTGTGTGTCAGTTTAGTGATAATCAGAATAAGTAAAGATAAAACTGCCTGAGTACGTTGCGTTTTACTCAGCAGTTTCTGTATCAAATAACGTAGAATTTTACCAGCACCCTCTTTCTTCATTTTCAAAGGGGACGTTTCAGTATATATGAATGCACGATCAGAAGGAAACCGCGGCGCATGTGACGCCAGCAAGAGGGATAATTTAAATCATATTCATGTTTTCTGAATTAGACGCTTGTCTTACCCGCGCAGTTCGCAAACATAATTTGCGTTGAAGAAAACCAAGGAGGTTCTGAAGTGTGGTGAACCGCCAATCTTCTGATAACGCACCTTAACACGCCCCTTTCATTTTTCAGCCTGGATTCGAATCAACTGCATTATCTCGAAGGCAGTTTCCGCAGTACGGACTCCTTTTATACACGCCAAATTTGCGACAAGAGCTCTCACAGAGTGTGGAGGGTATGGATGTATAAACATTTATGATCATATTTAAGTAAAGCTAAAAGTCTAAGGTGAAAACGTAGTCCTTAAAAATGTTACTTTTCTCTGAACACATTAAAATATTACATTCGGTTATTAGACTGTAATGATTAAGCAAGTGGGCTGCAATGAGCATTTAGAAGTACTGTTCATAAGTTGGTAACGTTATGAAAAGAGACTCATCTGACCAAATGACGTTCTTCCATTGTTTGACAGTCCAGGTTTTATGGCTTTGCGACTACATTTTCCTATTACAGGCGTTTGCATCACGGGTGAGTTCTGGAGCACCCTTCGTGTTGTTTTGGTGTTGACAGGTTTCGCGAGTGAAACACCCAGTTCTCCAGGGACTTTTCAGCTGTAGTTCTGTTACTTTTCCTCACAGTACTTTTCAATCACTACACACACATTTTCCGCATTGTGACCTAGAGGTGACGTCTTCCTGCTTTCCCCGTATTCGGTATAAATCTTTGATACAGTGCCTCTTGAAACATCAAACATTTCGGCTACTTTGGTATCGTCCCGCACTGATGTTTAGTGAAAAACAGACGAGCTTGTCGATTATTGGACCAGATCTGCGATTAGATTCAAGACTTCCCTGGCATAGAACTCAACACGTAGCTCTTAATAGAGTAAAATCGGCAGAGGTAAAGGTAATTTCCGGAGTACCGCAGCGAAGAGTGACAGCACCGTTACCGTTTCCAATGTACATAAATGATAGAATAGGAAGAGTGGGACGCTTTGTAAGACGTTCGCAGATGATGCGGTTGTCTACAGTAAAGTAACAAGGCCAGAAGACAGTATCGATTCGTAGAATGACCTGCATGGCGCAGACTCTGCCAAGTGAATCGCAAACGTAAATGAATGTAACATATTGCGCATGCGTAGGAAAAGGAAGCCACTACTGTACAACTACACTATTGATGAGAAACTGCTGGAAGCAGTATCTATCATAAAATATCTAAGAGTAAGTATCCAAAGCAACCTTAAGTGCAATGACCGTGCAACACAAATAAAAGGAAAAGCAGATGCCAGACAGATTCATAATAAGAATGTTGAGGAAATGTAACTCATCCACTAAGGAAGGTAGGACTGACAAAAGACAGAGAGAAATCCAACGAAGAGCGGCGCGTTTCGTCACAGGATCGTTCAGTCGGCGCGAGAGCGTTACGGCGATGCTCAATAAACTCCATTGGCAAATGTTACAGGAGAGGCGTTGTGCATCACGGAGAGGTTTACTATTGAAATTTCGAGAGAGCACTTTCAGGGAAGAGTAGAACAACGTATTATTTCCTACCACATACGTCTCCCACAAACATACTTCTCACTTGCCATTCGCGATGTAACAGAGCAGGCGCGGATCACTTAATGGTACCAAAAGTACGCTGCGTCACACACCATTAAGTGGCTTTCAGAGTATGATGCAGATGTAGATGTTACGGAAGCAATCACCTTACGAACACGAACATTCTTACAACTTTTGAATTCACTTACCTCCAGCGTAACGCACTCAATACTGTACAGAACACAGCTCTGACCACGATAGACACTTGCAACGTAATGACGACATTTCACAGGTGTCGTTGGTGGTCAAATACAACAGGCGTGGCTGGTATTTGCGTTTATGTTCAAGCAAGTATTTCTCACGATACTCCTGTGCGTTTGTCCAACGCTTTACACTACCATACGAACTTTGATCTAAATGCATGATGTGTGACTTCTAAACGACAGAACGAGCAGTAGGTCTTTGCTGGCATGTGATCAGCCTCATAACTGGCTCTGAGCTTTAGCTGCTCATAGGCCTAGGCCGGGATTGCTATAAGAGTTATGAGCAAACTTAGATGATGTGGGCCAGTTACATAAGTTTGCTGACCTAAATATTGGTTATACCTCAAAGACTAAATCAATTAAAAGATAATATCGACCTTGCAAAAAAAAGTTGAAAAAATAAACTAATATTAGATTTTAACTTCCTATCGTCCAGACGATGAGATCCTGAGACAAGAGATCGATTTGGGAAGGATAGGAAAGAAAATGTCCCAACATTTGCCTTATAGTTTTAGAGAATCTACAAGATGGGGATTTGAACCGCTGTACTCCCGCAAATGTGTCCAGTGTGTTACCACTGCGACACCTCGCTCGACAAAAAACGAGAGCTTTATACAGGTCTAAGGATCTGATAGATTGATACATTTTCGTCAAATAATTAAGGATTACACAGAATAAGAGATGTTACTTATTTACTAGTAGAAACGTCTGCGGTGCGAAAGTTAGTTTAAACACTGGCATACGCGTATTTGAAGAACTAGAAAATTTAGAATGCTAACTCAACGGATAGTAGAAAGAAATGTTTGAGGTACAAGAGCATATTCCCTCCACAGATAATTCTCACTTCTTGGGAATGACCTACTTGGGTACCTGTAAATAAACTAATATCATTTATGGCATTTGTTGGACTCAATGGAGCCTGAAACTTCCTGACAGATTAAAAATGTGTGTGCTGGACCTTTGCCTTTCGAGGGCAAGTGCTCTGCCATCTGAGCTACCCAAAAACGACTCACGACCCATCCTCACAGCTTTTAATTCTGCCAGTACCTCGTCTCCTACCTTGCAAACTTCACAGAAGCTCTTCTGCGAATCTTGCAGAACTAGCACCCATGTAAGAAAGGATATTCCGGAGACATGGCTTAGCCACAGCCTAGGGGATGATCCCAGAATGAGATTTTCACTCTGCAGCGGAGTGTGCCCGCGAAAGGCAAAGGTACCGAGTTCGAGTCTCGGTCCGGCACACAGTTTTAATCTGTCAGGAAGTTTCATATCAGCGCACACTCCGCTGCAGAGTGAAAATCTCATTCTCAATGGAGCCTATTTAAATCAACTACTGGTTGCTTGTGTGCCGAACCTATCAAAGAGCTTTTTCATGAAATCTGTGGACGATGGAAGCAGTTTGTTTATACAATAGGTTGCCATTAGTGTTTCAGTAGGTTTCGCTTACGAAATCCGGAATGCCTCAAAGAACACACAGTGTCAATGAAGATTTTGCACTATTACTAATGTGCAAAGCCATTTCTAACTTCTTACTTCCATGCTGAATGTGGCCACCAACACGTCACACAAGCTGTTGAAAGTAATTGTTCCTGCCCTGGATAATTCAAAGGCGCATATCTTCTGTCACGTACGTTATGCCGTTGCGATGCTGCAATGACAAATACTCGAAGTTCCACTACTGCACTGCACAACAACTCATTGCGTAGCGTGTTAGATTATTTCTAATTTCTATCAGGGATAGCAATTGTATTATAATTTGCCCAACAAGATGAGAAAGGAGACTAAAGTACATTTATTTATAAAAGGGTGTTATATAATGGTGTCCAAAACTCAAAGAGGAAAGTCGCATTCGCATGATGTGTCACTGCCAAATAACGTAGATCGAAGAAACTTGAAATATATACACTACTGGCCATTAAAATTGCTACACCAAGAAGAAATGCAGATGATAAACGGGTATTCATTGCGCAAATATATTATACTAGAACTGACATGTGATTACATTTTCACGCAATTTGGGGGGATACATCCTGAGAAATCAGTACCCAGAACAACCACCTCTGGCCGTAATAACGGCCTTGATACACCTGGGCATTGAGTCAAAAAGAGCGTTGATGGCGTGTACAGGTACAACTGCCCATACAGCTTCAACACGATACCACAGTTCATCAAGAGTAGTGACTGCCGTATTGTGACAAGCCAGTTACTCGACCACCATTGACCAGACGTCTTCAATTGGTGAGAGATCTGGAGAATGTGCTGGTCAGGGCAGCAGTCGAACATTGTCTGTATCCATAAAGGCCCGTACATGACCTGCTGAAATGTAGCGTTTCGCAGGGATCAAATGAAGGGTAGAGCCACGAGTCGTAACACATCTGAAATGTAGCGTCCACTATTCAAAGTGCCGTCAATGCGAACAAGAGGCGGTCGAGACGTGTAATCAATGGCACCCCATACCATCACGCTGGGTGATACGCCAGTATGGCGATGACGAATACACGCTTCAAATGTGTGTTCACCGCGATGTCGCCAAATATGGATGCGACCATCATGATGCTGTAAACATAACCTGGATTCATCCGAAAAAATTACTTTTTGCCATTTGTGCACCCAGTTCGTCGTTGAGTACACCATCGCAGGCGCTCCTGTCTGTGATGCAGCGTCAAGGGTCACCGCAGCCACGGTCTCCGAGATGATAGTCCTTGCTGCTTCAAACGTCGGCGAACTGTTCGTGCAGATGGTTGTTGTCTTGCAAACGTCGCCATATGTTGACTCAGGGATCGAGACGTGGCTGCACGATCCGTTACAACCATGAGGATAAGATGCCTGTCATCTCGACTGCTAGTGATACGAGGCCGTTGGTGTCCAGCACGGCGTTCCATATTACTCTCCTGAAACCCCCCCCCCCCCCCCCCCCGATTCCATATTCTTCTAATAGTCATTGGATCTCGACCAACGCGAGCAGCAATGTCGCGATACGATTATCCGCGCTGGTGGAGGAATGAAGCGCTATGCCACAAGAACTCGTTATCAACCTTGCGCCTAGCGTAAGAGCTCACTGCAGGGAACGCATTGTCGTCTATGCTGATCACACACTGTACTGAGAACCACGTCCCATCTTTCGTAATGTCCTGGGGACCATCTTGTATCGCGATCACGCCAGTATAATTATTGTCTTTGAATTTCTGTTCATCTCACTGCGCATTTCTATCAGATTCGTTTTGTACTGTATTGTAGGAGTTCTTTCTATGTATGGTTCAAGTTCATCGATCTATGTTACTTGGCAATGGCGCATCACAGTTTCGTATGGGGATCCCCGCCTCTTTAGTATACATCAGATCGTGTCCACGGCTTTACCGTCGTGGCAACCAGCTCCAAGATATGTAAGTTTCTGTTAAACAGAAAAGATTTGTGACCATAGACGTAAATTAAAGGAAACTTAATAATACGGAGTGTTCTGTAAAGAACTGTTTACGCCAAAGCTAATGTACTTCACTCGATATGTCTATCAGAAGCTGAAGTTTTCCATTTTTAAAGGCTATCCATTAGAATAAACACGAAATATTTTGGTATTGTAAGTAGATTGTTTAGGTTTTTATAATGGTAACGCCACGTAGCGCTCTGTATTAAAATCGCTGACTACGTTGTGTGCAGTCTGTGGCTGGCTGGACTCATTGTTGGAATATTCGCTAGTGTAGTGTTGGGCAGTTGGCAGTTGGATGTGAACAGCGCGTAGCTTTGGGCACTTGGAGGTGAGCAGCCAGCAGTGGTGGATGTGCGGAGAGAGAGGTCAGAGTTTTGAGAGGTTACTGTCAGCGGAAGATCTGGACGTGTGTCCGCCAGAAAAAGGAAATTTGTAAAACTGGATGTCACGACTTTCGAACAGTATTAAGATAAATACATTGTTTGTTCTCTATCAAAATCTTGCATTTGATAACTATGCCTATCAGTAGTTGATGCCTTCATTAGTTAGAAACGTTTATTCAGCTGGCAGTATTGGAGCTCGCTGTATTTCAGTAGTTTGAGTCGAAGATTTTTGTGACCTAAGTGATTCATGAAAGGTATAGGTTATTGTTAGTCAGGGTTGTTCTTTAGTGGGGATTATTGAAAGTCAGATTGCGTTGCGCTAAAATATTGTGTGTCAGTTTAGTGATAATCAGAATAAGTAAAGATAAAACTGCCTGAGTACGTTGCGTTTTACTCAGCAGTTTCTGTATCAAATAACGTAGAATTTTACCAGCACCCTCTTTCTTCATTTTCAAAGGGGACGTTTCAGTATATATGAATGCACGATCAGAAGGAAACCGCGGCGCATGTGACGCCAGCAAGAGGGATAATTTAAATCATATTCATGTTTTCTGAATTAGACGCTTGTCTTACCCGCGCAGTTCGCAAACATAATTTGCGTTGAAGAAAACCAAGGAGGTTCTGAAGTGTGGTGAACCGCCAATCTTCTGATAACGCACCTTAACACGCCCCTTTCATTTTTCAGCCTGGATTCGAATCAACTGCATTATCTCGAAGGCAGTTTCCGCAGTACGGACTCCTTTTATACACGCCAAATTTGCGACAAGAGCTCTCACAGAGTGTGGAGGGTATGGATGTATAAACATTTATGATCATATTTAAGTAAAGCTAAAAGTCTAAGGTGAAAACGTAGTCCTTAAAAATGTTACTTTTCTCTGAACACATTAAAATATTACATTCGGTTATTAGACTGTAATGATTAAGCAAGTGGGCTGCAATGAGCATTTAGAAGTACTGTTCATAAGTTGGTAACGTTATGAAAAGAGACTCATCTGACCAAATGACGTTCTTCCATTGTTTGACAGTCCAGGTTTTATGGCTTTGCGACTACATTTTCCTATTACAGGCGTTTGCATCACGGGTGAGTTCTGGAGCACCCTTCGTGTTGTTTTGGTGTTGACAGGTTTCGCGAGTGAAACACCCAGTTCTCCAGGGACTTTTCAGCTGTAGTTCTGTTACTTTTCCTCACAGTACTTTTCAATCACTACACACACATTTTCCGCATTGTGACCTAGAGGTGACGTCTTCCTGCTTTCCCCGTATTCGGTATAAATCTTTGATACAGTGCCTCTTGAAACATCAAACATTTCGGCTACTTTGGTATCGTCCCGCACTGATGTTTAGTGAAAAACAGACGAGCTTGTCGATTATTGGACCAGATCTGCGATTAGATTCAAGACTTCCCTGGCATAGAACTCAACACGTAGCTCTTAATAGAGTAAAATCGGCAGAGGTAAAGGTAATTTCCGGAGTACCGCAGCGAAGAGTGACAGCACCGTTACCGTTTCCAATGTACATAAATGATAGAATAGGAAGAGTGGGACGCTTTGTAAGACGTTCGCAGATGATGCGGTTGTCTACAGTAAAGTAACAAGGCCAGAAGACAGTATCGATTCGTAGAATGACCTGCATGGCGCAGACTCTGCCAAGTGAATCGCAAACGTAAATGAATGTAACATATTGCGCATGCGTAGGAAAAGGAAGCCACTACTGTACAACTACACTATTGATGAGAAACTGCTGGAAGCAGTATCTATCATAAAATATCTAAGAGTAAGTATCCAAAGCAACCTTAAGTGCAATGACCGTGCAACACAAATAAAAGGAAAAGCAGATGCCAGACAGATTCATAATAAGAATGTTGAGGAAATGTAACTCATCCACTAAGGAAGGTAGGACTGACAAAAGACAGAGAGAAATCCAACGAAGAGCGGCGCGTTTCGTCACAGGATCGTTCAGTCGGCGCGAGAGCGTTACGGCGATGCTCAATAAACTCCATTGGCAAATGTTACAGGAGAGGCGTTGTGCATCACGGAGAGGTTTACTATTGAAATTTCGAGAGAGCACTTTCAGGGAAGAGTAGAACAACGTATTATTTCCTACCACATACGTCTCCCACAAACATACTTCTCACTTGCCATTCGCGATGTAACAGAGCAGGCGCGGATCACTTAATGGTACCAAAAGTACGCTGCGTCACACACCATTAAGTGGCTTTCAGAGTATGATGCAGATGTAGATGTTACGGAAGCAATCACCTTACGAACACGAACATTCTTACAACTTTTGAATTCACTTACCTCCAGCGTAACGCACTCAATACTGTACAGAACACAGCTCTGACCACGATAGACACTTGCAACGTAATGACGACATTTCACAGGTGTCGTTGGTGGTCAAATACAACAGGCGTGGCTGGTATTTGCGTTTATGTTCAAGCAAGTATTTCTCACGATACTCCTGTGCGTTTGTCCAACGCTTTACACTACCATACGAACTTTGATCTAAATGCATGATGTGTGACTTCTAAACGACAGAACGAGCAGTAGGTCTTTGCTGGCATGTGATCAGCCTCATAACTGGCTCTGAGCTTTAGCTGCTCATAGGCCTAGGCCGGGATTGCTATAAGAGTTATGAGCAAACTTAGATGATGTGGGCCAGTTACATAAGTTTGCTGACCTAAATATTGGTTATACCTCAAAGACTAAATCAATTAAAAGATAATATCGACCTTGCAAAAAAAAGTTGAAAAAATAAACTAATATTAGATTTTAACTTCCTATCGTCCAGACGATGAGATCCTGAGACAAGAGATCGATTTGGGAAGGATAGGAAAGAAAATGTCCCAACATTTGCCTTATAGTTTTAGAGAATCTACAAGATGGGGATTTGAACCGCTGTACTCCCGCAAATGTGTCCAGTGTGTTACCACTGCGACACCTCGCTCGACAAAAAACGAGAGCTTTATACAGGTCTAAGGATCTGATAGATTGATACATTTTCGTCAAATAATTAAGGATTACACAGAATAAGAGATGTTACTTATTTACTAGTAGAAACGTCTGCGGTGCGAAAGTTAGTTTAAACACTGGCATACGCGTATTTGAAGAACTAGAAAATTTAGAATGCTAACTCAACGGATAGTAGAAAGAAATGTTTGAGGTACAAGAGCATATTCCCTCCACAGATAATTCTCACTTCTTGGGAATGACCTACTTGGGTACCTGTAAATAAACTAATATCATTTATGGCATTTGTTGGACTCAATGGAGCCTGAAACTTCCTGACAGATTAAAAATGTGTGTGCTGGACCTTTGCCTTTCGAGGGCAAGTGCTCTGCCATCTGAGCTACCCAAAAACGACTCACGACCCATCCTCACAGCTTTTAATTCTGCCAGTACCTCGTCTCCTACCTTGCAAACTTCACAGAAGCTCTTCTGCGAATCTTGCAGAACTAGCACCCATGTAAGAAAGGATATTCCGGAGACATGGCTTAGCCACAGCCTAGGGGATGATCCCAGAATGAGATTTTCACTCTGCAGCGGAGTGTGCCCGCGAAAGGCAAAGGTACCGAGTTCGAGTCTCGGTCCGGCACACAGTTTTAATCTGTCAGGAAGTTTCATATCAGCGCACACTCCGCTGCAGAGTGAAAATCTCATTCTCAATGGAGCCTATTTAAATCAACTACTGGTTGCTTGTGTGCCGAACCTATCAAAGAGCTTTTTCATGAAATCTGTGGACGATGGAAGCAGTTTGTTTATACAATAGGTTGCCATTAGTGTTTCAGTAGGTTTCGCTTACGAAATCCGGAATGCCTCAAAGAACACACAGTGTCAATGAAGATTTTGCACTATTACTAATGTGCAAAGCCATTTCTAACTTCTTACTTCCATGCTGAATGTGGCCACCAACACGTCACACAAGCTGTTGAAAGTAATTGTTCCTGCCCTGGATAATTCAAAGGCGCATATCTTCTGTCACGTACGTTATGCCGTTGCGATGCTGCAATGACAAATACTCGAAGTTCCACTACTGCACTGCACAACAACTCATTGCGTAGCGTGTTAGATTATTTCTAATTTCTATCAGGGATAGCAATTGTATTATAATTTGCCCAACAAGATGAGAAAGGAGACTAAAGTACATTTATTTATAAAAGGGTGTTATATAATGGTGTCCAAAACTCAAAGAGGAAAGTCGCATTCGCATGATGTGTCACTGCCAAATAACGTAGATCGAAGAAACTTGAAATATATACACTACTGGCCATTAAAATTGCTACACCAAGAAGAAATGCAGATGATAAACGGGTATTCATTGCGCAAATATATTATACTAGAACTGACATGTGATTACATTTTCACGCAATTTGGGGGGATACATCCTGAGAAATCAGTACCCAGAACAACCACCTCTGGCCGTAATAACGGCCTTGATACACCTGGGCATTGAGTCAAAAAGAGCGTTGATGGCGTGTACAGGTACAACTGCCCATGCAGCTTCAACACGATACCACAGTTCATCAAGAGTAGTGACTGCCGTATTGTGACAAGCCAGTTACTCGACCACCATTGACCAGACGTCTTCAATTGGTGAGAGATCTGGAGAATGTGCTGGTCAGGGCAGCAGTCGAACATTGTCTGTATCCATAAAGGCCCGTACATGACCTGCTGAAATGTAGCGTTTCGCAGGGATCAAATGAAGGGTAGAGCCACGAGTCGTAACACATCTGAAATGTAGCGTCCACTATTCAAAGTGCCGTCAATGCGAACAAGAGGCGGTCGAGACGTGTAAGCAATGGCACCCCATACCATCACGCTGGGTGATACGCCAGTATGGCGATGACGAATACACGCTTCAAATGTGTGTTCACCGCGATGTCGCCAAATATGGATGCGACCATCATGATGCTGTAAACATAACCTGGATTCATCCGAAAAAATTACTTTTTGCCATTTGTGCACCCAGTTCGTCGTTGAGTACACCATCGCAGGCGCTCCTGTCTGTGATGCAGCGTCAAGGGTCACCGCAGCCACGGTCTCCGAGATGATAGTCCTTGCTGCTTCAAACTGTTCGTGCAGATGGTTGTTGTCTTGCAAACGTCGCCATATGTTGACTCAGGGATCGAGACGTGGCTGCACGATCCGTTACAACCATGAGGATAAGATGCCTGTCATCTCGACTGCTAGTGATACGAGGCCGTTGGTGTCCAGCACGGCGTTCCATATTACTCTCCTGAAACCCCCCCCCCCCCCCCCCGATTCCATATTCTTCTAATAGTCATTGGATCTCGACCAACGCGAGCAGCAATGTCGCGATACGATTATCCGCGCTGGTGGAGGAATGAAGCGCTATGCCACAAGAACTCGTTATCAACCTTGCGCCTAGCGTAAGAGCTCACTGCAGGGAACGCATTGTCGTCTATGCTGATCACACACTGTACTGAGAACCACGTCCCATCTTTCGTAATGTCCTGGGGACCATCTTGTATCGCGATCACGCCAGTATAATTATTGTCTTTGAATTTCTGTTCATCTCACTGCGCATTTCTATCAGATTCGTTTTGTACTGTATTGTAGGAGTTCTTTCTATGTATGGTTCAAGTTCATCGATCTATGTTACTTGGCAATGGCGCATCACAGTTTCGTATGGGGATCCCCGCCTCTTTAGTATACATCAGATCGTGTCCACGGCTTTACCGTCGTGGCAACCAGCTCCAAGATATGTAAGTTTCGTGCATTGATGTATTTATGTTGTGTGATTTATTAATCTGGTCTCTTGCTATTATAAATCGGGTCTGCTACTATCAGAGATCTTCCTTCTCGATTCTCGCAAGTTTGTTATTGGTGAGTCTCTAAAATAAGACTTATAACCTCGTAAGGCTTTTTAGAACCTTTCGTCCTTCATCTGCCTTCATGCATGAACATGGATGCATACGTAGACCCAACAGCTTAATTATCTTCTCGCTTACCGATTTTTAATCTTGCCTAACTCTTTGCTTCTGAGGCTTTCAACTTTGTAGTAATGGGGCTAGTTTATGGGTAACGTTTCCCAGATAGACGTCCTACTGATGTAACCTTATTTATACTTTTTCTATTAGATTTTAGCAATATTTATTACGCTACCTACTGTTCTTTTTGACATTGTGCCTCATGCCATGCATTGCGGTCTACATGGGGTTGAATTCTGTGACTATGAACGATGATGCCGTCTCCGTTTGCTAATCTATGTGACACAACGTATATTGGATATCCTTAACTTCTTCCTTTCTACAGTATTTAGTATCACCTAATGATCCTGCTATAATGGAACGAAACCGGTCATGAGAATAAATCATGAATTAACATCAGTTTGAGATTTATTTTTTTATTACCATTTCGTCCTTAAGATTTATACACCTGTGTAGTGTACCATGTAAATAATGTATACTAGATTATTAAAAACTACTTAGAGAACTGAATGGGAGTAAATTATAATAATGATATGGTAGGTGAGGGGAATCTGACTTAGTTTTTGAGAGAGATGGAACTGTAATGAGTATGGCATGTGCAATATGGGTACATTAAATGAACAGTATGTTATTATTTTTAGTTAACCTAACCTTTGTATCTACAGATATAAGAGAATTGGTCTTTAGGTACAACCAAATAGGGTGGTGCATTTGTTAAAACATTGGTGCCAGATTCCGGAAGATGGGACTCGCACTCTGTCCAGCCATTCTGATTGAGGTTTTACGTAGTTTTCATAACTCATTTCAGTCATATGCTAGGCACTTCCTCTCCTCATCAAAACATTTGTGCATACTGATATGTCTGTCTCTATGACTCGCATTTTCCTTGTAACAAGCTAACACATCGTACATCACTGTAAAATATTCCATGGACGAATAAGTAACTACTACAACTAAATAATGTCTGGATTACAACTTTTTGCTAACAATTATCGGTTTCAGCCTGCAGTATATAATATATTTAGGTTTCTGGACGCAAACTGCAGTTTGTTTACAAATTGGTAATCAGTAATAACAAGTTGTGATCCAAACTATGTTGTTTATTTGTTGCAATAATAGAGATCACGTTTCCTAAGGCGTGGCGTTAGTCACGCACTACTGCTACTAGAACCACCACCACTACACTTAGTATAGAGCCAAATGTTAATGTCTTAAGTCACCAAGACTTAATTTAAAGAAAAACATGTGGAATCTCTATTAAATTTTGTGTGCAGAAAATAACGCAAATAATTTCATAATATCTTACATAACCGTCGCCCTGTAATTTTTAATTATTGAAAGAGCCAGAGTTTCCCTAAAATATTGTGAAGTCTGCTATGTACAGAATCCTAAAATCCTAAAGAGTACAAAAGCCACAAATATTCTATTGTATTTGTTACTGATTGCTGTACTCTTTACTTTTTCAAATAAATGCAGTTCTTGGGCACATCTGCTTCCACATGAAATCAAACCTAATATATAAACAGTTACATACAGTGACCTTGTTCGGTACTTATGGAAAATTTCGTAGTAGCTGGTATTTACGAGGGCTATCCACAAAGAACATTACGTTTTGGAATTAAAAATAAATAAAATATTGGACATTTTTTATTATATACAGATAAAAGACACACTAAAATACCACTTTTATACATAGTTGCCATTTAAATTAAGGCACTTATCGTAGCGATGGACGAGCTTGGAAATTCCTTCGTCGTAAAATTCGGCCGCCTGCGCCTTCAACCAAGTGGTTACCTGTGCGTCGTCATCAAATCGCTGCATAGCCAACCACTTCTTCATTGCTGGGAATAAGTGGAAGTCGCTCGGTGCCAGGTCGGGACTGTACGGCGGATGAGGAAACAACTCCCACTTAAAAGATTCGAGAACTTCACGAGTGGCAATTGCCGTGTGGGCCCGGGCGTTGTCGTGAATCAGCAAGATCTTTGAGCCCAACTTTCCCCTGCGCTTGTTTTGTATTGCTCTTCTGAGGTTGTGCAGAGGTAGTTGTGCTGAGGTAGTACCTCTTTCCAGGAAATCCACAAAAATCACACCTTTTCTGTCCCAAAAGACAGTCATTACGTGGTTGAAGGCGCAGGGGGCCGAATTTTACGACGAAGGAATTTCCAAGCTCTTCCATCGCTACGATAAGTGCCTTAATTTAAATGGCAACTATGTATAAAAGTAGTATTTAAGTGTAGCTTTCATCTGTATATAATTTTTAAAAATGCCAATACTTTATTAATTTTTAATTCCAAAACGTAATGTACTTTGTGGATAGCCCTCGTATAATAACGTGAATATAAATTACGTACACGAAAAAGTATCTGACAATAAAGTCATAATACGGGTTGAATTGTTATGTTTGTTTAAACAAAACGGTTTTCTCGCGAATTATCTAATACGTTATTGGATGTCATAGACATAAGCCCTTAAACCAGAATGGAGGAAATCAAGCTGTAATTTTCACGCGATAAGAACAAAATCACAAGCATCACTTCCGCATCCATTCATAATAAACAAACAACACTGATACAAAGCACAGAGCAGACGGAGATGTGACTCACCTCAGTCGCCAGACGCCAACCGGTTTAGCACCAGAGCTCCCCTGTTTGCAGGCAGGAGTCCTCTGCCAATGAATGGCACGCTGAGGTAAGTAACAGTTATATAGCAGCGGAGATATCAGCGTTCGAGACTGACTCAGCTGTTTTCTCGTGTAATTATCTGTAAAGGAAGCGTAAAGAGGGGGGGGAGGTGGTAGAGGGGACGGTGACTGTTCCGTCCCGTACTTCACCTGTGGCGGACATGCTGCTGGACCGAAAGCTCGACAGCCTAACATCGGGTCTGGAAACCTCTCTTGGTAACCATATCCAGCACTACTGTCAGAGCCGCGTATTTCGTAAGTGAGACGTATTATATGGTTCCGTACAGTTCTGCACCAATTTAATTCATGTCATGGATACACAAACGTCTCATCTGTATACTAATATAGCTAGAAAAAGAAAGTATAAAATGAAATAAGTCATGCAGCAAAACATCTACATCTACATCCATACTCCACAAGTCACGTGACGGTGTGTGGCGGAGGGTACCTTGAATACCTCTATCGGTTCTCCCTTCTATTCCAGTCTCGTATTGATCGTGGAAAGAAGGATTGTCGGTATGCTTCTGTGTGGGCTCTAATCTCTCTGATTTTATCCTCATGGTCTCTTCGCTAGATATACGTAGGAGGGAGCAATATACTGCTTGAACCCTCGGTGAAGGTATGTTCTCGAAACTTCAGCAAAAGCCCTTACCGAGCTACTGAGCGTCTCTCCTGCAGACTCTTCCACTGGAGTTTATCTACCATCTCCGTAACACTTTCGCAATTGCTAAATGATCCTGTAACGAAGCGCGCTGCTCTCCGTTGAATCTTCTCTATCTCTTCTATCAACGCTATCTAGTACGAATCCCACACTGCTGAGCAGTATTCAAGCAGTGGGCGAACACGTGTACTGTAACCTCCTTCCTTTGTTTTCGGATTACATTTCCCTAGAATTCTTCCAATGAATCTCAGTCTGGCATCTGCTTTACCTACGATCATCTTTATATGATCATTCCATTTTAAATCACTCCTAATGCATACTCCCAGATAATTTATGGAATTATCTGCTTCCAGTTGCTGGCCTGCTATATTGTAGCTAAATGATAAGGGATCTTTCTTCCTACGTATTCGCAGCACATTACACTTGTCTACATTGAGATTCAATTGCCATTCCCTGTACCAAGCGTCAATTCGCTACAGATCCTCCTGCATTTCAGTACAATTTTCCATTGTTACAACCTCTCTATATACCACATCATCATCCGCAAAAAGCCTCAGTGACCTTCCGATGTCATCCACAAGGTCATTTATGTATATTGTGAATAGCAACGGTTCCACGACACTCCCCTGCGGCACACCTGAAATCACTCTTACTTCGGAAGACTTTACGCTAAGTTTGACAGAAAAGACGTGCCCCAAGTGTCGCTAGAGATCAAAGGAACATTGTTTCTCGTCTGCTACCACTAAACGCCGTTATAGAACGCTTATATTTATGCTTTGTCTTACTTCGTATGGCGTTCCGTGTTGACTTGCAGTGCGTTGTGCGTTACGTTTCGAAAATGGAGTGGAGAAGACATGAGATGTACGAACTTGTTACCGTCTGTGAGACAGAAGAGTAAATCTGGAAAATTCAGAGAGACAGTTATAAAACCTAAAATGAAGCAGATATTACTAAAAAGATAAAAAGAGAAAGAGGGGTAAAAACTGACATCTGTCATGGCTCAGTTCAACCATGAGAAAACAGAGATTAAGGAGTGCAAAAAATGTACTCTCATCACATACGAAACTCATCTGATTTTATCAATAGACTGGGGGCTCTTCGTCTTAGCAGTGTAGACCTTCTAGTAAGTTTTGATGTGATCTCACTTTTTACAAAAGTTCCTCTTGCAGATTCTTTGACACTGATAGGTAAAATGTTTCCTGTTGATATCGTAGCTTTGTTCAGGCATGCTCTTTCCTCAACTATTTTGAGCAGACTGACGATATCGCCATGGGTAGCCCCCTGTCTCCTTTGGTGGCCAACGTTTTCATGGAGAATTTTGAGGAGAGAGCGCTTGAATCAGCAGTCCTGAAACCAACAGTTTTTTGGAGGTATGTGGATGACACTTTCATAGTGTGGCCTCATGGAGAAGATAAATTAATGGAGTTTATACATCATCTCAACTTCATTCATAATAACATCCGGTTCACCATGGAAATAGAGAAAGATGGTTGTTTGCCGTTCTTGGGTGTCCTGGTTCGAAGGAAGAATGATAGTTCAGATGGTTCAAATGGCTCTGAGCACTATGGGAATTAACAACTGTGGTCATCAGTCCCCTAGAACTTAGAACTACTTAAACCTAACTAACCTACGGACATCACACACATCCATTCCCGAAGCAGGATTGGAACCTGCGACCGTAGCGGTCACGCGGTTCCAGACTGAAGCGCCTAGAACCTCACGGCCACACCGGGCGGCAATGATGGTTCTCTAGGGCATTCACTTTACTGGAAACCCACTCATACTGATTTATACCTGTTGGCATCGAGTTGCCACCACCCATCGCAAACCATGAGTTAGCTTAAAACACTTGTTCATAGAGCCTATACTATCTCAGATCTAGATAGCTTACCTCAAGAACTCGCCCATCTAAAGACAGTATTCAGCAAAAATGGGTATACCATCCGGCAGATTAACAAGGCACTAACAGTTAAAACTAAGAAGCAGGAAGTGAATAAAGGGGAGAACATGCCGGAACAATCTTTAACTTTTCTTCCTTTCGTTGGCAACACTTCATTTAAAATAGCAAGAATCCTCCAAAAATTTCAGGTAAAAGTGGTTTTCCGCCCACCATAGAAGATTGCGGACCTTGTGGGATCAGTTAAGGACAATCCGTTACTACGAAAGGCCGGAATTTACAAGATACCGTGCCAATGTCGCATAGCTTACATAAGTCAAACCACACGCACCGTGAAAGAACGCTGCTCGGAACATGAATCTTACACCCGCCTTTTGCAGCGAAGCAAATCCGCTAATGCTGAACATTGTATTTCTACTGGACATTCAATGGAGTATGAGAAAACAATGATTTTGTCCACAGCAACGTCTTTCTGGGACTCCATTATTAAAGAATCCGTAGAAATACGACTGGCGGAAAATATGTTAAACCGTGACAGCGGCTACCAGCTGGACAGTGCATGGAAGCCCATCATCTCCACGATTTGCTCTAATCGAAGGCGACAGACTGCGTCGACGGCCGCGGCTATCCCACCAGCGAGGGCACTGCGGCGGGCAGTGTGGTTCATCTATCAAGATTTCGACACATGCGCAGAATAGTTACAGTACGCTATATTTTGCGGAACGGGGACGTTTTCGCCCCCCCCCCCCCCCCCAAATTCTATAAGTCCCTCCAGATCCTTGAGCGTCCTGCACTCCGCCTCGCCTTCCATATACGCCTCCCGTCCCTCACGCGGATCCTCTATGAGCTCATTCCTTTCCCCCATCTGCTCCTATTCCTCGAACATATCCGCATACTCTACACCTCCCGCCGCCTTGATCCCCCTCACCCCCTGGTTGCTCCACTCCTCTCCCATCCCCACCTCCTGCCACATCTTCAATGTTGTGATCCCCCTACCCTCCACATCTACACCCTTTATCTCCTTTCCCAAGGTGGCTTCCATCAACTCCCCCTCCCACATGATGCCCTCTCTCCCTCCATTTATCCCTCCTATCAACTCTGGTCCTCACCCCCCTCCTTTCCTCCATCGTTTTCTTGGGCTCCCTCTCCCCCCCTTCCATCCTCTTTTTCCCCCACCTACCCTCTCTCTGCCCCCCTTCTCTCCACCGAGTCCTTTTGCATTTCCTTCCTCTGCCTTTTCCCATTCTCTCTCGCGTTTGCAATGCCCCTTCCACCCCCCTTAAGGGTCCTCTCCCTCCTTTGATTCGCCCCCTTTCGTTTTTTCCTCTCCTCCCTCCTTGTTTTCCCTCTCATCTGTCTAGGTCCAACTCCCCCATCTGCCCTAGGCTATGGTGTGTCCTCTTTGTGCCGACATTTTAGTGCAGTGTTTACAGTGAGTGTTCAGTGTTGTGTGTCTTTCCCGAAGAGTTGCGAACGGCCATCATGCTATCGCTGGTTGTGATCTTACATCTCTTGCGAACAGAAACCAGACTGTCGCCATGCTTTTTTTGTCTGTCTACTATGTTATCTGTCTGCATCCTGTTATTTTTATTCGCTTTGCCAACCTTTTGCTTTATGTTTTAACTTTCCCCAATTTTCCGCCGTTTTACAATTTAAGTCCCCGTTTTATCGCCTGCTTTTATTGTTTCTTAACTTCTCCTTACATTTTAAAAAGTCTGTAGGCTGCAGAGCAGTGTAAGAAGCTGCTGCCAGCCCGCCCCCTTTGGGGGGAATCGAAATACAATAAAAGAAAAGAAAACGTTTTCGCCAGTCTGCGACGTCTTACCTGAAGATGACTGGCAGGTGCCCAGTTGAAATATCGTGCGATGCATTGAACGACGGCCGGCTGCAAGCCCGAAATTTGTTTCAACAGTCAATTCGTAGGGAAAATTTTAAAATTCACAGTGTGGAAGTAGTATAATATCTTTGTATAAACCAAAGGCGTTTGGTTTCATTTGATTACTGTTCCTGCATGATTTCAGGAACCAAACGAAACAAGAGACACAATCAAAACAGGTAAATAAGGTTTTGCTTGATTATGTTTGCCAACGGCCTCCCCGCAGAGGTAACGCGGTTCCCGTCATATTACCGACGTTAAGCGCTGTCGGGCTGTGGTGGCACTTGGATGGGTGACCAGTGCTGTTGGCAAGTGGGGTGCACTCAGCCCTTGTGAGGCAAACTGAGGAGCTACTTGATTGAGAAGTAGCGGCTCAAGTCTGGTAAACTGACACACGGTCGGGAGAGAGGTGTACTGACCACATGACCCTCCATATCCGCATCCAGTGACGCCTGTGGGTTGAGGATGATACGGCGGCCGGTCGGTACAGGTGGGCCTTCCAAGGCCTGCTCAGACGGAGTGTTGCTTATGTTAGTATTTTGTACTGAACAACAATCCACTATCGACACCGCCCTTCTACACAGATCCACCTCTGCCTCAATATCAATTTTTTGCCACAGTACAGCTCCTTCTGTGCTTGAAAATAATTGCATATTCATCACAAATTTCTTTGCGTTCTCTGTGGTATATTTGATAGTGCAGTTATCACGATGCATCAGCACCTCGTCTCTTTGCCCCTGAGGTCACTTCACCCGTGTGTGAAGAATCAGAATCGGAGTTTTCTTGTGGTTTGTAAGAGCTCACTGACCAGCATTTCCCCTTAAGAAATTATGGAAGTTCAGAGTTGTCATAGTGACAGTTCGTGCCTTCTCAGGTTTGCAGCAATATCGGTTTTCGGAAGACACATAAAACTGAGGCCATAATACCGAATGTTTTTTCCACAACCATCCTTGCCCCAGACAATCGGTAGTTCAAAGTTCTGTATGCTGAGCCTTACTTGTGACGTCCTGGATTTGGTTTGTTACAACAAGGTACTTTCAGAAAACATTCCTCACACACAAAGAAAGAAAAGATGTTATGTGGACATGTGTCCGGAAACGCTTACTTTCCATGTTAGAGCTCATTTTATTACGTCTCTTCAAATCACATTAATCATGGAATGGAAACACACAGCAACAGAACGTACCAGCATGACTTCAAACACTGTGTTACAGGAAATGTTCAAAATGTCCTCCGTTAGCGAGGATACATGCATCCACCCTCCGTCGCACAGAATCCCTGATGCGCTGATGCAGCCCTGGAGAATGGCGTATTGTATCACAGCCGTCCACAATACGAGCACGAAGAGTCTTTACATTTAGTATCGGGGTTGCGTCAACAAGAGCTTTCAAATGCCCCCATAAATGAAAGTCAAGAGGGTTGAGGTCAGGAGAGCGTGGAGGCCATGGAATTGGTCCACCTCTACCAATCCATCGGTCACCGAATCTGTTGTTGAGAAGTGTACGAACACTTCGACTGAAATGTGCAGGAGCTCCATCGTGCATGAACCACATGTTGTGTCGTACTTGTAAAGGCACATGTTCTAGCAGCACAGCTAGAGTATCCCATATGAAATCATGATAACGTGCTCCATTGAGTGTAGGTGGAAGAACATAGGGCCCAATCAAGACGTCACCAACAATGCCTGTCCAAACGTTCACAGAAAATCTGTGTTGATGACGTGATTGCACAATTGCGTGCGGATTCTCGTCAGCCCACACATGTTGATTGTGAAAATTTACAATTTGACCACGTTGGAATGAAGCCTCATCCGTAAAGAGAACATTTGCACTGAAATGAGGATTGACACATTGCTGGATGAACCATTCGCAGAAGTGTACCCGTGGAGCCCAATCAGCTGCTGATAGTGCCTGCACACGCTGCACATGGTACAGAAACAACTGGTTTTCCCGTAGCACTCTCCACACAGTGACGTGGTCAACGTTACCTTGTACAGCAGCAACTTCTCTTACGCTGACATAAGGGTTATCGTCAACTGCACGAAGAATTGCCTCGTCCATTGCAGGTGTCCTCGTCGTTCTAGGTCTTCTCCAGTCGCGAGTCATAAGCTGGAATGTTCCGTGCTCCCTAAGACGCCTATCAATTACTTCGAACGTATTTCTGCCGGGACACCTTCGTTCTGGAAATCTGTCTCGATGCAAACGTACCGCGCCACGGCTATAGCCCCGTGCTAATCCATACATCAAATGGGCATCTGCCAACTGCGCATTTGTAAATATTGGACTGACTGCAAAACCACGTTCGTGATGAACACTAACCTGTTGATGCTACGTACTGATGTGCTTGATGCTAGTATGGTAGAGCAATGAGTCGCATGTCAACACTAGCACCGAAGTCAACATTACCTTCCTTCAGTTGGGCCAAATGGCGGTGAATCGAGGAAGTATAGTACATACTGACGAAACTAAAATGAGTTCTAACATGTAAATTAAGCGTTTCCGTACACATGTCTTCATAACATCTTTTCTTTATTTGTGTTTGAGGGACGTTTCCTGAAAGTTTGGCCGTACCTTTTTGTAACACCCTGTATACTGTATATTGCAGATGTGAGGATGGTCATTACGGGCTGAAACCGATTGTCGTCAAAAGAACTGATATTGTGAGGAAAGACTGGAATAAAAAACATTTGATGTCTGTAAAAGTCTGAGAAGAATGGGCGGGTATTTCACACGTTGGCCCAAATGGACGGTCCAGAGCAGTGGTCCTCAAACTTTTTAGCTTAAGAGCCAATACTGACGTTACAAGACGGTTCCTCGGTCGTTGAGAGAGAAATTCAGTTTTCAGCAAACCATGGTGACTGATAGAAACTTACCACTTACGCACTATGAATCTTCATATTATAAGGTATCATACCAACTATTTCAACTAAAAAAGAAAATAATCTACTGGAACTGCTTGCATGTTTCTGGAGGCTTACATTGTTACCAATTATCCGTACCTAAGCAGGTACCGTGGCCATTGGCATCGCAACGGGATTCCGTGTTTGTTTTTCTGAATTCCGAGCAGTTTTCTAGGTGTCTCCACGCCCTTCTATCTGAAAGAATAACAAGCGGTTGCAGCAGACTGTTTTCAGTCGGACTAGGCCAAATATAACAACACAGAGAATGGATTACGTAATACTACTTAATTAATTCAAAATTGTCATAAAGGGATAGAACAATGGATGATAGTTTTGTACATAAAAGGGTTTAGAAGTCAGTTTTATCTGTTGCATTATGCATGTTTTTCTGTAGGTAACTAACTCAAACTGGGGTGAACACTTTTACCAGACGACTAGCGTGGCCACTTTTCTCGGTCGGACGCCATGTCTGCATTAGTGATCCACAGAAGAAACTATCAGAGTGAAATAAGTAACAAGGAACTACATTTTCAGGCCAAAAGACGTTTTTAAATACTGATATTGTAAAGACTTATTGCTCTCCATACACGTGAAGTAACATATATAATATAAATGGAGGAGATTACTGTTTAACGTCCCGTCGACAACGAGGTCATTAGAGACGAAGCGCAAGCTCTGATTAGGGAAGGATGGGGAAGGAAATCGGCCGTGCCCTTTCTAAGGAACCATCCCGGCATTTGCCTAAAGTGATCTAGGGAAATCACGGAAAACCCAAATCAGGATGGCCGGACGCGGGATTGAACCATCGTCCTCCCGAATGCGAGTCCAGTGCGCTAACCACTGCGCCACCTCGCTCGGTATATAATATAAATGACTTACCTTATGTCATATCACTAAAAAACGATTTTACTAAAAAATAACGGAAAAAGCTTATATTAGTCATTTCACTGACAACAATGGCGGTGTATATTAGAACTCGTCTGATCACTTATCGGCAGGCAGCAGCGCTGTTCAGGCCAAAAAAATATACGCAGTGACTGCTTTTCTCGCCCTGGTCACGTTACCCAACTTCCCTTATTGATCTTGTTATTAACTGGTACCCTACATAAATTACTAAGTTGTATTCATTAATAACAATAATTAAAATGTGTGACATGATCACAAATGTTTAACAAATTTTTTGAATATCATTTTTCTTTCACTCATTACATTGTACTACATGAGCCTCTATCTGAATTCATACTACTTCCTACAAACATCTACCATATTTGAGGACAACAGCCCTATAATGCGCATTCCACAAATCTTTGTTAGTTCCGTTTGGCATCGGCACCACAGGCGGTGATCGGTGCTAGTTTCGCACGCTCGTGAATATCAAAATGGCAGAGAAGCAGTAAAACATCCCCACTTTCACTTCTATAAATCCCGCAGTGGCATCGCAACGTACCTTTCTGCCTTTGACGTAAGCGGCAAATTTTACTTTTCTCACAGCCGTATTCAACAATGTCAGATAAAATTAAGCACATCTTAAAATGTTGCTGTCTCTGTAATTACAAATATGTCTCTGTAATTACACTCATAAGAATCTTCCAATATTAGCTGATGGTTTTCGATTCTGCTGCTAGTTGCTAAAAGCATATTATTATAAATTACGGCTGAGACGCGCGGGCCGCATGAACACTTGATTCAGACCACAGTTTGACGGCCACTGGCCCAGAGGGATGTCTTCCGATAACTATGGTAGCAAATCTATCAGGAACTGTAGAGACTTCTATTTAGGGTCCCTTCGATGAAACATACACCATTAATGTCAGTCTTGAACAGCATGCGCCACACGTTGACATAGGGAGGTCATTGTAGTCCACTTCTCTCAACTAACATGGGTTTTCTACTGACTAATATTGCTAATTTCGAAGATTTATTTGTCCATGGTTTGTAAACCCTGCATCATCTGTAAACAAAATCTGGCACAAAAATGTCTCATCACTTTGTAATTTTCGTAGACACCATTGAGAAACCTTGTAACCAAACTGCTCACTGCAACTTTCACTAATATCCTACGTGAACTCGTGTCTGAAGGGTTATAAATTAAAATCCACGGAGGTGCCGAACACTATATATTTTCTATTACTCTAATTTGCGTTATAGTACAAAAAAGTAACTTATGTTCCTGTGCGCTTATTGCCAAATTCATTGATGGGATTGTACCAAGTTAAAAAAAAAATTCTCTTCCTTGGAGCAAGTTAATAAAATCTACACCGATATCCTGAAAACTTTTCCACCGCGTCTGGCTGTTTTTGCTACTGAGGCTACACGTGCAGCTACATTTCGCCATTAAATTGCGTCTCTACGTATTTCCACACTTAACAAAACTAAATCTTTGACTGCTTCTTGTGTTAGAAATTATTTAGTGAACTATTGAGTAGTGTTCCTAATGCACACAGAGGTGACAAAAGTCGTGGGATAGCAAGACGAACATATACAGATAGCGATAGTATCTCGTACACAAGGTATAAAAGGGTAGTCTATTGGCAGATTTGATTCATGTGAAAAGGACTCCGGCGTGATCATGGCCGCACGATGGGAATTAAAGACTTTGAACGCGGAATGGTAGTTGGAGCTAGACGCGTGGGTGGTTCCATTTCGAAAATCGTTAGCGAATTCAGTATTCCGAGATCCACAGTGTCAGAGAGGTGCTGAGAGTTCCTAATTTCAGGCATTCCCTATCACTATGGACGAGGCAGTGCTCGGCGGCCTTCACTTGAAGACTGACAGAAGCGGGGTTTGCGTTGAGTTGTCAGTGCTGACAGACAAGCAGCACTGCGTGAAATAGCCGTAAAAATCAATGTGGGACCCACGACGAATGTTTCCGTTAGGACAGTACGGCCGGCCGCGGTGGTCTAGCGGCTCTTGGCGCTCAGTCCGGAACCGCACGACCGCTACGGTCGTAGGTTCCAATCCTGCCTCGGGCATGGATGTGTGTGATGTCCTTAGGTTAGTTAGGTTTAAGCAGTTCTAAGTTCTAGGGGACTGATGACCACAGATGTTAAGTCCCATAGTACTCAGAGCCATTTGAACAGTGCGTTGATTGACCATGGTAGCAGACGACCAACGCGACTGCCTTTGCTAACCAGCACGACATCGCCTACAACGACTCTCCTGCGCTCGAGACCATATAAGCTGGACCCTAGACAACTGTAAAGCCGTGGCGTGGTCAGATGAGTTCCGACTTCACTTGGTAAGAGCTGATGGTAGATTTCGAGTGTGGCGTAGACCGCACGAAACCATTTACCCACGTTCTCAACAAGACACTGTGCAACCTCGTTGCAGCCCAATAATGGTCCTCTGATCCCACTGAACGGATCACTGACTGGAAATATATGTGTTCGGCTACCTGGAGATCATTTGCAGCCATTTATGTTCCCAAACAACGAAGGAGTTTTTATGGGCGATAGTTTGCATTAACACTGTTATGTTCGCATTTGCTTCGAAGAAAATTAGGAACAGTTCGAACAAATGATTTCGTTTCCCAGATCACCCGGCATAAATCACATCGAACATGTATGGGACGTAATGGAGAGGCCAGTTCGTGCACAAAATCCTGCGCCAGCAGCACTTTCGCAATTACGGACGGCTATAGAGACAACATGGCTCAGTATTTCTGCAGCGACTTCCAACGACTTGTTAAGTCCATATCAGGTCGAGTTACTGTACTACGACAGGCAAAAGAAGGTCCGCCACGATATTAGGAGGTATCCCACGACTTTTGTCACCTCAGCACACGTTCGAGCATGCATTCATCACGGTGTTCACAGATGTTTGTTCAACCCTTGCATGTCTGTCGTTGGACGGATACTGAAATTGCGTATCGCACCTGTACCTTGCTCGCTAAACCATCCGATGTTAAGCATATAGAAAAAGTCTGGGCTTATGAGCAACAACGGGTGAAACGTGGCAACGAACATCGCCCCAGTTTAGTGACTCTGGGGGATTCCAATCATCACCGAGTGGCCTTGGCCGGATCAGATGTATCTGAAACAGCTGTGGACTCTCTTCCTTGTCTAATAATCGAGGTTAGAGGTACTGTTACTCTGCATTAGCTTGATATCACCTCTCACGTGAGCTTTTATTTGCCTGTAAGTGAGAGATAATTGATTCCGTTATTGTAGATCCCAGTAATACGTTAAGGACCTGAGCCTGCAGGATGTTGTTCAAGAGGAAGCAATTTCACTCGTATAAATCTACGACCGCCAGTGACTGATGCCGAACACAATGAAATACTTACAGCCTCATCTTGGGCAATATTGAAAACACTAAATTAACTGGAAATGAGACACTTAAAGTAGTGAAGGAGTTATACTATTTGGGGAGCAAAATAACTGATGATGGTAGAAGTGGAGAGGATATAAAATGTAGACTGGCAATGGCAAGGAAAGCGTTTCTGAAGAAGAGAAATTTGTTAACATCGAGTATAGATTTAAGTGTCAGGAAGCCGTTTCTGAAAGTATTTGTATGGAGTGTAGCCATGTATGGAAGTGAAACATGGACTATAAATAGTTTAGACAAGAAGAGAATAGAAGCTTTCGAAATGTGGTGCTACAAAAGAATGTTGAAGATTAGGTGCGTAGATCACGTAACTAATGAGGAGGTATTGAATGGACTTGGAAGAGCAGTTGAACGGAATGGACAGTGTCTTGAAAGGAGGATATAAGATGAACATCAACAAAAGCAAAAATGGTTCAAATGACTCTGAGCACTATGGGACTCAACTACTGTGGTCATTAGTCCCCTAGAACTTAGAACTACTTAAACCTAACTAACCTAAGGACATCACACATATCCATGCCCGAGGCAGGATACGAACCTGCGACCGTAGCAGTGCACGGTTCCGGACTGCGCGCCTAGAACCGCGACACCACCGCGGCCGGCCAACAAAAGCAAAACGAGGATAATGGAATGTAGTCGAATTAAGTCGGGTGATGCTGAGGGAATTAGATTAGGAATTGAGACACTTAAAGTAGTAATGGCAAGGAAATTGTTTCTGAAGAAGAGAAATTTGTTAACATCGAGTATAGATTTAAGTGTCAGGAAGTCATTTCTGAAAGTATTTGTATGGAGTGTAACCATGTATGGAAGTGAAACATGGACGATAACTAGTTTGGACAGGAAGAGAATAGAAGCTTTCGAAATGCTGAAGATTAGATGGGTGGATCACATAACTAATGAGGAAGTATTGAATAGGATCGGGGAGAGGAGAAGTTTGTGGCACAACTTGACTAGAAGAGGCGATCGGTTGGTAGGACATGTCCTGAGGCATCAAGGGATCACAAATTTAGCATTGGAGGGCAGCGTGGAGGGTAAGAATCGTAGAGGGAGACCAAGAGATGAATACACTAAGCAGATTCAGAAGGATGTAGGTTGCAGTAGGTACTGGGAGATGAAGGAGCTTGCACAGGATAGAGCAGCATGGAGAGCTGCATCAAACCTGTCTCAGGACTGAAGACCACAATAACAACAAATTAACCGAAATTTAGGCAGTGCTGCAGCCGACTTCCTCAGTGTCAATTTTGTTGTTTGTCTCTACAGCAGTCATAACATACTGAAGAGCCAAAGAAACTGCTAACCTGCTTAGTATCGTGTAGGGCCCCCGAGAGCACACGGAAGTGCCGCAACACGAAGTGTCAGGGCCTCGACTAATGTCTAAAGCAGCGCTGGAGGGAAGGCTGTCCATTAATCCGTAACAGTACGAGGCGTTAGAGTCTTCTGAACAGCAGGTTGCAAGGCATCTCACATATGCTCAATAATGTTCTTGTCTGGGGAATTTGGTGGCCAGCGAAAGTCTTTAAACTCAAAAGAGTGGAGCCACTCTGTAGAAATCCTGGAAGTGTGCGGTGTCGTATTGTCCTGCTCGAATTGCCCAAGTCCATCGGAATGCACAATGGAGGTGAATGGATGCAGGTGTGATCAAATAGGATACTTTCGTGCGTGTTACCTGTTAGAGTCGTACTAGACGCATCAGGGGTCCCATATCACTCCAACTGCACACGTCCCACAACGATTACAGAACTCCACCAGTTTGAATAGTCTCCTGCTGACATGCAGGGGCCATGGATTCCTGAGGTTCTCTCCATGCCCGAGCACCTCCACCCGCCCAATACAACTTGAAGTTCCATGCGGCTTTTCGCGGATGATGCTGTAGTATACAGAGAAGTTGCAGCATCAGAAAATTGTAGCGAAATGCAGGAAGATCTGCAGCGAATAGGCACTTGGTGCAGGGAGTGGCAACTGATACTTAACATAGACAAATGTAATGTATTGTGAATACATAGAAACAAGGATCCTTTATTGTATGATTATATGATAGCGGAACAAACACTGGTAGCAGTTACTTCTGTAAAATATCCGGGAGTATGTGTGCGGAACGACTTGAAGTGGAATCATCATATAAAATTAATTGTTGGTAAGGCGGGTACCAGGTTGAGATTCATTGGGAGAGTCCTTAGAAAATGTAGTCCACTTGAGTATTGCTCATCAGTGTGGGATCCGTACCAGATCGGGTTGACGGAGGAGATAGAGAAGATCCAAAGAAGAGCGGCGCGTTTCGTCACAGGGTTATTTGGTAACCGTCATAGCGTTACGGAGACGTTTAGCAAACTCAAGCGACAGACTCTGCAAGACAGGCGCTCTGCATCGCGGTGTAGCTTGCTCGCCAGGTTTCGAGAGGGTGCGTTTCTGGATGAGGTATCGAATATATTGCTTCCCCCTACATATACCTCCCGAGGAGATCAGGAATGTAAAATTAGAGAGATTCGAACGCGCACGGAGGCTTTCAGACAGTCGTTCTTCCCGCGAACCATACGCGACTGGAACAGAAAAGGGAGGTAGTGACAGTGGCACGTAAAGTGCCCTCCGCCACACACCGTTGGGTGGCTTGCGGAGTATAAATGTAGATGTAGATGTAGAAACGCAACATATTTCCAGTCATTAACAGTCCAATGCCCAGGCACGGCCTAAAACTTGGTCTCGTGCAGTCATCAAGGGCTTCCGTTGAATCGTTCGCACACTGACACTTGTTGATGGCCCAGCAATGAAATCTGCAGCAATTTGCGGAAGTGTTCGCTTCTGCCACGTTAAATATTCTCTTCAGTCGTCGTCGTCCCGTTCTATCAGGATTCTTTCCGGGTGCACCGATGTCGGAGATTTGATGTTTTACCGGATTCCTGATATTCACGGTACACTCGTGAATTGGTCGTACGGGTAAATCCCCACTTCATCGCTACTTCGGAGATTCTGTGTCCCATCGTTTGTGCGCCGACTATAGCACCACGTCCAAACTCACTCACATCTTGACAACCCGCCATTTTAGCAGCAGTAACCGATCTAACAACTGTTTCAGACACTTGTTGCCGACCGTAGCACCGTATTCTGCCTGTTTACATATCTCTGTATTTGAACACGCATGCCAATGCCGGTTTCTTTGGCGCTTCAGTGTAAGATGGCTGCGTAGATTGCCTTGTAAACAGTTCATATAGCCTGCATTATAAACAGTAAAATCCCTTTAACACTTCCATGGGGAACGCCAGATATCCTTTTAGTTTTACTGGATGTGCTTACCTTAGTTACTACAAACTGTGACCTTTCTAACAGGAAACTACGAATCGAGTCCCAAAACTGAGACGTCTAGTAGGGTCATCCGAAGACCAGTATCAGTTGCAAAGCGATTTAGAAAAGATTGCTGTATGGTGTGTCAGGTGGCAGTTGACGCTAAATAACGAAAAGTGTGAGATGATCCACATGAGTTCCAAAAGAAATCCGTTGGAATTCGATTACTCGATAAATAGTACAATTCTCAAGGCTGTCAATTCAACTAAGTACCTGGGTGTTAAAATTACGAACAACTTCAGTTGGAAGGACCACATAGATAATATTGTCGGGAAGGCGAGCCAAAGGTTGCGTTTCATTGGCAGGACACTTAGAAGATGCAACAAGTCCACTAAAGAGACAGCTTACACTACACTCGTTCGTCCTCTGTTAGAATATTGCTGCGCGGTGTGGGATCCTTACCAGGTGGGATTGACGGAGGACATCGAAAGGGTGCAAAAAAGGGCAGCTCGTTTTGTATTATCACGTTATAAGAGAGAGTGTGGCAGATATGATACACGAGTGGGGATGGAAGTCATTACATCATAGACGTTTTTCGTCGCGGCGAGACCTTTTTACGAAATTTGTCACCAACTTTCTCTTCCGAATGCGAAAATATTTTGTTGAGCCCAACCTACATAGGTAGGAATGATCATCAAAATAAAATAAGAGAAATCAGAGCTCGAACAGAAAGGTTTAGGTGTTCGTTTTTCCCGCTCGCTGTTCGGGAGTGGAATAGTAGAGAGATAGTATGATTGTGGTTCGATGAACCCTCTGCCAAGCACTTAAATGTGAATTGCAGAGTAGTCATGTAGATGTAGATGTAGATATTGATGTTACACTAACAGCGATCATGAATACCTCGAGAAAATGAAGCAGCGTAACGATTTCAGTGGTGAGGACGGCCACAGGGCCCCGACATCCCAGTTGCCAGCGTCCAGAGAAGAGCGAGCCTCTAGTGATCACTTCCTACTGATGTCATCGGAATTTGCCAAGACAGTGTGTTCAGAGTGCACGGGTGGAAATGACGTCGTTTCCTCGTAACTACCAGCAGAATAACAATTCACCCACCAGCTTCTCGCCACTTTACAGTGGTCTATCAATTACCGGCAAGCCTTGCAGTCCAATTGTCCGTCCTGCATAACACTCTCTCTGTTGTACAGCGGACCAGTGGTTATTTTGCCCAATAAAAACTAATGAATTTAACGTCGGCAATACACTGAAACGCCAAAGAAACTAGTATAGGTATGAGTATTGAAATACAGAGACACACTCAGTCGCAAAAGTATTCGGACAGCACGTAACGGCGCATAATGTTGCAGTTTGCCGCATGAACAAATACAGAAATTGCACTTTGTTATGTATTTGGGACTCTGGGTAGGATGTCACAACGTCAAATACGAAGAGTTGTTGTTGGACATGTGTCTGTTACGTAATATTTCCTGAAAACCGCATGGGAAGGTGCAACAAAAGTATGCGGACAAAGGCTGACAACGTGAGAGAGTAGTTCATTCCGAGACGCACAGAGGGTGAAGCGACTGCAGTGCGTCCGACATTTCCGCGAGACGATAGCGATGATTAGTAAACACGTATCGCGAGCCTGTGCAGGTCAACGATGGGATGCAGAGGGCAGTGTTCTACGTTTGAGCAAAGGCAACTTGTCGTTTATCATCACGCGAAGGGGAAAACCTGCAGGGAAATTGCCGCAATAGTGAACATGAAGAAAAGTACAGTTCACCCGACATTATTAAACGGTTCGAGAAAGAAGACCGATTGGAATTCCGTTGCAGTACAGAACGGCCACGGACATTTTCACGGAGAGATGAACGGGTGATTGTGCGAAAGGTACAACAGAATCCGAAAATATCTGCCACACGAATTGCAAGTGAGGTGGAAGGGGACCTTGGTATAAAAGTTCATCCCGAAACCGTGCGGAGAGTACCACGACGATCGCAGTACCATGGTCGAGTGGCAAGGCAAAAGCCATTCATAAATGCAGTGAACCAGAAGAAACGTATGCAGTTTGCGAGGGAATACGCCGAATACGAACAGGCTTGGTGGAATCGGGTGATATTTTGCGACGAATGTAAATTTACATTATGGCAAAGCGGCGGAAAGGCAAACGTGTGGCGAAAGACCAATGAAGAGCTGAATCCCAGGAACCTCAAACCAACAGTAAAGTTTGGAGGTGGGAGCATCATGGTGTGGGGATGCGTGTACGATACGAGAACAAGGAAGCGTATTTGAATATACTGCGAGGACATTTGAAGCAGAGTGCATGACATCTAGGTATTGCGAGCAACTTTCATTTTTATCAGGATAATGATCCCAAGCATACCGCGCACATTGTACAAATGTGTTTGCTCTTCAGTTGCCCGAAAGTATTGCACCCCCCTCCCCAATCACCAGACCTTAACCCAATCGAATATTTGTGGGATAAATTGATACGGACCCTCCGCGCGGACAACATTTATACGAAGGAGACCTTGAAAGAGAAATTGCGCCAAGAATGGGCAAATATAGGCCCAGATTTCACGTAATAACTTGTGGAAAGTATGCCTAGTAGATTGGAGGAGGTATTGAAAATGAAAGGTGGATCCACAAGGTATTGACATTTTCGTCGTACAACTTATGAACATTTACTGGACAGTGTCTGAATACTTTTGTAACAGCAGGGTGAGCAGGATGTTTCAGTTTTGTTGTTAATTTTTCCGTTATTTATGTTTTGGAAAGAAATAATACAATAATCTTTTGTAAATAATGTTGTTACCCATATATATTGCTAATAAATATGTTTGGGTTTCATAGTCAATGTTTCTCGAGTACTCATTGTGAAACTTCCCACTGCCCGAATACTTTTGCGACTGAGTGTATGTAAACAGGCAGAATACGGCGCTGCGGTTGTCAACTCCTCTATAAGAGAAGTGTCTAGTGCAGTTGTTAAATCGACTACCACTGCTACAATGGCAGGTTATCAAGATTTAAGTGAGTTTGAACGTGGAGTTATAATTTGATATTATTTGTCTGTTGTCTGATATACTCAAATCAGACGGGAAAAGCCGATAAATCAAAGACTGTAGCAAAAAGTCGGTTATTTTAATATTTTAAGTATTTTGTATGATTACGTGGCAGCACAACCATAAGAGCTGTAATAACGAAGTTGGGACCGATGGCCGTAGCAGTCTGGTCCCTTTCATCCCACAAACCGACCAACCAATAACTAAGTTACCTGATGTCTTGGAGCAATTCAGTTGCAAAATTACGTATCATTACAGAATGCAATTTTGGTAAGCAATCTGACTGATTTTCACAACTGCTTGACAGAAAAATAACTCCAATGTGCGTCACGTCTAAATATGTTTGATATAAATATAACGTCCACACGTCTGGAGCACAAGGAACGTGGCCGCTGCTTTGAGTGATGGACAGAGACCGTTGACACACAGCATTAGCGCATCATCATCATCGAATCATCATCATCATCGTCTCTCGACTATTTCACGATAATACAAAACGAGCTGCCGATCTTTGAACTTTTGCGATGTCCTCCGCCATCCTCTCTGTTGCGGGTCACACACCGCACAAAAGTACTCCAGAAGATGGCGGGCTAGGGAAGTCTCTCTAGTAGACCTCTAGTAGACCATTTTCTAAATGTTCAGCCAAATAAATCGCATTCTTTGGTTTGCTTTCCTCATACTATTTTTTATGGGATCGTCCCAATTTAAGTTATTCGTAATGCCTAAGTATTTAACAGAATTTCCAGCCTTAAATTTGTGTGTTATATCCTGTAACTGAAATTTGGCCGATTCCTTTTAGTATTCATGTGGATGGCTTCACACTTGTCCTTATTTAGCCAAATGCCACTTTTCCCACCAAACAGGTATCTTTTCTAAATCGTTTCGCTATTTCTTTTAAATGTGATTTACAGTGTATTGATGTAGATGTAGATCCGTTCAACAGAATGGATTGTGCATAGAAACAAGGCTTCAAGATGTACAGTGCCAAATGTAATGTAGTTGTACCAAATCAGGCGATACTGATGGAATTCGATTAGGAAATAAGACGCTAAAAGTAGTTGATCAGTGCACCGAAATAACAGAAGATGGCTGGAGTAGAAACAATGTAAAATCCAGCAAAAAAATTATGTCTGAAAAATAGAAATTTGCTAACATACAATATCAGTTTATGAGTTCAGAAACCTGTTATGAAGGTTTGTGCCTGAAGCGTAGTTTTGTACAGAAGTGAAACGTGAACGATAAACAGTTCTGCCAAGAAGAGAAAAGTATTCAAAGGTTTTAAATAAAAAATTCGCAACAGCAAAAAATTATTTAGAGTAATGAAATTTCAGGAATACATTTGGCTAGGTAACATATTTAAGTGAACAACGTTGCAAGATCACACATTAAGCTATTATAAATTTGAAATGATGGTACGTTAATAATATGTGTAACCGCCAGAATGTTGAATGCAAGCACGCAAACGTACATGAATTGTGTTGTATGGTTACCGAAGCCAGTTTTTGGGCTGGAGTTCCATGCGTGTTGCACTTCGTCGGTCAATACAGAGATGGTTAATGCTGTTTGTGGACGACTATCGAGCTGTCATTCGATGATGTCCAATGTGATCGATTGGAGACTGAGTTGGTGATCGAGCAGGCCAAGGCAACATGTCGACACTCCGTTGAGCATGTCAGCTTACAACAGCGGTATGTGGGCGAACGTTATCGGGTTGGGAAACACCCCCTGGAATGTTATTCATGAATGGCAGCACATCAAGTCGGATCACCAGATTAACGTACTAACTTGCAGTCAGGGTGCGTGCGATAACCACAAGAGTGCTACGGCTGTCATAAATCGTAGCCCAGGCCATAACTCCAGGTGTAGATCTAGTTTGTCTAGAACGCAGACAGGTTGGTTTCAGACCCTCAACTGACCGACTTCAAACCAACATACGACCATCACTGGCACCAGGACAGAAGCACCTTTGGTGTCTGAAAACACAACAGAACTCCACCATGCGCTCCAATGAGCTCTCGCTTGACACCACTTAAATGGCAAATGGCTGTGGTTTGGGGTCAGCGGCACGCACGTTACAGGGTGTTCTCCGAGTAACCGGTTCGTAACAGTTCATTGTGTCACTATTTGTGCCATCTGCTGCTCAAATTGCTGCTGCAGATGCAGTACGATGGGCCAGATTCATACCCCAACCACAATGGTTCTCTCTCTCAGTAGTGCTACGTGGCCGTCTAGAACACTGTCTTCTTGCCACTGTACATTCCTCTGACCACCGCTGTCAGGAATCATCTACAGTGGCTATATTCCTGTCAAGTCTTTCAGCAATATCGCAGAAATAACACCCAGCTTCTCGTTTCTCAATTATACGACTTCACTCAACCTCAGTAAATTGCTGTCAGCGGTGGTCACATGAATATACGGTCGCAAGAAGACAGGGCCCCAAACGGCCACGTGGCACTATCGAGAGGAAAGACTATCGTTTTCGGCGTATGGCTGTGGCACCTCACACTGCATATGCAGCAGCAATTTGAGCAGCAGTAGGCACCATCAGTAACACAACGAACTGTTACAAATCGGTTACTTCCAGGATAGCTCCAAGTCAGATGCCGTATAGCGCGTATGCAACTGACACCAAACCACCATCAACTGCGACTTCAGTCTTGTCAAGCGACAACTGATTGCAGAGCACGCCTGGTGAAGGATACTTCTCCCTCGGTGCAAGTGATGACCGTGTGTTGGTTGGAAGCCAGTTGACGATGTGAAACCAAACTGGCCCCGTGCTAGACAAACTGAATCTACACCTTGGCTTATGTTCAGAGGTTCCATTTCGTATGACAGCAGGAAAACTCGCGTGGTTATCGCACGCACCCTCATTACAAATTTGTACGTCAATTTGGTGATTCGACTTTTTGAGCTGCATGCATGAACCGCATTCCAGGAAGTGTTTTCCAACAGCATAACGCAGCCCACATACCGCTGTTGTAACCCAACAGTATCTGTAATAATCGACATATCGCCTTGGCCCAGTCGATCATCAGATCTGCCTCCAATCAGTAACATATGGGATATCATCGGACGACAACTCCAGCGTCATTCACAAACAGCATTAACCGTTCCTGTATTGACCGACCAACTGTACAGCCATAGAACTCAAGCCTACAAACTGACATCCGGCACCTGTTCAACACGACGTACGTACATTTGTTTCCTTGCATTCAACATTTTGGTGGCTACACTTGTTATTAATGCATCATCATTTCACATTTGCAGAAGCTTATCTCGCCCTTGCATTAACCTGTGGTCTTGCAATGTTGATCACTTAAATATATTATTGAGAGAAATGTATTACCGAAATTTCGTTACTGTACCATAATTACCTTTTGATACTGCGATTTTTTTTCCATGTGGCGCTACACAAGGTCGCTAAAGACTAAGTGAGCATAATCATAGCGTGTACGCTTTCACGGCCGGCGTCTTCAGTAATTAAAACTTCCGGGCTAAGAGGCCATGGTCCAATAGTAGAAATACTTCTCCCTGACGTTTCGTTGCCAGCTGCGGGCAACATCATCTGAGGTGAGTCTACGACTGGCTGCTAGGCCGTGGAGGTCCTGTTTATATAGAGTGCGTAGAGGGCGCCACCACTCGTCACGTGCTGTCAACAGTAAAACTATCTCTGACTGGCGTCATTACTCTAGATCGAAGGTAATCGATTGTCACATCTTTGGTACAAAGTCGATCGCCATATCTCATCTAATTTCAAGCCTTCTTCTTTCCTGTTAAAATTATTGTGGTGTTTAAAAATCTCTACAGCCTCTCTATACATACGTGCATAATAATGCGATGTCTTAGCTAGCACGCTCGTCTCACTAAATTTTATTTCAAGGTCACCCGTTTCAAAAACATGTTCTGCTACAGCTGATTTGTCCGTGTGTCCCAGTCGACAGTTCCTTTTATGTTCAGTTAGGTGAGTATAGATACTTCTTTTTGTGGTTCCAATCGATTACCTTCGATCGAATGACGCCAGCCAGAGATAGTTTTACTGTTGATAGCACGTGACGAGTTGTGGCGCCCTCTACGCGCTCTATATAAACAGGACCTCCACGGCCTAGCAGCCAGTCGTAGACTCACCTCAGATGATGTAGCCCGCAGCTGGCAACGAAACGTCAAGGAGAAGTATTTCTACTATTGGACCACGGCCTCTTAGCCCGGAAGTTTTAATTACTGACTAGGTGAGCAGTTCTGGTAACTAATGAAGAGCAACTGAACTGTGTAGGGCAGAAAAGAAGTTTATGGCGCAACACGACTAAAAGAATGGGATCTTGGTAAGACACGTCCTGCGGGATCAAGGGATCGACGGTTTGTTAATGAACTAAAGAATTTGCTGTAAACATTGTCGAGTGAGACCAAGGCTTGAACACAGGTAGTAGATGCAAATAGACGTAGAGTGCAACAGTTATGTAGAAACGAAGAGGTTTGCATGGGATAGTTTCGCACAGAGAAGTGCATCGAACCAGTCTTCTGTCCGATAACTACAACATCAATAAAACATGGCTGACGATGCGTTTATATATTGCAGAGTTATATGCGCAGTTGCTGTAATCAAACTCTCAGTTAGCATTTTCACTCGATATTCGAGAAATAAATTCTAACAAGTGCCACTTGTTTTTCATTTCTCTCCAGACAACGATCACAATACAGCAAGCTAAGCATGAGCTGTTAAGTTTGGTTTACTTGCGTCACTGCCTCAACATTTTATCAGAAATTGTTGAGAGGATTCGCAGTCAGTGAGTCACATCAGATCAGATTACAGATAGCAGGTGGATAATAACACGTCAGTGACGATGTTAGGGAAAAGCACAGAATGCGTCGACTCATATCCGGGTTAAATGAATTTGGACTAAACATTTAGATTATTAGCACCCAGTTACAGCTTATCGCAATGTTCCATCTTTCTCCCATTACTAATCAAAACGTAGAATTATTTTCAGTTGTAACTTTACCAGTTTCCAATCTAGACTGGTAGTTGTCAAGCAACTTGTCAATTTTTCGTTCCATTCTACTGTGTATTGCTACTCTCGACTGTACAAATCACGCGAAGTCAAACTCGTTGTATGACAAGTTCCATTAATTTTTTTTCCTCAAGAGAATCAGAATACTGTTTTTTTCTGGAAACGCGGCAATGCATCTCACAGACCCCTATGTTTTGTACTGTTGACCCCTACTGTTAGTCTTCAATAATTCATTCAGTGATAAAACGTATTGTTATCAGTCTGGCAAAACTCCGAAACGAATATATTACTTAGGAACTTCATATTTCTTATTAGTCAAAGTTTCACATAGTTTTATACAGTCGAACAAAATATTCAACCTGAAAAGTAATTGATCAAGGAAAAATGTAGTACCTTTCTGAATGAAGGAAAAAATTTAAGTAGTGTGCTCCATATTTTCTCTATTGCTTAAAAGCTTCAAAAAATTATTTTGTAACAACAGTAACCATTCATGAAGATGTTACTTTGGTTATTGTATAGGAGCATGCTCATTAATACTTAAATAAACAGACATTTTAGTTATTAAATGTTTATAATGTACTAATCTGCTCTTGTGATTATTATTAGTTACCGTGAATAACTCTTTTATTTGTCAAATTTTCATTTGTAACTATGTTTAATTTTTTGTTGTTTCTTAAAGTATTTCAACCTGCTTTATTTATAATTATCAAGCCACGCTCCTTAAGGTTATATTATAAAATATACAAACAGATTTACTAACTTGAGCACAATCACCATTGTGTTCTGGATGGCTATCCAAATATTCAGCTTCGAAATTTAGTTATTTTTTTTAAAAAAACAAATGTCTTCTTCAAATAATATCTGTTACAAAAAGAAGACTTATGCTAGACTCATTACAAATAGGTTTCATTGTCCTAAACTTTTACCAAATTTTTCAATACTATTTTTTTCTTCATATTTAGTGTGTGAATTAGTAGCAAACATTATTTAATCTTTAAAGTTTATGGTATTGTTTAACTCTTTCATTATTATACTTCTTGCCATAAGTCTTTATTTTCCCCAAATTTTACTACAGTGCTCTCCGTTCAGGTACCTACATAAACTGCAATTTTTGATCGTCCATACAGGAAAAAATTTTTAATTCATAAAACTCAACATTGTTTGACATTATATATGGGAAAATGAAAGTATCGTACGCACTAGGCATAATACTTAAAGGAAACACAGTGACAATCTCGTAAGTAACATTCTTTTATTGCGATTTTTCCAGCCTCAGGCCACATAAACAACAGCAGAGTCGGTTTTAACACCTTGAGAATTGGTCATCAGAGCAATTGTTTAAAAAGGAAGTGTTGCGCGACTGCCTTTCCAGTTGGAATCTGTAACCTGCGGGCAAGTGAGTAGGAAGGTGTCACTGCATTTCTCGACCAGAAGCTGAAAGGCTTCGAGGTGAGATGACTGAAGGATCCGGCCTGCAGTAAGGCGAGTCTGGTTGCCACATGACTAGACTCACTGCCTACTACCGAGGTGGACAAGGTGACAATAGTGGTGGGATGTCTCCTAATACCGTGTCTGGCCTCCTTTTTCCCGGTGTAGTGCAGCAACTGGACGTGACATGGACTCAACAAGTTGGATGATTTCTACTGAAATATTGAGCCATGCTGTCTCTATAGCGGTCCATAATTGCGAAAATGTTGCCGGTGTCGGATTTTGTGTACGAACTGGCCTCTGGATTATGTACCGTAAACGTTCAATGAGGTTCATGTCGGGCGAACTGGTTGCCCGAATCATTCGTTCGAATTGCCCAGAACGTTCTTCGAACCAATGGCAAAAATTTGTGGCCTGGTGAGATGGCGCATTGTCATCCATAAAAGTTGCATCGTTGTCTAGGAATCGTTGTTTGAGAACATAAAGGCCATGAACAGCAGAAATGGTGTCGATTGGTACAGCTCGACCAGAAGACCGAGCCGAGCCGAGACTTTGCCAACAGCACTTTGGAGCCACCACCAAATTGCTCTGTACCTTGTTGGCAACTTAAGTCCGTGGCTTGGTTGGGTTGCGCCATTAGCTCTTACTACCTGAAATCAGGACACATCTAACCTTGGATGGCTTTTCGGTCGTCTAGGGTCAAACCGACATGGTCACAAGCCGAGGAGAGGCGCTGCGGGCGATGTCGTGCTGTTAACAAAGGCACTCTGCTCACATAGCCCATTAACAAGTAGTTCAATTGGCTCTGATCTCTATTGGACTTAACATCTGAGGTCGTCAGTCCCCTAGAACTTAGAACTACTTAAACCTAACTAAGGACATCACACACAACCATGCCCGCGACAAGATTCGAACCTGCGACCATAGAGGCAGCGCTGTTCCAGACTGAAGCACCTAGAATCGCTCCGCCACACCGGCCGACAGCCCATCAACACCATATTTCGCCACACTGTCCTAAAGGATACCCTATTCGTACGTTCCACATATCTGCAGTTATTTCATGCAGTGTTGCCTGTCTGTTAGCACTGACAACTCTATGTAAACGCCGCTACTTTCCGTCATTAAGTGAAGGCCATTAGCCACTGCGTTTTCCGTGGTGAGAGGCAACATCTGAAATTTGGTACTTTAGGCTTCCTCTTGACACTGTCGATCTCGGAATATTGAATTCCCTAACGAGTTTCCAAATGGAATGGTCCGTGCATCTAGCTCCAATTACCATTTACGCGTTCAAAGTCTGTTACTTCCTGTCGTAAGGCCACAGTCACGACGGTAGCCTGCCATTGTATACCTGCGAAGCGGTACTATCGCTATGTGTATAAGTGCACATCGTTATCCCATTACTTAAGATACCCCACTGTAATCGAGACGTCATAGTAGGAGGACGAAATGGTGACCTAGATTACATAATGTCCGAGCCTAGCACTCTGCTGCTTCGGTGGTCTACACGATAGCACATGATGTCCTGTCGAAAAACGTTATGTCAAGCGATCACAAATACTGTCCGCTCTAGTAATGCAGTTTGTGTTATTGTCCGCAGCGAGCTCCGAGAAGCGCTCCACGGCAGTCGTCTACGTGGCGTGGGTCATCCTGCCCGACTACTGCAGGACGCTGCATCCGCCATCGGCATATATACGGGTTGTGCCTAATCCTAATGCTTGTGGGAGCTGAACACATGCATTCGAGGTGGGGACCGAATGCTGGCTGACTTCAGGCCACCTACCTGGGGGAACTCAGTTCAAAGCCATGCCCAGATGCCACCCACAGTCTTTGGGTCCTTCCTACACTGGCCACACCCCAAGTACACTCATGCTCATAAATTAAGGTCAATTGCAGAATGTGGTGGTCACAGTGTGACACTACATAAAACTAGCGTTGATAGCATAGGCACATAGGGAACCCACACGACACTGACCTGTAAGTTCACAGTATTGGTGATAAGTTGAGAAAACCGTCCCGAAACACATGTGCTACAAAACGCCACTGTTTCCTGTGCATGTACCCTGACATCAGTATGGGATATGGTCACCATGCACATGTCACAGGCCGCTCAACGGGTTGGCATACTCTGGATCAGGTGGTCGACCAGCTGCTGGGGTATAGCCTCCCATTCTTGCACCAGTGCATATCGGAGCTCCTGAAGTGTCGTAGGGGTTTGAAGACGTGCAGCGATACGTCGACTGAGAGCATCCCAGACGTGCTCGATGGGGTTTAGGTCCGGAGGACAGGCAGGCCACTCCATTCGCCTGATATCTTCTGTTTCAAGCTACTCCTCCACGATAGCAATTCGGTGGGGCCGTGCGTTATCATCCATCAGGAGGAAGGTGGGACCCACTGCACCCCTGAAAAGGTGGACGTACTGGTGCAAAATGACGTCCCCATACACCTGACCTGTTACAGTTCCTCAATCAAACACATGCAGGGCTGTACGTGGACCAATCAAAATCGCACTCCACACCATCAAACCACGACCTCCATACAGGTCCCTTTCAAGGACATTAAGGGGTTGTTATCTGGCTCCTGGTTCACGCCAGATGAAAGCCAGGCAAGATCACTGTTCAGACAATACCTGGACTCGTCCGGGAACATAACCTGGGACCACAGTTCCAATGACCATGTCTGTTCAGTCGTCTGTAGACTGTGTGTCTGGAGACAACTGTTCCAGTGGCTGTGGTAAGGTCCCGAGCAAGGCTACCTGCAGTATTCCGTGGCCAAGTGCGGGCACTGATGGTGAGATATCGGTCTTCTTGTGCTGTTGTACACTGTGGACGTCCCGTACTGTAGCGCCTGGACACGTTTCCTGTCTGCTGGACTCATTGCCATAATCTTGAGGTCACACTTTGTGGCACACGGTGGGCCCTTGCTACGACCTGCTGTGTTTGACCAGCTTCCAGTCACTCTAGAATTCTATCCTTCATAACGTCATCAATACGTGTTCTTTGAGCCATTTTCAACACACAGTCACCATTAGCACCTCTGAAAACGTCTGCACACTTACCCGCTGCACCGAAGACTGACATGCACGAACGCACCTCTGCGTACGTGGACTGCTGCCAATATGCCACCGTGCGACGACCCGCAAACCGCCAACGAGAGCGTTGTTTCACCGTGTGTCAGCATTATCCTTAATTTATGAGAATGAGTGTAGATAGCTGCTCACGCATTTGCTTTAAACGGTGCGACCTGCTTACCTCGGAGTTTGCTGCCAAGCCGTGCCGGCCGGCACGCAGGACTGACGCCAACCCTCGCCGAGGTGGTGACGTCTTTTCTTTACAGCAATACTGCTGCCCGAGGCAAATCCTCACACGCTGAGCACAAACCGCAAAAGACAACGCTTTTGTTTGCTGTATTTATTGTGACAAAATTTATCTGATACTCCTCTCGCACAGCTTCTATGAATGTGTGATGGGCGACAACCTGGTGCTACATGCGTGCTGCACTGTCAGTCATCCTGTTACTTCAAAGCAACCTTCTGCGGGGTCAATAACCATATGAGCGGACTTGACCACACAACCGGAGAAAAAAAGGGTAGTAAAATGTTAAGAAACTAATTTACGTACTCGAGCTTTTCTGGACACACCAAAAAATAATCAGTGTAGAGTATTGAAATTTCGAGAATACATTTGCCTAGTTAACATAAATAAGTGATTAACATCACAGGTTAATGCAAATTCGAGATAAGCTATTTGCAAATGTGAAATGCTGGGATATTAATAAGTGGTGTTACCGCCAGAGTGTTGTATGTAAGCATCAAAATGTGCATGCATTGTGTAGTACAGGTGCCAGAAGCCTGTTTGTGGGATACCTGTTGCACTTACTCGGTGAATAGAGGAACGAATGATGACTAACTGAAACCCTCAGCTCCCGACAGGTGTTGTTGATATACCTCGATGTGGACAGCTGAAAATGTGTGCCCCGACCGGGACCCGAACCCAGGACCTACTGCTTACATGGCAGACGCTCTATCCATCTGAGCCACCGAGGACACAGATGAATAGCGCGATTGCAGGGACTTAACCCTTGCACGCTTCCTGTGAGACTCACATTCTCAACTGTCCACAATTCTACTGAATGTACCTTATAGACATTTTGCTCATTCACTCATTGCTCGCGCACGCTTTGGAGATTCCCGTAAGAGTTTTGGGCAACCTGTGCGCATTCGCGCAGACGAAGGTCAATGGCTGGGTAGCCTTTAACTATATACAAGGTGAGTCACCTAACATTACCGCTGGATATATTTCGTAAACCACATCAAATACTGACTAACCGATTCCACACACCGAACGTGAGGAGAGGGGCTAGTGTAATTGGTTAATAGAAACCATAAAAAAATGCACGGAAATATGTTTTTTAACACAAACCTACGTTTTTTTAAATGGAACTCCATTTGTTTTGTTAGCCCATCTGAACATATAAACAAATACGTAATCAGTGCCGTTTGTCGCATTGTAAAATGTTAATTACATCCGGAGATATTGTAACCTAAAGTTGACGCTTGAGTACCACTCCTCCGCTGTTCGATCGTGTGTATCGGAGAGCACCGAATTACGTAGGGATCCAAAGGGAGCGGTGATGGACCTTAGGTACAGAAGAGACTGGAACAGCACATTACTTCCACATGCTAACACCTTTTTAGTGATCTTTTTCACTGACGCACATGTACATGGGTGTATCACAACAGTATCATTGTGCGTTTATTGTTTCGGTGACAAATATTGCCCCCACAAACCGACCACTAGAAATTGCAGTCCAATTTTCACAGAATGAAGTGGTTCCTCATGAATACACAATGGATTTGCAGTACTCCACGTACGAGAATCTTGCGAGTTCGTGTACTCGGACACATGAAACCATGCCTCACCGGTGAAAAACGTTTCATTAAGAATATCCCTTCCATTTTGTTGAAAGAAAATTTTGAACCATTGACAATAATGCAGTCTCTTGCCGTGATCAATATTTTTCAGTTTTTGCAACACTGTCAGTTTGTATGGGAAAAGTTCAAATTTTTTCCTTACAGCTGTATGGGCCGTTCCGTCACTAACATCGACTTCCCGGGCGAGTGTTGTTACTGACTTGTTCGGGCTCATGGATATTTCATCGGAAATATCGAGTAGTTTATCATCAGACAAAATGCTACGACGACCAGTTCTCGGTGCATTTGTCGCTGAATCTGTACTTCGGAATATGTTAATCAGATCTCGCACAGTATCGCGATGTGCGAGTGTTGTCTCCGGGATAACTGAATTAAATATTTGACGAACTGAAACTGTATTTACCGCGGGCTTTGAACACTTGTTCGACTTAAAACACACGTTCTTCAATGGTTAGCATTTTAACAGTGATAAAAACGAAACAAAGGAACTAAACTTAAACATTCACGTCAACACGTATCGACACACACCGGCGATACTACTGCCTCTGGCTGAGATAAACGAAACAGCGGAATGTTTGGAGAGTCCACTTGAAGGGACGTAAACCAGGTAGGCGAACAATCACACGGCACACGGCTCCTTCTTTGTCTTGCCATATTTTTCCGCAAGTCTAATAACAATGCAAGTGAACAGACTAGAATGGACAAATTCACAACGTAAACGCATTTGCACACTGACTGGCGAAACTGACAGCCATAGCTACAGTTAACTGCAAACAGTATAAAGCTAGTAACTCTTGAATAAAAATAATGGAATTAAAAATATTTACAGTAAAATATTTATTGTAAGAGTATTCCGAGAAAATATGACAGGATATCAGCCACCAAGCTTATGCTTCAAAAGACAAGATGGAACACTGGAGACAAATCCGAAGAAAAACTGTGAAATATTAGCCAGATACTTTGGAATGTTACTTAACTGTGATAAACCAAAACAGAGATTACAGTTTACAAAACCAGAACCGAAAAGGGACTCCGAACCCCCAACATGTGAAGAAATCGTGAAAATAATAAAATCATTGAAAAATAACAGAGCACCAGGTGAAGATGGACTGATTGCAGAAATCTGGAAATTAGACCATGAAAACATTACACCCAAAATTCAAAGTGTAATCAAAAACATCTGGGAAACAGAAAAGATACCAGAACAATGGAAGTCAGCCCTAATACACCCCCCCCCCCCCCCCCCCCACACACACACACACGCAAGAAAGGAAACAAAACAGACCCTAATAACTACAGAGGAATTTCGTTACTGCCGGTGGCATACAAAATTCTATCAAAAGTTCTGTTAAATCGCCTAGAACCTCAGATAGATCCACAGATCGGAGAATACCAAGGAGGGTTGAGGAAGGGAAGATCATGCAGTAAGCAGATCTGGTGCCTGAGAACATTATTAACAACGAGAAAGTCCAGAAACACCACAGTAACATTTGTTGATTTCAAGAAGGCTTGCGATTCCATAGACAGAGAAACACTTTTTAATACACTAGAAGAAATGGATGTAGACAATAAGACCAGAAAACAAATTCAGGAAACATTAACAAATACAAAGCCAAAAGTGAAGTTCATGGGCGAGATCTCAGAATCTTTCGAAATCAAGACAGGAGTGAGACAGGGGATGGCCTGTCACCCATTTTATTTTACGCTGTTTTAGAGAAAATAATCAGGACGTGGGACAAAGGAGTCAATGGGGTAAAGATGGGGAGAGAGAAAAATAGAACCGTCAACATAAAATGTCTGGCCTTTGCCGACGATATAGCCATCATTACAAATGACAGAAAAGAAGCCAGAGAAGCCCTAGAGATATTGCATGAAATCGCAGCCAGAACAGGACTACAAATATCATATGAAAAAACACAGTACGTGGACACAAAATCTGCAGACAGAAGCCCATTGATAACAAAGTACGAAAAAATAACACTAGTAGAAAGTTTCAAATACCTGGGAGAGATTATACAGAAAACAGGACTGAATTCAACAGCCAATGAAGAAAGGGCTACAAAACTACAAAAAGCATACAGACTTACATGGAACCGTTACAATAAAAGAAATACTTCCATCAATGCCAAATTAAGACTCTACAAAACAGTAGTCTTACCTGAGGCCTTGTACGCCTCAGAAACAACAGTAATCAGAGGAAGAACTAAAATCAAGGAAATGGAAAAGCAAGAGAGGAAAATTCTGAGAAAGATCTATGGGCCAGTTCAGAGACAGGGGATCTGAATAAAGAGACCAACAAAGGAATTGTACAAACAGGCAGAGACAATTACAGACAATATCAGAAAAAGAAGGGCAAAATTCTATGGACACATTCGTAGGATGAATGAAAATAGGCTGACCAAGAAGATTTTTAATATAGTGGTGACGAATAAGGTGAAAACTAACTGGGTAAAGGAAACCATGGAAGACCTTAAAAATCTAAACATCTCCACAGAAGAAATATCAAACAGAGGAAAATACAGAGAAAAAATCAACAAACAGAAATTCGAAGAAACACCAAAAGAGAAGAAAGCAGGAAAGAAGTGGACAGAAGAGAGGAAGAAGAAGCACAGTGAATTTATGAGTGGTTTTTGGGAAGAGAAAAGAAAGAGACAGAAAAAAGTGCCATGAATTTGAAATGTTCCAATTTATGTAGCATATTGTCATTGTGAATATTGATTGTGTTTTAACGCTCTCCTCAATGGGGAATTAACGATAATAATAATAATTTATTGTAAGCTGTACCTTTCTCAATGTAGACACTAGAAAAAAATTGTGTGATTACAGGTGAAGGTAAGCTATCCGTTCACTAGAGCTGGATTCAGGAACGTTGATGGTCGTGTTTAGGCTCAGTTTGCTCACCTGGCGTCACGCATTCAGCAACGTTCTCAGCGCTCCGATCTGAACGCCGTAGCCAGTGTGAGAATTAAACGTGATCCTAGCGGGAATTTGTATTCCCTTTGTTGCAAGATGTAATGGCTGATGACGGTGGTAAGAGCAATGCCACATAAACGAGCGAGAGACAGCATTTGCAGGAAACATGCTATGTCTGTAAGCGTATATCGCAACTGTAATTAGAACCAGCAACGCTGCACTCCGCGTCTGTGTCTCAACCTACACGTGAATCGGACTATAGAAGCAGGTTAAGTGGTGCTGTCTATAGACAAGATCCCTTAGTGGCAGACTGGTGCTAAGTTGTCACACGAACACCCTGAACAGCGAGTACGAGAGACCTGTTTCGTCAAGTTACCACCAACAGTTGAAAACTGGCAGAAAAAGGAACCCTAACAAAAGAAAAAAGTAAATAACGAGAATGACAAACAGGTAAGATAATACTTGGGAAAAGGTTTTGTTACGCAAACAATTCGTTCATTTAACAAGTCAGGGGAAAGACATTTTTTTCACTAGTAACAGCTTCAAGCTATTCAAGTGTATTCAGATGGTATCCTTCAGAAGATATCAAGACGTTGTTCTATGCGAACTACTATATGTCTGGAGTTTTTCGAACGTTACCTAAAAGTATTCTATAACTACCTACGTCACAATGTCTCTAAGTGGATATCAAAATATCTACCGGTTCGTCCGGCGCAAAATTTCAGAAAGGTGGCGCATTTCATCTTGTTCACCCTACACTGAATATTTATTACAAACAAGTATTTCCTGATGCCATATTTTATTTCGAAGTTGGCTGTCAGTAGGGAAGACCACCCACGCTTTATATGAATTTTTTTTATTTTTTATTTTTTTATTTCAGCTTTTATCATCTGAACTGCTGGTCCACTTCTTAATGCACTATTTGTTCAAGTTGATTACGCCCTTTCCTTTGTAAGGGTTAGTAGCAGCTAATTTTCTTAGTACTCCAAGTTCATAATTATACTCAGTTTGATCTAGAGTAGACTGAATAATCTGCCTACCGGAAACCGGAAATAAACTTATCTATCATGCAGGATGCGTAGATTTCTGATAGCATCTAACAATCGCCTAAGGAGGCTCGATCTAGATATCGTGGGAATCCGTGAAGTGAAATAGAAGGAAGACAAGAATTTCTGGTCAAAGGTGTATAGGGTAATAACAACAGCACCAGAAAATGCAACAGCCCGAGTACGACTCGTTATGAATTGGAAGGTAAGGTATAGAGTAAGTTGCCGTGAAAAGTTTAGTGACAGAGTTGTCCTAATCAGAATCGATAACAAACCAACATCGACAACAATACTTCGGGTGTACATGCCAAAGTCGCTATCAGAAACGTTAGCATCACTTTTTATTTTGCTTAAAAAAAAGGCACGGAAGTCATCTATTTTACATGCGTTCAAAGAGAACTACCACGTTCCGGCAGACGACAAAACTATGTTTATCATTATGTTTCAGTATACTAAGATCTAAGAAATTTATGACAGTATTTGCCTTTATATCAGAATTTAATTGTAGTGTTAAATGCATTTAAGTTCTCAGCACCTTTCGTTAATTCGTGTGATGTACTGTTTAATTTCTGCTGATGAAATGTGATGGACTGTTTAAATTCTGCTGATGAAATGTGATGGACTGTTTAATTTCTGCTGATGAAGTGTGACGGACTGTTTAATTTCTGCTGATGAAATGTGATGGAATGTTTAATTTCTGCTGATGAAATGTGATGGACTGTTTAATTTCTGCTGATGAAATGTGACGGACTGTTTAATTTCTGCTGATAAAATCTGACGGACTGTTTAATTTCTGCTGATGAAATGTGATGGACTGTTTAATTTCTGCTGATGAAATGTGATGGACTGTTTAATTTCTGCTGATGAAATGTGATGAACTGTTTAATTTCTGCTGATGAAATGTGATAGACTGTTTAATTTCTGTTTATGAAATGTGACAGATAGTTTAATTTCTTCTGATGAATTGTGATGAACTGGTTATTTTCTTCTGATGAAACGTGATGGACTGGTTAATTTCTGCTGATGAAATGTGATGGACTGTTTAATTTCTGCTGATGAAATGTGATGGACTGTTTAATTTCTGCTGATGAAATGTGATGGACTGTTTAATTTCTGATGATGAAATGTGACGGACTGTTTAATTTCTGCTGATGAAATGTGATGGACTGTTTAATTTCTGCTGATGAAATGTGACGGACTGTATAATTTCTTCTGACGAAATGTGATGGACTGTTTAATTTCTGCTGATGAAATGTGATGGACTGTTTAATTTCTGCTGATGAAATTTGACGAACTGTTTAACTTCTGCTGATGAAGTGTGATGGACTGTTTAATTTCTGCTGATGAAATGTGACAGACTGTTTAATTTCTGTTGATAAAATGTGACGGACTGTTTAATTTCTGTTGATAAAATGTGACGGACTGTTAAATTTCTGCTGATGAAATGTGATGGACTGTTTAATTTCTGCTGATGAAATGTGATGGACTGTTTAATTTCTGCTGATGAAATGTGACGGACTGTTTAATTTCTGCTGATGAAATGTGACGGACTGTTTAATTTCTGCTGATGAAATGTGATGGACTGTTTAATTTCTGCTGAAGAAGTGTGATGAACTGTTTAATTTCTTCTGATGAAATGTGATGGACTGTTAAAATTTCTGCTGATGAAATGTGATGGACTGTTTAATTTCTGCTGATGAAATTTGACGAACTGTTTAACTTCTGCTGATGAAGTGAGATGGACTGTTTAATTTCTGCTGATGAAATGTGACGGACTGTTTAATTTCTGTTGATAAAATGTGATGGACTGTTTAATTTCTGCTGATGAAATGTGATGGACTGTTTAATTTCTGCTGATGAAATGTGATGGACTGTTTAATTTCTGCTGATGAAATGTGACAGACTGTTTAATTTCTGTTGATAAAATGTGACGGACTGTTTAATTTCTGCTGATGAAGTGTGATGGACTGTTTAATTTCTGCTGATGAAATGTGATGGACTGTTTAATTTCTGCTGATGAAATGTGACGGACTGTTTAATTTCTGTTGATAAAATGTGACAGACTGTTTAATTTCTGCTGATGAAATGTGATGGACTGTTTAATTTCTGCTGATGAAATGTGATGGACTGTTTAATTTCTGCTGATGAAATATGACGGACTGTTTAATTTCTGCTGATGAAATGTGATGGACTGTTTAATTTCTGCTGATGAAGTGTGATGAACTGCTTAATTTCTTCTGACGAAATGTGATGGACTGTTTAATTTCTGCTGATGAAATGTGATTGACTGTTTAATTTCTGCTGATGAAATTTGACGAACTGTTTAACTTCTGCTGATGAAGTGTGATGGACTGTTTAATTTCTGCTGATGAAATGTGATGGACTGTTTAATTTCTGCTGATGAAGTGTGATGAACTGCTTAATTTCTTCTGATGAAATGTGATGGACTGTTTAATTTCTGCTGATGAAATGTGATGGACTGTTTAATTTCTGCTGATGAAATGTGACAGACTGTTTAATTTCTGTTGGTAAAATGTGACGGACTGTTTAATTTCTGCTGATGAAGTGTGATGGACTGTTTAATTTCTGCTGATGAAATGTGATGGACTGTTTAATTTCTGCTGATGAAATGTGACGGACTGTTTAATTTCTGTTGATAAAATGTGACGGACTGTTTAATTTCTGCTGATGAAATGTGATGGACTGTTTAATTTCTGCTGATGAAATGTGATGGACTGTTTAATTTCTGCTGATGAAATGTGACGGACTGTTTAATTTCTGCTGATGAAATGTGATGGACTGTTTAATTTCTGCTGATGAAGTGTGATGAACTACTTAATTTCTTCTGACGAAATGTGATGGACTGTTTAATTTCTGCTGATGAAATGTGATTGACTGTTTAATTTCTGCTGATGAAATTTGACGAACTGTTTAACTTCTGCTGATGAAGTGTGATGGACTGTTTAATTTCTGCTGATGAAATGTGATGGACTGTTTAATTTCTGCTGATGAAATGTGACGGACTGTTTAATTTCTGTTGATAGAATGTGACGGACTGTTTAATTTCTGCTGATGAAATGTGATGGACTGTTTAATTTCTGCTGATGAAATGTGACAGACTGTTTAATTTCTGTTGATAAAATGTGACGGACTGTTTAATTTCTGCTGATGAAGTGCGATGGACTGTTTAATTTCTGCTGATGAAATGTGATGGACTGTTTAATTTCTGCTGATGAAATGTGACGGACTGTTTAATTTCTGTTGATAAAATGTGACGGACTGTTTAATTTCTGCTGATGAAATGTGATGGACTGTTTCATTTCTTCTGATGAAATGTGATGGACTGTTTAATTTCTGCAGATGAAATGTGACGGACTGTTTAATTTCTGCTGATGAAATGTGACGGACTGTTTAATTTCTGCTGATGAAATGTGATGGACTGTTTAATTTCTGCTGATGAAGTGTGATGAACTGCTTAATTTCTTCTGATGAAATGTGATGGACTGTTTAACTTCTGCTGATGAAATGTGATGGACTGTTTAATTTCTGTTGATGAAATGTGACGAACTGGTTAATTTCTGCTGATGAAATGTGATGGACTGTTTAATTTCTGCTGATGAAATGTGATGGACTGTTTAATTTCTGCTGATGAAATGTGACAGACTGTTTAATTTCTGCTGATGAAATGTGACGGACTGTTTAATTTCTGCTTATGAAATGTGATGGACTGTTTAATTTCTGCTTATGAAGTGTGATGAACTGTTTAATTTCTTCTGGTGAAATGTGATGGACTGTTTAATTTCTGCTGATGAAATGTGATGGACTGTTTAATTTCTGCTGATGAAATGTGACAAACTGTTTAATTTCTGCTGATGAAGTGTGACGGACTGTTTAATTTCTGCTGATGAAATGTGATGGACTGTTTAATTTCTGCTGATGAAATGTGACGGACTGTTTAATTTCTGTTGATAAAATGTGACGGACTGTTTAATTTCTGCTGATGAAATGTGACGGACTGTCTAATTTCTGCTGTTGAAATGTGATGGACTGTTTAATTTCTGCTGATGAAACGTGATGGACTGTTTAATTTCTGCTGATGAAATGTGATGGACTGTTTAGATTCTGCTGATGAAATGTGACGAACTGTTTAATTTCTGCTGATGAAATGTGATGGACTGTGTAATTTCTGCTGATGAAACGTGACAGACTGTTTAATTTCTGTTGATAAAATGTGACGGACTGTTTAGTTTCTGCTGATGAAATGTGATGGACTGTTTAATTTCTGCTGATTAAATGTGATGAACTGTTTAATTTCTGCTGATGAAGTGTGATGGACTGTTTAATTTCTGCTGATGAAATGTGATGGACTGTTTAATTTCTGCTGATGAAATGTGAGGGACTGTTTAATTTCTGTTGATAAAATGTGACGGACTGTTTAATTTCTGCTGATGAAATGTTATGGACTGTTTAATTTCTGCTGATGAAATGTGATGGACTGTTTAATTTCTGCTGATGAAATGTGATGGACTATTTAATTTCTGTTGATGAAATATGACGCACTGTTTAATTTCTGTTGATAAAATGTGACGGACTGTTCAATTTCTGCTGATGAAATGTGATGGACTGTTTAATTTCTTCTGATGAAATGTGATGGACTGTTTATTTATTGCTGGTGAATATTATGGACTCTTACTGGCACTTGTTCAACATTGCTGCGTGCCACTGTTGGAACTGCAACCATTGATGTGATGTAACTGCCTGCACCTGCTCTCCATTGCTGGGTGCCACTATTGGAACTGGTACTACTGAGATGATGTAACTTGTTGCTGTCTTCACCTGTTCAACATTGCTGGATGCCACTGTTGCAACTGGTCAACCGTAGATGAGATGTCACTTGTTGCTGCCTGCACCTGCTCGCCATTGCTGGGTGCCACTGTTGGAGCTGTTCAAATACTGAAATATTATGCGACTGCTATTTGCACCTGTTGACCATTGCTGGGTGCTACTGTTTGAACTGTCAACTACTCTGAGGAGTGCTACTTGTTTATTGAACTATAGAAAAGATTTTATGTGAATATTTGTGTAAACTGATTTATTGTGTATTTACTGTTTATGAAATGTTATGAGACTCTTATCTGCACCTATTCGTCATTGCTGGTGCCATTGATTGAACTGTTTAACTACTCTGAGAAGTGATGCTTGCGTATACTATTAATATAAAATCATATGTATGTAAGCATTTGTATTCCTTACTGTATTTTTATATATTAGGTTATTGAAGAGCCAGTGCAAAGCCAAAATTTATTTAGTTATGTGATAATTACTCATTAATATAATCTTTTATCTAAGTAAGTACACCCTTGCAGAGGTTTCCAGTTCATTGAAGATTTATTGTTGTGGCAGTGCATACGATACATGAAATGATTACATTTCCAGATCAGTAGCACAAGCCATTAAGGAGTACTTGTGCGCATATAATTTCTCCTCCTGTCCAGCTTTCCTACGACAACAGTTGCAGCACCTCTCTGTACCTCTCCTCTCCTTACCGTTGTGTATTAAGTCGCACACAACAGTTTAAGTATTCACAACAATGTGCATGATATTGATGCACAATTTTCCCATGGCAGTATTGATCAATCCTGTGAAAATAGCCGGCCGGGTGACCGAGCGCTTCTAGGCTCTACAGTCTGGAACCACACGATCGCTACGGTCGCAGGTTCGAATCCTGCGTCGGGCATGTGTGTGATGTCCTTCGGTTAGTTGGGTTTACGTAGTTCTAAGTGACTGATGACCTCAGAAGTTAAGTCCCATACTGCTCAGATCATTTTTTTTTTTTTTTTTTTTTTTTAAGATATGGACATATTCTCGACAGCACGCTCGGATCTTTGATGACCTTTCACGCCCATATTGCGGTCATCGATAATGTGAAATTTAAATTTTGCCTCAATCATCAGTATCCCACGCTATTTGTGAAGAAGTTGCATCTGAACTCAACAGATTAGATCAAATCGGAGTTTTAAAACCATGCTGAAACACCCATATTAGTGTAGCCTCCATGGGCGGCAATGTAGACGCTGACTCTGGAATCCAGTCCATAGTACAGACGGCGAATGCTATGCTGGGATACGTTATGCCACGCCTGCTCGACTTGTTCTCGTCGTTCTGTAAGAGTCGTTGGCTGACGAGTTGCACAAGTCAGTTCTAGTCCCATCATATCCAATACCTGCTCGATTGGAGACAGGGTAGGGGGTCGTGCTAGTGACCACAAGAAAAGTGAATGGGAAGAGCAGATTTCCTGCCGAGTTTAAAGCCACAAGCACCATCAGAACACGTTTACTTTCACGAGCAGCGTGCGGGCGAACATTATCCTTTTGGAACAACACGCCACCTGAAAAATTTATAAATGACAGTGCTGGAAAACCTCTACGTTATTTGATTTTCAAACAGCTGAGCACAACTGAACGTACTCAGATATTTCTCTCTTTACTTATTCTTATCAACACTAAACTGACACCACAATATTTTTAGCGCAACGCAATCTGACTTTCAATAATCACTACAAAAGAATGGATCTAACTAACAATAACCTATACCTTTCATGAATCACTTACCTCACAAAAATCTTCGTTACTCGAACTACTGCAATACAGCGAGCACCAATACTGCCAGCTAAAGATTCTAATTACTGAAGGCACTAACTACTGATAGGCATAGTTAGCAAATGAAAGATTTTGTTGGAGAACAATGTATCTACCATAATAGTCTTCAAAAGTCATTATATATATATATATATATATATATATATATATATATATATATATATATATATATATATATATATATATATATATATCAGTTCATGACACCCGGTCCTACAAATTTCGTTTTTCTGACGGACACACGTTCAGATCGTCCGCTCTCAAAACTCTACCATCTCTCTCCCCACATCCACCACTGCTGGCGGCTCACCTCCAACTGCGCAACGCTACGCGCTGTTCACATCCACCTGCCCAACACTACAATAGCTAAAACTCCAACAATGCAAACCAGCCACAGACTGCACACAGCACAGGCAGTGATTTTCATACAGAGCGCTACGTGGCGTTACCAACATAAAAACCTAAAGAACCTACTTACACACCTTTCTGTTGGAACAACGGCAGGAGAACGGGTCCAACAACATTCTGCACATACTAAGCGCTGGTTAGCCTCCCTTGCAGAAACACCCCAGCTTAACGCGCCCCAGGTCATAAGGGCGGTATGTCTTGGACGAATCCACTCTATGAGATAGCGTTCACCAAGTCTATGTCCTACGCGCTAACGACCATCTCTTGCATGCAGGCAGAATGTTTCATTCGATGAAGAACAAGGCGCGTCAATCCACCTTCCAAGTGATCACCTGACAGCAGCAGTCAAATGAACGGTGCACGTCGTTGCTGTGGCGTGAGTGGAAAACTGGCTAAAGCTTTGCGAGCCCGGTGTCTCACTGCTTCTGACCGATTCGCCAACAGTTCGTGTTGACACGTCTGGGCTGACAAGCCCTCTTATCTGTGTTGTAGTAGCTGTACGATCTGCCACTGCTGCCCTTAAAACACGGCGATGCTGGTGGGCATCTGTGCTGCGTGAACGTCCAGAATCATTGCACGACTGACGCAGTATGTCCAACTCGCGCCACAGTTCTTCGAAAGGAGCATCCCTCCACTAGGAAGGCCACAATTTGATCCCTTTTAAACTCACTCAGTTGCTTGTAGGAAGCATGAGTGTGTCTCCGTGACAAAGGTGCCTGCTTGCTTCACAGGTCTGCACCACACTGAGCCTTCTGGCTGTGAATATTCCTATTGTGTGGTGGACACAGATGGCACTCTGGTAGCTATGCCACTACGCTGTCTGTCGGGAGACGACATTTACTATCCCAGTGGCAAAAAACAGTCAAGACCGTCAATGCGCAGAGCGATGGAAATGTTACCGATAATGACGCCACTAAAGCGGAGTTACTAAATACAGTTTTCCGTAATTCCTTCACGCAAGAAGACGAAGTAAATATTCCAGAATTAGAAACCATAACAGCTGTTACAATGAGTGGCATAAAAGTAGATATCTTACGTGTTGTGAAACAACTCAAATCGCTTAAGAAAGGAAAGTCTTCCGGTGCAGATGGTGTACCAGTGAGGTTCCTTTCAGAGTATGCAGACACAGTAGAGCCTTTCTTAGCAATCATGTACAACCGGTCACTTGACGAAAGGTCTGTTCCTAAAGACTGTAATTTAGCACAAAACCAGTATTCAAGAAACGAAATAGGAGTAACCCATTGAATTACAGACCTGACCTCAAACTGCAGTATGATTTTGGAGCATATACTGTACTCGAACATTATGAATCACCTTGAAGAAAATGACTTACATAACAAATACGGATTCAGAAAATATCGTTCTTCTGCAACGCAGATAGCTCTTTATTACCATGATGTAATGAGTACTGTCGACAAGGGGTCTCATATCGAGTCCATATTCCTAGAATTCCAGAAGGTATTTATACCGTTCCTTACAAGTGACTACTAATCAAATTACGTGCATATGGAGTATCCTCTCTATTGTGTGACTGGATTCGTGATTTCCTCTCAGGGCCGTCAGAGTTCGTAGTGATAGATGGTAAATCATAGAGTAGAACAAAAGTGTATCTGGCGTTCCAAAAGGTAGTATCATAGGCCCTCTGCTGTTCCTGATTTGCATAAATAATCTAGGTGATAATGTGAACAGCCCCCTTAGATCGTTTCCAGAAGACGTTGTAATTTACCGTCTAGTAACATCATCAGACGATCAATTCCAATTACAAAATGATCTAGAGAGAATTTCTGCATGGTGTGAAAAGTGGCAATTGGTACTAAACCAAGAAAAGTGCGAGGGCATCCACTTGGGTACTAAAAGAAATCCGATAAATTTTGGGTATACGATAAATCGCACAAATCTAAGAGCTGTCAGTTCGACTAAATACCTAGGAATTACAATTACGAGCAACATAAATTGGAAAGATCACATAGATAATACTGTGGGGAAGGCGAAACAAAGATTGCGCTTTGTTGGCAGAACACGTAAGATGCGACAAACCCACTAAAGAGACAGCCTACACTACACTTGTCCGTGCGGTGTTGGAATATTGCTGCGCGGTGTACGATCCTTACCAGGAAGAGTTGACAGAGGTCATCGAAAAAGCGCAAAGAAGGGCAACTCGTTTCGTGTTATCGCGCATAGGGGTGAGAGCGTCACTGATATGATACGGGAGTTGGGGCGGTAGTCACTGAAACAAAAGCGGTCTTCTTTGCGGCGGGATCTACTTACGAAATTTCAATCACCAACTTTCTCTTCCGAATGCGGAAATATTTTGTTGACACCCACCTACGTTGGGATAAATCACCCTCATAATGAAATAAGAGAAAGCTCGAACGGAAAGATTTAGGAGTTCCTTTTTCCCACGCGCCATTCGAGTGTGGAATTGTACAGAAGTAGTATGAAAATGGTTCTAAGAACCACCTGCACAGGCACTTAAGTGTGAATTGCAGAGTAGCCATGTATATGTAGATGTACATGTAGATCCCCTGGTGGCGTGTGCTGTTGTCGGATCGAAATCGACGTCGTCTTTCCAGATGCACTATATTTTTCCAGCAGTGTATTTAGATGGCGCCGTTGTATCCAGACAAACATCGCAACAGCATGTCAAAAATTTGGAATCTGTTTTTCAAATTTCAACTGACACAGGACTCAGGTGAAATTTTCTAAAATGTTCATTTATCAACATTGAACCTGAATGTCTTTGATACTCACGGCTCTCGTTCCCCGACTAAGCGTTTCGATGCCGTACCGAAACTGACTTCTCGTACAAATGTACGACAACTCAAACCTGTTCTTGACAAACTGTCATACTACACAAGATTCATTCCGAGCTCAGTGCAAATAGACACTCCATTGTATCGTTTCAGGCATTAACATGTTCCTTTTAAATGTACTGGAGAATGCGAACAAACCTACCAGAAACGTATCAGGCGTTACTTAGTTACTCATGTGTTATGCAATTCCATTCGCAAAAACCAGCAGTGCGTGTAGTTGACGCATCATCATATATATAATCGGTAGTTTTATCTCACCGGGTTATCAACACAGAACTCCTAGTCGCATTCGCGTCTAAGACGTTTGAACAAAGCCCATGTCAACTGCAGTCACCTGGAAAAGGAATCTTTTGTCATAATTTACGGTGTAACAGAATTTTTTCATTATCTACTGTATAAAAAACGTTTCTCGTCACTGATCATGAGTCGCTGGTTGCTCTTTCTCATCCGACGAAAGTCGTTTCTGATCTATAGCACAGAAGATGCACCGTTGGTCACAACTTCTTTCCAGTCATCAATATGAATTTCTTTATAGCCCTCCAGCACAGCTTGTAAACACAGAAACTCAGTCTCGCTCACTATGGAAAATCTTCCAGATTTCGACCTGTCAGAAGTTTCTTGTCTTCAAAGTGATCTTTCTTATTCACAAGATTTCCAGTCATTCCCCATTGACTCTAGGTGGATCGCACAAGCTATTGAGCAAGATCACTCACAACAGTTTTCAAGTGCTGTGTTCGGATGGGTTGTTCCCGTAGTCCGAAATGAATCTCCGATGCAGTGGTTCGAATTAAATGCACTACATAATAGCGTGTCTCTTCAGAATGGTGTAATTTTATTGCCTTCCCCTAATGAACAATCTCGAGTCCTGATTCACACATCTTTGCAACAACCTTTGTTGAATTTTTTACAAGGAGGACATTGGGGAATCTTTCGAACCAAGCAGCTAGCACGCCAGCATTGTTCGTGGCTCGGACTTTGTAAACAGACCGAAGACTCACCGCCGGCTGCCGGGCATGTGCCGACAACCAGGCAGAAGCGCGCTAAGAACTTTTCAATTGGCCTTTCGTGGTCGTTTCTGGAACACAAGATGGTAAACTATCGTTGATGCATACGGAAAATATTCATTGGTCATTCCAGTGCATTCGACTAGCACTATCAAAGCACCCGCTTCTGGCTTTATCTGAGAAGTATTGCATGACCAATTGTGTCGGACAATGTTTCACAATTTTCTTATCCGGGATTTCAACAATGTTGACAATAAAGCAGAACTGAATATATCCGAACGGCACCGTTCCCTCCTCAGTCGTACCGTGAAACCGAACGTTTACTTCGCACTGTCTCAGACGTCGAAAATTCGTGCTCCACATGTGAGGGAAAATGCTTTGTTGTTGTTTCTGAGCAGCTACCATCCTACATCAGCCTAAGACGCTTCACAAGCAGAACTCTTTATATGGTCGTTTCCTCTGCACTCTGTTGCCTCTCTTTCCTCCTCGACACTCTATTTCCGCAATCACGTTCCGCAAGAAGGACGAAGTTTTCTATTACGACGCAACTGGGTGAGCTGTGCACGGTTCGTGCTCATGCCATTTATTGTTTGTCATCTTCTATTACGGTACCGCCGCCTCGTTCTCTTATTCCATTTACTGGCGTCACTAACTTCATGCCTTACTTGTCCGTGAGAAGCAGCAGCAGCAGCAGCGCGTATCGATAAGTGCACTGTCGTACCATCTCTGGAACTACCGACAGTATTTCCGGGTAGTCGTGTGTCTGGTAGTTCAGTTCGGGACGGACCAGCGGTGCAGTTGGGACGCAGCAGCAGTGAAGTCGGGGACGGAACGCCGGTGAGGCGCCGACAGCCAGTGCTCGCCGACCGCTGGCAACACACATGAACTGCCAACGGAGGGAGATTGGAGCGGGACGACCGTTGGTTGGTCGTTCGGCTGGTCGTCTCATCGGCCGACGTATATTTGGTCCTTTCACCGTTTCCTGGCCTGGACAGTTGGTCGGTTGGCGTGAAGCAGCGAGAGAGTCTCCGTGGCGTGTGGTTTGGCTGGGCCCGCTGGCGGTGTCCACGTGCGGTCGGAGTGGGAGGGGCTGTTCCCATTGCTGCGAGGTCCGTGGCTCACAGATCCTGGACACGAAAATTGCGTCTTTACTTAATCTACCAACCAGCCCCAACTGTTCACATTCTGTCGCTTGAATTTCGTTGTGGGCTGTTGCGACATTCTGCGAGCAACAACATGTATTTTCAAGTTGGCGAAATTCTAGCTGTCCTCCTGTGGAATTTAACTGTACTTGGTTATTTTTTAATTGAAGTGCACCAGCGGAATCTTCTGCCTTGTGGCCGTTAACTTACCGGTTACCTGCCTTGGCCATTGACGTAAATTCAGGCAGTGTATTTTTCTCGTCGTGTTGTGGCTGTCCAGTGCGGCGTGTAGTTTGACAGCTGAATGTGTAAATCGTTGTGGGCGCCGATACCTTCTGCGTGTACCATTGAACTCCCTATTGTGTGCTGGTCGGGTGGAGAAGAAGGTATTCTGGCGCTTGGTCCGTCGACTGTCTGTCTGTTGGGTTGCCGTCGGACTGAGAATGGTTGGGCCGACTGCCTGTCTCACCTAAGCGAGCGTTAGTTGAATTCCAGGCCGACCCATGGAAACTTCTGAGCGCCGTTTGATGTGATGCCTTATCTTATTTGCCCTTGTCGTTTGTTTATGTATGGCTTCTAGTCGATTTTAAATTAAAGTTGTTTTGGCCTTAGGGCGTGAGATTGTTTGGGCCTTCAGGCTGATTTAAAGAAATTTTAGGATAAGGCCTTCTGCCTTTTAAAATAAAAATTCCTGTTTTGAGCCTAAAGTTATTGGCCTTCAGCCGATTTTAAGTTAAAGTTGTTTTGCCCTTAGGGCGTGAGATTGTTTGGGCCTTCAGCCTAATTTAGAGAAATGTTTTAAGATAAGGCCTTCTTGCTTTTGAGTTCAAATTCTTGTTTTTCAGCCTTAAGTGATAGGCCTTCAGCCGGTTTTAAATTAAAGTTGTTTTGCCCTTGATGGCGAATTTAGCCGGGAATAAGTTCTAAAAATAATGTTTGACTTGCACTGTTTTTAATGTTTTCTTTACTCTTGTAATGTCTGTCAAATGAAATAAAGTAGTATGTTCGAGCGCAACTGACAGTCACTCATTTTGGCCCCTTTCCACAGATTAAAGTGTCTGTCCTGTCCTGTGGGGATAGCAGGGGACCTCACTGGGGAGCTGGCATCGTCACTCGGACGTCTGGGCGTCGCATTATACAATACGCAGTGCCTAGGGCACTCATCGACAGCACGAAACCATCTTCGTTTCTGTGATTATAGTGATCCTACCGAAGATATTTATTTTTCAAAGATACTACCTGCAACCGAGCCTGCTGCTCCGAGCAGTCATTGCCGATACCTTAAATCTGGGAGTATGGGTCTTGCGATGACTATGCGATGGAGGGCGATCCCTTACTATCCACTCAACCGCTGCCACCTCTGCACAGCCGTCAAACCCTTCTCCGTTAGTAGCGACGGCGTCCACGGACATGGAGCCTGCTTAATTTGTAGTCTTCTGCGTTCTCAACAGTGCTAATGCTGCGACCACCTGTGCCACTCGATGGACGCCCTACCTCCAGTTTTCTGGCAGATGTTCCCAGTGGTACACACGACGAATGTCAGGGATGCCATCTGCCATCACTCTAGAGCCAAGCCCATCAGCTGCACCAAGGCACACACCTCCCCAACATCAACCTCACCCATACTATACAACGACGATGCGCACCTTTTTCTTTGGGAGGGGGGGGGGCAATGCGGTATATACTGCGTCAACGGCATCTGGCATCTTCCATGTTCGTGCACCACACCCGGCACACCGCGCGTTGTTCGTAGCTAAGTAGGACACAGCACTTTTAAATCTCCCTACACCGCATCCCTGGGTGACCTCACTCTTCCATCACTCGCTGTCTCCAGTGGTTGGAGGCTATGCATACTCGCCACCAGACGATGCTGAATCAGCATCGCCTCACAGCCTGTGACGCTGATTAGCCAGCGTGGCTTTTTAAGCAGCTGCACTCAGAGCTTCACCCCAGATTTGATGCATCTATAGACTTATCAAGAGTGGAGTGAGGATATTAGATTGGCGTAGAACAACGCTATTAACCGTTACTAATCGAATTATATCAGCGTTCAAGACTATTTCTCTCTATCAAGAACGTTACTCTCACTGTATATAACTCAGCATATCTGAGGGCCCTATAGCAGTTCAAAGTTATGCAAATCTCAGTTCTTAAGTGTACACATACTGATGTGACAAACGTCCTGAGATATCTCCCAACAACTTGTCGGAGCTGCTTTTTCCGGCGTAGAACAGCAGCTCGATGTGGCAAGGACTCAACAGATCGTTGGAAATCCCCTGCATAAACACTACGTCACGTGTCTCTACAGCCGTCCACAATTGTGAAAGTGTTGTCGGTGCAGGATGTTTTGCTCGAATTGATCTCTCGATTATGTCCTAATAAATGTTCGATGGGACTCATTTCGGGCGATCGGGGTGGATAAATCATTCGCACAAGTTGTCCAGAATTTTCTTCAAATCAGTTACGAACAGCTGTGGCCCGGTGACATGACATCGTTGTTTGCTGACATCGAGTCCATGAATGGCTGCAAATGAAGTAGCCGAACATAAGCGTTTCCAGTCAATGATTTGTTTATTTGGACCAGAGGACCCATCCCATTCCATGTAAACACAGCCCACACCATTATGGAGCCACCAGCAGCTTGCACAGTGCCTTCTTGATCACTTGGGTCCATGACTTCGTGAGGTCTGTGCCACACCCGAACCTTACTATTAGCTCTGAAATCGGGAGGTATATAACCAGGGCATGGTTTCCCAGTCACCTAGAGTCCAGCCGATATCTTCTCGCATCCAGAAGAGGCGCTGCAAGTGGTGGCGTGCTATTAGTGAAGGCACTAGTGTCCCACATTGATTTTCACGCAGTGTTGCTTGTCTGTTAGTACCAACAACTGTATGCAAACGCAGCTGCTCTCGGTCGTTAAGTGAAAGCCGTCGACCACTGCGTTGTCCATGATGAGAGGTAATGCCTGAAATTTGATATTCTCGGTACACTCTTGAGACCGTGGTCTCGGAATATTGGATTCTCTAACGATTTCCAAAACAGAATGTCCTAAGCGTCTAGCTCCAACTACCGTTCCCCGTTCAAAGTCTGTTAATTTCCATCTTGCGGCTATAATCACGTCGTAAATTTATTCACATGAATCACCTGACCAACTGAAATCTCTACTACCCTTTTATACCTTGTGTAAGGGATACTACCACGATATGTATATATGGATATCGCTACCCTATGACTTTTGCACATCATAGTGTTGTAAATGAACTTATTAATGTGTCATATTTTTGTAGATGTCTGACTCTTTATTGGCCCCCTCAACTACGAGTACCGACACATCATTCTAGCTCGACGGATGAAAAAAGATGTTTCGTTGGGTCCTTCAGTTTTCCATTAGCCCACTTTCCCCGGATTTGCATTTAGTCTTCAGCGTGTCAGCATCCATCACAAAACATGAGTTTGCGTCAGACATTTGCACACACAGTTTTCGATTCTGAGAGATTTTCTAAGTATCCCCCCGATCTAACAGCAGTCTTCACGGAAAAGGCCCCTCCGGCAGGCAGATCAACAGGACATTGTCAGTTACAGCACAAGAAACAGTATTCAAAATGTTGTTGTTGTCTTCAGTCCTGAGACTGGTTTGATGCAGCTCTCCATGCTACTCTATTATGGGCAAACTTCTTCATCTCCCAGTATCTACTGCAACCTACGTCCTTCTAAATCTGCTTACTGTATTCATCTCTTGGTCTCCCTCTACGATTTATACCCTCCACGCTCCTCTCCAATACTAAATTGGTGTTCCCTTGATGCCTCAGAACATGTCCTACCAACCGATGCCTTCTTCTGGTCAAGTTGTGCCACAAACTTCTCTTCTCTCCAATCCTATTCAATACTTCCTCATTAGTTACGTGATCTACCCATCTAATCTTCAGCATTCTTCTGTAGCACCACATTACGAAAGCTTCTATTCTCTTCTTGTCCAAACTATTTATCGTCCATGTTTCACTTCCATACATGGCTACACTCCATACAAATACTTTCAAAAATGACTTCCTAACACTTAAATCTATACTCGATGTTAACAAATTTCTCTTCTTCAGAAACGCTTTCCTTGCCATTGCCAGTCTACATTTTATATCCTCTCTACTTCGACCATCATCAGTTATTTTGCTCCCCAAATAGCGAAGCTCCTTTACTACTTTAAGTGTCTCATTTCCTAATCTAATTCCCTCAGCATCACCCGACTTTATTCGACTACATTCCAGCATTCTCGTTTTGCTTTTGTTGATGTTCATCTTATATCCTCCTTTCAAGACACTGTCGATTCCGTTCAACTGCTCTCCCAAGTCCTTTGCTGTCTCTGACAGAATTACAATTTCATCGGCGAACCTCAAAGTTTTTATTTCTTCTCCATGGATGTTAATACCTACTCCGAATTTTTCTTTTGTTTCCTTTACTGCTTGCTCAATATACAGATTGAATAACATCGGGGAGAGGCTGCAACCCTGTCTTACTCCCTTCCCAACCACGGCTTCCCTTTCATGTCCCTCGACTCTTATAACTGCCATCTGGTTTCTGTACAAATTGTAAATAGGCTTTCGCTCCCAGTATTTTACCCCTGCCACCTTTAGAATTTGAAAGAGAGTATTCCAGTCAACATTGTCAAAAGCTTTCTCGAGGTCTACAAATGCTAGAAACGTAGGTTTGCCTTTCCTTAATCTTTCTTCTAAGATAAGTCTTAAGGTCAGTATTGCCTCACGTGTTCCAGTATTTCTACGGAATCCAAACTGATCTTCCCCGAGGTCGGCTTCTAGGTCCATTCGTCTGTAAAGAATTCGATTAGTATTTTGCAGCTGTGGCTTATTAAACTGATTGTTCGGTAATTTTCGCATCTGTCAACACCTGCTTTCTTTGGGATTGGAATTATTATATTCTTCTTGAAGTCTGAGGGTATTTCGCCTGTTTCATACATCTTCATATTCAAAATAGGAGGATAGTATCCCGGCAAATCCAGAGCTTTTCCTCCTTTTTTGGACGAAATCTTGTTCAATAAAGGAAGGATAGGCCTACTCCGGAGACTTCAAGTTAAAGTGGTTTTTCGTCCACTATCCAAGGTTTCAGACCTTCTTGAATCGGTGAATAAAGAATTATTATTGTGAATGACTGGCTACAGCTAATTCTTTTGGGATTACATTACTAAAGGATCTTTACAGACACTCTTGGAGGAAAACCTTGTTAAAGGGCACAGTTAAACTGAATAAGGTAACGCAAGAAACCCTACTACGTCCACTTAGCGAACACAACAAAGAATGCCAATGGCGACTGCGCCTAGCAAGCTGAAAACCTCCAGACATCTGAGCTTAGCATTTCCGTCACCGTAGGTGCTGCTTGCTGCCAAAGTGCAGGGTAGAGGTCTGCGCGGATAAGAAAAGTGCAATCCGCATCCGCAAGGTCGTAATCCACATATATTTAAGTTTTGAATGAGTAATTAACAGTAATAGACAGCAGTACTTAGAATTATGGTACGTAATGACATAGTTATTGTTAGGGTGCCATTTCTGCGACAATTTAACTACTTTTGACTTCTTAAATCACAGGAAATGCTCTATACCTACTCTAAAGCAGACCATTCCAATCAGGAAAGCATTGGCGCTCCGGAGCACACACAGTAGCGGCTCGGATCTCGTGTGATTGCAAACGCTATTTAAAAAAAAATTAAATTCAATGTAATAGTATTAAATGATGAAAATACGTGTATAGAAACAATTATATTTCGCTGCTCTTGTGCTAAGGCATCTAAAAATGAAGATGGTTTTAAGCTGCTACTAGCACATTGCATCATTTACCGACAGTTTTTTTGTACCCACCGCTTGGATGTGTCAAATTTTGAAGCCATTCCTGTCAGCTGATGATTATATTATAGCTTACGCGTTCAGTCCTCGTCATTACCAGGTGAAAATATTTACAGTATTACGCCTACACTGCGAAACGCTGGCGCACCTGTGAAAAAATTAAACTGCCAGCAATAATTGACGTTGTCTGGAAGAAATAACTCGTCTTCCGAAGAGTGACAACAAAATCACTGGTTATAGAAATTAGGCGTCCATTTAGATTTAGCTAAAAATACGATTGAAATCTCGAACCTCACCTTTTGGCTGGTTTATCGAATTAAGACCTAGCGATAAATGAAATGTCTGTTTCATTCTCAACTAAACAAAGTTTTTCACACTTTAAAACATCCTCAACATTGGTCTAAATTACTAAGACAAAATTTGGCAGTAGATTTCGCAGTTAATACTTTCAATGTTAAAAAATAATTTTTTTCATAGTTTAATAGAGCTGAAAACGATTTCAAGATGTCAATATAAAAACCACTGTCCCATAACTTCAAATGTTAGGCACTGTTCCCTATTAAGCATTACCGAGTTAAAGTTAAAATGTTCAATTTTGTTACGAATTTCAGCACTTATCTTTACTAATTGGCTGGTACATTAAAAGACACATATTTTGTAAGTTTTCAATGTGATCAGAATAATCTTTCACGGGCTATCGCAGTCGTAGCTTGTTGGTGGTCGTGAGCCGTAGTTTGAAATCCCACTTGTAATTAATTACAAGGCCCGCCGTGCCACCGCCCTGTCTTCAAATTTGGCGGCACTTCAGGAACTCTAACGTCTGTCTTGGTATTTAAATAAGTAATTATGCTACTTTGTCCAGCCCCACACGAATGTGAAGTTCCACTTTTATGTCCAGGTCTTACATGTAAAACAAGCCACTATATCTTTCTTTTATCTTATCGTTGCCATCAAATACGTATCCGAATTTTTTTCCAAATTGGCGTATTTCAATTTTTTTTTTACTTCACTAATGTAAAATTACCTTTTTTCACCTTACACGAAATTGTATCCATCGATATGGTGTTCATTTGAAGAAAGAACTCTCACTGATATTTGCTACGATGCACGTTGTCACTCGGTCACCACAAAGTGCTAACTGAAGGCAGCGGAAAATTGCAACGGGCACCTGTCTGGCAGACAGTGGGCACGTTTTCCACCCAGAGAGCACTCCACAGGCCACAGAAATGACACGGTCGCGGAAACGGAGGACAACAGACATCCGCTCTACCCGGGCGCCACTAGAGTCCAAGAATGTCAACAGACTAGAAGTTTTCAACTAACATTGCAACATACGTACTGGGCAGATGCCTTGCTCATCATCCGCAGATGACACGCGGATATCCGCACCGGTCGAGATTTTATCCGCCAAGTAACAAATACCGCGGATATCCGCATCCGCGCAGCCCTCCAGTGCAGGGTCTTGCAGTTACGATCACGGGGCATGAGCGCAAAACATACATCATATGCAGTAGCTGTTCTGCCTTGCGGTAGGTCCGGGGGTGATACTTGGCCACCTCAGCCTGACTCGTAGTTCCGTCTGTACTTCCACGTAGTTACCGCTTTGCTCCCTGTCACCGCCCATTAGTTGCTGTCTTCTACTTCCTTTTCGGCTCTTTCCCTTAACCAACTCTTCAATTCCATGCTGCAGCTATTCATTTTGTCTTTATTTTTATTATTTTTATTTCACACATCTATTTCCTTAGGGCCAAACTGAGCAGTAATTATCCTTGGTCATGGAACAAATGTATGTAGGCGAAACCCATGCAGATGGCGAGCTGCTAGTATGTATTACCACAATCTACAATATAACACAAGAGTTAGTTTAATGTTTCCAGTATCTGCCAAAACAGAAAGAGTGACCCATGAGAATTTTCTTCAGTTCAGACTTGAATGTACGAAGATTAAGATTTTTATTAATTTCTGTATCAGCCAAGATGCCGTACAGAAGATACCGTCGCCGTTGTAAACAGACAGTGTACAAAACCATCGAGAACACTGAATTTGCTACAACAGCTGGAGACAGGAAGAATCGTATACCAGTCAAGTCTGTCGCTGCTCAAGCCTTGTTGGACGGACCTTCTGGTTTCTGTGGTTGTCGTCTTAATTTTAGTTTAGATATTAATGATTCTTTTGGTCATGGTAATGGATGGTTTACCGTAGCAATTGTACGTGGAGGTACAGGAGTACCCAATGTTCGCGGACTTGAAAGTTTTGTTGACAGAGACATTATTGCATTTCGTACCTACCATATGGCCGAACTTGCTAATAAAGACTTTGGTAAATCTGCTTATATGTCAACCTCTGCTTTGTCTTTGTATACACGTAATAGGAGGAAAATATCTCTAAATGAGTCTGTATTCATTTGGGTAAAAGGTAAAGGTGTATGTGAATATGTAAAGTTTGTTGGTGATTGTACTGTATATTTTCATAAATAAATTGTTACTATGCAAACTGATCTGTAGCGTAGCTGAGAACCGGACAAAGGTACATCTAGAACCGGGGGCTCAAAGATGCAACAGCATGTTACGCCTACAAGGCGTCTGACGCAACCCGCCGAGCAGCTTAAGCAATCTTGGCAGCGCGCCAGCGGCGGACTTAGCGCACAGTCTTTCTGCACAGGAGTCAGGAAAATACGAAAATGCAGATTGGATTTCTGCCTAGTATTATCTGAGTGGAAGCTGCTAATTCTTGGGAAGGATCTCATATCGTTAACAACAAACTACATTAATGAAAATAAATATTGAGAGGCCAGTGTCAGAGTTTCCAGACTCCTGAACAGGTGTCGACAAGTGGTTAGCCAACTTACACCATGTATTGCTCGAACTGCTCGTTTCTGAACCAAACGTATCCTTTATGAACAGAAGAGTTACCCAAGAATATAAAGCCGTATACCAAGAACGAAAGGAAATAAGCAAAGCGGAACAATTTTCCTGTTGGCTTCTCGTTTATTGCAGGTTCTGGTGTAATGGTAAATGTTGCTGTATTGAGTTTTCAAGCACAATCGTGAACAAGGTCTTTCCATGACAGTTTACTATCTATTTGGACACTTACAAGTATTAACAGTTCAGTCTAGCCAATAAATAATAAATGTCGTGTGACTAGGAACGGAAGGTTCCAAATGATTGGAAAAGAGCACAGTTAGTCCCAGTCTTCAAGAAGGGTCGTCGAGCAGATGCGCAAAACTATAGACCTATATCTCTGACGTCGATCTGTTGTAGAATTTTAGAACATGTTTTTCGCTCGAGTATCATGTCGTTTTTGGAAACCCGGAATCTACTCTGTAGCAATCAACATGGATTCCGGAAACAGCGATCGTGTGAGACCCAACTCGCTTTATTTGTTCATGAGACCCAGAAATTATTAGATACAGGCTCCGAGGTAGATGCTATTTTCCTAGACTTCCGGAAGGCGTTCGATACAGTTACGCACTGTCGCCTGATAAACAAAGTAAGAGCCTACGGAATATCAGACCAGCTGTGTGCCGGCCGCGGTGCTCTAGCGGTTCTAGGCGCTCAGTCCGGAACCGCGCACCGATACGGTCGCAGGTTCGAATCCTGCCTCGCGCATGGATGTTGTGATGTCCTTAGGTTCGTTAGGTTTAAGTAGTTCTAAGTTCTAGGGGACTGATGACCACAGATGTTAAGACCCATAGTGCTCAGAGACATTTGAACCATTTTGAACCAGCTGTGTGGCTGGCTTGAAGAGTTTCTAGCAAACAGAACACAGCATGTTGTTATCAATGGAGAGACGTCTACAGGCGTTAAATTAACCTCTGGCGAGCCACAGGGGAGTGTTATGGGACCATTGCTTTTCACAATATATATAAATGACCTAGTAGATAGTGTCGGAAGTTCCATGCGGCTTTTCGCGGATGATGCTGTAGTATACGGAGAGGTTGCAGCATTAGAAAATTGTAGCGAAATGCAGGAAGATCCACAGCGGATAGGCACTTGGTGCAGGGAGTGGCAACTGACCCTTAACATAGACAAATGTAATGTATTGCGAATACATAGAAAGAAGGATCCTTTACTGTATGATTATATGATAGCGGAACAAACACTGGTAGTAGTTACTTCTGTTAAATATCCGGGAGTATGCGTGCGGAACGATTTGAAATGTAATGATCAAATAAAATTAATTGTTGGTAAGGCGGGTGACAGGTTGAGATTCATTGGGAGAGTCCTTTGAAAATGTAGTCCATCAACAAAGGAGGTGACTTACAAAATACTCGTTCGACCTATACTTGAGTATTGCTCATCATTGTGGGATCCGTACCAGATCGGGTTGACGGAGGAGATAGAGAAGATCCAAAGAAGAGCGGCGCGTTTCGTCACAGGGTTATTTGGTAACCGTGATAGCGTTACGGAGATGTTTAGCAAACTCAAGTTGCAGACTCTGCAAGAGAGGCGCTCTGCATCGCGGTGTAGCTTGCTGGATGAGGTATCGAATATACTGCTTCCCCCCCCCCCCCCCCCCCCTACTTATACCTCCCGTGGAGATCACGAATGTAAAATTAGATAGATTCAAGCGCGCACGGAGGCTTTCAGACAGTCGTTCTTCCCGCGAACCATACGCGACTGGAACAGAAAACGGAGGTAATGACAGTGGCACGTAAAGTGCCCTCCGCCACACACGGTTGGGTGGCTTGAGGAGTATGGATGTAGATGTAGATGTAGAAGTCGGGTAGACTGTCTGCCGGGTGTAAGTCCATCGATTTGACGCCACTTCAGCGAATTGCGCGTCGATGGGGATGAATTGATGGTGATTAGGACAACACAAGGTCCAGTCCCTAAGCGGAGAAATTCTCCGACCCGGCCGAAAATCGAATCCGGGCCCTTAGGATTGAGATTCTGTGACGCTGAGCACTCAGCTACCGGGGGCGGACACAACTGTGTAAGAGGCCATACACAGATGATGCTTACTGCTGTCGATTACTTACCCCCGATATGAAGGACGGCGTGAGGCAACGACACCCTCAGTATCACGCCAACTGCACACAGTTTGATTGCCAACCTGCCAGAGACTTCTGCAATCCAGTAACCGAGAGATGAGACACCTATCAAATATGGGCATTCTCAACTGGGACCTAGGATACGAACTGCATCAACACAGAGACATCCTCGCTAATCATATGCCCACTTTATGTGATCAAAATGTCATTTTTACTTGAATTTTGTGTTGGAACTGTAAAAACCGAGTCGTAAAGTGATTTAGCATCAATTTATTTTCTACAGGCCATGAACTTATGTCCTTAGCTGCAGTATTTCATACACTGCCCATGTTGCACTCAGCATCCTTCACTACCTAGCAAGTGTCATCGGCAAACAGAAATACTTTAGAATCAACGGTTGTAATAGAAGGTACACCATTTATATGTATAAGAAACAGCAAGGGTTCCAGAACCGATCCCTGAAGCACCCCCAACTTAACTGTGCTCCAACGAGACCACCTCACAGCCATCCTCTTTGCTGTGGAGAGTGATTCATTGCTGTCTGTTCTTAAACTGTGTGAGAAACCAATTGTGAGATACCTCTCTTATTCCATAATCGTCGAAGGCTTCAGTTAAATCAACTAGGATGCCTAGTGTCAGTAACTTGTTTTTTGATCCGCCCAGTTCCTCACCGAGAAAAGGGAATATAGCGTTTACACTTAAGTGCTAACCTTTCGGCGCTTGTGAGCCCGTCGCGAGATGGAAACCCTACATTTCAGCATGATAATGCGCGACCGCATGTTGCAGGTCCTGTACGGGCCTTTCTGGATACAGAAAATGATCGACTGCTGCCCTGGCCAGCACATTTTCCAGATCTCTCACCAACTGAAAACGTCTGGTCAATGGCTCGTCACAATACGCGAGTCACTACTCTTGATGAACTGTGGTATCGTCTTGAAGCTGGATGGGCAGCTGTACCTGTACACCCCATCCAAGCTCTGTTTGACTCAATGCCCAGGCGTATCAAGGCCGTTCTTGCGGCCAGAAGTGGTTGTTCTGGGTACTGATTTCTCAGGATTTATGCGCCCAATTTGCGTGAAAATGTAATCACATATCATTTCTAGTATAATATATTTGTCCAATGAATACCCGTTTACCATCTGCATTTCTTCTTGGTGTAGCAGTTTTAATGGCCAGTATTGTATGTGTTTGCCATATGTAAACAAACTGCTCTACTCACAGTCGCTAGGTGAGACTGATGTACAATGCAGAACGTTGGTTGTAGGTGTCCGTTCATCGTCTTCAGTAGGTACACCTGTCCGATTAGAATAGGTGGCAACCAGTGAGTGAATGTTGTGAAACACAAACATTGTTTCACATGGAACGAGCTAAGTGACATGAACTTGGCCTAAGGCGTTGTTCACGGCAATGCAAGGGCGGATTTACCAGGAACGTTATCCACATCTCAGGCTGTCCCAGAAAAATATTTTGTGGCAAATGACACACATGTGAGAGAGCCAGGATCTGTGTGGGCTAATTAGGACGATACAGCCAGGAGACGCCTGTTCGTGAGGCTGAGTCTGACGTAGATGTTACACCGCATAGAGTAAGATCCAACGACAAATACTAGACGAATCGCTCATGAATTTGGCGTGGACCGGTGTCACGTCTGAAGTGGCATTCATGAGACTGGTCTACATCCTTTCCTGCGACAAAAGGTGCAATCTGTGGGTCCTGACGGCATCCTTAGTCGGCTGGAAAATTGTTTACGGAAGAGACTTGCTTTAACCGTGAAGGCATATTCAATTGACAGCACAGCCACCTTTGGACACTACAGGATCCTTGTGCAAAGTACGTCCGTGGTCAAGAGCGATTCACTGTAAATATGTGGTCAGAAATTGTGAAAGACTCGCTCACTGGACCCTACACGTTACCTCAAAGGTTGAATGCTCCCACGTACCTTGTGTTTTTGCAACAAGTATTGCCTGAACTCGTATAGGATGTACCGCTTTGAGTTATGCAGACCCTTTGGTTCCAACATGACGACACAACTCCGCATTTTGCTCACGCTATTCGAGATCACCAAGACAGGACATTTGCTGTCAAATGGATTTGATGCGGTGGACCATGGCAGTAGCCTCCACGTTCGCCAGACTTGACATCGCTGGTTTTTATCCTCTACGGTATCACGAAAGGCAGCGTGTATGCAGTATCAGTGAAGGATGAATAGGCCTTGGTGGCTCGCATTGTGGCAGCGGCAGACGTGATTCAGACTACCGCTGGTGTATTTCAGAGAACACACCAGTCCCTGCATCGCCGCTATGTTTTATACCATCGTGAAAACGATGGTCAGTTTGAACATTTGCTGCGACGTACTCACGTTAATTAAGTGCTGGCAAGTCTGTCTACAAGAGCATGCTCATTTTTATAACGAAGTATACGAATACAGCAACCATCCGCAATACCCAGATTTCAGCTATAGATAACAATCTTCAGTGTGCAAATACAAGGATATTACAGATTTAGAACTGTTTTAGATAAAACAAAGGTAAAACATCACGTTATCTAATAGAAATGATCCATTCAACATAGATTTGAGTGCATTATAATCCAGCAAACTCCTAGCGGTACATGTTACCATACGTCTTTATTGTTGTGCAGGCACGAGCAAACTGAGGTTTGCTCTTTACAACAAACACAACAGCCTATGTTAGCGCCATTTAATGTAAGGGACGCTCTGTACATTTCAAAAACTAGCTAACACATTTCCTTTCCGATTTAGACAGCTGAAAATTATTTCTTCGTTAATAAAATCAAGTGTATTTACATATCATCTTTAAAACACATGAAGAAACTCCGATTTATAAGGGTTTGTAATTAATTTAAAAGAAAAGTTCATACAAACCCTTTTTCAAAACACTAGAGGTATGAATTAAAAAATGCCTTCAGTCACAACTTTTCGTGTTTTATTAAGTTCACGATGCATTTCGGACCTTTTAGGTTCATAATAAGGCGTAATGAGTCTTAATACATGCTTTACTTTTTTCTCTTGAATGCATATTCCTCATAATCGAAGAAAATCGTTTTTACCGTTTTATCACCAACCTACATCTTTTCTCCGTCGTTTTCGTACATGTAACTCCATTCGAGAGGCACATTTGCATACACATGTTTATTTTAAATCTGTTAACATCATAGTGAAATACTGAAGGTCAACACGACATGGGTATTTTAACCAAATACAATTATTAAAATCATACTAACGTCCTCTATTGACGTAAATTTCACACGTAACGGGTGCTGTTGGTGTCGCTCCCACTGTGGTGTGCTACTTTTAAAGAACGATAAAATACTTTGCCTTATACTTAGCGCTTAATGCTAATAGATTGATTTTTTTATTTGTTTGATAGCGTTACTTACACTACCTGACGCGAACTGAGGCTGTTGTACTTGTTGTAAGCAACAACCTCAGTTTCCTCCTGCCTATACACCAATAAAGGCGTATGGCGACACGTACTGCTGGGAGTCTGTTGGGTTATAACTCACTGAAATGATTTGCCGACTAAAAGGGATCATTTCTATTGTGGTACAGTTGTGTTTTACTTATTGGGGTGTATAATATAGTTCTGAATCTATAATTTCCTTGTACTTTAGCACTGGACCTGAAATATAGATATGTAATAATTAAATGACACCAATGAGAATGCGACTGATTGCTGTATTCCTACCCTCCCTTATAACAATATACAGTCGCTGTGCACAACGGTTCCGTATGGAGTCAATGTTAGTGGACGCTCGTTTTTCATTTAGTTTGATCCTTTTAGGACATTTTGTAACATAAAATGTGGAAATGTGATTGTTTTCATATCTAAAGAAGTGCTGTATGTTACTTCAGCAAAGTCCGATAAAAGTGTATATGAGGCTTCAAGTTTTTATTTTCCTCATCGTGACGATAAGTTGGTCCCAACATTTTGCCGGCCGCTGTGGCCGAGCTGTTCTAGTCGCGTCAGACCGGAACCGCGCTGCTGCTACGGTCGCAGGTTAGAATCTTGCCCCGTGCATGGATGTGTGTGATGTCGTTAGGTTAGTTAGGTTTAGGTTTAGTCTAGGGGACTGATGACCTCAAATGTTAAGTCCCAGAGCCATTTGAACCATTTTTGAATCAAACATTTTACTTACCTACACATTTTTCGTTAATTAATTTTAATTTCGAGTAAAAACGACCAAATGTCAGATTTCACTTACGATCATGTGGCGCCGAAAAACTTGCAACTGCGACCCCTATTCCTATACTGAAATTCCTTTGTTAGTTGCTATTTTTCTGCCCTATTCTTTCGCTCACGTTGGTTTTCTGCACTCTGCCTCTCCACTGCCTTCCCTCGTTACTTCGCTCATACCAAGTACGTCCAGTTTGCTTTTGTTCCTCTCACTTAGTGCCTATAGAATTTGCCTTGTTGTAGGTGTCACAACATTTCATGCATTCACTATGCCGGGAAGATTTCAAGATCCACGAGTTCATTCTTATTTATTATCACACAGTCGCTGTCGTTGTGTGTTAAATTTCTTGCGAGTATGGGAATATTGGCAGAGAAACTGTTGTCCTTGTTGGACAGTGCATTGTATTGCCATGCAATGAGCGCCGATTGTGATGGGGCGTGTCGCCCAGCTGTTGAACAGTGCAGTTACAGAGAGGTTATACTTGTAGGTGACATGCTGTCCTCTTATCTCGGCCCCAGTCTACGAGTATAGTCTCTGATAATTGTGCTCATGACCATGTATCAGTAGTAGCTGACAGCCACGCCACTGGTGCTAAATTTCAAAGAAACATGATGTGGGAAACCTTCAACACGAAGCATAATTCACGAAAACTAGTAACGTCCCTCTTTATTACGTCACAGCTTTAGAATACCTTATATGACAGCTACCTCGTCACTCCACTTAGTCCCCTGTAAAAGCAGTGTAAGCTAAAAATTCACTTCACTAAATTCTTTTCCCGGTACGTACACAGGAACAGTGTTATAAAACTTAGATCCTGATTCTTCATTGTTTCAAAAAATGCTCTCTTTCCTATCTCCAAGCCGGCCGCGGTGGTCTTGCGGTTCTAGGCGCGCAGTCAGGAACCGCGCGACTGCTACGGTCGCAGGTTCGAATCCTGCCTCGGGCATGGATGTGTGTGATGTCCTTAGGTTAGTTAGGTTTAAGTAGTTCTAAGTTCTAGGGGACTGATGACCACAGATGTTAAGTCCCATAGTGCTGCCGGCTGCGGTGGTCTCGCGGTTCTAGGCGCGCAGTCCGGAACCGTGCGACTGCTACGGTCGCAGGTTCGAATCCTGCCTCGGGCATGGATGTGTGTGATGTCCTTAGGTTAGTTAGGTTTAAGTAGTTCTAAGTTCTAGGGGACTGATGACCACAGCAGTTGAGTCCCATAGTGCTCAGAGCCATTTGAACCTATCTCCAAGACTTTCCTCGGTGTACACGGATCACGTGTTAGAACTAGTGTGACGACTCTTTATGGTCGAACAGTGTGATTATTGGTGATTGTTGTCATGCAAATGACATGTTCATTGAGGATGTGAAGATCCTTATCTGTTTTGAAACATACTTGTCACCCGGTGAAATGTTAGCGGGAATACTATTTTCTTGTAAGTCACTAGCAGAACAATATTAATTACTAATGACCATTATAACGAAATGCTTCTTAAATTCTGCAGTAGAAGGTAATTGCATTCCAAATAGGACTTCTGCAGTAACCACAGACTACATTTCCCACTCTCGCCCATCATGGCTTCCTTCTGCCATTATCTTCGGAACTCATGCTGTTAGTTCCCTGAGAAGCCGCATGTGAAGCAGTGTAAGGGGAGCTACTTCTACATGTAAGCCTACTTACATACTCCGCCATTTATCGTGTGGTGAGTGGAGGAGGGTACTTAGTACCGCTGCTAGTCATTTCCTTTTCTCTACCACTAGAAAATATATAGCTCCGTATGAGCCCTAATTGCTTCTATATTAGCTTCGTGGTCCTTAGGCAAAGTGTACGTCGCTGGCAGCAGAAGCGTTCTGCAGTTATCTTCGAATGCCGGTTCTCTAAATCTTGTTCCGCGAAACGAACGTTGTTTTCCTTCCCGGCATTCCCACTTGAGTTCACGAAATATCTCCGTGATATTCACTTGTTGATCAAATCTGCGGGTAACAAATGTAGCAGTCGGTCTCTGAATTGCTTCTAAGTCTTCCGTTGATCCGGCCTGGTGGGGATTCCAAACACTCGAGAAGTACTCAAGAATGAGACGCTATAGTATTTTATATGTGACCTCCTTTACCGATTAAATTATAATTTCCCCAATAACCCAAAGTCGACCATTCACCTTCTCTACTACTGTCCTTCTGTGCTTATCCCATTTCACATCGCTTTGCAACGTTACGCCTAGATATTTAATGGATGTGACTGCGTCAGTGCTCTTTCGAAACTGTTCTACAGTCTTTCTACAGTCCATGAACGACGACACCTTACCTTACCTCACACCAGCATCAGCAGAGGGCGGCAGATTTCTGCACACCCTGTCGTGTTGCTTAAGAAGTCTTCGACCCACTGACGTATCTTGGAATCTATTAAACATGCTCATAACTTCGTTAACAGTCTGCAGTAGGGCGACCGCTTCATGGAAATCAACGCGAGTTCATTATTACGTCTTGGTTTCTAAGAGTCAACAAGTGTCATAGTTATCGTCAGGCATCACAATATAACACGTTCCTACCGCACTATAAAGGGTCGCCAATTGTTTTTGCAACTCTCTTGAAGTCGCACTTGTAGTAAATCCAATGAGAATGTGGGAAGGTTCAAATGGTTCAAATGGCTCTGAGCACTATGCGATTTAACTTCTGAGGTCATCAGTCGCCTAGAACTTAGAACTACTTAAACCTAACTAACCTAAGGACATCACACACATCCATGCCCGAGGCAGGATTCGAACCTGCGACCGTAGCGGTCGCTCGGCTCCAGACTGTAGCGCCTAGAACCACAGGGCCACTCCTGCCGGCGTGAGAAGGAAAAAGCCACAAATATTCAAAATAAACGAGTACAAAATTAATCCCAGTTTTCTTATTCACAACCCGTTTTGAATAATAATTTGTGATAATCTATAGAAAATGTCCACGGAAGCTAACTAGCTGCCCCTGGTGAGTTCCTCTGAAGAAACAGCATTGTAATGACTGTAAGGCCTGCCTACCACAAGACATCCATAAATTTGACGTCCGCCAGCAATATCAACATTCATGCATCAATAACCGATTTTACCCACGACTTTCTGGACCCAAGGAGAATGACGGGACTGCTGCGTTTACACCCGTATTCATAATGGCGTTTAAAGCGAGGAAATATCGGAATACGCTATCGGTTGCTGTGCATGAGAAAGTGTATGACGTCATGGAACAGCGGGAACTATACCGAGTTTATTTCGACGCGCTGGTGGAATTTAACAAGCTGTGGAACCAGGAGACAATATCGGATAAACTGAGAGGATGTAAGAACTTGAAGTAACAGTAACGACTCCACCAAAGGGGATTACTTTTAACCTGCGACCATATACTTCTACTTAATCACGAGATCATTTCAAAAATAATAACACTACAGAAAATACAGTAAATGATGCTAATGTCATCAGTACTTTAAGAAGGGGGAAATTACTAAAATATCTGGATTGGACTTTGATTGCAGTTTTTTCCTGATATTAATTATCAGAGTACAATCATCAGTCAGCCTTCAGTTACTCGTTTCAGCAGTTCATCATTAACGTTACGTCCATCTTTATCTCAGGCAGTACACCAAAACCCATTTAAGCTTGATACTGAAATATTGTGTAGCAAACCGTCACGCCAAGTAATTACATTTTAAAGTTCCCGGCACTGTTACAGCAGTGCACCCAAATACTAATGCCCCCCAAAATTCACTACCATACAACGTGTATTAAAAGAAGTACTGCATCTAATGTTTATAAATAGCCGCCTACCTAGCCAATCATTGCAGTGAACTTAATTCGCGATACACTGCTTCCCATCTTGTGACTTAAGTAACCAATCGCTGTTCAAAGTAAGTGTTGAATGCCTCTACCGTTTGTAGGCCCAGGTGATCACGAATCTTTTCAGTCGCAGTAACAAAATTCTGAACTGACGTCCTTTACTATATCTGAGAACCGAACAACATCTCAGCCATCAAAATACAGTTAATTACCACTGTAATGTACGCTTTGGTCCTGTACACATCCATTACAACTAAGTACCCTTCCTTCCAACAAGACTTTCGTCATTTCCAAAAGCTCTTACCCGATACACTCAGCTTACATACCCTTCCTCAGAACACGCTATATCAGTAAATATCACTTTTGCGTAAGTATGAATACTTCTTACATCTTTTACTATAACTATTATTACGAAGGGACTCCGAAAAGTAAGGCCAAGTAACTATTATTGAATGCTGCATTACATTTCGGAGAGACACAGATACATGACACTTTTTTTTCAACATAGCCACCAAGTCTCTGTGAGCAACGGTCGGAACTTTCCACCAGTCGTTCAATTCCTCAACGATGGAAACCCGTTCCTTGGCCACGGAAACATTCAAGGATCGCTGTGTGAACGTCTCCATAGCTTGAAAGTCTGCGAATCATTTATTCTATTGCCTGAACATTGTCATCTGTGGTCAATGTCTATGGTCTTCCTTCCGGATCAGCGCCACCCTATTCTGTGCGGCCTTGGTCCAATTATTGTCATCATTTCACTTTGGCTGGACACTGTATTCCATTTGGACCAAATGCCGTCAGAATTTTAAGGTGGATCTGTGTACATTCTAGTCAGTTTCCCAACTGACCTGCGTACTTCCGTTGCAGTACATTTCCCGTTGCCCTATCATTCCATTCGCACCTGACTGCAGCAGAATTGTGCCTGTAGAAAACACAGAACTTATACTATCCTCTGATCAAGCCCCATTCTTGCTGCGGAAAGGTTTTAGCGTGGGACGGCATGTGTAACTTACTTTTTGAAGCCATCGCGTATTATTAACAGCAGTAGTAGAGTACCTAGAAGTGATACTGTTAAAGCTATTAATTCTTATTCAGCAGTTTAAATTACATTGCAGCGAAATACACTCAGTTCTCTTTTCAAACATTTTCATTATTTTAACACAATTTTATTACAATTTATCATGCAGTGAGACGGCAAAGGTGATGGGATACCTCCTAATATGGTGTCGGACTTCCTTTTTCCCGGTGTAATGTAGCAACTCGAAGTGGCATGGTCTAAATAAGTCGTTGGTAGTCCCCTGCAAAGATATTGAGACATGCTGCCTCTAAAGCCGTCCACAATTGCGAAAGTGTAGTCGGTGAAGGGTTTTGTGCACAGACTGACATCTCGATTGTGTTCAATAAAGATTTGTCGAGCAATCTGGGTGGCCAGGTCATTCACTTGAATTTTCCAGAATGTTCTTCTAACCAATCAAGAACAACTGTGGCACCGTGCCATGGCGCGCTGTCGTCCCCAAAAATTCCAGCGCTGTTTGGGAACATGGAGGCCATGCATGGCTGCAAATGGTTTCCGAGCAACGGACCGCCAATGATCGGTTCTGTTGGACCAGAGCTCCATTTAATGCAAACACAGCCCACGCCATTTATGGAGCCACCGCCAGCTTGTACAGTGCCTTGTTGACACCTTGGATCCAGGGCTTCGTGGGGTCAGCGCCACACTCTAACGCTACCATCAGCTCTTACCAACTGAAATCGGGATTCATCGGACTAGTCACCTGTTTTCCAGACGTCTAGCGTCCAACTGGTATGGTCGCGAGCCGAGGACTGGCAATGCAGGCAATATCGTGCTGTCAGTAGAGGATATATTTCGCCGCATTGTCCTAATGGAGAAATTCGTTGTACGTCGCACATTGATTTCTGGTGCTATTTCAAACTGTGTTGGTTTGTCTGTTAGCACTGACAACTCTAAGCGAACGCCGCTGCTCTCGGTCGTTAAGCTAATGCCATCGGCCACTGCGTTGTCCGTGGTGAGAGGTAGTGATTGAAATTAGATATTATCGACACACTGTTGATATTGTGCATCACAGAATATTGAATTCTCTAACGATTTCCGAAACGGAATGTCCCATGCGTCTAGCTCCAACTACCATTCCGCGTTCAAAGTCTGTTAATTCCCGTCGGGAGGCCGTAATCACGTCGGAAACCACATCACATAAATCACCATTGCCGGCACGGTAACTCAGCGTGTTCGGTCAGAGGGTTAGCTGCCCTCTGTAATAAAAAAAACTGAGTTAATGGATCAATAACGAACTGAAAGGGGTGTCTTGCGACTCCCGCAACGAGCAGATGAAACGAACGAAAACGAACAAAATGAGATTACAAAAAAAAAAAAATGGTAATGTGCTAGCCTCCCATGCAAGCGGGTCCGGGTTCGATTCCCGACCTCATTATAATTTCACCCTCATCACCGGCGTGCAAGTCGCCCAATGTGGCGTCGAATGATATAAGACTTGCACTTGGCAGCCGAACTTCCCCGAATAGGGGCCTCACGGCCAACGGTGCCATCCGCTCATTTCCATTTTACCTGAGTACAATAAGAGCTCCGCCAATACACCGCTCTATTATACCTTGTGTATGTGGTACTATCGCCATTGGTGCATATCGCTATCCCATGAATTTTGCCATCCCATTGTATTATAATTACTGTTATTTCTTAATTAACTACGCTGCGAAAGGTACTGTACGTGTGAAATCCTCGTCCGTTATGAGAGAGGGCTTGAAGGCTCTAATCTTATCATGATGGATATGAACAAATAAGTAAAAGAAACTACTGCTCTAAAATGCCAAACACTTATGAATAGACCTACTTATCACAGGAAAAAGATCCATAATTTCTTCAAGTCATAGTAATTAAAAATTTTTTTCGTTACTGGATTTCAATTCCCCCGCCCCAGAGGGGGAGGAGGAGGCTGGCTGACAGCAGCGAAATATGCTGCTCTACAGCCTACAGAAAAGTTAAAAAAACATAATGAAAATAGAGACAAACAAGAAAAACAGGCGATAAACCGGTGACATTGTAAAAAACTGTAAAATGGCGGTAAGCTGTGGAGTTTAAAATATAAAAATACTGCGGTACGATGGGGATGAAGACACACAAGATGTAGACAGGCAGAATTGAAAAACACGGCGACAGTCTGGTTTCTGTTCGCACGAGTTAAAAAACACAACTAGCGACATTATGCTGGCTGTTCGCAACACTGAAAGTGGACGCACAACACTAAACACTCACAACAGTGCTATACAGGTGACACAACGGCAGATGGGGAGGGGGGGGGGGGGGGAAGGTCTAAGTTTTAGAAACATTTTACATTTTACCGCAATACCCTAACGACATCCTGGGTGAGAGCAACTGGGAATTTTCCTGAAAAAAGTTTGTTTAAAGCACCAACTAAGCAAACATCACAAACAACAGACGGCTTTTATAAGTTACATAATATATCGCGTTGGATGGACCTCACATTTTAAGTGAAACTAGCTCCATTGATGTATACTGGACGGTTGATTTCAGTGAGATGGTTTCTCATTGCCTTTATGAATTTCTGCCTACAAATCCGCTGTCCGTCTCCTCATTGATTAAGGAATCCATAATTTACAAGAAGATATGTAATCTTCTTGAGAAATCTCGACGTCTCAGTACCTTTTTATCACATAAACAGAGAGGGCTTGGTAAGTGGTTCGAGCCAATCTCGGTACATTTAACGATGTATCGCATCAAAAACTGTCTTTTCCTCGTGGTAAATTTCTGTGATATATTTGCCATATAATACATTTCAAAAATGGTTCAAATGGCTCTAAGCACTATGAGACTTAACATCTGAGGTCATCAGTCCGCTAGACGTAGAACTACTTAAACCTAACTAACCTACGGACATCACACACATCCATGCCCGAGGCAGGATTCGAACCTGCGACCGAAACAGTCGCGCGGTTCCGAACTGAAGCGCCTAGAACCACGCGGTCACTACGGCCGACAATACATAGCAACTGTTTGCTTTACGAATCATTCTTGCTTATTTCTCGTCTTAAAATCGAACAGTAATACAAAATGCCGTTGCTCACTTATACATATGTTTTTGTACTCACTTTTTCACGTCAAATTTCTCATTTTACAATCAAAAATTTGCATAAATAGATATACTAAGTAGCCTTCACATTGTGAATTAACAAGTTCTCTCTTCTGATTGTTCGATCGTGCGCTATCTGTTGGTTAACCAGTTAACTACCAGCTTCTATATCTCTCCGCCAGATGACACACGCCTGCCAAGTCTGTGTTCGCAGCGCTCTTGGTCCTGGCAATCTGTTAGACTGCATACGGAACTGATTAACAAAGCAAACAGTGTTTTAGCGTTAAGAGCTGATGTGTTACATCTCCGTCAACTGATGGACTTCGTCGCCTAATTTGCTACCTAATGTCACATGCACAGCCTCGATGTGGCAGATGGTGAGCAGTGACTGCCTAATATGATACTATATCTACGGCCGTACAGTCCATGTATATAAGTTTTTCGTCATCCGTACATATAAATTTTGTATTGATCCACTACAATGAAAACTCAACGAGGATGAAGCGGCAAAGGGGCATGTAACTATGTTCTCAATAGCAAGAAAACCGAATGAATGGAAACGTTTATCTTTGCAACCATGGCAAACACTCCGCTTCACATTCAGTTACGCTAGTACACACATCAAATAAAGCTTTGCATCAACCCGGTTCCGAGAACTCCTGAACATCGATGTTGACTGTGGATATTCTATCACAGACATAGTTCCTTTGACTCTTCAGCGATGTCAGTAAACCCGCCCAAAGATGTCAAAAAAGGATCCAAGAGCTACGGAACTTAACATCTGAGGTCATCAGTCCCCTAGAATTAGAACTACTTAAACCTAACTAACCTAAGGACATTACACACATCCATGCCCGAGGCAGTTTCGAACGTAGCAGCAGCGTGGTTGCAGACTGAAGCGCCTAGAACCACTAGGCCACAGCGGCCGGAAATACCGCTGTTCGATCGCGTCCGCATTGTTATTTTGTGCCAGGAGAGGCTCTCAACAAGGGAAGTGTCCCGGCGTCTCGGAGTGGACCAAAGCGATGTTGTTCGGACGTGGAGGAGATGCAGAGAGACAGGAACGGTCGGTTACACGCCTCGCTCAGGCCGCCCAAGGTCTATTACTGCAGTGGGTGACCGCTACCTACGGATTATGGCTCGGAGGTACCCTGACAGCAACGCTACTATGTTGAATAATGCTTTTCGTGCAGCCACAGGATGTCGTGTTACGACTCAAATTGTGCGCAGTAGCCTGCATAATGCACAACTTCATACCCGACGTCCACGGCGAGGTCCATCTTTGCAACCACGACGCCATGCAGCGCGATACCGGTGGACCCAATAACATGCCGAATGGACCGCTCAGGACTGGCATCACGTTCTCTTCACCGACGAGAGTCGCATATGCCTTCAACCAGACAATCGTCGGAGACGTGTTTGGAGGCAACCCGGTCAAGCAGAACGACTTAGTAACATGTCCAGTGAGTGCAGAAAGGTGGAGTTTCCCTGCTGTTTTGGGGTGGCATTATGTGGGGTCGACGTACGCTTCTGGCGGTCATGGAAGGCGCCGTAACGGGTGTACGATACGTGAATGTCATCCCCCGACCGATAGTGAAACCATGTCGGCAGCATATTGGCGAGGCATTCGTCTTCATCGACGAAAATTTGCGCCCCCATCGTGCGGATTTTGTGAATGACTTCTTTCAGGATGACGACATCGCTCGATTAGAATGGCCAGCATGTTCTCCAGACATGAACACTATCGAACATGCCTAGGATAGATTGAAACGGGCTGTTTATAGACGACGCGACCCAACAACCACTGTGAGGGCTCTACGCCGAATCCCCGTTGGAGAGTGGAACAATCTGGACCAACAGTGTCTTGATAAAAGACAAAAACAGGCATACATCAATGCAATAGGACGTGCTATTGGGTATTAGAGGTACCGGTGTGTACAGCAATCTGGACCACCACCTCTGAAGGTCTCGCTGTATGGTGGTACAACATGCAATGTGTGATTTCCATAAGCAATAAAAAGGGCTGAAATGATGTTTATGTTGATCTCTGTACCAATTATCAGTACAAGTTCCGGAACTCTCGGAACCGAGGTGATACAAAACGTTTTTTGATGTGTCTATTTAAATGGCCTTAGCGCAACCTAGCCCTAAAGGAGCGAATAACTCTGTAGCGAGTCGCTGTTGTGAAGGGTATTTTGAAAGAAAATATACATCAGTCGCCTCTGATCTATTTCTAACAAGCTGTCGGCATCTCTGACTCGCTCTGTAATGCCGAGCAGTTGCCACAATCGAAGCGCTGTGATAGACGTATGGCAAAAAAAAAAAAAAAAACCATGCTGTTACTCATCGGGTTGGTCGTACCATCAGTGGCTGAACTTTGGACCCTTGTCGATAACGAATCTGTATTACTTCCGAGGCTTACCGAGATTATCTACACTCACTCGTGTCAAAGCGATGTTAATCAGATATCTTCCCAGGAGCGTGTACTGTAACTAATCGTATATGAGTGAAACGAGCTTCAAACAGTTGTTAATGCACCTCCAACGTCGGCTGCATAATAGGAATGATTTGCTACATACAGAGTCTCATCAAAAGATTCTGGATTCCCCTCTGTAATTCGGTATTGACCGCTAGACGTGACAACCGCCAGTATGAAAGGAGACCGGGAGTGCTATGTTGTCAGTAGCTGCAACAGCTGAATGGGTCTGTGGGCAGAGCTCAGTGACTTTGAGCTTGGACTAGTCATCGGATGTCAACTGAGTAACAGATTTATCAGGGGCATTTCAATCCTTATAAAGGTGCCGTAGTTGACTGTCTGCGGTGTGATTGTGAAGTGGAAACGCAATGGGCCAACTACAGCGGAACCAAGACAAGTCCTCGTAAAGGTGCCGTAGTTGACTGCCTGTGGTGTGATTGTGAAGTGGAAACGCGATGGGACAACTACAGCGGAACCAAGACAAGTCCTTGTAAAGGTGCCGTAGTTGACTGTCTGTGGTGTGATTGTGAAGTGGAAACGCGATGGGACAACTACAGCGAAGCCAAGACAAGTCCTCGTAAAGGTGCCGTAGTTGACTGTCTGTGGTGTGATTGTGAAGTGGAAACGCGATGGGACAACTGCAGCGGAACCAAACAAGTCCTTGTAAAGGTGCCTTAGTTGACTGTCTGAGGTGTGATTGTGAAGTGGAAACGCGATGGGACAACTACAGCGGAACCAAGACAAGTCCTCGTAAAGGTGCCATAGTTGACTGTCTGAGGTGTGATTGTGAAGTGGAAACGCGATGGGACAACTACAGCGGAACCAAGACAAGTCCTCGTAAAGGTGCCATAGTTGACTGTCTGAGGTGTGATTGTGAAGTGGAAATGCGATGGGCCAACTACAGCGGAACCAAGACAAGTCCTTGTAAAGGTGCCGTAGTTGACTGTCTGAGGTGTGATTGTGAAGTGGAAACGCGATGGGACAAATACAGCAGAACCAAGACAAGTCCTTGTAAAGGTGCCGTAGTTGACTGTCTGCGGTGTGATTGTGAAGTGGAAACGCGATGGGACAAATACAGCAGAACCAAGACAAGTCCTCGTAAAGGTGCCATAGTTGACTGTCTGAGGTGTGATTGTGAAGTGGAAACGCGATGGGACAACTACAGCGGAACCAAGACAAGTCCTCGTAAAGGTGCCATAGTTGACTGTCTGAGGTGTGATTGTGAAGTGGAAACGCGATGGGCCAACTACAGCGGAACCAAGACAAGTCCTTGTAAAGGTGCCGTAGTTGACTGTCTGAGGTGTGATTGTGAAGTGGAAACGCGATGGGACAACTACAGGGGAACCAAGACAAGTCCTTGTAAAGGTGCCGTAGTTGACTGTCTGAGGTGTGATTGTGAAGTGGAAACGCGATGGGACAACTACAGCGGAACCAAGACAAGTCCTCGTAAAGGTGCCATAGTTGACTGTCTGAGGTGTGATTGTGAAGTGGAAACGCGATGGGCCAACTACAGCGGAACCAAGACAAGTCCTTGTAAAGGTGCCGTAGTTGACTGTCTGAGGTGTGATTGTGAAGTGGAAACGCGATGGGCCAACTACAGCGGAACCAAGACAAGTCCTTGTAAAGGTGCCGTAGTTGACTGTCTGAGGTGTGATTGTGAAGTGGAAACGCGATGGGTCAACTACAGCGGAACCAAGACAAGTCCTTGTAAAGGTGCCGTAGTTGACTGTCGCTGGTGTGACAAGGCAGACCGGATTTACTGACGGGCAGGGACCGTCGAAAATTGTTTAAGGTGGCTGTTAAAAATATCATGAAATCAGCAGGAGGGTTCACTCGTTAGTTCCAGAATACTGCCGGCAGTCCAGCTAGCACAATGACGGTGCAGAGAGGGTTATAAAGAGAGGGATATAAAGGTAGCAGCAGGCACTCCGACTTAGGCCACAAGTGTCCCATCGGGTTTTCTTTGACCGGAGCCGCTACTGTTCGGTCGAGCAGCTCCTCAATTGGCATCACGAGGCTTAGTGTACCCTGATAAATGGCAACAGCGCAGGACTGCTCGTATGCTCACCCATCCACGCCCGACAGCGCCTAATTTCGGTGATCTGACGGGAACCGGTGTACCCACTGCAGCAAGGCCGTTGCCTTCATATAAAGGTAGGGCTACTGTTAATAAGCCACACACCTCTGTAAATGCTAAGTGACCCTTGAGGTGGTGTAAAGTGCGACGCTACTGAACATTGAATGACTGGAAACAAGTGATTTGAAGTGACGAATCACATTATACCGTTTGGCAACTCGACAGAATGGTTTGAGTTTGACAAGTGCACGAAGAACGTTACGTGCCAGAAGTGATGTACGGAGGAAGTGGTATTACGGTGTGTAACTAGAAATTAGTGATTTCGAGTGATGAATCATGCGAAACCCTGTGGAAATTCTATGGAGAGGGTGGTGGTGTTGATGGCGGTGGCGGCGTTGGTGTCAGTGTAGGAGACTATTCTTCGTGAATGGCGTGCGGTCCCCTTACTGAGCTTATGAAAACGCTAAACGCAGGGGAATACAAACATATTTAACAGCACTGTATACTGCGCACAGTAGATTTATTTTATGAGTCTCAGACGATAATATTTGTATCGACAGTGCACCCTGTCAGAAAGTAACATCTGTGAGGCGATGGTTTGTGAACAATAACATTCCTGAAATGCGCTGGCCTTCCCAGTGTCCCCACCTGGACCGAATGAAATACCGTGATGGTGAGTTAGAAACTCGATTTCGTTCCTGACCCCAGGGTCCAACATCATTACCTTCACTGGTTTCGACTCTTGAGGAAGAATGGGCTGCTGTTCCTCCACACACATTCAGACACCGTACTGAAAGTGTGTCCAGCAGAGAGGAGGCCGTTGTAGAGACGAATATTGGCTCCATGTACGTTCAGACAAACGTCAACCTTTGGTAGTGATACAATATACATTGTACTGTCCAGCTTCTTATCTTTAGCTGCATAAAACCCTCCATTATATCGCTTTGAGGGCACAAGCAAAGAAATCCGAGAGAAACATTAGCTCCTGAATCCGGTAAACAAGACTAACTCTGAGTAAAGTGATAATAAATCTGCTTTGCACTTTCCAAATAGTCAAGTAAGCGACAGAGAGTCGTCTATTGTATGAGATGCTAGCAATTTTTGTTGATGAGAACTGTAATCGGTGCACGGTATATCTCACTAGACTTCATCCACCTACATCTTTAAATTACAGGCATTGTTATAAGTTTACAAGTATTTAACTTCATCACCAATTCTATACCATATACAGCGAATGATACTCATGAAAGAATTTCCAGGAAATCCTTAAATGTGTTAGAACTAGGGAGACCTAAAGTGTTACAATATTTCTAAACAAATTTTTGTCCCAAATCTTTATTCATTAATTGACAAGGAGATGGCTTGAGAGGCTCTATATATCCTCGATGCAAAACACAGAGATGAAGAAGAGCTTTGTAATCTACTGGCCGAAGAGTTCCTGAAACGATTGGGGCTTATTTATCAGCTCACATGGGGTCGAATATGGGAAAGATGTTCTTACTATGAAATCCTGTGTTGTTTATAATGATTGTTGGTTTTGGGCGCAGCAGCAGCTCGGCTATATTCGGTCTTAGTAAAGTATTCCAAGATGATAGTCAAGAAGATAGTCTAGAATGCAGGAAATTATATCATTATATCCTGAATGAAAGAGCGCTCGTTCTCTGCGTCAGTCACCATGTACGCTGCAGTCACCCTCTCAGTGCCGTTACAATCAGAAATGAATGAATAATGAAGATGGACTGGACCCAATTATTGCTGCAGCAAATGCTTATAATGGCAGTTTGAGAGTTGAGAATACATCATTGATATCCGACGCTGCTGAGAGCATTAGTAAGACCACTACAAAATTAAAACGACAAATTGCAAAAAAAATATTTTTCACTATCAGTTACACCGCCCACTCACAGTAATGTGACCGCCTGTCAAAAGCCTGGATAACTTCGTTCTGCAGCGCTGACCGTTGCGATGCGTGCAGCAACGGAGTCAATGAGGTTGCGGAAGGTAGCGACAGGGATGTACAGCCATACCGATTCTAGAGCGGCAGCCAGCTGCGCTAGGTTTCTCGGTTGAGGATCTATCGCACGAGCAGCCTGAGTGATGTGGACCTAAGGATTCCGAATTGGGTTTAGACCCAGGGAGTTTAGTAGCCAGAAGCATGTGGTAACTCGTCCTGACGCTCTTCGAACCATGCACGTGCACTGCGAGCCGTGTGACAGTTGGCATTGTCCTGCTGGTAGGTGCCATAGTGCGAACAAAAACAAACTGCATATAGGGGTGGACATGCTCCCTAAGGATGTCTGTTTGTGTTGATCCATTATGCCGTTCAGAATGACGAGATCGCCCAGGGAATGCCACCAAAACATTCCCCAGACCATAACGCACCCTCCTCCGTCCTGGACTTATCCGACGATTACTGCCAGGTGTTTACTTTGAGACGTTTCACGCCGTAACCGCCGACAACCATCTCTGCGATGGAGCATGAAATGTAATTCATCTAAAAAGGCTATCTGTCGCTACGCAGTAGACGTCCGTTTGCTGAACTGGCGTGTCAGTTGCCGCCTTCGTCACCGATGAATAGCAGTCATCTTGGATGCGTGAACCGGGCCCCTGCCGAGGAGACCCATACGAAGCAACTTCACTGAGTGGTCATTGAGGAGACGCTATTGGTATGCTCTTAGTTCATCTGAGTGGTCAGTTGCCAAACAACAGGACGTCTGTTCTACCGTACATACCGCAGCAGTCATTCACGTCTGTCATCTGTGGCCCGTGCATCACAATTGCCTTCAAGCCGGTTTTGGATAGTACCATTTTACCGTGCACAGTATACTTTAACCGCGGCATCACTCGAACAGTTTACAAGCTTAGCCTTTTCGGTTCAAATGGCTCTAAGCACTATGGGACTTAACATCTGAGGTTCAAAAATGGTTCAAATGGCTCTGAGCACTATGGGACTCAACTGCTGTGGTCATTAGTCCCCTAGAACTTAGAACTACTTAAACCTAACTAACCTAAGGACATCACACACATCCATGCCCGAGGCAGGATTCGAACCTGCGACCGTAGCAGTCGCACGGTTCCGGACTGCGCGCCTAGAACCGCGAGACCACCGCGGCCGGCTAACATCTGAGGTCATCAATCCCCTAGACTTAGAACTACTTAAATCTAACCAAGCTAAGGACATCACACACATCCATGCCCGAGACCGGATTCCAACCTAAGAACGTAGTAGCAGCCCGGTTCCGGACTGAAGCGCCTAGAACCGCTCGGTCACAGCAGCCGGCTAGCCGTTTCGGAAACTCTTCCACCCTTAGCCCCGAAAGCCAACGCCCTTCATTTGGAGATCAGATAAATCGCTCCGTTTCCACATTACGATAGTAATTGCCCTGTTTTCCTAGTCAGACGGAACCATTCTATATACCCTGCAACGTTAGAGCCGCTATCTGCCGTCTGTCAGTGGTTGTTACACTTTCACGTCGAAAATACGCAGTGGTCACATTAACGTGACTGGACCACGTTGTAAGTAGGCTGTTTATATGTTTGTATACTGGTAGCGCTATGTAGCGCTCTGTATTACATCTCTGACTGCGCTGTGCTCACTCGGTAAGAGACTCTCTGTGGCTGGTCGGACTAGCAGTTGGAGGTGAACAGGCAGCCGTGGTGAAAGTTGGAGGTGAACAGCCTTCAATGATGGAGGTTAGAGGTTAATAATTAGCAGTGTTGGAGGTTTGCAGTATTAGCGCGAACGGACGATCTGGACGTGTCCTACTTGGAGATTGAAAATTATTCATGATTATATAATTTTTGGAACTGGATGTCACGGATGATTAAATGTTTGTCTTCAACTGGATGCCATATTATTGAGGCCAAAATACATTGTTTGCTTTGCAAAAATCTTTCCTTTGCTAACCACATGCCTATCAATAGTCAGAGCCGTCAGTACCTAGAATCTTTTATTTAGCTAGCAGTATTGGTTCAAATGTGTGTGAAATCTGATGGGACTTAATTGCTAAGGTCATCAGTCCCTAAGCTTACACACTACTTAAATTACCCTAAGACACACACCCATGCCCGAGGGAGGACCCGAACCTCTGCCGGGACCAGCCGCTCAGTCCATGACTTCAGCCCTCGGTTAATCCCGCGCGGCAGCAGTATTGGTGCTTGCGGCATTGCTGTAGTTCGGGCAATGAAGATTTTTATGAGGTAAGTGACTTATGAAATGCATAGGTTATTGTCAGGATTGCCTCTTATTCAGGTTATCATTTTCGAGCAGTCAAATTGCGTTGCGGTAGGATATTGTGGGTCAATGTTGAAATGATAAAGAATAGTAAAGAGACACTTTAAGTAAAAACATATTTTTCTTGTATTTTATAAAGAAGTTTCACCGTTAATGTCTCGAAATAACAGTGCTGCTCACCTTAGAGCAGTTATCTATAGTGATTCTTTAGAAGCTGATACTCGTCATAACAGATATGGTCACTTGGTTTTGCCACAACAGTTAGTTCTGTGTCCGGCTACCGTGGTCTAGCGATTCTCGAACGGTCGCCATTTCTAGAAAAACAATCCTGTTATTCCTGAAAGTGCTACTTTTGAGGGGAACGAGTGTGATGTTGAAGACATGTTGTGGACATGACCTTTGGCAACTGATGGGTCGGATGTAGTCCACGATTCTAGACTCTCTATATGAGCTGGATATGTGATGTGAATCTCCGGCATTCCCCCACTCTGCAGCGCCGTACACCGAGACTGGAGCAGCGACTTGTGCCGGATGAGAACGAGTAACGCTAATGTTGAAGTAGGGTACGGCTGCGGACAGAAGCGTTTGGGACGATCCCGATGCTCCACCACCTCTCCCCTCCCTCATGATGGAGCAGACTGCCCGGCATGTACTGAGCTAATATGCAGTTCTGATCCATCGCCCTGAGACTCAATGAATGTAGATGGACTGTTGGAAGGCATTGTGCTCCTAACCGTAGCCATGTTCAATCCCCGTTAGATCTCTTTTTAGGGAACAGTGCTATACAATGAGTAAGATTTACATGCTTTATCAAGTAAGTAAACGAAGAAAAATATGTCGCTGTATATCATTCCTCTTCTCTGAATTATCTTGGTTAGCGGGAATGTAAGTGTTAAACAAATACTTTTGAAAAATGTGACAGTGTCAAACCTTAATTCCTTCTGTCAGATTTAGTAAATCTGTTATGGTGCCTAGGAGAATTAAATACGTACAACCTTTGGTACAAAACAGAAAGATTAGGGATTAACGTCACGTCAACGATCATTGGAGACGGAGCATAAGCTCAGATTGGGGAAGAGCAGGGAAAGAAAGAGGACGTTCTCTTTCAAAGGAACCATCCCGGCATTCTCGATTTAGAAAATCACGAAGACATAAATCTGGGTGTCTCGATCAGAGTCTAATGTCTTACCAATGAGCAGCATCATTAGGTCAAAGTGCTCTGCACTCGCATGGTGCATCGAAGGACTGTCCATGATCAAATTCATTGATATCTAGCTTACTGTGCGTAATTATCCCGCAGACTCGCAGTATAGTATCTGATGGTGTAGGGATATATACTCTATTAAGCTCAACTGTCCCATTTGGAATGGCAGAAGGAACGTTATCTCCTCACTTCGACAGCTACCGAAAGAAAAACTGGAAGATAAGAATTTAACATCCCGTCGACAACGTTGTCCTTAGGGTTTTGGCACAAGCTGGAAATTGAGAATGATTGGATAAGCAATGAAATTCAGAACTCATTCTTGCAATCCCCAGAATGAAATTTCGCTTTCCAGTGAAGTGGTGCTCTTATTTGAAACTACCTAGCACAACAAACCGTGTGCCAGACAGGGACACGAAAACCGAACCTTTGCCTACTGTGGACAAATGTTCTACCGACTCTATTATTTCGTTAGGCATCAAGGATACATTACTTGAATTGAACAGCACTGATGTTACTGGTAACACAATATGCATATACTACAAATAAAATAGATTACATTCATTTATGGCAATAAAAGTCTTAGATTAGATCGATAAATTTATAATATACATATGGATAAAAACACTAGGATGAGTTACATGTAAAAGAGAAAATGTGGTTTTTATAAACAGTAATATTGACAACAGAGCTTCAAGTTGTAATAAAAACTATAGGTTAATATCTAAAGCTTCCGGCCAGGAGATTGCTTCCTCAGAGACCTCATGTATGCTGGTCAGAGTTCCAGCTTATTTCCGTAGGGGACACTCTGTGACTATGTGACGTATTGTTTGTCGTTGGTGTCCGCAGTCACACTTGGCACTTTCAGCGATTCCCCACTTATGCTTCAAGTCCTGACATCTTCCGTGCTTGGTGCATATGAGATTTAGGGTGGTCCACGACCTCCTAGGTAAGTGGAATCCAGGAGGGACTCGTGTAGGATCAGCAACGAGACCTGCAGAATCGGGATTGGCTGCGAACCATTCTTCCCGCCATGCTGTTTCTCGTTGGAAACCTTCAGAAGTAAGCCTTTTTCCAAGTCTCCAGGAGGGTTTCCTGGACTTAAGACGTTGCCTTTGAGTGGCATCACAGTCCTGGTGTAGCGGTAACTCGGGATTCTTGGAGCATTTCTCCCATTCCCTTTTCAATGTTGCTTGACGTCGTAACTTCGATGGTGCAATATTAGACAGAACAGGTAGCCATTCTGTGGGTGTGGATTTTATTGTCCCGGATACGCTTCTCATGGTTACATTCAGCTGCGTGTCTACCATGGCTGTATAAGCGCTGTTCAGCCATACTGGGCTGCAATACTCCGCAACAGAGTATACAAATGAGAGGGCAGTTGTTTTGAGTACTGATGCCTTAGCTCCCCAGCTTGTTCCGGCGAGTTTGTGTAATATATTGTTTCTGGTTCTCATTTTTAAAGCTGTTTCAGTTAGGTGTGTTCTATTTGTTAGCGAACGATCCAACGTCACGCCGAGATATTTTGGGGATGGGTTATATAACAGCAACTGATTTCTAAAGGAAATTTGCGGTTTACAGCGAGCATTCCTATTACTCAGATGGAAGGTGGAGGATTCAGTTTTATTTCTGTTTACTTTGAGTCGCCATCCATTAAAAAATTCATCCAGAATTCGCAGATCCTGAGTGAGAGTCATTTCTGAAGTTGTAAAATCGTTAGCCTGCGTCACCAAGGCTATGTCATCAGCATAGATAAATGTTCTTGCTTTCGTTTCTGGCAAGTCAGCGACATATAAATTGAAAAGTAGGGGGGCCAATACTGATCCTTGTGGTAGTCCGTCATTTAAATTGTATACCTTGCTTTCTTGACCTTTTAGGTGAACTTGGAATTTCCTGTTGGACAGCATGTTATTGAGTAATTGTGCAATTCTTTTACATGGAATTATTCTTAAGAACTTAAGAAGCATGCCCTTCCACCACACTGACCTATCCACACGACCAGCCTGAACAGCTTTACTTCCGCCAGTACCGTTCTCCTACGTTCCATAAAGAACTTCTCCTACGTTCCATAAAGAAATCGTCCAAGGCCTTTCTGCCATGGGACCAAACCACAAATGTGTCATCTACATATCGATACCAACGAGATGGTTTGTTATTAGCTTTGTCTAGAGCTAATTGTTCAAATCTCTCCATGTAAAGATTTAAAGATTGGCAATCGCAGGGCCTAATGGATTACCCATTGCTACTCCATCAAGTTGTTCATAAAATTCATTATCTTACTGGAACTGACTTGATGTGAGACAATGTCTGAAAAGAACAGTCAAATCTTCTGGAAAAATATCCGCTATGAAAATCATAACTTCGTTAACAGGAATCATTGTGAATAAAGACACAATGTCAAAACTTACAAGAATATCTTCAGGGGCCAGAGTTAGTCCCTCTAGTTTTTCAATAAAATGACGCGAGTCTTTTATATATGAGTCCGTTTTTCCAATAAATGGTTGAAAACAAGTTGTTAAATATCTTGCTATTTCATAAGTGGGAGAATTGATGGCACTGACTATGGGTCTTAAAGGAAAATCTATTTTGTGAATTTTAGGTACACCATACAATCGGGGACACATAGCTTCACTTTTCAACAAAGGTTTCTTGACTTCAGACTCTGATGTTCTGCTATTAATGTATAGCTGTGAACGGGTAGCTGGGGGTTCTTCTGAATGTTTCTCCAGATCTTCAGGAGAGCATCTCATCTTCGTAGAGCTGTAGGTTGGATGTTACTTAAAACTGGTAGCGATGCAGTTTGAGTGCTACGTACGCACCCTGTGATAAGTCGCACTGTCTGACTGAGTTGCACATCTGTCTTGCTACAGTGAGCACTGTTCATCCAAGTTGGACAACAGTATTCACCGACAGAGTATGATAGCGCCAAAGCAGTTGATCTTAGGGTTTGAGCGCTGCAACCCCAGCAGGTACCAGCAAGTTTCTGGATGATAGTGTTACGGGTCTTCACTTTTGCGGCCACTTTGGAGAGATGTAGTCGGAGAGTTAGGGACCTATAGAGTGTTATTCCGAGGTACTTCGGTGTGCTGCAGTAATTCGAGGTTTGTCCTCGGAGTTTAACTTCTGGTTTATAATCAGAGTGTCTGTTCCGTGGGTGGGATGATGAAGTAAGTTTTCTGAGGATTTAGGCGGAGGCACCATTTCCTGAAGTATGTGTCCAGGATTTCCATGGCGGCAGTTAATTTGCTTTCAGCAGTGGTGAAACTGGAGCTCTGGGCTACCAAACGGATGTCATCGGCATATATGAATTTCCTTGAAGTTGTGGCTGGTACATCATAATTGTATAAGCTGAAAAGGAGGGGGACCAGTACAGACCCTTGAGGTAGTGCGTCACCTACTTTGAAGACTTTGCTTCTGCTATTATCAGAGTAACGACGATATATGTACGAGGTGGCGCACATTTCCTTGTTAAGTATAGATGTTGAACTGAGCCCATTACCGACAGCCGCCTAACCTCTGGACGACGTCCTTCGGCAGCGTTCCGGTGGTGAATCCGCGTTGAGAGGTGATAAATATCTCGCGTAATGGGGGCACTAGTGCGAGAAAAGTCTTCATGGACATAATATTGTTCAAGAAGAAAAAGCCTGATATGTGATAGCGCCAGAGCGATCAGCGGTTCTCATGAACTATGTGCGAGTTCGTCGATCAACAGTCCAGTGATACTGTTGAGACTGTGATTTCATAATTTCAAGATTTTATGTTCGTAAAGAGCTGTAGTGCACACGAGGACATTAACCAAGGTGAGATCCCCTGTTAACTTAGGGAGTGAGAGGGTGAAACTAGCAATACGGAAGTGGAGCGGGTAGCCACATGAACGTCGCCAAATCTTGCGTAATGGCCACTGGGAGACCTGCATGAAAGTGTAGTAGCTCTGTTAAAGACGATGGAGACACTGCATTGTGTGTAAATAGTTTTCACTCGAGATATCCGTGGCACCATGGGGGTCACCATTCCGCGTCTTGTTCAGAACATCAGGACGGGCATTCGAAGTCAGTTGTTGCGAGCAATTGACATGTTACCAAAAGGTACAGTGTATTAACATTTATATGGCATACATCGCACAAATTTTACCTCTCACTACAGTGACTATACATCCGATCCAAGTGGGCTTCGGCTATTTTGTCAGCACCGGTCACATATTGAAGTTCAAGTGAGACTCCTTACTCGACCTTGAATATGTGTATTATGCGGGATACCATATAAATGTTAACACATTGCACCTTTTGTAACATGTCCATTGCCCGCAACAACTGACTTCGAACGCCTGTCCTGATGTTCTAAGAAGACGCCGAAATTTGAAGGCCGTGTTATAACGGGTGTCTCGAGTGAAAACTATTTCTAGACGCCGTAGAGTCTCCATCGTCCTGAACAGAGCCACGTTTTCATTCAGTAGTTCCCTTCCAGTGGCCGTCGCGCCGGACTGGGCGACGTTCAAATGACTGCCCGCTCCGCTCCTGCATTGCTAGATCCACCGTGTTGCCTCTCGAACCTCCTCATCGGTACGTACAGTGAATACGAGGTCTTCTGCATAGGCGTGGCATCTGAATATGTGTTCCCGTAGACTGATACCTGATAAACGACGTTGGAGGCCTCAGAGAAACGGTTCTAGCAAGATGGCGTACATGATCGTTGAAAGGAACCACCCTGATCAACTGACATTGCTATCGACACTAGTGTCATCTCCGTCCACTGGCCATCACCCTCGACGAAGTGTACGTGATTACGAGGATAAAGGCAGGTGGGAAAGCCATCCGTTCCATCACGAAGGTGTGGTTCGAATGCCTGATCGAAGTCGACGCAAAACATGGCTTCCTGCAGTCGACAGAGTGTTGCGCTGGCGATGACATCTCCATCATCACACAGTGTTGGCTGTAAGCTAGTTTCTCTACCCAAGGACATCTGCGTGGGTGACAGAACCTGCTACAGGACTTGTCTGAGATGTTTCGCGAGGGGGTTCATAAAAATCTTAAGATGTGAGATGGGTGAAGTGATTGCCCAATAGCTGTCCAGTCGCGTGCCTCCAGAGGGTTTGGATATCGTGATAATTAGACCTTCCAGATATTCCAATGGAGGTGCAGTCGTAAGGTACGGTAGTTCCTGATACATTCCCCTCCATCGTGGCAGCATCAAGTGTTCAAAGGTCCTATAAAATCTAACGGCTGTCCGTCTGATCCTGGTCGGTTGAGAGCCCCGCTGGCGAGGGTATCAGTGATGTCTTCAGTGGAGACGTTTGATAAAAGGAAGTCCGCCGCCTAACCACCAAGGGTATGGTGAACTGTCTATCGCTTGTCTCTAAGGGCCACAACGTTATGGTCTTCCTCATGATAATGAGCTTTGAAGGCTGTTATGATATCCACCAGCCGTCGGCCGTCAGGTAAATCTAAAGATGTTAGGATAACTTATCGGCTCATTTCACATTATTTGCTGTCAAACGTATAGTTTGGTTTTAGAAACGGTTACCAACGGAAAATGCTATATTCTCTTTTCTCTGTGACGTCCTGGATGAATGAAACGAGAGGTTTCGAACGCGAGGCATATTTTTTGATTCAACTAAGTCATTTGATTGTGTTGACCACAAAATATTGATCCAGAAGTTGGACCATTGGGGAATACAGGGAGCTTATCACAATTGGTTCTCCTCTTACTTTAAGAACAGACGGCAAAAGTTATTCTCCATAGTGTTGAGAATGGCTGTGATGTAGAGTCCGGGTGAGGTACAGTTAAATGGGGTTGCATCAGGGATCAGTGCTGGGTCCATCCCTGTTCCTTATTTACATAAATGATATGCCCCTTAGCGATCAGTTAGGGCCAAAATCTTAGTTTTGACAGCTTGAACCTCGACTTGACATTACGGGGACGGAGGGTACTCCATAAGGTCCAGGCGGAACATGTAGTAAAGTTCTGCCGTGCGTCGGTGCCATCGCATCCGTTCCTTGTCATATTGTACCAGTTGTAAGTAGGTTGTTTAGGGTTTTTTTTTAATGGTAACGCCACGTAGCGCTTTGTATGAAAATCACTGGCTGTGCTGTGTGCAGTCTGTGACTGGGTGGCATTGTTGTAATATTCGCTATTGTAGTGTTGGGCTGTTGGCTGTTAACAGCGCGTAGCGTTGCACAGTTGGAGGTGAGCCTCAAGCAGTGGTGGACGTGGGGAGAGAGATGCCGCAGTTTTGAAATTTGTAACACTGGATGTCATGAACTGCTACATACATTATGACTTTTGAACACTATTGAGGTAAATACATTGTTTGTTCTCTATCAAAATCTTTCATTTGCTAACTATGCCTATCAGTAGTTAGTGCCTTCAGTAGTTTGAATCTTTTATTTAACTTGCAGTATTGGCGCTCGCTGTATTGCAGTAGATCGAGTAACTAAGATTTTTGTGAGGTGAGTGATTTGTGAAGGGTATAGGTTAATGTTAGTCAGGGCCATTCTTTTGTAGGGATTAATGAAAGTCAGATTGCGTTGCGCTAAAAAAAAATTGTGTGTCAGTTTAAGCACAGTCATGTATAATTTTTCTAAGGGGACATTTCATACGTCCAGCCTTAGCCAAGGATACCTCACTGGAATCTTCTGATTTTTTCTTGTAGATTGTGTAATTAGTGTAGATTTTGTTTATTGTTAGCGCGTAATTGTAGAGAGTATCTCCTTTGTAGTTGCAGTCTTTCATTCTTGTACAGAAAAACAGGTGTGGCACGCATGAAAATTTGCACCAAGTATTTCGCAGCTGCGCTTGCAATTAACTAGATATTATTTTCAGTGCTATGTTAATGTGTTCTCTTATTTTTGCTCTTAAAATTGTCTTTTTCTGTGTTGTCGTGTGAAATATTGTGACAATAATGGCGTGTGAAAAACGTAATACTAGGCTCCAAAGTAAACTGAGAAATGACAGTGAAGACGAAAGCAGTGTGTTAGCGCCACCATGTAATGAATTAACTAATTTTCAAAGTAGTAATTTGGTAATTTTGCATAGGGAAATGGAGCGGGCTGCAAATAATGGTGTAGGCAGTGAAACAATTAGTATACAGGGAAGCATTATCGATCGATCGGTCGGCAACAGCTCGTCTCAGGATTACGAAATGACAGGACACAATCTTGCAAACACTGTAGATTCAGGTTTTGGGTCCTCACCGTATTTCTCAAATAAATCAAGACACATTTTCTGCTTTTCAAAATGCGAATATTGCCGGGTCAAATGCACTGCCGAAAAGCACTGAGGAACATGTTTCAGACACCAGTGCAGTGTTATTACAGTTATGCAACAAATGGGACAAAGGCTACAAAAATTAGACGCAACGCTTGAACGAAATCAGAAACAAATGGGACAAAATCTTCAAACGTTAGACACAATGGAACAACACCAGAGACAAACACAGCAACAGTTAGACACAATGGAACAATATCAGAGACAAACACAGCAAAAGCTTCAAAAGTTAGACACAATGGATCAAAGTCTTCAGAGTGCATTGAGAAGGTATAAGAAAATGGTTTGGCCAAAAAAGTATTTTGAAAGAGGATATGAACAAAAAAGTAGGGTTTAGAAACAACAGGTTTAGGTAGGATTTTCTTGGAAATAAATAATGAGGAAAGATAATGGAAAATGGACAATGAGGTAAGAAGTATGTGAACATATAAATACAGAAAGCATGCTTGGATAGGATTTTTTTGGTGCAAACAAATGTTGAAATAAGATGAAAGATCTATGGAATGAAGTTTTGGGTTGACTGCAGTACCAAATCTTACACTGAAAACAAACCCTGCACTTTCCTCTTGTGTTATTCTGCTGTGTGCTTGTATACCCTTGTTTATTCGTATTTTTCCTGTCTTTATGTGTTTAGCTGATGAGAATTATGTTGTAGAATTTTTTAATACTATGATATTTACTTTGTAATGATGTTTATACATTTTTATATGTTCTGTTTTGTTGCTCATGTGTGATGTTGATGTTTCAAAAGTTATTATGTTCTTTTATGTATGTACTTATGTCATAATTCCTGTAACACTGATGTATATGTTATTTCGATTCTTTTGTAAAGTCCGTATTACTACAAATGTTATCTGTATTGTTATGTACATTAATGATGTATTTTGTATCTTTTTTATTGTATTCTCATGTTATAAAATTGTAATTGACACCAGTTCATCAAATTAAGTAACTTGTAAGCATTCATTTCACAGCACATATTTCTGTTGGTCATAGTATATGCACAATATGTGAAAAAAAGAGGACTGTTAGTGTTTGGACGTGTGTTAATAATTCAGCAAGGGACTGGTTAACAGCATTGCTGGTGCTAAGGACAATTCCAAAAACTTTGTGAGTGCACAAGCGGTGGTTTATGGACTAGCTATACTCTCTGCAAGACTCTTCGATGGTGATTGTGCACCTGCACAGTCGCAACAGATGACTGCTGTCAGTCTCTACATGGACTATAGTGGGTCTGCATCTTTGATGGCCCACCAATACCATAATCTCTACCAGGACTACAGTGGGTCTGCTCTGTGATGACCTACCTACCAATATTCTTCAAAACGTCGATTGACTCTGCTGTGGGTTTGCTCTGTTGTGGCCCATTACCTGTCAGCATGTCAAGAGTCAACACTGTCTTTCCGTTGGAAGAACAACACTTCTTCAAGACTGCATGGAAATCCACTACTTCCGTGTGCATTCTCTTTGGCTGTTCAGACTTTGAGAAAAACACTGCAATTTTACTGTGATGAACGATCAGGACTGTCTTTATGGACTGTGAGAAAATTTTAGCTTTTCACCAACTTTGTATCAATAAGAGTGTGTATTTGATTTCTTTGTTATTGTAATTGTAAAAAAATTTAACAAATATGTATTGGCCAGTGCCCAAAACAATTTGTAAATTTTTTTGTGGGGAGCATGGGGCTATGTAAGTAGGCTGTTTAGGTTTTTTTAATGGTAACGCCATAGCGCTCTGTATGAAAATCACTGGCTGTGCTGTGTGCAGTCTGTGACTGGGTGGCATTGTTGTAATATTCGCTATTGTAGTGTTGAGCTGTTCGCTGTTAACAACGTGTAGCGTTGCACAGTTGGAAGTGAGCCACCAGCAGTGGTGGATGTGGGGAGAGACATGGCGGAGTTTTGAAATTCGTATGACTGTATGTCTGTTGTTGTTGTTGTTGTGGTCTTCAGTCCTGAGACTGGTTTGATGCAGCTCTCCATCCTACTCTATCTTGTGCAACCTTCTTCATCTCCCAGTACCTACTGCAACCTACATCCTTGTGAATCAGCTTAGTGTAGTCATCTCTTGGTCTCCCTCTACGATTTTTACCCTCCACGCTGCCCTCTAATACTAAATTGGTGATCCCTTGATGCCTCAGAACATGTCCTACCAACCGATCCCTTCTTCTCCTCTCCCCAATCCTATTCAATACTTCCTCATTAGTTATGTGATCTACCCATCTAATCTTCAGCATTTCGAAAGCTTCTATTCTCTTCCTGTCCAAACTAGTTATCGTCCATGTTTCACTTCCATACATGGCTACACTCCATACAAATACCTTAAGAAATGACTTCCTGACACTTAAATCTATACTCGATGTTAACAAATTTCTCTTCTTCTGAAACGCATTCCTTGCCATTGTCAGTCTACACTTTATATCCTCTCTACTTCGACCTTCATCAGTTATTTTGCTCCCCAAATAGCAAAACTCCTATACTACTTTAAGTGTCTCATTTCCTAATCTAATTCCCTCAGCGTCACCCGACTTAATTCGACTACATTCCATTATCCTCGTTTTGCTTTTGTTGATGTTCATCTTATATCCTCCTTTCAAGACACTATCCATTCCGTTCAACTGCTCTTCCAAGTCCTTTGCTGTCTCTGACAGAATTACGATGTCATCGGCGAACCCTCAACATTTTTATTTCTTCTCCATGGATTTTAATACCTACTCCGAATTTTCCTTTTGTTTCCTTCACTGCTTGCTCAATATCCAGATTGAATAACATCGGGGAGAGACTACAACCCTGTCTCACTCCCTTCCCAAGTTAGTGCCTTCAGTAGTTTGAATCTTTTATTTAGCTGGCGGTAGTGGCGCTCGCTGTATTGCAGTAGTTCGAGTAACGAAGATAAGTGATTTGTGAAGGGTATAGGTTAATGTTAGTCAGAGCCATTCTTTTGAAGGGATTATTGAAAGTCAGATTGCACTGCGTTAAAAAACATTGTGTGTCAGTTTAAGCACAGTCATGTATAATTTTTCTAAGGGGACGTTACACAGTGCGCGGCATAGGGGTAGCTTTACGTATTGTACCCACCACAGAAGCAGGGACCCGTTTAGTGTGATGTGTCATTCACAGGATTTCCGTTCATCCGTGACCATTCCAGTAAACCGGCAACGTTAAGGTTCCACTGCGTCTACTGCGCCATATTGTTTGACGCCCAAGGCTGATAGTGCACACGAAAACGCTATGGTCTGAGAAGGCTGAAGGCCACTTTTCCGCATTCTGGACGTCCGAAGCGAGTGGGGAAGTCAGATAGATGCGATTCAGTCGACTGGCTGAATGGTTCGTGACGTACGATATCACAGGCGATCGCCGTGAACTGTTTCCCAGGTATTCTCAGGACTGACTCGACATACTAAGTAACGGAGTCGCTGGTCTATGCCGGACAGCGCATAGACATTCACTTGATTGATCCCATGTATTGTTAGTTCTAGCCCTCGTTCTGAGTGCAAGTAAGTGACGTCTTCTGCTGCAACGTCATCGACACGATAATCGCTGTTCCACTATCTCCTTTGGCGGTTGGGGTGACATATCTAAAATATCTATAAAAATCGAGACGAGTCTCCATCTGTAGCTCTTGAAACAGGGCAATTTCAACGTCCATTGCTCATAACATGTCGAGCAACAGCTGAAGTATAACATACGAGCCAATCCTATTTAAACTAATGTTGGCTGCTCTGCGCGCCTGCATCAGCAGCACACTGCCATCTGTACTCATATCAGTAAGAACGGATGTCATCGGGTCTTTAAGCACCGTCTGTCAGCTGGCAAGACCCGTTTGACTAGGGCATCCTGTGACATTTCTTCATCTGGTAAATGGAAATGAGCGTTTGGCGTCTTTGGTCGGGAGGCCTCTTACGGAGCAGGTCCGGCCGCATTGGTGCAGGTCTTATTACATTCTACGCCCCAATTGGCGACCTGGGAGCCGGATGGGGATGAAATGATGATAAAGAAAACACAACAGCTAGTCCCTGAGCGGAGAAAATCCCCGACCCAGCCGGTAATCGAACCCGGGCACTCAGGATTGCAATCTGTCTCGCTGACCACTCAGCGGCGGACTCTCCTTCTGGTGGGGGTTCAGTAGCTATGGTTTGCACATGCGGCAGTCAGATCCGATCATAACTGATACACGAAGAACCTGTGTCATTCGGGTATCCATGCTAGTGGCTCGAGAACTGTCGCCGCTGGCGTTTTCAGCATTCTGCTGTTTTCTGGAGTCATCAGTAAATTGTCCTGTCCATGATGGGGGTGGTTACCAGAAACAGCACGTGAGACCTGCTCTTGGGAACCATCTGGCGGACACGTGATAGACTCGTCCTCCAAGCGCGACTCCGACTATGCCGTCGATGTCATGTCCTGTTTTTCCGTCGTTTTGGTAACCTCTGTTTACAGTGATGTGGTTCCATGACAAACAACGAGATGGAGTAAGATTCAGGAACGAAGGCGACTATAGGCACAACTGTGGCATCGAGCAATCGAGATCCATATCATCTTCACGTCTGTCAGCATCTTCATCCAGCACCAGGATCTCCAGTGAGAGACCAGCCGCTGTTGTAGACGGTTAGCCTCATCTCGTCCAGTCTTTGGAGTTTGTGGAAGATCTTGTGGAGGTTGCTGTACAGGTGGCTGGAGGTCACTGGGTCTCATTGCGCTGCGTAGGTGTGTGTAAGGGATCTCGTAATTTTGCATTGTGACATTCGTTTCACACATGTTCTTCTTTTCCGCATTCAGATCTTTGGCTGACCATCATTTACGCCAATGGTACGGTAACTACCGATGAAGAGGTAGGATGGGACATGCTGCTTTGGCCCCAGATGGATTTGCCACACTCTCTTCAAAAGTGGGTATGTAGAGAAGCGTGCCTATTCCTCTGCTACATGCCTGTGAACTGTTTCGTAAGGGTGCAGTGCCACCACCACGTCTTCCGCCGGCATTTTGAACTAAAGTTCGAAGATTTGGACTGTGCATAACCCCAGATCAGCATGTTCACCAATTACTCAACTGATATAGCCATCTAAATGCTGAAATTTGAGACTGTCTTTTGTCCATGGTAAGATCTTGTCACAAGCTGCTTCGTTTGTCAGTTTGACGTCAATCACACTACTAACGATCGACACGTTTTTTTCTAATAGTATCTTCACAAGGGATGTTCACTGAGTCACGTAGGAATTGTTTGGTGGAGAAAGCTTTCGGTCGCAGTTATTCATTCCAGAAAGTGAACATCAATGTTGCTTTACAGTAGGAAATAGCCATTCTATCGTTGATCGTAACACCTGCAAATATCGCTGTGAAAATAAACAAGCACGTGGCGAGGACGTCCACACCGTTAGGCTGCCAAAGGCAGACTGCCGCTTCAGCTATCAGCGGACACACACGGCGAAACCCAAATTTCCATATGTCGTCGTCCGTGTGTTATATCTGTACTCGTGCAGCACATTACCGTTATTCCTGTACCGGGGAGACAGTTTATTTGTAACCGCAGGTCCAGTACCAGCCGATAAACGCGATATTGCAGTGCCTGTATTGTGAAGAAGCACGATGAAATGTTCCTTTCCACTGCCTATTTCCTCACACCACAGCCACGGAAATTCTGCAATATTAGACAGTAGCTTCCTTTCCTTTCACAAAGTGCCCACCTCGTCCACATGAGTTCGCGACTGTAGTACAGTGGTGGTGGTGTTGCGATCGGGAAAGCGAAGCTTTGCCGCGGGGAGCAGTGAGCTGGGAACGACGGTAAGTTGCCTCACACCTATGGGCGTTTTGCTCCAGTGGAGAATCTGAGCTTTCGAAATGTGGTGCTGCAGAAGAATTCTGAAGATAAGGTGGTGAGATCACGTAACAAATGAGGAGGTATTGAATGGGATTGGGGAGAAGAGAAGTTTGTGGCACAACTTGACCAGAAGAACGGATCGGTTGGTAGGACATGTTTTGAGGCATCAAGGGATCACAAATTTAGCATTGGAGGGCAGCGTGGAGGGTAAAAATCATAGAGGGGGACCAAGAGATGAATACACTCAGCAGATTCAGAAGGATGTAGGTTGCAGTAGGTACTGGGAGATGAAGAAGCTTGCATAGGATAGAGTAGCATGGAGAGCTGCATCAAACCAGTCTCGGGACTGAAGACAACAACAACAACAGTCTCAACCTTACTGAAACCCAAAAGGTTGGTAATATACTGGAGGGTATGGCGCTGGCCGACCCTTTATGTATTACCTTCGCTAAAAGACCTTCCACCTACCTTGAATTGCATGCCTCCATTTTCGTGATTGAGGGGTTGGGTTTCGTAGACCAACAGCGGGACGATATTGATAATCATTGTCAGGACGCCATCGTGGATTCTACAGAACATAAAGATGATTCATTGAAAGGAGAGAGGGCTGGTGGATGTTTTTAGTGCCATGAAATGGGGCGTTTGGTACGCGAGTATCCTGTTCAATGGAAGGAGAGACCGAACAGCCGACGCCATTGGAAGGGTACCTGCTCCTCAAATGCTGTTGCCACGTTACAAAGCGGTGGGAGAGCCCTTACCTTACATTTGCGCTTAGTTTAAGCAACAGCCTATTTGGCCACTAATTTATTCTGGCAGTTCAGTTTCTCTTCCTGACAATCGGTGGTGTTTGGAACACAGGCTATTTGTAAATTACCTTGCTCGCGCCCTTCCTCCCGGAGTTGTCGGGCTGTTAATGGGAAAGTGTTGCCTCTGGTTGGGGAATTGTGAGCCAAGTTAAGCATTGTAAATTTTTCATGGCAAATCAATTCACTGGTGGTCAAGAACTTATCCGACAATTTAATTTTGGGGTGCGATTTTATCCAGAACACTGCGGTAATGTTGGATTATCGAGAGAGAGTTAACAATGGTTTTATCTTGGAACTCTTCCATTTGGTCTGTGTTTACATAGAAAACGGTAACATCAGAAAATTTGAGTCCGCTCTGAAGCAAAACACCTTGTTATTCGTTTATTTCTTTGTTCTCCAAAACTAGTTTCGGTGAAAAATATCACCATCATCAGTGGGGTTTTTTAATCTTATTTATTGTATATTACAGTGTGTTTTAAGCAATTATTATCGCTGTCTGCGACATATTTTCTGTGCGCTTTTTGTTTCTGTTGCCGTTTTTTACCTAGCGAACATCATGTCATGTTCGTTGGATGGTATTGTAGCTGCTTTTACACACAGAAAAACAAAACTTTCGCAGTCTGTTTCTGATCCTGAAAATTACACCATCTTGCTGTTCGCGTGTGTCAACGAATAACAAGGTGTTTTGCATCAAGGCGGACTCAATTTTCTGATATTAAACGAGAGAGTTGTTTACTTCAAGTTTCATCCTTTTTGGAGGTTGCTTTGTGTTCCTGTCATAGTCATTTGGAAGTTTTTATTGTGTGTTGCGCACCTATAGAAAATCTTAGGTCGGTCACTTGATTCAGAACGAGGCCAATCAATTATTGCTGCTTCTTAGTCTTTCCCCACAGGTCTTAATTGACAACCTTGGCCTAACGAATAAGATTGAGCATAAGATCATCATTACTGATGAGGTGGCAGTTCGGCAGTTTCCATATAGGCTGTCCCCTCCGAAAATGTATAACTTACGTTCTTCGATTGTGATGGAGTGACCAGAGCCTCTACATCGCTGTATGCATTGTCCGTAATTCTAGTACCTAAAGCCGAGAGTGGGAATTCCGTCCGGTGGCTGACTACAGATTAGATAACCAAAACGCTGTTTTAGAATGTTTAATGAGTTTCGCTGGAGCCTATACAGTTCTTGACCTTAATCAGGCATATTGTCAGATCCCTTTATCCAAGGATTCTGCACATATTACTGCCTTCTGTACGGACTGGCACTTATGAGTTCAACAGGGTTCCTTTTGGCTTGTGCACTTGTGTGGCTGTTTTGTCCCGTCTTTTAGATTGTGTCTTGGGTAATCTGAAATTTAAATGTTTATATAACTATCTCGACGATTATAGGGCTACCTCCGCTGATCATTTGAAACAACTGCAGGCGGTTCTGGTGCGTCTTGGGGAGGCAGGATTGACAGTCAAACTATCCAAATTTACGTTGGCGCGTAGGCAGATATCATTTTTGGGGCATTTAGTTTCTGCCGCTAGCATTAGGCATCCTTTGAGGAAACTGAAGAAGCCCTTAGTAATCCCCTCGTTTGGGCTATTCAGATTTCGAGCGCCCATTTCTTGACCAAGTGGATGCCGTGACGGTTCTCGTGATCTTGATATTCCTTGACTAGTTGGTAGTGGTTAGTCATCGTTAATGTTGTATTCTTTCTGATCTGAGGGAGCGACAATTGTTAATTTTCTTTGTGAGAAGACGCCACAAATTAATGTTTGTAAAATTTGTCGTAAAACAGTGTTCGCAGTAGAACTGGATACTTCATAGTATCTTGCTCTCTTTAACTTTGATGGATTAATCAATGAATGAAGCCGGTAATCTGAAAGTCAAAGATCCTACGCCTATGATAATTTTTTGTTCGATTTTATTTTTGTTCGATTTTATTTAAAGAATTGACGATCGCTGAGCTGGGCTGTGTAATATAGCAAGTGACGATCGCTGACTTGGGCTGCGTAAAGTAGCAATCGAAAGTAGACATCTAAGTTAAAGCTTTGAATTAAAGTCTGTCGATTGAAACTCCCTATCTCACTTCCCCAAATTCACATAAAAAAAATTTATTATCATATCTTTTTTATAATAAAACTTATCCCTCTCACAAAAATAATTACTTTCGGATAAAACGGAAGGTATCAAAGCTTTTACTACTTTCACACTACGTATTTTCACAATAGTTGCTCACACGAGCTAACACAATACAGACAACGTGATACAAGACAAAAAGAGATAAATTGACGAAATGAGATCCAGACACTATTGACTATTTATAGACTTACAATTCACAATTATACAAAAACATATACACGAAATTAGTTAAAATTATGATTTACGGCTGTATAAGAGTGGCTTCAGTGCTTCCACTTGTGGAATAGCAGCCGTTCTTCTGCAAGAACAAAACAGGGGTGGCATCCCATAACCTACGCTTCTAGGAAGTTGTTACCCCTTGAAGCTAAATACCACCTTTATGGATGTGAAGCATTGGCAGTCCTCTTTGCCCTCAAGTAATTTAAGTTTTATTTTAAGCACAGGGAGTTCCTTCTGGAAACGGATAACCAGGCCCTGAGTGAAGGCCTGCGTCGTCCCAGGAAGACTGGATGAATAGCACGCGCTGGGCGATTCTGATTTCTGCCTTCCGTTTTAAGGTCAGGCATACTAGGGGCCCCGATAATCAGGTGGCGCGTGCCTTAAGCTGCATATTTAAAGGCGAGGTTCAGGATCACCAGGAGAAGGGGGGTATTCCGCGGACTGGGTAAAATAGGTGTTGACGGAGAACTCTTTACTAATTTGAAAGGAAAGTAGACCTTAACCCTAGAATTGCCGGGATTGAACGGAGGTTGTTACAAGGGAGGCAAGGCTCTGGGTATGGCCTATACAAAGGACTACTTTGTTATGGTCGCCGTGGCAGTCGCGAACTTAAGATTTGTTTGCCTATGGAACTTGTCAGTCCTGTATTCAGTTACTTTCACGATAGCGTGGGGAGCGGCCACTTCTTCCTCTTCTTTTCACCTCACGGCATTACAACCCTGTGTGGGTTTTAGCCTCATCAACAATTTTCCTCCATTCTGCCCTCTCCAGCGCGGTTCACCGCTATCCTCGGACTCTGCGAGATTTTATATGTTCTTCCACATCATCTATCCACCGTTTTCGTTGCTTTCCTCTCCGTCTTCCTGTTGGCATCCTTTCAAAAACCTTTTTAGCTGTTCTTACAGTACCGATTCTGAGGACATGTCCAAGCCAGGCTATTCTTCTATTTTCATAATTCTTAGTATGTCAACTCCTTGTATGAGGCGGTCCAGCTCAGTATTCGTCCTAGATCTCCAGAAACCATTATTATCCTGAACTGCCCCATAGATCTTGCGCAGCGCCCTTCGTTCAAATATCCTGAGCTGCTGCTCATCAACACTCGTTAGCGTCCGTGTTTCCAATCCGTAGGTTAGAACTGACCTCATCGTGACCTTATATAGTTGCAGCTTCAACTGCCTATTTAGTAAGCTAGAGGTAGAAAATTTCTTAAACGTGTGCAAGCATCTATTACCACTTAGGATGGGCAGTTTTATTTCAGTTGACGTGGAAATTGTGCTTTTAATATTAGAGCCCAAATAGTCAAAGTTCTCCACATTCTCAAAATTGAAACCGTCTGCTGATAGTCTAGCCAAGTTATTACTTTCTTTCCTGGTGAAATTCAGGTATTTAGGCTTTTTTCATTTGTAGAAAGACCTGTAGGTTCTGTGGCTTCTTTCAGCTCGCATACTGTTCTCTAGTGACACCCTTCTTCTACTAATAATTTCCACATCATCAGCATATGGTCATATATGAGTCGACTTTGTGCCTATGTAACCAGATATCTGAAGCTTCCGCGTGGCTGATTCAAGAGTCAGATTGAAAAACATTGTAAAGAGTGAGCCCCCTTGCCTGACTCCTTTACTAATGCTAAACCAATTGCTCAGTTCTTCATCCACTCGCACTGCAGCCTTGGAACCAGCCAATGTTGCTTGAATAAATCAGACATACTTCGATAGTACATTCCAAGCAGCAGAAAATCATTTAGCATTTGTGCTCTATCGTGAATATCAAAGGACATCTTGAAGCCTATGAAGAGTTTATGAAGCTCACTGTTTTCATGTATTTGCCTCAACACAAATATATGGTCTGTTGTTGACCTATTAGGCCGAAATCCACACAAATACTCTCCCAGAACCTGTTGTAGATCATACTAGAGAAGATCTTATAGGTTACATTCAGCAGAGTAATTCCTCGGCAATGTCAACAGCAAGTCGTGTGTTCTGGGATTCTTTCCTGATTCCATATCAACTTAATAAGTTCGTTGATCCGCTTATGAAGATCATCTCCCCCTTTTTAGCAGTTCTACAATTACTTCGTCACTTTCTAGTGCTTTGTAATTTTTTAGACAAACATGCCTTCTCTATCTCCTTTAATGTTGGTTCCTCTATATCTGTATCTGCAGTGTAATAAAATGGATGCTCATCCCTGATAGAACAGCCCTCCAAACTTCCGTTGAAGTATTCTCTTCATCTATCCAGAACGTTTTGATTGCATATTAGCAAATTGTTTGTCTTTAAAAGCTGCTATTTTTGGTATATATAATTGAGTTTCCACTTAAATTTTCCTGTAAAATTTTCTGCTTTCATTCCTTTGGTAATACTCTTCCAGCTCTTCACTCTTTCTCTTCATGGCTTCCATTTTTTCCTCCTGCGTATGCTTGCTGCCTCTATTCTATTTTTATTATGTAAGGCCTAATTTGAGCTAGTGTACAGCTGCAAGTATTTTAGCCTTCCTTTTTCTGTTCCACTACGTGTGTAGTCCATCATAATACCAGGTTTCATTCCTAAGTCTCCTTGTTTCCCCCAGTATTTCATGCGCTGTTGTTCTAAAGGCATCTGTAATACAGTTCCATTCTTTGTCTGTATGATCTCTTCCATCTTTTCTTTGTAACTCCTGCCAGGGACCGATGGCCTTTGTAGTCTGGTCCCTTCAACCCCGCGATCCAACCAGCCAAGCGTAACTCCTGTCCCAATATTGTCTGGTACTCCTGAACAGTAGGCCTATCTTTCAGCTGTTCTATATTCCATTTCTTTACTCTGGTACCACTTCCTTGGGCAACCATGGCAAGTTTCATCCTCATTCTGCCTCCTACTTCACTACTGGGCATTAAAATTGCTACACCAAGAATAAATGCAGATGATAAACGGGTATTCATTGGACAAATATATTATACCAGAACTGAGTGATTACATTTTCAGGCTGTTTGGGTGCATAGATCCTGAGAAATCAGCACCCAGAACAACGACCTCTAGCCCTAATAACGGCCTTGATACGCCTGGGCATTGAGTCAAACAGAGCTTGGATGGCGTGTACAGGTACAGCTGCCGATGCAGCTTCAACACGATACCAATGTTCATCAAGAGTAGTGACTGGCGTATCGTGACGAGCCAATTGCTCGGCCGCCATTGACCAGACGTTTTCAATTGGAGAGAGATCTGGAGAGTGTGCTGACCAGGGCAGCAGTCGAACATTTTCTGTATCCAGAAAGGCCCGTACAGGACCTGCAACATGAAGTCGTGCATTATCCTACTGAAATGTAGGCTTTCGCAGGGATCGAATGAAGGGTAGAACCACGGGTCGCAACACATCTGAAATGTAACGTCCACTGTTCAAAGTGCCGTCAATGCGAACAAGAAGTGACCGAGACGTGTAACCAATGGCACACCATACAATCACGCCGGGTGATACGCCAGTATGGCGATGACGAATACACGCTTCCAATGTGCGTTCACCGCGATGTCGCCAAACACGGATGCGACCATCATGATGTTGTAAACAGAACCTGGATTCATCCGAAAAAATGACGTTTTGCCATTCGTGCACCCAGGTTCGTCGTTGAGTACACCATCGCAGGGGCTCCTGTCTGTGATGCAGCGTCAAGGGCAACCACAGTCATGGTCTCCTAGCTGATAGTCCATGCTGCTGCAAACGTCATCGAATTGTTCGTGCAGATGGTTGTTGTCATGCAAACGTCCCCATCTGTTGACTCAGGGATCGAGACGTGGCTGCACGATCCGTTACAGCCATGCGTATAAGATGTCTGTAACCTCGACTGCTAGTGATACGAGGCCGTTGGGATCCAGCACGGCGTTCCGTATTACCCTCCTGAACCCACCGATTCCATATTGTGCTAATAGTCGTATCTCGACCAACGCGAGCAGCAATGTCGCGATACGATAAACCGCAATCGCGATAGCTACACTCCGACCTTTATCAAAGTCGGAAACGTAATGGTACGCATTTCTCCTCCTTACACGAGGCATCACAACAACGTTTCACCAGGCAACGCCGGTCAACTGCTGTTTGTGTACGAGAAATCGGTTGGAAACTTTCCTCATGTCAGCACGTTGTAGGCGTCGCCACCGGCGCCAAGTTAGTGTGAATGCTCGGAAAATCTAATCAATTGCATATGACAGCATCTTCTTCCTGTCGGTTAAATTGCGCGTCTGTAGCACGTCATCTTCGTGGTACAGCAATTTTAATGACCATTAGTGTAGATCGCTGCGGGCTCTCATGAGCAAAATCAACGAGAAGTAGTTACTTCCATAAAAATAAAGAAGAGGAGGCGCCCCACCTATTCTAGTTTTGGTGGGGCGCGTTGAACCGTGTCGGCACCGTTTCCTTTCCGCGTCGTCCGCATAGGTGCGCGGCCACGGTGTAGTGCGCTGTTTATCAAGGGGCATTGTGGCGGTGTCGCGATAGGGGAAGTGAGGCGTTGCCGCGGGCGGGAGTGAGCTGGAAACCAGTGGCACTTGGCGGCGACGCCGTCCTCCCTCGGTGTCAACGGGGCTCGAATGTGTGGCGACGTGTACTAGCTTTTGGCGTTGGGAAGTTACGTGCCTGTACAGCGGCGTTCTGGGGTCAGGCTCTTTCTTAGTGTACAGCTCACTCAAGTCTTCCTGAATTGCCGTGTGATAATCTAGTTGGGTATGGTAGCTGTCTCGTGGCCACGGAATTAAGCCCCTTGTTGATTCTTCGCTTAGCCGGCCGGTGTGGCCGTGCGGTTCTAGGCGCTGCAGTCTGGAACCGCGAGACCGCTACGATCGCAGGTTCGAATCCTGTCTCGGACATGGATGTGTGTGATGTCCTTAGGTTAGTTAGGCTAAAGTAGTTCTAAGTTCTAGGGGACTAATGACCTCAGAAGTTGTGTCCCATAGTACTCAGAGCCATTTGATTCTTCGCTTACTGTAAATTTTGACTCTGTGAAACCCACTTCTCACTCCCGGTACCTTGGTAAATCAGAGAGGAGCCGAGAGGAGTTGCAAATTTCTGGCTGCTTATGTTTCATTATCCATGCTCGGCAGTACTTCTGACATTGTGTTTCTATTCTATCATAATGTTTTGTGATGCTCACACTGCGTTTGTACTGTAACACGTATAGTCAGCCTTAGCCATCCCGCTACAGCAGTGTTGAGTGTACAATAGTGGGCCGCACTTAGACGCACCTTTAGTCTGTTCCAGCACCACGGATAGTGTGCTATGCTGCCTTATGGGCCTCTCAGACCGCAGTGTCTATGCGGCTGTGCTTCTACACGCCACGCCAGACTGCACCATCTTCGCCGCGGAGGAGGTCGCCGCTCACTAAGTTATGCAATTGTAATCTGCTGTTTTCCTCATTCTAAAGGCTAGAGGTCACCGCTCGCTGCCTTACTGAATTGTAATCTACTAACTTTTTTTGCTGTTTTTCTCATTCTATGGGCCTAAATGCCCAGTCATTCTACGCCAGTTTGGTGCCAGTTGTTTTAACAGAATAGTATGTTATGTAAACTGCAGCATGTTTTTTTAATTAGTATATGAAGCTACAACTGTTGTAGACCGCCCATTCTTTTGATTCAGTAGTTTATTTAATGTGGCAATGTTAACCGTGACCGGTCTTGCGTGGGGTAGGGTTCCATGATCTTGCGTTGGCAGAAGAGCCAACACCGTGTAACTAGTGGAGGCCGAAATGCACGCGTTTTAGCTCACGCAGGCTGGCGTGAGGAGGGAAGGACTATACTGACGTGAGATCTCGAACATGACAAGGAATTAGAATTCAGAAAGCGGACGTAATTAGTTTGATACTTAACATTAATCCATTAATGATGAACGTCGCTCTTGACGGTACATGATTCACAATATTATCTGTTCAGAATCCATTCCTGAAAAATATGGAGCTTTGCTAGGTCATAGCAAATGACGTAGCTGAAGGCTATGCTATCGTCTCTGCAAATCAGAGAGTATGTAGACAGTGATCCATCGCTAGCAAAGTCGGCTGTACAACTGGTCGAGTGCTAGGGAGTCTCTAGACTAGACCTGCCGTGTGGCGGCGCTCGGTCTGCAATCACTCATAGTGGCGACACGCGGGTCAGACGTATTCTAACGGACCGCGGTCGATTTAAATGCTACCACCTAGCAAGTGAGGTGTATGGCGGTGCCACCACACATGATACGGAAACATTAAAAAAAAAAAAAAAAAAAACGAAAAGCACGTCGTCGGACCTGAATCTCTGGGACCACAATTAACGCTGACAGGTACTGTGAGACTCTGAAAAAACTCAAACGGACAATTCAGAGCCGAAGAATGTTGAGCAAGGGCATACACATTCTCCACGCTAACGCTCGCCCACACATTGTTCGGCAATCCGTTTCTCTCCTGCAACTGTTTCAGTGGAACATAATCACCCACCCACCCTATAGTCCTGACTTGGCACCCAGTGACTATCACCTGTTACCTAGGTTAGAAGAACATTTGGGCGGAAAGCGATTCAGCTCCGACGATGAGCTGAACAAGAGGTTCATAACAGCATGGTAGCGAGCTGGTATGACATGGGCATACATAAACAGCCACAACGTCTACAAAAATGCAAAGACAGAAATGGTTATTATGCCGAAAAATAGCTAAATTTTCAAGCTTTTAACTGATGTAAACCATTGTAGAAATAAGCAGGTCTATGTACTTATAAAAAACATAGGACCTTACTTTTGGGGTTACCCTCGTATGATAATAAGGTTTGTCAGATGGTGAATGCTGTGTACTTAAAAAAAACTGGCTCAATCCTTTTACGTCTTTGATTTTGGTTGAACCACACTCTGAAAGGACAGATTTCAGCTGGGACAACTTTCTGGTGTAACCCTAAACAGTACTTTAAGATCACGAAGGGAACTAGGAGATGTATAACACAAGGGTGTTATCCTGCTGGTAAACAGGTTCTGAATTCGATGCAGCTACAGTATAGTGTACTGTGGGAGCTATCAGTTCCACGAGTGAGTTGGGTTGCCAAGGGAATTACGGCTCCTTTCGGACCAAGGGAACATTCGCATGCTATGTTCCAGGTAACACTATTGTTAATTCAGTCGCATGAAAATGCTGCCTATTATGATCTCAGTTACCGAGCTGTAAGTGGTACATTGAATGAGAAGTTTGCTTTTGCACATCTCAAACTGGTTGTAATGCCATACTCGTGAGACTCACACAAGTTATCTTTTAAACGAACTTAAAGCACTCCGTCGTCAGGCCGCAAGTGGCCCATCGGGACCATCCGACCGCCGTGTCATCCTCAGATGAGGATGCGGATAGGAGGGGCGTGGGATCAGCACACCGCTCTCCCGGTCGTTATGATGGTATTCTTGACCTAAGTCGTTACTATTCGGTCGAGTAGCTCCTCAATTGGCATCACGAGGCTGAGTGCACCCCGAGAAATGGCAACAGCGCATGACGGCCTGGATGGGCACCCATCCAAGTGCCGACCACGCCCGACAGCGCTTAACTGCGGCGATCTCACGGGAACCGGTGTATCCACTGCGGCAAGGCCGTTGCTTTAAACGAACTTAGCACAAACCATATCGTACTTAATCATCGCTAGGAAAATTAGGCCTCAACGTTTCGTCATTAGTGATGAGCAAAATCTAAAATTGGGGAAGTATGAGGAATGTAGATGAAGCGTTTTGAACAGGTGACGGAAACCCTAAATTTGTGTGGACGGCAGGGAGTTTGATGAATGGCGGATTTGAAACCAAATAAACCAATAAAGAGACTAACGGAAAAGATTTCAATAACCCATGCAGTCGTCAATTCCATGAGACCCCTTAATGAGTCGTCATAACTTGAAATCGGAGTAGTCACGGTATTGGAAGAGAACCTGGAATTCCCACACACACCGCAGCAATAATCAGTTGGGCAAAGTACTTGTGCTCATTATCGGATAAGCGGTACCTAGTCATCGGTAATCTCGCACCCACTCTTATCGAAATGACCCCTGGTATGGAAACAAATGCTTAAACCATCGACTCAGAATCTAATGACGTCAGATTCACGCGGGGACACCTTCTCTAAGAGCCTGCTTGCACGTTGTGGAGTTTACAAAACCAATAACAGCAGCTGTTAGTAACAATAATGTGCTTCCTGATGAATTCATCAGAAGATTCATCATGGGACGCTGTCTCGCGGAGAATATTGGTATCGAACGAAACGCAATTAAGTGGAGTTTAAAGGTTTTGGGAATATCTATACTACAAAAAGGCAACATGGTCCCAGTTGTGGGTTGTGCCGGCCGGAGTGACCGAGCAGTTCTAGGTGCTACAGTCTGGAACAGCGCAACCGCTACGGTCGCAGGCTCGAATCCTGCCTCGGGCATGGATGTGTGTGATGTCCTTAGGTTAGTTAGGTTTAAGTAGTTCTAAGTTCTAGGGGACTGATGACCTCAGAAGTTAAGTCCCATAGTGCTCAGAGCCATTTTTGCAGGTTACGTATGTGACGGCTTCCATGTGCAACAAAAATTTGGTTATCAATATTTTGCGAATTTAAAGATTTAAAATGTCATAATCAACTCATTAAGAGGAATAATCTTGTGTTAATCTTATGTTAAAAGGTTAACGCAATTAGATAACTATTACAGTTCGAAACTGTGACCGCACGGGGTAGACCATTGAAGAGAAAGCAAATGGTCAATACTACGAGCAGACCGACGGAGTAGTGATGGGGATCACGCTCTCCCCAGTGGTGGCCAACCTGTTCATGGAGAGTTACGAAGAGGAAGCACTGGAAACCGCCGAATTGAAACCTGTATGCTTCTTTCGCTACGTGGACGACACGTTCGTCATCTGTCCACATGCACAGGAACAGCTACAGATTTTTCTACCACCTCTAAATTCGGTCCACCATGGAGACTGAGAAAGATGGAAAACTACCCTTTCTTGGTGTCCTAGTGGAACGTAGGTCTGATGGCTCACTGGATCACAGTGTGTACCGCTAGCCTACACACACTGACCTGTACCTACATGTCTCCAGCTGCCACCATCCGGCGCAGCTTAATGGAATGCTCAACACCTTGGTACATAGAGCACACTCGACCTCTGATGAGCAGAACTTGCCAACGGAAGTCAAACACCTGGAGACCGTGTTCCGCAAGATTGGGTATGCCAACCGCCAAATCCAAAGGGCCTTGCAGAAGTGCAGCAAGAACCGAGATGAACAACAACCCGAAGAAGAGAAGCAAGCTCTGGACTTTCTGCCATTTGCTGGCAACGTGTCGTCAAAAATAGGGAGACTGTTAAGGCGAAACAAGATTGACACAGTCTTCCGACCACCAGCAAAGATTCGTGACCTACTAGGAACGGCAAAAGATGACGTAGGCCTTAAGAAAGCGAGCGTATACAAAATCCCGTGCTGCTGTGGCAAATCCTACATCGGCAAACAGTTCACACGGTCGAGGACCGATGCAAGGAGCACGAACGTCACACCCGCTTACGCCAACTCAACGATTCGGCCCTAGCAGAACACTGCATTGAAACCGGACATACAGCGAAATTCGAAGAGACAAAAATCCTGACGGTCACAAGTGCCTACTGGGACGGTATCTACAAGGAGGCCACAGAAATTTGCGTAACAGATTACATAATCATCAGGTACACCGGGTTTCAACTCAGCAAGGCCTGGAAACCATTATTAAACACCATCAAAGAGCAACGGCGCGAGAGGATGCGAGATCTTTCAGCCACGGCGGACGGAGATCAACTGCGCCTACCACCGGGCGTGGTACAAATGGCTCTGAGCACCATAGGACTCAACTCCTGAGGACATCAGTCCCCTAGAACTTAGAACTACTTACACCTAACTAACCTAAGGACAACACACACATCCATGCCCGAGGCAGGATTCGAACCTACGACAGTAGCGGTCGCGAGGTTCCAGACTGTAGTGCCTAGAACCGCTCGGCCACCACGGCCGGCCACCGGGCGTGGCTGCAGCTACCCCCACCCCTCCCCACAACACGTCGTTCCGCCGGCCGTCCGCGCCGGGGTACGATTCGGGACCCCGCGGACATAAATACCACGGACACAGCGCAGACAGATCATTCCATCAGCACCATCTGATGATGGCGGAACGGTTATTCGCCGAAGTATCGTGGAACTTCGACGATCGGATCCGGCTGGACACCCGAGAACCTTGGATACAACACATTCGCCGGAAAAGCCTCAGATCACATATCCACAAAAGCTATTCGAAACTTGCACCCTTTGCAACTCGAACTAAAGTATTGCATCTCTCACTCACATGCCTACATTGATGTCTCCTCAGTGCAGCACTCCGTGAAGAATGGTCTGCCATTCCGCAAGAAACCTTCCAGCACCTGATTTGAACGTATGCTTGCGACAGTGGAGGCTAAGGCTAAGGATGGACCAACATCATATTGAATTCCAGGATTACCGATGGAGAGCGCCACGAACTTGTAAGTTATTTTCACCGAGTTGTCCGAATACTTTTGATCAGATAGTGTAAGTATATCTCTAAATGTATGTACGAAATTACATCATTGTACGACACTCTTCAGATAATATGACGTCATAAACACCGATATGGGTGAAAAACTGCCTTTTGCTTAAAACAGAGCACACTATACTCATACCATGTTTGATAGTGAGACCATTTTGCGACTTCCAACAAACTTTAAACATAATGTCAACCTTTTTCCCGCTAACGTTCTTAACGTCAAATATTTAACACATTAACTGATTTGCAAAGTGATCAATTGTTTGAAGCTGTTTCAACAAGGAAATCAGATTCTGTACAGAACTGAGAATTTACTGGTGTTTGTCTGTATCTACATCTAAAGTCAATATATTGCGGATTATAGGACTTCCGGTTCTCTTTCCTGTTGCAATCAGGAGTGCTGTGCACGAAGAGCGACTGTCACTAGTTCTCTGCATGGGCTTATACTTCTTTAATATTATTGTGATGATCCGTTCACAAGATGTATGAAGCAAGAGGATACACATTGTTTGACTGTTCTTGAAACGTGCGTGCGCGGAACTTTGTAGTATGTATTTCATGGATGCTCAACGCTCCTCTTATAGCGTCTGCCATGTGCGTTGGAGTGGCACGCCCGTGACGCTGTATTTACTACACCACCCCGTGATGAAACCAACTACTCTGAGCTGCATCTTCTCTGCTCCTCCTTTACTTCAGTCTGCTAAGAGTCCCAAGTCTCAAGAAGGAAAGTTGAGACAGGGAGCATAGTCATTCTGTTACACTACAGTGCTACCCTACGGCTGAAGGAATGTGTGTAAATCCTATATTTTTAAGGTATTTCCCCCTTTTGTTTATTTCTGTGATACGATTACCACATTTTAATAGACTAGGCTTTATGGGAAATGGAAATGGGGAACATATAATACGTAGGTTACTATGTATTTTTTGACTGTCTCTCTTTTAGTGTTCAACCCTGAGGTTGGTTTGCAGCAGAGCGCCATTCCTCTCTTCTGTCTGCTTTCCTCTTCATTTCCACATATGTGTTACATCCAACGTCATTCATGATCTGTTGCATGTATGATATCCTTGGTCGCCCCCGCCGATTCCTTCCCTCAATAACTCCTTCTGCTATTGTTCCAATGATATTGTTGTGTCGTAGGATGTGCCCTACAAGTTTGCCTCTTCTTGTTTGGATGTGCCTCCACAGAGATCTGGTTTCCTGTACTCTTCTAAGCACCTCTTCATTTGTTACTTTGTCTGTCCAGCTGATCTTCATCATCCTTCTATAGCACCACATCTCCAGGGCCTCTAGCCGTCTTCTCTCTGCTCTTCCAACTGTCCAAGTTTCACATCCATATAGGGCCACACTCCAAACGAAACCTTTCATGATGCGTTTCCTTATTTTCAGACTGATGTTGTTGCTGGTGAGTAAGTTCCTTCTCCGATTAAATGCAATTTTGGCCTTTTGTATTCTGGTCGCAATTTCTTTCCGGCTTCTACCATCCCTTGTGATTATGCTTCCCAGGTAAGTAAATTCCTGTATCACTTACAGCTCCTCTCTTCCAATTCTAATTCTCGGAGGTTCATATTCTGCTCCTGTACTGCATACCATCACTTTAGTCTTTTTCTTGTTTATTCTCATTCCATACTGATTGTATAGAATTTTTTCCGTTGTTCTGAGGACTTCCTCTAGATCTTCTTCTGTCTCCGTGACTATAGCAATATCATCTGCATAACGTACCATGTCTATCTTCTGCCCATTAATTTTGATCCCCACCTCAGTAGTTTCTCGAACTTGGTCTATAGCTTCCTGGATGTAAGCATTGAATATAAGAGGAAAGAGAGCACATCCTTGTCTTACCCCTTTTCTAATATTTGCTTGTTGTTCCTGGTGACAGTTCCTAATCACTGCCACCTCATTCTTATAGAAACTGAGTATCACGCGGATGTCTTTGTACTTTATTCCAATTTTCCTTAGCACTCTGAACATCTCTTGCCAGATAACGTTATCAAATGCCTTTTCCATGTCTATGAAGGCAATATAAGTTGGTTTATTTTTCTGTAATTGCTTTTCGATAATGAGTCTTAGTGCCAGAATCGCCTCTCTTGTTCCCAATCCCCTTCTGAAACCAAACTGATCTTCACTCAGCATTTCCTCCACCTTCTCTTCAATTCTCTTCAGAACTATTTTTATGAGAATTTTTGATGCATGTGATATTAGGCTAAGAGTTCGGTGCTGTTCACATTTTGTAGCTGCTGCCTTCTTTGGTATAGGAACAATGATAGATTTCTGGAAGTCTGTCGGTATCTCTCCTGTGTAATAGATGGACCTAATAAGTTTAAGCAGCATCATTTTCATGCCGTCACCAGCATTCTTTATTAGTTCTGCAGGGATGTCATCAATACCCGTTGCTTTGTTGTCCTGTAGTTCTTTTAGAGCTCTGTCAAATTCTTCTTGCAGAATGTCATCTCCCTTATCATCTTCGTCTACTTCCTCTTCTCTTCCTATTACTTCCTCCGAAAGAGGTGTTCCAGCATACAACTCCTCTATGTATTCTTTCCATCTCTTCAGCATGTCTTCACCAAACAGCATTTTCCCCTCTTTATTTTCTATTGTGCCTGAGAGTACTGTTTTACGTTTGTTAAAAAAAATTGATTTGCTGTTCTGTAGGCTAAATCAGTTCTTCCGTTTTGCATATTTTCTTCTACTTTCCTGCACATTTCTCCAAGAAAATTTTCTTTTGCTTTCCTAGCTTCTCTATTAACTAAATTCCTTAGTCTTCTGTATTCAGCTTTTCCTTGTTCCTCAGTTGCATTTTTGTATAATCTTCTGTTTTCTATAAGCTCAATAATATCTGCTGTAGAGAATAATAATTATTCTGTGGTGAGCTAGTAATCCTACGGGAAGAAAAGAGGCAGATGAGCAACTGTGTGGTAAATCGACGGATGTCCCGTAAATAAATGCAGTCGACAGACAGTTAAGTTTACGGGTATTCAGACCATTGAACAAATTAATCCGATAAAGAATTGTGCTCACAGGCTAACAAAGGAATTCGCCTGCGTTACATACAAAAGTGTCTTCATGATATCGTATTTCATTCATTAGAGTAGCTGCGGTACAAAGTGGTGCAGTGGACGAAGAAGAACCAGAAATATTTACGAGTGATAATCTGCATTATCTTACGAGGATCATTTCGTATCTAATGCCTCCTATTTGTTTTCGTGGAAACTACACAGATTCAGAAAGCATAACAACGCAGTTACTTACTGCTAGATTTCAACCGCACACTGACGTTTTTCCGCGTATTCACCACCATTCGTTTTGTACTTTATCCAACGATGAACAGTGGCACGCATGCCGCGCTCACAAACGGCAGCTGACGTTAGCCACTGCCTTGCAGCTTTCACGATATCTTCTGACTGTGGAAGACGCAGGGATGCAGTCCATCTCTCATGCGGCCCGAGATACGTATTTCTATAGGTGCTATATCCGGAGTGCCTGTTGGATTTCGTAGGACAGTCCAGTTAATCGTCGTAAAACTTTTGTGTGGCCTGACTTTATCGTGTTGGAAGCGAAAGTTTCTCCGCTTCTGTAACCTGAATCTGAAAATTAGTGGTTTCAGCCTGTTCAGTGTCGTCTTGTAGCGTTCTCGATTGACAGTTGCTTTAGGCCCCATCCACAAAAAAATCACCCTGCCTATTCCAGAAGACTGTCCACATCACTTTTCCTGAAGACGTCTGTGTCTTGTACTTTTTTCTTTGTTATATAATTTGCATGTCGCCACTCAAAGGCCTGTCTACATCTACATCTACATCAATATCCGTACTCCGCAAGCCACCTGACGGTGTGTGGCGGAGGGTACCCTGAGTACCTCTATCGGTTCTCCCTTCTATTCCAGACTCGTATTGTACGTGGAAAGAAGGATTGTCGGTATGCTTCTGTGTGGGCTCTAATCTCTCTGATTTTATCCTCATGGTCTCTTCGCGAGATATACGTAGGAGGGAGTAATATACTGCTTGACTCTTCGGTGAAGGTATGTTCTCGAAACTTTAACAAAAGCCCGTACCGAGCTACTGAGCGTCTCTCCTGCAGAGTCTTCCACTGGAGTTTATCTATCATCTCCGTAACGCTTTCGCAATTACTAAATGATCCTGTAACGAAGCGCGCTGCTCTCCGTTGGATCTTCTCTATCTCTTCTATCAACCCTACCTGGTGCGGATCCCACACTGCTGAGCAGTATTCAAGCATTGGGCGAACAAGCGTACTGTAACCTACTTCCTTTGTTGTCGGATTGCATTTCCTTAGGATTCTTCCAATGAATCTCAGTCTGGCATCTGCTTTACCGACGATCAACTTTATATGATCATTCCATTTTAAATCACTCCTAATGCGTACTCCCAGATAATTTATGGAATTAACTGCTTCCAGTTGCTGACCTGCTATTTTGTAGCTAAATGATAAGGGACCTATCTTTCTATGTATTCGCATCACATTACACTTCGCTACATTGAGATTCAATTGCCATTCCGTGCACCATGCGTCAATTCGCTGCAGATCCTCCTGCATTTCAGTACAATTTTCCATTGTTGCAACCTCTCGATACACCACAGCATCATCTGCAAAAAGCCTCAGTGAACTTCCGATGTCATCCACCAGGTCATTTATGTATATTGTGAATAGCAACGGTCCTATGACACTCCCCTGCGGCACACCTGAAATCACTCTTACTTCGGAAGACTTCTCTCCATTGAGAATACTGGCTCTTAGCGATAGCTCTGTGTCTCGTATCTGGTGATGATGCTGATCAGAAAATCGTCAGCTTCATGTGGCTGGTCCAAAGGTCCCAGCAAACTTCCATTCGTTGTAGCCTCTCGTAAATACTTTGCGGTAAGTAATGTTAGGTAATATTTTATCTAAGGATTTACAGACAATTATTATGTAGTTATCACGCGAGACGGCAGCCGAACAGCCTCGACTGAGGTATGGATTGTCGTGCACAATCTTTCCACCACTACAGAAACGCAATACGCACTGCCTCACGTTACTCGCGTCAACTATTTCCATGCACTTTTAATAAGAGTCGACGGATTTCAGTGGCGGCAATTTGTTCGCCGGACAGGAATCGGATGACACATCTCTGTTTGATGCGTACCAGGATGTCAGACACCATTCTGGAATGCTCGCCTGCTGCTGCTACCTGGTGCGAAAAATCGAAACTAACAAGAGATAAGTGCACTGATAAGAAATTACTACTATAACAGCATTATCTAGCTCGTGTATTCGAAGCGAACCCGAAAAAAACAGTTATTAGTTTCGGAATGACCTTCGGTAGTAGATAGAGTATGAATCACCGACTGTGCACGAGTTTTCCAGGGAAAATGGAACAATAAGCAGCGCTGAGCGCAGTTTATTGATGATAAAAATTGACAACGTGGTAGCACCATACAGATATCCATGCGGCATAACGTGAAGGCCAGGAAACCAAAGGAAAAGGACACTGATCAGAATATACAAAAGTCGGAGGCAGAACTATTGATTTTGTGCTTTTAGTGTAGCAATTTTGCTGTAGTTGAAAGAGTTAAAAGCGGTAACTATAGAACATGGGACTTTAGAATCAACTGAACCACACATTTCAGTGGCAGTAGAAAGCAACGTGTTAAGGCTATAAAAAGTGATTCTAAGGTAGAGTCGAATTTGACACACAAATGAAAACTGTCTGACCTACGCCCGCATTAGTTGGGGAACTTAGCATTTATGCTGAAGTAAATGGAGAAAGAAACAAAGTTGTAGATGTAAACAATGGAAATGAAAGCGCTGTTACTATGATGAAATATAAATTGGGCAATATGGATTGGAAGGTATCATAGCAGAAGAAACAATCACAAGTACGAAAACTGAGTGTAGCTAGGGAATGATTCAGGTTGAACAGAAATTTGTGCAGTTGGAGGTACAAAGCAGCCCTTAGTGTACCACTGTATGAGAGACAATTGTCACTGAGGGATAATGTGGAAAAATTCTTGATATTTCAAAGAGAGTGCAGCAGATCATTACATATAGGAGGGACTGAGGAGGAGACTTTGGTGATGGACCCAACTTTGGTGATGACAATAACAGAAATAAGTCTCGTAGTGAACAAAACAATTATGCTACCGTATCTACCACTCTATGGTAGGCTCATGGGTAACTCAGTGGTGACTGCAGATATACTTAGTTTTTCCTGTTCTGTAATATCTGCTTCCTTAGCTATTCTATGTAGTATTTTATAGCACATAGAAATGAGCCAATTGATCTGGCTAGGAGATAGAGGCAATTTCAAATGCTTTTCCAGTTATGAGCCACGGGGTATATAACTTTTAGCTTGTGTATATTTTAAATCATTTGGTATAGATGATAGACTGTCACAGTAGTAATTATGGTTTGCTAAAGGAGACTTCAAATATCAACACTTATTTGTTCAAGGAATGGTATAACAGTGGAAACCGACACGTTTTCAGAGAATTCAAATGAGTACCATCATTTTTTCATCGGGAAACTTCATATTCGCTGGCCACTTGCAGAGACAACACGTATTATTTTAGGGGATCATATGAGAGTCTGAAGGGGTTACAGGTAGAGACCTCATTGTTAGTTGGTATTGCAAAAGGTACCATTATGTCCCATGTGCGTAAGTTTATATTTTGGGAAAGCATGTGTACCATGGATGAAGAACAGTGCAGAGAATGAAAGAGTTTAAAAGCAGACGTTCTAACTAATGTGGTTTCATTGTGATGCTGCCAATTTCGAAAGCCAGGAACTTATAAACCTGCATATTATGAATGTTTACGTCGTTAAAATACCCAAGGAATTAACGTAGAATAATAATCAAAAACATATTGTTATGATTATGGATGAAAAGAAAAGAAAAAATTCAAGCAAATGGCAATTGTTCTGCAATGCATCTAATCCAAGATATCGTCATTTTGTACTAATTTTTTGAACAATCCGAAATTCACCGTAGTAGGTGGGCCATGGGTGGATGTTTTTTTTTTTCCTACTACATTATAAGAATGACAGGCTTCGACCGTTCTTATAGTTATGAGGTGTAACCGCCAACGTATAGTTTTTGCATGCTGCTCGGACATGATTAAAAGTTTCGGAAATTTAGATAAGAGGTCACGTTGTACATTTATAAGAAACTAAACTAGTATTTCGTGCTTGTTTGGTCCTTTCTGTCGATAGAATAAATGTGTATATGTATTTTAGGTTTTATTTATGGATACAGAATTTGTTGTTTAATATTGCAACTGGTCTGCAATGTAAGGCTAGTAGCAATATTTCAGAGCTTGAGGCTGTCCATGTTAACGATCTCCACTGGGTATTGTGTACAAGAATAATATATTATTTTTTATTTTCATTTAATACTTAAAAAATCAGTATTTTATGATAAATACTGATTTCTGTTCTAATAGTTGTTTTGTGCTTTAATGTGTGTGGTAGCTATTATGTGTGTTTTTCCCTATAGACTATTTTCAATAAAGAAATTCTGTGAATGACAGTGCTTAAAATGTGAATAAAGTGTACATGAAATAGGTTGATGATTTTGGGAGCGATGTCCAGATGAATGATCGAGATCAAAATCAACATCAGGCTAAAGAGCTAAACAAAAACGTCCACATCTACAGCAACACTGCGCAAGCCACCTGACGGCATGTGGCGGTGGGTACTTTTAGTACTGTTAACTGATTCCCTCTTCCCTGTTCTACTCACAAATGATGTGTGGAAAGAGTGATTCTCAGTAAGTCTCTATATTAGCTCTAATTTCTCAAATTGAGAACTGCTGGTTGGCGTCTGAAATCAAAATTCTTCAAAAAAAAAAAAAAAGAAAGACTGGCTTAACAGGAAATTTATGTACGTACAGTTAGAATTAGCTATTTACTTTAACAACTATATTCTGATAGAAAATTTAGATGAAGTCACCTGTATTAATGAATATATCAAGATCACTCACAATGAGCGTTATAAAATAAACTAATTAAAAAATAAGCATATACGACCTCACAACAAATGTATCCACACTACACACAAATTTTACAACAGAGTTTTCAATCAGATTTACATCATGTTCCCAGACAGAGAAAACATCCTGCTTAACAAAGGCCTGAAATATGATGTATAATCCAAAATGTAATGCATAACACGAACATGCGAAAGAAAACGCAACGAACTTACACACCTACCTAATATTTGTACGTTCTCACAATGTTTCTCGTGTGTTATTAATTCTTTTTGTAATCAGCTTTCTGTAAACTATGTACTAAATTTTGCTTGCGTGGTTTGCGAAAACCAATAAATAAACAAAGATAAAATAAAAGTATCTTTGAATCACTTTTTTTTAATTTTTGGTACATTTAGTTTTTGTTATAGTAATGGAAGGTGTTCTGCTTTCGGTATAAGGTCCATCATGGAATGAAACATGTCACATGCGGAATGCTACATTTTCAAATAGCATACAGAGCTGAGGACGAAATCGTTACACGGCCTTAACAGATTCTGGTGGCGGAAAAAAATTTTCACTGTCAGTATTTGGCCGGCAAGCGGAGGACAGGGGGGGAAGCGTAGAGTTTTTGATCACCAAACCTTGTGTCAGTGTCCTGGTCTAAATACCAAAACCTTCCGTAGTGTCTCATGAAGTGAGGGTATGTGACAGAATTGACACGTCTCATTGGCACTTTAATGTCAGTGTCCCCCTTGATGCTATTCGTGAGAATGTCCCGCCACCGGGTTTCCATTCCCTCATTATCATTATTATTATTATTATTATTATCATAGTCACAATTATCATACAACATAAATATTATAGTACAAAAGTGGTTCAAATGGTTCTGATCACTATGGGACATAACAGCTGAGGTCATTAGCCCCCTAGCACTTAGAACTACTTAAACCTAACTAACCTAAGGACATCACACACATCCATGCCCGAGGCAGGATTCGAACCTGCGACCGTAGCAGCAGCGCGGTTCCGGACTGAAGTGCCTAGAACCTCGCGGCCACAGCGGCCGGCCATTGCACTACACTACACACACAACACATACAGTACATTTAGTATTACAAATGTTGTAATGGAGCATGTTGCATAATGTAAACTCGTTGTTAGCGCGGGCTGCTAAATGTGTGTGTGTGGGGGGGGGGGGGGGTTGCGGGAGGGAAGAGGGAGATTGGAATGAACTTTCGTCCTTGATACACAAAAAGATGACCATGTGGTGAACGGCGTAAATCCGCTCAGTCACGAAAGCGGCAACTCCCGGCAAGATATGGCGCTGAGTCATGTGAACTAGCAGGACCGCGCGCCGCTATATATTCGCTGCAAGGCTATCTGTGAGCAGTTCAGCCATCGCACACATTGAAAGCAACACAGCCGTCCCTGCGCAACCTGCTAGCTACTGGACGCACTTTACGTAAGTCCTCCGTCAATCAAATATCTGTTTCAAGTCAGGTTCGTGCTTTTGTATCATCTGTGACGTGCGACGTGAGAAGTGACGCGAATGTGCTGTAGGGAACAGCAGTAGCCGATTTTGTAAGAGATGTACTGAACGCACTTGTCAAGTTCAAAATGTGAATCGGCAATGTTATTTCTGTTTGACAATGCAAGATTCCCAGGGGCGGGAAGCCTTACTGCGCAGGAAAAGAACATAGAGGATGTGGCTGTACATATTGCCTTTCTCCTACATGTTACGAGGAGACAAATGTGGGTGACAGCGGTGCTTTTGTGTTTTTATGAACGAGGATAGAATGAAAGAGAAGTAGACGAGGATGTCGGAGTCACTACATGGTCTGTTCCAGGAGCTACCAAGATTAATGACCCCATCTTAGACATTAATAACCATCAACACTGTCACTGCCCTCACGCCTTGAGGTTTTGAGGAGAGGACTGTAGCTCAACCCAGGACACTGGTACATAATCAGTTTACCAAGAACTTAACGTTACTGCGTCTCCTCCTTCTGCTAGCCAAATTTCGATTATGTTAAGCCGGCCGCGGTTGTCTCGCGGTTCTAGGCGCGCAGTCCGGAACCGTGCGACTGTTACGGTCGCAGTTTCGAATGCTTCCTCGGGCATGGATATGTGTGATGTCCTTAGGTTAGTTAGGTTTAAGTAGTTCTAAGTTCTAGGGGACTGATGACCACAGCAGTTGTGTCCCATAGTTCTCAGAGCCATTTTTTTGATTATGTTAATTCCCCGCAGCGTAAGAGTCCGACCCTGATACCTTGTTGTGGATTTCCATCGCTCTATTGAGTGGCGCCGCATGTTAGGGTCCTTGCAGTGTTTCAGGTAGATCAAATTAGATTTCAATGTCATACTAATAAGTCTGTAAACATACTCCAACACAACGTTTCAAAAGGAATTCATGTAGCACTGAACGCATACTCATCTCCCTGCAGGCCATGCTCAACTATATTCCAATTTAATAAGAGTCACTATGACGTCCTACATTACCGCCTGTCCCTTTGCCTTATTCTTAACACACTTTTTCTCATTACCCCTTAGAAAAATATCATTTTTTTGATTATATGTCCCTTTAAGCTGCATACTTGTTGGCTATATTTATTAATAGAATTTAAGTTTCACTTGTAGCATTTTATAGTCTTTAAGCTTCAGTTATACACTGAAGCCCCAAAGAAACTGCTACAGACATGTGTATTCAAAAACAGAGATATGTAAACAGACAGAATACGGCGCTACAGTCGGCAACGCCTATATTAGACAACAAGTGTCTGGCGCAGTTGTCAGACTGGTTACTGCTGATACAATGGCAGATTATCAAGATTTAAATGAGTTTGAACATGATGTTACAGTCGGCGCACTAGCGATGGCACACAGCATCCCCGAGGTAGCGATGAAGTGGGGGTTCTTCCCGTACGACCATTTCACGATGGTACCGTGAATATCAGGATTCCAGTAAAACATCAAATCTCCGACATCAATGCGTACGGAAGAAGATCCTGCAAGAACGGGACCAACGACGACTGAAGAGACTCGCTCAGCATGAGAGAAGTGCAACCGTTTCGCAAACTGCTGCAGATTTCAGTGCTGACCCATCATCAAGTGTCAGCGTGCGAACCATTCAACGAAACATCATCGATATGGGCTTTCGGCGGCGAAGGCCCACTCGTGTGCCCTTGATGACTGCACGACACAAAGCTTCACGCCTGGCACCGGCCGATCAACACCAACATTGGACTGTTGATGACTGGAAACATGTTGCCTGGTCGGATGAGTCGCGTTTCAAATGGTATCGAACGGGTGGACGTGTAGGATATGGAGACAACCTCATGAATCCATGAACCCTTCGTGACAGCAGGGGACTGTCCAAGCAAGTGGAGGCTCTGTAACGGTGTGGGGCGTGTGCAGTTGGAGTCATGAGGGACCCCTGATACGTCTAGGTACGACTCTGACAGGTGACACATACGTAAGCATCCTGTCTGATCACCTCCATCCATTCATGTCCATTCTGTATTTCTACGGACTTTGGCAATTCCAGCAGGACAGTGCGACACCCCAAACGGCGAGAATTGTTGCAGAGTCGCTCCAGGAACACTGAGTATAAACACTTTTGCTGAGCACCAAACTCCCCAGACATGAACATTGTTGAGGATATCTGGGATTCCTTGCAAGGTGCTATTCCGAATAGATCTCCACCGACTCGTGCTCTTACGGATTTATGGACAATCCTGCCGGATTCATAGCGTCAATTCGCTCCAGCATTACTACAGACATTAGTCGAGTCCATGCCACCTCGAATTGCGGAGCTTCTTCGTGCTCGCGCTGGTTCTACAAGATATTAGGCAGGTGTATCAGTTTCTTTGGCTCTTCATTGTATTAATAATAATTACATTTCAGTGCGTCTTTCTCGCTTATTTTCTTCATTAGGCCTGTATGTCTGGATGGCCCATTCCATAGTACAAAGTCACGAGTTCAACAACTGGAACGTCTTTATTTATTTTCATTTTCTTAATAGAAACTCTGGTTGTAGTTTACTGAAGTTTCAGGTCTATTCTCAGGTTTACGCTACTGAATCTAGACTTTCATTTTTAAAGCTCTTCTGCATTCGAAGAAAACAGAAAAACGTTATGTGAACATGAGACAAAAACTGTATACTGCATAGCCTGCCTGCACCTTTGTCAAGAGATTTAGAGAAAATTTTCAGTTCTTCAGAAAATACTTGTCGATCTACAAAATCACATTGTACAATACATTTTTAAACACAATTTCATGTTCTCATTACACTGAGATGACAAAAGTCATGGCATGGCGGGATGCATGTATACAGACGGCTGTAGTATCGTGTACACAAGGTATAAAAGGGCAGTACATCGACGGAGCTGTCACTTTTACTCAGGTGATTCATGTGAAAAGGTTTGCTGGTCGTAGGTCGTGTTCCAAAAATGAACAGCATACAGACAGAAGTGATGACACTTTCTGAAGACCTGAGCATCATTTTGCAGGACAATGATCAAGCACGTACAGTGCAAGCTGTTACTCATTTGTTTGACTGATGGGACTGCTAAGTGCTATACCACCTACTGCTCTCCCCTAACTAAAGCTCTCGTGGCTTCAACTCAGTTTCTAAACTGAAGGAAACACTTCACGTCATTCGCTTCAGAACTGCTACAATTCGTAGGGCAATAGACCACGCCACTTGAACTGTCAACACAACTGGCACTGCTAAGAGTATCCTACGACTCCCACATCGCTGTCAACAGGTTATACACAATTCTGGTGACTACTTTGAAGGTCAGTAAAACTTTCAAGCACGTATCTACTTTGTACGAGCTGTAAATAAATAGTTGCCACTATTAAAGTTCCAACCCTCGTATATATTCTACAACATAAAATATTTCATTCTCATTGCTTCTTTTGAAAGTTAATTTCGGTCATCGGCTTACTCAGTTCTAATATAAAATTCCTCTATGGTTAGTTTCGAGGGTAAAGTTTTACCCAGCTACTTACTAAACGTCTTGGGACAAAAATTTACCATACCATTGAGGAGAGGCTAATGGACCAATATTTTTTTACGTAATTTTTGCTTCCTTTCCTGCGAAATGACAACTACGCCAATATAAAAAACCAAACCCAGCTGGAGATAATAGTATTTTATATAATTTATTAAAGCTCGCCACAAAATAATACAAAATGAATAAGCAAAAGAGAAAATTTTTTGCATTTTTTTGGGAAAGAAGACAGTTCCTCGCGAAGGAGCAAGGCAGTAAATATTCTATTTCACAAGAAAAGAGTCGGAAAAATTATGAACAACTGTAGATTTACCAGACACCTGTAGTAATGTGCAAGGTATTATCACCAACCAAGTAGATACCGCAATTACTGATATGACTACAATATTAATGAACTAAGTCCTGGTTGTAACACTTTTTAGGGATATATAGTTGAACGATCACGTAGGATGAGTCGAAGATAAAGCAGGTTGCAGACTTGGTTTTATTGGTAGTATAATAGCGAAATACAATCAGTCCACAAAGGAGACTGCTTTCAAAACACTTGTGTTCCTCGAGTATTTTGCATCCATATCAAACAGGAGTAGCAGAGTATATTGAAGGTACAGAAAAAAGGACAGCATTTAGGGTCACAGGTTTGTCTGAAGCAATGGGAGAGTGTCACGGGAAATGCTGAAAAGACTGAGCTGGTAGGTACAAACTATCCTTTGAAGGCCTCCTTACAATGTTTCAAAAACCAATTTTAACTGATGAATTTAGGAATAAACTGCTAGCTACGTAACGCCCCCACCGGCTCGCGAAGACACTGTTCAACTAATTACAGCGCACACAAAGGCGTCCGTGAAATTACTCTTCTTGCGCTCCGTAAGTGAATGGAACGGGTGGAAACCCTAATAATTGGTACAATGGGAACCATCTCTGCCATGCACTTCAGAGAGGTTTAAGAATACGTATGTTAACAGACGTTGAAAGATGTTCGGACTAAGTTTCAACAAAATCTGCTTTTGCAACCGATGAGAAACGCGGTACTTATTCAAATATTGAGATATTTAAAACTTAAAGAGCGAGACAAGCAATAAGATTTCTTATCACCATCACAATTCTCAGCAGACCTCAGAGGGTCTTGAGATTCTTAAACTGGATGAACGAACAAGTCGTATTTGTTATTGAGACACATTTGAACCACATTCGATTTGCTGATGATATGTTTGACTGACAAACTACACAAAGGAAATGAAAAAGGAAATAAAATGGAAAATACACTCCTGGAAATTGAAATAAGAACACCGTGAATTCATTGTCCCAGGAAGGGGAAACTTTATTGACACATTCCTGGGATCAGATACATCACATGATCACTCTGACAGAACCACAGGCACATAGACACAGGCAACAGAGCATGCACAATGTCGGCACTAGTACAGTGTATATCCACCTTTCGCAGCAATGCAGGCTGCTATTCTCCCATGGAGACGATCGTAGAGATGCTGGATGTAGTCCTGTGGAACGGCTGGCCATGCCATTTCCACCTGGCGCCTCAGTTGGACCAGCGTTCGTGCTGGACGTGCAGACCGCGTGAGACGACGCTTCATCCAGTCCCAAACATGCTCAATGGGGGACAGATCCGGAGATCTTGCTGGCCAGGGTAGTTGAGTTACACCTTCTAGAGCACGTTGGATATCACGGGATACATGCGGACGTGCATTGTCCTGTTGGAACAGCAAGTTCCCTTGCCGGTCTAGGAATGGTAGAACGATGGGTTCGATGACGGTTTGGATGTACCGTGCACTATTCAGTGTCCCCTCGACGATCACCAGAGGTGTACGGCCAGTGTAGGAGATCGCTCCCCACACCATGATGCCGGGTGTTGGCCATGTGTGCCTCGGTCGTATGCAGTCCTGATTGTGGCGCTCACCTGCACGGCGCCAAACACGCATACGACCATCATTGGCACCAAGGCAGAAGCGACTCTCATCGCTGAAGACTACACGACTCCATTCGTCCCTCCATTCACGCCTGTCGCGACACCACTGGAGGCGGGCTGCACGATGTTGGGGCGTGAGCGGAAGACGGCCTAACGGTGTGCGGGACCGTAGCCCAGCTTCATGGAGACGGTTGCGAATGGTCCTCACCGATACCCCAGGAGCAACAGTGTCCCTAATTTGCTGGGAAGTGGCGGTGCGGTCCCCTAAGGCACTGCGTAGGATCCTACGGTCTTGGCGTGCATCCGTGCGTCGCTGCGGTCCGGTCCCAGGTCGACGGGCACGTGCACATTCCGCCGACCACTGGCGACAACATCGATGTACTGTGGAGACCTCACGCCCCACGTGTTGAGCAATTCGGCGGTACGTCCACCCGGCCTCCCGCATGCCCACTATACGCCCTCGCTCAAAGTCCGTCAACTGCACATACGGTTCACGCCCACGCTGTCGCGGCATGCTACCAGTGTTAAAGACTGCGATGGAACTCTGTATGCCACGGCAAACTGGCTGACACTGACGGCGGCGGTGCACAAATGGTGCGCATCTAGCGCCATTCGACGGCCAACACCGCGGTTCCTGGTGTGTCCGCTGTGCCGTGCGTGTGATCATTACTTGTACAGCCCTCTCGCAGTGTCCGGAGCAAGTATGGTGGGTCTGACACACCGGTGTCAATGTGTTCTTTTTTCCATTTCCAGGAGTGTAGTAATGGCTCGAGTGCTTTTGGTAAACCAAATTGGGATTTCAAAACTATGCTTCCATTGTAATCAAAAAATGTTTATAATCAGTACGTATTACCAGTAGTCAAGCAGTAACAGCAGAATGGGTTGGTCTAGAGAGGTGAGAGACTTCCATCGTGGACTAGTCGTTAGATGGCAGTTGAGTAACAAATCCATCAGGGAAATCTGAAACCTTCTCACGCTGTTCAAGTCGACTGTTGGCGATGTCATTGGGAAGTCGACATGCCGAGGAACAAATAGAAATAAACAAAATCCATGCAGACTGCATCTTCTGACGAACTGGTACGGTCGGCCATTGCGGAGGGCGGCTGTAAAAAGTCGCATGAAATTCGCGGAAGCAGTCACTCATGATATCCAAAGTGCTACCAGGAGTCGAGCAAGTACAGTGACTACGGGTAGGGCGTTAAAGTGTGGCGCACAGTGTTCGAGGAGCTCCTCGTAAGCCAGACATTTATGTAGACAGTGCCAAGCAACGACTGATGTGGTGTGAAGGACAGTGGACGACTGGAAACGACTGATTTGGAATGATGAATTACGCTGTATAGAATGGTTCGAGTTTGGCAAATGCCCGAAGCACATTACTTGCTATCACGTGTAGTACCAACGGTGAAAAACAGAGGAAGCGGTGTTAGGATATGGAGGCGCTTTAAGCGGTTAAGGTGTATTTTCCATATTGTGCTTAAAAAAACGCTAAATGCGGCAGGGTATGAAGACATTTTACAGCATTGTGTACTACACACAGTAGGGGAACAGTTCTGAGTGATTGTATCAGTATGATAATGTACCCTTTCGTAAACCAGCAGCGGTCAAGCAATAGTTTGTGGACACTAACATTCCTGAAATGGACTGGTTTGCCCAGAATCCCAACATGAGGAACAGCTTTGGAATGACTCAGAACGACGACTTTGCTCCAGACGCCACTGTTCACTATCCCTACATCCTCTACTTTCGGCACCTCAGGAAGAATCGGGTGACATGCCCCCACAGGCAATAAGACACCTCATTCAAAGTGTCCCTAGCAAAGTTCAAGCAGTCATAAAGTCGAAGTGTGGACCCACCTATATTAATGACCACTAGTATGTGTCCAGTTGCTGCTTTATATCAGATGGTGTATGTCAGTGAGATAGAGACTTTAATGCAAAAATAATATAAAAACTGAGGGTTGTTTAGCGAGATGTACGATGGGCATTACTTCGAGAAAGAAGAAGGAAATAAATGGACCAGGGAACATATTGGTATCGAAGATTAATGGTGGCCGCAGTTAAAATGGAAAGGAGCTAACCAGAACATGTAGCCTGACGAAAAAATGGCTCATAGACCAGCGAAGTTCTTTGCTGGATACGCCTAGAGCTCGATTCCTTGGAATATATGTGGCTAGTTACGCAGAAGCAATAAGAAAGCAAGAGCAATGACAGCTGTGAGAAAGTGTTAACATGGAGAGAAGATGAAGGGATATTTATTATAAAGAAATCAACAAATACGAAAGGAGTGTTGAAACTGAAACACTGTCTTAGGTAATCAATATGAAAATATAAAAAACAGATCAAATATATTACATGCAGATTGATAACTGTATGTTTCTGGGGTGAGTACTACAATCGTACATTACTGAACAGTAGTACCTCAGATCAATAAGGAAATGAAAAAGAAAATTCTCAACTCTTCCACTAATGTTCTGCCCCACTGGCGCCGGCAGTGAAGGTCGTTAATTTTTAATGAGCGAAAATGTGTCAAAATGACCAGCGGTCTGCACGCTTTGTCTGGGACACTGTGCTACAGTAAAATATTCACCCTCAACATAAATTTACATGTTTCTACTTTTCTTCGTGCAGGGGAAATGCTACACATGTTGCACATATACTTCAGACTAGGCGTCATCTTAAATTTGGCCCTGCCGCCATGAATTGTACGTAAATTGTACATTATTTCCTCTATATCACTGTCCTTCGTCTCTTTACGTAGGACTGGCAAAACTTCTCTGCTCCCTTTGTAAATGTGTCCTCCGCTACTGACGTGATCTGCTCTAACGCGTGAAGGAACATTTAGAGCCAATTATATGCATGCATCCACCTCTCTAAGCCAGACAGTGAAGACAGCACACGAGCACTCATCTTGGCGTTTGACTCTTGGGATGGAGTGTGCGAAATGTTTTCAGAAATCTATAACAATAAAATAATTGCATAGTTAGCAAAGTACTTTTGTATGTTCCTCGAGGCATCTACCACGCGTTTGTTTAGTATCTTACGGATATAAATACTCGTAAGACTACACAAGTAATTCTTCGACATTACAAAGTTGTGTTGAACACGGTCGGTTCTGTTGTTGATTTATTTAGGGATAAAACTTGTCTACGTTTTACAGTGAATGCCACTCTGACTAATCTTTCGCCAGAGTACAGGATGTCTCAAGCAACGGGACAGTAGTGACTGCAAGAAGTCAATCGTATCCAAATGGAAAGACAGTTCTGTCGAAAAAATTAAAAATTTCAACAATCTGGCTAAAAAATAGCCGAAGCGCAGCCATTGTGCTCTTATTTTAAAGGGAAGAGGTAGAGATGTTGGCCAGCTGTCGCGAAAGGCTTACGCGCAAAGGGAAACCTCGATTTTTGACGGATTTGACAAGTGTCTTTAAAAGGTTTCTTATCTCAGACACTAGTTTTCCGATTCGACTGAAGTGCTCTTTTGAGGGGAATCATTTTTATCACAATGATATCTATACTACAAAACGGCTGTAACGGAAACACGGCACACATCTCTCTGGCGGTTTCCAGGTGCAAAAAAATCTGATTTTCAGTATTTAGTGTAATTACTGGGCCAATGTAAAAGCTTAAAATGCTGCTATAATCTATTGATTAAGAGGTATAATCTTTCGTGAAAGGTTTAACACAATAAGTCAAGTACTAGAGTTAGAAAATGTCTGTATCTGTCTTGCAGCATAATTCAGGGCGCGCACTATATTCATACAGTATTTAAGAATGAGAGCATTTAGTGACTTTGCATGTAATTTTAAACGTTTTAAAAACTCTCTCGCTGACATTCACAGAAAATAATGAATGGAAAAGTTTATGATTTACTACATTTTTGCTGCTCATGCAATAAAGCTTCAGCACCAGATAAGCTGTAATTTATTACTTCTTTACTACTAACTCTGTTCACAACACGTTTTCCAGGCAGTATCCACATATCCCACCGACTGTACCTGCAAAATTATGTCATTTTACGATCTAGTTCAGGAAATACGATGTCATATATGATGAGGTGCATTCTATACAAGCGAGTTCGATTCCTTAAGGAATCTATTTGGGCAGGGGGAATGTGGGAAGATAGGTTGTTTACTAGTTCGTCTATAAGCGTGTAGCTCAAAACCTCAGAAAAATATAAGAATGTGAATTGGGCCAAAGTATGAAACTTCCCCATAAGATATCGGAATTATGAGAGTAATGTACAACTTAAATTACAAGTTACTAAAATACGACTATATATAGCAATAAATGGCACCATAAACACTGAACCTGTCACCTAAACAAACGCACGGGCAATACACGTAGAGGCAAGTGTTCTGACAACACGAGCGAGACTTGAGTAACCGGGTTGAGTATTGATCTGGATTTTTATGCTGATGAGACGAAGAAAGTAAAAAAGGACTTTTACATATCGAACTCTCTTGGTGGACCCAATATTACGATGGGAGCCCATATTTAGTCTAATATCAGTAATGACAATAAATTTTAATCTTTTTGTAATATTTGAAAACATCGTACATAACGGACGTTTTCACGAAAACACCAATGGCAGTGTCTGACACTGTCTATAATTTTTGTCTACCGAAATAGTGCAGCAAACCTTTTTATTCTTTAATTATTCCTTAATTAATCGTTACGAGCTCTCCTCAAAATATCAGTATTTTGGTATGATGCTTGTTAATACTTTCAGGGGAACGTTTCGCAAAAGTGTACTTCATGTGAAGCCATAGGCTGCCAAACAGTATAGTGTCAGTCACGTTAAGTTATATTCATTTGGCCGTCAAGTCGCTCTCATTTGTACTGTTAAAAAGAAGTCTGCACGCGGTTGCCCACAAACTTTCATTAACTGAAAGAAACTCAGCAGGACGTAACAGAATAGAATTCGCATGCCAGTGTTTTTGACGTTGCACTGGCGAACGTATTATCGATATAATGGGCGCAATGTGTCGCTAATTACTCCTCTGTCACGAGTCATTTCGAAGGTAGGGTAGTCTCAGGTGCTGCGTACAAAACTAGGACGTCACACAAATATAAACAATGCGATCTCCGTCACACGAAATTTTGGTACCGACAGGAAAGAACCTCTACAATAGTACTGACGTTGTATAACGTAGTAAGGCCTTGCTGTCTGGAAGAGCCCTCGGGATAGGTTCAGGCGCCTGACTGCAAAAGTTTTCTTCCTTCTGGTATGTAGCACAATTCGCCTGCCGACATAAGGACTTTCTGCTGTTCACGCTGTTGTAACAGCAAACAATTGGCCTGTATCCATTTTCAAAGCGACAGTCTTCTTGTTCAGGAAGCGCAAGATACAAACGAAAGATCAGATTACTCCAAACGGCGAATTTCTCTATGTCCGCTATCGGGTGTGGAGTTATAGGGTTCCACGTAATAGGCCTGGCGTGCACTACACGCAAGAAGGGGCTACTGGAGTAGCGGCGTACGTGTGGCGTGCACATTTTTTTTTTTTTTTTTTTTTTTTTTTTTTTTTTTTTTTTTTTTTTTTTTTTTTTTTTAAAGGTTAGAGGATCATCCCCGTCCCCCTCCTCCGCCTGGGGATCAGAGATGAACTGCGGTTCTAAAATTGCAGATACAGCAGCCACAGTGTTCTCACAGAATAGAAAAGGTTAATAAGATATCAATAAACTGTAGGAGCGTCCGTGGCAAGGTCACATAATTAGTATCGCTTACTGAAGGTTATAATTCCCATACAGTACTACCTACAGAAAATTGGTTCAAACCGGAAGAGAATGGCAAAGAAATCCTAAATTCAGATAGGATTGTTTATCGAAAGAGTAGATCAGTTGCCAGTGGTGGCGGCGTATTTATTTGTAATAAAGAATTAGTTAATATCTAGCGAGATTACCACGAAGTGATGCTAAAGAATACAGTTGTAAATTAAATTAGATGATGGCAGTGGCTTGAGCTGAACAATCAAAGTTAGGCAAACTTTAAATTCCTGTCCATAGGTGGTTACGTCGGAATCTTCTTTGATGTTTACTAGGTAAATCTTGGCTATTGAATCATCTACACTAAAGGTATTGTAATATAATTAATAATAAGCTGTACTGTTGAAACAGCACTGCAACAAAATAGTCGACATGTGGAACTATACGCTGCAATGTTATTTATAATGCAAAATGAAAGCCACATGTTTTAATTTTTTGAAAATGTGCAGAGAACTCGAATCAGCTGTTATTCTTAAAAGTACAGTACAGGAGGTGGACAGAACTATGGAAACACTAAAAACGAGGCACATTACCGTGCTTAACACGGTGTAGGAAAACTGTTGGCATTCAAAACAGCTTCCAGCCGTCTCGGTTTGGGTAATTACACCTCTGTGTGGTTTTCAAAGGAATCTTTACCCATTCTTCCTGCAAAAAAATTGTTCAAATGGCTCTGAGCACTATGGGACTTAACTTCTGAGGTCATCAGTCCCCTAGAACTTAGAACTACTTAAACCTAACGAACCGAAGGACGCCACACACATCCATGCCCGAGGCAGGATTCGAACCTGCGACCGTAGCGGCCGCGCGGTTCCTGACTGTAGCGCCTAGAACCGCTCGGCCGCTCCGGCCGCCATTCTTCCTGCAAAATAGTGTTCAGTTCAGATAATGATGCTGAAGGTGGATAGCGATCACAAAGGTTCAATAATACTGAGATCTGGTAACCGTGATGGCAAGGGGAGATGCGAAATTTCATCCTCGTTCTCACGACACCAGTTCTGGACGATGCGAGGTGTGTCAACATGGGCTCTGTCGTCTTGCTACCCTGCCTCACCATTGTGGAACAAAATTGTAACAAAATCATTGGCAGTAATGCGATCTTCCAGAGCAACCAAGCCAACGGTCTGGCCACAATGGTAACACCGTTTCCCGCCAGATCACCGAACTCAAGCACTGTCGAGCTGGGCTAGCACTTGGATGGGTGACCATCCGATCTGCGGAGCGCTGTTGGAAAGCAGGGTGCGCTCAGCCCTTGTGAGGCAAACTGAGGAGCTACTTGATTGAGAAGTAGCGGCTGCCGCCTCGGAAACTGACATACGGCCGGGGAGCGGTGTGCTGACCACCTGCCCCTCCATATCCGCATCCAGTGACGTTTGTGGGCTGAGGATGACACGGCGGCCGGTCGACACTTTTAGCCTTCATGGCCTGTTCGGGAGGGGAGAGTAACCAAGATATGGCTTTTTAAATCACCACCGAAGTCCTGCATATTTCACCCTTGGAACGTAAACTCGGCCAGAAGGTGGACACCGAGTGAAACAAGACTCATTCGACCAAATGAAATTCCTCCATTGCTCCTTAGTCCAAATTTATGGCTTCGGCACGACGTTTTCCTGTTATTGGTACTTGCGCCACCGGTGAATGGTTTTGGAAATCCAAATCGTCATGCGATTCCCTTCTCATGAAACTCCATTCATGTTGTATTCAAGCTGACAGGGTTCGCGAGTGTGACATTCAGTTCTGCAATAACTTTTGCAGTTGACGCCCTCTTATTTATCGTCACAGTCTCTTCAATGACCGTCTGTTACAATCGCTCAACACACACTTTCGTCCGCGTTGACTTAGTAGATCATGTTTTTCCGCTTTCACTGTTGCGTTATACACTCATGCTCATAAATTAAAGTTAATGATGATACATGGTGAAACAACGCTCTGGTGAGCGGTTTGCGCGTTTAAATCACCTCGGGGTATGACCATGCGGTGCATTTGACCTGCGCCGTCGCACGGAGGCGCTGGTAGCAGTCCACATACGCAGAAGTTTGTTGGTGCATGTCATAGTACGGTGCAGCGAGGAAGTGTGCAGACGTTTCCAGACGTGCTAATGGTGACTGTGTGTTGAAAATGGCTCAAAGAACACATATTGATGACGTTATGAGGGTTAGAATACTAGGGCGGCTGGAGGCTGGTCAAACATAGCAGGTCGTAGCACGGGCCCTCCGTCTGCCCCGAAGTGTGATCTCAAGATTATGGCAACGATTCCAGCAGACAGGAAACGTGTCCAGGCGCTACAGTACGGGACGTTCACAGTGTACAACACCACAAGAAAACCTATATACCACCATCAGTGGCCACAGACGGCCACGGAGTACTGCAGGTAGCCTTGCTCGGGACCTTACAACAGCCACTGGAACAGTTGTCTCCAGACCTACAGTCTATAGGCGACTGGACAGACATGGCTTATTCGCCCGGAGACCTCCAAGGCGCATTCCACTGATTCCTGTCACAGGAGAGCTGTTAAAGCCTGGTGTCAAGAACACAGTACATGATCATTGGAACAGTGGTCCCAGGTTATGTTCACAGGCGAGTCCAGGTGTAGTCTGAACAGTGATTCTATCCGGGTTTTCATTTGGCGTGAACCAGGAACCAGATACCAACCCCTTAATGTCCTTTAAAGGGATCTGTATGGAGGTCATGGTTTGATGGTGTGGTGTGGGATTATGATTGGTCCACGTACACCACTGCATGTCCTTGACAGAGGAACTGTGATAGGTCAGGTGTATCGGGACGACGTTTTGCACCAGTATGTCCGCCTTTTCAGGGGCGCATTGGGTCCCACTTTCGACCTGATGGATGATAACGCACGGCCCCACCGAGCTGCCATCGTGGAGGAGTACATTGAAACAGAAGATATCAGGCGAATGGAGTGGCCTGTCTGTTCTCCAGACCTAAACCCCATCGAGCACATCTGGGATGCTTTCGGCCGACGTATCGCTGCACGTCTTCAAACCCCTACGACACTTCAGGAGCTCCGACAGGCACTTGTGCAAGAATGGGAGGCTATACCCCAGCAGCTGCTCGACCACCTGATCCAGAGTATGCCAACCCGTTGTGCGGCCGGTGTACGTGTGCATGGTGATGATATCTCATATTGATGTAGGGGTACATGCGCAGTAAACAGTGACGCTTTGTAGCACGTATGTTTCGGGAGGGTTTTCTCAACTTATCACCAATACCGTGGACTTACAGATCTGTGTCGTGTGTGTTACCTTTGTGCGTATGCTGTAAAGTTTGGAAGGTAGGAGACGAGGTACTGGCGGAATTAAAGCTGTGAGGAGGGGCCGTGAGTCGTGCTTGGGTAGCTCAGTTGGTAGAGCACTTGCCCGCGAAAGGCAAAGGTCCCGAGTTCGAGTCTCGGTCGGGCATACAGTTTTAATCTGCCAGGAAGCTTCATATCAGCGCACACTCCGCTGCTCAGTGAAAATCTCATTCTGGAAACATCCCCCAGGCTGTGGCTAAGCCATGTCTTCGCAATATCCTTTCTTTCAGGAGTGCTAGTTGTGCAAGGTTCGCTGGAGAGCTACTATAAAGTTTGGAAGGTAGGAGACGAGGTACTGGCAGAAGTAAGGCAGTAAGGACGGGGCGTGAGTGGTGCTTGGGAAGCTCAGTTGGTAGAGCACTTACACGCGTTAGGCAAAGGTTCCGAGTTCGAATCTCGGTCCGGCACACAGTTTTAATCTGCCAAGAAGTTTCATATCAGCGCACACTTCTCTGCAGAGTGAAAATTTGATTCAAGATATTACGTTACCTTTGTTACGGCAAAGTGTGTGCGAAACTGGTCCCAAAGATGTATACAAAAGACCGTAAGAATCGTAGAATGGAAATTGGTTGGACTGGTCCAATATGAGCCTGAATATGATAATAATCTCAACACAATTTTGACTGGAGATGAACTGGGTTTTACCATTTCAAGTAGGAATCCGAAAGGCAATCCAAGGAGTAGCCACATGGGGATTTTTCAGTAAAGAAGAAGTTCAGGACAGAGCCTTCTTCTGGCAAAGAGATGCACACAGCCTTCTGGAATAGGAAGGGTGAGGCTGCTCTTGATGTCTTGGAGTCTAAAGCAACTGTCAATTAATACAGAGCGGTACGAGAAGGCACTGACTAGGCTGAAAGTCCCAGTTTCCTGAGTCAGGTCTAAAAAAAAGACATCCCCCACTAACGCCGGACTCCTCAACACTTTTGTGGCCAGGATCTCATTTCCAAATTTGCCTGGGCTGTCCCATTACGTCCACCATGCAGTCCTGATTTAGCAGCTTCAGAGTGCCACCTCATTGCACCCATGAAAAATGGCTACACGGCAAATATTTTCCAGATTCAGATGCTGTCTCAAAACTTTAAGGCAGTGGCTAGTCTCAGACAGCTCAAGTTTTTAAGAGCGCTGCATGTTCATATTTGGCACATGTGCTTAACGAATGATAGTGAATAATTGGAAAAATTATGTATCTACCTGGAGTCTTACTCTATTTAACTGTGTTATTGTGCTTTTAGCATTTCTTGTTGCTTCCACGAAAATACGGGGTTGTGCAGAGAAGTAAAACAATGGAATTTTTTATGTAAAAGGTCTTAAAGCTTTTTAGATAAAACAGATGTTATTGACATCCTACATCTTTATTCTTCATGTCTACATACAGAGTAAGACAAAAGAAAAAGAAGTACCACGAAGAAAGTATCCAGATGCACATAAATCGGTAGATATGATGTACATGTGCAGAAAAACAAATGATTACAATTTCAGAAAAATTAGATGATTTCATCAAGAGAGTTAATAACAAGTTCGTCCACCTCTGGTTCCTATGCAAGCAGTTATTCGGCTTGGAATTGATCGATAGGGTTGTTGGGTGTCATACTGAGACATCTGAGGAATATCGTGCCAAATTCTGTTGAATTGGCGCGTTAGAACGCTCAAATGCGGAGGTGGTTGGAGGTCGCTGCCCATAATACTCCAAACGTTCTCATTTGGGGAGAGATCTGACGATCCTGGTGACCAAAGTAGGGTTACGTAACCACGAATACAAGCAGTAGAAACTCTCGTCGTGTGCAGGCGCGCATTATCGTGCTGAAATGTAAGCCACGAAGGGCAACAAAAATGGTTCAAATGGCTCTGAGCACTATGCGCTTTAACTTCTGAGGTCATCAGTCGCCTAGAACTTAGAACTAAGTAAACCTAAGTAACCTAAGGACATCACACACATCCATGCCCGAGGCAGGATTCGAACCTGCGATCGGAGTGGTCGCTCGGCACCAGACTGTAGCGCCTAGAACCGCACGGCCACTCCAGCCGGCAGGGGCAACAAAAACGTACCACCATGATGTAAGGGTGTGGCGGATTACATCAAAAGAAATGGCCCCCAGACCATCACTCCTGGTTTTCCGGCTGTATGGCGGGCGACGGTCAGTTTGGTATACGACCACTATCCAGTGCGTCTGATGTTCAGATGCTTGTGAAGTCTTAAGGGACTTAACTGCTAAGGTCATCAGTCCCTTACACACCACTTAACCTAAATTATCCTAAGCACAAACAGTCACACCCATGCCCGAGAGAGGACTCGAACATTCGCCGTCCATGACTGCAGATCCGGGGTGTCTCTAGACTCATATTCGGTCTGCCAAGTTCTTGATAAATTAGACTCGATTTTGCAATCAGACATCATCTCAATATGTGAAATTCTATTTCGTTTCATCCTCAACTTCTGGGTGCTTCAATTTTTGTGGCAGGCAGTTAAGTGTGAGGCATTTATTTCGGAATGACCGTCGAACTAGGAGCTGTAGAAAGCAAAAATTGTGGAGGAGAACACTGATTAGAACATAGGAAAGAAATAATAGAATAAGTTGAGAGGAACCGCTATTTCAAATGAAGACGTAGGGGAAATCGTGTACTATGGCATCAAATCAGTGAGAAGAGGGATGGGATGAAAAAAAAAACTATCAGAACAGAAGCTCCAATAGAGAGGAAAAGAGGACGCCTCATATACTGACCAATTAGAATAACATAACTTGACATTTAAAGCTGTTGTAATCATAACTTTACTACTGTTTCACTATCTTAAACTTTTTTTATGATCGTGAGATGTTACAAGTGTACATTTGTCGCTTTTTTTCAGAGTTTTCATCAGCGAGCAAACGTTTTCGAAACAGTGCAGTGGTGGACGCAATGGGCGTGTTCTTTGAGTCGTGGCTGAGCGAGGCGGCGGCCGTTCTTCTTGCAGCAGTGGCGGCGCTGTATGCCTGGTTCTCACATCGATACACCTACTGGAACAAGCGTGGAGTGCCCCAGGTGGAGCCGCACGTACCTTTCGGGAACGTTGGAAAGCACTTTACGGGACAGAAACGTATGGAGTTCATCTTGCAGGACATCTACCGTCGATTCAAAGGTACAAACCATTTGTAAGCTATTCTGACAAATTTTGACGTTATTGGAAAGAATAAACCGCCATTTGACTGTGCATTCCTATACTTGTCTTCCGTACTATCTAGATTTCAGCTTTTATGCCATTATCAAGAACAATGTAATTTCTAAGACTTTCCCGGGGATTTGTTGACATCTCGTAAAATCGGGTGTACTGCCGGAGGTCCGCGTCTTACCAACACGATATTTCGACGTCGTAACTCGGCGTCTTCATCAGGTGTTCCCTGAGACTGGTTGGCGAGCTGACCTCGTCCCATATTTATGCCTGGGCGGTGTGTGGTGCTCCCTATGCCGTCCGCGCCAGCTGTGGCCATTTCTGTCGGTGGTATCAGTCTCTAGGCGCTTCCTCTTCGGTCCGCGCCCGTTGCGGCTGTCTTCTGAGGTATCGGACGTCCCAAGGCGTTCCCTATTGGGTCCGCGCCCGATAGGCGCGATCCTAGCACTATCATGGCTCTGCTGAAGCTCCTTATGCTGTCCGCGACCGCGGCGAGTTTCTCTCGTGGCCGAGCCATTGTCCTGGCCTTCTGAACCCGGTGTGCGCCTGTGAGGTGCGCTTCCTGTGGCATCCGACTGTTGTTGGAGCTGCATATTATGAAGGCCATCCTCCAAGGAGCTTGCTGCCGCCTGGTGTCGCGTATGCCTTTCTGTTCCGTTACTTATACCCTCGGACGTCTGTAGCTCATTCCTGGAGGATGGAACTTCCTTCCGTTGTTTCTGTAGTAGTTCCAAAGCAGGATTCCACGCAGTACTAAGCTGATATCCTGCTTCTCGGTTGATCAAGTTCTCCGTCATCTGGATTTCAATCGATTCATTAATGACACTAGCCCAGAATCGGGGGGTCTGAGCCAGAATCCTAGTTTTGTCATACTCCATGGTGTGGTCAAGGCAATGTTCTGCTATTGCAGATTTAGTTACCTGTCGTAACCTGGTGTGTCTCTTGTGTTCTTTACATCTTATTTCAACTGTTCTTGTAGTTTGACCGATGTAAGCCATCCCGCATTCACACGGTACATGGTAGACACCAGGTTTCCTTAACCCCAAATGCCGGCCGCGGTGGTCTCGCGGTTAAGGCGCTCAGTCCGGAACTGTGTGACTGCTACGGTCGCAGGTTCGAATCCTGCCTCGGGCATGGATGTGTGTGATGTCCTTAGGTTAGTTAGGTTTAAGTAGTTCTAAGTTCTAGGGGACTGATGACCAAAGATGTTAAGTCCCATAGTGCTCAGAGCCATTTGAACCCATTTAACCCCAAATCATCCTTGACAGTTCCAAGGAGCGTCCTGATCTTGTTAGGTGGGCAGAACACACTCTTGATATTGTGTTTCTTCAGGATTCTGCTGATCTTGGCAGATATAGGGCCCGCATATGGTAGAAAGGCTACTTTCCTGGTCTCTTCTTCCTGCTCCTATTCTGTTGCCTCAGGTCGTCTGGCGGGACGGAGCGCTTTGTGGATGTCCCTGGTGGAGTATCCATTGTCTGAGAACACTCTTTGCAGATGTTCTAATTCCACTGTCAGGCTGTCTGGGTCAGAGAGTGTTTTGGCTCGGTGCACGAGTGTTCTCAGCACTCCATGCTTCTGTGCTGGGTGATGGCAGCTGTCAGCCTGTAGATATAAGTCAGTGTGTGTTGGTTTCCTGTACACACTCTGGCCTAAGGTGCCGTCTGCCTTCCTCTTTACCAGGACATCGAGGAATGGGAGCTGACCATCACTCTCTAGTTCCATGGTGAACTTGATGTTGGGGTGTCTTGTGTTCAGATGGTCCAGGAACTCATCCAGTCTTCTCTTGCCATGTGGCCAGATGACGAATGTATCATCAACGTATCTGAAGAAACACGTCGGCTGGTAGGCAGCAGTTGTAAGTGCCTCATCCTCGAATTTCTCCATAAACAGATTGGCCACTACCGGAGATAAGGGGCTGCCCATGGCCACTCCCTCAGTCTGCTCATAGAATTGGCCTCCACAAAGGAAGTACGTCGATGTCAAAATATGCTTGAAGAGATCCAGCAAGGCTCCATCAAATTTTTCACTAATAATATCGAGAGTGTCCTGAAGTGGTACCCTGGTGAACAGAGACACCACATCAAAACTGACCATGATGTCTGTGTCCGAGATCCGTAGGTTGTTGAGACGTTCCACAAAGTCCGAGGAGTTGCGGATGTGGTGGGCACACTTTCCCACATATGGTGCTGACATCTTCTTAAGGTGGGAGGCTGTAGGGTAGGTGGCTGCGCCGATATTACTGACAATCGGGCGAAGTGGTACACCCTGTTTATGGATCTTAGGTAATCCATACAGTCTGGGTGGTACCGGTGCTTCAGCTTTTAATTGTTTGACCACCTTCTCAGGCCATCCTGTTTCCTTAAGAAGAGACCGGGTTTTCCTGTCCACTCTATCGGTGGGGTCCTTCTCTAATAGATTATAAGCAGGGTCCTCCAAAATTTGACAGATCTTCTGGTCATAGTCAGTCTTCAGCAGTATGACAGTCGAGTTCCCCTTGTCCGCTGGTAACACCACCAAGTCTTCATCTTCCCGCAAACTCTTGAGCGCCAACCTCTCGTCTCTTGAGATGTTTGTTTTGGGCGGCCTGGCTCATGGTTAGCGTCCTGCATGTCTCTCTCCGAATCTCTTCTACAACACTTGATGATAGAGTGTTGACCACTTGCTCCATAGAGCTGATGAACCTGGAAACTGGTAGTTGTCTGGGAGTGACAGTTAAGTTTAGGCCCTTACTGAGTACTTTCAAGGTGACACCATCAAATGTGTGACCACTCAGATTTACCACTGTGCGTGTGTCATATGTTGGTTGCACTCTATTATTCAGGCGCTCAAATTTCGCCATTTGTCGAGCTGTAGCATTATGTTTGATGCATGCCGCCATCGCCCACGATGTACCATCTATCCTGTCCCAGTCTTCAGGTGCCAAGTTGCTGGCTAAATCCAGATGTAGACGTAGTAGATCCCTGGAGGTGACGTCCAGTCTATGCCGCATGTCCCGGATCCTTTCCCTCACCATGGCACGATGCTTGATCCTATTAGCCGCCCTGGATGTGATATGATGTTTAATCTTGGCAAAAACAGGCACCACGTCTCCTTCTCTGCATCTGAGCAGGAAGTTGAGAGAGCTCAACATCCTCTCTTTGCGCTGTCGTAGCTTGTCCAATAACTTCATTTTCATGCACGTTTCCCCCCCGTAGAGTCTTGCAATGACCCAGACAGTGGAATTAGAACATCTACAAAGAGTGTTCTCAGACAATGGATACTCCACCAGGGACATCCGCAAAGCGCTCCGTCCCACCAGACGACCTGAGGCAACAGAAGAGGAGCAGGAAGAAGAGACCAGGAAAGTAGCCTTTCTACCATATGCGAGGCCTATATCTGCCAAGATCAGCAGAATCCTGAAGAAACACAATATCAAGAGTGTGTTCTGCCCACCTAACAAGATCAGGACGCTCCTTGGAACTGTCAAGGATGATTTGGGGTTAAGGAAACCTGGTGTCTACCATATACCGTGTGAATGCGGGATGGCTTACATCGGTCAAACTACAAGAACAGTTGAAATAAGATGTAAAGAACACCAGAGACACACCAGGTTACGACAGGTAACTAAATCTGCAATAGCAGAACATTGCCTTGACCTTGAGCACACCATGGAGTATGACAAAACTAGGATTCTGGCTCAGACCCCCCGATTCTGGGCTAGTGTCATTAATGAATCGATTGAAATCCAGATGACGGAGTTCTTGATCAACCGAGAAGCAGGATATCAGCTTAGTACTGCGTGGAATCCTGCTTTGGAACTACTACAGAAACAACGGAAGGAAGTTCCATCCTCCAGGAATGAACTACAGACGTCCAAGGGAATAAGTAACGGAACAGAAAGGCATACGCGACATCCTTGGAGGATGGCCATCATAATATGCAGCTCCAACAACAGCCGGATGCCACAGGAAGCGCACCTCACAGGCGCATACCGGGTTCAGAAGGCCAGGACAATGTCTCGGCCACGAGAGAAACTCGCCGCGGTCGCGGACAGCATAAGGAGCTTCAGCAGAGCCATGATAGTGCTAGGATCGTGCCTATCGGGCGCGGACCCAATAGGGAACGCCTTGGGACGTTCCTCGCTCCTCGCTCGCAAATTCACAGAGCTTCATGCTCTGGTGTGTCGTAGGGTGAGCGGATCACGCCTCTCCTACTTCTATCTTGGGTTGATGGTTGTTTTCCTCTTTTTCTGGATCTTCGTCTCGGTTGCGTTGTTTCTTTTCTTTCTTCTAGCTCGTGTTGCGGCGTATATTTACGCCAGCAACAGATCTGGCCACCTTGTGGTCGGGAGCCAGTGCACCTGGTTGCCCAGGTTGCGGACGAGGTCGTTCTCCGAAGTCCTCGCGGCCGCATAAAATCTATGCGCCGCTTGCCGGAACAGGTGTTTGAGCAGCGGTACTCCGGCTATTCTGTGGAGTTCTCCGGTGCTGATATCTCGTGGCAGGTGAAGCGCTAACCTAAGCGCCTTGTTCTGGACCGTCTGCAGCTTGGCGAATGACGAGTCGGCCGCGTTGCCCCACACCACAGCAGCGTACTCTAACAATGGCCTGATCAATGTTAGGTACAGTGTAACACCGCAGTGTGGGGGCAGGGTCGTCGCTGGGTTCAGTAAGGGGTATAGCAAGCGCAATCTGCCAAGCGCTTTACCCCTTACTTCCTTGATGTGCGCCTTCCACGTCAGGCGCCGGTCCAGTGTGACGCCTAGGTAGCGACCGGTGTTCGACCATGGGATGGGGCCTCCCATGATGTTGAGTGGCTGGAGGTCGGCCGGAATTTTAGGCGTCCGCTACCTCAGAAGAGAGCCGAAACGGGCGCGGACCGAAGAGGAAGCGCCTAGAGACTGATACCACCGACAGAAATGACCACAGCGGGCGCGGACGGCATAGGGAGCACCACGCATCGCCCAGGCATAAATATGGGACGAGGTCAGCTCGCCAACCAGTCTCAGGGAGCACCTGATGAAGACGCCGAGTTACGACGTCGAAATATCGTGTTGGGAAGACGCGGACCACCGGCAGTACACCCGATTTTACGAGATGTCATCAAGAACAATGCTAAAAGTTCTTGCTTTAAATACACGCTGTAATGGCCGTGAGCCTGAGTTACCTTTGAGACTGGAAGAGGTGCGTTGACAGTCAAGATTGCCTTTTAGGCGACAAAGACGCCATTATCAACACCTCACTAACTTTCAACGAGATCGTGTGATAGCCTGACGAGGAGCTGGATGTTCTTTTTGCCATACTGCAGAAGGACTTGGCAGGAAGGTAGCCAGTGTACATGACTGCTGCCAGCGGCGGCCATAAGAAGACCAGGCTCCGGACGGCCACATGGCACTACCGAGAGAGAAGCATCGCTCTGGCGCATCATACAGCATCTGCTGCAGCAATATGAGCAGTAGTTGGCGTCTCAGTGACACAACGAACTGATACAAATCAATCAAGAACAACTCCGAACCAGATGCCTTGTAGCGTGCATTCCTCTGACACCAAACCACTGACATTTGCGACTTCAGTGGTATCAAGCGAGAGATCATTGGAGGGCACGGTGGAAGTTTGGTGTGTTTTCTGGGGAAAGCTAGTTCTGCCTCGGTGCCAGAGATCGCCGTGTATTGGTGAGGGTGAGGGCAGTTAAGGACCTGCAAACAACTTCCAGAATGAGATTTCCACTCTGCAGCGGAGTGTACGCTGATATGAAACTTCTTCAAGGTTCGCAGAAGAACTTCTGTGAAGTTTGGAAGGTAGGAGACGAGGTACTGGCAGAACTGAAGCTGTGAGGAAGGAGTGTGAGTCGTGCTTGGGTAGCTCAGATGGTAGAGCACTTGCCCGTGAAAGCCAAAGGTCCTGAGTCCGAGTCTCGGCCCGGCACACAGTTTTAATCTGCCAGGAAGTTTGCAAACGACTTGTCCGTGTGCTAGACACATTGGGCCTACATCTTGAGTTATGATCTAGGGAGCGATTTACTGAGACACCAGAAGCACTCTAGTAGTATTCCCTGACAGCAAATCTATACGTTAATCTGGTGATCCGACCTGTTGTGCTCCCATTCACGAACAGCATTTCAGGCGGTGTTTTCCAACAGAATAATGCTTGCCCATATACCGCTATTGTAACCTAACATACTCTACAGAGTATCGACGTGTTGCCTTGGCCTACTCGATTACCAGGTCTGTCGCCAATAGAGCGCGTATGGGACGACAAGTCCAGCATCATCCATAACCAGCATAAACAGGCCATGTATTGATGGACCAAGTGCAGCAGGAATGGAACTCCATTCAACAGACTGACATCTGCCACCTCTGTAAGACAATACATGCACGTTTGTACGCTTGCACTCAGCATTCTGGCGGTTACACCAGTTATTAAGGTACCAGCATTCCACATTTCCAGTGGCTTATCTCCCGCTTGCATTAACCATGGGTTGATGCAATGTTAATTACTTACTAGACAAACTTTTTCCCGAAATTACATTACTTTACATTAATTACCTTTTGGTGTTGCAATTTTTTTCCGTCAGTATATGTTGTCAGCATCTTATTGGAAGGTGGGCTCTCGAAAGTTCAGTAGTATACCTCACCGTGGTGCACAACGCCTCTTCTGTAGCATCTGCCACTAGTATTTGTTAAGCATCTGTGTAACGCTCTCGTGCCGACCAGCCTATCCCGTGACGAAACACTCTTTGATGGACTGTCTCTATCTCTTCTATCAGTTCTACCTGGTGAGGGTCCCAGATTGATGAGTAGTACTCAAGAATCGGTCGAACAAGCGCTTGTAAGCTACTTCGTTCATGAAGAGCCACGCTTCCGTAACATTCTTCCTATCGATCTCCGTCTGGCATCCGTTTTCCGACTAATTGTTTTATGTGGTCATTACACTTCAGGTCGCTTCTGATAGCTACTCCTAGATATTTTATGGTAGAGACTGTTTCAAGCACTTTTTCATCGATAGTTTGGTTGTACAGTAGTGGGTCTGTTTTCCTGTGTATGCGCAATGTATTACATTTCTTTTGTATCCTGCCTGGATAGGCGGAGCGTGGATCTGCTCCTGTGAACTGCTTCTGCAAAATAGACCGAGAGTGAAGGACGCGGGTACGAGCAGGAGACGGCGAAGTACTTCGGTACTGCGTGTAAATTTAAAGCAACTTTACTACAGGAAGAATATGAATACATAAATTGTTACTTAACTTTGGCTGAGATGAGCACATAGGTGCGAAGCCGTACATCAAGCAAAGCTAACATCGACTAGAAGTTACAAAGGCATAAATCTGTAGGGGCTCGCCCACTATGAAATAGAAGCAATGTTGCCTGGTCGTCTGCTCGTGATCAACTGGCTGAATGTGGAGCGGCGCTCGTCGTGCTCCACAGCGTCGGCTAGAGGGCGCTGTGGTCGGCGTTGTTCGTCCGCTCTCGTAGTGCCAACCTAGGGTCCATGATTCGACTCGTAGATGCCATCTGAATTTTTTCTGGGATGGGCAGGTATACTCATCCTTGGGGACCAAATGAGAAATTGATCCACAAAATGAGTGAGGAAACTGACACACAAAGAGATGAATTAGTGGCAGGTTGCACCTAACAGGCAGCCACACGATATTTGTATTTACCCTTATCAAGATGAGTAAAACGAAAAAGATGCTGCTACTAACTAGCATTAGAGAAGTAATCTTAACTAATGAGTTGTTTGTTTCAAAAGGAACCATGTCAGTCAATATAATTACAGTAGAAGTTGCGACGTCAATGTGCGCATCGTAGTTTACCACGGGAACTAAAGTGCCGAGGTAGGGTGCACCCGATTGGTATACTGAAGACACATTTCCGAGTGTGCTGTCATGCCATAAAATTTGCTACTGTAACACGTTCCATTATTTCATGCCATTCGATAGCCTATTATAGAATTAAGCTTGTTGCCCACACATCCTTTGGGGGGGAGGGGGGGGGGGGGGGGACTACAGATAGAGGAACTGGTGGAAATACACCTTCCGTAGAACCTCGTCAAAACGGACGACACTTTTCAGTTGGATTCCGAAATGAACCCCTTCTTCTTGGAAATGGTCTTGTCTGTTACCTCAAAAGACAAGGATGATAGACCTAGGGAGGACAGGACGCTCTGAGAAACCTATCATTTACAATTAAAGCACATGCTCTCAAGTGAAGCCTGCATTGGGCGCACGTGACACGACAGTCGTAAAGGATCGGAGTGTACAATCACCAGTTTACACCTGAAAATGGTCAGATCACCCTGTACGGAAACATTGTGACGGGAAGTTTGTAAGCCTGACACTTTTCCCTAAGCATTAGGGAACATTTGATTAATTGCTCTTCGTGAAATTTACCAGAATTTGTAGCCACGCTGAGTGGCCGCGCGGTTTGACGCTTCATGTCACGGATTGCGCGGCCCCTCCCGCCGGAGGTTCGAGTCCTCCCTCGGGCATGGGTGCGTGTGTTGTTCTTAGCATAAGTTATTTTAAGTAGTGTGTAAGTCTAGGGACCGATGACCTAAGCAGTTTGGTCCCTCAGGAACTGACGCGCACACACACACACACACAGACACACACACACACACACACACACACATACAGAGCAGAAATCGTATGTCATAACTCAGGTGATGCAGTCTGCTCTACCACGTAAGAATCAAACATTTCTGTAATAAGGAATTATAGACCAAGCGACTATTATAAAAAAATTATGAATGGGAAGTTCTGTATTATACGGGGTATCTAAAAAATCATTATATTAAAAAACACCACAGAGTGTCCAGATGAAAACTACATAGATTCCTGCTTTTGCTGCATTATGTAAAGCAAGTCAAGAACTCTTGAACAAAAGTTAAATACACTTATAAATGGGGACTTTCGTAACCAAAACAACATTTAGACAATTACTTCAGCCCACGTGTGCACATGGGGTGATGGAGGCTATTGCTTATACTTCTTCTGAAGAGATAGACAAGGTCATGTACAGGCGAGGCGTGAGCAATGACTTTCACATATCCTCACAGGAAGGTATCCAGAAGGCTTACGTCCATAGATCGCGGTGGCCACTTCGTTCGTCCACCACATCCTATCCATTGTTGTCGAAATTCTCCGTCCAGAAAGCAACAAACAAGATGACTGTTGGATTTCAAACACTTCAATCATGCATTCTCTGTCCGTTTTCAGTCCTGCACTTCTCTCTCAAGTCCAAAATTGACTCTCTCTGTCTGGTGGAGGGAAAAAATTATCGTTAGAATTTAATCGCGTCAATGGTCGTCTCGTTTGCTGTTATGTGTTTTGCCATCTCCCACACACGAGGATCTCTTCCTCACTTCAAAACAAACATTTCTTTCAGGCGGTGAGGAGATATTTTGGTTAAAGTTTGCTATCTCCTTCACCCAAAGCACGTGGCTTCGTCATGCTCATGGTCTTCTGGGCTAGGGCAATCTTTGTTAATACCTGAAAACCAATACGACGTTTCCGTTCGTACTGCACATTTCCTTTTTCTGTCACGATGATTCGTTAATTCCTTACTACCCGCACTACGGAGTACGGAGTTGATATTAAAATCCATGGAGAAGGAATAAAAACTTTTGAGGTTCGCCGATGACATTGTAATTCTGTCAGAGACAGCAAAGGACTTGGAAGAGCAGTTGAACGGAATGGACAGTGTCTTGAAAGGAGGGTATAAGATGAACATCAACAAAAGCAAAACGAGGATAATGGAATGTAGACGAATTAAGTCGGGTGATGCTGAGGGAATTAGATTAAGAAATGAGACACTTAAAGTAGTAAAGGAGTTTTGCTATTCGGAGAGCAAAAACAGAGGATGGTCGAAGTAGAGAGGGCATAAAATGTAGACTGGCAATGGCAAGGAAAGCGTTTCTGAGGAAGAGAACTTCGTTAACATCGAGTATTGATTTAAGTGTCAGGAAGTCGTTTCTGAAAGTATTTGTATGGAGTGTAGCCATGTATGGAAGTGAAACATGGACGATAAATAGTTTAGACAAGAAGAGAATAGAAGCTTTCGAAATGTGGTGCTACAGAAGAATGCTGAAGATTAGATGGGTAGATCACATAACTACTGAGGAGGTATTGAATAGAATTGGGGAGAAGAGGAGTTTGTGGCACAACTTGACTAGAAGAAGGGATCGGTAGGTAGGACATGTACTGAGGCATCAGGGGATCACCAATTTACTACTGGAGGGCAGCGTGGAGGGTAACAATCGTAGAAGGAGACCAAGAGATGAATACACTAAGCAGATTCAGAAGGATGTAGGTTGCAGTAGGTACTGGGAGATGAAGAAGCTTGCACAGGATAGAGTAGCACGGAGAGCTGCATCAAACCAGTCTCAGGACTGAAGACCACAACAACAACGACCACACAATCGGCCATCTGTACTCGCACTTGGAATGAGGAATAAAGGAGCTTAAATTAAATAATAGCCCTTACATTGAACCGTCTTCCTTCATAATATTTTTGAAATTTATTAACAACATAGTCAGCGATCTTAAAAGTGATTAAAATTAAAATTTAAAGCAGTCTTGATCGCTTTCGAGCAGTTACACGAGCGTCGGGGGTCGAAGAAACTCATCTAGCAGAGTCTATCCACCGCTCTGGAGTCTGAAGATGATTCTTTCATAGAGTCGGAACCGGTCACTCACTCCGATAAAAAATACTTTAACAAGATTGCGATCAAGACTGCTTTAAATTTTAATTTTAACATCTTCCTTCAAGCAGGCTTGAGTGCAGTTTTACGAAGTTAAAATTATGGTGGCACACACTATACGGCGCCGCCGCATGCGTCAGTCTATATGAAAGAGACCGATAGTCAGTCAACCTTCAATCTTACTCTGTTATTTCTCGATCTTCCTCTGATCATAATATTCTTCTCCACATGGATTTCTTCTGTAGTGTTGTCATACATTTAACAAGAACGTAATGAGGAAATTGCTTCATGTTACTGAGACTGACGTCTGGTTACACGTACGAGAGAGATTGCAGGCTCTAACCTTGGCAGGTGAAATAAATTCATAAATTCATAAGTCCTATAAATACTTATATAATATGTAATCTTATGAAATCGAATGAATATTTCTGAAACACCCTTTATATTCTCTTTTACGTTTACCTAAAAATTACACAAATGTTAGATACACTGATTGGAAAAAATTCGCAACACGAAGAAGGATCTATGAAGATAGTAACTGTTCTCGAAAGAACAGATACCATTGATGACCGTGCAGCTTCTCTAGAATAAATGATAATTAATTGAAACCCTCAGCTGTCGACAGGTGTTGTTGATATACCTCGATGTGGACAGCTCGATACCCATCGAGGTATATCAACAACACCTGTCAGCAGCTGAGGGTTTCAATTAATTATCATTTACCAAGAAGGAGTTATGTGACATAAAGCCGGCCGCGGTGGTCTCGCGGTTCTAGGCGCTCAGTCCGGAACTGTGCCACTGCTACGGTCGCAGGTTCGAATCCTGCCTCGGGCATGGATGTGTGTGATGTCCTTAGGCTAGTTAGGTTAAAGTAGTTCTAAGTTCTAGGGGACTGATGACAACAGCAGTTGAGTCCCATAGTGCTCAGAGCCATTTGAACCATTTATGTGACATAAACAAAAATTCGTAGGCGTGTTTCTACATCTCAAACATGATGTCTACTCAAATTTCAAGCCAATCGCCTAAGAGTGGCCCTAGTAGCGCCATTGACACGATACAAATTAGGTTTGCTTTAAATACGAGCTGTAACGTCCGTGGGCGTCAGTTACCTTTGAGACTGGACGTGGTGAGTTGATGTTAGTCAGGAACGCCTTTAACACGACGAAGACGCCGTTATCAACACCTCACTAACTCTGAACGAGATCGTGTAATAGGCCGACGAGATGTTGACTATTTTTTCTTCGATACTGCAGGAAGATTTGGAAGAAATTAGCCAGTGTGCATGATTGCTGACAGTGGTGGTCACGAGAATGTACGGTCCCAGGAAGACCGGGCTCCGGACGCGCACATGGCACTAACGGGAGGGAAGACCATCGTGTTTGGTGTATGAATGTGGTACAACGTAAAGCATCTGCAGCAGTTGGCACCACGGTGACACAACGAACTGTTACATATTGATTATTTCAAGGACAGTTTCAAGCCAGACGCCCTATAGTGTACAATCTACTGACCCCCCCAAACCAGCGCAGTTTGCGACTTCAGTTGTGTCATTGGAGACCAGGCGGGCACGCCTGGTTTTTTTTTTTTTTTTTTTTTCGATGGAAGCTGGTTTTTACATCAGTGCCAATGATGGTCGTGTGTTGCTTAGAAGGAGGCAATTGAGGACCTGCAACCAAAGCTAAAATACTAAACACCTTTTCCCAAAGTGGTTTCACAGAGGAAGACCGCACTGCAGTTCCTTCTCTAAATCCTCGCACGAACGAAGAAATGGCCGACATCGAAATAAGTGTCCAAGGAATAGAAATGCAACTGAAATCACTCAACAGAGGAAAGTCCACTGGACTTGACGGGATACCAATTCGATTCCACACAGAGTACGCGAAAGAACTTGCCCCCCTTCTAACAGCCGTGTACAACAAGGCTCTAGAGGAACGGAAGGTTCCAAATGATTGGAAAAGAGCACAGGTAGTTCCAGTTTTCAAGAAGGGTTGTCGAGCACATGTTGCTTATAGGCCTATATCTCTGACATCGATATGTTGTAGAATTTTGAAACATGTTTTTTGCTCGCGTATCATTTCATTCCTGGAAACCAAGAATCTACTGTGCAGGAATCAACATGGATTCCGGAAACAGCGATCGTCTGAGACCCAACTCGCTTTATTTGTTCAAGAGACCCAGAATATATTAGATACAGGCTCCCACGTAGATGCTATTTTCCTTGACTTCCGGAAGGCGTTCGATACAGTTCCTCACTGTCGCCTGATAAACAAAGAGCCTACTGAATATGAGACCAGCTGTGTGGCTGGATTGAAGAGCTTTAGCAAACAGAACACAGCATGTTGTTCTCAATGGAGAGACGTCTACAGACGTTAAAGTAACCTCTGGCGTGCCACAGGGAAGTGTTATGGGACCATTGCTTTTCACAATATATATAAATGACCTAGTAGATAGTGTCGGAAGTTCCATGCGGCTTTTCGCGGATGATGCTGTAGTATTCAAAGAAGTTGCAGCATTGGAAAACTGCAGCGAAATGCAGGAAGATCTGCAGCAGATAGGCACTTGGTGCAGGGAGTGGAAACTGACCCTTAACATAGACAAATGTAATGTATTGCGAATACATAGAAAGAAGGACTCGTTATTGTATGATTATATGATAGCGGAACAAACACTGGTAGCAGTTACTTCCGTAAAATATCTGGGAGTATGCGTGCGGAACGATATGAAGTGGAATGATCATATAAAATTAATTGTTGGTAAGGCGGATGACAGGTTGAGATTTATCGAGAGAGTCCTTAGAAAATGTAATCCATCAACAAAGGAGATGGCTTACAAAACACTCGTTCGACCTATACTTGAGTATTGCTCATCAGTGTGGGATCCGTGGCAGGTCGGGTTGACAGAGGAGATAGAGAAAATCCAAAGAAGAGCGGCGCATTTCGTCACAGGGTTATTTGGTAAGCGTGATAGCGGCACGGAGATGTTTAGGAAACTCAAGTGGCAGACTCTGCAAGAGAGGCGCTCTGCATCGCGGCGTAGCTTGCTCTCCAGGTTTCGAGAGGGTGCGTTTCTGGATGAGGTATCGAATATATTGCCTCCCCCTATTTCTACCTCCCGAGGAGCTCACTAATGTAAAATTATAGACATTCGAGGGTGCATGGAGGCTTTCCGTCAGTCGTTCTTCCCGCGAACCATACGCGACTGGAACGGAAAAGGGAAGTAATGACAGTGGCACGTAAAGTGCCCCCCGCCACACTCCGTTGGCTGGCTTGCGGAGTATGAATGTAGATGTAGATGTCAAACCTGTCTGAGTTCTAATACACTCGACCTACACCTGGAGTTAGGTCTGGGGTGCAGTTTCGTATGACAGCAGGGTCGTGGTTAACCCAGGCACCCTGACTGCAGCTTTGTAAGTCGATCTGGTGATTCGAAAGGTTGTACTCCCATTAATGAACGGCCTTCTAGCGTCCATTTTTCAACAGCACAACGCTCGCCCACATACCGCTGTTGTAACCCAACATGCTCTACAGAGTGTAGACATGTTGCCTTGGCATTCTCGATCACAAGATCCGTTTGCAGTCGAGCACATATGGACATTATTTGACGAAAACTCGTGTCATCCACAAACACCATTAACCGACCCTATATTGACCTATTAAGTGCAGCAGGCATGGAACTCTGTCCTACAAACTACCTCCGGCACCTGTAGAATACATTGCTTGGGCTTTTGCTTGCTTGCATTCAACATTCGGTCGATTACATCAATTATTAATGTACAGCATTTCACGTTTTCAATGGCTTGTCCCACGATTACAATAATCAGTGATCTTATAATGTTAATCCCTTAAATTTGTTACCTATCAAATGCATTTTGGATATTTCATTACTCTACAGTAATTATTTTTTGGTGTTGCTATATTTTTCCATCAGTCTTCTTATATAATATTAAAGACGGTGATGATAAAAATGGTATACGTAGTGAAATACTACTAATATCGAATTTACATTATTCACATTCCCACAGGTATTCCAGTTTCAGGCACCACTAAATAGGATACTTAACAAATGCTTTTCTTACCTGTGTTTGGAAGCAAATATAGTGCAAAGTCATGTTAAAAACTAGTTCGACCTTATTTATAAATATAGTTTTGTTTTTGGAGACAATATGTTACGTTTAATTCTTCTAGTTAATGTTTTTAATGATTAGTTGTTGCCACAACAGAAACCACTTGTTTCATTTCTATGTAAGCTACTAAAGAAAGTGATAAAATCAATAATCACGAGTTTTTAGTGTAAATACAAAGTACATACTTGAATCATTCAGACAAGGAAAGTATTCATTTGTCATCACTCTCGCTGCACTAACCACTACTGAATATGAGACCAGCTGTGTGGCTGGATTGAAGAGTTTTTAGCAAACAGAACACAGCATGTTGTTCTCAATGGAGAGACGTCTGGGTGAGGGTTTATTTCCCCAGGCAGAGTAATAAATATAAATAATATACGTATCATGTGTAACACGGATAGGGCTATCACTAAGAACGTAAGTCCCAATGTCTCGCATTATTGCGTTGTATGTAATTATGTATCATTGTCTAGATTTTCATATTCCTTCTGTTCTATTTGTGCGCTGAAGGAATATGAAAACCTAGACAGTGACTGCTTTCTGTAAATTTTTTCTCGCTTAAGACACAGCTCGAATTTTTGATTAGTTATTTAGACAGTATCAGTGTGATACATAATTACATACAAGTATAGATTTAAGTGCCAGGAAGTCATTTCGGAAAGTATTTGTATGGAGTGTAGCCATGTATGGAAGTGAAACATGGACGATAAATAGTTTGGACAAGAAGAGAGTAGAAGCTTTCGAAATGTGGTGCTACAGAAGAATGCTGAAGATTAGATGGGTAGATCACATAACTAATCAGGAAGTATTGAATAGGATTGGGGAGAAGAGAAGTTTGTGGCACAACTTTACCATAAGAAGGGATCGGTTGGTAGGAAATGTTCTGAGGCATCAAGGCATCACCTATTTAGTATTGGAGGGCAGTGTGGAGGGTAAAAATCGCAGAGGGAGACCAAGAGATGAATACACCAAGCAGATTCAGAAGGATGTAGGTTGCAGTAGGTACTGGGAGATGAAGAAGCTTGCACAGGATAGAGTAGCATGGAGAGCTGCATCAAACCAGTCTCAGGACTGAAGACCACAACAACAACAACAACTTGTGCACTTGTGTTTCCATGCTATCGCTGTGCTATCAAATCATTGAGCCTTTGAACACACTTTCAAATTTGGGCTCCATAAGAATTTTTGTATCTTCCAAATTTTTCATTCTTACAGTTACAATGAAAGCAATTCTAGAAGATTCATAAAAATACTGTAAAAAAAGTACATTTGACGCGGTAACAATGTTTTTATGATCATGATCTGTTTTTGTGTTTCAGATGAGAAGTATGTGGGAATATATGCATTCACCAAACCAATACTCGTCCTGATTGATCCGAACCTCATACGCCTGGTACTAGTCAAAGACTTTGACTCGTTCACAGAAAGAATTATCCCCAACAACGAGCAAGAACCACTGAACCACAATCTCCTCTTCATTGGGGGTAGCAAATGGAAACGGTTGCGGACCAAGTTGACGCCAACATTTACGACAGGAAAGCTCAAGATGATGTGTCAGGTGAGCAACAGTTAAGAGGAAAATGTTATATATGTAATTTTGAGACCAATGGCTTCCGTTGGGTATTAGTCCTACGGTGGCTCCTGTTTCCATTTTGGAAACCTCACTTGTATCACTGACGAAGCGGCACTATTTAAGTTTTCAGATTCACTCTGTTCTACTTGAGTGGTTTCGATTTTTTTTTTTAATTTTCGAAAGGTGCACAGTAAACTCGAACAAACACTCACACAAATTTTGGATTCTCACATTCTTCTTCACATCAGTCCCCAAGTTTCACTAAGGTCTTACAAACACAGTGGATCTCTGCTCCAAGTTTTAACCCTTTAGTTAAGCAACAGCTGGCATACAAAACCTCTTTCTATCGTACGTATGTTGATAGAGGTTAAATATTTATATTTCCACTAAGTTTTTTGTCTATTTATTAATCGGCGTTGTTAGTGAAAATTAAATTCCATAAAAATGAACGAGTTCTATCAAGAGATTAATGTGCCGATAGTGTTGAAAATCGATACTAGCTCCCGGTACTTGATGGATACTGCGTGTGGTATGTCACGCCGTAGCTCATCATGCATCAAAGCGCAAAATATGCGTCGTATCTGTTCTTACACGAACTCAGCAGTCACACTTACAACAAGGAAGAACCGAATAACGAGAGAATTATTATTAACTTTAAGACTTCTGAAACTGAAGATATTTCCCAAATATGGATTTCAAAACATCTGAAACCTTACGAAGTTAATAATGAATATTAGAAAACATAGACAGTATCTGGGGACTGTAAATAAATTCCTAATAATACTTCTGTATGTTACAAGCTATAACGAATTTGAGGGCACGCAGTTTTCGAAACGATCGATATTCCCTACAATATCACATGCAAGGAATTTACTAATTTTTGACCGTGTTCGCAACAACGAACAAAAATACCATCGGCGAATTCGTAATAATGCAACACGAATCATTGAGAGTTGGAAAGCCCTGCCCCTTTGCCGCAGTTATTGTAGAAAGCCACTTTTGATATCGAACTCAAAAAGATCACTTCACGTCATAAGCCCACATGAATCTGAGTAGAGTCAAAAACAACTGAAAGACTTTAGGAAGCAACAGTATCGGAATTTTCAGAACGTAAATACAAGTCTCTGTCACCGAACAGCTTTCACTTTCAAACTGCCCTCACTATCGGAACTTTAAAAATGGCTCTTAGCACTATAGGACTTAATATCTTAGATCATCACTCCCCTAGACTTAGAACTACTTATACCTAACTAACCTAAGGACATCACACACATCTATGCCCGAGGCAGGATTCGATCCTGCGACTGTAGCAGCAGCGCGGTTCCCGACTGAAGCGCCTAGAACCCCTCTGCCACACAGGCCGGCTCCGAACTTTGCATCAATGATAAATAACCTGCTGTTCAGATTGGCATAGCTGTATTTCCTAATGGTTCGATGATATTTCATTTGCAATATAAAGACACTTAAATTTCTCCAATGTAATTTGTACATTACTCTAAGTTACTGAAACCAAAACTTTAATTGTTAAACATAATTTAAAACAATAATATGTTTACTCTGTTAGCGAATAATCTCTCTATCACGTTCCTGGAAGTTACCAGCTTTTATTTGGGTGCTTCAATTTATATAATTGCGAGACTCTGGCTGGTCAAAGTTTTCGTGTTAATCATTGGCTGCCATGTGATATCCATATTGTGTCTCGGCGAACGTAGCATCAGCTGGCATTCAAGATGGCTGTGGCCAGGGTGAGCTGAACTACACATTTAAGAGCAATAACTCTGACTGGTTGACATCGCTTAATCTTTCTTCTGGTGTTCTCCTGAATTCCTGCCCATCTTTACTTTTGATTACCCAGCTCATATTCTTCATCCAACCAGTCGATCTATTTTTTGTAGTTTTCTTTTCTCCCTAGGATATTCTCTTATACTGAACTGAACAACAAACACGTGGCAAAAAACGATCCCTTGAAAAGCGAGCTAGGGTAAAGATCGTAGGCATCCGGAATGGTGTCGGAATGGGGGCAAGGAGGGCAGGGGAGAAGCTAGCAATTTGGGGAATTCCCTCCCCACCTGTATAAATATCTGCGGACAGATCATTGGTTCGTCCATTGTGCAGACCAACAACAACATGAGGTAGTTCTTGAGTGGACAGAAAATTGCTCGGCCAATAACTGCGCAGAGGGCGAGGAAGGGGTAGGGGGGATACGGTAGTGGTGGGGTCTCCATTGTGAACGACTACGACACAGAAGGGCAGGTGTAGTTCAACTGAAGTCTATAAACAAATTGTATTCTACAGTCAGCGAGTCTGCAAACAATCCTATTAACGGTTTATGTTACCATAACCAATAAATTCGACAGACATTTGTCTCTCATAAGAGTAGTTACGCGGATCTCCTATGGCATTTCAGCAGATATTTGCTGTTTCTTTTTTTTCAGTGGGTAGCTGGAGGCAGCCCAAACCAATACTGCCCGTCAACACTTTCCTGTGAAGTCTAGTGTCAACGAAAAACATTTGCGTGTTTCTCATTACAAACAAAGTGATTTTTAATGTAGACTTTAATGAGCCCATTTGATAGAACGGTCCCGAGTTAGTCTAATGTAATATTCGATTCAGTGATATATGTTAAGAGTGACAGTAGGACAAAGATAACAAATACTCCAGCAGCGGCTGAGTAGTGATGCTGCATGATGGTAGTAACCAGTGCTCGGCACGGTGGCAAACGAGGCCTGACAAGTCGGGCAACGAAGACGTCGCGAAGAAATGTTTACCAATGTGACAAGTTCTATAACACACTGGAGCTGCCAGTGGACGCATCTCAGTCTTACTGCCGCCACGCCACACTGCATACACAAGCACAGCCCTACAGAAGTAAAGGACACGATTTTGATAATTGGCAAGTGCTAGGTTTTTCTTGTACAAGCATCTTGTTTAGTTGTTGCTATAGTGAATTTTTCTGAGAAGATTCTGTACTACATTTGTTTTGGCATGCGTAACGAGTATGTTAGGCAAGTAGCCCGGGTGTACGCAGGAAGGTATCCGGAAGGAGAAGAAGACATCGTTGTGCAGAGACGTTTCGGGTTGTGGTATAACGAGCTCGAGACACAGGGCGTTTACGACAGGCGAAACGTCGGCTAAGCAGGTCTATGCGAAATCGAGAGAATGCCATTGTGTTAGATATGTTACACACAAATCCACACAACAGTACAAAACGCTCGCTAGGAAGTTACAAAACTCACACTACACGGTCGCATTTTGTAAGACTCAGTCACGCAGCTATGCCGCCGGTACATGTATGAAAGGATTTCACTGAATGACAAGGCTAATCATCTCTTCTTTTGTGAATGGGCAGTAAGCCGACCTAGTGATTTCTTGAAACAGAATATCTGCAGTAGAAGGCTAGATACAATGAAACAGTGATTAATTTTGATATCCTTCTTTTAGTCGCTTTTTTTTTACTTTGTTATATTCTAAGCTTTTGTTAGCTATTGATCCGTGAGAAGACTTCTCGATGTTTTTAAATGTTCCATGGACTGCTAATGGATCACATGTCCACAATGAAGAATAACTCATAAAGTAGCTCATTGTTGATTATGGAATGCAAATCGACTACAGTAAACTACTTTGACAGAAACTAAATAAATTAGTGACTGTTTAGTGGCCGAGAATTGCTTTGTAAATGTGTATGTTTGCCAATCACTAAGTGCAGTAATTAAGCTAAATTAAATGTGTTTCGTCTAGTCTGTGCTATATTTCATTACCCTCTGACCGGCCGGCCGCTGTGGAAAAGCGGTTCTAGGCGCTTCAGTCTGCAACCGCGCGACCGCTACGGTGGCAGGTTCGAATCCTGCCTCGGGCATGGATGTGTGTGATGTCCTTAGGTTAGTTAGGTTTAAGTAGTTTTAAGTTATGGGGAACTGACGACCTCAGATGTTAGGTCCCATAGTGCTCAGAGCCATTTGAACCATTTTTGAGCCATAATCTCAGACCTTCATAAAATTCATGATATTTTGTGGTGTTAGGGATATGGAAACTGAAACACTTGGCAGTCTTGAAAGTGATACTCTATAAGGCACTATTACTACAGTCACTACGTGGATTGCTGTGAACCGGCCTCTAATGAGTGTGATACTCACAACAGACAGCAAAGGATAGGTAAACATTGGTTCACTTGAGCGAGTTGATCCGTCTCGTGTTTTACTGTCCCTGTTAATACACATCGCTAAACCGAATATGGTACAAGAATAATCTGGGACCGCACTATCGAATGGACTCATAAAATCCTAATTTAAAAAATCATTTTGTTTGTAACGAGAAGCTTACCGATGCTGATGGACAGCATTTGTTTGGGATGAAAGCAGCTACACGTTGCACAAACGAAATAGCAAATATCTGCTGAAACACCAGAGAAAAAGCTTCTGGCGACCGATAACAGCGACGCCCTGTAGATGTTTATGTTAAGTAGTTTCTTACTATAGTACTGAAAAATAGGTAGTTGTATAAACAGAGACTCAACCAAATGAAAACAAGGCAGATCATGTGCTGCCAGTAGGAAACCCCAGAAAATAAAAAAGGGGTAAAAATAATGTAATGGAAAACTTTGTTCACTACAATACAGACATTGTAAAATAAAGAACAAGTACCATGTGGAATTTTTGTGTCACTTCTGTCATCACCTGTTCGAGAATACTACCTAAAAATAAAATTTCTTTTTCTTCAGCCGTCTCTCTACCAAGCAGTTAAGCCTTGAAAAGTACTTTTGGTCATGTTTACCCCTCCTCCTCTACTCTCTTTATTGAGCTATTGGATAACTAGTGGTTCCTGCAAGCCTCTAAAGCCCAGTTGTAATGAGATTTTTACTTCCTCTTTCACCTCTTCCGACAAAAAGTTTGTGGTATTGCATACAATCATAGGTTATAATTATGCAAAACTTTCACTGCAGTTATACTGCACTAATACAGGGACGCTATGCTTTGAACAATAGAGTATTTATTGTTAAACTTTCTCTACTTCAGCAGGTCTCCACAAAAAGCGAGTGATCGTAAGAGAACGAAACTTTGTGGAAACATATACACGCATCAAAAAACGTTTTGAATCACCCTGGTTCCCAAAACTCCTGATGATAGACGTTGATTGTGGATATTGTATCACAGACACAGTCCCTTTGACAGTTCAGAGATGTCAGTAAACCCGCATAAAGATGTAAATAACCATGCATCAGCAGCACCTTTAAGACGGAGGGGGTACGACAGCCGATCAGTTCCAGTCATTCCACAAGGAAGAAGGTACACGGCTGGTGTTGTCTATAGTTCAACCATGCCTAGACAGTGAATACCGCGTTTCGATCGCGTTCGAATTGTTACTTTGTGCCAGGAAGGGCTCTCAACAAGGGAAGTGTCCAGGCGTCACGGAGTGAACCAAAGAGATGTTGTTCGGACATAGAGGAGATACAGAGAGACAGGAACTGTCGATGACATGCCTCGCTCAAGCCCCCCAAGGGCTACTACTGCAGTGGATGACCGCTACCTACGGATTATGGCTCGAAGGAACCCTGACAGCAACACCACCTTGTTGAATAACGCCTTTCGTGCAGCCACAGGACGTCGTGTTACGACTAAAACTGTGCGCAATAGGCTGCATGACGCGCAACTTCACTCCCAACGTCCATGGCGAGGTCCATCGCTGCGACCACGACACCATGCAGCGCGGTACAGATGGGCCCAACAACATGCCAAATGGACTGTTCAGGACTGGCATCATGTTCTCTTCACCGATGAGTGTCGCATATGCCTTCAACCAGACAATCGTCGGAGACGTGTCTGGAAGCAACCCGGTCAGGCTGAACGCCTTAGACACACTGTGCAGCGAGTGCCGCAAGGTGGAGGTTCCCTGCGGTTTTGGGGTACCATTATGTGGGGCCGACGTACGCCCCTGGTGTCATGGAAGGCGCCGTAATGGCTGTACGATAGGTGAATGCCATCCTCCGGCCGATAGGACAACCATATCTGCAGCATATTGGCGAGGCATTCGTCCTCATGAACAACAATTCGCGCCCGCATCGTGCACATCTTGTGAATGACTTCCTTCAGTCAGGAAACGACATCGCTCGACTTAAGTGGCCAGCACGTTCTCCAGATATGACACCTATCGAAAATGCCTGGGATAGATTGAAAACGGCTGTTTATGGACGACGTGACGCACCGACCACTCTGAGGAATCTGCGCCGAATCGCCGTTGATGAGTGGGACAATCTGGACCAACTTGATAAACTTGTGGATAGTATGCCACGACCAATACAGGCATGCATCAGTGCAAGAGGACGTGCTACTGGGTATTAGAGGTACCGGTTTGTACAGCAATCTGGACCACCACCTCTGAAGGTGTAGCTGTATGGTGGTACAACATGCAATGTGTGGGCCGAACTGATGTTCCCAATTTTCCAATTCCAATTTTTTGTGCAGTTTGCGGAACTCTAGGAACCGAAGTGATTCAAAACTTTTTAGATGTGTGTATAATGAGATGTGGAAGAGAAATAACACAAAAACCATTGAAAGGAATGCATTTTAGTTTCCACACCAGAGGGTAACATTTGTTAACGGCGTACCATGTTTAAATCCCCGTTTAGATACGTAGCTCAGTGTGTCGATCATCTGCATCCACGTCAGCCTGGAACCGCACTAGAGACTGTTCGCTGCACGATGGACCACGGAATGTTCAGCTGGGGCACTGCTTGAAGATCGCACATTGCGTCCAACACTCTCAGTCATGGCAACAGTGACTTCTTCAACAATTTGTGGCAGCCTCTCCCAGGAGCAGTTCCCAAATCGCCAGTTAATTCGAACTACCGAATCACGTTGTTAAACCCCAGTGCGGAAAGAACACTTCTCCGTGTTACTGTAACGCGTCGCTACTCGTAAAGAGCACCTTGTCCAGTTGACAGTCTGCAAGTGTAAAGCACACTAATGTTTGTTTTACAACCCTACGTCGCTATCGGTGCTAACGGCACAACATGACGATAGCACTATTAACAGCTCAAATCCTGCAGCACACAGTCTGAACATCATTCCTATAAAGTTGAGCATCCATACGGTAAATACGAGGGTTATTCGGAAAGTAAGGCACGATAGGTATCGAAATGGAAACCACAGTGAAAATCCGATGACGTTTTGCACAGGTGTGTTGAGAAATGTCTCTAGTATGCCCGTCGATCGCGTTACGTCGTCCTTTTTAGTTCTGAGCACACAGGGAGCACATAAAGATACCTAGAACAATAGTGTCTCCCGCCAAGTACGAGGGCCTGGTGACAAATTTCGCCTGAAGCTGTGCAGCCAACATTACATAACTGTCGTGCGTTTCCTTCTTCAAGACAATTCTCAGCCGCATTCTGCAGGGGCAATGAAGATACTCCTGCATTGTTTTCAATTGTAAATGTTTGATTACCCACAATACAGCCCGTAATTGTCTCCCTCTTTCATCTCTTCTCACATGAACTGCTGGCTATGAAGACAACATTTTGGCACAGACAACCAGCTGAAGGCCAACGTAGAGAACTGGTAGAAAGCACTGGCAGCTGCCTTCTATAACGAGGGTATTGGAAAGTTGGTACAACGCTACGATAAACGTCTAAGTCGGATCGGCGACCATGGAGATAAGCAGCTGGAAGTTGTAGCTAACTGTTGCAAATAAATCAGTTTTGATTTTCACTATAGTTTCCATTTCGCGACCTATCGTTCCTTACTTTCCGAACAGCCCTCGTAGCTTCTGACTCAAGTAGCGAATTATCAGTTATAACCTCTCTGAGGAGAGAACGCTCGAAGTGTGCAGGTCGGCAGGCTATAGTCAATTTATGTGGCTGCCCCCATTCGGAACAAAGGGATGGAATCGCCTAGCGCCCACCATAAGAATGCGTTTCTGCACCTGCGCGACGATACTTTGCTGGAGCTCCAACTAAAATGGCGATTGGAAAGTTTCGCCTAGATCTTCTCTGTGTGGCATGCACTCATTCCAGTCCTCTACTGTTATAGACACACCTCTACTTTTGTGATTTCATACTACTTTGCGGTAGCCAATTTAAAGAAATTAATGACGGCAAATTCATTTCGATAAGTAGTCCTTGCAAATGAATATAAGAGGTCTCGTATTTTTGATACACGCTATGGCATAGTATTGACATAACTATGATGTCAAGTGTATGAGTGTAAATGTTGGACTCGTTATAAAGAATCCTTTGAAATGGAGATGTCTCCACGTAGTTTAACCGTTAGAGAACGACTGAAAAGCACATTTGTGATCGACTTGTTTAATGAGATCGGGTCGTGTGATATTTTCATATCTTTCTACGAAGCTGTGATTATGTAACACGAGTTACACTGCAACACGCCTCACATTAAAGATTTGCTTGGAATTGCACTTTCATAACTTTAGGTTGCCGTGCGAAGTGGTGCTCTGTCTCAGACACCTTGACACGGTTCGCACGGCTCCCCACCTCGGAGGTTCGAGTCCTCCCTCGAGCATGGGTGTTGTGTTGTCTTTAGCGTAAGTTAATTTCAGTTAGATTAAGCAGGACCGATGACCTCAGCAAACTGGTCCCACAGGAAATTACCACAAATTCACAAAACTCTAGTTTGGCATTACTAGGCTGAGATCAGCCGATGGATACTTTTTTTATGATCTTAATATTACATTTAAGAATGGCAAGTTCGCTTGAGGTTTCCACGTTAGTTCAACAACGCTCGGTAATCCGTTTTTTTCACTTTCTGAAGGTGGGAAATGCTAAAATATTTTCTTTAATGATATAACAGTATGGTGGAAGTTGTATGTACCGCGGAAATTTTTATGGGTGGATACAACAACTCAGAAACAGTCGAACCTCAATGACTGACGAGCAACGTCCTGTCCGGCGGCTGGACTGTCAACTCCTCCCCTTGAAATCCGCATTGACGTCATTATTCGTGGAGACTGATATGTTACAGTTGCATATGTAGCAGACACATGTTCAGTAAGTATTGGCAGAGTTCTTCACGTTATCGCTATCAAGATCAAGTACAGTCTGGATCCTGAAAGAGGTAATGCGAAATTGTATACAGACTTCCAAGAACATTATGAAAGGGAAGGTGATCCTTTTCTAAACAAGATTTTAGAGTGTGATATAACGTGGGTTCACTCAAGGAGGCATTAGGTGCAAAAAAAGTTCAGCAACAACGAGGGGGTCGAAGAATTCGTGGGGAATTGGCTCAAACGACAAAACAGAGAATTCTTTGGCATAAGACACACAAAAAAAACAGCTCGTAGTTGGGACAAACATACCCACCAGGGTAGCCGAGAGCGCTAACGCTCTGCTTCCTGGACACGGGTAGGCGCGCCGGCCCCGGATCGAATCCGACCAGCGGATTAATGACGAGTGTCGATGTGCCGGCCAGACTGGACGTGGTTTTAGGCGGGTTTCCACATCCCACTAAGTGAATACCGGGCTGGTCCCCTTGTTCCGCCTCCGTTACAGGGCTTGCAGACATCTGAGCACATTTGCACAATTCCCTGGATTACACTCGACAGTTAGGGTACACTAATTCTGTCCTGGGGGGGGGGGGTACGGCGTGACGGCAGGAAGGGCATCCTGCCACCTCTTAAACTTAACATGCCAAATCCGATTAACGATGGCTGACCCTGCGTCCCTGCAGGAAAATGCTCAAGTGATAGACAGATAGTTGAGACAAGCATATTAATATTGATGGCGATTACGTTGAGATTAGTGAAAGATTCATTTTGTAACAATACACATTTTTTTTTCTGCATCAGTTCGTCTATCTATTTATAGAATGTTCCTCGTATTTAACGACTCTGCTGGAATCAAGTACCGCTGTCTGTATTTTTACTATTACACGGAGACGTCTAACTCTTTTTGCTATTCACTAACAACTGTGTTCCTCTCGCAGACGATGCAGGACTGCGGCCGCGAGATGGTGGAGGTGTTGGCAGATTCAGCGAGTCGTGGGGAGGTGGTTGAGATGCGGGAGGTGTCCGCCAGGTACACCACGGACATCATCGCGTCCGTAGCCTTCGGCGTGGAGTGCAACTGCCAGAGGAACCCGGAGGCAGAGTTCCGACAGTGGGGGCGCAAGGTGTTTGAGCCCTCGCTCAAGTCCAAGATCGCTCAGATCATGTACGATTTCGTCCCCCTGTTAGCACAGGCACTCGGGTAAGCACATTTTCAATCTAATGCGCTGGTACTACACTCATGCTCATAAATTAGGATAAATGCAGAATGTGGTGCCACGAAACGTGGAACTACACAAAATTGGCGCTAATAGCATAGGCACATAGGGAACACACACGACACAGATCTGTAAGTCCATGGTATTGGTGATAAGTAGAGAAAACCGTCCCAAAACACATGTGCTACAAAGCGTCACTGTTTACTGCGCATGCACCCCGACATCAATATGACGTATCATCACCATGCACACGTACACAGGCCGCACAACGCGTTGGCATACTCTGGATCAGGTGGTCGAGCAGCTGCTGGGGTATAGCCTCCCATTCTTGCGCCAGTGCGTGTCGGAGCTCCCGAAGTGTCGTAGGGGTTTGAAGCCGTGCAGCGATTCGTCGACCGAGAGCGTCTCAGACGTGCTCGATGGGGTTTAGTTCTGCAGAACAGGCAGGCCACTACCTTCGCCTGATATCTTCTGTTTCAAGGTACTCCTCCACGATGGTAGCCCGGTGGGACCGTGCGTTATCATCCATCATGAGGAAGGTGGGACACACTGCACCCCAGAAAATGCGGACATACGGGTGCAAAATGACGATCCTATACACCTGACCTGTTACAGTTCCTCTGTCAAAGACATGCAGGGGTGTACGTAAACCAATCATAAACCCTTTCACACTATCAAACCACGATCTCCATACAGGTACCTTTCAAGGACATTAAGGTTCAAATGGCTCTGAGCACAATGGGACTTAACATCTGAGGTCATCAGTCCCCTAGAACTTAGAACTAATTAAACCTAACGAACCGAAGGACATCACACACATCCAGGCCCGAGGCAGGATTCGAACCTGCGGCCGTAGAGATCGCGCGGTTCCAGACTGAAGCGCCTAGAACCCCTCGGCCACACTGGCCGGCGGACATTAAGGGATTGATATCTGGTTCATGGTTCACGCCAGATGAACACACGGCCAGAACCACTGTTCAGATTATACCTTGATTCGTCCGCGAACATAAACTGGGACCACTGTTCCAATTACCATGTACTCTGTTACTGACACCAGGCTTTACGGGCTCTCCTGTGATCAGGGGTCACTAGAATGTACCTTTCAGGTCTCCGGGCGAATAAAACATGTGTGTTCAGTCGCCTGTAGAGTGTGTGCTTGGAGACAACTGTTCCAGTGGCTGAGGTGAGGTTCCGAGCAAGGTTGCCTGCAGTACTCCGTGGACGTCTGCGAGCACTCATGGTGAGATATCGGTCTTCTTGTGGTTTTGTACACTGTGGACGTCCCGCACTGTAGCGCCTCGACACGTTTCCTGTGTCCTGGAATCGTTGCCATAATCTTGAGATCACACTTTGTGGCACACGGAGGGTCCGTGCTACGACCTGGTGTGTTTGACCAGCATCCAGTCGCCCTAGTATTATGCCCTTCATAACGTCAGCAATATGTGCTTTGAGCCATTATCAACACACAGTCACCATTAGTACGTCTGGAAATGTGTGCTCACTTACTCGCTGCACCGTAGTCTGACATGCACCAACACGCCTCTGCGTTTGTCATACCCCGAGGTGTTTTAAACCCGAAAACCGTCCACCAGAACGTTGTTTCACCGTATATCAGTATTATCCTTAATTTATGAGCATGAGTGAAGATGACGGGTTGATAAACTTGCAGCGCTCCACGTGGCCTTGTCTTGAACCATGGTCGTGTTGCCGGAATCCCCTATATGAGTTTCACCCTGTGTTAGACGTTATGTTTACGTAAATATTAATCGAGCCGTTTACACTTGCGAAAATTTTAATTTCATGCATTAAATGTTGCAGACTATATACAGGGTGAATCACCTAAAGCTTTACCGCGCGGGGTATCCTTGCGGTCTAGGGCGTCTTGTCACGGTTCACGCTGCTTCCCCCGTCGGAGGTTCGAGTCCTCCCTCGGACATGGGTGTATGTGTTGTCCTTAGTGTAAGTTACATTAAGTAGAGCGTAAGCCTAGGGACCGAAGACCTCAGCAGTTTGGTCCCATAGTCCTTACCACGAATTTTTACCTATAGCTTGCACCGCAAATATTGTGGAAATGGGAAGTACTATTGAGGTGCGGTTTTCACAGAATGGATTGCTATGCATGATGTTGGCCAATGAACAGCTTGTCATAACACTCGTACTTACAAAGCCTAATATTGCGTAAACGCACATTTTTTAATATGGAACAATGCCTTTTAACATTAATAAACTAAAAGTAGGGTAAATTATCATATCAGTGGTCTTCGTTGCAGGATTCTAGTGCGAGTGCCTTACGAGATGTCTTATTTTGACAAGTTTCCACGCCGACACTTCTTTGTGCCATTCAACCCGGGTAGTTGCTAGATACGATGTTGCTATGTTTGTTTACAGCGTGCTTGTATGTTCCTTGAGTGCATTGTGACTTGCTAGTCAGTTAATGTGTGACAGTCCAAACTGTAGGTTGTGAGTGGACGATGGTTTTTATCAATGCAGAAAAAGCCTATATTCTCTTGGTACATGGAAAGTGTAGGAAGAATGAAGTTCGCTCTCCAGTGTATGCGGCAAAATATCTAAATAGACGTGAACCATGTCGGCAATTATTTTACCAACCTCTTCAACTAGTCATGTAGAAGTGGTAGTGTAACACCTAGACAACGTAATAGAAGGAAAGAAGAAGAGACGAGGGTGGGGGTATTAATGTTCTTGCTACTGTTGTAGTTGATACGCACGTTAGCTCCCGAACGAAAATGTGGCATGATCGACAGATTCCATCCACATCATATCTGTCTCCATCAGGAGCTTGTAACATTACAGGACATATTGGGACATATTGAAGTATTCGATACTGTAGACTTTTAGGGGATGTCGATACAGATATGCAAAATCTAAAGGGAAACTCTGGTGATGTTTAAATATTGTACTGTGTCAATATTAGGACATTTTGCACAGAAAGAATAAAAATAGAATTAATGTAAATATATATTAGTGTTAGTAACCTATTTTCATTCAATTTTGTAATTATATTTCATTTTGTAAAAGAAAGACTCACTGTTTGCTGTAGCTCTGATTAATTGTATAAATTATCAGTTTTGAGCTAAATTATTTCGTATAATATGGACAAGATACTTTTAAAAACTCACCAGCTAAAGAGAAAGTCTGTAAATGAACGTTTAATGCACACTTCTGGAACTTTCTATTGAGAAATTCTATATTATGATCGCAAAAATACGAAAACTTGTGAAAACTGTTTCATAACCTAATTTCTAAAGACGATTTGTATCAAGAAATATTGCTCAAAAGATTTATTTAGGTTTTGAAACACGATTTAAATCATTTTACATATAAATAGTTGTTCTAAATCACTCAAGAAATATCCAGAATCAAATGTCAAGATATTTCTGGAAACATCGGTACAAATCTGTTGAAGGTTATCCAGAAGCTGGTAGAAAAATGTTATAAAATCTATTTGGAAATTATGCTTGTAAGAATTTATATGTACTGATCCTTTTACTTACTTTAATCTGTACTAAAATTCTGTAATGTCTAATTTAGTTTTAAGTCGTGAATTGCTATCGTATTGTAAACAAAACATTGTCAAAGACTCTCATTGTTTGGAAAGATATTAATACACCTAGGAGTTGTCAGTTGCCAGTTCGGATATGCAGTGCGGTTAGCTCTGAAAGTCAGTTGTTGAGTCTGTGAAGTCTGTCAGTGCTGTTTGTAAATAAACGTCTGTAATGAAGAATTACTTGTTGTCGTCAGTATGAACTCAAGACCTTTTGCACGAAGCAGACACCTCCTAATGCAACGTTTTAATTTGGTTGAGGAAGCTGGGATCGCTATAAGTGCAAACAAATTGAAGTGGAACGTTTTAATTTGGTATTGAGGAGCTGAAATGTTATAAGCTGCATGGAAACGATTATCACAATCGTTTTAACTTCTGTACATGGGAATTAAGACAGGAAACTCCAGATGCATCATTCATCTAGTTTAGTGATAAAGCCACACTTGCCAATAATGGCAAGGTAAACCGCACTCTTGGTCTGTTGGCAATCCCCTTTGGCTTTGTCAGGTGGAACATCAGCGTCCACTGAGTGTGGGATAGTGAACCATCAGCTCATAGGCCCGGTTTTCAAAGATTGAATTCTGAGCGCGCACAAGTATCGCAGCCGCGTAACAGACCATCTTCTAGAAGACGTTCCTCTGCAGATCAGAAGGAACCTGCGGTATCAACACGATGGCTGTCCAGCCCGTAGTGCACGAAGTGGCACGGCATGTCTTCACGAATTATTCCCAAGTGGATGGTTTGAACGCAGAGGACCTGTACCTTGGCCGAACCTTTCCCCTGATTTGACGCCAGTAGACATTTTTTCTGTGGGGAAAGCTGAAAGTGCGCTTTAAAAGGGCATATCACCTACGCCCGTTGGTATGCAACGACGTATTACTGCAGCCTGCTCGGACATCTCCGCAGAAATGCTAGCACCTGTGCAGCAGTTGTTCCATGCCAGACTGGAAGCGTGTACTGGCACCGCCAGTGGGCATTTTGAACACAGGTTTTGATGCTCAGTTCTCTCGTTGCTGCTCAGAATCCACATAACTGGTGTCTGTACTTGTCTTGTTCCTTAGTGTGTAGTACCACAGGTGTTGAACAAGCGTCGGTGTGGAAACTTTTCAAAATACGATACAACGTATACGGCTCGAACTAGAATCCTGCAATAAGCACCACTAATATTCTAATTTATCGCACTTTTAGTTCGTTAATGTCAATAGGCATTGCTCCATTTACTCAAGTGTATTTTCGCACTAAAAATACGGTTTTTATGTATTGTTACAGTCTGTTTATTGCGTAACGATACAAACCCCTGACTAATAATCCTTTCTGCGAAACCTGCGCATCAACAGCACTTTCAATTTCCGCAATATCTGCGTTGCAAGTTTTAGGTGATTCACCCTGATATGTTTACTTAAATGTGGAATGCTTATCATGTGGTTCGCAAACATTTTGGTCTTCAAATAGTTTTATGCCTAACGATGACAACTGTTTCTTACGTATCAGGATTTGTATTTTCACGGTGCTTTCGACAACCAATTCAGCCTACTAACCATGGTCTTACACTTTGAGACTATCGTCTATTAGGCTGATATTGAAATGAACATGTTTGCGATATTCACGCTTGTATCTTTCTGGATATTAGAAATATACATTACTATTGAGGTAACTGTAATCTTAGAATCCCAATCCATGATCCCCCAAACATTTACTTTTAGTAAAACACCGAAAGTGTACTTACATTCACTTTCTTGGTGGCTTGCCACAGCACAAAAGTTTTTACTCTGATACTTATTGTTTTAAGGCTACATCGAACTTGTCTCCGTAATAGCAACAGCGACAAATTCTCTTGTGCATGGGTGAGATAGGTTTTGACGCACGAAAATTCTTCACAGCCGTATACAAATCCCTGGAGACATCCGAAATCATATCGTATTACATTTCCCATAAAAAGATTACGTAGAATGAAAGATGAAACAAAAACTAGGTTTCACAGTAACGCTATAGAGACTTATATTATTTTACCTGTGTTATTGTTTTTTCTGCCAGAACACTAGTAAGAAAAAAGAGAGGTAGAGCTACGTTCGTAACAAAATCGTTCACACAATGGTCACAAAGCACATTTATTACTCATCTAAGGGAGGACTGCTATTATGGAGGCAAATGGTACGTAAATACTGAAATTGTTCTCGGTCACAGTGTTGCTGGCGGAACGGAAGAAGTGTCGCAGTACTTCCGAAGCATGGTGAGAGAGACCGTGGAATATCGGGAGAAGAACGGCGTGACACGCAACGACTTCATGCATCTGCTGATACAGCTCAAGAACAAGGGCTTCGTCGATGACGATAAGCTCCACGACCTCAAGGACAGCTCCAAGGATGTGGACAACTGGAGTAAGTTCAGAGGACCAGCTATCTATTATCGTGTCGTGATTCTGATAGTTACTGGATTAGACACTGGATATTTATCAGCAATGACACAAAAGACCCCTGTGAACACACCATCATCACTGTACGAGTCGCATAACATATTTTACAAATCTGAAAAATTCTGTCATTTACTTCTCTCAGTTATTCAGAATTAAGCAGAGTGCCCTTCCGGAACTTGATTTAAGACATTCCACTGTAGCTACACATTCTCTTTTCGTAATAGAGGTGGCTATTTCCTGCTCTTCTTCCATGTTTATTTCCTTTATACAGTTTTTGAAAATATTGGCTCACGTGTGTGACTGTTCATAATATTTCGATTATGCCTATATTTTATGCTCTGTGATTGTATTCTCATGTTGAGCTACAATCTCTGGATATTTTGTTCTCTCTCTCGCCTCATCCCTCTTAAATTCGATTTTTATATATTTTGATACACATATTACAAGGGCTATTCGGATAGTAAAGAATGGAAGCCGCGAAATGCAAACCACAGTGAAAATAAAAACTGTTTTATTTGCAACAGTTAGCTACAACTTCCAGCTACTTATCTCCATGGTCGCCGATACGACTTAGACTTTGTCATAGCTTTGTACCAACTTTCCAATAACCTCGTTACAGAAGGTAGCCGCCAGTGCTTTCCGCAAATTCTCTACGCTGACCTACAGCTCGTTGTCTGTCCCATAATGTTGTCTTCATAGCCAGCGGTTCATGTGAGCAGAGATGAAACTCAGAGGGAGACAATTACGGGCTGTGTTGTGGGTAATCAAAACTTTTCCAATTGAAAACGGTACAGGAGCATCTTCATTGCCCCTGCAGAATACAGCTGAGAATTGTCTTTAAGAAGAAAACGCACGGCAGTTATGTAATGTTGGCTGCATAACTCCAGGCGAAATTTGTCATGAAGCACTCGTACTTGGCGGGAGACACTTTTGTTCCAGGTGTCTTTATGTGCTCCCTGTGTGCTCAGAACTAAAAAGAACGACGTAACGTGATCGACGGGCATACTAGAGACACTGTCCAAAACACCTGTGCAGTACTTCACCGTATTTTCACTGTCGTTTCCATTTTGTGACCGATAGGAACTTACTTTCAGAATAACCTACGTACATACGTTGTCCCTTGACTCTCTGCATGTTTTTGCGACATTTTCGTCCGCCAGTCTGTTTTTCCCTTGGTCTTCTATTTTAGTCGTACGGAACTATATACTTCTCCTGAAAGACGCTAATTACAGAGGCGCCGATAAGAAGTGAGTAAAGTAATAACAACAGCCTTACGACATGCTGAACAACACGTCGAGCACATCTAACTTTAATGTGTTATCACCAGAGTTTGCCTTGCTTTGTATATAAGAAATAAAGCAAAGAATTGATGAACCTTTGCACAAATGAAAGGCAGCGTTGTTTTCTCGTGTAATTCTCTTTCCGATACGCCACATGAGCCCCTTTCCAGCATGGAAACGTCCAAAATGACCGCAACGTTGTTGACACATCCTCACAGGTATATACAGGGTGGTCAGAAATATTCCAAAAAGCTTGTAATGGTGTTGCAAGGTTTTTTGGGCTGAGAAATAATTGTTAATCAAAAAAGTCGGTACGCTGCGCCGTTTCCGAGTTAATTAACACTGAAGTTAGACAATTTACGTGCAAATTCAAGCGGTCCGCCAGTCACGATTAATGTCAGTTGTTCTCATAGCGTAGTGATATCACACGAGACCTCTCAGCCTTTAGCTCAAGTTCGATCGTTACTACCGTTCAATGTCCATTTCTTCTGTCGCTGCCTCCTTCGGTGTCAGAAAGCAAAATGGAGAATGCGTTTGGTGACACTGTCTCTGTTGGACCGCTTGAATCTGCGCGCATAACGGTGCGAGAGGCCAACTTCAACGCTAATTCGTCGCAAAGAATCGACATGTTTTCGTATCACTTGTTTCTCTGCAGAAGCCTTGTAAGCTTTACTGACGGTTTCTGTTCACCTTGTGTATGCTCTTTGGAAATGATCCTATACTAAGGCTGCTATCTAAGGGTGGATATTATCTCAAAGACAGGGCATGGAAAATTTCAAATTAGACACAGTCTCTGTTGCACTCGCTCTGAAGAAATGTCGCGGTTTGATTGACGAACCTTGTTCTGTGCTTTCCGCTCAGAGCTTTCGATGGATGAGGTGGCAGCCCAGGCGTTCGTGTTCTTCATAGCGGGCTTCGAGACGTCTTCGACCACGATGAGCTTCGCGCTGTACGAGCTGGCCCTCAACCCGGACGTGCAGAAGAGACTACAGGAGGAAGTGGACGCCACGATGAAGAACAACGGACAGCTGAATTACGAGGCCATCACCGGAATGCCGTACCTAGACAAAGTCGTCTCAGGTGAGACTTCCATCTACATCTACATCTACATCTACATCCATACTCTGCAATCCACCTGACGGTGTGTGGCGGAGGGTACTTTGTGTACCTCTATCGGTTCTCCCATCTATTCCAGTCTCGTATTGTTCGTGGAAAGAAAGATTGTCGGTATGCCTCTGTGTGGGCTCTAATCTCTCTGATTTTATCCTCATGGTCTCTTCACGAGATATAGGTAGAAGGGAGCAATATACTGCCTGACTCCTCGGTGAAGGTATGTTCTCGAAACTTCAACTTAAGCCCGTATCGAGCTACTGAGCGTCTCTCCTGTAAAGTCTTCCACTGGAGTTTATCTATCATCTCCGTAACGCTTTCGCGATTACTAAATGATCCTGTAACGAAGCGCGCTGCTCTTCGTTGGATCTTCTCTATCTCTTCTATAAACCCTATCTGGTACGGATCCCACACTGCTGAGCAGTATTCAAGCAGTGGGCGAACAAGTGTACTGTGACCTACTTCCTTTGTTTTCGGATTGCATTTCCTTAGGATCTTCCAAACCAGTTACCTTCACCACTTGAAGAGTTTAACATATTGTGACAGCTAAACATTATTTTCTTGACGAGCGCAAAAATCATCTTGAACGGAACTAGTGATTTCTGAACAAAAGGGGAGCGGAGTAACCGCGTGGTCTTGGTTGCCTTGCCACGGTTTGCGCGGCCCCCACCGTTGGAGGTTCGAGTCCTTCCTCGGGCATGTGTGTGTGTGTGTGTGTGTGTGTGTGTGTGTGTGTGTTGTCCTTAGTGTAAGTTAAAATTCGATTAAGTAGTGTGTAAGCATAGGGACCGATGACCTCAGCAGTTTGGTCCCATAGGAACTTACCACAAGTTTCCAATTTTTTTCTGAACAAATAGCAGGAGCAGCTCACTGCTGATAGCCACAAGCACCCACTGTCCTTGGAAGACTATATCGTGCTGAATACGTCAGCGGTTATTATTGTTCCTGCGACAATCACACAATACATATGCACGCTTGACTTATTAATCGACTCCCACTTACATAAATCTAACAGTAAAATCCGATGTTATCTAACAGTTCTATCGCTTATCTTCTAAGAAATATTGTTACTGATTAGGAAACACATTTCTGTGAAGAAGCCTAAACGTTTATATCGTGTGATGTACAAGATTTAATTATTATTTTTAATCATCAACAAGGCTCACGTAACAGTTTCAGTACTCTTCTTCCTTTGCTGTTTCCAGTTTTACCAGTCGTCTTTCACATCTACATCTAAATGGTTACTCTGCAATTCACACTTAAGTGTCTGGCAGAGGGTTCATCGAACCACTTTCATACTACTTCTCTACCATTCCACTCTCGAATGGCGCGTGGGAGAAAGGAACACCTAAATCTTTCCGTTCGAGCCCTGATTTATCTTAGTTTATAATAATGATCATTTCTCCCTACGTAGGTGGGTGTCAAAAAAATATTTTCGCATTCGGAAGAGAAAGTTGATGATTGAAATTTCGTAAATACAGCTCGCGCAAAGAAAACCGCCATTGTTTCAGTGACTGCCACACCAACCCGCGTATCACATCAGAGACACTCTCACCCCTATGGCGCGATAACACGAAACGTGCTCCCTTTTTTTGCACTTTTTCGATGTCCTCCGTCAATCCTACCCGGTAAGGATCCCATACCGCGCAGCAATATTCCAACAGAGGATGGACAAGTGTAGGCTGTCTCTTTAGTGGGTTTATCTCATCTTCTAAGTGCTCTGCCAACAAAGCACAGTCTTTGTATCGCCTTCCCCACAATATTATCTATGTTGTCTTTCCAGTTTAAGTTGCTCGTAATTGTAATTCTCAGGTATTTAGTCGAATTGATAGCCCTTAGATTTGTGCGCATTATCGTATACCCATTTTTTTCGGATTTCTTTTAGTACCCATGTGGGTGATGTTGTGGTTGGCAGCCAACACCGTGTTACTAGAGGAGGCCGAAAGGCACACGATTTAGCTCACGCAGTCTGGCGTGAGGTCTGGAACAGGACAAGGAAATTAGAATTTAGAAACAACGGACATAGTTGGTGGAATACTTAACTTCAATCCATCGTCTCTTCGGTACATGATTCACAATATCAATAGAAACTGATAATGGCGCCTTGCTAAGTCGTAACAAATAACGTAGCTGAAGGCTATGCAAACTATCGTCTCGGCAAATGAGAGCGTATTTTGTCAGTGAATCATCGCTAGCAAAGTCGGCTGTACAACTGGGGCGAGTGCTAGGAAGTCTCTCTAGACCAGCCGTGTGGCGGCGCTCGGTCTGCAATCACTGATAGTGGCGACACGCGGGTCCGACGTATACTACCGGACCGCGGCCGATTTAAAGGCTACCACCTAGCAAGTGTGGTGTCTGGCGGTGACACCACAGGTGACCTCTCACTTTTCTTTGTTTAGTGCTAATTGCCACTTTTCGCACCATACAGAAATCCTCTCTAGATCATTTTGTAATTGGAATTGACCGTCTGACGATTTTACTACACGGTAAATTACAGCGTCAACTACAAACAATCTAAGGGGGCTGCTCAGATTAGCGCCTAGATCATTTCTGTAAATCAGGAACAGCGGAGGACCTATGACACTAACTTGCGGAGCGCCAGATATCACTTCTGTTCTACTCGACGATTTACCGTCCATCACTACGAACTGTGATCTCTCTGAGAGGAAATCACGAATCTTCTCCCCATGTTCACTTTTCATTTCTACTGTCCAGTTTGTTCCCGTTTCTTTATTTCTTCTGCCATGAAACCCTTCTAAATTTAGTATTGTATTCTTAAGAAGGTTTGTTTTTATTGTTTCATCTACATCTACATCTACATGACTACTCTGCAATTCACATTTAAGTGCTTGGCAGAGGGTTCATCGAACCACAATCATACTATCTCTCTACTATTCCACTCCCGAACAGCGAGCGGGAAAAACGAACACCTAAACCTTTCTGTTCGAGCTCTGATTTCTCTTATTTTATTTTGATGATCATTCCTACCTATGTAGGTTGGGCTCAACAAAATATTTTCGCATTCGGAAGAGAAAGTTGGTGACTGAAATTTCGTAAAAAGGTCTCGCCAAGACGAAAAACGTCTATGCTGTAATGACTTCCATCCCAACTCGTGTATCATATCTGCCACACTCTCTCCCCTATAACGTGATAATACAAAACGAGCTGGTCTTTTTTGCACCCTTTCGATGTCCTCCGTCAATCCCACCTGGTAAGGATCCCACACCGCGCACCAATATTCTAACAGAGGACGAACGAGTGTAGTGTAAGCTGTCTCTTTAGTGGACTTGTTGCATCTTCTAAGTGTCCTGCCAATGAAACGCAACCTTTGGCTCGCCTTCCCCACAATATTATCTATGTGGTCCTTCCAACTGAAGTTGTTCGTAATTTTAACACCCAGGTACTTAGTTGAATTGACAGCCTTGAGAATTGTACTATTTATCGAGTAATCGAATTCCAACGGATTTCTTTTGGAACTCATGTGGATCATCTCACACTTTTCGTTATTTAGCGTCAACTGCCACCTGACACACCATACAGCAATCTTTTCTAATCGCTTTGCAACTGATACTGGTCTTCGGATGACCTTACTAGACGGTAAATTACAGCATCATCTGCGAACAATCTAAGAGAACTGCTCAGATTGTCACCCAGGTCATTTATATAGATCAGGAACAGCAGAGGTTCCAGGACGCTTCCCTGGGGAACACCTGATATCACTTCAATTTTACTCGATGATTTGCCGTCTATTACTACGAACTGCGACCTTCCTGACAGGAAATCACGAATCCAGTCGCACAACTGAGACGATACCCCATAGCTCCGCAGCTTGATTAGAAGTCGCTTGTGAGGAACGGTGTCAAAAGCTTTCCGGAAATTTAGTAATACGGAATCAACTTGAGATCCCCTGTCGATAGCGGCCATTACTTCGTGCGAATAAAGAGCTAGCTGCGTTGCACAAGAGCGATGTTTTCTGAAGCCATGCTGATTACGTCTCAATAGATCGTTCCCTTCGAGGTGATTCATAATGTTTGAATACAGAATATGCTCCAAACCCCTACTGCAAACCGACGTCAATGATATAGGTCTGTAGTTAAATGGATTACTCCTACTACCCTTCTTGAACACTGGTGCGACCTGCGCAATTTTCCAATCTGTAGGTAAAGATCTATCACTGAGCGAGCGGTTGTATATGAGAGCTAAGTAGGGAGCTATAGTATCAGCGTAATCTGAAAGGAACCTAATCGGTATACAATCTGGACCTGAAGACTTGCCCGTATCAAGCGATTTGAGTTGCTTCGCAACCCCTAAGGTATCTACTTCTAAGAAACTCATTCTAGCAGATGTTCGTGTTTCAAATTCTGGAATATTCCATTCGTCTTCCCTGGTGAAGGAATTTCGGAAAACTGCGTTCAATAACTCCGCTTTAGCGGCGCAGTCTTCGATAACAGTACCATCGGCACTGCGCAGCGAAGGTATTGACTGCGTCTTGCCGCTTGTGTACTTTACATACGACCAGAATTTCTTCGGATTTTCTACCAAATTTGGAGACAATGTTTCCTTGTGGAACCTATTAAAGGCATCTCGCATCGAAGTACGTGCCAAATTTCGCGGGTCTGTAAATTTTAGCCCATCTTCGGGATTTCGCGTTCTTCTGAACTTCGCATGCTTTTTCCGTTGCCTCTGCAACAGCGTTCGGACCTTTTTTGTGTACCACGGGGGATCCGTTCCATCTCTTACCAATTTATGAGGTATGAATATCTCAATTGCTGTTGCTACTATATCTTTGAATTTGAGCCACATCTCGTCTACATTCGCATAGTCAGTTCGGAAGGAATGGAAATTGTCTTTTAGGAAGGCTTCTAGTAACACTTTATCCGCTTTTTTAAATAAAATTATTTTGCGTTTGTTTCTGATGGATTTGGAAGAAATGGTATTGAGCCTAGCTACAACGACCTTGTGATCACTGATGCCTGTATCAGTCATGATGCTCTCTATCAGCTCTGGATTGTTTGTGGCTAAGAGGTCAAGTGTCTTTTCGCAACCATTTACAATTCGCGTGGGTTCGTGGACTAACTGCTCGAAATAATTTTCGGAGAAAGCATTTAAGACAATCTCGGAAGACGTTTTCTGCCTACCACCGGTTTTGAACAAGTATTTTTGCCAACATACCGAGGGTAGGTTGAAGTCCCCACCAACTATAACCGTATGATTGGGGTATTTATTTGTTACGAGACTCAAACTTTCTCTGAACTGTTCCGCAACTGTATCATCGGAGTCTGGGGGTCGGTAGAAGGAGCCAATTATTAACTTAATTCGAATGTTAAGTAGAACCTCCACCCATACCAATTCGCACGGAGTATCTACTTCGACTTCACTACAAGATAAACCACTACTGACAGACACAAACACTCCACCACCAATTCTGCCTAATCTATCTTTCCTGAACACCGTCTGAGACTTCGTAAAAATTTCTGCAGAACTTATTTCAGGCTTTAGCCAGCTTTCTGTACCTATAACGATATCAGCTTCTGTGCTTTCTATTAGCGCTTGAAGCTCAGGGACTTTTCCAGCGCAACTACAACAATTTACAACTATAATTCCGACTGTTCCTTGATCCAAGCACGTCCTGTAATTGCCAAGCACCCTTTGACATTGCAGCCCATCCCGCTCTTTCCCGAGGCCTTCTAACCTAAAAAAACCGCCCAGTCCACGCCACACAGCCTCCGCTACCCGTGTAGCCGCCAGCTGAGTGTAGTGAACTCCTGACCTATTCAGCGGAACCCGAAACCCCACCACCCTATGGCGCAAGTCAAGGAATCTGCAGCCAATACAGTCGCAAAACCGTCTGAGCCTCTGATTCAGACCCTCCACCCGGCTCTGCACCAAAGGTCCGCAGTCGGTTCTGTCAACGATGCTGCAGATGGTGAGCTCTGCCTTCATCTCGTAAGCAAGACCGGCAGCCTTCACCAAATCAGATAGCCGCTGGAATCCAGAGAGAATTTCCTCAGATCCAAAGCGACACACGTCATTAGTGCCGACATGTGCTACCACCTGCAGCTGGCTGCACCCTGTGCTCTTCATGGCATCCGGAAGGACCCTTTCCAACATCAGGAATGACTCCTCCCGGAATGCACACGGAGTGCATACTGGATTTCTTCCCCTCCTTAGCCGCCGTATCCCTAAGGGGCCCCATTACGCGCCTAACATTGGAGCTCCCAACTACCAGTAAGCCCACCCTCTGCGATTGCCCGGACCTTGAAGGCTGAGAATGATCCTCTGAAACAGGGCAGGCAGCTGCATCTGGCTCAGCCAGAGACAGTGCCTGAAACCGGTTTGTCAGACGCACCGGGGAGGCTTTCTGATCAGCCTCCAGGGACGCCTTTCGCTGCCTGCCACGCCTTGGAACGACCTCCCAATCAACCACAGGAGGGGGCTCAGCCCCACTGCGGGCAGCAACCGGGGCAACCACAGCGGCAGACTGATCTGGGGACAGACGGGACGAGGTTGACATCCCCGTGATACCCGAGTCCGGCTCCCCACAGTGGTGCCCATTGGCAACAGCCTCAAGCTGCGCGACCGAAGTCAGCGCCGATTGCAGCTGTGAGCGAAGGGATGCCAAGTCAGCCCTCATCCGAACACAGAAATCGCAGTCCCTGTCCATTCTAATCGATGTTGAACAACAGTTACTGAAACACGAGTCCGTGCCTACATAACGCAAGCGAAACACGCAAAGAATGTATCAACTAACCTGTACAAATGCCTAACGACTGCGCTACAATCTGCTGAATTTACGATTACAGTAACTAAAACTCGAAATTGCACCTCCTATACGAAACTCGCAATTTAAATAAGAATCTACCAAGTAAACACTAAAGCGCGATGCTACATCTGTCAAATACTATAATACGTCCGAAATATATGAATTAAACAATGCAAGTACCCAAAAACACGCAAAGAAATTAATTAAACTATCTAACAAATAAGTAAGCTAGGGTTATACGACTTGCTGCTGCAGCTGCTTATCCAACGGCGGCAGGGAGCACAATGGAAGTGACCAACCGACACTGGCTGTTCAAAACAAAAACAGAAGACAGACGACTACGTGAATTTACACTATTCAGGTACTAAGGCGCGATGCTACAACCCTCAAATACTATAATACTCCCGAAATATATTAATTAAACAATGCAAGTACCCAAAAACACGCAAAGAAATTAATTAAACTATCTAACAAATAAGTAAGCTAGGGTTATACGACTTGCTGCTGCAGCTGTGACTCAAGGCGCGCTAAGTACCACCGGGACACAGACTGGCGTATCTAGTCCGACCGACCGCCGTGTCATCCATCAGCCAACCTATGCGGTATGGAGGGTTGGGGCTCAGCACACGGCACTCCCGGCTGTTGTCGGCTAAACTTCTCAGTTGGTATTACAGGCCTGAGTGCACCCCATTTCAGTCGTCTCACCGAGAAAAGAATTCTTGGCAGTATGGAGAAACGAACCCTGCTTCCCCACATAACCGTTAGCGACAACGGCCAGTCATCTTCTGAGCGGACTCCTATAGTCTACGTTAGTGCCGATTTCTATACAGTAACTGATTTGTTAGCCTGTTCTCTTTCATAAGGTAGAGGTGTCCAAAGACGATTAATCTTCGCTTTAACATTATTTCTGATATGTTCTCTATATTTTCGTAGATCTTCTCGATACTTCTCATCTCCCAACGTTTGTAGTTCATATTGCACCCCGTATTATTCTGATAAGAAACATAAGATCAGATAAAAAAAGGATGACGTTCATGACAGTAGCTACAAATCAGTAACACATTAACCGAAAATCTCTAAATTAGTGCGAAGAACTCATGTGTAGAATCAGTCGTGTTTCCATAAGGAAGCCGTTCAACATGTATTTGTAAACATGTGCCCCTTTGGAAATGTATTCAAGTGGACCTTCAGAATAATGCACTCATTTCTCTCGAAAGTCTGATGAACTGTTACCCATATCTTTTTCTGACTGGTGCTCACTCTTAATTTTGAATGAGTTCTTATACTCACAAACCCCATCAAGGAATTTATGAACAATGATGGCAATGATAAAGTTCCTAGACGCCTGAACAAGGGCCCACGAGAATATCGCACGACCTCACTTTACAGATATTGTTGATTGTCGTACTCTGAGCCAAAACTGTCATTTGTCAATGTACATAATTACCATAAAATATGGTACTATCGCAGGTAATAGAGCAAAAGTAAACAAAATAAATACGTTTCAATGTCAGTGACAGTGAAGATTGTGTTTATAACGAAGGTACCAGCATTCAGTTGCTGGACGAGATCCGGACACTTCCAAGAAAGCATCTATCACCAGTAGTCAATATTTCATTGTTCGATTTCACTGATAAGTTTTTGAGTCTGACCTAATTATATTTAGCTTCCGTGCTCGAAAATATATGCTCTGCGTTTTGTTGCATTTGTGTGATTCTGCCATCTGTAAACAGGTTATTGATGTGTGAAAGCAGTGGATATAGATCAAAAGTTAAAAAATGTGTTCGTTATAAAACACAACAGAATATCCATCACATTGACTGGAATGTATAATTAGCCAAAACTTCATCGCACGGCGTCTCATTAAGGGACATAAAGAGTACACGACTCCCAAATTGATCGCTGAGACCAAGTCAGGTAAAGGATGGTGCTTTCTGTAATTACTTTACGTAATTTTCAACACACAATAAAAAACACATCAGTATTTTGTTCAGTTGTCCAAAGAGTTAGCGACTTAATCTGAGTATAGAAATATTATATGAATGCAAATAGTGAATAAAATAGAGAAATTAATTTTAATAAATCTGGTGGCTAGTTAAAAAGACCACGTCAAAAAACAAGAGGCTTTAATCAAAATATCCACGGGTGTACTGCCGGTCTATAGTGTCCAACGGGCACAATATTTCGGCGATCAAACATGTCGGCATCATCAGGTGAACTGACGGACTGAGCTCCTGTGAACGTGCCAGCACGGAGATCCGTACGCTATGGCTGCTCAGGGGGAACTGGGTTCGGTCGCGGCGGCGGCCGATTTAAATACCCTCCGCCCGCGGCGCGCTCCCTCCGCCGTCCGCGCCCCGCGCCGCGGTAGCGCGGTGGAACAGATTGCGACGGCGTCTGAGATGACGTCGGTGTGATGGCTCTGTCCACCGTGGTCGTCACAACTATGCGTTTGCTCGATTTACTCTTGATTAACCCAATCGCTGGTTCCCAAGCCTTGCTAAGATTATAGCCACAGTCACGGTTTATGAGGTCGTCATTGGTGCGAATTTCGATGGCCTCTCTAACAACGCTGTCCCAGTATCTCGACGTCTGTACCAGAATCCTCGTGCGGTCATACTCCATAGCGTGATTTTCCGACAAACAATGTTCAACGACCGCCGACTTGCTCGGATACATCAGTCGAGTGTGCCTCTGGTGTTCACGGCATCGATCCTCGACGGTACGCATCGTCTGACCAATATACGACTTGCCACATTGACACGGAATCTGGTACTCGCCGGCCTTCCTCAAACCGAGGAGCACTGGTGGGGAGCGCCAAAGATGTATCGCAGCATGAAGAAATTTGAAAAGTTGCGCCACCGTAGATGTCGTTTGCTAAGTACTCTTGCCTTTCTAAAGAGATGTCGTTCCGAGAATGTTGTTCCAAATTTTGCTAAGGTTATGCATCACATCGATTCTGCAGCAGCTAGGAGAATCAAGAAACGAGCCACCCTCGCATTGGTACGTGAGAGAGTGCAATTCACCCGCCGGAGCCTTGAGTTTATCTCACAGGAATTACTCAAATTACATTTGCAACTGGCTACTAAGTTCACTTATTTTTCCTGGGATTGGATTGATGGTGTCACCTGGGTGTCAGCTGATTCCGCCCATAAGAAGGCTACGGGACGTCAAACAGCTAAGTTCTCACGTCTCCTTGACAAACCATCTCTGCAGGTTCCGTGCAAGACTGTCATCAATTTGAGTAGCATGGTGTTGAGTGATGATGCGGTCTCGGTTTTGCAGAAAGGTCTCAACTTCGCTCCCACCCCCAAGTTCACTCCGGTCGCAGAAATTGTTAGTGCTGTTGAACAGGTTGCAGCTCGACTTCCGCCAGAATCAGCCGAGGAAATACGTCGTGAAACTTGTCGTGCGTTGACGAAATCCAAGCCTATGAAGTCAAATATCAGCAGTAAAGAGAGGGCGGCCATTCGTGATCTGAGTGAACGCTCTGAAAATGTTGTTTTACCGGCTGACAAAGGCAATGCTACAGTTGTTGTCTCCCATAAGGACTACACTGATAAGATGCAGAGCCTGCTAAATGACGATTCTTACCGGAAGATCAGCGTTGACCCTACAAAGAAGGTGGAGAACAAGACGAGGGTTCTTCTCAAGGACGCAGATTAACCGGAGGGTGACGCTAAGAAATTGTTACCCCAAGGTTCGGTACCGCCTAGACTATATGGACTCCCGAAGGTTCACAAAGAGGGGGTACCATTACGCACCATTGTCAGCAACATCAGGGCACCTACATATTTGTTGGCCAAATACCTGACGGGAATATTAAGTCCTTATGTTGGTAATTGCCCTCATCACATCCGTAATTCCGTGTATTTTGTTAAACGCCTTGATAGCTTCAGGTTGGATGAGTCAGATATCATGGTGAGTTTTGACGTCGTTTCCTTGTTTACGAGGGTACCCCTGCGAGAGTCGCTAGAGTTGATTGGTCAGAGGTTTGACGAGAATACCACTGAACTTTTTAGGCATGTCTTGACTTCCACGTATTTTCTTTTTAATGGAGAATACTACGAACAAACGGAGGGAGTCCCCATGGGTAGCCCACTCTCACCGGTGGTAGCGAATTTGTACATGGAGAACTTCGAGGAGGAAGCCCTGTCGTCATCCGAATGGAAACCTACTTGCTTTTTCCGTTACGTGGACGACACGTTCGTCATCTGGCCACATGGTATGGATAAACTCCTTGACTTCCTTACACATCTAAACTCCATACACCCCAACATCAAATTCACTATGGAGACTGAGACGGAGGGTAAATTACCTTTCCTTGACGTCTTGGTCAGGAGAAGGGCTGACGGCACCCTAGGTCATGGGGTGTATCGAAAGACAACACACACTGATCTGTGCACGCAGACAGCTGCCACCACCCTTCACAGAGGAATGGGGTACTTAAAACTCTAGTACATAGGGCGCGCACTATCTCTGACACAGAGAGTCTACCCCAGGAATTGGAACATCTGAGAACTGTGTTTCGAAAAAATGGGTACTCAGAGTGGCAGATCCAACGTGCTCTCCGCCCAACCACTGCAGCACAACCTGTTCAGATGGATGAAGTCACGAGGGAGGAGGTAGACACTGCATTTATTCCATACACAGGCGCACTCTCGGGGAAAATCGCCCGCATTCTGAAGAAACACCGGGTCGGAACTGTGTTTTGTCCTCCGAATAAAACTCGTGCAGTGGTGGGGAGCGCCAAAGATGACCTCGGTTTGAGGAAGGCCGGCGTGTACCAATCCGTTCCATCGCCCTACCGTGGCGCGGGGCGCGGACGGCGGAGGGAGCGCGCCGCGGGCGGAGGGTATTTAAATCGTCCGCCGCCGCGACCGAACCCAGTTCCCCCTGAGCAGCCATAGCGTACGGATCTCCGTGCCGACACGTTCACAGGAGCTCAGTCCGTCAGTTCACCTGCTGATGGCGACATGTTTGATCGCCGAAATATTGTGCCCGTTGGACACTATAGACCGGCAGTACACCCGTGGATATTTTGATTATCAAATACGCCGAGAGAAACTCAAGAATCACAAGAGGCTTTAAGTTCACTGGATACATTCTAGAAGCAAGAAGGCCACCGCTCTGTGAAAAATAATGAACAATGCCGAAATAACTGGGTCAGAAACAGTCGAGTACTAACACGACTCTTGTGGATCTGTCATTGTTGGTGAGTATAGAATGGACAACCGGAAACAGTGGTATGTGCCTGGCTGGAGGACGTAGCACGTCCATATCGTCGATTATGATGACGATCATATTTGGTTTGTGGGCCGCTCAATTGTGCTGTCATCATCGCCCGTACAAAGTCACAGTTTTTACACAGTTCAATTATTTATACAATACAATCTAACCACTGTCACTAATGTTGATGATGAAATGGTGAGGACAACCCAAACATCCAGTCCCCAGGCATAGAAAATCCCCAACCCGGACGGGAATCGAAACTGGGACCCTGTGATCCAGAGGCAGCAACGCTAACCACTATACCACGAGCTGCGGACTCCATGTTGTCGAGGAGCTACTGTGGTTGTCTTAAGCATATAACGTTATCAGTTTCGCATTGTATACAAGAAAAAAAATTATCATCTCCTCTAGCAACTCAACACTTGTTGTTTGACAGTCCTCCAGTCAGCATCCCACGCGCTGTATCATCTTCGCACATATTTTATAAAAGATTGATTACGGTTGTCTCAGCCGGCCGGTGTGGCCGTGCGGTTCTATGCACTTCAGTCTGGAACCGCGTGACCGCTACGGTCGCAGGTTCGAATCCTGCCTCGGGCATGGATGTGGGTGATGTCCTTAGGATAGTTAGGTTTAAGTAGTTCTAAGTTCTAGGGGACTGATGACGACAGTCCCATAGTGCTCAGAGCCATTTGAACCACAGTTGTCTCAGGGCACCATTTAAGAGCCACATTCCGGAAAAAGAGTAGATAGTTCTCGAAAACATAGAGGTGAACATACCAGTCCGGCCCTAGGAAATTACAGATGTCTCTGTACGAGGCAGTCAACATCCAAATCGAGCGAGGTGGCGCAGTAGTTAGCACACTGGACTCGCATTCCAGAGGACTATGGTTCAAAGCCGCGGCCAGTCATCCTGGTTTAGGTTGTCCGTGATTTCCCTAAATCTCTTGAGGCAAGAGCACGGCCGAATTCCTTCCCCATCCTTCCCTCAGCCGATGGGAGCGATGACCTCGCTGTTTGGTCCCCTCCCCCAAATCAACCAATTCACATCTAAATTTCCATCAACATCCAGATTTTATATACGACTCGAGTACATAGCACTGTACCACATGTCAGGGTTTCTTCCCTTCCTACCGCGTATGGAGCCCCATGATTCAGAAAAACCTGTGATCGTGTGGTCCTCCTTTGTATATTTTCGTAATTCCCTGTTAACGCTTTGTGGTACAGGTCCGACAAATTTTAGCAGTATTCGAGGACTTTTTAGAAGGACTGTATTTTCCCAGTACTGCACAAACGATTTGGCCTAATCATTCGTTTCACACCCACACAAATTGTTACACCCTAATATTTGTATGAGTTGACTGATTTCAGTTGTGACTTACTGCTTTTTTTAAGTCCACAATTTTTAAATTTTTGGACGTTTAAACAAGTTTCCAATCTTTAAACAATTTTGAAATCGTATCAAGGTCTGACTGAATATTTGTGCGCCTTTTTGAGATGATACTTCATTATAGACAACTCCATTTTTTGCGTAATTCTGAGGCTAGCGTTAATATTATCTGCAGGTTATTAATGTGAAACATGAGAAGCAAGGGTTCCAATATAATTCCCTGGGGTGTGCCGGAATTTACTTCTAGCCTTCAAATATTGTTTATCGGAAGTGGATACCTCATGCTTTATAGTGCATTAAATTTCAAGCTGTTAAGTTCGTCCAAATGGCAGAAGGCTGGTTTTGTGTGTATAGTAATTTATAATCTGAAAATAATTTGTTACAATAAAAAATACTAAACGATTGTCGTTCAAATTAATCAAGAATGATTTCGGTTGATTAAAAAAAGCGCTGACGTTTCTGTGGGTATCGTATCATGTCGTTACGTTGTTCATGTGAGTGGTTCATGAGGTGGGTGTTGATGCAAATGATGGATCTTGCAGCTGTAGGTGATCGTCAGTCCCTGGTGTAAGTTGTGGGACAAGTTGTCGAGATGAGGGCTGATATAGAAGAAACAGTACAGTAGGGAAATCGCGAAGCTGGGATTGTGGATAGTATGAAGGGAAAAAATACTAGCGCTAACTTCCAGGTACGTGTTGAACTTGCGCTAGCACAGGAGACGTGTAACAGAACATGCTAGTACAGACGAAACAATGAACCAATCAGGGGTTTGGGAGATTTTATGAGGCAATGCGATTCTACTCTTCGACCTGTCGACAATTATAGGATTTACACCGATCTTCTAACCTTTTGCGTAGAGAAGGAAATTTTATTTGTCTGCTAGACGTTGAGGATGGAAGAGACTAAATGGATACGGAAGAAAAGTCAGGATGGGCACAGAAAAAATACGGCTACTTGGAGATTAAAGTAATAAGTAACAGGACTAAGGCTTTGAATCTGTGAAAGACTGGGAAAGTGTGTATTTCACCTTCAGTTCATTACCAATTTTAATAGTTTCAGTTTACTGACAACGTCTGGTTGAATAGTTAGTAGTTGGTCATTCCAGAACAGTTTAGCACCGTGAATCAGTCCGACGTATCTGAAGGATTTGATGCTTGTTTTGGTGTATTCTGGATGGATTTTTAAGGCATTGATCTTGATACATATTTTTCTAGCCCTTTCCGTTAGAAAGTGATTATACTATTTCTAAAATGTAACTTGATCCTAAGAGTCTTAAAAACATTTATTTCGTTTTGACTATTTTACGTTTTTAACGCTTAATTCATACATATTTGTGCTTGTATATTTCGTTGTAATTTTATAAGTAAAATTATTCTGTGTATTTACTTCGTCTGTTCTCCACAAATTATGAACTAGGTGACTCGACCAGTATAAATTTTTACTAGAGTGTAGAAAAATTTCCGCTATCAGTCACAATAAAAGGTTATTTATTTGGCACACGACCAGTTTTGGGCTTGCACCCATCCTCAGGTGTTTATATTGATGGAGACCATTGTATAAATACAAAAAGTTATTTGCTGATGACTAAACAGATATAAGTGGGACAATTGTAAGTGTCAAGGCAGCATTTGTCGCAAATATGTCTGTACTTACATAAATATGAAGCATCATTATCATTCATCTTTATGTAAGTACAGATATATTTTCGACAATTGCTCCCTTGCCACTTAAAATTGTACCACTTATATCTGTTTAGTCACTAGCAAATAATTTTTTGTATTTATACAGTGATCTTCAGCAATACAAACATATACATGATGTATAAACACCTGAGGATGGGCGCAAGCCCGAAGCCGGTCGTGTGACAAATAAATAACTTTTTATTGTGACTGGTAGCGGAAATGTTTCTACACCGTATAAAGGAACAGTCACGGAGTTCAACAACATCCGCTATGGATAAAATTCATTTAAATTCTTATTAGTTTCTTGTATCAGAGTCAGTCTCGTTCTAAAATAAATTTGACCTTTACCATGTTTACATTACTTTTAAACTGTTCTTGACCAATAGGTTTGGAAAAACATTCCATTACTGTCAGATAAATCACGTCTCGTACTAGAAAATGAATATTTCACGCTCGATGTTGAGTAGTGCGGTGTTTTAAATTTGCATGATTCGTTCTGACAGCCTGTAAAGATTATCAAAATGAAAGTAAATAGGAGGGCTGTTCGGAAAGTAATGTCCGATCGGTCGCGAAATCAAAACCACAGTGAAAAGCAAAAAAAAATTTTTGTCAACAGTTAGCCACACCTTCCAGCTATCTACCTAAATAGTCGCCGCTGAGACTTAGACATTTGTCGTAGCGTTGTAGGAACTTTCCAGCACCCTCGTCACAGGAAGCAGCCGCCTGTGCTTCCCACCAATTCTCTACGCTGGTCTGTCTTTCGTTTTTGTGCAAAAATTTTGTTTTCGTAGCCAGAGGTTCATATGAACAGGGATGAACAACGGAGGGAGCCAATTAAGTGCTGTATTGTGGGTGATCAAACACTTCCCATCGAAAACGCTGCAGGAGTTCATTGCCCCTGTAGAATGCTGCCTATGATAATCTTGAAGAAAGGACCGCATGACATTTGTTATGTGGGCTGCATAGCTTCAGGCGAAATCTCTCACCAAATCCACATACTTGGCACGGGACACCATTGTTTTAGGCGTCTCTACGTGATCTCTTTGCACTCTGAACTGAAAAGAGCGACGTGAAGCGATCGAAAGGCACCCTAAAGACACTGCCCAACACATCTGTGCAGAGTTCCATCGGAGTTTCACAGTGATTTCCATTTCGCACCAAATCGGATCTTACTTTCTGAATACGCCTCGCAATTTTCGCAGTTTCACCGAGCAAATGAAGAAGAGCGCGATAAACAGTTTTATATGTCACCATTATGAGGCCTCAAAATGTGTAATAGAAATTCAGATAAACTATATAAACATAAACAAAAATATACTTGTTTGTCTTACGTATTAGTTTTTTTGTCATGCTGATTAGAACAATAATTTAATATTTAGCGGCTACATTTTGTAAGGTTGTGAATGTGTAATGCACTATATTGTTCGAATATTCAGACTTTTAAACCAGTAAACTGTAATGGGAACCAGTATTGTGATTATTAGTGTTTGCGTTCACACAATCCACTCTCTACAATACGAATAAGTCCCTAGAAACAAAAGAATAAAACCGGCAAAACGCGACGTAAGCGCACACTGCCGCTGCTCTTTACGATACTGTATGTCTAGATATAGTACCCGGAAAACGTGCTTCTGTTCCTAGAAACGCTGAGGAAGTATCCGCCCGGCGCACTGTTGGGCCGCAAGAATATCCGTCGCTACCAGTTCCCCGACAATGGGCCAACCTTAGAGGAAGGAACCTCACTTATCGTTCCAGTCTACGCCCTTCATCACGATCCCAAGTACTTCCCAGAGCCTGAACGGTTTGACCCCGAAAGGTTCTCGGAGGAAGTAAAAGCAGAAAGGAATCCCTATGTCTACTTGCCTTTCGGCGAAGGACCTCGCCACTGCATAGGTAAGTCGTTTTGCTGCCGTTTCTTTTGTTCTCTGTCCTCCCGTAGTACGCCAAATAAACTTAAATCACGCTATGAATGAGTGGATGAGCTTTATGGAAACACGTCTCTCTGGCGTTCTTTTGTCACCGTTATAATTTTATAATTTATTTCTGCTCACAACCAGCAGGAAACATGCCGCAAAAGGGGAATACACTCTTATTTTGACAGCATCTTGGACTAATTTTTTGTTTCTTTCCAACAAAATACTCTAATACGCAAAATTAGTGATAACTCTGACGCAGAACGGAGGGAGTTTGACAGAACTTACCTTCATTCATTAGTTGTCTAATTATTTTTAATCATTGCTCACAGTCAGAACGTGGCGATCAAATATCTTTGTTGCCATGATCTGTAGGCGTTTAAACTGTATCAGATATGACGCGCGAGTGGTATAGGCTTTACTTCAGTCTCCCTTCAGCTTTCGGCTCGACAAATGAATGTGAATGCTTCACCAAAGATTTTTACTGATAAACGTAGAGTAGGAATAACCATGCACACACACACACACACACACACACACACACAATAGTTATTGTTATGCATGTAAAGAGAAGTATGTGAAATGACCACTTACTTTTCATAGGGGTGTACAGTAAATGTGTAATTGTAAATGTCATATTGATATGAGATACTTGATATGTTGAAAAATATCGAGGCACGGTGTTATATAGTCTTGTTGAATTCTACAGCTAACTTCTGCGATTTTATGTCCCTGTGCTTATGGCACAAGTGCTAGATAAATTAACGAATGTGTTTGACTAAACTGCCAGTCAGTGTATGCGAATGTTCGTGTGCAAATAAAATTTATACATGAGAGTCTGATTAATTACCTCCAATTTATGCGGGTTCTAAAACTCTTGTGTATATCTGAATATGTCTACATGAGACTGTATCCTACATAGTGCCATTGTAACGTAATTAATTAGAAAAGATTCGAAAAAATGAATCAGTGCAATAGAAAACGTAAAAAAGATTTTAGCTGTCTCTTCTTGTATTACTCGTACTCCAGAATTCGAGTAATGATCTTGCTTTTTTTTGTTGTTAATGATGTATGGTTTTACTTTACTGATGAGATGGTGAAAAATGTTATACACATTTTACTTGTCTGCAAAAAGAGAAGGGTACAGAGAGAAAAATTGAAAATAATAATAGACAAGCAGGTGTTGCATATCGCTTACCGGGCTTACTGTAACAATTCCATAGTTCCAAATGCGTTGTTTTTTATGACACTTGGTGCCGTCTGCTGCGTCATTGTAACATTATTAATTAGAACTGAGATTCGACAATATGAGTAAGTACAATAGAAAACGTAAAAAAATATTGTTAGCTGTCATTTTTTATCCCGCTACCGAAAAAATCTAAATAAAATGGAACCTGAGCTATGATACTGTGACGGAAAAGCACAATACCATTGCTCCTCACATCCGTTAAACAACACCAGTTCCTGGTATCAAATTGATAAGAAGTCGGTAAAACGCGAATACAAAGTTTCTCTGTACTTCTGAAAGTGATCTATCTATAGCAGCGAAGCAACAACGCTCAAAATACGCTAAGTGCTATACGGGCCAAATGCGGCGCCCCAAAATCACGTGACTTGAGCTGCAGAAGATTTTGCGGCTAGGACAATCGTTCTGCGCATCCGAATGCTCACTCCATACATATTTATACGCTATGGCAATAACTATGGAGTGAGCATCCAGATACGCAAAAACAAATTTTGGCCGTCAACGTAAATTGTCTCCAAAAGCTACGTCACTTTGAGTAACTATTCATCCTTTCATGTATTTCGATTCACAACCATAGCGCCTAAAATTATTCACAACTGCAATAACTAATAAATAAATGATTAAAAGAGCTCAAATACGTATAAAAAATGGTTCACTTTGTGACTTAACTTCTAAGGTCATCAGTCCCCTTGAACTTAGAACTACTTAAACCTAACTAACCGAAGGACGTCACACACATCCATGCCCGAGGCAGGATTCGAACCTGCGATCGTAGCGGTCGCGCGGTTCCAAACTGTAGCGCTTAGAACCGCTCGGCCACCCTAGCCGTCTCAAACATGTATAGTATTGAAGTCTGTGCTTAGCGCAGCATGTAAAGAAACGTCGTTATACCAAAACTCATGTGACATTCGCCGTTTGATGTAGACGACACGCGCATTACGCTATGCTAATGCTAACATACTCTTGCTTCATATTTATAATAAGCTGATTTGATCGAAAGACGCAGATGTAATTCATGGAACAATGATTAATTAAATCTACGAAATTAAGAAGAAAGACTTCGTCTCCGTCATGTGTGATGTGTTTGGACAGGGTTCCTGTGATCGTGTTCGTCAGAAAATTTAGCGTTATAAGGGTTCTTGAGACATTTAAAACGGAACGGAAGGGGGAAAAGTTTTAAAAGGCTGGAAAATCTCTTTTTGTACTGTGAGCTGAACGATGAAAGAGCAGCATACTCCAGTACGTGCGAGAAGCAAAATGACCTTACTTCTCTACGTTTACGTCTACATCTACGCTCCGCAAGCCACCTTATACTGTGTGGCAGAGGGTACTTCTCGTACTACAATTCATTTAAGCCTCTCTGTCCTATTCGCGAAAGGCTCGTGGAATGAATGACTGTAGATGAATATTCGTTTAACTCTAATTTCTCTGATTTTTTCGTTATGGTAATTTCATCTAACGTTGTCCCACTGTTCCCGGAACGTAAGTAATCCTCTCCGCGATGCACAAAGTCGCTTTTTCAACGTCTGACACGGTAAATTACTGAGCATCTCCGCAAGGCACTCGCGCCAATCCCGTGACGAAATATGTCGACGTTCTTTCGATCTTATCTGTTTCATTAATCCAATGTGGGAAGACTCCCACACTGATAATCAATGCTCAAGACTCGGTCGAGCTTGTGTTTTATAAGCTACTACTTTCGTGGGTGATTTGCATTTCCTTAAGATTTCTCGAATGAATCTGCTTTTCCTATAAATTGTCTCGTGTGGTAATAACACCCTATGTCGTTCCCGATGGTTACTACTACTTATTTTGGGGTACTGCCCGTTTCGACTGATTTATCGCCTGTGGTGTAGTCCGAACACTAGTAGATTTCTTCCCATGATATGTACAATGCCTTTCATTTCCTTATGTTCGGCGTCATCTGCCAGTCTCTGAAATAATCATGGTTCCCCAGCAGGTCATCCTACAATTCGTTCCAGTCTTCTGGCGTTGCTGCTTATTATAGGCAACCACATCACCTGCGAATCGCTTTATGAATCTTCCGACGTTGTGAGCTGGGTCATCTAAATGCAAGGCTGTTTATAAGAAAACGTCACATATTCCTATAGGAGGTGGTGTTAGTCAAGACTAGAACAAAAGTCCAGAAACCAATGCCAGTTAATGTATGGGTCGCTCAAGATCTGCATTTCACGACTAGCAATTTGTTTACAATTGAGGCTGGATTATGTAGAGATGGGATGGTAAATTACCACAGTATTTTACCTGTTTACATATCTCTGTAGTTGAATAAGCATACGTATTTGCAAATGCAAATCCTAGAGCAGTCATGGAGGTGAGGCATCAGAACTGCTTCGGTATCAATGTATGGGCAGGAATTGTCGCTGACTCACAGGACCACACACTTTAAAGATTAACAGGTGCTGTGTATCACCGATTTCTGCACGATGATCTACCAGAGCTATTGGCAAACGTTACCCTTGCAGAAAGACAACGATTATGGTTCATATATGAGGAAGCACGACCGCATTTTGTACACGTCGTGCGAGAGTACTCCACAGGAACGTCCCATGGGCGACGGATTGGTCGAGAAGGTCCGTTAGCATGGCTTCCCCATACGCCGGACCAGAATCTGTTGGATTTCTGGCTGTGGGGACATTTAAAGACAGTGGTCTATTCCCAATTCGTAATGTGCAGCCGTTATGGAAGTGTGTAACCAATGCATGTGATACGATCCAAATAAAACCAGATGAATTAGAAAGATGCGTGATTTGCTGCGAAGAAGGGCTGAAGGATATGTCAGGATGAGTGGTAACCACACGCAGCACTACATCTAGCGTCTACTTCCGGGACGGCCAAGAACAGTGCACACACGCAGAGCTCTCGCACACATGTAGATCTGTCTCCTTTGACTGCATGCTTCCCACATTACCACGCTACACCGTTGGCTGGTTGACTGGTTGATTTTTGGGGAGCGGACCGAACAGCGAGGTCATCGGCCGCAACGGATTAAGGAAGGATGGGGAAGGAAGTCGGCAGTGCCCTTTCAAAGGAACCATCCCAGCATTTGCCTGAAACGATTTAGGGAAATCACGGAAAACCTAAATCAGGATTGCCGGACGCAGATTTGAACCATCGTCCTCCTGAATGTTAGTCCAGTGTGTTGCGCCATCTCGGTCGGTGCGCTACGCTTTCTGATCATGGAAGATGGCGAAACTGAGAACGCTTCGCGTTAGATGGCACTGCTCTCGCGCAAGACTGAATAGATTGCACGCGGCTTGGTTTCATGTTTGTCATCAACTTAGATAACAAACCAAACACATTTTCATTTTTTTATTTAATTTATTGTGGTTCGCTGGAAATCCAATAAAATTTGTAGCTCTCACAAACTGTCGATACACAAACTAATGAAAACAGTATCTTAGAGTTTCGTCACTGGGGTTGTCACGTAATCGTCACTAATTTACTCTGAAGCACTAAAGAAACTGGCATAGGCATGCGTATTAAACTACAGTGATATGTAAACAGAATACAGCGCTGCGGTCGGTAACCCCTACATAAGACAACAAGTCTATGGCGCAGCTGTTAGATTGGTTACTGTTCCTACAATGGCAGGTTATTAAGATTTAGGTGAGTTCCAACGAGGTGGTATGGTCGACGCATGAGCTATGGGACACAGCATCTCCGAGGTAGCGATTGAGTGGGGATATATCCAGTATGACCATTTCATGAGAGTACCGTGAATATCAGGAATCCGGTAAAACATCAAATCTCCGACATCGCTGCGGCCGGGAAAAGATACTGCAAGAACGGGACCAACGACGACTGAAGAGAACCGTTCGACGTGACAGAAGTGCAACCCTTCCGCAAATTTCTGCAGATATCAATGCTGGGCCACCAACAAGTGTCAGCGTGCGAACCATTCAATGAAACATCACCGATAAGGGCTTTTGGAGCCGCAGACCCCACTCGTGTACCCTTATGACTGCACGATACAAAGTTTTACGCCTCGCCTGGGCCCATCAACACCAACATTAGACTCTTGATGACTGGAAACTTGTTGGCTGGTCGGACGAGTCTCGTTTCAAATTGTATTTAGCGGATGGACGTGTATAAATCAGTATAAATTTTAAAACTTAATAAACCACGGAACAATGTAGATAGAGAGTTAAAAATTGACACACATGCTTGGAATGACATGGGGTTTTATTAGAATAAAAAAAAAAAAACAAAGTTCACAAAATGTCCGACAGATGCCGCTGGACAGCAAAACGTCAGTGACTGCGCATGACAATCGTGTATGTTACAGAATCGCATCATCCCCAGCCTGGCTGATAAACACCTGCTGGAGCGTACGATGTTCATGCAGGAAGGCGCTCCACCCCATTATGCTAGACGCGTGAAAGATCTCTTCGCGCGTCGTTTGGTGATGATCGTGTGCTCAGCCGCCACTTTCGTCATGCTTGACCTCCCAGGTCCCCAGACCTCAGTCCGTGCGATTATTTACTTTGGGGTTACCTGAAGTCGTAAGTGTATCGTGATCGACCGGACATCTCTAAGAATGCTGAGACAACATCCGACGCCAATGCCTTACCATAACTCCGGACATGCTTTACAGTGCTGTTCACAACATTATTCCTCGACTACAGCCATTGTTGAGGAATGATGGTGGACATATTGAGCATTTCCTGTAAAGAACATCATCTTTGCTTTGTCTTACTTTGTTATGCTGATTATTGCTATTCTAATCAGATGAAGCGCCATCTGTCGGACATGTTTTGAACTTTTGTATTTTTTTGGTTCTAATAAAACCAACCCCATGTCATTCCAAGCATGTGTGTCAATTTCTACCACTTTATCTACACTATTCCGTGATTTATTCAGTTTTCAAATTTATACCGACTTTTTGATCACCCGGTATATTGTAAAAGATTATGGTCCCATCACGCATTCACATCATACTGTGTAAGGAACCTCTCACAGTGCTTTCCAGTGTTGTTACGTAGCTTGAGCAGCTTAAGAAACCGAGTAATGTGATGCAGCGGTAAGACGCAGGACTTGCATTCCGGAGGACAGAGGTGCAACAATCTGTCGAGCCAGCAATATGTAGATTTTCCGTGCTTTGCCAGCATGGTTCCTTTGAAAACGACACGGCCGACTTTCCTCCCTATCCCCACCCAATCCGAGAATGGACTCCGCCGTTAATGATCATGGTCGTAGACGACACGTTAATGCCAATTCTTCCCTTCTTTCTTCAATTAAAAAGAGAAATACTTTCACTATGTAGTGAAATGTACGTTTTGATGAAACTTTCTGACAGATCGAAAGATTCCGTTTGGAAATACTGTCTGGGATTTTGATAAAACTATTTCTAACACATCCCTTCTCCCGAACACATCCCTTCTGCCCACCAAGCTATGCAAGAAACGAAGCGAGGTGACAGATTTGAAAAGCCGGGTCCTGTAGTGAGATAAAGCACGCAAGCGCAGTTTGTGTGGTAATAATATTTCCTGCTAAAAGTAACACTCTGAAATGAAGTCATTCTGTGTCTCACAATTCAAATCTATTAGGTAATGCCATGAACAATTGCTTTGGCAATACGTAAACTATTATATTTAAATATAGTCAATAAAAGTAAAATAACATGCTCGAATTTGGGCAATTTTTTTATTTCTTATTTATCTAACTGTTCGATGACTGAAAGAAAAAGAAAAACTGAATATGATGCTTGTGTTTTATATCTTGTTTCCCCGTTTTCGCTGAAAAGTCCGCATGTCTACACGTTCTTTTTTTTTTTTTTTTTTTTTTACAAACGGTAGTATAATTTGTCAACACAGTCTTGCCAGTTGGATCCCTGATTGATATATTGCTACTAATGTAGTTGACAGCATAATGTACTAAGCTGTTTCGAAGATACGACATCAGCGCAATTAAACAACGATTTATCTTTCAGGTATGCGATTGGGCCTACTCCAGACCAAGATCGGACTGGCGTACCTCATCTCCAAGTTCGCAGTTCACCGCTGTGAGCAGACGAAGGTGCCGATCGAGTTTAATACGATTTCTTTCATTCCCATGCCCACCACTGGCATTCAGCTACGGCTAGCCAAAAGGAGTTAGCTACACACCGACTTGAGAATTACTTCAGTCAAATATTACTCGCATTCAGAATCTTAGAAAACATCCACCTTACTGTTTTAGACATTGTATCTTTGTGTGATAAGGACTGCTTTCGTTTATGTACATGTTTGTTATCTATAAAATATCTAAATAAATTATTTATATTGACTTACATATTTTTCTTTGGTTATTGTGTTCGGTTGCTTTTAAAAATTGGTACCCATGGAAAAGATGGAATTTGAGCGATGAGTTTACAGTCTGGATGACAAACACTGAGATTTATACGATACTATATTGACAACTTCGCTTCCCACATGGTGGTACAGCAGTGACTCAGGAATTATCCGCTGTCATCTGTAAAAGTAAGAAGTGGACCACATCGGAAACGATAAATGACGAAAGAATATATTGGTAATACAGGTGCTGGACAAAGCGTGAGCATCCCCAGTATTAAAACTCCATTCACGTTGCCTTATGTTTCCTCCCATACCACGTCAGCAGAAATTTTTGTGATTATTTTAGAGTTACGTTGAAGCTTACAGACATTCAATAAGGACCAACTGTTAGAGGAAGCTTGGTTGGTGTATCATTCCCAACATTCGCAAATCTCCAAGCGGTACTTAGAGCTACTGGATGTACGCCGACGAAAAACAAAAATTCCAGCATCAAGAAGGAGTTCTGTGACATAAAGTCGGTATAAGTGTTTCTACATTCGAAAGATGATGTCTATTCAAATTTCGCGCCGGTCACATAACAGTGGCACTAATAGCGCCACTAAGAGGATACAAATCAGGTTTGCTCTAACTACACGCTATAATGATCATGAGCGTTAGTCTTTGAGGTTGGACGTGGTAAGGTCTTTAAGGCCAAAAAGACGCCATTGTAGACACCTCGCTGAGTATGAATGAAGTCGTGTAGTAAGGCTACGAGAAGCTGGATATTCTGTTGTGACACTGCATAAAGACTTGGCGGGAATGTATTCGCTGCATATGGTTGCTCGCATCGGTGGTCACGGGAATGTAAGATCGCAAGATGACCGGGCTCCCTACGGTCACATAGGACCAACACCTGGAGCGATGGCCTGGTATGCTGTTTCGCATGATAGCAAGAGCACTTCTGTGATTATCATGGACACCATTACAGGCGATGTTTTCCAACGAGATAACACTTGCCCACTTGCCGCTGTTGTAACCGAACATGCTCTACAGAGTGTCGATATGTCGTCTTGGTCTACCTGACCACCAAATATGTCTCCAATTGAGAGCATCTGGGACATCATCGGACGACAGCCCCAGTGTCATCCACAAACAGCATTATCCATCCCAGTATTGACCGACCACTAGCAGCATGCACGGAACTCCATCCCACAAACTGACATCCGGCACCTATAATTCATTGACGTTTGCATGCTTGCATTCAGCAGTCTGGCGGTTACATCGGTTATTGATCTACCAGCATTTCAAATTTGAATGGCTTATCTCACGCTTACATTAACCTGTGATCTTGCTATATTAATCACTTAAGTATGTTACCTAGACAAATGTATTCCCGAAATTTCATTATTCTACATTAATTAATTTTTGGTGTCGCGATTTTTTTCGTCAGTTTAGTTTCATGACAGCAAACAGAGCTCAGACGAAAAATGTGTGTGCTAAAGACAATAATGAAGGAAAGAGCAAATTTGGTGATACAGACGTACACTTCTGTCACTGAATATTCAGCATGTCTGACCACTATCAGGAAGAGTTCGAATACTGGTAATGCCAGAGATTCAACGATATTTGGGAAAGTGGTGTGTTGGAAACATGCCCTTTCATACCACATCCAATGACGCTACTGGCAGAGAATGACGTGGTCTTCAGGGCCTGATTGCGGAGTTAGTTTTATTGACCAAGAGAGAAGGGAAGTCATGTGCGTTGTTTGGCGTAAGAAGGAGACAACTGCTCTGGAAGTAGCTCGTATAACAGTTTCTGACTGGAGACAACAATATCAATTGTAAGGTGTCAGGCAAATCCAACACCTTCCATGAACACCCTGACATGATAAGCAAATCCAGTACTATGTCACATAGCTCGGAATAAATCGTGACATTAAATTAACCAAAGTAATAGGAGTAACGAGTGAGCAAATGGAATACCACAGACTAACACAAGAATGCCTAAATGCATGTCGTACCTTCCCACCGTGAGACCAACACAGTTCCGAGGGGAGAAACGAGAACAGAAGACGAGAGCAGAACCGTGTTAAGCTAGAAGGCCCTACGATAAGGGACGGTCTGGACACCCACGCCGCCAATCTACCTGTACGACTACCACCCGCACGTTTTAGCGTGAGTCTTTCTCGTGTCTCAGGTATGTCAGGGACCACCCCCAGCCCATGTTAAAAGCTGGAGCCCTCCAGAAAAACAGTATAGATCTTACGATAACACAAAAAGGGCCACTACCACCTGCAAGTTTTTGCGTGAGACTTTTTCGCGTCTCAGGTACGTCAAGGATCACCCCCCAGCCCATGTTAAAAGATAGAGCCCTCCAGAAGAACATTATAGATCTTACGATAACGCTAAAAGGACCACACTAGCTGCAGGTTTTAGCGTGAGACATTTTAGCGTCTGTTACGTTGCAAACTTTAAAAACATTGCCCCACCACGAAAAGTATAAAGTTTCTCATTGGATAGACAGAATTTTTGTAGGCGGAGCTTAAGGTTAACATTGAGACTCTGATTGGTCAGATAAAAACACAGCCAGATAGTTTTTTTAAACCAACTTCGGTAAATTGTAGTAAGGAGAAGTTAGGAGAGAGTTAGTTCCGAGACGGCGAGCTGGATGGCTGGTGCGCCGCCGCTGTCGCCCTGACGCTGCTTAAACACCGACAAGGTAATGAACGCACGCGATGCCGCATTTTTGAGCGCATAAGGCTTCACTCAGAACTGCAGAAGTCTCATCTGTTACACCCCCTTTTTGCGTAATACTAGTGTAGATTGTTAATTAAAACTCATGCTGTTCACATTTGCCACTTGAAGTAAAAATCTGAAACGCGATAATGTTTCTGTTATATAGTTATTGAGAAGCCACATCAGCCACTGTAATTTACGACAAGTTAGATAAGTAATTAAAGATAATTGAGGGTCACTGTAGACCATTTTGATAGTTTTCTCTTTTGTGAAACTTAAATTTAACCTAGATTATAGATGTGATATGGCATAGGTCATCCTTCGATCGATTGTAGAACTTGGAAACCCATTCAGGGAATATTCGTTCACATTTTTGTTGAACGCAGTTGGTTTTTACCATCCTATATTAAAACATTTCCTTTTATCAATAGTGCAATTTATAAACGATGTTTTGTGAGTAGAATAAAATTTCCAATGGTAAACTTAACTGCTTTTTCGACGTTATTTTACCAGCTAACTAAAAATAGGAAAGCCTTGAACCCTTTCCACTAAATTTAGTTAGTATTAAGATTCTTTTACAGGGAGTGCAGTGGAACTGACTCTGAGATCATTAAGTATTTGGTTATATCATCGATAGTCTCACTGAACTCTTCTGAATTCTACATGTCATGTGTGGTCTGGCGTCTCCTTACCAGCAACAGGTCCCAGGTTCAAACTAGTTAATTCCCTAAAAAACACACTCAGAGCGTCGTTGCGCGAGTATGGTAGGGAAACACGATATAGAACAAACAGACACCACCATGAATGTTTAGACAATCCAAAAATGGAGATGACAACACAAACTAAACACCTTTCTGTTACCAGAACCTCTGTAAACCACATGAATGAAAAAATGAGTCTTCGATAACACAAGAAAACAAAACTTCGGCTACACGCCATTGGAAGCATGTAATGTCACTTGATGAGGTTAAGTTTACATATTCGCAGCCGGCACTGTTGATATGTGGAAAATACCATGGGGAGCGTACCATGGAGACTATCTTCTCGTAACTGTGAAGCATAATCGAGGTCCTTTTCTTATTTACCGTTTACTATCTTATGACGGTTTCCGTGTGTCCTATGGACATAGGTTATGAAACATTAGCTCTTTGAACTATTTCGTAATTAACCGCGTCCATTCTCTGTAATACCAATTGTTGTACCTTACGACATGAATATGCTCAGTCACACACAATACTAAATGACATAAACTTGTGTGCTCAGTGTGAAAACAATGTGAATTTTCTACCTCCACATTATCTATGTTTCATTATCATCGATCCATTGCAGTTTGTAGAAAAAAAACGGTTAAAAGGAATTTAATAGTTTCTCGTCCCATTCTTTAGGACGTATTTGCATAGACTTGCGGAGGGATTCAGTATGTTTTGGATGCAAATGGTTGTTGTTGTTGTTGTGGTTTTCAGTCCTGAGACTGGTTTGATGCAGCTCTCCATGCTACTCTATCCTGTGCAAGCTTCTTCATCTCCCAGTACCTACTGCAACCTACGTCCTTCTGAATCTGCTTACTGTATTCATCTCTTGGTTTCCCTCTGCGATTTTTACCCTCCACGGTGCCCTCCAATACTAAATTGGTGATTCCTTGATGCCTCAGAACATGTCCTACCAACCGATCCCTTCTTCTGGTCAAGTTGTGCCACAAACTTCTCTTCTCCCCAATCCTATTCAATACTTCCTCATTAGTTATGTGACCTACCCATTTAATCTTCAGCATTCTTCTGTAGCACCACATTTCGAAAGCTTCTATTCTCTTCTTATCCAAACTATTTATCGTCCATGTTTCACTTCCATACATGGCTACACTCCATACAAATACTTTCAGAAATGACTTCCTGACACTTAAATCTATACTCGATGTTAACAAATTTCTCTTCTTCAGAAACGCTTTCCTTGCCATTGCCAGTATACATTTTATATCCTCTCTACTTCGACCATCATCAGTTATTTTGCTCCCCAAATAACAAAACTCCTTTACTACTTTAAGTGTCTCATTTCCTAATCTAATTCCCTCAGCATCACCCGACTTAATTCGACTACATTCCATTATCCTCGTTTTGCTTTTGTTGATGTTCATTTTATATCCTCCTTTCAAGACATTGTCCATTCCGTTCAATTGCTCTTCTAAGTCCTTTGCCGTCTCTGACAGAATTACAATGTCATCGGCGAACCTCAAAGTTTTTACTTCTTCTACATGAATTTTAATACCTACTCCAAATTTTTCTTTTGTTTCCTTTACTGCTTGCTCAATATACAGATTGAGTAACATCGGGGAGAGACTACAACCCTGTCTCACTCCCTTCCCAACCACTGCTTCCCTTTCATACCCCTCGACTCTTATAACTGCCATCTGGTTTCTGTACAAATTGTAAATAGCCTTTCGCTCCCCTGCCACCTTTAGAATTTGAAAGAGAGTATTCCAGTCAACATTTTCAAAAGCTTTCTCTAAGTCTACAAATGCTAGAAACGTAGGTTTGCCTTTCCTTAATCTTTCTTCTAAGATAAGTCGTAGGCTCAGTCTTGCCTCACATGTTGCAAATGGTGAGTACATAAATTGTTTTGTCCCTATCATATAGGTTTCTCGTGCTTCAGAGACAGTGTACTGCAAATGACGGCTAATACCCTATGGTTTCATTTCAGCTTATTATTACTATTATTATATTACCAATATTATTATTATTACAATAATAAGTCTATGGCTCTACCTAATACAGAGTTGCTAATGGACGAAGTGCATGTGGGGTGGTGTAGACATTGATCTAATAGCCAGCTGAGGATAGAGTACATGGGGCACAGTACTTCAGAGTCGTATTTTTAGGAAAGAAACGTTAGACACTTCAGCTGCAAGTTAATTACAAATCTCTAACTGGTTTCCTCTCTCTTAGTCCTACGGTTGAATACAGCTACAGCAGACATAATGTGGAGGTGAAAGTCTTCGATATGTGAACACGCTACGGTCGCAGGTTCGAAACCTGCTTCGGGCATGGATGTGTGTGATGTCCTTAGGTTAGTTAGGTTTAATTAGTTCTAAGTTCTAGGCGACTAATGACCTCAGAAGTTAAGTCGCATACTGCTCAGAGCCATTTGAACCACTTGACCGTCTCAACTACACTGCTGCTAGCGATGTCTAGGGGAGAATCTGGCCGTCAAGTGAAGTGCGGGTGAGTCTAAAATCGTCTGTGGCGAATGGCATTTGAGTTGGCTGCCCACGTAAAAGTTACAGAGCCTCTTATAGGTTCATTTTCGATTTACAGCATGTTGGGTTAACAACAGGACAGTAACTTCGGTTAGACAGTTTGATGTAGAAAATAACGAAAGTTGCCAAAGTCACTTCTATTTATTTAATTGACGATCGATTTTGGGTATCTGAACCCATTCTCAAATCACCTAAACAGAAAAAATGGTGTATTCCGTGATGAAACGCAAACCATGTTAATATTGTACATCTTGTGTGTAAGTATGTTTGTCCTACCAATGGTCACTGAAAAACTTGAGACATAGACACAAGTGTGTTTGCGTGCATCACGAAATGCACCATTTTTTCTGTTTGGGTGATGTGGGAATGGGTTCTTCTACTCGAAACCAGTGATCAGTTAAATAAAAACAACTGAATTTCGCAGCTTTGACTGTTCTCGACATCAAACTGTATCAATGTATCCCCCCCCACTCCCTGGTTAGGGAATACCCCCGCAATTTTGATATTGTTAATCATTAGTATTCATGCCATAGAGTTAACCTGGCGTATCCATTCTTCTTAAATCATACTGTTGCATCCTTGAGTCCCCGGTTCTCGATGTACGCCAGGCTTGCATCATCACGGCTCAAGTGGAAGTTGCATCCTTGAGTCCCTGGTTCGTGATGCGCGCGAATTGGACTCGGCTGACGCTAGCGATGCTGTTATTACTAGTACAATCACCAATGAATTTGAGTTTCACAGAAGTACCCCTACCATGTATAAATATTGAGACAGAATCATCTTTAGACGATTTACATATACGTCTAGTACGAACACACATAAGTTTATCAATAAAGAAATTAGTAGATTGATCAGCCCTCGAGGCAGCCAAAGATTGATTTGTCATAAATGTTGCGATAAGTGATTACATATCGAGGTGGAAAATTCTCCAGACTGGTTGCAAGTGATCGTAAAGCTGAATCAATGCGAACAATGGCGACGGTTAGCCATGCTTGGCCGACTTCGACAGCGACGTCAATAATTGCGAAATCTGCACATCCCCCACAGAAGACTGTTGATCCTTGTAGATATCGATTGCCTTGGCTGGATCAACATTCATGCTATAATCAAGGTCTAGAGAAGGTTTGTAGAGCCGGCAGGAGTGGCCGAGCTGTTCTAGGTGCTTCATTATGAAATCGAGCGACCGCTACGGTCACAGGTTCAAATGGTTCAAATGGCTCTGAGCACTATGGGACTTAATATCTGAGGTCATCAGTCCCTTAGAACTTAGAACTACTTAAACCTATCTAACCTAAGGACATCACACACGTCCATGCCCGAGGCAGGATTCGAACCCGCGACCGCAGCGATCGCGCTGTTCCAGACTGAAGCGCCTAGAACCGCTCGGCCACACCGGCCGGCTTCACAGGTTCGAATCCTGCCTCGAGCATGGATGTGTGTGATGTCCTTAGGTAAGTTCTAGGGGACTGATGACCTCAGATGTTAAGTCCCATAGTGCTCAGAGCCATTTAAACCATTTGAAGGTTTGTATATCGTAGGACGCCATCGATAAACACGATGTGTGCGACGCGGCATCTTGCCGACCAACTGAGGTCGTACCGGAATCATCATTTATATAGCAGTACGCAAACAGGATGATATCACAGCATGATAATGGACTTAGAGAATTCCTGTGGCAGCCTTGAGACCTTATCCCGTATGCTTAATTCATGCACAACCGGTACGCACGCACTGCTAAAACGCCTAGTGTTCGAACGGGATAAGCAGCTTTCGATGAAAATGAGAGTCATCAAAACGAAAAACTGAGACCGGCATGTCCCCATGGAATCACACGAATAACACATATATACGAAATATGGACACTATATGATCAACCATGTGGTCAATAATAGCACTGAGGTACATTCACTTGAGGCGTCATGATGTACACCTGGCTTACATCTAGAACTGGGGACTCAAGGATCAACCGCAAGAGTAAGCAAGAAAGAACACACCTGGTCAACATTATGTCATGGCTACTAAGAAAATAAAATTCAGGAGATGGGGTCCCCCAACCAGGAAACTTTACGCTAGAAAAATTCCTTCTCCTATAGAAATTTCAATGACGGTATAAGGAGATATATCTGTACCCAGTAGTACTTCAAATGCTGAAAGGCAGAGAGTAACGTCGATGGCACTCTACGAATTAACAGTACTGGAATATCCTAAATAGCACTTCACAAGCATGAAGCCATGTTCTATACTGAGGACTTTCTGCTTGTGATTCATTTGTCATTTATCACATCATTGCCACAGAAATCAAAAATGATTTTTAAAATCTGTCATCACCGTCCTACTTGCGATGCTCTGGTAGAATTAAAGTAGGAAGTAATTATGGACGTAAGGTAATTCGACTTTAAGGATCTGTTTCAAGATCTATTTTTTTAAGTGACTTTGTGAGCGAGGTGGAGCAGCGTTTAGTATACTGGACTCTCGTGCGGGAGGATGAGAGTTCAAACCCGTGTCCGACCAGCATTATTTAGGTTTTCCGTGATTTCCCTAAATCGCTCCAGGCAGATGGAAGAACGGTTCCTTTGAAGGGATACGGCCGATTTCCCTTCATGTCCTTGAAGAAATCATAGCTCGTGCTCCATCTATAATGACCCTAACGTCTAAGGGACGATACACAATAATCTTCCTTTACATGAACGCGTGGTGTCTGCTCTTTTGGACATATCCGAAAGAGCAAACACCGCGCATTAATACAACCGGTTCTCCTCGATGGGCAATGAATCCACCACCTTCAGTGTGGATGCACAGTTACGTCAGATCTCCTCAAAGTAGCGAGAATGGAGGACATGGGCGGGGACTGCGAATGGGTGGCGCTAGGTGGGAATGACGTGCCGAGATAGTCGGTGAAACACTGTGTCCGAGTGGTGCAGTGGTAAATGCAATAGCTTAGAAAGCAGGGGATTGTGGTTTCGAATCCCTCTCTGTAACAAATATTCACTCGACGCCGCTGATTTCGCATTATGTCTCGATACAGCTGACATCAATAGTTCCTTTCGATTCCTTTCCATTCTCCCCCCCCCCCCCCCACACCAAGCCCACATTCACCTTCAATTTACATAACATAACCTTCCTTCCTGCTACCCCGTCCGGGGTGGCCGAGATGTTCTAGGCGCTACAGTCTGGAACCGCGCGACCGCTACGGTTGCAGGTGCGAATCCTGCCTCGGGCATAGGTATGTGTGATGTCCTTAGGTTAGTTAGCTTTAAGTAGTTCTAAGTTCTAGGGACTGATGACCTCAGAAGTTAAGTCCCATAGTGCTCAGAGCCATTTGAACCTAGTTCTTAAGAACCAATATATTTCAGTCACGAAGATTTGACAATTAATAATTATATTAGGGTTGCTTCCTTGGGTGCTAAATGTGGATGAAACTGAAAGAAGTGGAACATTGAGGGTGGAGTATTATTAGAGAGAATTAGTGTAGTTCAGTACCATGCAACAACTGGTTAACCAACCAACATTAAATCAATAACTGTGTGCATTTGATTTCTTTGTTATTGTAATTATGAAAAATTTTTCAAATCTGTATTGGCCACTGCCCAAAACAATTTGGAAAATTTTTTGTGGGGAGCATGGGGGCTATGTAAGTAGGCTGCGTAGCGTTACGCAGTTGGAGGAGAGCCGCCAGCAGTGGTGGATGTGGGGAGAGAAATGGCGGAGTTTTGAAATTTGTAAGTCTGGATGTCATGAACTGCTATATATATATTGACTATTAAGGTAAATACATTGTTTGTTCTCTACTAAAATCTTTCATTTGCTAACTATGCCTATCAGTAGTTAGTGCCTTCCGTAGTTTGAATCTCTTATTTAGCTGGCAGTAGTGGCGCTAGCTGTATTGCAGTAGTTCGAGTAACGAAGATTTTTGTGAGGTAAGTGATTTGTGAAATGTATAGGTTAATTTAGTCAGGGCCATTCTCTTGTAGGGATTACTGAAAGTCAGATTGCGTTGCGCTAAAAAAATATTGAGTGTCAGTTTAAGCACAGTCATGTATAATTTTTCTAAGGGGACGCTTCACAGGGAACCTCCACCGTGCTGCACTCGCTGGTTAGTGTGTCTAAGGCGTTCAGCCTGACTGGGTTGCCGCCAAACACGTCACCGACGATTATCGGATTGAAGGCATATGCGACACTCATCGGTGAAGAGAACATGATGCCAATCCTGAGGGGTCCATTCGGGAAATTGTGTGGCCCATATGTACCGCGCTGGATCGTGTCGTTATTTCAAAGATGGACCCCGCCATGGGGATGAAGTTTCGCATCACGCTGCCTATTGCGCACAGTTTTAGTCGTAACACGACGTCCTGTGGCTGCACGAAAAGCACTAATCGACATGGTGGCGTTGCTGTCAGATTTCCTCCGATCCATAATCCGTAGGTAGCGGTCATCCACTTCAGTAGTAGCCCTTGGACGTCCTGAGCAAGGCATGCCATCGACATTTCCTGTCTCTCGTTATCTCCTCCATGTCGGGATAACATCGCTTTGTTTCCCTCGTAGTTCCTGGACACTTCCCTTGTTGAGAGCCCTTCCTGGCGCAAAGTAACAATGTGGACGCGATCGAACGGCGATATTGACCGTCTAGGAGTGGTCGAACTACAGACAATACGAGCCGTGTACCTCTTTCCTGATTGACTGACTGGAAATGATAGGCTGTCGGACCCCCTCCGCCTAATAGGCCCTGCTCATGCATGGTTGTTTACATCTTTGGGAGTGTTTAGTGACATCTCTGAAGAGTCAAAAGGACTGTGTCTGTGATACAATATCCACAGTGAATGTCTATCTTCAGAAGTTCTGGCAGAGGGGTGTTGCAAAACTTTTTTTATGTATCTAATTTAAACGTGTATTAGCAACAATCTCCAATTACTGAAACAACGTCACAATTACATATTATACCATCATAGTATGTGCTCTGCGTTATCGGTATTTCTCCTAGAGCCATGATTGTGAACACAGGTTCGCAGTCTGTGACTTTGACAACTTGTAAATACTGGTAAGAGAGTGGGCGGGAGTTGGGCGAGAAGAATACTGTTTCCTTCGATTGTTTCGGCGTACTTCCGGAAAAGATCAGTGGAGGGTTTTTTTCCAGTTTTGTCGCGCCTCTCTCATCTTCCTGTGTTTTACCGGTTCTGCCAATAGGCTCACGAATCTTGTCGCAGCAGGTACACTCAGCCTCTGACCGAGTAACTTCACATAGTTGGTCAGGCCCCCAGCCCATCCACGCGGGCTAGCTCTAAGGCAAACTTTTCAAATCGATCCTTTTTTTTAAGCTAGCTTGTAACTTTCTTTCCTGACAATTAAGAGACCTTAGCTTTGATACTCTGTCGTTTCTGAGAGCTAGATACAAAATTTGGGAATTTGAGACATCCATATAAGGCTAGTAGGCAATTCCTACTAAACCCAAGGCCAGTCATCCATGAATCATTTCCTTTATTGTCTCTTGTCACTTCCCCAATCAAACATGGTGCTTGTGATTCAGTTTCCCTTTTTTTTTTTTTTTTACATTCTCCACTACAGTTTTAGGAGCAGACAATACAACTCAGTCCTTCAGAGCACCACATGATGGAGTCTAGGTAGATAGCGCTATATTGTACCGTTTTGTCACTAACGTCCAGCAATTAAGAATCCTTCCTACTATTAACTTCAAACTATGTCAATACGCGTATTTGCATACTGCTGCTGACAGTGTTCGCCTCTTCACTGTACGTTTTATGTTGCGATAACGATTCTGTCCCTGTGTACAAAGCATCAAAAAAATGTACCCTGTGTTAATAAATGAGAAAAAATAAATATAGCTCATATGGCTTATGCTAAATGTTTTGCCACAATAGATTTCTTTTCCAACTAAACGAATCCGTACACACCTGGGCCACAGTATCAACCCAACTTTCCGTTTCATTGTTCTCGATAGACAATACCCAACCTGTTGGCACAGTAATAAGACACCAAACTCACCCTGGGGAAACCCCGGCACTGTGATCTATCTTTCTCGTAATTTTCCAGATAACGAAAGATAAACAGTGGGATTCTTCCCACGAAAGCGTATAGCCAGTTTCCTTCCCCCATCGCCCTGTCTTCTGTCTGCAATCACATCATGGCGTCCTCCGCAAAGTAGCATCACCTTTATACTTTACACATATGTTACATGTGATGTCCTCACATACTTTCTTGAAATCCTCCAGAGCACATCTTCGATGGATATCTCATTACCAACAACGATTCTCCGATCTACTGCATCTTGCATAGCGAACTGATTAGTTTTGCTGTTACATCGGCCAATATGGCCTACATTCAATGCAGTTTAAAGACTTATCTTTCTTCATTACTTCGCCATTTGAAACATGTTTTTATCCTTACAAACGCTGACGCTGCCAGCAGTCTCAATCCAGAAACATCTGATGACTTTCTGGAATTGTAGAATGAACTTCTCGCTCTCCATTCCCTGTAGTTCTACATGTCGTATAACAAAATCAAAATCTCTCTATTATTTGGTGGCATCACTGAAGACGAAGGCGATTTCGACCAAAGTGTTTTGAGTTCGGTTACTGAGCAGGAAACATAGCTGTCCAATTATCTTCAAGGTAAGTTTAATGTTGGGCTACAATCAAACTCTACACAAGTAATTTACAAGGCTGAACTCAGATAGTCACTAGGTGAAGAACAGACAGTCTAGTCACTTGAAAACCGGTTTATATCCAAGAGTCCTCAAGAGCACAATCACCAGACAGAGACTAAGAGTGCAGTCCGAGAAGCTTGTTTGCGTCCATCATCGTAACCGGAGCTCGCCACATGTCGTAGATAGGGAGCTTGAAGGCGTAGTACTACAGGACTGGTAATACCGTGGTGTCCTCTTTTATACGTGGTGCGAGGCAACTGATCGCATCCATGTGAAGGGTCGTATACAGTGAAATCTTCATCTTGTTCCCCTGCTCCAGCATTTTGCCTCTTGTTTAGCGACAGCCTCCAACCGTGGTACAGGATCGATGAACAAAGGAAATTTTTCGAAATGAGACACGTGATCACCAGAATGGAAATCCATGGTTTCAACCGCGTTATTTGCAATAACACGTAGTATCATGTAGCCAAAGCAATGTGTGAGTGTAAATAGTGTCATTAGATATGCAAACGCAACCATATAGAACTCTGTACCAATAAGTGGCTACGCAAACCACAATACGTAAAATTTCTAATTTCGTATATTATTATGATTGTACTTTGAACTTGTGTGGCTATTTGACTGCAATAAAATTATTATTAAAACTCAAAACACCACTCCGGGGGTGACACTTCCAACCATTCAGAAAGCTTCTGATGCAGTGACCCGAGTAGTCAGACGGATAGACAAAACTGGCGGCCCAAAGAGAATATAAGACTTGCCGAAACACTTGGCTGTTGTTGCTGAGAAGAGTGGACATTACGCTGAAGGCCTGTAAAGTCATCTTGTGAAATAAATAAAAAATAATCGTAATTTTGCTGTGAGCAGAATTTTTTGAATGACCCTCCCAGTGCTCGATGGACTAAATAAAACTGTCCTAGAAAATATTTACAATAACACTGACGCGGTGTTGCCCCTTGTCAATGAACATTACGGGAGACGCTGGAAATTGTCACCGTTGACGTTGATCAAGCATTGTGCACTGTTTATCAAACTGTGAAACACACTTAATAGCTCTGTATAAGTGATAAGAGCAATAATGTTTCCGATGTTCTGCTGTAGCTCTTTCAGTGCGCTAGGGTTATTGGAGCACAACACACCCCTCAATGTTTCTCATTAGTATAAACCAGAGAGAGAGTGATCAGTGTGTCATGTTGATCATCCGATTGCCATGGTCGGTTTATGGACAAAGCGATACAAATCACTACTGTGTCGTCCTAACAAGACACAGCCAGGGCAAAAGCACCACAGCGCAAAGATGGGCCGCCCTGTGTGACCGAGCGTTTCTAGGCGCTTCAGTCCGGAACCGCGCTGCTGCTACGGTCGCAGGTTCGAATCCTGCCCCGGGCGTGGATGTGTGTGAAGTCCTTACGTTAGTTAGGTTTGAGTAGTTCTAAGTCTATGGGATTGATGACCTCAGATGTTAAGTGCCATAGCCGGTCGTGGTGGCCGAGTGTTTCTAGGCGCTTCAGTCTTGAACCGCGCGACCGCTACGGTCGCAGGTTCGAATCCTGCTTTGGGCAAGGATGTGTGTGATGTCCTTAGATTAGGTAGGTTTAAGTAGTTCTGAATTCCAGGAGACTGATGACCTCAGCTGTTAAGTCCCATAGTGCTCAGAGCCATTTCAACCATTTTTGTTAAGTCCCATAGTGCTTAGAGCTATTTTAACCATTTGAATCGCAAAGGTGCTAGCTGGTACGACTTATAGTGAACTCTTACAAGTGAACACACAGTTGTAAATTTGATTTGCTATGTACTGTGAATTTCACCTACGATTATTTGCACTTAGCCATTGAGAGCCTTTTTGGGTGTTCTATTACAACCAATGTTGCAGACTTCATTATTCGACAAGTCACAAAGATAAGTAAACCTGTTTAACCCAAATGTGTGACTTTGTTCCCAATTTGTTGGAGTGTTGTGGAGCCTTCGTTTTCCTATTCTGTTACCTGATCCTGGGGCACAGTTGTGTAAAAGTGGCAGAGAGAAATTGTCTTAGCTGTGTCCTGCACCCGAAGTTTTTTTGCGAACTCATACACTCGGCCTACCGTAACAGCAGTAGCAACTCAGCAGTAGCGACGAGGCCTTTACAAAACAGATGCCAAGAGTTTACAAAAGTCATCGCTTTGGGCTCCAAGCTGAGAGACGCGCCCAAATGCAAGATTTGTATACACTGTAAATCACAATTAATAGCAAACCTGACACGGGTGAAATGAAAGTGTAAGAGGGAAAAGGGGGAGAGGGGATGACAAGTCGCTTATGAAGAGAAATGTTCTTGAACCGGCACTGGCAATTACAATGCCTCTTCATCATTTCCGCATCTCATCGAACACGTCATGCACTCATAACACGGTTATCAAGCGTGCTGTATACTGTTACTCCGTCTTGCTGAAAATAGCAACATAGTCTTCACCTTCGTGAGTTGATCCACGTATGGATTAAATAGTTTGTGGACATATAGGATAGCTTTAGTAGTTTGGCGAAGGAATCGGGATATGATGCAGACACCAGACGTTACGCACCGAACACCAATCTCTAGATTATTCAAGGGCTCTTCAAAGTTCTGATGGAGATATTCTGATGCATAATTTCCCATGTTCTGAGCTCAAACACATTGACAGGCTGAACCAAGCCTTCTTCGAAGAAATGAAAAAGCGAGGATCGGAAAGACCTGATACCACTTCTCTCGAAAACCACTGGTAGAACTCAACATGCGAAAGATCGTCTGGACACTGTAACTCATGTGCGACAGTAAATTTGTAAAGACACAGGTGCCGGTCCTTTCGTAATAATACAGAGTAATACTTCAGTCAGAGCATGCAGTAGACGTGAACTATAATATTTCTGGTTTTGCAGTCACTAAATTCAGCTACAAGAAGGTTTTCTTAGAGCAGTTGAGAAGGCAGCTGTGCGAAGATGACGTAATGTGTTTTGAGCTACAGATAACAGAAGGCAAACCTACGCTTCTAGCATTTGTAGACTTAGAGAAAGCTTTTGACAATGTTGACAGGAATACTCTCTTTCAAATTCTAAAGGTGGCAGGGATAAAATACAGGGAGCCAAAGGTTATTTACAATTTGCACAGAAACCAGATGGCACTTATAAGAATCGAGGGGCATGAAAGGGAAGCAGCGGTTGGAAAGGGAGTGAGAGAGGGTTGTAGCCTCTCCCCGATGTTATTCAATCTGTATATTGAACAAGCAGTGAAGGAAACAAAAGAAAAATTCGGAGTAGGTATTAAAATCCATGGAGAAGAAATAAAAACTTTGAGGTTCGTTGATGACATTGTAACTCTGTCAGAGACGGCAAAGGACTTGGAAGAGCAGTTGAACGGATTGGAGAGTGTTTTGAAAGGAGGACATAAGTTGAACATCAACAAAAGCAAAACGAGGATAATGGAATGTAGTCAAATTAAGTCTAGTGATGCTGAGGGAATTAGATTAGGAAATGAGACGCTTAAAGCAGTAAAGGAGTTTTGCTATTTGGGGAGCAAAATAACTGATGATGGTCGAAGTAGAGAGGATATAAAATGTAGACTGGCAATGGCAAGGAATGCGTTTCAGAAGAAGAGAAATTAGTTAACATCGAGTATAGATTTAAGTGTCAGGAAGACGTTTCTAAAAGTATTTGTATGGAGTGTAGCCATGTATGGAAGTGAAACATGGACGATAAATAGTTTGGACAAGAAGAGAATAGAAGCTTTCGAAATGTTGTGCTACAGAAGAATGCTGAAGATTAGATGCGTGGATCACATAACTAATGAGGAGGTATTGAATAGAATTGGGGAGGAGTTTGTGGCACAAGTTGACAAGAAGAAGGGACCGATTGGTAGGACATGTTCTGAGGCATCAGGGAATCACAAATTTAGCATTGGAGGGCAGTTGGGAGGGTAAAAATCGTAGAGGAAGACTAAGAGATGAATACACTAAGCAGATTCAGAAGGCTGTACGTTGCTGGGAGATGAAGAAGCTTGCATAGGATAGAGTAGCATGGAGAGCTGCATCAACTCAGTCTCAGGACTGAAGACCACAACAACAACAACAACAACAACCACATGTCAGTCGGAACAAGTACGTCATGATTTAATTTTGTAGTTACATAAAACGACTTTGTAACGTCCCTACGTAATGAAATATGATTGTAATATCCGGCTGCGAGTGCCAGCGATGATGCGCTACGGTAATTTGAGACGACATCGCTCTTTGCTGTGACGACAAAGCTCTTTGCTGTGAAACAAAAGAGGATAATCTATGCTTTTTGTAACTGTTGGAAATAAGTAATGTCGATTGGACATTGTGTCGTGTTTTTTTTATGTCAGATAAGTTTTCATATAGAAATAATTTGAAGTGCAGAAGTCAACTTGTAATCGCTGATATCAAGTATAAAAAAATTTAATTTGTGTAAAAGAAGGTAAATATCATTTACGAACTTTTATTCGATGTTGGATCCCCGGACCTTCATAAATCTATTAGTGTGTTTAGCAATACAGTGCATAGTGATTTCTTCGCGAATTTAGAATACTGGGCGAATCTGCTAGTATCATGGTCCAACGACGCGCAATATTTCGCCGTCAGTTTGTATGCTCAAGACGTTCCCTAAGCGACCAGTTTGTTAGTCAGAAGGTATAATACCGCCACCGCCACTGTTGTTCAACACTCTCATTCTGAAAGTGTTTTCCAGAAAATCTTACGGCGACTGTGAGTATTTGTGTGGCCAAGAGAGAAGGAGTCTTCTTCACGAGTTACAGCAGTTTTCTCCGACTTTGCCTGGTGTTCTTTGTGAACCGGAGAAGTGGAAACCTCCGAACGCCAACTAGTCCTGTACCTAACCCGTTCTCTCCTTACAGCAGCCACAAAGAAAACATATTCATCTATAGTCAAATTTTCACAGACTTTCATCCTAGACAGGTAAAATTTTTTAGAATGTATGCATCTAGGAAAAAGAATCAAAAGAGAGTTTAAATCCAGTACCTGCCTTACCTGTGTCAAAGTCAAAGGTCAAAGTTAGCTAATTAATTAATGTTTCTTTATGAGTAGCAGTTCATTTTACACTATTGCTACAAATGCGATAGTAATCTCATCGGTCATTTGCGTGGCAACGCTCTAGATATTAGAGCGAACAATCCTGTTTAATTTCCTCCTGTTTCCATTAATAAAATTCAATAACTTCGTGATCAGCCCTGGAAACCCAGCACTACTTGCCGTGTTATCCACTGACTGTGGCGCCATTGGATGCGGTATGTTGGGGTACTTACATGATCAGCTCACCGCTCCCCCAGCTGATGCTAGCTTTCCAATCTCGGTGCCAGTAGCCTCTCAAATGGCTTCATGAGCCTACGTGCACCCTATTCCAGTCAACCCTTCCAAAGAAACATCTCTCCACTATCGGAAATCGAACCGAGGTTGTCCAGAAGGTTGAACACTCGGCTACTGAGACGTACGTCCATACCAATACGTTTGCCCTTGATTCTACTATTGTCTTCAGCGGAATTTTTTTTTTCCTGTGGTTTGCGTCTGCTGTCATGAAACTACATCCATTTGCTACAAATACCCCCAAGAAAGCATGCGACTGTTTGCAAGGATTCACGAAACAAACAGGCTCCGATGTATTGGCTCAGTTTGGAGATCTATAAGGCCTGACGCACGGAGTACAACGTCGTAACGATCACGTATCTGATTGTGGTACGAGGGGAAACATAAGAAAATGCCAGTGAAGTGCCCAATCCTTACATCTAGCAGCAAAATGATTTCGGTTTCGCTATTTATCGCTTCACCTGTTCATTTGAACACCTAAGAGTGGACATTAATTTCATGAGTCACTCCCACTATGTGAGCCGTGACGTTGTCAGGTAGCGTTGTACTCTGTAAATCTTATTGTCTCTCGTCCATGTCGTAACTGCCCGCCAACCATTCACATCTTCCAAGCATATCAATGGTCACAAACAACTAGATACAACAATTGAAATCAGCGCGCAGTGGCCGCGTGGTTTTTAGGTGTCATGTCAAGGATTGCGCGGCCCCTCCCGCCGGAGGTTCGAGTCCTCTCTCGGGCAAGGGTGTGTGTGTTGTTCTTAGCATAAGTTAGTTTAAGAAGTGTGTAAGTCTAGGGACCGATGACATCAGCAGTTTAGTCCGTTAAGAATTCACACACTTTTGAAAATTTTTGAACAATTGAAAGATGAAGTATAAGTATTTAAAAATAATTTATTTAGATGTTTTAAATATAAACAATCATTATGACATAAATATGTGCAGTCTTAAGTTCTAAGATCAATGATATGTAGTAATTACAATGCAAATAATACTGCAGCTGTAGTAGGGTCAGGTCCATAAGTAGTTACGTCCTTTTGGCTAGCCGTAGCTGAATACCAGTGGTGGGCATCGGAATGAAGGAGACTGCATTAAACTCGATCGGCACCTTCGTCTGCTCACAGCGATGAACTGCGAACTTGGACATGAGGTACGCCAGCCCGATCTTGGTCTGCAGGAGACCTAGCCGCGTACCTGAAAAATAAATGTTTGTTCAGTTGCACCGGTGTCGTATCGACGCCACGGCTTGGTGTGACTAGCTGCCAGCAGCATTGGTAAAAATGTTGTGATCTAATTGGTAACACAGAGGTGAAAATCTGTTAAGGTCACAACAGGCATGAGAATTTGAAGGAAAAAATGCTTCTGTGTTACTGTGCGGTGTTGTGATATTACCGGTTACACTAGACACTGTGAGCAATCAGACATCAAGTACTATATGCATTTCCATCTTGACTCGACGAGCGACAAACTCCCATATTCGATAAGTATTTCGATGTCTCGCACACTGGACTCGCATTCGGGAGGACGACAGTTCAATCCCGTCTCCGGCCATCCTGATTTAGGTTTTCCGTGATTTCCCTAAATCGCTTCAAGCAAATACCGGGATGGTTCCTTTGAAAGGGCACGGCCGATTTCCTTCCCAATCCTTCCCTAACCCGAGCTTGAACTCCGTCTCTAATGACCTCGTTGTCGACGGGACGTTAAACACTAACCAGATGTCTCGCATTCTGGTAAACTGCCTTCGTTCTATAAGGATGTTGGACAAATATTAGTCTCCTACAGAAGACGTTACGCCAATACCGTGTAACACCACGTCTTGTCTTGATGACGGCTTTAATTGGACGACGAAGGGAGTTCATCAGTTTCGTCATGTTTGGACGTATCCCTTTGAAGTCGACTGTTGACATCTTTGAAGATGTTTGTGTCCACAGTATTACTCGTCAAAAAGATGTAGAAGAGACCGAAAATGTTGAAATCAACATCACGGTCCTTGTTCGCGACAAAAATGGTTCAAATGGCTCTGAGCACTATGGGACTTAACATCTGAGGTCATCAGCCCCCTACTTAAACCTAACTAACCCAAGGACATCACACTCATCCATGCCCGAGGCAGGATTCTAACCTGCGACCGTAGCGGTCGCGCGGTTCCAGACTGTAACGCCTAGAACCGCTCGTCCACAGCGGCCGGCTTGTTCACGACAACCTTGAAAGGTTTTTACAGTATGTGAAGCGACAGTTTTGAATGTGGTACTGCCCACAGATAACAATTTTCCTGATTGCGTGAATAAAGGGCCTTCTGGATGCCGAAGTTTATGCTGTTGTCAAGTCGTCAGTGCACGTAAGAGTGCATAGAGACGCGGCATTTCGACGATGTCCGTAAGAGTTCGAGTGTGCTCTCCAACCACACTAAGGTTATCAATTGGTCGTCTTCACCTTAATTGCAGATGTTGAGTCTGTTCTTTCGAACATGTCTGAAAGAACAACACGATTTCCATAGTCCGTGCAGTTGCGAAGACCGCTGTGTCCGGATGGCGCAATGGTCAGCGCATCTAGATACCTACTACAATACAGACACCACATATACACTCCTGGAAATGGAAAAAAGAACACATTGACACCGGTGTGTCAGACCCACCATACTTACTCCGGACACTGCGAGAGGGCTGCACAAGCAATGATAACACGCACGGCACAGCGGACACACCAGGAACCGCGGTGTTGGCCGTAGAATGGCGCTAGATGCGCAGCATTTGTGCACCGCCGCCGTCAGTGTCAGCCAGTTTGCCGTGGCATACGGAGCTCCATCGCAGTCTTTAACACTGGTAGCATGCCGCGACAGCGTGGACGTGAACCGTATGTGGAGTTGACGGACTTTGAGCGAGGGCGTATAGTGGGCATGCGGGAGGCCGGGTGGACGTACCGCCGAATTGCTCAACACGTGGGGCGTGAGGTCTCCACAGTACATCGATGTTGTCGCCAGTGGTCGGCGGAAGGTGCGCGTGCCCGTCGACCTGGGACCGGACCGCAGCGACGCACGGATGCACGCCAAGACCGTAGGATCCTACGTAGTAGGGACAATGAATTCACGGTGTTCTTATTTCAATTTCCAGGAGTGTATAATCTTTAAATAATCCACGGCGTCTGTAGGCATACAACCCATTGACACACCTCCAACTGCAGATGACTGTCTGCAGACATTCAAGACTACTTCGCACGCTGTCTCTGGAATCAATTTTTAAAATAATCATTAATATGGGCGGGTGCCGCGGAGGGTCTTGCCGAGCTAGTGGGCCTTACAGGGACCTATTGTCGTTTTATTCACGCATGTGCCCGCATCTCGTGGTCGTGCGGTCGCGTTCTCGCTTCCCACGCCCGAGTTCCCGGGTTCGATTCCCGGCGGGGTCAGGGATTTTCTCTGCCTCGTGATGGCTGGGTGTTGTGTGCTGTCCTTAGGTTAGTTAGGTTTAAGTAGTTCTAAGTTCTAGGGGACTGATGACCATAGATGTTAAGTCCCATAGTGCTCAGAGCCTCGAGCCATTCACGCATGTGTCAACGTTGCAACACCCTATTATCACGCCATACGAGGGGGCGAAAGGGGAGGGATGAAAATGCCCATGCTACTTTGCGGGTTCGGATCGCGTTCAGATACCGTCGAATGGCTTTCAACGCTACAGTGGTTACAATCAGTGAACGAAAGCATTTATTGCTGTTGCGCTGCTCTCCAAAGGGGTGCGATCTCGTCACTGTGGATGCTTCGCCACACTGTCCTTGGAGAAGAACAGAAACGTCTGGTGGTGTCATCCTGTTGCACTCGAAAGTGTCGCTTTCAACTGAGAAATGTGTGGGAGTCAACGCCCCAAGGAAAGGGGTGGTAAGGAAAATTGATCATTTTATATCATATAATTTGCTGTTGAATGTACAGCTCGCATTTAGAAGTCGTTTAACAACTGAAAATGCTATAATCTCTTTACTCTATGATGTACTGGATGCGTTAGAGAAAAGGTTTCGTCGCTAGGCATATTTTTCGATTTAACCAAGGCGTTTGATTGTGTTGATCACAAAATGTTGTTCCAGAAGTTGGACCATTACGGAATACGGGGAGTAGCTCACAATTGGTTCACCTTTTACTTTAGCAACAGACAGCAAAAGGTCATTACTCAGAATGTTGATAATGGCTGTGACGTGGGGTCTGAGTGGGGTAGTGTCAAGTGCGGGGTGTCCCAGGGATCAGTATTGGAGCCACTCATGTTCCTTGTTTATATAAATGATATGCCCTCTAGTATTAGGGGTAACTCTAAAATATTTCTGTTTGTTGATGACACTAGCTTGGTAGTAAGGGATGTTGTGTGTAACACTGCTCGATTTCAAACAGTGCAGTCCATGGTTTGTAGAAAGTAAACTAACACTAAATCACAGTAAGACTCAGTTTCTAACACACAATTCAACAAAACCTGACATTTTAATTCGACAGAATGGACATATGATTAGTGAAACTTAACAGTTCAGATTCCTAGGTGTTCAGATGGATAGTAAACTGTCGTGGAAAGCCCACGTTTAGGATCTTGTTCAGTCTTAATGCTGCCATCTTTACTATTCGAACGGTATCTGAAGTAAGTGATCGTTCGACACGAAAATTAGTCTACTTTGCTTATTTTAATTCGCTTATGTCGTATCGGATTATATTTTGAGGCAATTCCTTCCATTCTAAAAGGATACTTTGGCTCAGAAACGGACGTTTCGAGCAAAAATTGGTGTCAGCTTATTCTCAAGAATAAGCAGCTTTCACTCAGTTAATACTCGGCAGAAATCCAAACTGGATTTGGGTCAGCCTTCCTTAACTCCTGTGTAGAGAGGTGTGCAGTATACTGATGTATCCATTTTCCATAAGCTACCACAAGAATTTAAAAATCTTAGCGATAATCCACGCGCTTTCAAATCTAAACTGAAGTGTTTCTTCATGGGTCACATCTTCTAAATGTTGACGAGTTCCTTGAAAAATTAAGCCGATTCTTACGTTATATTGTTGACTGCGGTTACTGAAACTTATAGAATGACTTTTTTGAGTTCATAAATATTTTATTTTTCCTGTTATTAGTTTTTTGTTGTAATTTCATGTACTGACACGTTCCATGAGCTTGGGGATTTGCTCTTCAATTTGGTCCAACAGAATTTGACGTGTAAATAAATAAATAATTGACGCCCTTCATACCACCCGTCGAGACCTTTTGAGCGGCGGTGTGTCTGAATTGTTTCCCTCGGCCAGCCATAAGAAAGCCGCGAGATTTCAAAGATGAGAGACGCCGTTCTATCCTCCATCAAAGTGGTGTCAAACGAAGCGTTGAAATGCGGGTAGAAGGTGTAACGACCTTCCTAACGTGTGACAGGTCGACGGTATCGCTGGTCTGAACGGTGGTGAAATTTGGTGCCAATGTGACACCTCATATGAACTTCCGAGCTGTTACCTTTTTTTCCAAGTTGTTTTTCCTTGTTGTTTTTAACTCGCCGAGTTGGAGGGTGACGTCGCAGGGCATCACGCCTTTGCACCATTACAGAGGAAGGCAGTACGCACGAGCTGAGTTTCAAACCTCTGCATCGCAATGGGAGCCTGTTACGGGGTTTCGAAAGTGTGTTTCTTTAATTCTGTTGCGCAGAATACTTCTTAATTCAGAACCAAAAATATTTTGTTCTTCTTGGTTACTCAGCAATGTTCAGAGCTTGTAAAACAAAGTTTAGTGTCAGTTCCAGTGAAACTTATTCCTAATCGGGGCATCGAACACCAACACTACTCAAAAATTCACAGAAGTACAGCTGCCAGCCGAAAGCTAGGGTTGGAGTAGAAACTTTAAGCCACTGTCGTTGCTATTTTTGTTGTTGTTGATTTCAGTCCGACCACGCCACTCCATCCCGCGCAAGCTCCTTCATCTCCGAATAGCTACTGCAACCACTTCCGTCCAGTACTCAACTTGTGATCCCTTGATGTCTCAGAATGGATCTTATCACCCGAACCCTTCTTTTAGTCAAGTTCTGCTACAAATTTATTTTCTCTCCAGTTCTGTTTCGTACCTCCACATTGGCTACATGATCAACCCAGCTAATCTTCAGCATTCTTCTGCAGCACCACATTTCAATATTTGTATTCTCGTCTCGTCTAAACTGTTTTTCGTCCACGTTTCACTTTAATACAAGGCTACACTCCAGAAAAGATTTCCTGACACTTAAATATATATTCGATGTTAACAACTTCCTTTTCGTGATGAGTGGTTTAATTGTCATTGCTATTCTACGTTTTATATCCTCCCTACTTCGGCCATCATCATCAGTTATTTTGCTGCACAAATAGCAAAATTCATTTACTACTTTTAATGTCCCGTTTCCTAATATAATTCCATCAGCATGACCTGATTTAATCCTACTACTTTCCATTACCCTTGTTTTCTTTTATCGGTGTCCGTCTTACACCCTCCTCTTAAGACATTCGTCTTCTGTCTTCTTTTCAAGACACTGTCCATTCCGCTCAGCTGCTCTTCCAAGTCCTTTGCTGTCTCTGACATAACTACAATGTCATCGGCAAACTTCAAAAGTTTTAATTCTCCTTCGTGGATTTTAATTCCTACTCCTAATTTTGCTTCAGTTTTCTTTACTGTTTGCTCAATGTACAGACAGAATAACATCAGCGACAGCCTACAACCCAGTCTCACTCCTTTCCCAACCACAGCTTCCCTTGCATGTCCCTCTACTGTTAAAACTACCGTCTGGTTTCTGCACAAATTGTAAAAAAAAAAAAAAAAAAAAAAAACGTTTCGTTCCCTATATTTTATCCCTGGCACCTTCAAAGAGTTTATTCCAGTTAACATTGTCAAAAGATTTCTGTAAGAAGGAAGCGGTCCAGTCTGATACATCGAAACCTATCCTGAAATTTTTTATACAAGAAGAATGCACCGAAAACAACATAACATTAAAACTTTGGCTGTTAAGATACGCTGCAAGAATTCCTTAAAAAAATGTTGAGAATTGCCAAATTCGAAGCTCTCCAGACGGCTGGAGGAATGTACATCCTTACCACAATTGTTGCAGTCAGGACATGCGCAACACTGCTGACACCTAGCTTTTGTTGAAGGCGTTTTGGTAAACAGGTGACATGGCACAACGCGATCGTAATTTCTAAAGCGAATTTTAGTTTCCGTTGATAGTTTCTCTTGTACAATTGTTCAAAGTTGCTATGCGCTGTAATTTGCAACTCATTTAATGTACACAATACTTTGCAGCTGCTTTTATCGAAATCGTTAAGCGTTAACAATGGTGATACAATTTAAGTTTGTGTGTGTTTCCTCCGTAAAGGTTCGTTAATATCGTCTGTCTTTGTGCAGGTTCCAGAGTTTCGCAGTAATGTGGAAGCCAATTAATGTTTTCAACATCGCAAACATGAAATATGAAAAATGTGGCATGCAATCTAAATCACCTACGTCTCCTGAAGATCTACATATGGGTTACTTATTAGTTAATCTCTTTGACATTCATTCGAAAGATGTCGAGATTTCGTTAGAAATTGTGGGATAAGAATTAGACGAAACAGGAAATAGCTGACGATTCTGAGAATTGTGGTTCGAAGCATGATTTCTGAGCTAATTAAAGTCCAGAAAGAAAATACAGTACCTTTTCAGCCAAAAGAAAACATGCGCAATATCAGCTTTCATCGACAAAGAGAAGGCTGTAAATTTTTGGGTTAAACGAAATAGGCAGGAAATGCTTGAAGTTAAGCGGCATTTGTAAAATATAAACGTGAACTGTATGACAGGAAGGAAGATATACATGAAGTACCGAAATACGCGCAGAAGTCAATCTGCCAAAAATGTGAAAGAAAAACGGTTCTAAAGATTTAGAACTGCTCGTGAGAGCCACTGCACCGTTACTGATGGAGATCTAGGAGACTGGGCCCTCTGAATTGTAAGTCAGAAGAATATTGCTGTTTTCCATGCTTATTGAGCCTGGTTAAACGGTTTCAGAAGATTGTATGGAAAAGTAAGTAGGAAAATTACGAAGTTTACTTGAATCGTACGTGTACAGGACATGTCATTAATAGGTAATACTACACAGAAATCTGTAGCTGACATAAACATGAAGGTTCTTGTTACCCCTTAAAATGCTATATATAAAAGCAAACAGTCAAGTTTCCTACAGGAACTGCGTGGAAGCCGCTCTTTATCATTTCGAGTAAAGTTTGTAGCGAGCTTTATATCTATCTTCAGGAATCTCAAGCCAAATTAGGATCAAAAATTTAAAAAGAATTATTTAGCACAATCTGGAAAAATGAGAGTGAATATTTTCAATACAACAGCCGAAACATCGTCTTACCAGTTGCAGAAAATAATTCATTGATTTTGTTGGACTCATGGTCTGGACATAACGTTATCTCTGCCTTTACGAGAACGACGAAATTTGGATACCATCTGGAACTACTAGTGTGATTCAGTCTTTCGATAACGAAATATTTCGAGAGTGTAAAGGATTTTTCAGAAAATTGTTCGACAATATAATTTCTTATAGTTCTTTATCATTTCAGGTTTATAAGCGGAACAATATTGTTAAACTTCAGTCATTTTTGCTTTGTCCGTTTGCTTTACCACGTTTCACGAATTTGATCAAGCATGCCTGGTATGCAGAAAAATGGCAATGAGCATTTCTTACCCCTTTCCAATTCTAGCTAAATAAAACTAGTATTTACAATTAAGCGCCTGAATGCATTAATTTTTCTTTCAATAGGTTTGCCTGGTGTAATGAAAACATTAGTTTCCATCATCCAATTATACACTTCATATTTTTGTGACGGTTAAGGAATAAAGAAGTTAGTAATTTATAAATTATTCGAAAATTGTCTTAAGCACCGTACCACAGGAATTGTTATAAAATATCTCATGTCAAAAAACTGAAGTCCCGACTGATGGAAGTCGTCTGTGTTGTGGTATATTGCATTGCCCTGATTTTCTTTCCTCTGCTAGCCCCTGAAATTGAGATATTCATACCTCATAAATTGGTAAGAGATGGAACGGATCCCCCGTGGTACACCAAAAAGGTCCGAACGCTGTTGCAGAGGCAACGGAAAAAGCATGCGAAGTTCAGAAGAACGCGAAATCCCGAAGATGGGCTAAAATTTACAGACGCGAGATGCGAGATGCCTTTAATAGGTTCCACAACGAAACATTGTCTCGAAATTTGGTAGAAAATCCGAAGAAATTCTGGTCTTATGTAAAGTACACAAGCGGCAAGACGCAGTCAATACCTTCGCTGCGCAGTGCCGATGGTACTGTTATCGATGACTGTGCCGCTAAAGCGGAGTTATTGAACGCAGTTTTCCGAAATTCCTTCACCAGGGAAGACGAATGGAATATTCCAGAATTTGAAACACGAACATCTGCTAGCATGAGTTTCTTAGAAGTAGATACCTTAGGGGTATCGCTTGACACGGGCAAGTCTTCAGGTTCAGATTGTATACCGATTAGGTTCCTTTCAGATTACGCTGATATTATAGCTACCTACTTAGCACTCATATACAACCGCTCGTTCACCGATAGATCTGTACCTACAGATTGGAAAATTGCGCAGGTCGCACCAGTGTTCAAGAAGGGTAGTAGGAGCAATCCATTTAACTACAGACCTATATCATTGACGTCGGTTTGCAGTAGGGTTTTGGAGCATATTGTATTCAAACATTATGAATCACCTCGAAGGGAACGAACGATCTATTGATACGTAATCAGCATGGCTTCAGAAAACATCGCTCTTGTGCAACGCAGCTAGCTCTTTATTCGCACGAAGTAATGGCCGCTATCGACAAGGGATCTCAAGTTGATTCCGTATTTCTAGATTTCCGGAAAGCTTTTGACACCGTTCCTCACAAGCGACTTCTAATCAAGCTGTGGAGCTATGGGGTATCGTCTCAGTTGTGCGACTGGATTCGTGATTTCCTGTCAGGAAGGTCGCAGTTCGTAGTAATAGACGGCAAATCATCGAGTAAAACTGAAGTGATATCAGGTGTTCCCCAGGGAAGCGTCATGGGACCTCTGCTGTTCCTGATCTATATAAATGAGCTGGGCGACAATCTGAGCAGTTCTCTTAGATTGTTCGCAGATGTTGCTGTAATTTACCGTCTAGTAAGGTCATCCGAAGACCAGTATCAGTTGCAAAGCGATTTAGAAAAGATTGCTGTATGGTGTGTCAGGTGGCAGTTGACGCTAAATAGCGAAAAGTGTGAGATGATCCACATGAGTTCCAAAAGAAATCCGTTGGAATTCGATTACTCGATAAATAGTACAATTCTCAAGGCTGTCAATTCAACTAAGTACCTGGGTGTTAAAATTACGAACAACTTCAGTTGGAAGGATCACATAGATAATATTGTCGGGAAGGCGAGCCAAAGGTTGCGTTTCATTGGCAGGACACTTAGAAGATGCAACAAGTCCACTAAAGAGACAGCTTACACTACACTCGTTCATCCTCTGTTAGAATATTGCTGCGCGGTGTGGGATCCTTACCAGGTGGGATTGACGGCGGACATCGAAAGGGTGCAAAAAAGGGCAGCTCGTTTTGTATTATCACGTAATAGGGGAGAGAGTGTAGCAGATATGTTACGCGAGTTGGGATGGAAGTCATTACAGCAAAGACGTTTTTCGCCGCGGCGAGATCTTTTTACGAAATTTCAATCACCAACTTTCTCTTCCGAATGCGAAAATATTTTGTTGAACCCAACCTACATAGGTAGGAACGGTCATCAAAATAAAATACGAGAAATCAGAGCTCGAACAGAAAGGTTTAGGTGTTCGTTTTTCCCGCTCGCTGTTCGGGAGTGGAATAGTAGAGAGATAGTATGATTGTGGTTCGATGAACCCTCTGCCAAGCACTTAAATGTGAATTGCAGAGTAGTCATGTAGATGTAGATGTATAACAATTACGTCTGCAACAGTTTAGCTGTCGATATGAACTGCAAGTTATTCAACATATTAATGGTTTGATACACTCTTGGTGTGTTTTACGTGCTTAAGATTGGCGTGTGTGTGCTTTGGACTTCACTTTATGCGGCACTACGTTGTCTTCTCTTATGCGCCGGTCCCGCGCTAGACGGGAAGGGCTGTAAAAACCATTGTCATAATAGGGTTTTCGTGGAGCAAAAGTTGGTAACTTAATAAAAAAAAAGTTGTAGTCCGCGATAGCAGCTAAAATTTTGACAGTGCATTTCTTTTGATGTATTGTTCCCGTGCGAAAACTTTCGCGGTGGGTTTCGACATATTGGACTGGACCATTCCCTTATAAGTCTACAAATGCTAGAAACGTAGGTTTGCCGTTCCTTCACCTATCTTTTAAGAGAATCCGTAGTGTCAGTATTGCTTGATATGTTCCCACTTCTCTCCTGAATCTGATCTTCCCCGAGGTCGGCTTCTGCGGGTTTTTCAATTCTTCTGTAAATAATTAGTTGCTGTTGTTGTTCTTGCATATCTAAAGCGCTCAACATCACGGTTGTCGGCGCCCGTACACTGACTGTATGAGACTAATGGGGATAGATTCGTCTCACTATTTTGCAACCATGGCTTATTGAACTTGTACTTCTGTAATATTGACACTTGTCAGTGCCTTCTATCTTTGGAGTCGGCGTTATCACATTCTTCTTGAAGTCTGAGAGTAGTTCGCCTGTCTCATACTTATAACCAGTCTGAAAAATCACGAATATTCTAAGTTATTGCACCTGAAATGCTAATTTCATGATTGTGAAATTTTTCCCGTTTAAATCAATAGTTTTATGCTTGTAAAATTGTACCAGTTTACATTTCAGCTGGGATGGTAGTTTTATGATTGTGAATTACAAATTCCCATACAAGATCTATTACTTTATATGTATACGACCAAAAATGAAGGTAACGTATCCCCTTACAGAGCCACGTCTGGGCCGTATTTCTCTAAACTTTTCAGCCAAGTTTGCTGTTGATATCCCACTTAACAATAGGTTTTCCTAAACTGATACTGGAACTTAGTTTTACAAGCTCTATGTTCCGCTGAGGAATTTCTTTGACGCTTTGATCTCCCCTTTGTCGCATGGCAATGTATAATTAATGCCTCTAATTTTATGCTCATTTAATTTAGATTACACAAATGACGATGTCAGTCGCCGAAATGCTACACACTATCTGATCAAAAGCCTCAGTAGCTTCTGGTCTTGCAGTTAGCATTACTGACTCTCGATTACAACGTCGTGAGTTCTATTCCAGATCAGCATAAGAATTTTCTCCGATCGAGACTGGATATGTGTGTTATCATTTCATCATCATCGACGTGGCAGTCGCCCAAGTGGCCTCAGGCGGTTGAAGTCCCAGGTAGGGGACTCCTGGCGAAAAATGCCATACGCACATTTCATTTTTTAATGTAAAGTATCCGGACGCCTTTTATTGAGCACCAATACGAGGTTTGACCGCCATTCCGCTTTATTACAGCTTGAACTCTGGTGGGAGACATTTTCAATAAGATGTCTGAATATCTCTCCAGGATACCAGGCTACTCTTTCTCAAGAGCCGGGAACAGAGTAGATGGTGATGTAGGGGTCAGAAGCGAAGTCGGAAGTTTTAACTCATCCTAAATGTCTTCATTTTGTTCAGGCCCGTACTCCGGGCAGGGCAGGCCAGTCCATTTCAGGGACTTTATTGTCCATAAACCATTGCTTCCCAGATTCTGCTGTATGACATGGTGTATTGTCTAGCTGGTGTAGATAATCAAAGTCTCTGAACTCTTCGTCTACCGTACGCAGAACGCAGTGCTGTAACATGCGTTCATATCCTTCCTCATTTAGCCTTTTCTTCAGCGCCATAACGGGACCACAGCCGAATCACCAAAAACTCCGCATGACCATAACACCACCTCCTCCGTTCTTTACTGAAGCTTCTAGGGGTGATAGAAGAGATATAGAAGATCCAACGGAGAGCAGCGCGCTTCGTTACAGGATCATTTAGTAATCACGAAAGGTTCAGTCTGGAACCGCACGACTGCTACAGTCGCAGGTTCGAATCCTCCCTCGTGCATGGATGTGTGTGATGTCCTTAGGTTAGTTAGGTCTAAGTAGTTCTAAGTTCTAGGGGACTGATGACCTCAGATGTTAATTCCTATAGTGCTCAGAGCCATTTGAACCATTTTTTTAAATTTTCGAGAACATACCTTCACGGAGGCGTCAAGCAGTATATTGCTCCCTCCTACATACATTTCGCGAAGAGACTATGAGGATAAAATCAGAGATATTAGAGCCCACACAGAGGCATACCGACAATTCTTCTTTCCACAAACAATACGAGACTGGAATAGAAGGGAGAACTGATAAGGGTACTCAAGATACCCTCCGCAACACGCCATCAGGTGGCTTGCGGAGTATGGATGTAGATGTAGATATAGATACACGTGATGGCAGGTAAAGTTCTCAAAGCATTCGTCAAACTCACAGCCTGTACATCGGATTACCACAGTATATAGCATCATTCATCACAACAAAGCACTCGTTCCCAGTTATTCACTAGCCAGTGGGTGGCGTCCTTTACAGCAGTCCTAGCGTCTCTTAGCATTTACTATAGAAAAATGGTTCAAATGACTCTGAGCACTACGGGACTTAACATCTGAGGTCATCAGTCCCCAGAACTTAGAACTACTTAAACCTAACTAATCTAAGGACATCACACACATCCATGCCCGAGGCAGGATTCTAACCTGCGACCGTAGGGGTCGCGCGGATCCGGACTGAGCGCCTAGAACCGCTCGGTCACAGTGGCCGGCATTCACCACAGAAATGTGTGGCTTATGAAGAACAGTTGGACCATTGCATACCATTCTTTCTGACTCCGTACAGCAATTGTGTTCCCTGGACTCCTGATACCACTTTGGAACTCAAGGCTGGTTTTTTTCCATTGATTTCGTGCGATTTTATACACCTACCCTCCGTAATTCTCGACATTTTCTGTTCGTCAGTACAAGTGGTCTCGTGGTTTAGGGTTTAGCAGTGGCTGCTTCTTCGCGTTTCCGTTAATCACATCTCTAACAGCCGACTAGGGCAGCTTTAGAAGGATTCAAATGTCCCTGATTAATTTTTTACTCCCGTGATATCCAAAGTAGTCTCTCCTGACTGACCCATTCTCCTGTTACAGCTTCTCTAGTGACATCACAATACTTCCCCCTGCGTTTACAGTGGAGATTCAACCTCTCGTGACAGGTACTAGTCAATTTCGCATTACGTAGGGGTTTCCGAATACTTTTGATCAGGTAGTGTGCATAAATAATTGTATTGCGTTATCTACACAGCTTCATTCGCAAAAAATCCACAATTATTGCAGACTCAATTAGGAAATTATTTCCTTTACTTATAAACGGAGGAGCTAATCTGCAGGCCTCAAAATGGATCCAAGGGAAAAACTGGCATAAGTGTTTCTGATTAATGTGAATGATTCTATAAAGAACATTGGCCTGCAGAGACCAAAATTTAATTTCTTAAAAAGCTAAAAATCACATCTAGCTAGAACAACTGAACGGCTAGAAAAAGAATGGACAAGGAAGTGACTTACCTATGCAGTTGCGCGGTCCTTCGCCGAAAGGCAGATACACATATGGGTTTCTCCCTGCTTTGTTTTGCTCCGAGAACCTTTCGGGGTCGAAGCGTTCAGGCTGTGGGAAGTACTCAGCGTCGTGATGCAGGGCATAGACTGGGACGAAGATTGGCGTCCCTTCTTCCACGGTGACTCCATTGTTAGGGAACTGGTAGCGGCTTGTGCAGTTGCGACCAAGGAGTGCGCCTGGTGGATACATCCTTAGCGTTTCTGCAATGAAAAAACATGTTTTCCAGGTGCTTACTCTAGACGGGTTGTAGTGTAAAAACAGCAGTCATACTTTCTTGCATCAGATGTTCTTCACATTTTTCATCCTATCACATTTAGTGACTTATCTATGGCTGATATTGTGAGCAGTAGGTCATTTAACACACTCATATATGGTCTCAATACTGATATCCATTACAACTTAACTGATATAAAGGTTCCATGTTCTATAACAACATTTGTGTTGCAGTATTACATCAGTGTATTATGTCAGATCTAGATACCACATAGATGAGATGAGAGATGGGACACTGCGAGGAGAATCTGACAGAACACTGAAAAAAGTACATCTAAACAAAGCACCTGGTGTTGTAACCGCGACTGGAATGGTCACGGGGTGGCCGAGAATGAAGCGTGGTGAGAGCAAACGAAGAGCGTCCCGCGAACAAACAGATGAACGGAAAGGACGGCCACGAAACAACGACGGACGGTCGAGCGAGACCTTACGATGACAACAAGCAAGAAGCAACGGGGTGGCAGAGACAACCAAACGAATCCAAGACGTTCACTAGTAAAGAAAAGAAAGAACGGTAAACACGCTGTCTCTTGTCGAGGCGAGATGTCAAGAGATGCACAAAAAGATTAGACTGACTGGCTGAGCTTTTTTTTCCTTTATTGAATTTCGATTCCCCTCGAAGAGGGCGGGCTTACAGCAGATTAGTACGCCGCTCTTCAGCCTACATAATTTGTTTAAAAAATGCAATTAATAAATAATAAAAGCAGGCGATAAAATCGGTGACTTATATGGTAAAATGGTGAAAAATTGGACCTTAAAACATAAAACAAAGGGTTGGTGATGCTAATAAAATACACAGAAAGCAGACAGGTAAAATAATAGACAGACAATTAAAAAACACGGCGACAGCCTGGTTTCTGTTCGCAAGAGATATAAAAACCACACACTTGTGAAAGATGCACAACACTCAACACTCACTTGAACATTGCATTAAAAAGTTGGCACAAATATGACACACCGCAGCCGAGGCCAGACGGGGGGGACCTGTACAGATGCCTGGAAAGAAATGGGGGGAAGGAGAGGAAAACAAAGTGGGGGGAGGGGGAAGGAGCAGATGGAGGACGAGGACTCATAAGAGAGGGAGGCTGGGCACACACGAGAGGGAGTGGGAAAAGGCAGAGGAGGGGAATTCGAAAGACTCGGTGGTGTGGGGGCTGGAAGGGATGCACAGAGAGGGTGGGCAGGGAAAAAAAAAAACAGGATGGAAGTGGGGGAAGAGGGAGCCCGAGGAAAGGACAGAGGAAAGGAGGGGGAGATGAGGATCAGAGTTTATAGGAGGGATAAATGGAGAGAGAGAGAGGGCATCATCCAGGAGGGGGAGTTGATGGAAGCCACCTCGGGAAAGGAGATGAAAGGAGTAAAGATGGGGGGTAAGGGGGACACAACAGTGAAGGCGCAGCAGAGGGCCGAGTTTGGAGAGGACTGGCTGAGCGAGAGGCAGGTGCTTAAATACATGATCGGGGGCTCGCCGCTATTGGCCAATGGGACCACGTGCTCCACTGTGGCGCACTCACATTAAACGTGGGCCAGGAGGCGCGCGCCGCCACGGCTTACGGCGCTATGGTGCAGAGACCTCTAGGGGTCTTCGACGTCCATGCCGCCTGGCGCGGTACCACTCGAGTCCTCCCTGGGCATGGGTGTGTGTGTTGTTCTCAGCGTGAGTTAGTATAAGTTTGATTAAGTAGTGTGTAAGCCTAGGGACCGGTGACCTCAGCAGTTTGGTCCCATAGGAACGTATCACAAATTTCCAAATTACCCTTAGGAGGGACACCCTGTACATACAGTGTGTAATGGCTATAAATGCAGATACTTTTGTGTGTGTTTACTTAAGTACCCTCAACCATTTTGCGTCCATGCGTCCACACTCGACCCTCCGCCCAGGGGAAAATAATCATCTTACCACATGTGTTTGGAGATACTACACAATGTAAAACTATAAGACTCATAATAGCCATAATTAGTAGCCTCCAAATGACGTAAACACTGATGTAAGGCCATTCAATAGACCGTTCTTAATCAGCAATAGAAATATCTGCGCTTATACCCTTTCACTGCATGTATGAGACAGGCAAAATACACTCGGACTTCAAGAATAGTTTAATAATGCCAGTTCCAAAAAAAAGCTGGTGCTCACACGTGTGAGTGCTGCAGAACTATCAGTTTACTAAGTCATTGTTGCAAAATACTAACACTAAATGCTTACAGAAAAATGTAAAGAGTATCAAAGCCAATCTCAGATAATATCAGTCTGGATTCTGGAGAAATCTAGGAATGCAAGGGGCAATACTGACCCACTGATTTATCTTAGAAGGCAGACTGAAGAAAAATAAACTTACATTCACGGTATATCGCTTGTAAAATCAGAGAAAGCTTTTTAAAATGTTAGCAGGAACACAAACTTTAAATTCTTAAGACAGCAGGGGTACAGAGAGCGAGGGATTATCTTCAACTTGTACAGAAACCAGATCGCAGTAATAAAAACGAAGAACATAAAAGACAGGCAGTAATTGATCACGACGTGAGGCAAAGCTCTAAACTGTTCCTCATGTTATACATCCTGTTCACTGAACAAGCAATAAATGTAAACAAAGATAAATTTGGAAATAAAATTAAAGTTAGCGGCCAAAAATTAAAACTACAAGATTAATTGTAATTTTGGCAGAGACGGCAAAGGACTTTACGATCAGTTGAACACAATGGATAGTGTGATGAAATGAGGACACAAGATGAATATTAACAAAAGTAAAAGAAAGGGTAACTGAGTGTGGTAAATTTAGGGGAGATAATGTCGAGGGAGCTAGGAAATCAGACATTAAAAGTAATAGACTAGTTTTGCTATTTGGGCAGCAAGATAACTGATGACTGTAGAAGTAAAGAACAATGGAAAACGTAGACTGGCAATAGCTAGAAAAGCGTTTCTGAGAAAGAGAAATATTTTAATAGATAGTTTAAATTTAAGTGTTAATCTCTATATGAAGACAATAGAAGCTTTAGTAACGTGATACTACGGATGAAGGCAGAGGATTGTGGGTATATCTAATAATTAATGAAGAGCGAACCAGGGAGAAAAGGGCATTGCGGCACAACTTGAGTAAAAGAAGGAACCGTATGATGGGACACATCCCGAGACATTAAGCAACTGTTATTTGCGCTATTCTAGTAAAAACTGGAGAGGGAGAGGAATTTACTATATAAAATGAGCTTCAAGTGGATACGAGTTGCAGGGGTTGTGCAGACTTGAAGATATTTCTACAGGATAGACTAGCATGGAGAGCATATTCAGACGTGTCTTTGTAATGAAGATAAGAACAACTATTATTCTATACTGCACTTTATTACACCAAAGGTAGGTTCAAATGGTTCAAATGGCTCTGAGCACTATGGCACTTAACATCTATGGTCATCAGTCCCCTAGAACTTAGAACTACTCAAACCTAACTAACTTAAGTACATCACACACATCCATGCCCGAGATAGGATTCGAACCTGCGACCGTAGCGGTCGTGCGGTTCCAGACTATAGCACCTAGAACCGCTCGGCCACCCCGGCCGGCTGCACTATGGGGATTTGTAGTGATAACCGAGTATTACTTTCAACAGGACTTCAAGTCCGAAAAAATAATGTTTCGTGACAGTGGAGTAGATAAGTAACGCATTGCTTAAAAACTGCGACGAAACAGAGACATTGCTGGACAGAAATAATCACAGCCAATGACGAACTACATTAAACACAGAAAATACGTAATAGAGGTGGGGTGGTATGTTTATAACGAAAAGTGGTAGAGTTTTCACCACATGGGAAAGCAGCATAACAGGCATAAAGAACGTTCATGTCTGATACAGGCCAGGTTCCGAAGATAAATGTCGACATTGGACTCCGAATAAGGAATAATCGCTCCTCTGGCACTAATTCACATTTTGCACACGTTATTCAAGCTGGCTAGTACACTTTTGAGAGTTTTTGGGGAATATTATGCTATTCCTCTATCAAGGTGGTTTTCAATCCTTGCATGGTTCGGGGAGGGGGTGTTCGTTGAGAAATGTCTCTGCCGAGAGCATCCCAGTCGTGCTCTAAATGTCCGGTGAATACACAGGCCATTCCAAATGTTCAGTGTCTTCGCTTTCCAGTGACTCCAACACCTTGTCTGTCTTCTGTGGCCGGGCAGCGTCGTGCATGTACACGAATCCGGGACCTACCCTACCCCTAAACTGACGGACATGATCCAGAATAATCTCCATGCAATACCACTGTGCTCAAACAGTACCTCGCACAAAGATATGCAGTGGTGTTCAGCCATTGTGCATAATACCTGTCCACACAACAACGCCTAGGCCGTACCATAACGTTCATGAACATTCTGTGGTGTGTAACGTGTTCCCTCTCTCTCCACACTAACTGGTGGCTATAATCATTTGCCACAGTGAAGCGGGATCCGTCGGAGAACATCACTCTGGACCACTGCTGTTGACCCCAATCAACATGCTACCTGCACCAACACACTTTTTGTCGACGTTGAAGTTGAATGCATGTAACATGCTTCCGAGGATAAAGACCAGTCGCGAACGGTGCTGACAGAGACACGTATATCGGTAGCAGTTGCGAGGTTTGCAGCGATCTGCCTAGGATTAGGATGTACATGCCTTTTCGTCACTAGGGCTATGTATCGTTCCTCTTGTGGTGCAGTAGTCTTTCTATGGCGACCGTCATGCTTTAGCATAACATTTCCAACTTCAGCGACCATTATTAATCGCGAAATGACATTTTGGGGACACACCCATTACTGTTGCAACAGCAGTGACACTCTGACCTGTTTCGCGCAGTCCAGAACCGTGGGACTGCTACGGTCGCAGGTTCGAATCCTGCCTCTGGCATGATTGTGTGTGATGTCCTTAGGTTAGTTAGGTTTAAGTAGTTCTAAGTTCTAGGGGACTAATGATCACAGCAGTCGAGTCCCATAGTGCTCAGAGCCATTTGAACCATTTGACCTGTTTCGAGCCGTCCAAGTGCTCATCCACGATCGTAAGCACTCAAATGATGTCTTGGAGACATGTTGCCGTACCTCAGGGGAATGTTGCACTTATCGATCCCACAACAACCTTTGTCATCCACCGTACTGCATGAAATGTTGAACGCATACAGAGAATTCGTGTACAGATTTTGCTGCATTTAACGCGTCCCGCCCTCTACATTTCCTTTTATTGTCATTGGTCGAGTGTTCCGTAGTAATTATCGGTTGTTCCTCAGTAGTACGCAGTTGTTCGTTAGCAATTGTCAAGCAGTATAGCAAAGTAACGTAATGCACATTTCTACGTCCATTGAGTGGAAAGGTGAAAATGATTTACAGAGACGTTAATAATAATTGTAATTTAGTAATATCGTGTAGATTACACAAAACTCTGAACCAGGCTTGAAATATTCTTGCGCAGTAACGGAAATATCCGTGAGAAACAAAGTGTATTTCCTTAGTGTGTTCCTGCTACGGTCGCAGGTTCGAATCCTGCCTCGGGCATGGATGTGTGTGATGTCCTTAGGTTAGTTATGTTTAAGTCTATGGGACCTCGGATGTTAAGTCTCATAGTGCTTAGAGCCATTTGCACCATTTGAACCTTAGTATGTTCTTGAAGAATACCTCACATACAAAATGAACTTAGCAAAGGCCGAATTTAACTAATGGAATTGACTGTATTGTGTCAAATATGTAACTTACCGTACATGATGTTTCTGTCACGAACATGCTCATGACTTCTAGAGGCGTGAGGCACTAAAGATACAAAGTGACCTTAACTAAACTTTCCGTCGGTATTTGACAGAACGTAACAACAATATTAAATAGAAAGCTCTTTCCTTGATGTGTTCCAAAATATGCAATAATGTAATATACAGACTTACAGATAACTATACCTATTAAGGACTCATTTCCGATTACATACACAGCAGTACTAAGTATAAAAATGCTAAAATCATAAAAGGACAATTTTAAGTCAGTCAATAACCTCCCATTAAATATGAGAAATGCCAATGCAGTTTACTTTCTCAGGGAAACGGTTAGAAGAACTGCTTTACGAGCAGTCCCAAAAAAAATCCAGCCATCTGCGGCACCTACTACCAACAGTAGGAAAATAATCCCATTCAGCTCTCACAGTTGCTGGATTATAGCCCTCAGCCACAAACTACACACACACTCGTCAACAGAGTATAACAGTTACCACCAGGAATCATTTGAACGTGAGAAACACATCTTGCTGTGACCCCCAGAAGCTACGGGACACAGCGGACATTAAAGAGCACTGAGGTGTCTAAAACTCAAGCGCACCGTAATGAGGACTCCCACGTCACGAACTGTCTTATTCCATCACCTTGTGTGTTACAAATAGTTCTCAAGTGAACCTTCATTCGCCAAACGCGAATACAAGCTAATACAGTGTTCCACTCAGTACGGCATCGAGTACAGTATCAGCAGTACCTCAATACGGCAACAGAATCTTGTATAGAGTCACAGTCAAGGGGAGCCCAACTGGACACTCTAGTCATAGTTCAGGAATAGCCAAGAGTTAACGACATGTCAGTGGAAATGAACATTGAACTATTGTCATGCAACAACTTCATACTACAGTAAAGTATTTATAAGGTTTCTATAAATACATAAATTATCGAAAACTGCTACTAACCTACGATTCCATCTTTTCGCCATATATGTTGCCTACGCTGTTTGGCCCTGTGATCCTGCGATGAAGTTGGATGAGGTTGTATAATGGCCGCGTGCCAGCGAACTACCGTGACCACTTTCGTTGGTGGTGGTGATGGTTGAGGGAGGGGGGCTGGTGGGGGATGCCTCTCTTCCTGCCAAATTTATATGTCGGACGCAATTAACACTAATAAAACCTTGATACAGCTCGTCCTTACTTTTTGACAAACTCACTACATCGCCAAAATTCTGTTTCGTTCTGCAGAGCCACGAAAACTGCTACTAACCTACGATGCCATCTTTTCGCCATATATGTTGCCTACGCTATTTGGCCCTGTGATCCTGCGATGAAGTTGGATGAGGTTGTATAATGGCCGCGTGCCAGCGAACTACCGCGACCACTTTCGTTGGTGGTGGTGATGGTTGAGGGAGGGGGGCTGGTGGGGGGTGCCTCTCTTCCTGCCAAATTTATATGTCGGACGCAATTAACACTAATAAAACCTTGATACAGCTCGTCCTTACTTTTTGACAAACTCACTACATCGCCAAAATTCTGTTTCGTTCTGCAGAACCACGACTAGCGTTATGTGGTGCACGATGGACTGCTTGTCAAGTATAAATTTATATGATCTAGATTCGCAGCTTTTCTTAATACATAACAATGGTTCGGCACCAAAGATGATAGGTGAGTTCTTTTTAGGGTGATACAGATGTTATTGCAAAAGATGTGCGATACGCAAGGTCTCACAGAAATATACCAACATAATTGGAGGGGTGGTGGACTGGGAGGGGGGAGTTGTAGAGGGGGTTGGGTTGTTTTGGGGAACGAGACCAGACAGCGAGGCCATCGGTCTCATCGGATTAGGGAAGGACGGGGAAGGAAGTCGGCCGTGCCCTTTGAAAGGAACCATCCCGGCATTTGCCTGGAGCGATTTATGGAAATCACGGAAAACCTAAATCAGGATGGCCGGACGGAGGATTGAACCGTCGTCCTCCCGAATGCGAGTCCAGTGTTTAACCACTGCGCCACCTCGCTCGGTTGTAGAGGACGTCATGAGAAACAAACTGAAGGTAGCAATCCATGGCTGGCAACGACATCCAACGACGCTGCAGCGTTTCTAATTTACAGGATGAAACCCCTATGCTCAGTAGGTAACAGGAGTAGTGTCGAAGTCTCTGCAGTCACTGCACATAGGGGCACCTATAGCACGGCTGTGGTACGCATGAACTCATTAGACGCCACCTAACGTTCTGAACGATGTCAGTCAATTGCTAGTTCAGTCTGTATTCCGCCAGCGTTATAAGTCACGTTTGCTGCAGAAGAAGTGGTCTGTTGACAAGTATTTTCCTGAGTTCTTTGAAGTTTGTCGGTGTGCTTCTGTTGAACATCAAAAAATAATTCACGCTGTAGGATCGAAAAGACATACAATGGTTTGACGTCGCACAGACTTCAATATGGAGGACATAGAAATAGGCATTCCTGCACTTGAGAAGCACCTGATATAGTGCAAAAAATATAAAAAAATATAAAAACAAGAAAAAATCACCAGATTGATGGAATTCCAGTTCGGTTTTACAGAGCGTGGTCTCCGACATTGGTCCCTTATTTAACCTGCATTTCTCGTTAATCCCTTTCCCAATGCGAAGTACCAAACAACTTTAAAAAAGCTCAGTTGACTCCCGTATAAAAGGATACCAGAACGGAGAGTCAAAAACACAGACCAATATCCGTAACATAAGTTTGCTGCAGAATTCTTGAGAATGTCCTGAATTCGGATATAATAAATTTCCTTGAGACAGAAAGGCTTCTGTCCTCAAATCAGTACGAATTTAGAAAGTATAGCTCGTGCGAAATTCACCTTGCACTTTTCTTACACTATTTCAAGCGAACCATTGATGGACGACAACAGGCAGCTTTCATATCCCGGAAAGCGTTTGACACGATGTCCCACTTCAGACTGTTCACAAATTTGCGAGTGTATATGAATGACTAGAAGACTTTTTAAGAAACAGAACTCAGGAAGTTGTCCCTCAAGACGGGTGTTCCTCAGACACAATGGCATCTTCAGGAGTGCCCCATGGAAGTGTCTTACGGCCACTCTTCTCCTGTATATACGTAAAACTATCTGACGGATGGGGTAAGCAGTAGTCTACAACCGTCTGGAAGCGCGCGACCGCTACGGTCGCAGGTTCGAATCCTGTCTCGGGCATGGATGTGTGTGCTGTCCTTATTGGGGCGCAGACTCCGGAGCAGATTTCCGCCTCTCTCGCCACTGCAAAAGCTAGAAGAGGCTCTGATCGAAGAGTGGCGTAACATTCCACTGGAGACTACACAGACATTATATTTGAGTATTCCAAGAAGAATCTCAGCTTTATTACATGCAAATGGGGGTAGAACCCCTTGTTAATAAATCATTTCGAAGTAAGTACAGGTGTTCACATTATTTTGCCTATCCCCTGTACCTCTTCATGGGATTTGTGACTAATAGTGTTGTGTCGTTCAAGAGAAACTATAGCACTTACTGAGCCAACGTTCGACAGAAAACTTCGTGGATAATACTTGTTTAAAGATTGCTCATTTCTAAACAAATGTGTTTTGCAATGCTGCCTTGCGTGACATTTTATTCTGCAGTACTTTAGAGACTCTCGCTGAAACTGAGTCTTTTAGGTGGGTATAGTGTTGCAAATCTTATTTTTATGTTTTTAGGGTTCCGTATCTCAGTCGGTAAAAAATCAATCCACTCATGTCACATATCTGATACTTGCTAACTCACTCATCAAAACCCAGGGTACTTCCAGTTGACGTAGAACCGTAAAATTTGCCAAGAAGCAAGGTTTCACAGTAGGTACAAGTGAAGGAAAAAAATCCGAAAATTGTTAATTTGTAATTACATCTCACAAAAAATATTTTTTTGCCGTTTGTTGTTCGTCTGTCTGTCTCTCAGTCTGTTAAACCCCTGTTTCTCTGGAACGGATAGAGGTATCCAGTGGAAATTTGTGTCTAATATTAAGGTCTACGGTCCCCTCACAGAGTAAAAATTTTAAGCTTCTAAGTAAATGCAGTCAAAAGATAGTGCCATGTATGTCCCATACTATGATACTCGTACACTCTGTCGTCAAGAGATGTACTTCGACTATGTATATACATGTTGGGCGGCGTGATGGTGTAGCGGTAAATCGCCTGGAAATGGAGACGTCATGAGAGTCTTGGTCGGACCACGGATTTTTTTCAGTCTTCGTTTTGACCTAGCCACCACCACTCAACGATGTGAGAGATCGCCAACAACAGCACGTGGTTCAGATTCCATGTTAAACTGTAGGTCGTCTTTTTCTAATTGGATAATTGCGTACTGAGCCACAAGATATTATTATTGCCTGTATGCATAATTAAGCTTGTACGGAAACCACAGACTGTGAGATCTAGTGGCGCTTTTTCGGATTTTTTTAAATATTTTATCAGCTATTTGTGCTTAATCTGGAGCCTCGATTCATATATCATTAGGCTATCCTTGTGAAATCAGATGAATCGTTCGGAAAAAGACTATTTTATAGAAAATTGGAAACTGAACTCGGTAGGCATGTCGTAACTTTAAATATGTGGAAAACATATTAGGTAGTCGCATAACGGGCGCAACAAAAATTAATAACTGCTGATGAATGAGGAAAGTCACTGTCTTTCTCGAGCAGAAGTTACGGATTAATACCCGCACTGATCTTTTCCTACATCTTCTTCATTATCAATTACTTCCGAGCACGAAAATAACGGCTAATAGTAAACAGTTACCAAACTCCTTGCGTGGTTGAGTGAACCTAGGTTGCGAATCTAACCTGAAACTACTTTGTCGAGGTACGGCATGTCCGAGATGGCCTCGTAAGTCAGCTGTCCATCGTTCTTCTTCATCGTGGCGTCCACCTCCTCTTGTAGATGTTTCTGCACATCTGGGTTGAGGGCCAGCTCGTACAGCGCGAAGCTCATCGTGGTCGACGATGTCTCGAAGCCTGCCAGGAAGAACACGAACGCTTGGGCTGCCACGTCATCCATCGACAACTCTGCGGGGAAAGAACAGAAAATGGTTCGTCAGTCAGAACACAACAGTTGTTCAGCGGCGCGAGGACAGCTGAAGGGGGTGAACCGCATTTCCACCGATAAAATATATGAGGTTGTCCAGGTATATATTTTTAAGTGTTTTGGTGTCCGTGTTGTTTCGTTTAACCATTACGCCCTCCCCTCAATCCATTTATTTTTTATTTCATCTAATAGGTACCTGGAAAGTAACAAGTTATTATATAATGGCTGTAGAAGTTTTCAAATCGATGGAATCGTAATGGAAATAGCGTGTACATATCGGTCTGGATTTCTGCATTCACGGCACGGGTACGCGCCAGCTGGCACCAAGGTCAAATTGCCATACTTGCAAAAATACAGCTGCAAACAACTGGCTGTCATGCCTGACTTGCGCCCCATGCTTGGCATTTGTTCCATTTCACTCGCTCCCTTGTGTTCAACTTCTTCCCTTCGGCGTACGCTCGTTTCTTACATTTGGTGTGCGTACAGTAAGACCTTCAGTACACACACCATCAGATTATTTGACTTGTCACTCTAACGAAGTAGACGAGTGTCAGCAATATTTCTCGTGGTCTTATCGTGGCATGTTTATCTTCTGCCATTAGGTCAGACGATAGAAATGCCACTTGCACGCTTAGAGTAGCAGATTGACGGTAACCAACTGTAAACAGAACTTGATTAATTCTCACGCACATTTATTAAAATAATAACAAGCATAAAAATTACTTAACTTGGTTCTGGATGCTATTTACAATTGACATTCTGAAGTTCCTTTGGTATTGGTACGTTAATCTTATTTTCACTTATATCTCTGATACTTGACAAAAGTGTTTATACATTTATCTTCATGGATATGTACTGGAATATGGTAATCTTATTAGGTGCAGACTGAACCTTGACTATAGACTGGTACAGACAAAGATAGAACTCGTACAGACTGGTACAGACTAATGCAGACTGGTACAGACTGGTGTAGACAAATGCAGACTTTCTAATCGGAGGTCTGTACACTCGTTATAATACCTTGTGCGTTCATGTATCACTGCGCGAGTGTGATCCGCGAGGTGAAAAGGTTCTACGTTAGGAGCAATCTCATTGGCTGCATTACATATTAATACGCAGATCGGCAGAAGCAGAATTTGGTCCGTCTCTATGGCAGCGCCATCTCGTAATGCGGAGGCGGACGAACGTTGCGCCTGTGCTGTTGTGCTTAGCGGGGAGCGCTCTAGTGGGAAAGTTGTGTACATGCTGACTACGCGGAACTATGTACACAACCATTTTCTGCAGTACAAATGATTGCCGCAGGAGGAGCTACGGACAGCAACTGAAAAGATTGATAGCCTGGCTGTTCAACAGCGAGCAAGGATCTGCACGCTATGAAGTGTAGAATACTATCGTCCTGGTGCAGAGATGGTGACGTACTGTGAGCGAAGAGTGATTGCCACAGTTCGTTCACAGACAATAAAGAATTGCCGCTTTAATAGACAATGAATAATTGTCACAGAATGCAAATGACCACTGGCTCGATGAAACTGGTCGTCCATCCATGTCTCGACCTGATGATAAAGTGGCGTCTGTGCAGGAAATGTTTGTTTGCAGCCCTTAGAAATCAACAGATCTGGCAGCACGTGAAAGTGGACTCACAAGGCACGTGGTATGTGAGTTTATTGAATGCGGAAACCTTATAACACTCTGCAGCTAACACTAGATGAATGATCGCAGAAGGGACTATGGCGAGTGAATGATGGGTTCTGTGATTAGGCCGTATTTATACTGGAGATTTTCTCAATCGACACAAATACCTTTACTGGGCGTCTTGTGTTACTACAGTGGAGAAGGTGCAGTCTACCCAAAAGTGTCCGAGTGGTGTGGAATGAACGCCACAAATCTTATTGGGTCATTTATCCTGTGCGGTACAGTTATCACAGAACGCCACCTGAAGATAATTGTAAATTATGTTTGGCCCATAATAGCTGCGTGGGATAACATCGAAGACATATACAATAAGACGCACTACCTCACTTAGTAAATTTAGTGTGTGCGTGGTTGGAAGAAAAGTTTCCATGACGTTGGCTGGGAAGGAGTGGACCTCATGAGTGAGCTGCACAAGTCCATACTTGACACCATGTGACTTCTTTTTATGGGGCTGTGCAAAATGTGAGGTGTATCGGACGAACTTCGCACACTGCAAGAACTGAAACCATCGATTCTGGATGCCTTCGGAAACACCCCAAGCGACATCCACAAGAAGAATGTGGATCCCATGTGCAGGCGCTTAAGATGAGCGGTCTACGTCACAGTCGCCTACATTGAATTATAAGTGTGAGTCTACATTGTATAAATGTCGGCATGATATTAATTTCAATAAATTAGCTACTTAGTTACATGTACCATAGAGATCACTTGAACGCTTCTGTTGTCGGAGTGACGTGGAACAAGTCAGTTTACAGGATGTGTGTACATGATTGGTCTTAAAACTGATAAATACATTATTATATTTTAGTCCTACTTATGCAATTACACTTCATTTTTTTTTTACTGTTTAACAGTTTTAAGTAGAAATTCATCAATGGAATAGAGGGAATTGTCCAGGAGAAATGATTTTAAATTACGCTGGAAACTTTATTCGCTACCTGTCTGACATTTTTCAAATTGTGATCGATTATTTATGACGAATTTCATTTATGAATATATGTACTATGATGAAGTAGTTAAAATGCCCAGCACTTTGAAGAGATAATTGCATGACGTACGTGGGTGAATAACACACATTGTTCTTACTGCTCGTTTTTGTGTTATCAAACTTTCTTTCTAAGTGATGAGAAATCCCAGAAGATGATTACGTTCGATGTTACTGAGTAGAAATATGCAAAATATCTCAGGAGGTTGATATGTTTGTTTGCAAGATTAGCAGTCCTAGGAAGAGTAAAAGTAGCAGAACTTAATTGTACCAATTACGCTTGTTGAATGTTAAGTGGAAGATCATTCACATATATGAGGAATATTGAATCCTGTGAGACTCCCTTTGCCTTTTTTTTTCTACAGTCGCTACAGTTTCCTACCTTTCCGACATTGTCTGAATTATTCGGCGCAGCCTTATGCATTCTGTTAAGCATAATTCGAACCATCTACGTGGAATTTATACACCTTTTTTCGATATCTAATTACTTTCAGACACACCGTATATTGCACCGAGGAAATACGGTGCAAATTTCGACGCTCTTGTCTGTAAACAAACTTGTTCCATTCACCCACAGTACTACGCCATTTGCTGTTAAAACATCATTGCTCAAAAAAATGTTCAAATGTGTGTGAAATCTTATGGGACTTAACTGCTAATATCATCAGTACCTAAGCTTACACACTACGTAACCTAAATTATCCTAAGGACAAACACAGACAACCATGCCCGAGGGAGGACTCGAACCTCCGTCGGGACCAGCCGCACAGTCCATGACACATCAATGCTCATTTTTATCTTCACCACGAAACTTGCATACTTTACTGTTCGGTTCTGTCTCAAATTTGTTTTTTCATTATCGTTATTTATTAGAGATGATACACAGCAGCAGGGATAGGTCTGCTGACAAAGAATTGGACAATATGAACTTCTCGCATGGATCCCCTGAATGCAATGTAAGAGCAGCCTGACCGCGCTATGCTGAGCTATTCCCGCAGCGACATAGTGATGATGATGAAGATGATGATGATGATGATGATGGTGATGATTTTGGTTTGTGTGGCGCTCAACTACGCGGTTATCAGCGCCTGTACAATTTCCCAACCTTTGCTCAGTCCAATTTCGCCACTTTCATGAATGATGATGAAATGATGAGGACAACACGAACACCCAGTCATCTCGAGGTTGGTTAAAATCCCTGACCCCGCCGGGAATCGAACCCGAGCTCCCTGCAGCGACAGCAACCACATCACTGAGTCTGCAAGACAATCTATGGAGCGTCGCAGTACACTTCTCCGCGATCAAAGTGGTCTGTAAGGAGCTGAGCAGGAACCGAATGTAAACCACTCTCCAGCTACAACAATAAGAGAAATTCTCAGTCTTGCACTACCGGTTTCGGAAGATTGCCTTCCAGACTCAAATAACAAGCAACTCTGACAATAATGGTGCGACTGTATTATAAAAAAATCGTACAAAGACTGACAGCTTCCGAAACTGAAAGAGGACATAATCAAATATATACGTAGTTTAATATTATTCTGAAGTAGCTTTTCCGTTGTATTTTGTTTAAGAACAAATGCTGGTGCGGCAGCATTTGTTCAGCTCGGTACTTCCACGATCTGATGTGACAGTTGGACAGAAAGTGGCGTGATATCTCTCAGGAGGACATCCTACAACTCTATCAATCAACACCTGGGGCCAGATATGGAGCAACACTTATTGAATTGCTCAGCTCGTGAAGGTCTCGAATAAATCAAGGTCTTGAATAAGTCACCAATTTTTCTGAAATGGTTACTATTAGTTAGATGTGTACAGACAATCAATTCGTCCAATACGGGTTATTCCTTTGCGGTGCGAAATTTTCCTCCCGTCACAGTGTATTACAAAAAGTTCATGTAAGAATGTGTTCCAAAATCCTTCGTTAGGGAAGTATGAAAATATTTGTTATTCATGAAATAAAAATCATAAATTAAACAAGCACATTTACGTCTACAAACATTGCTCGAGGTGACCTCCTCCTGCTTCCATACATCCCATGAGCCTGCGTTTCATACTTTGCAGTATGTCGTGGGAAACTCCTGCTGTTTTCCTTATTTGGTCAAATCCATTTCCAATACTCTCCCTCAGAATATTGACACTGGGTGCGGGAATTGAATGCAGCAAGGATTTTACGAGGGTCACTCCAAAAAAAATGCACACTATTTTTTTTTAATCCATCTTTAATTTTACATGATTGAAAGTCTTACAGTGTGTGACTACATCATTTAGGAACAATATTTTCATTTCTCCACATAATTTCCATACCTCTCAACTGCCTCACGCAATCTTGGAACCAGCGCCTGTATACCCGCACGGTAAAATTCTGGATCCACCTGTTGGAGCCACTGTTTGGCAGCGTGAACAAGGGAGTCATCATTTTCAAACCTTGTTCCACGAAGAGAGTCTTTCAGTTTCCCAAAGAGATGATAGTCACATGGAGCCACGTCAGGACTGTAAGTCGGGTGTTTAAGTGTTGTCCATCCGAGTTTTGTGATCGCTTCCACGGTTTTTTGACTGACATATGGCCGTGCATTGTCGTGCAGCAGCAAAACATCCTGCTTTTGTAGATGTGGCCAAACACGACACAGTCGAGCTTGAAGTTTCTTCAGTGTCATCACATATGTATTATAATTTATGGCGGTTCCGCTTGGCATGATGTCCACAAGCAAGAGTCCTTCAGAATCGAAAAAGACCGTAGCCATAACTTATCCAGCAGTAGCTGTGGTTCTGATATTTTTCTTGGGTGAATTTGCACGATGCCACTCCATTGATTGCCTCTTCGTCTCTGATGAAAAATGATGGAGCCATGTTTCATCACCTGTCACAATTCTTCCAAGAAATTCATCCCCACCATTCTCGTACTGTTCCAAAAGTTCGCTGCATACGGTTTTTCTTGTTTCTTTGTGAGCCACTGTCCACATCCTGGGAACCCACCTGGCACAAACCTTTTCTAACGCCAACACTTTTAGTATTCTGCAAACACTTCCTTCCCCTGTCCCAACGTAGCGTGACGATTCCTTCACTGTGATGCGTCTGTCAGCAGTCACCAATTCGTTAACTCTGTGCACATTGTCTGGAGTATGTGCAGTACGAGGCCTGCCGCTGCGAGGACAATCCTCAATATTGTCGTGCCTGCTTTCATCATGTAACCTGCTTGCCCACAGACTAACTGTACTGCGATCGACAGCAGCACCTCCATACACCTTTTTCAAACTTTTGTGGATGTTTCCCACTGCCTCGTTTTCACAGCACAGGAATTCTATGACAGCACGTTGCTTTTGACGAACGTCAAATGTAGCAACCATCTTGAAGACATGCTGTGACGGCGCCACTCACGGGAACAGGTTGAACTAAGCTCGAAAACAAGCGAGATGGATGTATCTACACACTGAAAAACTTTTACACATGCAGAATTAAAACTGTATTTTTACAAAAATAGTGTGCAATTCTTTTGGAGTGACCCTCGTATATGTCCCAAGAGGGGAAAAAATGTCCACTGGATTCAAGTCTAGCGGTCGGGCAGGCCATGCTACGAATTCACTGCGACCAATCCTGTCATTTGGAAACTGCTGATCGTGATGATAGCGAAATATCAGTGTAAAGTAGAGGAAGCATCATTGTGCATAAACCATATTCGCTAGATGATCTCTCAAGTTACATCATGTAAATGGAGCAACTCGTGCCTATCGTTGTGATGTGTTGTGCGGTTCTAGGCGCTTCAGTCTGGAACCACGTGACCACTACGGTCGCAGCTTCGAATCCTGCCTCGGGCATGGATGTGTGTGATGTCCTTAGGTTAGTTAGGTTTAAGTAGTTCTAAGTTCTAGGGTACTGATGACCACAGATGTTAAGTCCCATAGTGCTCAGAGGCATTTGAACCATTTTTTGTTGTGATGGAGATTACTCTATACACAGAAAAACAGCAATCAGTCGAAACAAAAAGGTTTACCACCTGTAAACAAGAAAGCAAGTAAAAAAGCACATCTGAGGTAAATTACACAACCTCGAGACAAAAAGGTTTACCAACTGTAAACAAGAAAGCAAGTAAAAAATCACATCTGAGGTAAATTATACAACCAGGAGTCGCTACAGGGGATTCCTTTCAGATCTCCCTTAATGAAGGATTCTCGGATCCATGTTCATATGAACGTTTCATAATCTTTTGATGTCAAGAATAAATCCATAAAGTTTCTGACATTTTTTATACATTCTATACATAGGATAGGACATAATCAAGGAAGAAACACACATAAGAAAAAGCAAATAACCTCCAAAACAAAACATTTTCACCCTTAATTCGAAATCAGAATATGAAGCAACAGTGAAGCGGGTAAAACAAATGAAAACTCTACGTCTGGAGGGCATACTAGCTAAACTATAAAAAATTATGTAGAACAAATTACAAGAAATATTTTCAAAATTGGGATATTTCTTAAGCGGATCATATAATAACCCAGCTGAAAAACGCCCGCCTTCATCATGAAACATTCTGACATGCGAACATGTTCGCACTCTTAACACAGAACATTCTAAATCGTCTTGCACATTCTTTCTTAGTAGTCAAGCTTTCGTACTCAGCATCTGCCTGTCACAGTCCCTGACTGTCTCTTTCTCTCCCACTGAAACTATTTCCTATCGGTTTCTCCGACTGACCCTGTCTTCATATCTCTCTCTCTCTCTCTCTCTCTCTCTCTCTCTCTCTCTCTCTAGCTCTTCCTCATCACTTCTGTCCCACGGCCTTTCTTTGTTCAATTCTTTTTCGCTCCCACTATCATTGTCTCTTTCTTTCTCTCTTAGTCAGCCACCCTTCCCTTCAACCATCATTGTCTCCTCTCCCAGCATGTCCTTGGGGATGGTTTGCTCGGTGTTTTGACCTCGTAAACCGGAACACTTTAACACGTGGGTACAGGATATGGGGGGAACTGGGCAACTTTTTTTCGTGTTATATTTCCCTGGTCTGGAGGTAGGTGTCAAGTCCCCCCATGGCTGTGCATGGTCTCCACTCATATTTCCTTTTCATTTTCGCTGTCTCCTCTCTCTTTTGATCCCACTGCTACTATTTTCATCCATCTCTGTTTCTCATTTACTGCCTATCTGTCTCACACAATTACTGTCACCGCTCTCTTTTTCTCCCATTGGCACACTGTCTTTCTGCTATTCTCTTTCAGCACAAAAAACTGCAAATACGTTCACATCCCAAAATTTTTGTTGAGGAAGGTGGAATGAGGATTGAGGTAGTTGGTTCCCCATTTTTCTGTTCCAGTCTTTTAATGAGTAATATGCTGGCCCTTTTGTGCTCCAACACGTTCATTTTCCAGCTGGTTCCCTGCTTTTCCCTGATAAATAAAGGTGGGCTGCCTATATGAAACGATTTCTGGAGATCAATAAAGTTTTGACATTTTATTTATATGGTCCAATATAAATATATACGTTGATACTCAGTGCACATAAATAATATTAACACAAAATCGCCTCCCATCCAACGCAAGCTCACATTACACTACTTTATTAAAAATGCACAACGTTATTAGGCTACACCTGCAGTGTACCAAAAAAATGCGGTGTTTTATTTTCAACAACAGGGAATTTCGTGTAACAAAACCATTTTTTTAAATTAAAAATACAATAATTTCTAGATCAATACAGCCTTCCACATATTTTATGTGCAGAAGTACGGTAACTTTGAACGTCTCGACCCTGGTAAAGGATAATGACACTGAAAAAAAATCCAACGTCTCCGAGAACACCACCTAAGGAACGTAGGGAAAAAATTTCGACGATTTGCTGTAAATATAAATTACAGAAGTGGACATACCCGACAACTGGTAACTTCACTATCAAAAATCACGGTTTTTCAGATGTATCTAGACAAAGGTTAAAACATTTCGAAAACGATAAAATGACATTTCTAGATAAAAGTCTAAACCATCTACTATTAAAATTTGAACTATTTTCTATTGTTAGTCATTTACGTAATTGGAGCTCACAGTGAAAAACGTCTAAAACCAAATTTCGCTGTTTTCTGCGTAGGTATGGTAACTTTAAACTACTGTCTCGGTAACGGGTAATGATATCGAAACAAATTTCGATGTTCCCCGACAACGTTATCTTAGGATCGTATAGCAAAAATTTCGACGATCTGCCAAAGACAGAAATTATAAAACTGACCATCTCCACAACTGATGCTTTTGGTACCCAATGAATCATGATTTTTCGGGGTTTTCTCAGGAAATACCCATAAACAAATATTGATTTTCTAAGCCGTCTAAGGCCCACCATAGACCACCCACAATCTATAAGAACCAACTGTTTTGCTCAACTTGACTGGTCTGGAAGAAATGTGTAACGTTTAAAAATTTTGATCCTTAACTGTATGATAGCTACAGTATGTCCGACAGGCATGCAAATGTGCGTAGGCCAAGGGCTATCCAAAACACTTAACCCTCTATCATCAATAGAACCTGAAACATTCCCCTCCTGAAAAATCATATTGCTGCGTGCGCCTTTTTCGAACATATTGGTACCGACGGACCGATAAATCATAGCAAACGTTTCTTACTTTACGTGTTAAGTAGGATCGATCACGGCTACGTCAGCGACTGTAGGTATCGAGTTTTCTGAACTTACTCCAGTTGTCCACATCCTTGGAGCTATCCGTGAGGCCGTTGAGCTTATCGTCATCGACGAAGCCCTTGTTCTTGAGCTGTATCAGCAGGTGCATGAAGTCGTTGCGTGTCACGCTGTTCTTCTCCCGGTACTCCACGGTCTCTCTCACCATGTTCCGGAAGAACTGCGACACTTCTTCCGTTCCACCAGCAACCCTGTGGCCAAGAACGATTTCAATGTGTACTTAAAAATTGCCTACATATTAACAGCCTTCTCTTAGATAAATATAATCTGCGACCAATATGTAGACGACTTTCATACAAATATAGCTCGCGCCTTTCTTCTTCTCACTAAGAGATCTGCAGATAAGAACTAGAGCACAGGTAAAATTACGTAAGTAACTATGGCGCTACTTCTAAACTTAGCTTTTGTTTTATCTTTCATCCTATGTAATCCTTGTATGGGAACTGCAATACGACATTACTACGTACGTCTCCAGAGATTTTTATACCACTGTAAGGAATTGTGGTGTGTCAAATATACTACCTTATGTGATAAGAACTACCCGGACACCCCGAAAAACATACGTTTTTCATATAAGGTGCATTGTGCTGCCACCTGCTGCCAGGTACTGCATATCAGCGACCTCAGTAGTAATTAGACATCGTGAGAGAGCAGAATGGGGCGCTCTGAGGAACTCACGGACTTCAAACATAGTCATGTGATTGGGTGTTGGTTGTGTCATATGTCTGTACGCGAGATTTCCGCACTCCTAAACATTCCTATCTCCACTGTTCCCGAAGTGATAGGGAAGTGGAAACGTGAAGGGACACGTACAGCGCAAAAGCGTACAGTCCGACCTCGTCTGTCGACTGGCAGAGACCGCCGTCAGTTGAAGAGGGTTGTAATGTGTAATAGGCAAACATCTATCTAGACCATCACACAGGAAGTCCAAACTGCATCAGGATTCACTGCAAGTACTCTGACAGTTAAGCGGGAGGTGAGAAAAGTTGGATTTCTTGGTCCAGCGGCTGCTCATAAGCCACACATCATGCTGGTAAATGCCCAACGACAACTCGCTTGGTGTAAGGAGCGTAAACATTGGACGACTGAACAGTGGAAAAACGTTGTGTGGAGTGACGAATCACGCTACACAATGTGGCGATCCGATGGCAGGGCGTGGATATGGCGAATTCCCGTTGAGCGTCATCTGCCAGCGTGTATAGTGCCAACAGTAAAATTCGGAGGTGGTGGTGTTATGGTGTGGTCGTGATTTTCATGGAGGGAGTTTCAAATGGTTCAAATGGCGCTGAACTCTTAACTTCCTCGGCCATCAGTCCCCTAGAACTTAGAACTACTGAAACCTAACTAACCTAAGGACATCACACACATCGATGCCCAAGGCAGGATTCGAACCTGCGTCCATAGCGGTCGCGCGGTTCCAGACTGTAGCGCTTAGTAGTGATCGGCCATCCCGGCAAGCGGAGGGAGTTTGTACCCCTTGTTGTTTTGCAAGGCACTGTCACAGCACAGGCCTACATTGATGTTTTAAGCACCTTCTTGCTTCCCACTGTTGAATAGTAATTCGGAGATGGCGATTGCATCATTCAACACGATAGCGCACCTGTTCATAACCCACGACCTGTGGCGGAATCGTTAGGCGACAATCACATCTCTTAAATGTAGACTTTCACGGACGGAAATATCATGTCCATTATAATTATCCGGGCTGTTATGCCGTGGTCGGTTGATGAATTCTGTGTCAATTCTCAACAATTCTCTACTGACTGAGTAGCGAGCCAGTGGGTGTGTTGTACCTTCCATCGAGCTACGGACCCCCTTGAAGATGTCTCCCGCAGTCGGAGACGAAACGTTGAGATTTGACACAGAATTCATCAACCAACCACGGCATAACAGCCCGGCTAATTATAATGGACATAATAACATCTCTGTAATGGACTGGCCTACACAGAGTCCTGACCTGAATCCTATAGAACACCTTTGGAATGTTTTGACGGCCGTTGTGGCCGAGCGTTTCTTAGCGCTTCAGTCTGGAGTGTTTCTTGGCAACTATTCTCTTGCGGACTTGTCTGTAGTAATGTAATTCGCGCTCTTCACAGAACACAAACAGAATAATGACACTGCCGCGACAGCGCCATTGGTGAACATGCTTACCCGAGTGCCTTGGCTAACAGGGGGACGAAATCGTACATGATCTGAGCGATCTTGGACTTGAGCGAGGGCTCAAACACCTTGCGCCCCCACTGCCGGAACTCGGCCTCTGGGTTCCTCTGGCAGTTGCACTCCACGCCGAAGGCTACAGACGCGATGACGTCCGTGGCGTACCTGGCGGACACCTCCCGCATCTCAACCACCTCTCCACGCCTCGCTGAATCTCCCAACACCTCCACCATCTCGCGGCCGCAGTCCTGCATCGTCTGCGAATGGAATACACCAGTTTGTAAATAGCGTTCAGGGGATGTCGGCTCAATCTATACACACTGTAAATTAAAGTGTCCCGCTGCGCTTTTCTTTTTGTGTGGTATGGCTAACCTTACAAGGAACCCCTTGAACACGAGGTCACAGTAGGTCAATGATGTTTACGGCTTTCGACGCCCCACATATTGTCTATGTAAATAGCGTTCAGGGAATGTCGGCTCAAACTATACACATTGTAAATTAAAGTGTGTCGCTGCGTTTTTCTGTTTGTGTGCTATGGCTAATCTTACAAGGAACCCATTGAATGCGAGGTCACAATAGGTCAATGATGTTTACGGCTTTCGACACCCCACATATTGTCTATGTAAATAGCGTTCAGGGAATGTCGGCTCAAACTATACACATTGTAAATTAAAGTGTGTCGCTGCGTTTTTCTGTTCGTGTGGTATGGCTAATCTTACAAGGAACCCATTGAACGCGAGGTCACAATAGGCCAATGACGTTTACGGCTTTTCGACCACGTACCCACAACATTGGCTGCTAATGGAGGCAGGGGGCGGGACTGGAGGTATCTCGTGGTGAGCGTAGCACAGCGCGTAGTTGAATTGCTAAGACGACGAGTAACTCAGAACCAATGATAAACATAGCAAACATTGCGTAATATCTACAGTGCCGAAGTTGACATTTCGCCAGTAAGGAACCCAAGGAATTTTGCAGAGTGAGAGAGAATTTTGCTATAAATTTAAGTGATGCATTGTAGGTAAATAAATGTGCACCTAGACGAACAGAAGCAGAGCCTAATTTTATTAACAACATTTGATATAATGTAGGTTTGGATGTTTGTACCATGATGCCTGAACGCTGATAATGAGTATACCCAGAAGTTGATAAATAAAACATTTATGCATCTATATAGCGTTCGTGAACATTATATCACAATATTACGTTCAGTCTGAGTGTAAGAACTGTATCAGACTAAGTAAGACAGTTTAGTTTAATGTGATTTTCTTCATAACTGGTACTTGAGTAACGTGCCTGCAACACATATTACTGGGGTTTCATTTAGAACCACCAGTCACTTCTAGTATTTAGGTTTTTTAATTTTAAACAATATGTTCTTCCACTAGTGCTATATGTGTACTTTATATTGGTGAATAAGTATCCAACGTCGTATTCCCATTTAAAAATTGTTAAGAAGTCATCGACATATAATTTTTATACCCGTAAGTACATACAGAAATATTTTAGGTGCTTTACTCACTGTTTATGCCTGTTTCTTTTCTTAACAAACAAATTAAGACGTTAAAATCATATGGCATTGCAGGTCTTTATGAAATTTGTCTGTGTGTGTGTGTGTGTGTGTGTGTGTGTCTGTGTGTGTGTGTGTGTGTGTGTGTGTGTGTGTGTGAGTGAGTGCGTGCGTGTGTGTGTGCGCGCGCGCGTGAGTGCGTAAGGGTGAGTGTGTAAGGGTGTGTGTGTTATGCAGTTACCGAAAAACGTCGTGAAGAGATTTGAAACTAGTTAAGTAAAACAGAATAAACTTGAAATTATAAATAGCGACTAGATTTCATAACTTCATTAATACACCTGAGATTTTTCCGAAATGGAAGCACAGCATCCATACATCACGATAGCTTATGGTCTTAGAAATGCAAATTTCACATTCACTGCTCAGAGGGTACTCACCTGGCACATCATCTTGAGCTTTCCTGACGTAAAGGTCGGGGTCAACTTGGTTCGCAACCGTTTCCATTTGTTGCCTCCAATGAAGAATAGGTTGTGGTTCAACGGTTCCCGCTCGTTGAAAGGGACTCCTCTGTTCCGGAACGAGTCAAAATCTTTGACCAGTACCATGCGTATGAGGTCAGGGTCAACCAGGACGAGCATTGGTTTGGTGAATCCGTAAATTCCCACATACCTCTCACCTGCAGAAGGAAACCACAAACTCAAAATGTGGGTTACAACGCCAAAAATACCTGGTGTTTGTATTTTAATTCATATTCTAGCTAACATCTTAACTTTATAATTATGAGAGTAAATGTTTAGATAACAGTAAAATTCATGTTGTTGTTGTTGTCTTCAGTCCTCAGACTGGTTTGATGCAGCTCTCCATGCTACTCTATACTGTGCAAGATTCTTCATCTCCCAGTACCTACTGCAACCTACATCCTTCTGAATCTGCTTAGTATATTCATCTCTTGGTCTCCCTCTACGATTTTTACCCTCCACGGTGCCCTCCAATACTAAATTGGTGATCCCTTGATGCCTCAGAACATGTCCTACCAACCGATCCTTTCTTCTAGTCAAGTTGTGCCACAAACTTCTCTTCTCCCCAATCCTATTCAATACCTCCTCATTAGTTACGTGATCTATCCACCTTATCGTCAGCATTCTTCTGTAGCACCACATTTCGAAAGCTTCTATTCTCTTCTTGTCCAAACTAGTTATCGTCCATGTTTCACTTCCATACATGGCTAAACTCAAAACAAATACTTTCAGAAACGACTTCCTGATACATATATCTATATTCGATGTTAACAAATTTCTCTTCTTCAGAAACGTTTTCCTTGCCATTCCCAGTCTACATTTTATATCCTCTCTACTTCGACCATCATCAGTTATTTTACTTCCTAAATAGCAAAACTCTTTTACTACTTTAAGTGTCTCATTTCCTAATCTAATTCCCTCAGCAACACCCGATTTAATTTCACTACATTCCATTATCCTCGTTTTGCTTTTGTTGATGTTCATCTTATATCCTCCTTTCAAGACACTGTTCATTCCGTTCAACTGCTCTTCCAAGTCCTTTGCCGTCTCTGACAGAATCACAATGTCATCGGCGAACCTCAAAGTTTTTACTTCTTCACCATGAATTTTAATACCTACTCCAAATTTTTCTTTTGTTTCCTTTACTGCTTGCTCAATATACAGATTGAATAACATCGGGGAGAGGCTACAACCCTGTCTCACTCCTTTCCCAACCACTGCTTCCCTTTCATGCGTCTCGACTCTTATGACTGCCATCTGGTTTCTGTACAAATTGTAAATAGCCTTTCGCTCCCTGTATTTTACCCCTGCCACCTTTAGAATTTGAAAGAGAGTATTCCAATCAACATTGTCAAAAGCTTTCTCTAAGTCTAAAAATGCTAGAAACGTATGTTTGCCTTTTCTTAATCTTTCTTCTAAGATAAGTCGTAAGGTCAGTAATGCCTCACGTGTTCCAACATTTCGACGGAATCCAAACTGATCCTCCCCGAGGTCCGCATCTACCAGTTTTTCCATTCGTCTGTAAAGAATTCGCGTTAGTATTTTGCAGCTGTGACTTATTAAACTGATAGTTTGGTAATTTTCACATCTGTCAGCACCTGCTTTCTTTGGGATTGGAATTATTATATTCTTCTTGAAGTCTGAGGGTATTTCGCCTGTCTCACACATCTTGCTCGCCAGGTGGTAGAGTTTTGTCATGACTCGCTCTCCCAAGGCCGTCAGTAGTTCTAATGGAATGTTGTCTACTCCGGGGGCCTTGTTTCGACTCAGGTAAAATTCATATGAAGCCAGAATTCTAAAGTATGTCCAAAGACGTAACTCCGAATGCACCACTTGATGACACATTACCCAGTTGTACCATAAAAGCTTAAATCACCGATGAGAGGCAGTATGACGTCAGTAGGTATTTCTCGAGGCACCCAACTACATGAGACATCAGCAGTCAGGGACTGAGAGATAATCTTATACAATTTTTACGACGCCACATTTAGTTTTCATTCTTACTTAGTACTGCTCCTGAGAACTTAAGACGTTCCAGTCAGGTACTGATTACAGTACATGCAACAGCAATACCGGTGACCTCTGAACACTTATTTGTGCGTATGCTTGACACTTATTATTTGAATTTACAATAACTGCTCTTGAAATCTGAGAGTATCTCTCATCGTAATTGCTTACCTAATAATAAAACCAGTAGTTTCCCAGAGTGCTTGACAGCTAATCACTGGATAAATATAACACGAAAGGAAAAAGTACAGTGACTCACAAAATAAAACTTCGTCTATACACTTATAAATAAAGTAAACTTGAAAGGTGGTTGTTAGCCTCATTTCATTGATTCCATAAAATTGTTCTGTGTTCTGTTCTACAATATTTACTACTTTCTTTTACATATCGGATTTCGGCTGTTACGTATTCATCAGGTACAAAGATAAATGTGTGTGTGTGTGTGTGTGGCTGTGAAACTTTTATAGTCTCAAATATTTTAAACTAACGCACCTACAGGGTATCTCAGTTAGTTTCCATAGTTGACAATTTTGTGTGTTTGATTTAGGACTAAGACGAGAGGAAGTATTGCAATGAACACGGAGTGAAAAACTACTGAACGTAGACAACATATGTGACACATTAAGTAACGTGCTATATAACAAATTACAACAATTGTTCTGAGAAGAAAATAAATTAAACAATAAACTCTGGTGACATGATCCAAGTGAGTGTCTAAACAAAATGATCTTGTCTTTAATCGTTCCAATATTACGAACGAGTAAGATGTAGGTCTACAAGTGAGATTAATCAGATAAGTGGTGCAGCTGTGGTTATACAATGTAATAATTTTTAACATGGCAAGTCAAACTATAGTAGCTGAAATATAGGAGACATTTGGCATTTGAGTAGGACGATTTATTTACAACATAGTCTGGCTGGGATTATGAGTCGCATCTGCAGTTAGAAGTGGCGATTAGGGAACTGTGTCTAATCATTCCATACTTGGGCAAATGGACACATTTCCATTTTTTCAAGATAGTTCAGTTTCCTCCCTTTATCGATGTGGCGGGCCGCGGTGGTCTCGCGGTTCTAGGCGCGCAGTCCGGAACCGTGCGACTGCTACGGTCGCAAGTTCGAATCCTGCCTCGGGCATGGATGTGTGTGATGTCCTTAGGTTGGTTAGGTTTAAGTAGTTCTAGGTTCTAGGGGACTAATGACCACAGCAGTTGAGTCCCATAGTGCTCAGAGCCATTTGAACCATTTTTATCGATGTGCCACATATTTTATCTAAGTTCAGTAACTTTTCATCACATTTTCGCTGTCGTAATTCCTCTTGTCTTACTGTTAGTCCTAAATTAAACATTATCAATCGTCATCTTTGGGAACGGATGATATACCGTGTAGAGGCACTAATTTAAAATCTTTGATCGTATAAGTGCAGTCAATGGGAAGCGAGACAGAAGGAAAAAAAAGTAACCTGTTTGTTATTTCAACAGTAATCCCCATAACTATTGACATATTTATTCTACTGTGAGACAAGGCGGTCTGTGCCTTCATGGAAAAATGTTCGCGGTTGTCTCCGGAACCATAATTGCAACCTAGTGTACATCTCTTCATCTGAAGTAAAAATATGGACATCACACGAAGAGAGATTGTGACTGTATGGAGGATATGTAAGTGCTCCTAAGAGAAACTTCTGCAGCATAGTCCAAGCAACCTTGGCAAAACTTGGGAGGCAACTGGTCAGCAACAGAATGAAGCCGTTTCGACTACGCTCCAGAAGTTTCGCTGGGAAGAACTTACACATCCTCCATACAGTCCTGATCTCTCCCCATAAGATTTCCATATTTTTTGACCCCTGTAGAAAGACATTAGCGTTCGTCGATTTGTTTCGGGCGACGATGTGCACACCGGGGAACAATCATGATTCCATAGGCAACCGTACACATTTTTCCATGAAGGCATTGGTCGTCTTGTCTCTCAGTGGGATTAAATTTTTAACATTTGAGGCCATCACTTTTGAAACAATTAATAGTTTTTTTCATTTCACTGCTCCTTACACAAAAGTTTCACAGGCACACATTTTTTATCTTTGCACCTGATGATGGCGTAACAGCTGAAAACATATTTGTAAAATAATAAATATTATAGAAAATTACACAAGTGTTCTGCTTGTTTTTATTCAATATATATACCGGGTGATCAAAAAGTCAGTATAAATTTGAAAACTTAATAAACCACGGAATAATGTAGACAAAAATTGACACACATGCTTGGAATGGCATGGGGTTTTATTAGAACAAAAAAAAGTTCACAAAATGTCCGACAGATGGCGCTGGACAGCAAAACGTCAGTGACTGCGGATGACAACCGTGTATGAAAGGAGCTTTAATGAGAGAGAGAATCAGATGCGCCAGCAGTAGCAGCATGTTGACGTTACCTGAAAAGGCGCTTTTAGTGAAGCTGTATTATCAGAATGGGGAATGTGCTAGTTCAGCGTTACGATCTTATCGCCATAGGAAGGGGATTCGAACGGGTAAAGGTCCGTTGACAAATGCAGCTGTGGCGGGAATGATTTCGAAGTTCGAAGCCACGGGTTGTTTAGACGATAGATCCCGTAGTGGCCGACCGAGCACAAGACGTAATGCTGCTGAGACAGTTCAGGAAGAAATGGAGACTGTAGCGGGTTCGTCTATGCGCGGGGAAGTCAGCGCTCGTGCAGTCGCACGTCGCACCGGCATTCCATACACTACTGTTTGGTTGGCACTTAGGCGTGCCCTCCGATGCTATCCGTACAAAATCCATCGGCATCATGAACTGTTACCTGGCGATTTAGTGAAGTGGAGGGCATTTGCGGTGTGGGCGTTTCAAAAGTTGGCGGAAGATGACGATTGGTTGAGTAACATGTTGTGGACCGACGAAGCTCATTTCACGCTCCGAGGGTCTGTCAACGCCCACAACTGCAGAATTTGGGCTACCGAAAATCCTAGAACTGTCGTGGAAACTCCATTGCACGACGAGAAAGTCACGGTATAGGTTGGATTTACCACATCTACTGTTATCTGGCCTATTTTCTTCGAGTAAATGTGTGATTCTGGTTTTGTAACTGCTACCGTGACGGGTGAGAGGTACGCCGATACTTTACAGAATCGCATCATTCCCAGCCTGGCTCATAAACACCAGCTGGAACGTACGATGTTTGTGCAGGATGCCGCTCCACCCCATATTGCGCGTCGTTTGGTGATGATCTTGTGCTCAGCCGCCACTTTCGTCATGCTTGGCCTCCCAGGTCCCCAGACCTCAGTCCGTGCCATTATTGGCATTGGGGTTTCCTGAAGTCGCAAGTGTATCGTGATCGACCGACATCTCTAGGGATGCTGAAAGACAACATCCGACGCCAATGCCTCACCATAACACCGAACATGCTTTACAGTGCTGTTCGCAACATTATTCCTCGACTACAGCTATTGTTGAGGAATGATGGTGTACATGTTGACCATTTCCTGTAAAAAACATCATCTTTGCTTTGTCTTACTTTGTTATGCTAATTATTGCTATTCTGATCAGGTGAAGCGCCATCTGTCGGACATTTTTGAACTTTTGTATTTTTTTGGTTGTAATGAAACCCCATGTCATTACAAGCATGTGTGTCAATTTGTACCTCTCTATCTTCATTATTCCGTGATTTATTCAGTTTTCAAATTTATACTGACTTTTTGATCATCCGGTACATATGGAGACAGCAACTGTTCCAATTAGTCTGACAATATTCCATTGATTGATTGTTCCGTCTGGTCTTGGTAGAATATTTTATACGTTACACATACTCAAATAAAAATTTCAACACCAAAAAATAATGAATGTAATCAAATGTCGGGAATGCGTTTGTCCAGAGAAGACATTTAAGTGATTAACGTTGCAAACACCACGTGTTACCGTAAGTGCCAGATAAGCTACTGGAAATATGAAATGCTGGTATATTAATAACCGATATAACCGCCAGAACATTGAATTCAATCATGCAAACGTACATGCATACTAGGGTTGCACGGGTACCTGACGTCAATTTGTGGGATGGAGTTCCATGCCTGTTGCATTTGTTCAGTCAATACAGGAAAGGTTAATGCCGGTTGCGGGTGACGCTGAAGCTATAGCTATCCTCTGATGATGTCTCGTATGTGCTGAATTGGAGACAGATCTGGTAATTGAGCAGGCCAAGGCAACATGTCGACATTCTGTAGAGCATGCTGGGTTACAACAGCAGTTTGTGGGGGAGCGTTGTCCTGTTGCAAAATACCTTCTCGAATGCTGTTCATGAATGGCAGCACAACAGGTCGAATGACCAAATCGACGTTCAGATTTAGAGGCAGGGTGCGTGCGATAACCAGGAGAGTGCTCCTGCTGTCGTACGAAATCGCATCCTAGACCATAACCCCAGGTGGACCTATAGTTCCAGTGTGTATAGCACGGAGCCAGGATACAGCGCGTCTAGCTCGAAGTTGACACTGAAGTAACCGACTAGTAATAGTATGTATCTATGTATGTATTGAACTCGGGACCTAGAAACGACGGAGAGGCTTCATCCCCACCGTAGCCCTCAGTGGTTCACAGCCCCACAACAGGCTACAGCAGTCCACCCACCCCACCGCCGCCTCACACCGAACCCAGGGTTATAGTGCGGTTCGGCCCCCAACGGACCCCCCGGGAACGTCTCTTTCCAGACGAGTGTAAACCCAATGTTTGCGTGGTAGAGTAATTACGGTGTACGCGTACGTTGTTTGCGCAGCAATCGCCGACATAAGTGTAACTGAGGCGAACTAAGGGAGGCATTCGCCGAGGCAGATGGAAAACCACCTTAAAATCCATCCACAGGCTGGTCAGCACACCGGACCTCGACACTAATCCGCCGGACGGATTTATGCCGGCTGCATGGCTAGACGGGCGGGTTTTTGTAATAGTTCTTTGTGTCACTGTGATGTCAACTACTGCTCAAATGCGGTACGATGCGCCAGAGCCATACGTCGAACACGCTGGTCTTCCCTCTCGGTTGTGCCACATGGCCGCCCGGAACCCGGTCTTCTTTCGACCGTAAATTCCCGTGACCATCACTGCCAGCAATCATGTACAGTGGCCACATTCCTGTCAAGACTTTCTGCAGTACCGCTGAAGGAACATTCATCTTCTCGTAGCCCTATTACGCAACCTCTTTCAAAGTTAGTTAGGTGTCTTTGTCGCCTTAAATGCAGCCTACATTAACATCAACTCACCACATGCAAACCAAAAAGGTAACTAACGCTCACGACCGTTACAGCTTGTACTGAAACAAAATCTGATTTGCATCCTCATGTCAGCGTCACTAGTGCCACTCCTATACAACTGCAGAGAAACTGGAATAGACATCATCTTTCAGTTGTAGAAACATGCTTACCAACTTTCGTTTATGTCACACAACTCTTTCTTGGCACTGCAATTTTTTCCCGTTATTGTATACATCGAAATGATTGTATGGCCTTATAGGCCGGGAGACGCCGCCTGGGGCTGTTGAGCAGCCCCGTGGCACTCTTTCTCGTTGACAACACTTGGGTAAATTGTGCGGCTCTGCAATGAAGGTGAGATGAAATGACAAGGACAACATAAACTGCCAGGGAATCGAAACTATCGGTCCCGTGATAAGGGACACGACATTCCTAACGGGCTTCTTTATTCCTGTTGCTTCGAGCGAGTTCTGTTTATGAATCAATTTTCGTAACTATTGCAGTTCTATATGAAACAGGAACTGTAGATTCTATGAATGGTTTTGAAAAAGGTAGCAACAAGGGGGAGTACACTCGTTCGATATCTGCCCATTCCCACCTTTGTAAACTCTCACCTTTCAACGGAAACGACAGTAAGCTCTCGTTCGGAGAGGATATTTTGTGAGGACAATTTGCAAATTTTATTCCAGAATGCTTCGTGCGACTCTTTTGTTTGAAGTGGTAGGAGACAGCATGAATCACTTTAGTGTACCACCTCACATACGTGCTTGGAGGTGTTAACAGAAACTTATTGCTGATGTAATTTTCGTAATGCTTTTCCTTGCTCTTTCTCTGCGAGAGACTGAATTTTTACAGTGTGAAGTTTGGTCCATGTTTAGTTCATGTTATTTCCATTGCTGGTTGCTAAGAGCATCATCAGTGCCCACTGAGGCACTTCTTGTTTAAGTAAGACAAATCTGCAAAATATTTTCAAGCTTATTAATGACTTGCCCCAGAACTGTAGTAACATCTTGGCGCTATTTATTTCCAGAGACCATCTTATGCCTATACCTTTACCTGTATATTGTAGGAATAATTATAGTGCAATCACACTGCGCTACAACCTTCCGCAGTAGCAAAGCGATGTTGACATTTTTGTAATTTTCATCTGCGTTCAGCGAGCTGTGACCACATGCCTTTGTGACTGCCAAGAGCGGAAATGAGGGGTGTGGAAACAGCAAAAAATTTATTAATGCTTCAAGTTTTCTTTGGCTTCCCTATGGAGCGATCATAAAGTTCTCACCGGCCGCTGTGCCTGAGTGGTTCTAGGTGCTTCAGTCCGGAACCGTGCTGTTGCTACGGTCGCATGTTCGAATCCTGCCTCGGGCATGGTTGTGTGTGATGTCCTTAGGTTAGCTAGGTTTAAGTAGTTCTACGCCTAAGGGACTGATGGCCTCAGATGTTAAGTCCCGTAGTGCTTAGAGCTGTTTGAACCAAAACGTATCCGCTTCTGGGGACGCTGTTGTAGCGTACATGCAACGTAACGCGACTTCGGTTACCACTTTGAGGGGCAGGTAAACACCACTAAAATTTACCCTAGTGGGGCAAGAAAAAATATTTGCAAATTTCAAATTTCTTTTACTTGTAACACATTTGTTTTATTGTCTTGACATGTTTTATGCATTGAGTTTGTAAAAATTCACTTAAACAACAACAAAATATTAACATTAAATGTGGTCACTACAGGTAACCACCAGTCCATTACAGTATACAAATTCGATATTTGGTGGTTGAACTTTGAAATAACTAGTTTTTAATTTTCTTTGTATCTCTTGAAACAGTTCTTGCCTGCTCTCAGACACAAAGGTACTTTGTACATTGAGCACATCCACACTGTTCGCCCTGAACTTTTCTTTGAACTGCAAACTGCTCATCTTTTAGATGATGAGTGAATTTGTTGTTGTTTACTGCTTTCGTGGCGAATACTTTCGTCTACGTGTGGTTTGTGTGATTTGATCTGGGTTGCTATAGTACTTCTACATCTACATCTACATTTATACTCCGCAAGCCACCCAACGGTGTGTGGCAGAGGACACTTTACGTGCCATTGTCATTACCTCTCTTTTCTGTTCCAGTCGCGTATGGTTCGCGGAAAGAACGACTGTCGGAAAGCCTCCGTGAGCGCTCGAATCTCGATAATTTTACAATCGTGATCTCCTCGGGAGGTATAAGTAGGGGGAGGCAACATATTCGATACCTCATCCAGAAACGCACCCTCTCGAAACCTGGCGAGCAAGCTACACCGCAACGCAGAGCGCTTCTCTTGCAGAGTCTGCCACTTGAGTTTGCTAAACATCTCCGTAATGCTATCACGCTAACCAAATAACCCTGTGACGAAACGCGCCGCTCTTCTTTGGATCTTCTCTATCTCCTCCGTCAACCCGATCTGGTAGGGATCACACACTGATGAGCAATACTCAAGTATAGGTCGAACGAGTGTTTTGTAAGCCACCTCCTTTGTTGATGGGCTACATTTTCGAAGGACCCTCACAATTATCACAACCTGGTACCCGCCTTACCAACAATTAATTTTATATGATCATTCCACTTCAAATCGTTCCGCACGCATACTACCAGATATTTTACAGAAGTAACTGCTACCAGTGTTTGTTCCGCTATCATATAATCATACAATAAACGATCCTTCTTTCTATGTATTCGCAATACATTACATTTGTGTATGTTAAGGGTCAGTTTCCACTCCCTGCACCAAGTGCCTATCCGCTGCAGATCTTCCTGCATTTCGCTGCAATTTTCTAATGCTGTAGCTTCTCTGTATACTACAGCATCATCCGCGAAAAGCCGCATGGAACTTCCGACACTATCTACTTTGGGTTACAGAAGCAAAATTAGCTGCCACTGAAACTATTTTTGGAGCCAACAACATTTTGTACACCTCTCGACGGAAGTCTTTATTGGATAACTGCTCCATTTCGATTTCTTTGTGCATATTGAACGCGTTTGTCGCACTGCAGTCTAAAAAGTGAAGAAACAATCTTATCCACAATTTCTTACTTTTTCTGTCAATAGCATAGACTGAGTTTAGTCGATCAAAATTATCCACATAGTCCATACTGGAATTGTAGTCTTTCAATACAATTGGACAAGTGATATTGGATATTGTTCCATCTGTCATTTTTCGAGTTGCTGGTGATACATCTGATGGTGAATGACATGTTGAAATCAGGTTGACTGCCCTGTTATCTTTCCATCTATAGATTCTATGCCATCATTGCCTATTTCGTAATCGAACTCCCCTCTTTCCAGTTCCTTTTCTTCCTTGGGTTTTGGTATGTTTTTCCTTCTGGGATTTATTGTTCCACAAGCGTACACACCATTGGATTTTAGGTCCTTAAACAAATCATATGATGTAAAATAATTGTCCATGAAAATAATATGATTCTTTCCATGAAGACAACTGCTTCAATTTAGTACGACACGACTGCACACAAGACTAGTACCTGCACAGCTTGTCGTGAATGTGGGGTCATTTCCATCACTGTCAACACTGCTGTCACTAGAAGATATTTCTTCAAATAAAATTCTGTAACATTCGTCCTCAGTTATCCTTACCGGCTAGACATATTCGATGGAGACGAAGAAAATATACTAGGTGGAGCAGAAGGGCGGTGATTAGTAGCACTAACCACATAGAAATTTGTCTGTAAAACATGGAAAATTCTATTTCAATTTAGAAGTTACATTACACATCGACTTATCTGTGTTCAACACATAACTATAAGCAATTACTTATGAAAAATAGTCGTATAAAGAAGAGCTACAGAGAATACTGCACGCCGCTTCCAAGAACAGTTCTATCAATGAAGAAGTATCAACTATTGTTCTGAATACGAGGCAAAAATTCGCGCAGTAGACCTGCACTGCCCTCTAGCGGCATTTTAGGCAACAATTTTGTGGTTGGCAGAGAGACTACTGGCCCCTGAGCGATAAATGGAGAAAATATTATGTGGTTAGCCACAGTGACCACCGCCGATTGAAACCGTCTACGTATGTGGTTAGTTACGGTTTTGCCTGCCCTTCAAAGAGTTAGGGAATATAAGCACCGACATGCAAGCAAGGGAAAAGTGTGACATTCGTGTCTTTTCGATGTGCGTGCAGTAATTGCGGAAACGTGAACTACGGCGACGTTATTACCAAATACGTCCAACAACACTAAGTGCTGGTATCCTCTTCTTGGCTGCCGAAGGGCAAGCGCCAGTAGACATTCATTGGATAGCAAAGAATGTGTATGGGACAGCATGTCTGTCGAAAACCACCGTTGTGGAATGGTGCGCCAAGCTCCGCGATCGTCGCTGTTCGACATAAGACGACGGTCGAACTGGAGGACGAGCCACATCCATTAGAAACAAGTGGAAAACAGTCGAGCACGCACACTATCGTACTGATCTCACCCCATGTGATTGTCACGCCTCCGGCTCCTTAAAAAAGGCCTTGAAGTGACGACGATTCCTGTCGAACGAGGATGTTCAGCAGGCGGTTACAGACTTCTTCACACAGCAAGACACGCTATTGTAACAACCGTTTTTATCTTCAACCTGCTACACCGGTGGGATGATTGTCTCGGTGCTCATGGTGAGTTTGTCACATCGGCATGGAGACTGGACAGTACGGCCTTCGAAAGGAAATTTTTCTACCGCCCCTTATATATAAAACAGTGGCGGAATTACTACGTCAGATACGTGTATAGTTTTGCAGTTACTCGTTTTGATGAGGCAAATAGAAAATAACGAGATAACTGCCACCGAAGTGAAACACAAGAAATACGAGGGTTGGAATGTAAATAGTGGCAAATTTTTATTCACAACCGATACAAAAGAGTTACATGTTTGCACCTGTTCTGTAGAACCCGTTGCCAGCGATGTGGAAGGCGTACTATACCATTAGCAGGCTCTGTTCTGTTGACAGTATCGAATGGAGCGGTCTACTGCCCGTCGAATGTCTGGAACAGTTCTGAAGCGAATGCCACGAAGTGGTTCCTTAATCTTCGAAGGACTTACAGTCCAGTACAGTGGGCTACATGCAGCCCACTGTACTGGACTGTAAGTCCTTCGAAGATTAAGGAACCACTTCGTGGCATTCGCTTCAGAACTGTTCCAGACATTCGACGGGCAGTAGACCGCTCCATTCGATACTGTCAACAGAACAGAGCCTGCTAATGGTATAGTACGCCTTCCACATCGCTGGCAACGGGTTCTCCTAGTCCCATCGACCAAACAGAGCGGGCACAGCTTGCGCTGTATGCGCCCGAGCATTGTCGTGAAAAATAATGGGAAGGGTTGCTCAGAAAGTGTCGCCGTGTCTTTCGCAAAGCTGGTCGCAGGTGGTGCTCCAAAAACGAACAGCAATACTGTGCACGGATGGTCTGCCGTGGAGGAACGTAATGCGTTAGGATAAAACCATCACAGTAGTACACGAGAATCGCCATAACTTTCACCATACTGGGGCTCTAACGTACTTACGACTTTCGCGGCGACCCATAATGAGGCCATTCGTTGGATTGGCGTTTCAGCTTTTGCTCGTATGATGTAGCCCATGTCTCATCCAGTGTTACGATACGGCCTAAGAAAGCCTCTCCTCCGCCCTCATAGCGCGTCTGAGTGCGTCTGAGCAGCGTCGTAACGCATCCATTTCTGCATTTCCATCAAATCAGGCGGAACTCGTCGTGATGCAATTTTTCGCATTCTGAGGCATTCCTTCAGGATTCGAAGCACAGTCGTATGCGCTAATCCGGTTTCGTGGGCGAGCTCACGAATCGTATGGCTTTCGATCACTGTGCACTAACGCGGCAACAGCAAGCACGTCTTCTGCAGAGACGCTTGGACTACCTGCCCGATGCGTGTCTGCCACAGTTTGCCGACCTTCCTTGAAAGCTTTTACACAACGTGCCACTGTTCTGTACGGCCGATTCCCCGCACGCCTCTTGAAGATCTTGATGACACTGTCGTGCTGTACGACCTCTGGCACATTCAATCTTGATCCAACTTCTTTGTTCCTGTTTCGAAAACATAGTGACACCGTTCCGTTAGACCGATCGCTCCCAAGTGACTGTTTTTCCCTCGACTGTGCGCAAGCCGGTGACGTGGCAGTGGCGAGTCCATTTGCTCGGAGGTAAGATAGGTATTTCAACAATGAGTGCTATCTACGACAATAGTAAATTCCACTGCATAGTGTCTGCACACCAGTGTTGCCATTATTTAAGTTCCAACCTACATATTTTGTTAGAACAGAGTGCAAAGAGTCTTGTACCTCTGAATTGACGGTAGGCGTCTTGTAGAATAAACTCCAAACGTCTCTGCCCTAGAAAGCTTTTCCTGAGGTTCCCGAAGGGTATCTGTGGCGTCGCTTGCGGCACCCCACGCTTGATCCAGTAGGTGTATCGGTGTGTGAACCATGCGTAGAGCGCCGCCACTGCCACCAGGAGAACGGCGACAGCTTCGCTCAGCCACGACTCAAGGAACACGCCCATTCCGTCCACCACTGCACTGTTTACTCGGTCCCGAAAAGCTTCACCTGAAAAGTAAGGAAAAATTTATGTGTGAAACACGGAAACACGACACGATTACAGTAAAAAAAATAGCTCTGTAGTGCATTGGCAGTTGTATAATAAATTTGAACTACAAAGTCAATACAATTAAAAGATACGCCCATTTTTGTCACATGTTTTGATGAAACTTGCTCATCAAAACATACAAACGCCCATTTTTGTCACATATTTTGATGAAACTTGCTCATCAAAACATACAGAGTACTTTCCGTTGACCTAGAATCATGAAATTTGGCAAGAAGCAAAATCGCAGTACAATTAAAGGAAAAATACAAAAATTTTGAATTTTGAATTATATTGCAAGAAACAAAGATTTGTGTCATTTGTTTTCCGCCTGTCTGTCAGTCCGTCCGTTAACACGCTTTTCTCAGGAACAGGTTTAATTACCAAGTTGAAATGCACATCACATACTATGGTCTCTAGTCCGTCGGTGTTGTAATAAACGCAAACTTCTAAGTCAATACAATCAAAAGATACGGCCATAAATGTGACAGATTTTGATACTCGCAGACTCACTCATCAAAGAGTACAGGGTATTTCTCGTTGACCTAGAATCATCAAATCAATCATGAAATCTAGCAAGAAGCAAAGTTTTTACTATACAAGTAAAGTAAAAAATATATAAATGATGAATTTTTAATTATGTAACGAAACAAATTTTTTTGTCATTGTTATCCAACTGACTGTCCATCTGTCTGTTACGACTCCTCACGAAAGGGTAGACCTATCAAATAGAAATTTATGTCACCTATTAAGTAAGGTCTATGGTCCCTTGGTGGTATAAGAACAATAAGCTTCTAAGCCAATGCAGCCAAAAGAAAGGACCATTTATGTCACATATTTTGACACTCACAAACTCATTATTAAAATCTGTAGGGTGCTTCCTTTACACCAAGGATAATGAAATTTGGCAAGAAGCAAGGTTTCACGGTACGAGTAAAGGAAAAAATCCTAAAAGTGGTAATTTCTAACATCATAAGAAAAAAATTGTCATTTGTTATCCGACTTCATCTTAAAAGAAAACATTCTCGAAAGCCTAGTAATTCCCAGGACCGATATCTCGCCAATACCAGTTTCGATAACAGACAAAAGTCGTCGATAATCTTGGTTTCCGGGAAAAACGAACTGTCTGTATACGTAATAAGCTTGTACGGAACCCTCAGAGTGCGAGCCCCACACGCAACTGGCCAATTTTTTCTACAGGGAACGTCTGTCCGGATAAGCATTTATGTCAATTAAGCAATAAGCATTTACGCCATATAAGCAATTATGACAATTGATCATCCGACATAACTGCTGTCACGAAATTTCACCTGGAAATTAAGTTTATTTCTGACCATTATCTACGAAGCGTCAGAAAATGTCAGAACACACAACTGATTACTACGAAAATAACAAGGAAACAATGCAGTCAGTAAACAACTAGACAGCAACAGAATCGACGATTTTGCATGGAAGTCACGGCTAACAAAAAAGAAAAAAATACCCTTAGCCGCGTAACTGGTTATGCTAAATTTATTCTCAGGACTAGTTTCGATAAGTCTTTCTCAAGCGGTTCATATCATTTAACAATGCGATTTCCGTGACGTGATACTTCCAAACTTGCAGGAATGTACCTCTACAATGGTACTGTCGTCATATAAGTCGTATGCCATTGTTGAGTGTGGATACTGACAGGTAGGTTCAGTCTGAAGTCAGAATTCACACACATTTCAGGACTTCGGGATATAACCTAATGATGGCTGGAAAGCTCAAGAAGGGCCACAGTTAAAAAAAGCATAGTAGCGTAACTGGTTATACAAAATTTGTTACACCCTTTAAAGATATTTCTTACTATGAAGCCCCATAAAATAACAAATAATTCTGAGAAGATAACAAAAATAACACAGGGTTTTGGTCTTACAGCTGCCATTTATACCAATAACCGATGAAAAGAGCATATTTTAGAGTCTTGTTTATGCCAGTGAGTGTTTCATTGTGATTCACGAGGCAGCAGGGTGGCGGCAGTTTGAGAAATGATGACTACCCAACAGTAAGCATTTCGTATGTTTCAAGAAAACTGAACCTGGAATGAGATTTTCACTCTGCAGTGGAGTGTGCGCTGATATGATACTTCCTGGCAGATTAAAACTGTGTGCAAAGGTGCCGAGTTCGAGTCTCAGTCTGGCATACAGTTTTAATCTGCCAGGAAGTTTCAAAACTGAACCTGTTATTACCGTGCACTGAGCGTTCCGCAGCGTACAGCCACCAACCCACCAAAGCATTCTGCGGTGGTTCAAAAATGGTTCCAATGACTCTGAGCACTATGGGACTTAACACCTGAGGTCATCAGTCCCCTATAACTTAGAACTACGTAAACCTAACTAACTTAAGGACATCACACACATCCCTGCCCGAGGCAGGATTCGAAGATTCGAACCTGTGACCGTAGCAGTCGCGCGGTTCCGGACTGAAGCGCCTAGAACCGCTCGGCCACCGCGGCCGGCTCTGCTGTGATATTAGAAGTTCAACGATACAGACTACCCCTGTAAAGGGAAATGCTCCGGGCGATCAGATGTTCCAGTTGAGTGTCCGAGAGGCGTTTCTTCGCAGCCCAAGAAAGTCTACACGTCGTGCAAATCGCGAATTGGTCATTCCTCACTCAACGGTATGGAAGATTCTGAGCTAGCGATTACGTCAGAAACCAAATGGCATTCGGCTGCTGCAACGTTTATGGCCAACTGACGCATCAACAGACGTGAATTTTGTGATTTTTTCGAGGAAGCAACGGAATATGACGAATTACCTCCTGACCTGTGTTTACTCAAGAGGCGACGTTCCACGTAAATTGTCAGATGAATCACCACAACGCTCGCATATGAGGCACTGCAAATCCCAATGCTACAATTGAGATTTAGAGAGATTCTCCAAAGGTGAACGTCTTCTGCGCTGTTTCTAGCAGCAAAGCGTTCGATCCTTTTTGTCTGGGAAAACTGTGATGGGTACAACAAGTTAGATTAAGTAGTGCGTAAGCTTAGGGACCAACGACCACAGCAGTTTGGTCCCATAAGACCTTACCACAAATTTCCAAAATTTTTCTATTAATCAGGCTCTTGTTGTGCGTTTTTCCATAAAAACGGGGAATATGTTCTCATTTATTACAAAACATGTTCAAAACTAAATATCTGATGGTTCATACCCTCCGAAATACAGAGTGTACTTAAGTAAGTTCCTCGTTAGTTTCCTCTATGAATCTTTGTCTGCATTAGACCATCTGTTTTTCTTGAAATTTTTCTTGTAATGCCAGCCTGCACAGCTTACGGTTAATTGCTAAGGATTCACTGACTTATAAGCATTTTGGTCTAACCACTGTGAGGCAGTGCCTGAGCTCTTCTTTCATTTCTGGACATTTCTTATAATTCGTGTTTTTTGTTAAACTGTATGCTCCTTCCATGCTACTGATTCTTCTGTTTATAATTTTCAGAAGCCATTTTCTTGTATGATTACTGCAACATACTAAAACTCTCTCATTTACTTATGTTGACATGATTTTCGCTGAAAATGGGAGAATGCCTTCCAGATATGTGGAGGTGCCAGAAAAATGATTCTCGATGGGGAGCGATGAGGAAAACTGAACACTCTGGATGGGCCCCAACCAGCAGTTCTAGGCTAACAACCCGAGCCTACTTTGAAACATTTAACACAATCATTTCTGTGTCTCCAATGCACGACTTGGAAAGTACATACGCAAGTGAAGTATAGACGTAACTCGCATTGTAGCTGCAGCCGCCAAGAACATTGAACGACCTTGGCCCCGCTCTAGCGCTTGCAGCGAGTGGCCAATACACGGCCTTTTACATTCCACTTCACTGCAGCTTTCTAAACATTACACTAAATAACCATTGCTTAGCAGTTGTTAAGCACTTCCTTAAACTATGCACAGTACAGTGCATCAATTTTCGTCTTATGTGTCGCCTTACTCTACCACTCTCCTCCTGGTGTATCCGTAATCTTTGGCTGTGTCAAGTACACAAAAAAGAAATACACAAAATGCTCGATAGTGACGCTGACGCCTTTATTCACAATAGTTTTTATATCAGTACAGCAACCAAAAGGAAATGTACCCAGGAAGTCAACTCCGTTCAAAATTGCTTGAAAAGCTGCGCCTTGTAGACAATGGGGACTCAGAAATTTGTATTACGTAACTGGTGACACAGCAGTTGCCGACGTCTCTGCTAACAAAAGCTCCGCTTGTTCTGTCTTAACGGATTTAGCTTATACTGACGCAAAAAACTGCAAAACAAAGAAGGCGTTGTGTGACATAAACGAAAGTTGGTAGGTGTGTTCTTCATCTGAAATATGACGTCTATTAAAATTTTGGGCCAGTGACGTAAGAATTGCGGTATTAGCGCCACTATGAGGATGTAAATCAGGTTTGCTTTCAATACACGCTGTAATGGTCGTGAGTGTTAGTTACCCCTGAGATTGAGCGTAGTGAATTGATGTTAGTCAAGAATACCACACTGAGTTTGAACGAGATCGTGTAATAGGTTTACGAGATACTGGATGTTTCTTCTGAGATACTGCAGAAAGACTTGGTAGGAATGTAGTCATTGGACATGATTGCTGGCAGCGGTGGTCACGGGACTATACGAGTTCTGGATGGCAACGTGGCATTACCGAGAGATAAGACCGTCGTGCTCGGCGTATAGCTTTGGCTTATCGTACTGTATCTGCAACAGCAATTTGAGCAGCAGTTGACTCCACAGTGACAACGAACTGTTACAAATCGGTCACTTCAAGGATAACTCCGGGCCAGAAGCACTGAAGCGTGCGTCCCACTGATCCCAAACCACTGCCAGTTGCGACTTTAGTGGTGTCAAGCGAGAGTTCTTTGGAGGGCAGGGTGGAGGTCTGTTCAGTTTTCTGCTGAAAGTCGGTTCTGCCTCGGCGCCAGAGATGGCCGTGCGCTGGTTAGAAAGAGCTCAGTTGAGGACCTGCATCCAACCTGTCAGCGCGCTAGACACACTCGACCGACACATGGAGTTATGGTCTGGGGTTCGATTTCTTATGACAGCAGGCGCACTCTAGTAGTTATTCCATGCTTTCCATGCATTTGTATGTCAATCAGGTGATTCAACCTGATATGCTGCTATTCATGAACAGCATTCCTGGGTGTATTTCCAACAGGATAACGCTCACTCACATACTCCAGTTGTAACACAACGTGCCCTACAGGGTGTCTACACGGTGCCTCGGCCTGCTCGATCACCAAATCTGTCTCCAATCGAGCACATCTGGGACATCATCGGGCGAACACTTCACCGTCATCCACAACCAGCAATAACCATCCGTCGTTGACCGACCAAGTGCAATTGTATGCAACTCCACCCCACAAACTGACATCCTACAAATGTACCATACAAATCATCCACGTCTGCATGCCTGCATTCAACATTCTGGAGGTTACATCGGTCATTAATATACCAGTATTTCACATTTGCAGTCGCTTAGCTTGCACTTACATTAACCAGTGGTCTTGCAGTGTTAATTACTTACGTATGTTACCTAAAGAAATGCATTCCCGAAATTTCATTACTCTACATTAATTATTTTAGGTGTTGCGATTTTTTTTTCCGTCAGTGTGTCTGACGAACGCAGAGAAATGGCTTGGAACAGTTTACTGAACTAGATAAGCAGTTATTTGGGGGCAAGATGTCGCGTGTACTCTATCTCAAAACTCAGCCTATGTATGTGAACACAGAGTATGCAACGTAAGTTTTTTTTCAGAGTTCAGAAAACAGAACTGCACCGCAAAGCTTTTGACAAAAATGTTCAAATGTGTGTGAAATCTTATGGGACTTAACTGCTAAGGTCATCAGTCCCTAAGCTTACACAATACTTAACCTACATTATGCTAAGGACAAACATACACACCCATGCCCGAGGGAGGACTCGAACCTCCGCCGGGACCAGCCGCACAGTCCGTGACTGCAGCGCCTGAGACCGCTCGGCTAATCGCGCGCGGCTGCTTTTAACAAAGGATTGTATGTCAACTGTTAATTATTAAAATAAACATTATTGATTTACAGACAGCAGTGTCCAAAATGCCTTCTTAAACTGATGTCAGCATAGCTTTCCTCCCTCTTCAAATAAGCATTATCGCATTTTTCAAAATCGTATTAATCGTACAACACTTACTTTTATTCGAACCCTGTGTTAGAACCGTTTATTATGTTATTAGCTGGTTGACGAAGTGTAACGTGCGTGATTTCACAGTGAAGGTCCGGACCAGTTCGGAGGAACTGAAGTGTTATTGGAGAAAGTGACTAAAGATAACGAAAGAAGGAAGGAAGATCAGAGTTCAATGTCCCGTCGACGACGATGTTATTAGAGATGGAGCACAAGTGCAGAAACTGGGAAGGGGTGCAGCAGGACGTCGGCCGTGTCCTCCTCAAAGGAAGCGGTTTGGGGAGGCCACAGAAAATCTGAATCCAGATGGCCGGACAGGGACATGAACTGCCGCTCAGCAAGTATAACTGTCTTCTGCAATCTGCATCCACTCATCAATGTGTATTTTTCATCTTCGTCTATCGGTTCTCCTTGATAGTCTTTCTTTATATTTTACACAACAGCTAAGAAGTTCGTTGAACGATCAGTCATACATTCGTCGAGCTACATGTCCTGTTCACCTCCATTCCATTCTCCATTAGCTTGCTTTTCTGTCTCTCCTAGAAATTCCCATAAGCCGTCTCACTGAGAAATCCCCTGTTTTAATGGTGTTTGCACTGAAGGCCAATGTCTCACTGACGTAAGTCAAAACTGGTAATACAGACTCAATATAAACCTTCTTTTTCAGTCATAGAATAACGTTATGTTTGGAAATCGTATTTAGATTACCAAAAGCAATCCAAGCTATATTCCCTTCTGTTTATTTCTTTTACTGTCCAATGTAATGATAATTCTTTTACTGTCCAATGTAATGATAATTCTTTTACTGTCCACTGTAATGATAAAGTTGCCATCAAATAAACGAACTGATTGCACTGTTATAGCCGACCGGGGTGGTCGAGCGGTTCTAGGCGCTACAGTATGGAACGGCGCGACCGCTACGGTTACACGGGGCATCACAACAACGTTTCACCAGGCAACGCCGGTCAACTGCTGTTTCTGTATGAGAAATCGGTTGGAAACTTTCCTCATGTCAGCACGTTGTAGCTGTCGCCACCGGCGCCAACCTTGTGTGAATGCTCCGAAAATCAAATCATTTGCATATCACAGCATCTTCTTCCTGTCGGTTAAATTTCGCGTCTGTAGCACGTCATCTTCGTGGTGTAGCAATTGTAATGGCCGGTAGTGTAGTTCGACAGATTCTTGAATAGTGATCATCAGTCTGGTACCGTTACCAAGATGGATTGATAGAAGAGATAGAGAAGGTCCAATGAAGAGGAGCGTGTTTCGTTACGAGATCGTTTACTGGGCACTAGAGTTACAAAGATGCTCAACAAATTACAGTACTAGAGAGGCGTTGCACATCTTGGAAATGTATGTAGAAATCCGAGAGCATTCGTCCCAGGACGAGGTGGGAAACATATTTCTTCCTCCCACATTCGTCTCGCGAAATCAGCAGGACGGGAAAAATTAGATAAATAAGAGCTACTTCGGAGGTTTAACAACAGTCGTTCTCCCCACGTACCATTGATGAATGAGACAGGGAAGGGGTGATAAAGCAGTGGTACCAGAAAACCCTTCACCACCCACAGCATTATGGCCTGCGGAATATACAGGATGATTCCGTGATGATGTCAAAGCCTTCAGGGATGATGGATAGGCGTAAATGTATCAATCTGAGGTAAGGGACCCTGGTCGAAAGTTAGAAACGAAAGTCATTCTAATACCTGTGCTAGAACAATACATGTACCGATACTATTGTTGATTATAGAGTCGGCAGCTTACTAGCTAATAGTATGGACCAAAACAACAAAAAAGACTCTAAAATGCATACCTTAAGAACTAAGCTATTAACAGTTGTTTATCTTCGCTACTGTGAAACACATCTCTTCTACTGAACAAGTGCCCATTGCTCTTAAAGTATGCTTTTCTGAGCCCATATTTATTGGACCTTTCTTTTGTTTTGCTCCGTACTATCCCCCGAAAAATATGGAAACCAAAGAGCTTTCAGCAGGAGAGATGTGTTCGACAGTACTGAAGATGAACAAGTGCTCATACGGAAGCTCTGGAAGTTTGTAAGGTAGGAGGCGAGGTACTGGCGGAATTAAAGCTGTGAGGACGGGGCGTGAGTCGTGCTTGGGTAGCTCAGTTGGTAGAGCACTTGCCCGCGAAAGGCAAAGGTCCCGAGTTCGAGTCTCGATCCGGCACACAGTTTTAATCTGCCAGGAAGTTTCATATCAGCGCACACTCCGCTGTAGAGTGAAAATTTCACTATAGTAAAGAGGTAGATTGCCCCCAGAATTTAATGCCTGGCTATGAACAGACATTGACTTTGAACTTCACAAGCACAGTGGCGACCGCTCACAAATAAACAAGTACAGCTGTGTCTTTCACTTCTTACGCAATGCATTACTGCTTCAAAGGTGAATTTGCTTAAATGATCACTGATGTGACTGAGGGCTGGCGATACGCTGCTACAGCCATTAACCGTACAACTAACTTGCAAACAAATGTGAACTTGACCGCAAGCAGTGACTCACGTGAAGGCAGGCAGCCCGTTTCACAGAGCCTCCCGAGTTGTTTCGAAGGCGGCCGACGCTGTAACTGCTAGCGGAGAAGCTTGCTGCGGCTATATAGCGGGACGTGGCCGTGTGACAGCGGCCAACGCTACGCCATCTCTTACCGGGATTTCTCGCTACCGTCACAGAGTCAGTTCGCACCGCCCCCGTACTCTTTGCGTTGTGAATCATGGGCAAAAGTTCATTTTTTCACCGAGTAAACTTAGCACTGCGCAAACCAAGAGACGCATCTTTACAGCGCTCCATCTTATCAGTACCAACCACCGTGAGAGCAGCGCTTACCAGAGATGTGACGTAAACCGTTACAAATAAAATCATGGAGACAACAAGCTAACATTACGAACGGCAGCCGCTGTTAAAGTGGTGTGATGGTTTCGGCGCTCGCTATGCGCGCTATTTAACGTGCAAACATCAAGCGTGTTGCATTCCTGGATGTTGCGGGTGTTGTACCGATAACGCAGCTCCATCCGGCGTTACAACTAAGATCATGTGAAGCCAAAACAACTCACATACACACTCCCTGGTCATACCAGACTCGAGAGTCCATTACCGCAGCAACGTATTTTCGCCATCTGTCCCTGTCTTGGGCTATTTCCTTCCATTCACCTTCAATACCTAGGCTCCTCAAATCAGCCTTCACATTGTCCTCTCATCTCCCCACAGTACCTTTTCCCTTTAAGTGTCCTACCAGTACTCTGCGCGCTGCCCTGCCCTCGCCCATTTGAGCTACGTGACCCGCTCATCGCAGCCTAAGTGATTTAATAATACTGATTATGTCAGGGCTTGAATAGAGTTCGTGAACCTCTTCGTTATGCAGTTTTCGCCACTCTCCGCTAATGTCATCCCTTTTTGCTCAGAAACTTTTCCTCAAAATTTTGTTTTCAAATACTCGAAACCGCTTTTCATTTTGCATTGTGAGAGACCAAAGTCTCACACCCACACAGCATAACTGGTAGAATAATAGTTTTGTATATTCTAATCTTCACATCCCTAGACAATATCCGTGATGAAAGTAATCTGTTCAGTGAGAAGTAGCACGCATTTCCCGCCCGTAATCTCTTCTTCAGTTCGGATTCAATCTCATTTCTCGAAGTGATGTCCACGCCTAGATACTTAAATGTGTTCACTTTTTCAAACTGCATATCTCCAACTCTTTACATTTCCTGATCTACTGCTGTTGGCATTCTAGTAGTAACCAGGTATTTAGTTTTGTCATCACTTATCCTTAGACCTACATCTTCACTAGCCTTGATTAACGTATTCGCATTTGCTGTTACAGTTTCTTTCCTATTGCTAATGATGTTTAGATCATCTGCATACCCTAAAATCTTAATATTTCTATTTAACTCCACACCCTCTGAATTATCTGCTGCCATTCGTACAATACATTCTAGAACTAAGTTAAAAAGTAGCGGAGACAGGACATCTCCCTGCTTAAGTCCGTTCTTTATTAAAAATTCTTCGGACTCCAATTTCCCCACGCGTACTCTACCTTTTGTGTTTTTCAAACTCGCTTCTATAATGTGAATCTTCAAGTTTTCGCGGCGCAAAGACTGCTCCATTCCCGAAACTTAATGGAGCTCGCTTCTATAAGTCTAACATACTTCTTTGGTGTTCCAAGTTCCAAAAAAATTCTGTACAGTTTTTATTGCAGTACTGAAGCATATGCTTTTGTAACATCTATGAAAAGATTATAAACTAGTTTATTGTATTCCCAATTCTTTTCCAAAATTTGACGCATCGTGAATATTTGGTCTATAGTTGATCTGTTCCTCCGAAAGCCAGCTTGGTAATCCCCCAAAGTAACATCTGCATATGGTGTAAGCCTGCTTAGAGGAATATTCGAGAAAGTTTTGAAACATACTGGTAATAGCGATATCCCTCTATAATACAATCCATTTTGCCGCCCTTCTTAAAAACTGGGATCAGAATCGACTCCTGCTACTCATCAGGTATCATCTCTGAGTTCCATACTTTGTGAACTACTTCCACCAATTTCTCTCCCCCATTTTTAACTAATTCTGCAGTTATGCAATCTGATCCTGGCGCTTTACGGTTTTTTAATTTGTTGATTGCATCCTTTGCTTCCTTTAACTTTGGCTCAGGTATCTAGGGTTCTGCAACAACAACAAAAATTCTCCCTTCGTTCTTCGAGACAGACAAGTAAAGAAATTTAGCTTCCAGCATCGCATCGACGACGATGTCGTAAGACACCGGACATAAGCAAGCATAGGAAAAGCACTGGCATAGGGAACTGGACATGTCCTCTTTCAAAGGAACCATCCCTGCATTTGTGTAAAGTGATCTATGGAAACCAAGGACAGTCTCATCTGGATGGTTAATGGGAATCTGAACTTTGGTCCTCCCAAATGGACTCACATTTCGTGCCTATTATTTTCTGCTTTTTGATTTTGGCTCTAAAAGGCGTTGTATGAGCACATTGCCATTATACCGATACCAATGTAGATATAGTGCGAAAAACATATCTTTCAGTAAATAGCATTTTATATCGATGGCTTTCGAAATGCTTAAGTGCCAATCCAGTCGTCATTGTCCATACGGACGTTGAGTTTAGTACTGAATGCAAAAAATTCCAGGTAATACTAATATTCATGAAAACCTTTTTAGATTGAGTTTCCGCGGGCGGTTACCGCCAGTCATTCTTGACATCAGACTTTTACTATACAGCGTGTCCCAGGAGGAACGGTAAATATTCGTGGATATGACTGGAATGAACATTCGAAATAAAAAGTCTAGTGAAGCTGGGCTACAAAAAGCGTATCCTAAGAGCTGTGAACATTTGTTCTTCGCTATTGTCAAACAAATTTCTGCTACTGAAGAAGTGATCACAGTTCTTAAGGTATGCATTTTAGAGCTCAAGTTAAATTGACAATTTTTTATTGTTTTTATCCATATTATCTCATTTTAAAATATGGAAAGCAAGGAGCTTGCAGTAGAAGAGATTTGTTTCACAGTGTCGAAGACGTAGAATGGCGCATAGCTCTTAAGATATGTATTTCAGAGACAATGTTTATTAGAGTTTTTGCTTCGAATGTTCATCCCTGTCACATTTCTGAATAGTGATCATTTCACCTAGGACACCCGGTATTTAGTCTAAGAGAAAAAAAATACAAACATCATCGAACGGTGTTGACATAAGATGCAAAAGAGATTGAGATCGTTCTCGAATTCCTTACAAAATTGTTTATGTCTGTGGAATCGTGTTGCACGACGCATTTTTAAATTAATTATTTTATTCTCGTAAGAAATCTGCTTTACCTTTCTTGATAAACTGAGATGTCTCCATTCTGGTCTATTTATATAGTAGTAAACACAGAATAAGTCGCGAAGTAAGCAAAATAGATCTGCAAAGCTACAACTCCTAACTCATGGGGTAACTCAACAGCAGAATAAAATATTGACAGCTGCCTTTAGCAGACAGTGTTCTAGCAATAAAGCTTACTCATTGTATTCACTGGATGAAATGAAACTTAAGCATCTTTTACTGCTAATAGGAAAGGCTGAGGAATTAGTCTTGCTTAAGCGGCAGTGTATTACCTTTTTTTTGTCATCACTCTACTGACTGGTTTGATACGGCCCGCCACGAATTCCTTTCCTGTGCTAACCTCTTCATCTCAGAGTAGCACTTGCAACATACGTCCTCAATTATTTGCTTGACGTATTCCAATCTCTGTTTTCCTCTACAGTTTTTGCCCTCTACAGTTCCCTCTAGTACCATGGAAGTCATTCCCTCATGTCTTAGCAGATGTCCTATCATCCTGTCCCTTCTCCTTATCAGTGTTTTCTACATATTCCTATCCTCTCCGATTATGCGTAGAAAGAATGAGATTTTCACTCTGCAGCGGAGTGTGCGCTGATATGAAACTTCCTGGCAGATTAAAACTGTGTGCCCGACCGAGACTCGAACTCGGGACCTTTGCCTTTCGCGGGCAAGTGCTCTACCATCTGAGCTACCGAAGCACGACTCACGCCCGGTACTCACAGCTTTACTTCTGCCAGTATCCGTCTCCTACCTTCCAAACTTTACAGAAGCTCTCCTGCGAAACTTGCAGAACTAGCACTCCTGAAAGAAAGGATATTGCGGAGACATGGCTTAGCCACAGCCTGGGGGATGTTTCCAGAATGAGATTTTCACTCTGCAGCGGAGTGTGCGCTGATATGAAACTTCCTGGCAGATTAAAACTGTGTGCCCGACCGAGACTCGAACTCGGGACCTTTGCCTTTCGCGGGCAAGTGCTCTACCATCTGAGCTACCGAAGCACGACTCACGCCCGGTACTCACAGCTTTACTTCTGCCAGTATCCGTCTCCTACCTTCCAAACTTTACAGAAGCTCTCCTGCGAAACTTGCAGAACTAGCACTCCTGAAAGAAAGGATATTGCGGAGACATGGCTTAGCCACAGCCTGGGGGATGTTTCCAGAATGAGATTTTCACTCTGCAGCGGAGTGTGCGCTGATATGAAACTTCCTGGCAGATTAAAACTGTGTGCCCGACCGAGACTCGAACTCGGGACCTTTGCCTTTCGCGGGCAAGTGCTCTACCATCTGAGCTACCGAAGCACGACTCACGCCCGGTACTCACAGCTTTACTTCTGCCAGTATCCGTCTCCTACCTTCCAAACTTTACAGAAGCTCTCCTGCGAAACTTGCAGAACTAGCACTCCTGAAAGAAAGGATATTGCGGAGACATGGCTTAGCCACAACCTGGGGGATGTTTCCAGAATGAGATTTTCACTCTGCAGCGGAGTGTGCGCTGATATGAAACTTCCTGGCAGATTAAAACTGTGTGCCCGACCGAGACTCGAACTCGGGACCTTTGCCTTTCGCGGGCAAGTGCTCTACCATCTGAGCTACCGAAGCACGACTCACGCCCGGTACTCACAGCTTTACTTCTGCCAGTATCCGTCTCCTACCTTCCAAACTTTACAGAAGCTCTCCTGCGAAACTTGCAGAACTAGCACTCCTGAAAGAAAGGATATTGCGGAGACATGGCTTAGCCACAGCCTGGGGGATGTTTCCAGAATGAGATTTTCACTCTGCAGCGGAGTGTGCGCTGATATGAAACTTCCTGGCAGATTAAAACTGTGTGCCCGACCGAGACTCGAACTTGGGACCTTTGCCTTTCGCGGGCAAGTGCTCTACCATCTGAGCTACCGAAGCACGACTCACGCCCGGTACTCACAGCTTTACTTCTGCCAGTATCCGTCTCCTACCTTCCAAACTTTACAGAAGCTCTCCTGCGAAACTTGCAGAACTAGCACTCCTGAAAGAAAGGATATTGCGGAGACATGGCTTAGCCACAGCCTGGGGGATGTTTCCAGAATGAGATTTTCACTCTGCAGCGGAGTGTGCGCTGATATGAAACTTCCTGGCAGATTAAAACTGTGTGCCCGACCGAGACTCGAACTCGGGACCTTTGCCTTTCGCGGGCAAGTGCTCTACCATCTGAGCTACCGAAGCACGACTCACGCCCGGTACTCACAGCTTTACTTCTGCCAGTATCCGTCTCCTACCTTCCAAACTTTACAGAAGCTCTCCTGCGAAACTTGCAGAACTAGCACTCCTGAAAGAAAGGATATTGCGGAGACATGGCTTAGCCACAACCTGGGTGATGTTTCCAGAATGAGATTTTCACTCTGCAGCGGAGTGTGCGCTGATATGAAACTTCCTGGCAGATTAAAACTGTGTGCCCGACCGAGACTCGAACTCGGGACCTTTGCCTTTCGCGGGCAAGTGCTCTACCATCTGAGCTACCGAAGCACGACTCACGCCCGGTACTCACAGCTTTACTTCTGCCAGTATCCGTCTCCTACCTTCCAAACTTTACAGAAGCTCTCCTGCGAAACTTGCAGAACTAGCACTCCTGAAAGAAAGGATATTGCGGAGACATGGCTTAGCCACAACCTGGGGGATGTTTCCAGAATGAGATTTTCACTCTGCAGCGGAGTGTGCGCTGATATGAAACTTCCTGGCAGATTAAAACTGTGTGCCCGACCGAGACTCGAACTCGGGACCTTTGCCTTTCGCGGGCAAGTGCTCTACCATCTGAGCTACCGAAGCACGACTCACGCCCGGTACTCACAGCTTTACTTCTGCCAGTATCCGTCTCCTACCTTCCAAACTTTACAGAAGCTCTCCTGCGAAACTTGCAGAACTAGCACTCCTGAAAGAAAGGATATTGCGGAGACATGGCTTAGCCACAGCCTGGGGGATGTTTCCAGAATGAGATTTTCACTCTGCAGCGGAGTGTGCGCTGATATGAAACTTCCTGGCAGATTGAAACTGTGTGCCCGACCGAGACTCGAACTCGGGACCTTTGCCTTTCGCGGGCAAGTGCTCTACCATCTGAGCTACCGAAGCACGACTCACGCCCGGTACTCACAGCTTTACTTCTGCCAGTATCCGTCTCCTACTTTCCAAACTTTACAGAAGCTCTCCTGCGAAACTTGCAGAACTAGCACTCCTGAAAGAAAGGATATTGCGGAGACATGGCTTAGCCACAGCCTGGGGGATGTTTCCAGAATGAGATTTTCACTCTGCAGCGGAGTGTGCGCTGATATGAAACTTCCTGGCAGATTAAAACTGTGTGCCCGACCGAGACTCGAACTCGGGACCTTTGCCTTTCGCGGGCAAGTGCTCTACCATCTGAGCTACCGAAGCACGACTCACGCCCGGTACTCACAGCTTTACTTCTGCCAGTATCCGTCTCCTACCTTCCAAACTTTACAGAAGCTCTCCTGCGAAACTTGCAGAACTAGCACTCCTGAAAGAAAGGATATTGCGGAGACATGGCTTAGCCACAGCCTGGGGGATGTTTCCAGAATGAGATTTTCACTCTGCAGCGGAGTGTGCGCTGATATGAAACTTCCTGGCAGATTAAAACTGTGTGCCCGACCGAGACTCGAACTCGGGACCTTTGCCTTTCGCGGGCAAGTGCTCTACCATCTGAGCTACCGAAGCACGACTCACGCCCGGTACTCACAGCTTTACTTCTGCCAGTATCCGTCTCCTACCTTCCAAACTTTACAGAAGCTCTCCTGCGAAACTTGCAGAACTAGCACTCCTGAAAGAAATGATATTGCGGAGACATGGCTTAGCCACAGTCTGGGCGATGTTTCCAGAATGAGATTTTCACTCTGCAGCGGAGTGTGCGCTGATATGAACCTTCCTGGCAGATTAAAACTGTGTGCCCGACCGAGTCTCGAACTCGGGACCTTTGCCTTTCGCGGGCAAGTGCTCTACCATCTGAGCTACCGAAGCACGACTCACGCCCGGTACTCACAGCTTTACTTCTGCCAGTATCCGTCTCCTACCTTCCAAACTTTACAGAAGCTCTCCTGCGAAACTTGCAGAAATAGCTCTCCTGAAAGAAAGGATATTGCGGAGACATGGCTTAGCCACAGCCTGGGGGATGTTTCCAGAATGAGATTTTCATTCTGCAGCGGAGTGTGCGCTGATATGAAACTTCCTGGCAGATTAAAACTGTGTGCCCGACCGAGACTCGAACTCGGGACCTTTGCCTTTCGCGGGCAAGTGCTCTACCATCTGAGCTACCGAAGCACGACTCACGCCCGGTACTCACAGCTTTACTTCTGCCAGTATCCGTCTCCTACCTTCCAAACTTTACAGAAGCTCTCCTGCGAAACTTGCAGAACTAGCACTCCTGAAAGAAAGGATATTGCGGAGACATGGCTTAGCCACAGCCTGGGGGATGTTTCCAGAATGAGATTTTCACTCTGCAGCGGAGTGTGCGCTGATATGAAACTTCCTGGCAGATTAAAACTGTGTGCCCGACCGAGACTCGAACTCGGGACCTTTGCCTTTCGCGGGCAAGTGCTCTACCATCTGAGCTACCGAAGCACGACTCACGCCCGGTACTCACAGCTTTACTTCTGCCAGTATCCGTCTCCTACCTTCCAAACTTTACAGAAGCTCTCCTGCGAAACTTGCAGAACTAGCACTCCTGAAAGAAAGGATATTGCGGAGACATGGCTTAGCCACAGCCTGGGGGATGTTTCCAGAATGAGATTTTCACTCTGCAGCGGAGTGTGCGCTGATATGAAACTTCCTGGCAGATTAAAACTGTGTGCCCGACCGAGACTCGAACTCGGGACCTTTGCCTTTCGCGGGCAAGTGCTCTACCATCTGAGCTACCGAAGCACGACTCACGCCCGGTACTCACAGCTTTACTTCTGCCAGTATCCGTCTCCTGCCTTCCAAACTTTACAGAAGCTCTCCTGCGAAACTTGCAGAACTAGCACTCCTGAAAGAAAGGATATTGCGGAGACATGGCTTAGCCACAGCCTGGGGGATGTTTCCAGAATGAGATTTTCACTCTGCAGCGGAGTGTGCGCTGATATGAAACTTCCTGGCAGATTAAAACTGTGTGCCCGACCGAGACTCGAACTCGGGACCTTTGCCTTTCGCGGGCAAGTGCTCTACCATCTGAGCTACCGAAGCACGACTCACGCCCGGTACTCACAGCTTTACTTCTGCCAGTATCCGTCTCCTACCTTCCAAACTTTACAGAAGCTCTCCTGCGAAACTTGCAGAACTAGCACTCCTGAAAGAAAGGATATTGCGGAGACATGGCTTAGCCACAGCCTGGGGGATGTTTCCAGAATGAGATTTTCACTCTGCAGCGGAGTGTGCGCTGATATGAAACTTCCTGGCAGATTAAAACTGTGTGCCCGACCGAGACTCGAACTCGGGACCTTTGCCTTTCGCGGGCAAGTGCTCTACCATCTGAGCTACCGAAGCACGACTCACGCCCGGTACTCACAGCTTTACTTCTGCCAGTATCCGTCTCCTACCTTCCAAACTTTACAGAAGCTCTCCTGCGAAACTTGCAGAACTAGCACTCCTGAAAGAAAGGATATTGCGGAGACATGGCTTAGCCACAGCCTGGGGGATGTTTCCAGAATGAGATTTTCACTCTGCAGCGGAGTGTGCGCTGATATGAAACTTCCTGGCAGATTAAAACTGTGTGCCCGACCGAGACTCGAACTCGGGACCTTTGCCTTTCGCGGGCAAGTGCTCTACCATCTGAGCTACCGAAGCACGACTCACGCCCGGTACTCACAGCTTTACTTCTGCCAGTATCCGTCTCCTACCTTCCAAACTTTACAGAAGCTCTCCTGCGAAACTTGCAGAACTAGCACTCCTGAAAGAAAGGATATTGCGGAGACATGGCTTAGCCACAGCCTGGGGGATGTTTCCAGAATGAGATTTTCACTCTGCAGCGGAGTGTGCGCTGATATGAAACTTCCTGGCAGATTAAAACTGTGTGCCCGACCGAGACTCGAACTCGGGACCTTTGCCTTTCGCGGGCAAGTGCTCTACCATCTGAGCTACCGAAGCACGACTCACGCCCGGTACTCACAGCTTTACTTCTGCCAGTATCCGTCTCCTACCTTCCAAACTTTACAGAAGCTCTCCTGCGAAACTTGCAGAACTAGCACTCCTGAAAGAAAGGATATTGCGGAGACATGGCTTAGCCACAGCCTGGGGGATGTTTCCAGAATGAGATTTTCACTCTGCAGCGGAGTGTGCGCTGATATGAAACTTCCTGGCAGATTAAAACTGTGTGCCCGACCGAGACTCGAACTCGGGACCTTTGCCTTTCGCGGGCAAGTGCTCTACCATCTGAGCTACCGAAGCACGACTCACGCCCGGTACTCACAGCTTTACTTCTGCCAGTATCCGTCTCCTGCCTTCCAAACTTTACAGAAGCTCTCCTGCGAAACTTGCAGAACTAGCACTCCTGAAAGAAAGGATATTGCGGAGACATGGCTTAGCCACAGCCTGGGGGATGTTTCCAGAATGAGATTTTCACTCTGCAGCGGAGTGTGCGCTGATATGAAACTTCCTGGCAGATTAAAACTGTGTGCCCGACCGAGACTCGAACTCGGGACCTTTGCCTTTCGCGGGCAAGTGCTCTACCATCTGAGCTACCGAAGCACGACTCACGCCCGGTACTCACAGCTTTACTTCTGCCAGTATCCGTCTCCTACCTTCCAAACTTTACAGAAGCTCTCCTGCGAAACTTGCAGAACTAGCACTCCTGAAAGAAAGGATATTGCGGAGACATGGCTTAGCCACAGCCTGGGGGATGTTTCCAGAATGAGATTTTCACTCTGCAGCGGAGTGTGCGCTGATATGAAACTTCCTGGCAGATTAAAACTGTGTGCCCGACCGAGACTCGAACTCGGGACCTTTGCCTTTCGCTGGCAAGTGCTCTACCATCTGAGCTACCGAAGCACGACTCACGCCCGGTACTCACAGCTTTACTTCTGCCAGTATCCGTCTCCTACCTTCCAAACTTTACAGAAGCTCTCCTGCGAAACTTGCAGAACTAGCACTCCTGAAAGAAAGGATATTGCGGAGACATGGCTTAGCCACAGCCTGGGGGATGTTTCCAGAATGAGATTTTCACTCTGCAGCGGAGTGTGCGCTGATATGAAACTTCCTGGCAGATTAAAACTGTGTGCCCGACCGAGACTCGAACTCGGGACCTTTGCCTTTCGCGGGCAAGTGCTCTACCATCTGAGCTACCGAAGCACGACTCACGCCCGGTACTCACAGCTTTACTTCTGCCAGTATCCGTCTCCTACCTTCCAAACTTTACAGAAGCTCTCCTGCGAAACTTGCAGAACTAGCACTCCTGAAAGAAAGGATATTGCGGAGACATGGCTTAGCCACAGCCTGGGGGATGTTTCCAGAATGAGATTTTCACTCTGCAGCGGAGTGTGCGCTGATATGAAACTTCCTGGCAGATTAAAACTGTGTGCCCGACCGAGACTCGAACTCGGGACCTTTGCCTTTCGCGGGCAAGTGCTCTATCATCTGAGCTTCTGTAAAGTTTGGAAGGTAGGAGACGGATACTGGCAGAAGTAAAGCTGTGAGTACCGGGCGTGAGTCGTGCTTCGGTAGCTCAGATGGTAGAGCACTTGCCCGCGAAAGGCAAAGGTCCCGAGTTCGAGTCTCGGTCGGGCACACAGTTTTAATCTGCCAGGAAGTTTCATATCAGCGCACACTCCGCTGCAGAGTGAAAATCTCATTCTGGAAACATCCCCCAGGCTGTGGCTAAGCCATGTCTCCGCAATATCCTTTCTTTCAGGAGTGCTAGTTCTGCAAGTTTCGCAGGAGAGCTTCTGTAAAGTTTGGAAGGCAGGAGACGGATACTGGCAGAAGTAAAGCTGTGAGTACCGGGCGTGAGTCGTGCTTCGGTAGCTCAGATGGTAGAGCACTTGCCCGCGAAAGGCAAAGGTCCCGAGTTCGAGTCTCGGTCGGGCACACAGTTTTAATCTGCCAGGAAGTTTCATATCAGCGCACACTCCGCTGCAGAGTGAAAATCTCATTCTGGAAACATCCCCCAGGCTGTGGCTAAGCCATGTCTCCGCAATATCCTTTCTTTCAGGAGTGCTAGTTCTGCAAGTTTCGCAGGAGAGCTTCTGTAAAGTTTGGAAGGTAGGAGACGGATACTGGCAGAAGTAAAGCTGTGAGTACCGGGCGTGAGTCGTGCTTCGGTAGCTCAGATGGTAGAGCACTTGCCCGCGAAAGGCAAAGGTCCCGAGTTCGAGTCTCGGTCGGGCACACAGTTTTAATCTGCCAGGAAGTTTCATATCAGCGCACACTCCGCTGCAGAGTGAAAATCTCATTCTGGAAACATCCCCCAGGCTGTGGCTAAGCCATGTCTCCGCAATATCCTTTCTTTCAGGAGTGCTAGTTCTGCAAGTTTCGCAGGAGAGCTTCTGTAAAGTTTGGAAGGTAGGAGACGGATACTGGCAGAAGTAAAGCTGTGAGTACCGGGCGTGAGTCGTGCTTCGGTAGCTCAGATGGTAGAGCACTTGCCCGCGAAAGGCAAAGGTCCCGAGTTCGAGTCTCGGTCGGGCACACAGTTTTAATCTGCCAGGAAGTTTCATATCAGCGCACACTCCGCTGCAGAGTGAAAATCTCATTCTGGAAACATCCCCCAGGCTGTGGCTAAGCCATGTCTCCGCAATATCCTTTCTTTCAGGAGTGCTAGTTCTGCAAGTTTCGCAGGAGAGCTTCTGTAAAGTTTGGAAGGTAGGAGACGGATACTGGCAGAAGTAAAGCTGTGAGTACCGGGCGTGAGTCGTGCTTCGGTAGCTCAGATGGTAGAGCACTTGCCCGCGAAAGGCAAAGGTCCCGAGTTCGAGTCTCGGTCGGGCACACAGTTTTAATCTGCCAGGAAGTTTCATATCAGCGCACACTCCGCTGCAGAGTGAAAATCTCATTCTGGAAACATCCCCCAGGCTGTGGCTAAGCCATGTCTCCGCAATATCCTTTCTTTCAGGAGTGCTAGTTCTGCAAGTTTCGCAGGAGAGCTTCTGTAAAGTTTGGAAGGTAGGAGACGGATACTGGCAGAAGTAAAGCTGTGAGTACCGGGCGTGAGTCGTGCTTCGGTAGCTCAGATGGTAGAGCACTTGCCCGCGAAAGGCAAAGGTCCCGAGTTCGAGTCTCGGTCGGGCACACAGTTTTAATCTGCCAGGAAGTTTCATATCAGCGCACACTCCGCTGCAGAGTGAAAATCTCATTCTGGAAACATCCCCCAGGTTGTGGCTAAGCCATGTCTCCGCAATATCCTTTCTTTCAGGAGTGCTAGTTCTGCAAGTTTCGCAGGAGAGCTTCTGTAAAGTTTGGAAGGTAGGAGACGGATACTGGCAGAAGTAAAGCTGTGAGTACCGGGCGTGAGTCGTGCTTCGGTAGCTCAGATGGTAGAGCACTTGCCCGCGAGAGGCAAAGGTCCCGAGTTCGAGTCTCGGTCGGGCACACAGTTTTAATCTGCCAGGAAGTTTCATATCAGCGCACACTCCGCTGCAGAGTGAAAATCTCATTCTGGAAACATCCCCCAGGCTGTGGCTAAGCCATGTCTCCGCAATATCCTTTCTTTCAGGAGCGCTAGTTCTGCAAGTTTCGCAGGAGAGCTTCTGTAAAGTTTGGAAGGCAGGAGACGGATACTGGCAGAAGTAAAGCTGTGAGTACCGGGCCTGAGTCGTGCTTCGGTAGCTCAGATCGTAGAGCACTTGCCCGCGAAAGGCAAAGGTCCCGAGTTCGAGTCTCGGTCGGGCACACAGTTTTAATCTGCCAGGAAGTTTCATATCAGCGCACACTCCGCTGCAGAGTGAAAATCTCATTCTGGAAACATCCCCCAGGCTGTGGCTAAGCCATGTCTCCGCAATATCCTTTCTTTCAGGAGTGCTAGTTCTGCAAGTTTCGCAGGAGAGCTTCTGTAAAGTTTGGAAGGTAGGAGACGGATACTGGCAGAAGTAAAGCTGTGAGTACCGGGCGTGAGTCGTGCTTCAGTAGCTCAGATGGTAGAGCACTTGCCCGCGAAAGGCAAAGGTCCCGAGTTCGAGTCTCGGTCGGGCACACAGTTTTAATCTGCCAGGAAGTTTCATATCAGCGCACACTCCGCTGCAGAGTGAAAATCTCATTCTGGAAACATCCCCCAGGCTGTGGCTAAGCCATGTCTCCGCAATATCCTTTCTTTCAGGAGTGCTAGTTCTGCAAGTTTCGCAGGAGAGCTTCTGTAAAGTTTGGAAGGTAGGAGAGGGATACTGGCAGAAGTAAAGCTGTGAGTACCGGGCGTGAGTCGTGCTTCGGCAGCTCAGATCGTAGAGCACTTGCCCGCGAAAGGCAAAGGTCCCGAGTTCGAGTCTCGGTCGGGCACACAGTTTTAATCTGCCAGGAAGTTTCATATCAGCGCACACTCCGCTGCAGAGTGAAAATCTCATTCTGGAAACATCCCCCAGGCTGTGGCTAAGCCATGTCTCCGCAATATCCTTCCTTTCAGGAGTGCTAGTTCTGCAAGTTTCGCAGGAGAGCTTCTGTAAAGTTTGGAAGGTAGGAGACGGATACTGGCAGAAGTAAAGCTGTGAGTACCGGGTGTGAGTCGTGCTTCGGTAGCTCAGATGGTAGAGCACTTGCCCGCGAAAGGCAAAGGTCCCGAGTTCGAGTCTCGGTCGGGCACACAGTTTTAATCTGCCAGGAAGTTTCATATCAGCGCACACTCCGCTGCAGAGTGAAAATCTCATTCTGGAAACATCCCCCAGGCTGTGGCTAAGCCATGTCTCCGCAATATCCTTTCTTTCAGGAGTGCTAGTTCTGCAAGTTTCGCAGGAGAGCTTCTGTAAAGTTTGGAAGGCAGGAGACGGATACTGGCAGAAGTAAAGCTGTGAGTACCGGGCGTGAGTCGTGCTTCGGTAGCTCAGATGGTAGAGCACTTGCCCGCGAAAGGCAAAGGTCCCGAGTTCGAGTCTCGGTCGGGCACACAGTTTTAATCTGCCAGGAAGTTTCATATCAGCGCACACTCCGCTGCAGAGTGAAAATCTCATTCTGGAAACATCCCCCAGGCTGTGGCTAAGCCATGTCTCCGCAATATCCTTTCTTTCAGGAGTGCTAGTTCTGCAAGTTTCGCAGGAGAGCTTCTGTAAAGTTTGGAAGGTAGGAGACGGATACTGGCAGAAGTAAAGCTGTGAGTACCGGGCGTGAGTCGTGCTTCGGTAGCTCAGATGGTAGAGCACTTGCCCGCGAAAGGCAAAGGTCCCGAGTTCGAGTCTCGGTCGGGCACACAGTTTTAATCTGCCAGGAAGTTTCATATCAGCGCACACTCCGCTGCAGAGTGAAAATCTCATTCTGGAAACATCCCCCAGGCTGTGGCTAAGCCATGTCTCCGCAATATCCTTTCTTTCAGGAGTGCTAGTTCTGCAAGTTTCGCAGGAGAGCTTCTGTAAAGTTTGGAAGGTAGGAGACGGATACTGGCAGAAGTAAAGCTGTGAGTACCGGGCGTGAGTCGTGCTTCGGTAGCTCAGATGGTAGAGCACTTGCCCGCGAAAGGCAAAGGTCCCGAGTTCGAGTCTCGGTCGGGCACACAGTTTTAATCTGCCAGGAAGTTTCATATCAGCGCACACTCCGCTGCAGAGTGAAAATCTCATTCTGGAAACATCCCCCAGGCTGTGGCTAAGCCATGTCTCCGCAATATCCTTTCTTTCAGGAGTGCTAGTTCTGCAAGTTTCGCAGGAGAGCTTCTGTAAAGTTTGGAAGGTAGGAGACGGATACTGGCAGAAGTAAAGCTGTGAGTACCGGGCGTGAGTCGTGCTTCGGTAGCTCAGATGGTAGAGCACTTGCCCGCGAAAGGCAAAGGTCCCGAGTTCGAGTCTCGGTCGGGCACACAGTTTTAATCTGCCAGGAAGTTTCATATCAGCGCACACTCCGCTGCAGAGTGAAAATCTCATTCTGGAAACATCCCCCAGGCTGTGGCTAAGCCATGTCTCCGCAATATCCTTTCTTTCAGGAGTGCTAGTTCTGCAAGTTTCGCAGGAGAGCTTCTGTAAAGTTTGGAAGGCAGGAGACGGATACTGGCAGAAGTAAAGCTGTGAGTACCGGGCGTGAGTCGTGCTTCGGTAGCTCAGATGGTAGAGCACTTGCCCGCGAAAGGCAAAGGTCCCGAGTTCGAGTCTCGGTCGGGCACACAGTTTTAATCTGCCAGGAAGTTTCATATCAGCGCACACTCCGCTGCAGAGTGAAAATCTCATTCTGGAAACATCCCCCAGGCTGTGGCTAAGCCATGTCTCCGCAATATCCTTTCTTTCAGGAGTGCTAGTTCTGCAAGTTTCGCAGGAGAGCTTCTGTAAAGTTTGGAAGGTAGGAGACGGATACTGGCAGAAGTAAAGCTGTGAGTACCGGCCGTGAGTCGTGCTTCGGTAGCTCAGATGGTAGAGCACTTGCCCGCGAAAGGCAAAGGTCCCGAGTTCGAGTCTCGGTCGGGCACACAGTTTTAATCTGCCAGGAAGTTTCATATCAGCGCACACTCCGCTGCAGAGTGAAAATCTCATTCTGGAAACATCCCCCAGGCTGTGGCTAAGCCATGTCTCCGCAATATCCTTTCTTTCAGGAGTGCTAGTTCTGCAAGTTTCGCAGGAGAGCTTCTGTAAAGTTTGGAAGGCAGGAGACGGATACTGGCAGAAGTAAAGCTGTGAGTACCGGGCGTGAGTCGTGCTTCGGTAGCTCAGATGGTAGAGCACTTGCCCGCGAAAGGCAAAGGTCCCGAGTTCGAGTCTCGGTCGGGCACACAGTTTTAATCTGCCAGGAAGTTTCATATCAGCGCACACTCCGCTGCAGAGTGAAAATCTCATTCTGGAAACATCCCCCAGGCTGTGGCTAAGCCATGTCTCCGCAATATCCTTTCTTTCAGGAGTGCTAGTTCTGCAAGTTTCGCAGGAGAGCTTCTGTAAAGTTTGGAAGGTAGGAGACGGATACTGGCAGAAGTAAAGCTGTGAGTACCGGGCGTGAGTCGTGCTTCGGTAGCTCAGATGGTAGAGCACTTGCCCGCGAAAGGCAAAGGTCCCGAGTTCGAGTCTCGGTCGGGCACACAGTTTTAATCTGCCAGGAAGTTTCTGCGTAGAAACTCCTCATTCCTTACCTTATCAGTCCACCTAATTTTCAACATTCGTCTATAGCACCACATCTCAAATGCTTCGATTCTATTCTGTTCCGGGGTATTACATAACCAAAGGTATTTTGCTTTAAATTTGCATTGACATTTAGTTGGTAGCATCTCACTTAGACAGGAATTGACATCACTTAGTTTGAGTAATATGGACGCAGAGGAATTATGAGCAAAGTTTAAACAGATTTTAAATTGTAGGCAGTCTGGTGTGGCAGTTGAAGACAGCAAAGCGAAAGCTGAAGCTTTAAATTTGGCGTTTAAGAAATCGTTCATGCAGGAGAATCGTTGTTTGACCATAGAACAGACTCCTATGTGGATGACACAGTATTAAGCTTTCCTAGCATAAATAAACAACTGGAAGAGTTGACAACAAATATTCACCAGATTTGGATAGAATTTCAATTCTGTTTTATAAAGAATACTCTATGGTATTGGCATTGCATTTATCACAAATCTCTCGCCCAGCGCAAAGTCCCAAAGTGACCGGAAAAATACATGGGTGATTCATGTATATAAGAAAGGTAAAAGAACGGACCCGCACAATTATAGACGAATAGTACAAGGGGCAAAGAGAGAATCAGGACAATTTGGTAATGCAGGTTGCCCACTTCAGTGGCAAGTACACATTCAGAGGCAAACCTGTTGGCTTTTGATTGACAGGTCCTTAGCATATTGTTTTGCTAAGTGGATTATGACCCCTGGGGATAATCCCTCATTTTGATTGACAGATCCTTAAACTATTGTTCGGTTAACTGATTTTTCATGTCACCCATACCGTTCCCCCCTCCTCCCTTCTCCCTCTCCTCTTCCACCTCCCCAACCTTCTTGGAACTCCCCTCACTGATACAAGGGCACTATTGATACCAATTTCATTGATTAATTAATTAAATCGATTAATTACTGAATACCTTCCACTCTGGGAAACCCCCCACTCATCTCCCTCCCCTCTCCCACCTGGAAATTGGCGGGAAAAAGACTCAGTTGATTGACCATTGGCTGGTAAATCGATTGCATTGTATGGAATATAGTTTAAACAGTTTCTGGTAGACAATAGAATGTGTGAAATATTGTTTATTTAAACTATTTATACGATACAAGGTGGTATTTGGAATACAGTTTATTTATTTGGTTAAAGAATATTTCAGGAAATTGACTGCTGTGTATGGAATACTGTTTATTTAAACAATTTGTGAGTGACAAGGCACTTTGAAATATTTAAAACATGACGGCACTTTTTTCTTCTGATCACGCTTGGAAACGCTGAGTGGGCTTAGTTTATATTTGCTGCTGGAGTCAGGGACGTTAAGGCCCTTATTTTTTTTTATTTTCCTCACTTTTCGAAGAACACTGGTGTCTAAGCATAGACTGGAAAATCAGAAGAATTTCATATCTAAAAGCTCATGACATATTTCGAAACCCACCGCCACTTTCGGCAGACAGACGAATTACTAGAATCTCAGCGGCAAATTATTTTTTACAAATCGAGAAACATACAGCAGTCACATTCCGCTGGCACTTAAATCCTGGAAAAGGGGTCAGCAGACGATGAATGAAACGAAGTGCAGTATAGCAGCCACTGTTTGGGGTCTCCCACAGGTGTGTCTACACCAGGGCGCCACCAAGAAGTTCACAGCCGTCCAATGTCCTAATTACAGACCACGTCACTAAGTACCACTGACCAAGGAGGGCATATTGGCCTCCTTTGAGCTCGCGGTCCCCAGACAAAGCGGCATTTTGTTGATCAGGAAATTCCAGACTCACTTCCTGTTTCTGTCTTTCTCAACAGGCCACTCCCAGTTTGTCTGTGTGAACCACAGCTCGAGACATGCAGACACAGTTTCCCATCTCCCCTCAGAATACAGTGTTCCTATTATATAATGCTGGGGACAAAGAGAGAGTTGAAGCAATTTCGATATCGAAAATAAAGTGAAATAATCCATTTGCGCTACCATATCAAATTAATTTCTCAAAGATTTACAGGTGTCAAATAGCTTAAAACACTCAATCCAACTTACGATGATCCATCATATTTTCAACGTTTGAGTATCACACGCAGACATTATGCAAATCAAGTAATGAAATTGCGACCACAAATAGATCGTAGTGCTAAATATATCCGAGGTCTTGTAGGCACCGACGTTTGAGAGCACACACACCTCCTCCACCACAACGTTTCCACTAAATATAACTGGTGAAAAAAATTCCCACTAATCACACAAACTAGTGATCGCAGTGTAGACCCATCCGCACCTGCCCAGACCATTCCTGCCCGTACTGAATGCATGTGTGCTCACAATACAACTTACGGAAACAATAAATTGATCAATTGGTGATTTGACGTTGCGATTGGGTTTTTAAAGCACTGTAGAATATCCTGAATTGGTTCTCATTCGGAAGGAGGAGGAAAGGTCTACCACTTGATGGGATAGTAACAATAACAAATACCTCTGCAAGACTGAGTCCACTCTGATGTATTGAGAACTACTAAACATGGCACACTTAATATGTGAGTCAATTCGTAGTAATAAGTTATCATGGCTTGTTGTCACAGATCGCTATCAATTGGGAATTTAACGTTGCGACTGTGTTTCTAAACCACTACAGAATTCCTAAATTGATTCTGTCTGCGCATTCGGAAGCATGAAGGGTCTACTTCGTGATAGGATATAGACAACACCAAATACCACTGCAACACAGAGTCCACTGCAGTGTATTGACAGGCACTAAACACGGCACACTGAAACTGCGATCCAGTCTGTAGAAGTAGCTGCCATGGCTAGATGCCGGAGATCGTTGTAACACACGCACATCCCGAGCACTCCTGTCCCGATGTCCTCCCGAAGCGCGCCGCCGGCGCCATCGCTGAGGTTGGTGAAAACTACCACTGCAGCGGCAGCCGCAGCCGTGGAGACACGTGTATGCCAGAGTGCACCACTCTCAACCATGGAGGGCACCCAGGGAAGACTAGAGTGGTAGGAATTCGGATGTTATCGATATGTCCGGCACAAACACCCACTATTTTGAATCTTCCTTCACGCAACACACACGTCCGATTCTATCCCTGCTGACCCCTCACACTGGTCACTCCGCAAGCCCTCACTGTCTTGGATTAGCTCAGACAGACTGGCGCATTTTACTACCCAACCGCTCATCACAGGCCGAGCTAATCCGCAACTTCTGGTCGTCGAAGCCTACTGACCACTTCCAGCAACAGCTGCAGAGCACAGCGAAACAAACGCCGCCAGCCGCCGTGCGCTGCAAAACATACAGTAGCGACTCAGATGTATACACTAGTTCTGTCTCGTTCCACCTCGACTTAGAGCCACCAGTTTACAAAATCCACTTTACCCAATCCGAGACAGCAACTTTGTTGGCCATACACCCCGAATTTATCACACAAAATGTAGATTTCTCCATTTTATATATGTTATTTTCGAAGACAGAAGAAATCAGAGCGTACAGTTTTTTCACATCGCTAAAGTATCGTTGCTTGTTGTAAAAATCCTATAACAGTATGCCATAGTGTACATTTCCTCTAAGTATTCTCACATCAGATAGAAAACATCTGTTCTAATCAGCTTAATATCTATTACGTCCTGTATCACAGGAGTAGATTATTAAACTCATTTCTGGGCTCATAACGGACTACTAAGATCTACCTCTGTCACAAGATGCCTTCTCACTTTGGAACTACCTTAAAGTACCCAAATGCTTCACACAACGCGAAGTCTCTCCAGTTAACAGCACAGAGAAGAAGTAAATATCAGGTTCCTACTACGTTGTTGTTGTTGATGTATTCAGTCCTGAGACTGGTTTAGTGGAGCTCTCCATGCAACTCTATCCTGTGCGAGCTTCTTCATCTCCCAGTACCTTCTGCAACCTACATCCTTCTGAATCTGCTTACTGTATTCATCTCTTGGTCTCCCTCTACGATTTTACCCTCCACGCTGCCCTCCAGTGCTAAATTGGTGATCCCTCGATGTCTCAGAACATGTCCAACCGATCCCTTCTTCTAGTCAAGTTGTGCCACAAACTCTTCCCCAATCCTATTCTATACCTCCTCATTAGTTACGTGATCTACCCATCTAATCTTCAGTATTCTTCTGTAGCACCACATTTCGAAAGCTTCTACTCTCTTCTTGTCTAAACTATTTATCGTCCATGTTTCACTTCCATACATGGTTACACTCCATACAAATACTTTCAGAAACGACTTCCTGTCACTTAAATCTATACTCGATGTTAACAAATTTCTCTTCTTCAGAAACGCTTTCCTTCCCATTGCCAGTCTACATTTTATATCCTCTCTACTTCGACCATCATCAGTTATTTTGCTCCCCAAATAGTAAAACTCCTTTACTACTTTAAGAGTCTCTTTTCCTAATCTCATTCCCTCAGCATTACCTGACTTAATTCGACTACATTCCATTATCCTCGTTTTGCTTTTGTTGATGTTCATCTTATATCCTCCTTTCAAGACACTATCCATTCCACTCAACTGTTCTTCCAAGTCCTTTGCTGTCTCTGACAGAATTACAATGTCATCGGCGAACCTCAAAGTTTTTATTTTTTCTCCATGGATTTTAATACCTGCTCCGAATTTTTCTTTTGTTTCCTTCACTGCTTCCTCAATGTACAGATTGAATAACATCAGGGAGAGGCTACAACCCTGTCTCACTCTCTTCCCAACCACTGCTTCCCTTTCATGTCCATCAACTCTTATAACTGCCATTTGTTTTCTGTACAAATTGTAAATAGCCCTTCGCTCTCTGTATTTTACCCCTGCCATCTTCAGAGTATGAAAGAGAGTGTTCCAGTCACCATTGTCAAAAGCTTTCCCTAAGTCTACAAATGCTAGAAACGTAGCTTTGCCTTTCCTTAATCTAGCATCTAAGATAAGTCGTAGGGTCAGTCTTCTTGAAGTCTGAGGGTATTTCGCCTGTCTCATACACCTTGCTCGCCAGACGGTAGAGTTTTGTCAGGACTGGCTCTCCCAAGGCCGTCAGTAGTTCCAATGGAATGTTGTCTACTCCGGGGGCCTTGTTTCGTCTCAGGTCTTTCAGTGCTCTGTCAAACTATGAACACAGTATTGTATCTCCCATTTCATCTTCATCTACATCCTCTTCCATTTCCATAATATTGTCCTCAAGTACATCGCCCTTGGATAGTCCCTCTAAATATTCCTTCCACCTTTCTGCTTTCCCTTCTTTGCTTAGAACTGGGTTTCCATCTGAGCTCTTGATAATCATGCAAGTGGTTCTCTTTTCTCCAAAGGTCTCTTTAATTTTCCTGTAGGCAGTATCTATCATCTCCCTAGTGATAATCACCTCTACATCCTTACATTTATTCTCTAGCCAACCCTGCTTAGCCATTTTGCACTTCCTGTCTATCTCATTTCTGAGACGTTTGTATTCCTTTTTGCCCCTGTATAGACCCTCTATATAGTCCTTCCACCTTCCTCCTTTCCCTTCTCTGTCAAACTCTTCACGCAGTATCATATCTCCCATTTCATCTTCATCTACCTCCTCTTCTATTTCCATAATATTGTCCTCAAGATCATCGCCCCTGTATAGACCCTCTATATAGTCCTTCCACCTTCCTCCTTTCCCTTCTTTGCTTAGAACTGGGTTTCCATCTGAGCTCTTGATATTCATACAAGTGGTTCTCTTTTCTCCAAAGGTCTCTTTAATTTTCCTGTAGGCAGTATCTATCTTACCCCTAGTGAGATAAGCCTCTACATCCTTGCATTTGTCCTCTAGCCATCCCTGCTTAGCCATTTTGCACTTCCTGTCGATCTCATGTTTGAGACGTTTGTATTCCGTTTTTCCTGCTTTACTCACTGCCTTTTTGTATTTTCTCCTTTCATCAACTAAATTCAGTATCTCTTCTGTCACCCAAGGATTTCTACTAGCCCTCGTCTTTTTACCTACTCGATCCTCTGCTGCCTTCACTACTTCATCCCTCAAAGCTACCCATTCTTCTTCTACTGTATTTCTTTCCCCCATTCCTGTCAATGCTCTCCCTGAAACTCTGTACAAAATCTGGTTTAGTCAGTTTATCCAGCTCCCATCTCCATAAATTCCCACCTTTTTGCAGTTTCTACAGTTCATAACCAATAGATTGTGGTCAGAGTCCACATCTGCCCCTGGAAATGTCTTACAATTTAAAACCTGGTTCCTAAATCTCTGTCTTACCATTACATAATCTGTCTGAAACCTGTCTGTATATCCAAGCTTCTTCCATGTATACAACCTTCTTTTATGTTTCTTGAACCAAGTGTTAGCTATGATTAAGTTGTGCTCTGTGCAAAATTCTACCAGGCGGCTTCCTCTTTCATTTCGTACCCCCAATCCATATTCACCTACTACGTTTCCTTCTCTCCCTTTTCCTACTACCGAATTCCAGTTACCCGTGACTATTAAATTTTCGTCTCCCTTCACTACGTATCACTTTATAAATTCGGTAATACATCTGATTTTATTACGAAGGGCGTCTCTCACTGTTTAGATGGAAGACAGAAATTTCGTTAAAAGATATCACCGCAACGAAAACTTGCTTGATTACTGCTCCCGCTCCCGAATCATATCCGCAGTCACTAGCCATTGCTTCCATCCGCCAAGTGACATGTCATTGATATAAAATTGATAGCCTAATTAATTAAAACGATCATGAGAGCCACTTTGCATGGCGAGTAGTTTTTTTTTCCAGCAGTGGGAGTACACTCGCAAGAAATGGGAATCCATGGAGGGAAGACGATATTCTTTTCGGGGACCACTATTGAGTACCAACAATTTAAGGTGACCACGGAAGGTTCCTACCGCCATCGACATACATTCCGCCCAAGGACCGCGTTATTGAAAACACGAACACAACTATGTTACTGTCACCCTTCATAAAAGCGGTCTTGGTTCTATAGGCATACACAAGAGTCCCTAATAATGTACCCTTTCTGGTGGAAATGCTGTCTGCTATTTGGAATCAAGTCTATCCATTCAACCACATACTTACGTTAGGTCCTACAGAGATGTCTTTTAATGATTACATGAATCATATTCATGTCGCCCTCATATCTCGAAACGAGTCACCTTTTTATTCGAACCTGTATGCTAAGGATCCCACACAGCAAAACTCCAGTGCGGTTTTTTTAGACAGTCCCTCTGCATCTTGTAACTGTTCCTCAGTCTCTGTCCCACCCTCCCTGCAGCTTTGTCCATGTGATCATTCCAATTTAAGTCGGAACTGAACAGAAGTCTCGGGGAGCGCTATATCTAAGACTTTCCGTATTCCGGGGTGAAAAAGGATGAGCTGGGTTAACGCGACAGGGCCGTGTTTTGATCACACGTTGCCGTAGCTGTGCCAGCCCTGTACGATGTCTAAGGCCAGCGCCAAACGAAGGTTTCTACTGCTACACGAGGTAGTAGAAAGACTGTACGCGCTTTTATGGAGTGTTTCTTATTGGGAAAATGAGGAAGACTCCACATCATACGGGAATTTGAAGGAGGACGGGTATTTTGTTACTGCATTGTAGTGCGGTTCCAAACCACGCACAGGTACGGCAGTCCGAAGGAGATCAGCATCCCTCAGGGTTCATTTATGTCTGTCACCCAAACATTTTCTCTGTCCTTGTTAGTGTGTACCATCCAATAGAGAAAAACTACGAACTATAGAAAACTCCGCTAATGTTACCCAGTAGAGAACTCAATAAGGTTTTACCACATCTCTTTCGTCCAATATACAGAAATCAAGCACCGTCTGCATGCTGACATTGACCATATGTGATAATCCCATTAAATACACCGGTACACATTTTGGTCCACTGGAACAGGCGACCAGTGATCCATGTCGCTTCCACAGACCTGTACAAAGTTTTTTCGCCCGTGCTGTAGGAGGACCATATACCACAGACTATCAATCGCGAGAGAGGGCCCCTGTATTGTTCCTTCATAAGCAATTTGATGCACTGTTTTTTTGCTGTAACACATCAATGCAGTGTATGACTGCAGCTGTGTACACAGTCATATATTTTGTTTTCTACCATGACTTCGAGGTCTGTGTCAGGTGCAAAATTGATATTAATATGTTTCAAGCCATTGACTCTCGCAGAAAATTAGGCGTTGCATGGTGTAAATTATGCTGCTGCTGCTCTCACAACACACTGGATGATTGAAATAAAAGACAGAGGCTGTGTTTCTTACTGAGAAAACCGTAGAAGACATCATAACATGTGGTAACTGGAAGAGTTTGTTACATTACGAAACGGTTACGAACAGCTGCCTGAAGGTGAATGATGACCTCTACATTTAATCTCATATTTCACAGTGACGGGGTTGCAGATGTCTCAGGATTCCATTTCAATTGATTCCTCATATTGCAGTCACGTACGTGATCACTGTTTCGGTGCTAGACATCCCCAGGAAGATGTTGCTCCCACCAAGACTCTCGTTCCATCTCAAACAAGTGATGTCAGTCAGTCATTATGTGGTAATCGACAGCATATCAGTGAATGGATGGGATGAAAAAGACGCCGTCCATATGAAGTGATGTACTGTAAAAAGCACCACAGTTGATAAAATGATAAATTTTTGTAATTTTACCAGTTTTTCCCTAATTGCAAAGCCGACCAATCGTGCCATAACAATTGCTAATCATTTGAGAGATACAGAGATGGGCGAGTGAATCGGGACTTACCCCCCTTCACTACCACTAGCGCAACGTCATCATAACGCACTTGAAGTATTGCGCCACAACCTAAGAATTAAATCAAAAATTAAAGTAGCTTTTCCAGACTTTGTCAACATAAGCTTCAGTACATTGATGTAAAAGTTGTTAAATCTCAGAGTAATCAAATGAATATGTTTCCTTAAATACATTGTTTTAAGATAAATAACAAGTGGCGATGTATAATAGAGCTAGAAAGCCAAAAATTGTTCAGTATATTCAAATGTAGGTCAAAAACAAATTTTACACGTGTCAACGTGATAGGAGCAATATTTCGGTTAAAAGTGGCGTTTTTACAAAACACTGAAGGCGATAAATATTAAATTTAGAAATAGGAAAATGGTTAGTTGGTTGATTTGGGGGAGGAGACCAAACAGTGATGTCATCGGTCCAATCGGATTAGGGAAGGATGGGGAAAGAAGTCGGCCATGCCCTTTGAAAGGAACCATCCCGGCATTTGCCTGAAGCTATTTAGGGAAATCACGGAAAACCTGAATCAGGATGGCCAGACGCAGGTTTGAACCGTCGTCCTCCCGAATACGAGTCCAGTATGCTAACCACTGCGCCACCTTATTCGGTGAAAACTGGTATGAAGCTTTAGTTTGATATAAAAACATTAAATATGTGACCCCATTCAGTTACCTGTAATATGTTTTAAGTAAATTACTAAAAACTAAATCTGGAACAAAAACATACTTATTTGTAATAGATTGAGTACCATTTATACTAATGATAGAAAGCTCTGATTGCAGCAGTTGATTACATCCATTAAATAATAATAAAGCTATAACAAGTTTCAACAATCTGATGTAAATACCAATCAATACAAGGTCTCTTAAATTTCTATTTCAGAGGTCACGTTCTACTGTCTGTCCCGTTCTAAAAGTTCTAGCCTGTGAAGTTTAAATGCAGTCGAACTAAAACTCTTTCTGTAATTAAAGCCAACTTAATTCATATAAAAATTACCAACATTGTAAACTGATACACAACAGAGTTATTAAATAATATGTGCACGGCTTCCCCCGTTGGAGGTTCGGGTCCTCCCTCGGACAAGGGTGTGTGTCCTGTCCTTAGCGCAAGTTAGTTTAAGTAGTGTGTATCCTGGGGACCGAAGACCTCAGCAGTTTGATCCCATAGGAACATACCACCAGAAATAATATGTGTCCGAGAAAGCAGCCACTTGGATGCTGCTACCTGGGCATACAACACATTGCGGCACACGTTCCCTTCGGCCGTCCGCTGCGTATCTACTCGTGGTCCATTGATCGTGACCGGGCCAAATAACTCATGAAATAAGCGTCCAACGAAAAAAACTACAAAGAACGAAGCTTGTCTAGCTTGAAGGGTCAAACCAGATGGTCCTATGGTTGGCCCGCTAGATGGCGCTGCCATAGGGCAGACGAATGTCAACTGCGTGTTTTTGAAATAGGAACCCCCATTTTTATTACATATTCGTGTACTACGTAAAGAAATATGAATGTTTTAGCTAGACCACTCCTTTCGCTTTGTGATAGATGGCGCTGTAATAGCCACAAACATATGGCTCACAATTTTAGACGAACAGTTGGTAACAGGTAGGTTTTTTAAATTAGAATACACAACGTAGGTACGTTAGAACATTTTATTTCTACATCTACATCTACATGATTACTCTGCAATTCACATTTAAGTGCTTGGCAGAGGGTTCATTGAAATACAATCATACTATCTCTCTACCATTCCACTCCCCAACAGCGCGCAGGAAAAACGAACACCTAAACCTTTTGTTCGAGCTCTGATTTCTCTTATTTTATTATGATGATCATATCTACCTATGTAGGCTGGGCTCAACAAAATATTTTCGCATTCGGAAGAGAAAGTTGGTGACTGAAATTTCGTAAATAGATCTCACCGCGACGAAAAACGTCTTTGCTTTACTGACTTCCATCCCAACTCGCGTATCATATCTGCCATACTCTGTCCCCTATTACGCGATAATACAAAACGAGCTGCCCTTTTTTCCACCCTTTCTATGTCCTCCGTCAATCCCACCTGGTAAGGATCCCACACCGCGCAGCAATATTCTAACAGAGAACGAACGAGTGTAGTGTAAGCTGTCTCTTTAGTGGACTTGTTGCATCTTCTAAGCGTCCTAATGAAACGCAACCTTTGGCTCGCCTTCCCCACAATATTATCTAAGTGGTCTTTCCAGCTGAAGTTGTTCGTCATTTAGGTACTTAGTTGAATTGACAGCTTTGAGAATTGTACTATTTATAGAGTAATCGAATTCGAAGGGATTTCTTTTGGAACTCATGTGGATCACCTCACACTTTTCGCTATTTAGCGTCAACTGCCACTTGCCACACCATACAGCAATCTTTTCTAAATCGCTTTGCAACTGATACTGGGTCTTCGGTTGACCTTACTAGACGGTAAATTACAGCACCATCTGCGAACAACCTAAGAGAACTGCTCAGATTGTCACCCAGGTCATTTATATAGATCAGGAACAGCAGAGGTCCCAGGACGCTTCCCTGGGGAACACCTCATATCACTTCAGTTTTACTCGATGATTTGCCGTCTATTACTACTAACTGCGACCTTACTGACAGGAAATCAAGAAATACAGTCGCGCAACTGAGACGATACCCTGTAGGCCCGCAGCTTGATCGGAAGTCGCTTGTGAGGAACAGTGTCAAAAGCTTTCCGGAAATCTACAAATACGGAATCAACTTGAGATCCCCTGTCGATAGCGGCCATTATTTCGTGCGAACAAATAGCTAGCTGCGTTGCACGAGAACGATGTTTTCTGAAACCATGCTGATTACGTATCAATAGTTAGTTCCCTTCGAGGTGATTCATAATGTTTGAATGCAGTATATGCTCCAAAACCCTACTGCAAACCGACGTCAATGATATAGGTCTGTAGTTCGATTGATTACTCCTACTACCGTTCTTAAACACTGGTGCGACCTGCGCAATTTTCTAATTTGTAGGTACATATCTATCGGTGAGCGACCGGTTGTATATGACTGCTAAGTAGGGAGCTATTGTATCAGGGTAATCTGGAAGGAACCTAATCGGTATACAAATTGGACCTGAAGACTTGCCCTTATCAAGCGATTTGAGTTGCTTCGCAACCCCTAAGGTATCTACTTCTAAGAAACTCATGCTAGCAGCTGTTCGTGTTTCAAATTCTGGAATATTCTATTCATCTTCCCTGGTGAAGGAATTTCGGAAAGCTGCGTTCAATAACTCCGCTTTAGCGGCACAGTCGTCGGTAACATTACCATTGGCACTGCGCAGTGAAGGTATTGACTGCGTCTTGCCGCTTGTGTACTTTACGTACGACCAGAATTTCTTCGGATTTTCTACCAAATTTCGAGACAATGTTTCGTTGTGGAACCTATTAAAGGCATCTCGCATTGAAGTCCGTGCCAAATTTCGCGCGTCCCTAAATTTTAGCCAATCTTCGGGATTCCGCGTTCTTCTGGACTTTGCATCCTTTTTCCGTTGCCTGTGCAACAGCGTTCGGACCTGTTTTGTGTACCATGGGGGATCAGTTCCATCTCTTACCAGTTTATGAGGTATAAATCTCTCAATTGCTGTTGCTACTATATCTTTGAATTTGAGCCACATCTCGTCTACATTTGCATAGTCAGTTCTGAAGGATTGGAGATTGTCTTTTACGAAGGCTTCTAGTGACACTTTATCCGCTTTTTTAAATAAAATTATTTTGCGTTTGTTTCTGATGGATTTGAAAGAAACGGTATTGAACCTAGCTACAACGACCTTGTGATCACTAATCCCTGTATCAGTCATGATGCTCTCTATTAGTTCTGGATTGTTTGTGGCTAAGAAGTCAAGTGTGTTTTCGCAACCATTTACAATTCGCGTGGGTTCGTGGATTAACTGCTCGAAATAATTTTCGGAGAATGCATTTAGGACAATCTCGGAAGACGTTTTCTGCCTACCACCGGTTTTGAACAAGTATGTTTGCCACCAATCGAGGGAAGGTTGAAGTCCCCACGAACTATAACCGTATGAGTAGGGTATTTGTTTGTTACGAGACTCAGATTTTCTCTGAACTGCTCAGCAATTATATCATCGGAGTCTGGGGGTCGGTAGAAGGAAGCAATTAGCAACTTAGTTCGGCTGTTAAGTATAACCCCCACTCATACCAATTCGTACGGAGTGTCTACTTCGACTTCACTACAAGATAAACCACTACTGACAGACACAAACACTCCACCACCAATTCTGCCTAATCTATCTTTCCTGAACACCGTCTGAGACTTCGTAAAAATTTCTGCAGAACTTATTTCAGGCTTTAGCCAGCTTTCTGTACCTATAACGATTTCAGCTTCTGTGCTTTCTATTAGCGCTTGAAGCTCAGGGACTTTCCCAGCACAACTACAACAATTTACAACTACAATTCCGACTGTTCCTTGATCCAAGCACGTCCTGTATTTTCCATGCACCCCATCAGATTCCAGTCCACCCCGTACTTTACTGAGGCCTTCTAACCTAAAAAACTGCCCAGTGCACGCCACACAGCCTTCGCTACTCGTGTAGCCGCCACCTGAGTGTAGTGAACTCCTGACCTATTCAGCGGAACCCGAAACCCCACCACCCTATGGTGCAAGTCAAGGAATCTGCAACCAACACAGTCGCAAAACCGTCTGAGCCTCTGATTCAGACCCTCGACCCGGCTCTGCACCAAAGGTCCGCAGTCGGTTCTGTCAACAACGGTGCAGATGGTGAGCTCTGCCTTCATCTCGTAAGCAAGACCAGCAGCCTTCACCAAATCAGATAGCCGCTGGAATCCAGAGAGAATTTCCTCAGATCCAAAACGACACACGTCATTAGTGCCTACATGTGCCACCACCTGCAGCTGGCTGCACCCTGTGCTCTTCATGGCATCCGGAAGGGCCCTTCCACATCAGGAATGACTCCACACGGAATGCGCACGGAATGCACACTGGATTTCTTCCCCTCCTTAGCCGCCATATCCCTAAGGGGCCCATTACGCACCTAACATTGGAGCTCCCAACTACCAATAAGCCCACCCTCTCCGATTGACCGGACCTTGAAGGCTGAGAATGATCCTCTGAAACAGGGCATGCAGCTGCATCTGGCTCAGCCACAGTACCTGAAACCTGTTTGTCAGACGCACCGGGGAGGCTTTCTGGTCGGCCTCTGGGGATGTCTTTCGCTGCCTGCCACGCCTTGGAACGACCTCCCAATCAACCACAGGCGAGGGCTCAGCCCCACTGCGGGCAGCAACCGGGGCAACCACAGCGGCAGACCGATCTGGGGACAGACGGGACGAGGTTGACATCCCCGTGATACCCAAGTCCGGCTCCCCACAGTGGTGCCCCACAGGGATGCCAACTCAGCCCTCATCCGAACACAGCAATCACAGTCCATGTCTATTCTAATCGATGTTGAACAACAGTTATTGAAACACAAGTGCCTAGATAAAGCAAGGCAAACACGCAAAGAATGTATGAACTAACCTGTACAAATGCCTAACGACTGCGCTACAATGTGTTCCAATGTGATACCCGTACCTTTGTGAACTTATTTCTGAGAACGCATGCTGTTACAGCGTGATTAGCTGTAAACACCACATTAATGCAATAAATACTAAAAATGGTGTCCGTTAACCTCAATGCATTTGGCAATACGTGTAACGACATTCCTCTCAACAGCGAATAGTTCGCCTTCCGTAATGTTCGCACATGCATTGACAACGCGCTCACGCATGTTGTCAGGCGTTGTCGGGGAATCACGATAGCAAATATCCTTCAATTTTCCCCACAGAAAGAAATTCGAGGACGTTAGATCCGATGAACGCGCGGGCCATGGTATGGTGCTTCGACAACCAATCCACATGTCATGAAATATGCTATTCAGTACCGTTTCAACAGCACGCGACCTATGTGTCGGACATGCATCATGTTAAAAGTACATCACCATTCTGTCATGCAGTGAAACATCTTGTAGTAACATCAGTAGAACATTACGTACGAAATCAGCATACATTGCACCATTTAGATTCCCATCGATAAAATGGGGGCCAATTATCCTTCCTCCCATAATGCCACACCAGACATTAATCGGCCAAGGTCGCTGATGTTCCACTTGTCGCAACCATCGTGGATTTTCCGTTACCCAATAGTGCATATTATGCCGATTTACGTTACCGCTGTTGGTGAATGACGCTTCGTCGCTAAATAGAACGCCTGCAAAACATCTGTCATCGTCCCGTAATTTCTCTTGTGCCCAATGGCAGAACTGTACACCACGTTCAAAGTCGTCGCCATGCAATTTCTGGTGCATAGAAATACGTTACGGGTGCAATCGATGTTGATGTAGCATTCTCAACCCCGACGTTTTTGAGATTCCCGATTTTCGCGCAATTTGTCTGCTACTGATGTGCATCATCATTTGTTGCAGGTCGTGGTTGACGTTTCACATGTGGCTGAACACTTCCTGTTTCCTTAAATAACGTAACTATCCGGCGAACGGTTCGGATACTTGGATGATGTCGACCAGAATACCGAGCAGCATACATAGCACATGCCCGTTGGGCATTTTGATCACAACAGCCATACATCAACACGATATCGACCTTTTCCGCAATTGTTAAACGGTCCATTTTAACACGGGTAATGTCCTTAGGTTAGTTAGGTTTAAGTAGTTCTAAGTTTTAGGGGACTGATGACCATAGATGTTAAGTCCCATAGTGCTCAGAGCCATTTGAACCATGTTTTTAACACGGGTAATGTATCACGAAGCAAATGCCGTCCGCACTGGCGGAATGTTACGTGATACCACGTACTTATACGTTTGTGACCATTACATCGCCATGTATCAGAAAGCGAAAAAAGTGGTCCAACTAAAACATTCATATTTCTTTACGTACTACACCAATATGTAATAAAAAATGGGGGTTCCTATTTTAAAAAAAACGCTATGACCTATGGCAGCGCCATCCAGCGGGCCAACCATAGCGCCATCTGGTTTCCCCCTCCAAGCTAGACGAGTTTCGTTCTTGGTAGTTTTTTCGTTTGTTGCTTACTTCGTGAGATATTTCTTATACAAGAAACCTGCAGAAATATCACCTTTTCCTGTTACAAGTTCTATGCAGACAATTGTGAACACATCTGAAACATAAAATAGCGAACAAATTAATTTTTTTTTCGATGAACTATACCAATGGCTTTCCCTTGCCATCTCTGTGTTACAAAGAATGACTCACCTACGAGTCTACAACTACATCTACTTCATACTCCGCAAGCCACCTCATGGTGTGTGGCGGAGGGTTCTTTCGGTACCACTATCTGATCGCTCCAACCCCGTTCCAGTCGCGAATGGTGCGTGAAGCATGATTGTCGGTAAGCCTCTGTATTGGCTCTAATTTCTCGAATTTTCTCCTCGTGTTCAATATGCGAGATGTAACGCTCCCTCGCCAGCTCATCGTTGGATCTTCTCTATCTCATCTATCAGTTCTACCTGATAGGGATCCCAGATAGATGAACAACATTCAAGAATCAGGCGAACAAGCGCTTTATAAGCCAGTTCTTTCGTGGATGAGTTACATTTCCTTAATATTCTTCCGATGAATCTGAGTCTTGTGCCTGCTTTTCCCGCTGTGTCTTATATGGTCATTCCACTTAAGGTCGCTCTGGATAGTTACACCTAGATATTTTACCGCAGACGCTGTCTCCAGCTGTTTGTCATCAATAGTGAAGCTGTACAGTAGTGGATTTCTTTTCCTATGTATATGTAATATGTTACATTTATTTACGTTCAGGGTCAACTGCCAAAGTCTGCACCATTCATCAATTCTCTGCAGGCCGTTCTGCAAATTCATACAATCTTCTGGCGTTGCTACTTTGGTATAAACAACTGCATCATCTGCGAATAGCCTTAAAGAGCATCTGACGCTTTTTACCAGATCATTTATATGTACTGTGAACAGCAACGGTCCTGTCACACTTCCCTGTGGTACTCCGGGTATTATATTTACATCTGTCGACGGAAGAAAGTCTTGAATCCAATCGCAGGTCTGCACTGGTACTCCGTAAGCTCGTATTTTTTCATTAAACGGCAATGCGGGTCGGTGTCAAATGCCTTACTGAAATCAAGGAACACGGCGTCACCCTGAGCGTCGTTGTCCACTGCGCTGTGGATGTCATGGAGGAACAGAACGAGCTGAGTTTCGCAGGATCTCAGTTTTGCGGAATCCATGTTTTTATAGAGGAGATGTTCACTTTCCAAGAACGTCATAATTATTTAGCATAAAACATGTTCCATAATTTTACAGCAGACTGACGTCAACGATACAGGTCTATAATTGTGTGGATCTGTCTTACAGCCTTCCTTAAAAACGGGAATGACATGCGCTTTTTTCCGGTCGTTAGGTGCCTTTCGTTGCTCAAGCGATCTACGATAAATCAATGCTAGAAGGGGAGCAAGTTCTTTCGCATAATCTTTATAGAATCTTATAGGTATCTCGTCTGGTCCTGAAACCTTTCCACTACTAAGCGATTGTAGCTGCTTTTCAATTCCGCGATCGGTTATCTCAGTATCTGCTATTTCCACGTTCGCACGACAATTCAAAGGAGGGTCACTGTTACGATCTTCCGCCGTGAAACAAATTCGGAAGACCGAATTCAGTATTTCGTCTTTCTCTCTGTTATCTTCCGTTTCGGTGCCGGTGTGGTCACTGAGAGAATTAATAGATTATTTTAACCCACTTACTGATTTTACATTTGACCAAAATCTCTTAGTGTTTTTACTCAGGTCGGTTGACAAAGTCTTACTTTCGAAATAATTGAACGCTTCTCTCATTGCTCTACTTACGCTCTTTCTCGCTTCGTTCAGCTTATGTTTGTCAGCTAGATTTTTACTTCTCTTGAATCTGAGATGATGTGCTCTTTGTTTACGTAGCGCTTTTCTAACAGGCTATTAAACCATGGTGGATCTTTCTCATCCCTTAAAACCTTACTCGGAACATACCTGTCTAGGGCATATTGAACGACACCTTTCAATTTTTTCCATTTGTTCTCCACATCTTCGTCATCACCGAATATTTGATGCTGACTGCTGAGATATTCTGAAATTTGTATCCTATCACCCTTGCCGATCAAATATATCTTCCAACCTTTCTTAACATTCCTTGTAGGACCTGTTTTCATGGATGATGTCACAGCTTTCCTCTACGTTAACTGATTCGATAAGTTCAGGTCTGTTTGTTGCCAGGAGGTCTAAGAGGTTACCCTCACGAGTTGGTTCTCTATCTGCTCAAGGTAATTTTCGTACAAGACATCCAGAACAATGCCATACGATTCCCTATCTCTGGCACCAGGTTTGATAGCATAACACTCCCAATCCATAACTGGCAAGTTGAAGTCACCCCCTATTACAACGGCATGATCAGGAATAATACTAATGCTATTCTGTAAGCTCTGTCTGAAGCACTCTACAACTATACATTATAACGATATGTTTACGTAATGTGTATACATAAACATACAGTTATAAATGTCCCCGTTCGAGTCGCTAATTATAACAATATGTTTACTTTTGTGCTGTAATATATAGCTATAATCACCGGTGGAAATATATTTGCGAACGCCGACCGTGTGCGGCTGTTTCTTGTTGGATCGTCTGATCAGTCGAAAGTTGCATTGGAGAGGAGAGTAAATGCCTATTCAAAATATAATTACTTTTGGATACCTCAACATGAATTTCCTAAGGGACCGTAGTTTAATATGCATTTACCAGTAGACTATGGCGCGGAGAAAATATTTCGCCGCATGCAACTTCCGTCCGATTTCGACGAAAGAATTCGTCACTGTGAACTCTCTATTTGGCACAAACATAAAGAAAATTAAATAACTCCATGAAGGAGTGAGACATAGATTCTATACTAAATAAATAGTCTATACACCAGTTCCATTTAACTCTGAATTTATGGCAATTAATAGATGAACTTACAGTGCAATGAAGGATTTAACATGGATGCCGTTTTGACTGGCACCTCCCTTCTCGTAATCAAAATAATTCCTTTGACGTTTTCACATAGACATCGCGCAATAAACCTACTGCTATGCAGTATTGCACTTTTGCTTGACACTAAAATAATATCATTTTTAACGATAATAATACGGCGGCAAGACAAGCGCGTCCGACACAAGTTACAAGAGACAAGAGAAAAATTAGTAGCTGAGTAACTGGTCATCGAGAATATCTCGTACATCAAAAGAATGTGTAAAAGTGTTCTCCTTCTGTCCATTTTTCGCGCCGCGGTTCTCAAAGTCAGTAACTCAGTGCACCTCTGATGCCGCTTCGACAATAAACACGTTACATCACAGGTCGTTCACCTTTTACATTCTCACAACATTATTTGCTAACTGTAGCTGTTGCCGAGCGACTGCTCGATTAGTGAATGATTTAAAATGATAAGGCAATCACATAATCTTACATTGCCATCCATGGGACTCTTGGAAATCAAGGAGATTACCAAGATTTACATGTCGCCGTTAACATTATGGGATTGATTTCTTTACAGATTTACATTGATCAAACACAGTATTCCTGTTATTTGATTATTAGGATTACACAAATATGGTGATGTCTCATTCACAGACTAAGACAATTCTTAAGGTACACAAAAAAATTTAAAAACTAAGACAGTAAATTTACAAAGTTTACAATGGAGATTATACATTATGCTCATTACAGTCTTTTTTTTTTTTTTTTTTTTTTTTTTTTTTTTTTTTTTTTTTCAGAGTTCATAACGACCATCTTTGTGCCCCCAAGTTATTGTCTAGAGTTCATAGGCTCTTTGCTCCTGAAAGAAAACACATAGGATTCATCTTTTTATACACACATAATTCTCACACATGGAATTTTGCACACGTGTCCATTTTTATACACACGTAATCCTCACACATGGAATTTCTCACACGTGTCCATTTTCCGTTGCTCACTAGTTGTCATGGTTTTTACGCTTTCATTGTTTGTGTATGTGACAGGTAAGTTAAAATTTGATTTTTTCTCCAGGTGAAGCTTATCCCTTGAGAAGTTGAATCGCTATTTTCCGTTCTCCGAGTAGTGAACTTTTCATCAGCTCTGGTCGGCGAGTCTCGCTCGCACGTTAGGTACACACGTTACATGTAACAAAAAATATAAATACCCATTAGTCTAAGAACTAAGCTTAAATCTAATTTTAGGACTTGGGATTCACAGGAATTTGACTTTGACACTATTCGCGTGTGGTTTGGCTGTTTGTATTTCATTCTCGGGATATAACATTATGAACTCATATAAGAGTCTTTTATTTTGGGAGAGGCTTTCATGGAAAGACCGTTTCGTCGAACTGCAGCGGGATTGCTGTGCTAGTACATCACTTATAAATTTAACGCGTTTGTTGCGTCGATGGACGTTGATACAGGCTGATTGTTAGAGCTGAATCGCAACTCGAGGCGCTCACTAGCCTCCACGCGGTATTTCCGCTTTTCCGCGCGCGGTTCGGTGAACACGATGCGTCGATGGTGTTGTGGTATTTTGTGGTTTGCTGAGCTGGTGCGGAGGGACGAGGATTAGGGAGAGAGACCCCACCGAAACCATCCCTGCCTCCACATTTTCCAGCCGAATTTGAAGATTTTAAGGTAGGCTAGCGCTCGCAATTTGCAAAGCAGCTAACACACTTGGTTTCCGATGCACTGCACGTAATCACATCACCGCCTTCGGTTACACAATCGGATTATCACTGTCCGTCGGCGTATCTGCACGTTTAACACTTTTTATCTCCATCGTGAATGAAATTATCACTTACTTATAACAACGAAGCATTGCTTCGTGTCTGTGGCAGACTTCCACAGCATTTTAAGCCTTCACTTATACGTTACTATGTACACATTTTTTTACAGTTTATACTCAAATAGTTTGTCTCACTTTGTAGCTTGCTAATTGAGAGCTTCGATTATCATGTCCATTTCAATTTCTGTTGGTTTGTTGGTAACTACCTTAACATTTCGCTTTAAATTGTTCATTATCTTTCTCTAAGACTAATTATGCTTTTAGTCACAGTCACAATACATTAGTTTCTCCGATCTGTTAGCAATTATTATTATTATTATTTTAATTCATTTGAATCGTCCTTTCTATTCATTAGACTCGTTAAAGTTATCACTGTCATTTCAACAAAAATTTCCTTGTTACTAGATGTGAGGAGCAGTCAGTCACACTTGATCGCCCTCTCGCATGAGAACAGAACACCATTCAAGAAAGTATTCAAATTCCTTATCGCGATCTCGGTTTGCGTCTCGGATTGACTTTAAAAGTAAAAATGAAGACATTTCAAAACTAGCTTTTCCCGATTTCGTTCACGCGTTTCCTTTTGAAAATCGTATGCCAAACCAGCCTTTCACGTCAACCACATTTCTCAACCTGTGACGTCAAGTCTACGGGACGGGTTTAGGCGGGTTAGGATATTTACACAAATTCAGAAGAAAGACATAGATATAATAGTACATAGAAGAAGAAATCTAGCAAACAACTCCTTGTTTCTTATGACTTAGAAATTAATTTTCCTTTTCGCCGTACGTCTGTGTACGCGCTGCAATTAAGAACTAGCTGCTTTGTTTTGCCGGCGGTTTCATTGTCATTTTATTCACGCTTTGACGCCTGCTTGCGCTACACTGTATTGACCTCTATATATGACCTTAAGTCGTCATTGCTTTGTCCTTGCCACTTACGCTCTTATACTTGGTATTTATTTCACTTATGGCATTGAATGTATCTGACCTGCGTATTGCAATTACAATTAATGCTACTTTGTTTATCTAGCTGAGGGATAGCACTTTCGTGGTCATGTTGGTACTTAAAGTAACTCACATGCTTCGTAAACATTACGTTACTTTAATGTAGAGATGAACCTGTTCCAGATTTCTATGTACATTAGAACATAATCTAGACATAGCTGACTTAGAAACTAGTTACTTGTTTTCCTTTTTAGTGGGATCAGGAACCAATAATTGTCAAGCGACCCTTGCCCTTGACGAAAATAAATTTCGTTTCTCGATCATTGCTCCTTCAACTTAAAAAAAATTTCTTACATTCTAAGTTTTATTTTCACTTCTGCATCATTTCATATCGCAGAAGCCGGCTTGTTAGGGACATCCTTCGCTTTATATTTCATTTTTCTCTCTTAAATATTATCTCTTTAAAACTAAATCTTAAAACTAGAGTTCTTGGAGTTGATCACTTTCTTTGTTAAACAAGAATTCTTTTTTCATTTATCAGCTTGCCTGTACTTTAATTATGGCTAAAGGTAACATATTTTAAATTCTCTGCTGTATAGCAAGATAGACTCACTGTCGTGTAATTTGTTCTAAGCATTTTTTTTTTTATGAAGTCAGATCAGTTGTCACTTAGTCACTAGCGGCTAATCTTCTCTTGTCATTACAAAGCTTTCCTTTCAACTTATTCTGTAGCATTATACTTTTTAGGATCAGAGTGATGGTATAAACCTTTTATTTTACCATTTGCAGGATCAGAAATTGAATAACAACCTGTGTGCGGTATACGAAGGATCTCGTAAGGTCCCTCAAAAAGACTTTACCATTTTCGATTTAATGCGTAAGAGCAACGATGGTTTAAAGTGTGTTTTAGCAACTAACAGTGTGCAAATGCCTGTATAAAAATCTATTCGGGTTCTATATCGTCGTAGAAAATCCATTCCCCAGAGACTTGGCACTGCCAAATTCTTGACAACGAGGAAAATAAATTTGATGGGTATTGATTGAATCTCCAGTGGTACCCAAGCTTGCATACTGACCTTTTGTGTCTGGGAGCCGATGGCTTCTGTTATTGAACATCCTTGGACGGGTAATGTTGGAATTTTAATTAATGTACTAATTTGCTTATGGAAACATAAGGGCATATCATTAATATTTGCACCTGTATCTAGGATTACAGTGGTCAAAATTCCGGCTATAGGAAGTTTTGTCATAGCTTGCACTTGGTCATCTATCGCTTCATCACCGTCAGTCGTCTCTTTGTCTTGTAATAATTATTGTCTCATGTCCAATCCCGTCATTGTATCTCAGTACAAGTGTGTCATGGTTAGTCTCTCCGTCGAAGTAGTCGCTCCCATTCTGTCTCACAGCATCACTTAGGGAGCTTTCAGATGCTGAAGTTAGTTTTCTTGTTTGTGTGGTTTTGATTCGGCTTCATCATTAGAACGTTCGACCAATCTGACATTATGAGAACACTGAGGAACAAAATTACTATTTTTTTTATTACTTTGAGCTTTTCCTCATTACAAAGGTTTATCTCCAACATAATAATTTACTTGGAAATTACAATACAAACAATAACCGTTCTTAAACTATATTCTCAAAATATTTCTCCAGGTGTTTCGATCTTGTGTGTCTTCTTCCTCTGCTCCCATTCTCCTCATTGTGTGCTGTACATTTTGAATCCAGGTGATCATAGGGCGTCCTCTTCTTCTTCTCCCCTGAGGTTCCCACTCAACTATCAATTTTGGTATTCTGGTTTTCTCCATTCGTCGTACATTCCCGTCCCACTGTAATTTCTTCCTATCCATTACATAATATATTCTTTCTTTTATTTCCATTCTCGTTATTACTTCGGTGTTCCTTATCTTTTCTATCCTGGAGATTCTTGCCGATCTTCTCCAAAAGTCCATCTCTAGAGCTTGTAATTTTTTATTGTGCTTCATGTTAATTGTCCAGGTCTGCGTTCCATACAGAACCACACTCTCTAATATGGATTTGTATAGTAATTTTTTAGTTTTGCTCATTACATTCCTGCTCCATAAGACTGAGTTAAGCATCCCAATGACCCTCCGTCCGCTACTAATTCTTTTATTGATTTCTGATTCTGATTTTCCCTCGATTTCTAAAATGGATCCCAAATAACAGAAAGTGTTTATCTTTTGGATTTTCTTTCCTTCAATGTATAGCTCATCTGAATCATTAGTCAAGTATTCTGTTTTTGGTAATTAATCTTCAAACCCCAAGTTTTGTATGCTACTGCTAGTTGATTGCACATATAGTTAGCATCCTCCCCATCTTGTGCTACGACTACTTGATCATCAGCAAATAATAAATGATGTAGGTAAACTCCGTCTCTTATTTCTAATCCCATACTATTATATTTACGAGACCATGTTCTAAGGCTAATATCTATATAAATTTTAAATAATGATGGTGACATGGGAGAGCCCTGTAAAAGGACTTTGCTTGTTCTAAATTTCTGTGAAAGTTTATAACCAACTTTCACTTGGCAAATGTTATCTTTATACATCTGTTGTATTATTTTAATCAAGGAGGGGTTTATGTTTGCCATATGTAGTGCTCTCCAAAGTAATTTTCTTGGAACAGTATCATACGCTTTTTCTAGGTCTATGAAAATTAATCCTATATTTTTTTATTTTTCCCTATGTTTCTCCAAAATCTGTCGTAATGTGAAAATATGGTCTACACATGATCTCCCAGTCGGGAATCCACATTGTTCTTCTTGAGTTCTAAAATTTTTTTCCAGTTTGTTTTTAATTACTTTCGCAAAAATTCTCATTAATGTGTTTGTAACACAAATTCCTCGATAGTTTGAACAAATTTTGCGATCCCCTTTCTTAAATATTGTATTAATGTAACCTAGCTTCATCTCGTTGGGTATTGACTCTCCATGTATCATTTTGTTGAAGAGCTGCGTTATCAGTTTCACAATTTTGTCACCACCGTATTTCAGACACTCCAGATTGATATTGCCTGGTCCTGGTGATTTACCATTCTTTCCTGTTCTCAACGCCTGAAGTACTTCACTTTCTAAAATCTGGATCTCATCATATTCATGTCCTTTATCTTTCCCTGTTCCTTTTTCTAGATATTCTTCTCTGTCGTCATTTAATAATTTTCGGAAATACTCTTCCCATTCCTTTTGTGTTATCAGTTGGAGATTAGTTTTGCTTTTTGTATCCTGTCGAAGCCCTTTCAATACTGACCATGCTTCTTTTGCTCTCCCAAATCCTGATTTGCTATTCACCTTGGCACATGTTCTTTCCCATGCTTCATTTTTTGTCATCCTTATTTTTTTCATCACTTCATTCTTCTTTTCCTTGTATATTGATCTTGTTGCTTCTGATTTATCATTCAACCACTGAAGGAACGCATTTGGTTTTTCTCTAACGAGGACCTCTAGTTCCTCTGACCACCACTCTGCTGCACGGTCGTGGTTGCTACCTTTTTTACCCAACACCTCTGTTGCTATGCTTTTCACATTTGCTTTTATATAGTTATATATTTCCTCTGTACTTCCTTCAAATGATTCAACCAGTTTCCTTTCCATCCTTGCGGCAAAGAGTGTTCTGATACTTTCGTCTTGTAGGCTGTCAATATTAAAAGGCAAATTTTCATCTTTCTCAGTCTGGTTCGTTTTATTTATGTTACTTGTACCACTCCTTGCATTCTTCCATGGCCAGAAAGACTTCATTTTAACTATATAGTGGTCTGATCCATACTGGGCTCCACTATAAGATCTGACGTCTACTGCTTTGAAACTACTTGTTTGCTTAATGATAATATAATCTATTATAGAACGAAGTTCTTTGGTTTTCTTTTGCCAAGTATATTTATTAATGTCCTTATGTTTGAAAAATGTGTTGGTAATTTTTAGATCAAATTGTTCCCAAATTGCAATCAATCGTTCCCCATTGTCATTATATTCGTCCTCTCCATGTTTTCCTACTATTCTACAAGATTCTCTAATTCCTACCCTTCCATTCAGATCTCCCATGATAATCAGTTCCTTTCTTCATGGGATTTTTTCAATAGTCTCCCTGAGGGTGTCCCAAAATGTATCCTTCTCCTTATCTGTTGTGTCGTTCGTGGGTGCGTATACGCCAATAATCCCAACTTCCCTAGCAAATAATGTCATTTCAAAAAAACAACAAAATTACTGTCATGCACAAACCTTGTGTCAAAATGTTGCTGCGTTTGTTATTGTGTTCAATACGCGTTACTGTCTTCCGCGTTTGCGAAAAATACAGGGGGATTGTACTGCCTTCGCGAGGTCTGATGATTTTTATTACTATTATGATTTCTGGAATTGTTACTGTGAAATCCACCTTCACACTGTGGTTTGCCGTTAAACTGTGTTTCTGTACATTCCTTACGCTTGATTTTTACTAGGCGCGGAGTTGTGTTGGTATGAGTGGGCGTTATCTGCTGTTTGTTGCTGCCCGTAATCTGAGTGTTGGGTGCGCAAGTACAGTACATTCAATTGCGATCCGTTCTGCTGTTGCCAACATTTTTGACTGAAACTATTTCCAAACTTCTACTTGTACGGTTGATTGCCGTACTAGTTACCAGTTGTGTTATACACGGGATTGAATCGGTTGTGTTGATTACGTCTATTCCTTTTGTGCGGATACCCATTGCCTTTATTTCCGTTTCGCCAGTCGTTACTATTTCTGTAACCGTTCCCTGGCTTTTCATAGCCGTTACTCTCTTAATGTTGTGGCCAAGAATTGTGAGGAGTATTCCGCGGTTTGTTAGCTCTCTTGTCCTCATAGATCAGGTCTAGGAGATCTAATATCGACAGAAGTGTATCTGGATCATCATCTGGTATGGCTATCAGCTTTTCACGAATCGATATGGGTAATTTAGACTTGAGAATCATAATTACATATTTACTATTAATAGGGTTATCCCAATACCTGATTTTGCCAAAATATTTTTCGAAGTACTTTCTCAGGCTACTATTCCTGGGGTCAAATTGTTCTGCATTATAGACTTCTTTACCAAGGCGCTTCTGAACACCTTCGCTCCAAAATTTGCTGAGGAAACAGTGCTAAAACTCCTCATACGTTCGACACTTATCAACCATTTCGGTTCCCCATATTTTCGATTCGCCACCTATATATCCGGTAACAAATTGGATACGCTGTCTATCAGTCCACGAATTTGGAAAAATGCCAGAGAATCCACGAAGAAAAACAATTGGGTGGATATTTCGTTTTTCCGGGTTAAAGGTTTGAAAAACTCGCTTCTTTATCATGCTTTCTTCCTCCATCATTTGTACTATTGAGGCAGATTCTTGGTTTCGATGACTAACTGGAATATGTGGTGGTCAAGTGTGTTCATTAGATACAACAGGTATTCGGAATTGCCGAAATAGTTCATCTTCTTCCTCTGAGGCTAAACAGTTAGGATAATTCGGTCTCTGAGTATTACTACAACTCACTTGTGCCTTCAGATTGTTTAGCTGTTCCGTTACCTCTTGCTTCCAGTTTGGTAATTCTTGCTGAAATGTATGCCTGATGCTACCGAGTTCCGACATTACGGTATCTCCGGAGCTTCCAGGAGCTGACAAGATACCAAGAGTGGTTGCTTTCACAGTCTCTACTAGGCCTTTGTTAATTTAATTTTCGACAAATTTGTCTTTTCCAGCAATCCAGTTCTCATACTTTTCTCTAAATTCTCTCTCATGATTATCTAGCCTCTCCTTTACTTTCATTTCAGTTTCCAGAGTCAAGTTTGACATTCCCTCCGTTAGTTTTTCTACCTGCGTAGTTATTGTCTAATCTGTGATTAACCGAGGTTACGGTGGAGTCAAGATTCTTGATTGCGTTTCGGATATCAGCTCGCTTTGCATGATAGCTAAAGTGTCATTCAGTTCGAAAATTATTACACTTCGCATTTGAGAAACAGCATCCTTAACTTGCATTGCTACTTCTTTGGCTACGTTTTCTCTAACAGTTTTTATTTCTTCGCTTACTGTAGAAAGTTTATCTCCAATTACTGTAGAAATTTTATCTTCAAGCGAGTCTAACGTTTGTCTATTTTCGTCTTTCATTTGGCAATTTCCGTCCTGCATCATTTGACTTATTTGACTCAGTAGCTGTTTGAATACATCGTCTGTCACTACCCCTGAATTGCTTTCACCTGCCTCCCTTGTAACCGGTACATGGCTACGAGTACTAGTGGCAGAAACTATGCTGGCATTGTCTAGTTCAGCACCGGTAACATTATGGTGTGAGGCATCAAAGTCCATAAGATTTCCCACTTCACTTTCTACAATTGTTTCCTGCGGGACCGTAAGGGGCGCGACACTTCTGTTCTTTTGAATCTAGTGATAACATTTTTTCGTCTGTCATAGCTCACTTATTTACAAACAGTAAGTCAATGAAGTTCGTTTGAGCTACGGCCCTCAGCTGTCGACAGAGAAGTAATTTATCGGTTGCGAGTCGGTTGTCACTGCTACGTCACATGATCGGAATGTTGGGAGTTGCACGTCACAAGAACAAGAGACAATTCTGTACTGTAAAGAAAGTATGGCTGCACACTGGTCAAAATAAATGAAAACTAAGGCTGGTCAGTTCCGTGAACAGGCAGCAGGCATTTATAAACAAGTGATATACAATACACAACAATGGAATTTAAACAATACTTAAAGAAATTACCAATCTAGCAAATGCAATCTACTGAATTCAAAGCAAATTTTTACTGCCACTACTAAAGATCGTCACAAATTACTTAATTTTCTCTGAATATCTCGTTTCTTTCGCTCAATGGAAATTTTATTGGATGGTGTTTGATGCCATGTAACAAATAAAAAGCACAAGACTAGCTACAATTCTTTATGAATATATCCACAATGCGTATCTTATATAAATTTTTATTCCTTTGAGTTCTTTTTTCCTTTTTTTTTTTTTTTAATTCGCGTCCCTGTTCGGGCGCCAATTATAACGATATGTTTACGTAATGTGTATACATAAACATACAGTTATAAATGTCCCCGTTCGAGTCGCTAATTGTAACAATATGTTTACTTTTGTGCTGTAACATATAGCTATAATCACCAGTGGAAATACATTTGCGAACGCTGACCGTGTGCGGCTGTTTCTTGTTGGATCGTCTGATCAGTCGAAAGTTGCATTGGAGAGGAGAGTAAATGCCTATTCAAAATATAATTATTTTTGGGTACCTCAACATGAATTTCCTAAGGGACCGTAGTTTATTATGCATTTACCAGTAGACTATGGCGCGGAGAAAATATTTCGCCGCATGCAACTTCCGTCCGATTTCGACGAAAGAATTCGTCACTGTGAACTCTCTATTTGGCACAAACATAAAGAAAATTAAATAACTCCATGAAGGAGTGAGACATAGATTCTATACTAAATAAATAGTCCAAACACCAGTTCCATTTAACTCTGAATTTATGGCAATTAATAGATGAACTTACAGTGCAATGAAGGATTTAACATGGATGCCGTTTTGACTGGCACCTCCCTTCTCGTAATCAAAATAATTCCTTTGACGTTTTCACATACACATCGCACAATAAACCTACTGCTATGCAGTATTGCACTTTTACTTGACACTAAAATAATATTATTTTTAACGATAATAGTACGGCGGCAAGACAAATGCGTCCGACACAAGCTACAAGAGACAAGAGAAAAATTTGTAACTGAGTAACTGGTCATCGAGAATATCTCGTACATCAAAAGAATGTGTAAAAGTGTTCTCCTTCTGTCCATTTTTCGCGCCGCGGTTCTCAAAGTCAGTAACTCAGTGCACCTCTGATGCCGCTTCGACAATAAACACGTTACATCACAGGTCGTTCACCTTTTACATTCTCACAACATTATTTGCTAATTGTAGCTGTTGCTCGATTAGTGAATGATTTAAAATGATAAGGCAATCACATAATGTTACAATCCTGACCAAGGTGATCTATATAAGCATCCGATTACCATTTTTGACCGTTCTTTGATACTCAATTTCACCCAGATTAATTCACATTCGGAATCCGTGATAACCTCGCTACATTTTATCGAATTTTGTATCCTTACGATAAACATTCCAGCCTGAACTCAGAATTTCGTTGTCATTGAGGTGTGGCTTCAACCAGCTTTCTGTTTCCAATACTATCTGTGCATTACAACCTTTAGTAAGGGTTACTAATGCTGGGACCTTTCCCTGGATGCTCCTACAGTTTACTAAAATCATATTAATATTTTCTACTCCTCATCTGCGGGACCAAGATTCTCTGAGGTTCCTGTGGCTGATATAACAGGCAAATGTGCACGCAACACGTACTCAGCTACCCTAGTAGCCGCTTCCTGCGTGTAGTGCACGCCTGACCTATTAAGGGGAACCTGCATCCGATAGCGGATGTCGAGAAATTCGCATCCTATACCGTCGCAGAGCCCTCTGAGCCCCTGGTTTAGACCTTCCCCTCTGCTCCAAACCAGAGGACAGAGATCAACCCTGGGTACGATGCTACAAATAGCTCAGCCTGCACCCCGCGTGCGTTGTTAGTTGCCTTCACCAAATCAGCCAGCCGCCGAAAGGAGCCGAGGATGGCCTCAGAACATGATTATTAAAAATCCTTATCAGCTCATTGAATCTGCATTGTCGTAGCTGTTCAACGCACTGAGCTGGTGGAGAATAAATTTACTTTTCGAGCGAATGAAAAAACTCTCATGTACTCAATGTGAGGGTAGGTTAGTACCCTAGTTTTCGATATTCTATGGTCAAAGTGGGCGCAACTTGGAGTGAGCAACATCTAGACTCAACATTTATTGCGCCTAATGCGCAATGGTACTTTACCATCTGGCATGTACAATGGCATTGTCTCCGTGCTGGATCTGAAACGCTAATTCCCTACTCAGGCCTTGACTGAAATCACTCAGTCGCAACTTTTCTGCGTTCCGTAGAACATTAATCTTTCCCTAGTCGAAATAATCGCCATAAACACTCGCTATGGGGTGGAACGATGTGCATAATTCTTTTTGTTAGCAATTTAAGGAGTATCTCATAGTATATCGTCTAGTCGTTATGGATCAAGCTCATGTAAGGTCCGTCAAATCCGGATGCCTTACAACATTCATGGATAAAATTAGTTTCTACAGGATAAGCATCATGACTTTGAACTACATGATATACAGGTTGTTACAAAAAGGTACGGCCAAACTTTGAGGAAACATTCCTCACACACAAACAAAGGAAATATATTATGTGGACATGTGTCCGGAAACACTTACTTTCCATGTTAAGCTCATTTTATTACTTCTCTTCAAATCACATTAATCATGGAATGGAAACACACAGCAACAGAACGTACCAGCGTGACTTCAAACACTTTGTTTCAGGAAATGTTCAAAATGTCCTCCGTTAGCGAGGCTACATGCATCCACCCTCCTTCGCATGGAATCCCTGATGCGCTGATGCAGCCCTGGAGAATGGCTTATTGTATCACAGCCGTCCACAATACGAGCACGAAGAGTCTCTACATTTGGTACAAGGGGTTGCGTAGACAAAAGCTTTCAAATGCCCCCATAAATGAAAGTCAAGAGGGTTGAGGTCAGGAGAGCGTGGAGGCTATCGAATTGGTCCGACTCTACCAATCCATCGGTCACCGAATCTGTTGTTGAGAAGCGTACGAACACTTCGACTGAAATGTGCAGGAGCTCCATCGTGCATGAACCACATGTTGTGTAGCCGGCCGCGGTGGTCTAGTGGTTCAGGCGCTCAGTCCGGAACCGCGCGACTGCTACGGTCGCAGGTTCGAATCCTGCCTCGGGCATGGATGTGTGTGATGTCCTTAGGTTAGTTAGGTTTAATTAGTTCTAAGTTCTAGGGGACTGATGACCACAGTCCCATAGTGCTCAGAGCCATTTGAACCACATGTTGTGTCGTACTTGTAAAGGCACATGTTCTAGCAGCACAGGTAGAGTATCCCGTATGAAATCACGATAACGTGCTCCATTGAGCGTAGGTGGAAGAATATGGGGCCCAATCAAGACATCACCAACAATGCCTGCCCAAACGTTCACAGAAAGTATGTGTTGACGACGTGATAGCACAATTGCGTGCGGATTCTCGTCAGCCCACACATGTTGATTGTGAAAATTCACAGTTTGATCACGTCGGAATGAAGTCTCATCCGTAAAGAGAACATTTGCACTGAAATGAGGATTGACACATTGTTGGAGGAACCATTCGCAGAAGTGTACCCTTGGAGGCCAATCAGCTGCTGATAGTGCCTGCACACGCTGTACATGGTACGGAAACAACTGGTTCTCCCGTAGCACTCTCCATACAGTGACGTGGTCAACGTTACCTTGTGCACCAGCAACTTCTCTGACGCTGACATTAGGGTTATCGTCAGCTGCACGAAGAATTGCCTCGTCCATTGCAGGTGTCCTCGTCGTTCTACGTCTTCCCCAGTCGCGAGTCATAGGCTGGAATGTTCCGTGCTCCCGATCAATTGCTTCGAACGTCTTCCTGTCGGGACACCTTCGTTCTGGAAATCTGTCTCGATACAAACGTACCGCACCACGGCTATTGCCTCGTGCTAATCCATACATCAAATGGGCATCTGCCAACCCCGGATTTGTAAACATTGCACTGACTGCAAAACCAAGTTCGTGATGAACACTAACCTGTTGATGTTACGTAATGATGTGCTTGAGCAATGAGTCGCATGTCAACACAAGCACCGAAGTCAACACTACCTTGCTACAATAGGGCCAACTGGTGGTGAATCGAGGAAGTACAGTACATACTGACGAAACTAAAATGAGCTGCCGGCCGGGATGGCCGAGCGGTCCTAGGCGCTAGAGTCTGGAACCACGCGACCGTTAAGGTGGCAGGTTCCAATCCTGCCTCGGGCATGGATGTGTGTGATGTCCTTAGGTTAGTTAGGTTTAAGTAGTTCTAAGTTCTATGGGACTATGACCTTAGAAGTTAAGTCCCATAGTACTCAGAGCCATTTGAACCAAAATGAGCTCTAACATGGAAATTAAACGTTTCCGGACACATGTCCACATAACATCTATTCTTTATTTGTGTGTGAGGAATGTTTCCTGAAAGTTTGGCCGTACCTTTTTGTAACACCCTGTATATTTCTTGTGAACTAGGACTTACCAACGAGACTGATGCATATTTGCTCATTAATATGCTTTGCCATGTGCTGAAAGGTAATTTATCAGCTCTCAAACGATTTTCAGTCCAAAAGATATCAGATACGTTTTCTCACTTCGGCAAAGAGTTTGTTACCTAATATGTGACCATCTGAAATAGAAAAGATATAGAAATTCATTTCTTTTAGGATTAGCTTCATAGAGAGGTAGTACTGCTCAGCGTTTTGTAACAAAGTACGGCATACCTTACAGAGTGATTGGTAGAAATGTTTAATTTCCAAAATATCGTTCTAGACCACTAAAGAACATTTACCTGTATTAGCCATCATCACACCAGGAGAAAAACGTCTATTACATTTCGCTAATCTCCTGATGCCCGTTTCGTCGGCACCTGAAAATTAAATAATTGATGAATTAGTATCTACAAATAAAGCACAGTGGCTGGCTGCAGTCAATTATCTGATAGAAAATGGCACTCCCTTGTTAATGTCGCGTTTCTCCCAATTTTTCCTGATTTCAGTCAACTAGAGGGCACTCTAAAGGCCTTAACTGACATCTTTACCAACAAATCTGCAGAAATATCATATTTTCATCTTACAAATACTACGCAGACACTTTTCCACAGATCTGAAATGTAAGAAAGTGAACGAATTAATTTCTGGTCAATGAACTATACCCATGGCTTCTCCTTGTTATCTCAGTGTCACAAACTATAACGTACTTACGAGCCCGGTTTATTTGCACACTTGCTTCAGTAGTGCAGCATGGTACGAAATATCTTGTAGAGCTTTATCTGATTTTTTGATCGGTTATTCACACTTATCAATTTATTTTCCAATTCTACCAACTCCTTCCGTTTATTTCGCCCTCCAGTAACACATTCATGAATATTATCAGTTTTTACAATATGAGCGTCAGGACTTATAACTATATAATAGTTATTTCTTGTGAATTATTACTTACCTACGAGTCTCCTACATTGTCGAGCACTAATATGCTTTGCCATGTTCTGAACACTATTTCATCAGCTCTACATCTATTTTTTGTTGAAAAGATAGCAGAAAAGTTATCAAACATCGGCAAAGAGCTCTTGCTAAGATATGACTATCTGAAACATAAAAGATTAAAAAAATTCATTTTTTTTAGGATGAACTTCATACAGAGGTAGAAATGCACAGCGTTTTGCAACAAAGTACGCCATACATCCAGAGTGACTGGTTGCCATGTTTAATTTCCTAAACAGCGCTCTAGAACCATTTAAGGACATGTAAATGCATTATCCATCACCAGACCAGGAGAAAAACATGTCTTGCATTTCGCTCATCTCATGGTGCCAGTTTCGCCGGCACCTGAAAATTAAATAAATGATCAGTTATTACCTACAGGTTAAGCATTTAGGCTTGTTTCAGTCAGCTATCTGATGGAAAACGAGATTCACTTCGTTAAAGTCGCGTTTCTCATACTTTTCACGATTGCAGTCAGCTACGGGGCCATAACACGTCGTATTTGACATCTTAACCAACAAATTTGCAGGAATATCCAATTTCCCTGTTGCAAACACTATGCAGACACTTTTGCACAGTTCTGTAACATACTTCTGGTCGATGAACTATACCAAGGTCCTCTCCTTGATATCTTAGAGCATGACTTACCTACGGTTCCGTTATAGTTACACATATGCCTCGATAGCGCTCCATGGATCGAAGTATCTTGACGAGCATTAGTTGACTTTTTTAACCCCTTATTAACACGTTTTAATTTATTATCTCCACCTTAAATATATAATCCAAACATTTTGTCACTCCTGGAACACAATCATAGACAGAGAGAGTTTTTACAGAATGAGTGCCACGACAATCAACTACATGGTAGTTATTTCTTGTGAACTGGGACTTAAATATGAAACTCCAACATATTCGTTCATTGATATGCTTTCCCATGTACTGAGGGTATTTTATCAGTTCTCAACCGATTTTCAGTCAAAAAGACAGCACAAAAGTTTTGTTACTTCTGAAAAAGGCTTGTTGCTTGGTATGTGACCATCTGAAATACAAAAGAGGAATAACTTGCGTTTTTTAGGATGAGGAAAACAGTGAGGCACTACTGAACAACATTTTATAACAAAGTACGGCATACCTTCCAAACTGATTGGTTTCCATGCTTAATTTTTTAAAAAAAGCTTCCAAGAACCACTTACGAACATTTAGCTATATTATCCATCATCACACCAGCAGGAAAGTGTGTTTTAGAATCCGCCAATGATTTGATGCCCTTTTCGACCGGACCTGAAAATTAAATAATTGTTCAACTAGTATTTACAGGTTGAGGGCAGCGGCTGCTTTCAGTCAATGATCTGATAGAAAATGGGACTCCCTTGGTTAATGTCGCGTTTCTCCCATTTTTGCACGATTTCAGTCAGCTAGAGGACACTATACAGGCCCAAACTGATATCTTTACCAATAAATCTTCAGTAATATCAAATCTTCATGTTGCAAATACTTTGCAGACACTTGTGCACAATTCTGAAACATAAGAAAGTCATCAAATTAACTACTGGTCGATGGACTATTCCCGCAGCTTGTCTTGTTATCTCAATGTCACCACATATACCGTACCTACGAGTCCAGATTATTTTCACATTTTCCTCGATAGTGCAACATGGTACGAAGTATCTTGAACATCTTTAGATGACTTTTTGACGGCATATTAACAAGTTTCTGCCTATTATCTCATCGCTCCATCTCCAACCCGTTCATGTGTCTCCTCTGGAATACAGTAATGGATAAGGACATTTTGTCACCACGAGTGTTATGAGTTTGAACTACATGACAGTTATTTCTGCTCCACTAGGACTTACCTCTGAAACTCATTTACACTGAGGCATTGAAACTCTTTGTTAAGTGCTGAATCGTATTTTATCAGCAATAACCAATTTTTAGCCAGAAACTTAGCACACATGTTTTCTCACTTCGGCAAACAGCCTATTGTGTGATATGTGACCATCTGAAATACAAAAGACGAATAAATTGCTTTTTTTAGGATGAGCAAAAGAGTGAGACACTACTGAACAACGTTTTATAACAAAGAACGGCAAACCTTCCAAACTGTTTGGTTTCCATGTTTAATTTTAAAAGCAACGTTCAAGAACCACTTAAGAACTTTTAGCTGTATTATCCATTATCACACCAGGAGAAAAGTGTGTATTGCAATCCGCTAATTTTCTGATGCCCTTTTCCACCGCAACTGAAAATTAAATAATTATTCAATTAGTATCTACAGGTTTAGGGCAGCGGCTGCGTTCAGTCACTTATTTGATAGATATTGAGACTCCCTCGGTTCATGTCGCTTTTCTCCCATTTTTGAACGATTTCAGTCAGCTAGAGGACACTTAACAGGCCCAACCCGTTCATGTGTCTATCCTGGAATACAGTGATGGATAAGGACAATTTGCAGCACGAGTGTTACGAGTTTCAACTACATGACAGTTATTTCTGCTCCACTAGGACTTACCTCTGAAACTCATTTACTTTCAGGCATTGATACTCTTTGTTAAGTGCTGAATTGTATTTTATAAGCTCCAAATCGGTTTTCAGCCAGAAACTCAAAACAAATGTTTTCTCACTTCGGCAAAGAGTCTGTTGTGAGATATGTGACCATCTGAAATACAAAAGATGAATAAATTGCTTTTTTTAGGATGAGCAAAATTGTGAAGCGCTACTGCACAACGTTTTAAAACAAAGTACGGCATACCTTCCGAACTGATTGGTTCCCATGTCTTTAAAAATAGCATTGTAGAACCACTTAAGAACATTTAGCTGTGTTACCTATCATCAGACGAGGAGAAAAGTGTGTATTGCAATCCGCTAATCTTCTGCTGCCCTTTTCGGCCGCACCTGAAAAGTAAATAATTACTCAATTAGTATCTAGAGGTTGAGCGCAGCGGCTGCTTTCAGTCACTTATCTGATAGAAAGTCAGACTCCCTTGGCTCATGTCGGGTTTCTCCCATTTTTGCACGATTTCAGTCAGCTAGAGGACACAATACAGGCCCAAACTGATATTTTTACCAATAAATCTTCAGTAATCTCAAATCTTCGTGTTGCAAATACCTCGCAGACACTTTTGAACGAGTCTGAAACATAAGAATGTCATAATTAACTACTGGTCGAATGATTATTCCAGTAGCTTCTCTTGATATCTCAATGTTACCACATATACTTTACTTACGAGTCCAGATTATTTACACATTTTCGTCGATAGAGCAGTATGATGCGAAGTATGTTGAAGATCTTTAGGTGACTTTTTGACCACATATTAACTAGTTTCTGCGTATTATCTCATCGGTCCATCTCCAACCCTTTCATGTGTCTCTCCTGGAATACAGTCATGGATAAGGACATTTTGTCACCACGAGTGTCATGAGATTGAACTACATGACACTTATTTCTTCTCCACTAGGACTCTGAAACTCATTTACTTTCAATCATTGATACTCTTTGGTAAGTGATGAATCGTATTTTATCAGCTCCAAACCGATTTTCGGCCAGAAACGTAGCACACATGTTTTCTCTCTTCGGCAAACAGCCTGTTGTGTGATATGTGACCATCTGAAATACAAAAGATGACTAAATTCCTTTTTTTCAGGATGAGCAAAATAGTGAGACACTACTGAACAACGTTTTATAACAAAGTACGGCATACCTTCCGATTTCATTGGTTTTCATGTTTTAAAAAATAGTGTTGTAGAACCACTTAAGAACATTTAGCTGTGTTATCTATCATAAGACCAGGAGAAAAGTGTGTATTGCAATCCGCTAATCTTCTGATGGCCTTTTCGGCCGCACCTGAAAATTAAATAATTGTTCAATTAGTATCTACAGGTTGAGGGCAGCGGCTGCTTTCAGTCAATGATCTGATAGAAAATGGGACTCCCTTGGTTAATGTCGCGTTTCTCCCATTTTTGCACGGTTTCAGTCAGCTAGAGGACACAATACAGGCCCAAACTGATATCTTTACCAATAAATCTTCAGTAATATCAAATCTTCGTGTTGCAAATACCTCGCAGACACTTTTGAACGATTCTCAAACATAAGAAAGTCATCAAATTAACTACTGGTCGAATGACTATTCCAGTAGCTTGTCTTGATATCTCAATGTTACCACATATACTTTACCTACGAGTCCAGATTATTTACACATTTTCGTCGATAGAGCAGTATGATACGAAGTATCTTGAAGATCTTTAGATGACTTTTTGACCACATATTCCCTAGTTTCTGGGTATTATCTCATCGGTCCATCTCCAACCCTTTCATGTGTCTCTTCTGGAATACAGTCATGGATAAGGACATTTTGTCACCACGAGTGTCATGAGATTGAACTACATGACACTTATTTCTTCTCCACTAGGACTCTGAAACTCATTTACTTTCAATCATTGATACTCTTTGGTAAGTGATGAATCGTATTTTATCAGCTCCAAACCGATTTTCGGCCAGAAACGTAGCACACATGTTTTCTCTCTTCGGCAAACAGCCTGTTGTGTGATATGTGACCATCTGAAATACAAAACATGAATAAATTGCCTTTTTTTGGATGAGCTAAATAGTGAGACACTACTGATCAACGTTATATAACAAAGTACGGCATACCTTCCGAACTGATTGTTTTCCATATTTAATTTTAAAACAAGCTTCCAAGAACCACTTAAGAACTTTTAGCTGTGTTATCTATCACCTAACCAGGAGAAAAGTATGTATTGCAATCCGCTAATCTTCTGTTGCCCTTTTAGGCCGAACCTGAAAATTAAATAATTGTTCAATTAGTATCTAGATGTTGAGCGCAGCGGCTGCTTTCAGTCACTTATCTGATAGAAAATCAGACTCCCTTGGCTCATGTCGGGTTTCTCCCATTTTTGCACAATTTCAGTCAGCTAGAGGACACAATACAGGCCCAAACTGATATTTTTACCAATAAATCTTCAGTAATATCAAATCTTCGTGTTGCAAATACCTCGCAGACACTTTTGAACGATTCTGAAACATAAGAATGTCATAATTAACTACTGGTCGAATGATTATTCCAGTAGCTTCTCTTGATATCTCAATGTTACCACATATACTTTACCTACGAGTCCAGTATATTTACACATTTTCGTCGATAGAGCAGTATGATGCGAAGTATGTTGAAGATCTTTAGGTGAATTTTTGACCACATATTAACTATTTTCTGCGTATTATCTCATCGGTCCATCTCCAAACCTTTCATGTGTCTCTTCTGGAATACAGTCCTGGGTAAGGACATTTTGTCACCACGAGTGTCATGAGATTGAACTACATGACAGTTATTTCTTGTCCACTAGGACTTACCTCTGAAACTCATTTACTTTCAGGCATTGATACTCTTTGTTAAGTGGTGAATCGTATTTTATCAGCTCCAAACCGATTTTCAGCCAGAAACTTAGCACACATGTTTTCTCACTTCGGCAAACAGCCTGTTGTGTGATATGTGACCATCTGAAATACAAAAGATGAATAAATTGCCTTTTTTGGATGAGCAAAATAGTGAGACACTACTGATCAACGTTTTATAACAAAGTACGGCATACCTTCCGAACTGATTGTTTTCCATATTTAATTTTAAAACAGGCGTCCAAGAATCACTTAAGAACATTTAGCTGTGTTACCTATCATCAAACCAGGAGAAAAGTATGTATTGCAATCCGCTAATCTTCTGATGCCCTTTTCGGCCGCACCTGAAAATTAAATAATTGTTCAATTAGTATCTAGAGGTTGAGCGCAGCGGCTGCTTTCAGTCACTTATCTGATAGAAAATCAGACTCCCTTGGCTCATGTCGGGTTTCTCCCATTTTTGCACGATTTCAGTCAGCTAGAGGACACAATACAGGCCCAAACTGATATCTTTACGACTATATCTTCAGTAATATCAAATCTTCGTGTTGCAAATACCTTGCAGACACTTGTGAACAACTCTGAAACATAAGGAAGTCATCATATTAACTACCGGTCGAATGACTATTCCAGTAGCTTGTCTTGATATCTCAATGTTACCACATATACTTTACCTACGAGTCCAGATTATTTACACATTTTCGTCGATAGAGCAGTATGATACGAAGTATCTTGAAGATCTTTAGATGACTTTTTGACCACATATTCCCTAGTTTCTGGGTATTATCTCATCGGTCCATCTCCAACCCTTTCATGTGTCTCTTCTGGAATACAGTCATGGATAAGGACATTTTGTCACCACGAGTGTCATGAGATTGAACTACATGACACTTATTTCTTCTCCACTAGGACTCTGAAACTCATTTACTTTCAATCATTGATACTCTTTGGTAAGTGATGAATCGTATTTTATCAGCTCCAAACCGATTTTCGGCCAGAAACGTAGCACACATGTTTTCTCTCTTCGGCAAACAGCCTGTTGTGTGATATGTGACCATCTGAAATACAAAACATGAATAAATTGCCTTTTTTTGGATGAGCTAAATAGTGAGACACTACTGATCAACGTTATATAACAAAGTACGGCATACCTTCCGAACTGATTGTTTTCCATATTTAATTTTAAAACAAGCTTCCAAGAACCACTTAAGAACTTTTAGCTGTGTTATCTATCACCTAACCAGGAGAAAAGTATGTATTGCAATCCGCTAATCTTCTGTTGCCCTTTTAGGCCGCACCTGAAAATTAAATAATTGTTCAATTAGTATCTAGATGTTGAGCGCAGCGGCTGCTTTCAGTCACTTATCTGATAGAAAATCAGACTCCCTTGGCTCATGTCGGGTTTCTCCCATTTTTGCACAATTTCAGTCAGCTAGAGGACACAATACAGGCCCAAACTGATATTTTTACCAATAAATCTTCAGTAATATCAAATCTTCGTGTTGCAAATACCTCGCAGACACTTTTGAACGATTCTGAAACATAAGAATGTCATAATTAACTACTGGTCGAATGATTATTCCAGTAGCTTCTCTTGATATCTCAATGTTACCACATATACTTTACCTACGAGTCCAGTATATTTACACATTTTCGTCGATAGAGCAGTATGATGCGAAGTATGTTGAAGATCTTAAGGTGAATTTTTGACCACATATTAACTATTTTCTGCGTATTATCTCATCGGTCCATCTCCAAACCTTTCATGTGTCTCTTCTGGAATACAGTCATGGGTAAGGACATTTTGTCACCACGAGTGTCATGAGATTGAACTACATGACAGTTATTTCTTGTCCACTAGGACTTACCTCTGAAACTCTTTTACTTTCAGGCATTGATACTCTTTGTTAAGTGGTGAATCGTATTTTATCAGCTCCAAACCGATTTTCAGCCAGAAACTTAGCACACGTTTTCTCACTTCGGCAAACAGCCTGGTGTGTGATATGTGTGCATCTGAAATACAAAAGATGAATAAATTGCTTTTTTTAGGATGAGCAACCTAGTGAGACGCTATTGAACAACGTTTTATAACAAAGTACGGCATACCTTCCGAACTGATTGTTTTCCATATTTAATTTTAAAACAAGCGTCCAAGAATCACTTAAGAACATTTAGCTGTGTTATCTATCATCAAACCAGGAGAAAAGTATGTATTGCAATCCGCTAATCTTCTGATGCCCTTGTCGGCCACATCTGAAAATTAAATAATTGTTCAATTAGTATCTAGAGGTTGAGCGCAGCGGCTGCTTACAGTCAGCTATCTGATTGCAAATGGGACTCCCTTGGTTAATGTCGCGTTTCTCCCATTTTTGCACGATTTCAGTCAGCTAGAGGACACAATACAGGCCCAAACTGATATCTTTACGACTATATCTTCAGTAATATCAAATCTTCGTGTTGCAAATACCTTGCAGACACTTGTGAACAACTCTGAAACATAAGGAAGTCATCATATTAACTACCGGTCGAATGACTATTCCAGTAGCTTGTCTTGATATCTCAATGTTACCACATATACTTTACCTACGAGTCCAGATTATTTACACATTTTCGTCGATAGAGCAGTATGATACGATTTATCTTGAAAATGTTAAGATGACTTTTTGACCACATATTAACTAGTTTCTGCGTATTATCTCATCGTTTCATCTCCAACCCGTTCATATATCTCTCCTGGAATACAGTCATGGATAAGGACATTTTGTCAGCACGAGTGTTACGAGTTTGAAGTACATGACATTTATATCTTGTCCACTAGGACGTACCTCTGAAACTCATTTACTTTCAGGCATTGATACTCTGTGTTAAGTGCTGAATCGTATTTTATCAGCTCCAAACCGATTTTCGGCCAGAAACGTAGCACAAATGTTTTCTCTCTTCGGCAAACAGCCTGTTGTGTGATATGTGACCATCTGAAATACAAAAGATGAATAAATTCCTTTTTTTTAGGATGAGCACATTAGTGAGACACTACTGAACAACGTTTTATAACAAAGTACGGCATACCTTCCGATTTGATTGGTTTTCATGTTTTAAAAATAGTGTTGTAGAACCACTTAAGAACATTTAGCTGTGTTATCTATCATAAGACCAGGAGAAAAGTGTGTATTGCAATCGGCTAATCTTCTGATGGCCTTTTCGACCGCACCTGAAAATTAAATAATTGTTCAATTAGTATCTACAGGTTGAGGGCAGCGGCTGCTTTCAGTCAATGATCTGATAGAAAATGGGACTCCCTTGGTTAATGTCGCATTTTTAACATTTTTGCACGATTTCAGTCAGCTAGAGGACACAATACAGGCCCAAACTGATATCTTTACCAATAAATCTTCAGTAATATCAAATCTTCGTGTTGCAAATACCTTGCAGACACTTTTGAACGATTCTGAAACATAAGAAAGTCATCAAATTAACTACTGGTCGAATGATTATTAGAGTAGCTTGTTTTGATATCTCAATGTTACCACATATACTTTACCTACGAGTCCAGATTATTTACACATTTTCGTCGATAGAGCAGTATGATACGAAGTATCTTGAAGATCTTTAGATGACTTTTTGACCACATATTAACTAGTTTCTGGGTATTATCTCATCGGTCCATCTCCAACCCTTTCATGTGTCTCTTCTGGAATACAGTCATGGATAAGGACATTTTGTCACCACGAGTGTCATGAGATTGAACTACATGACAGTTATTTCTTGTCCACTAGTAATTACCTCTGAAACTCTTTTACTTTCAGGCATTGATACTCTTTGTTAAGTGGTGAATCGTATTTTATCAGCTCCAAACCGATTTTCAGCCAGAAACTTAGCACACATGTTTTCTCACTTCGGCAAATAGCCTGGTGTGTGATATGTGTGCATCTGAAATACTAAAGATGAATAAATTGCTTTTTTTAGGATGAGCAACCTAGTGAGACGCTATTGAACAACATTTTATAACAAAGTACGGCATATCTTCCAAACTGATTGTTTTCCATATTTAATTTTAAAACAAGCGTCTAAGAACCACTTAAGAACATTTAGCTGTATTATCAATCATCACACCAGGAGAAAAGTGTGTATTGCAGTCCGCTAATCTTCTGATGCCCTTTTCACCGCACCTGAAAAGTAAATAATTACTCAATTAGTATCTACAGGTTGAGGGCTGTGGCTGCTTACAGTCAGTTATCTGATTGAAAATGGGACTCCCTTGGTTAATGTCGCGTTTCTCCCATTTTTGCACGATTTCAGTCAGCTACAGGACACAATACAGGCCCGAACTGATATCTTTACGACTAAATCTTCAGTAATATCAAATCTTCGTGTTGCAAATACCTTGCAGACACTTGTGAACAACTCTGAAACATAAGAAAGTCATCTTATTAACTACTGGTCGAATGACTATTCCAGTAGCTTGTATTGATATCTCAATGTTACCACATATACATTACCTACGAGTCCAGATTATTTACACATTTTCGTCGATAGAGCAGTATGATACGAATTATGTTGAAGATCTTAAGATGACTTTTTGACCACATATTAACTAGTTTCTGCGTATTATCTCATCGTTTCATCTCCAACCCGTTCATATATCTCTCCTGGAATACAGTCATGGATAAGGACATTTTGTCAGCACGAGTGTTACGAGTTTGAACTACATGACATTTATATCTTGTCCACTAGGACTTACCTCTGAAACTCATTTACTTTCAGGCATTGATACTCTTTGTTAAGTGCTGAATCGTATTCTATCGGCTCCAAACCGATTTTCGGCCACAAACGTAGCACACATGTATTCTCACTTCGGCAAACAGCCTGTTGTGTGATATGTGACCATCTGAAATACAAAAGATGAATAAATTCCTTTTTTTTCAGGATGAGCAAAATGGTGAGACACTACTGAACAACGTTTTATAACAAAGTACGGCATACCTTCCGATTTCATTGGTTTTCATGTTTTTAAAAATAGTGTTGTAGAACCACTTAAGAACATTTAGCTGTGTTATCTATCATAAGACCAGGAGAAAAGTGTGTATTGCAATCCGCTAATCTTCTGATGGCCTTTTCGACCGCACCTGAAAATTAAATAATTGTTCAATTAGTATCTACAGGTTGAGGGCAGCGACTTCTTTCAGTCAATGATCTGAAAGAAACTGGGACTCCCTTGGTTAATGTCGCGTTTTTCCCATTTTTGCACGATTTCAGTCTGCTAGTGGACACTTTACAGGCCCAAACTGATATCTTTACCAATAAATCTTCAGTAATATCAAATCTTCGTGTTGCAAATACCTTGCAGACACTTTTGAACGATTCTGAAACATAAGAAAGTCTTCAAATTAATTACTGGTCGAATGATTATTCCAGTAGCTTGTCTTGATATCTCAATGTTACCACATATACTTTACCTACGAGTCCAGATTATTTACACTTTTTCGTCGCTAGAGCAGTATGATGCGAAGTATGTTGAAGATCTTTAGGTGACTTTTTGACCACATATTAACTAGTTTCTGGGTATTATCTCATCAGTCCATCTCCAACCCTTTCATGTGTCTCTCCTGGAATACAGTCATGGATAAGGACATTTTGTCACCACGAGTGTCATGAGATTGAGCTACATGACACTTATTTCTTCTCCACTAGGACTCTGAAACTCATTTACTTTCAATCATTGATACTCTTTGGTAAGTGATGAATCGTATTTTATCAGCTCCAAACCGATTTTCGGCCAGAAACGTAGCACACATGTTTTCTCTCTTCGGCAAACAGCCTGTTGTGTGATATGTGACCATCTGAAATACAAAACATGAATAAATTGCCTTTTTTTGGATGAGCTAAATAGTGAGACACTACTGATCAACGTTATATAACAAAGTACGGCATACCTTCCGAACTGATTGTTTTCCATATTTAATTTTAAAACAAGCTTCCAAGAACCACTTAAGAACTTTTAGCTGTGTTATCTATCACCTAACCAGGAGAAAAGTATGTATTGCAATCCGCTAATCTTCTGTTGCCCTTTTAGGCCGCACCTGAAAATTAAATAATTGTTCAATTAGTATCTAGATGTTGAGCGCAGCGGCTGCTTTCAGTCACTTATCTGATAGAAAATCAGACTCCCTTGGCTCATGTCGGGTTTCTCCCATTTTTGCACAATTTCAGTCAGCTAGAGGACACAATACAGGCCCAAACTGATATTTTTACCAATAAATCTTCAGTAATATCAAATCTTCGTGTTGCAAATACCTCGCAGACACTTTTGAACGATTCTGAAACATAAGAATGTCATAATTAACTACTGGTCGAATGATTATTCCAGTAGCTTCTCTTGATATCTCAATGTTACCACATATACTTTACCTACGAGTCCAGTATATTTACACATTTTCGTCGATAGAGCAGTATGATGCGAAGTATGTTGAAGATCTTTAGGTGAATTTTTGACCACATATTAACTATTTTCTGCGTATTATCTCATCGGTCCATCTCCAAACCTTTCATGTGTCTCTTCTGGAATACAGTCATGGGTAAGGACATTTTGTCACCACGAGTGTCATGAGATTGAACTACATGACAGTTATTTCTTGTCCACTAGGACTTACCTCTGAAACTCTTTTACTTTCAGGCATTGATACTCTTTGTTAAGTGGTGAATCGTATTTTATCAGCTCCAAACCGATTTTCAGCCAGAAACTTAGCACACGTTTTCTCACTTCGGCAAACAGCCTGGTGTGTGATATGTGTGCATCTGAAATACAAAAGATGAATAAATTGCTTTTTTTAGGATGAGCAACCTAGTGAGACGCTATTGAACAACGTTTTATAACAAAGTACGGCATACCTTCCGAACTGATTGTTTTCCATATTTAATTTTAAAACAAGCGTCCAAGAATCACTTAAGAACATTTAGCTGTGTTATCTATCATCAAACCAGGAGAAAAGTATGTATTGCAATCCGCTAATCTTCTGATGCCCTTGTCGGCCACATCTGAAAATTAAATAATTGTTCAATTAGTATCTAGAGGTTGAGCGCAGCGGCTGCTTACAGTCAGCTATCTGATTGCAAATGGGACTCCCTTGGTTAATGTCGCGTTTCTCCCATTTTTGCACGATTTCAGTCAGCTAGAGGACACAATACAGGCCCATACTGATATCTTTACGACTATATCTTCAGTAATATCAAATCTTCGTGTTGCAAATACCTTGCAGACACTTGTGAACAACTCTGAAACATAAGGAAGTCATCATATTAACTACCGGTCGAATGACTATTCCAGTAGCTTGTCTTGATATCTCAATGTTACCACATATACTTTACCTACGAGTCCAGATTATTTACACATTTTCGTCGATAGAGCAGTATGATACGATTTATCTTGAAAATGTTAAGATGACTTTTTGACCACATATTAACTAGTTTCTGCGTATTATCTCATCGTTTCATCTCCAACCCGTTCATATATCTCTCCTGGAATACAGTCATGGATAAGGACATTTTGTCAGCACGAGTGTTACGAGTTTGAAGTACATGACATCTATATCTTGTCCACTAGGACGTACCTCTGAAACTCATTTACTTTCAGGCATTGATACTCTGTGTTAAGTGCTGAATCGTATTTTATCAGCTCCAAACCGATTTTCGGCCAGAAACGTAGCACAAATGTTTTCTCTCTTCGGCAAACAGCCTGTTGTGTGATATGTGACCATCTGAAATACAAAAGATGAATAAATTCCTTTTTTTTAGGATGAGCACATTAGTGAGACACTACTGAACAACGTTTTATAACAAAGTACGGCATACCTTCCGATTTGATTGGTTTTCATGTTTTAAAAATAGTGTTGTAGAACCACTTAAGAACATTTAGCTGTGTTATCTATCATAAGACCAGGAGAAAAGTGTGTATTGCAATCGGCTAATCTTCTGATGGCCTTTTCGACCGCACCTGAAAATTAAATAATTGTTCAATTAGTATCTACAGGTTGAGGGCAGCGGCTGCTTTCAGTCAATGATCTGATAGAAAATGGGACTCCCTTGGTTAATGTCGCATTTTTAACATTTTTGCACGATTTCAGTCAGCTAGAGGACACAATACAGGCCCAAACTGATATCTTTACCAATAAATCTTCAGTAATATCAAATCTTCGTGTTGCAAATACCTTGCAGACACTTTTGAACGATTCTGAAACATAAGAAAGTCATCAAATTAACTACTGGTCGAATGATTATTAGAGTAGCTTGTTTTGATATCTCAATGTTACCACATATACTTTACCTACGAGTCCAGATTATTTACACATTTTCGTCGATAGAGCAGTATGATACGAAGTATCTTGAAGATCTTTAGATGACTTTTTGACCACATATTAACTAGTTTCTGGGTATTATCTCATCGGTCCATCTCCAACCCTTTCATGTGTCTCTTCTGGAATACAGTCATGGATAAGGACATTTTGTCACCACGAGTGTCATGAGATTGAACTACATGACAGTTATTTCTTGTCCACTAGTAATTACGTCTGAAACTCTTTTACTTTCAGGCATTGATACTCTTTGTTAAGTGGTGAATCGTATTTTATCAGCTCCAAACCGATTTTCAGCCAGAAACTTAGCACACATGTTTTCTCACTTCGGCAAACAGCCTGGTGTGTGATATGTGTGCATCTGAAATACTAAAGATGAATAAATTGCTTTTTTTAGGATGAGCAACCTAGTGAGACGCTATTGAACGACGTTTTATAATAAAGTACGGCATACCTTCCAAACTGATTGTTTTCCATATTTAATTTTAAAACAAGCGCCCAAGAACCACTTAAAAACATTTAGCTGTATTATCAATCATCACACCAGGAGAAAAGTGTGTATTGCAGTCCGCTAATCTTCTGATGCCCTTTTCCACCGCACCTGAAAAGTAAATAATTACTCAATTAGTATCTACAGGTTAAGGGCTGGGGCTGCTTACAGTCAGTTATCTGATTGCAAATGGGACTCCCTTGGTTAATGTCGCGTTTCTCCCATTTTTGCACGATTTCAGTCAGCTACAGGACACAATACAGGCCCAAACTGATATCTTTACGACTAAATCTTCAGTAATATCAAATGTTCGTGTTGCAAATACCTTGCAGACACTTGTGAACAACTCTGAAACATAAGGAAGTCATCATATTAACTACCGGTCGAATGACTATTCCAGTAGCTTGTCTTGATATCTCAATGTTACCACATATACTTTACCTACGAGTCCAGATTATTTACACATTTTCGTCGATAGAGCAGTATGATACGAATTATGTTGAACATCTTAAGATGACTTTTTGACCACATATTAACTAGTTTCTGCGTATTATCTCATCGTTTCATCTCCAACCCGTTCATATATCTCTCCTGGAATACAGTCATGGATAAGGACATTTTGTCAGCACGAGTGTTACGAGTTTGAACTACATGACATTTATATCTTGTCCACTAGGACTTACCTCTGAAACTCATTTACTTTCAGGCATTGATACTCTTTGTTAAGTGCTGAATCGTATTCTATCAGCTCCAAAACGATTTTCGGCCAGAAACGTAGCACACATGTTTTCTCTCTTCGGCAAACAGCCTGTTGTGTGATATGTGACCATCAGAAATACAAAAGATGAATAAATTCCTTTTTTTCAGGATGAGCAAAATGGTGAGACACTACTGAACAACGTTTTATAACAAAGTACGGCATACCTTCCGATTTCATTGGTTTTCATGTTTTTAAAAATAGTGTTGTAGAACCACTTAAGAACATTTAGCTGTGTTATCTATCATAAGTCAGGAGAAAAGTGTGTATTGCAATCCGCTAATCTTCTGATGGCCTTTTCGACCGCACCTGAAAATTAAATAATAGTTCAATTAGTATCTACAGGTTTAGGGCAGCGGCTGCTTTCAGTCAATGATCTGATAGAAAATGGGACTCCCTTGGTTAATGTCGCATTTCTCCCATTTTTGCACGATTTCAGTCAGCTAGAGGACACAATTCAGGCGCAAACTGATATCTTTACCAATAAATCTTCAGTAATATCAAATTTTCATGTTGCAAATACTTCGCAGACACTTGTGCACAATTCTGAAACATAAGAAAGTCATCAAATTAACAACTGGTCTAATGACTATTCCAATAGCTTGTCTTGATACATCAGTGTTACCACATATAGTTACCTACGACTCCAGATTATTTACACATTTTCGTCGATAGAGCAGTATGATACGAAGTATCTTGAAGATCTATAGATGACTTTTTGACCACATATTAACTAGTTTCTGGGTATTATCTCATCGGTCCATCTCCAACCCTTTCATGTGTCTCTTCTGGAATATAGTCATGGATAAGGATATTTTGTCACCACGAGTGTCATGAGATTGAACTACATGACAGTTATTTCTTGTCCACTAGGACTTACCTCTGAAACTCATTTACTTTCAGGCATTGATACTCTTTGTTAAGTGCTGAATCGTGTTTTATCAGCTCAAAACTGATTTTCAGCCAGAAACTTAGCACACATGTTTTCTCACTTCGGCAAACAGCCTGTTGTGTGATATGTGACCATCTGAAATACAAAAGATGAATAAATTGCCTTTTTTTGGATGAGCTAAATAGTGAGACACTACTGATCAACGATTTATAACAAAGTACGGCATACCTTCCGAACTGATTGTTTTCCATATTTAATTTTAAAACAAGCATCCAAGAACCACTTAAGAACATTTAGCTGTGTTATCTATCATCAAACCAGGAGAAAAGTATGTATTGCAATCCGCTAATCTTCTGATGCCCTTTTCGGTCGCACCTGAAAATTAAATAATTGTTCAATTAGTATCTAGGGGTTGAGCGCAGCGGCTGCTTTCAGTCACTTATCTGATAGAAAATCAGACTCCCTTGGCTCATGTCGGGTTTCTCCCATTTTTGCACGATTTCAGTCAGCTAAAGGACAGAATACAGGCCCAAACTGATATTTTTACCAATAAATTTTAAGTAATATCAAATCTTCGTGTTGCAAATACCTCGCAGACACTTTTGAACGATTCTGAAACATAAGAAAGTCATAATTAACTACTGGTCGAACGATTATTCCAGTAGCTTGTTTTAATATCTCAATGTTACCACATATACTTTACCTACGAGTCCAGTATATTTACACATTTTCGTCGATAGAGCAGTATAATGCGAAGTATCTTGAAGATCTTTAGGTGACTTTTTGACCACATATTAACTAGTTTCTGCGTATTATCTCATCGGTCCATCTCCAACCCTTTCATGTGTCTCTTCTGGAATACAGTCATGGATAAGGATATTTTGTCACCACGAGTGTCATGAGATTGAACTACATGACAGTTATTTCTTGTCCACTAGGACTTACCTCTGAAACTCATTTACTTTCAGGCATTGATACTCTTTGTTAAGTGGTGAATCGTATTTTATCAGCTCCAAACCGATTTTCAGCCAGAAACTTAGCACACATGTTTTCTCACTTCGGCAAACAGCCTGTTGTGTGATATGTGACCATCTGAAATACAAAAGATGAATAAATTGCCTTTTTTGGATGAGCAAAATAGTGAGACACTACTGATCAACGTTTTATAACAAAGTACGGCATACCTTCCGAACTGATTGTTTTCCATATTTAATTTTAAAACAAGCGTCCAAGAATCACTTAAGAACATTTAGCTGTGTTACCTATCATCAAACCAGGAGAAAAGTATGTATTGCAATCCGCTAATCTTCTGATGCCCTTTTCGGCCGCACCTGAAAATTAAATAATTGTTCAATTAGTATCTAGAGGTTGAGCGCAGCGGCTGCTTTCAGTCACTTATCTGATAGAAAATCAGACTCCCTTGGCTCATGTCGGGTTTCTCCCATTTTTGCACGATTTCAGTCAGCTAGAGGACACAATACAGGCCCAAACTGATATTTTTACCAATAAATCTTCAGTAATATCAAATCTTCGTGTTGCAAATACCTCGCCGACACTTTTGAACGATTCTGAAACATAAGAATGTCATAATTAACTACTGGTCGAATGATTATTCCAGTAGCTTCTCTTGATATCTCAATGTTACCACATATACTTTACCTACGAGTCCATATTATTTACACATTTTTGTCGATAGAGCAGTATGATACGAAGTATCTTGAAGATCTTTAGATGACTATTTGACCACATATTAACTAGTTTCTGGGTATTATCTCATCGGTCCATCTCCAAACCTTTCATGTGTCTCTTCTGGAATACAGTCATGGATAAGGACATTTTGTCACCACGAGTGTCATGAGATTGAACTACATGACAGTTATTTCTTGACCACTAGTAATTACCTCTGAAACTCTTTTACTTTCAGGCATTGATACTCTTTGTTAAGTGGTGAATCGTATTTTATCAGCTCCAAACCGATTTTCAGCCAGAAACTTAGCACACATGTTTTCTCACTTCGGCAAACAGCCTGGTGTGTGATATGTGTGCATCTGAAATACAAAAGATGAATAAATTGCTTTTTTTAGGATGAGCAACCTAGTGAAACGCTATTGAACAACGTTTTATAACAAAGTACGGCATACCTTCCAAACTGATTGTTTTCCATATTTAATTTTAAAACAAGCGTCCAAGAACCACTTAAGAACATTTAGCTGTATTATCAATCATCACACCAGGAGAAAAGTGTGTATTGCAGTCCGCTAATCTTCTGATGCCCTTTTCGACCGCACCTGAAAAGTAAATAATTACTCAATTAGTATCTACAGCTTGAGGGCTGTGGCTGCTTACAGTCAGTTATCTGATTGAAAATGGGACTCCCTTGGTTAATGTCGCGTTTCTCCCATTTTTGCACGATTTCAGTCAGCTAGAGGACACAATACAGGCCCAAACTGATATCTTTACGACTAAATCTCCAGTAATATCAAACCTTCGTGTTGCAAATACCTTGCAGACACTTTTGAACGTTTCTGAAACATAAGAAAGTCATCAAATTAACTACTGGTCGAATGATTATTCCAGTAGCTTGTTTTGATATCTCAATGTTACCACATATACTTTACCTACGAGTCCAGTATATTTACACATTTTCGTCGATAGAGCAGTATGATGCGAAGTATCTTGAAGATCTTTAGGTGACTTTTGACCACATATTAACTAGTTTCTGCGTATTATCTCATCGGTCCATCTCCAACCCTTTCTTGTGTCTCTTCTGGAATACAGTCATGGATAAGGATATTTTGTCACCACGAGTGTCATGAGATTGAACTACATGACAGTTTTTTCTTGTCCACCATGACTTACCTCTGAAACTCTTTTTACTTTCAGGCATTGATACTCTTTGTTAAGTGGTGAATCGTATTTTATAGGCTCCAAACCGATTTTCAGCCAGAAACTTAGCACACATGTTTTCTCACTTCGGCAAACAGCCTGTTGTGTGATATGTGACCATCTGAAATACAAAAGATGAATAAACTGCCTTTTTTATGAGCAAAATAGTGAGACACTACTGATCAACGTTTTATAACAGAGTACGGCATACCATCCGAACTGATTGTTTTCCACATTTAATTTTAAAACTAGCGTCCAAGAACCACTTAAGAACATTTAGCTGAGTTATCTCTCATCAAACCAGGAGAAAAGTATGTATTGCAATCCACTAATCTTCTGATGCCCTTTTCGGCCGCACCTGAAAATTAAATAATTGTTCAATTAGTATCTAGAGGTTGAGCGCAACGGCTGCTTTCAGTCACTTATCTGATAGAAAATATGACTCCCTTGGTTAATGTCGCGTTTCTCCGATTTTTGCACGATTTCAGTCAGCTAGAGGACACAATACAGGCCCAAACTGATATCTTTACCAATAAATCTTCAGTAATATCAAATCTTCGTGTTGCAAATACCTTTCAGACACTTTTGAACGATTCTGAAACATAAGAAAGTCATCATATTAACTACTGGTCGAATGATTATTTCAGTAGCTTCTCTTGATATCTCAATGTTACCACATATACTTTACCTACGAGTCCATATTATTTACACATTTTTGTCGATAGAGTAGTATGATACGAAGTATCTTGAAGATCTTTAGATGACTTTTTGACCACATATTAACTAGTTTCTGGGTATTATCTCATCGGTCCATCTCCAACCCTTTCATGTGTCTCTTCTGGAATACAGTCATGGATAAGGACATTTTGTCACCACGAGTGTCATGAGATTGAACTACATGACAGTTATTTCTTGTCCACTAGGACTTACCTCTGAAACTCTTTTACTTTCAGGCATTGATACTCTTTGTTAAGTGGTGAATCGTATTTTATCAGCTCCAAACCGATTTTCAGCCAGAAACTTAGCACACATGTTTTCTCACTTCGGCAAACAGCCTGTTGTGTGATATGTGTCCATCTGAAATACAAAACATGAATAAATTGCCTTTTTTTGGATGAGCTAAATAGTGAGACACTACTGATCAACGATTTATAACAAAGTACGACATACCTTCCGAACTGATTGTTTTCCATATTTAATTTTAAAACAAGCGTCCAAGAACCACTTAAGAACATTTAGCTGTATTATCAATCATCACATCAATAGAAAAGTGTGTATTGCACTGCGCTAATCTTCTGATGCCCTTTTCCACCGCACCTGAAAAGTAAATAATTACTCAATTAGTATCTACAGGTTCAGGGCTGTGGTTGCTTACAGTCAGTTATCTGATTGAAAATGGGACTCCCTTGGTTAATGTCGCGTTTCTCCCATTTTTGCACGATTTCAGTCAGCTACAGGACACAATACAGGCCCAAACTGATATTTTTACCAATAAATTTTAAGTAATATCAAATCTTCGTGTTGCAAATACCTCGCAGACACTTTTGAACGATTCTGAAACATAAGAAAGTCATAATTAACTACTGGTCGAACGATTATTCCAGTAGCTTGTTTTAATATCTCAATGTTACCACATATACTTTACCTACGAGTCCAGTATATTTACACATTTTCGTCGATAGAGCAGTATGATACGAATTATCTTGAAGACCTTAAGATAACTTTTTGACCACTTATTAACTAGTTTCTGCGTATTATCTCATCGTTTCATCTCCAACCCATTCATATATCTCTCCTGGAATACAGTCATGGATAAGGACATTTTGTCAGCACGAGTGTTACGAGTTTGAACTACATGACATTTATATCTTGTCCACTAGAACTTACCTCTGAAACTCATTTACTTTCATACATTGAAACTCTTTGTTAAGTGCTGAATCGTATTTTATCAGCTCCAAACCGGTTTTCGGCCAGAAACGTAGCACACATGTTTTCTCTCTTCGGCAAACAGCCTGTTGTGTGATATGTGACAATCTGAAATACAAAAGATGAATAAATTCCTTTTTTTTAGGATGAGCAAAATAGTGAGACACTCCTGAACAACGTTTTATAACAAAGTATGGCATACCTTCGGATTTGATTGGTTTTCATGTTTTACAAATAGTGTTGTAGAACCACTTAAGAACATTTAGCTGTGTTATCTATCATAAGACCAGGAGAAAAGTGTGTATTGCAATCCGCTAATCTTCTGATTTCCTTTTCGACCGCACCTGAAAATTAAATAATTGTTCAATTAGTATCTACAGGTTGAGGGCAGCGGCTGCTTTCAGTCAATGATCTGATAGAAAATGGGACTCCCTTGGTTAATGTCGCGTTTCTCCCATTTTTGCACGATTTCAGTCAGCTAGAGGACACAATACAGGCCCAAACTGATATCTTTACCAATAAATCTTCAGTAATATCAAATCTTCGTGTTGCAAATACCTTGCAGACACTTTTGAATGATTCTGAAACATAAGAAAGTCATAATTAACTACTGGTCGAACGATTATTCCAGTAGCTTGTTTTGATATCTCAATGTTACCATATACTTTACCTACGAGTCCAGATTATTCTCACATTTTCCTCGATAGTGCAACATGGTACGAAGTATCTTGAACATCTTAAGATGACTTTTTGACGGCATATTAACAAGTTTCTGAATATTATCTCATCGCTCCATCTCCAACCCGTTCATGTGTCTCCACTGGAATACAGTAATGGACAAGGACATTTTGTCACCACGAGTGTTATGAGTTTGAACTACATGACAGTTATTTTTGCTCCACTAGGACTTACCTCTGAAACTCATTTAATTTGAGGCATTGAAACTCTGTGTAAAGTGCTGAATCGTATTTTATCAGCAATAACCGATTTTCAGCCAGAAACTTAGCACACATGTTTTCTCACTTCGGCAAACAACCTGTTGTGTGATATGTGTCCATCTGAAATACAAAACATGAATAAATTGCCTTTTTTTGGATGAGCTAAATAGTGAGACACTTCTGATCAACGTTTTATAACAAAGTACGGCATACCTTCCGAACTGATTGTTTTCCATATTTAATTTTAAAACAAGCTTCCAAGAACCACTTAAGAACTTTTAGCTGTGTTATCTATCATCAAACCAGGAGAAAAGTATGTATTGCAATCAGCTAATCTTCTGCTGCCCTTTTCGGAGCACCTGAAAATTAAATAATTGTTCAATTAGTATCTAGAGGTTGAGCGCAGCGGCTGCTTTCAGTCACTTATCTGATAGAAAATCAGACTCCCTTGGCTCATGTCAGGTTCCTCCCATTTTTGCACGATTTCAGTCAGCTAGAGGACGCAGTACAGGCCCAAACTGATATTTTTACCAATAAATCTTCAGTAATATCAAATCTTCGTGTTGCAAATACCTCGCAGACACTTTTGAACGATTCTGAAACATAAGAATGTCATTATAAACTACGGGTCGAATGATTATTAGAGTAGCTTGTTTTGATATCTCAATGTTACCACATATACTTTACCTACGAGTCCAGTATATTTACACATTTTCGTCGATAGAGCAGTATGATGCGAAGTATGTTGAAGATCTTTAGGTGACTTTTTGACCACATATTAACTAGTTTCTGCGTATTATCTCATCGGTCCATCTCCAAACCTTTCATGTGTCTCTTCTGGAATACAGTCATGGGTAAGGACATTTTGTCACCACGAGTGTCATGAGATTGAACTACATGACAGTTATTTCTTGTCCACTAGGACTTACCTCTGAAACTCATTTACTTTCAGGCATTGATACTCTTTGTTAAGTGGTGAATCGTATTTTATCAGCTCCAAACCGATTTTCAGCCAGAAACTTAGCACACATGTTTTCTCACTTCGGCAAACAGCCTGTTGTGTGATATGTGACCATCTGAAATACAATAGATGAATAAATTGCCTTTTTTGGATGAGCAAAATAGTGAGACACTACTGATCAACGTTTTATAACAAAGTACGGCATACCTTCCGAACTGATTGTTTTCCACATTTAATTTTAAAAGAAGCGTCCAAGAATCACTTAAGAACATTTAGCTGTGTTATCTATCATCAAACCAGGAGAAAAGTATGTATTGCATTCCGCTAATCTTCTGATGCCCTTTCCGGCCGCACCTGAAAATTAAATAATTGTTCAATTAGTATCTAGAGGTTGAGCGCAACGGCTGCTTTCAGTCATTTATCTGATAGAAAATCAGACTCCCTTGGTTAATGTCGCGTTTCTCCGATTTTTGCAAGATTTCAGTCAGCTAGAGGACACTTTACAGGCCCAAACTGATATCTTTACCAATAAATCTTCAGTAATATCAAATCTTCGTGTTGCAAATACCTTGCAGACACTTTTGAACGATTCTGAAACATAAGAAAGTCACCATATTAACTACTGGTCGAATGATTATTCCAGTAGCTTCTCTTGATATCTCAATGTTACCACATATACTTTAGCTACGAGTCCAGATTATTTACACATTTTCGTCGATAGAGCAGTATTATACGAAGTATCTTGAAGATCTTTAGATGACTTTTTGACCACATATTAACTAGTTTCTGCGTATTATCTCATCGTTTCATCTCCAACCCGTTCATATGTCTCTCCTGGAATACAGTCATGGATAAGGACATTTTGTCAGCAGAACTGTTACGAGTTTGAACTACATGACATTTATATCTTGTCCACTAGGAGTTACCTCTGAAACTCATTTACTTTTAGGCATTGATACTCTTTGTTAAGTGCTGAATCGTATTTTATCAGCAATAACCGATTTTCAGCCTGAAACTTAGCACACATGTTTTCTCACTTCGGCAAACAGTCTGTTGTGTGATATGTGTCCATCTGAAATACAAAACATGAATAAATTGCCTTTTTTTGGATGAGCTAAATAGTGAGACAATACTGATCAACGATTTATAACAAAGTACGGCATACCTTCCGAACTGATTGTTTTCCATATTTAATTTTAAAACAAGCGTCCAAGAACCACTTAAGAACATTTAGCTGTGTTATCTATCATCAAACCAGGAGCAAAGTATGTATTGCAATCCGCTAATCTTCTGCTGCCCTTTTCGGTCGCAGCTGAAAATTAAATAATTGTTCAATTAGTATCTAGGGGTTGAGCGCAGCGGCTGCTTTCAGTCACTTATCTGATAGAAAATCAGACTCCCTTGGCTCATGTCGGGTTTCTCCCATTTTTGCACGATTTCAGTCAGCTAGAGGACACTTTACAGGCCCAAACTGATGTTTTTACCAATAAATCTTCGTATTCAAATACCTTGGAGACACTTGTCAACGATTCTGAAACTTTACCTACGAGTCCAGATTATTTACACATTTTCGTCGATAAAGCAGTATGATACGAAGTATCTGGGAGATCTTTAAATGACTTTTTGACCTCATATTAACTAGTTTCTGCGTATTATCTCATCGGTCCATCTCGAACCCTTTCATGTGTCTCTACTGGAATACAGTCATGGATAAGGACATTTTGTGACCACGAGTCTCATGCGAAACTACATGACACTTATTTCTACTCCAGTAGGACTTACCTCTGAAACTCATTCACTTTCAGGCATTGATAATCTTTGTTAAGTGCTGAATCGTATTTTATAAACTCCAAACCGGGTTTTCAGCCAGAACTTCAGTACAAATGTTTTCTCACTTCGGCAAGGAGCCTGTTGTGTGATATGTGACCATCTGAAATACAAAAGATGAATAAATTGCTTTTTTTAGGATGAGCAAAATTGTGAGACGCTACTGCACAACGTTTTAACACAAAGTACGGCATACCTTCCAAACTGATTGGTTTCCATGTTTTTAAAAATAGCGTTGTAGAACCACTTAAGAACATTTAGCTGTGTTATCTATCATCAGACCAGGAGAAAAGTGTGTACTGCAATCCGCTAATCTTCTGATGCCCTTTTCGACCGCACCTGAAAATGAAATAATTGTTCAATTAGTATCTACAGGTTGGGAGCAGCGGCTGCTTTCAGTCAGTGATCTGATAGAAAATGGGACTCCATTGGTTAATGTCGCGTTTCTCCCATTTTTGCACGATTTCAGTCAGCTAGAGGACACTTTACAGGCCCAAACTGATATTTTTACCAATAAATCTTCGTATTCAAATACCTTGCAGACACTTGTGAACGATTCCGAAACATAAGAAAGTCATCAAATTAACTACTGGTCGAATGACTATTCCAGTAGCTTGTCTTGATATCTCAATGTTACCACATATACTTTACCTACGAGTCCTGATTATTTACACATTTTCGTCGATGGAGCAGTATGATACGAAGTATCTTGAAGATCTTTAGATGACTTTTTGACCACATATTAACTAGTTTCTGCGTATTATCTCATAGGTCCATCTCCAACTCTTACATGTGTCTCTCCTGGAATACAGTCATGGATAAGGACATTTTGTCACCACGAGTGTCATGAGATTGAACTACATGACAGTTATTTCTTGTCCACTAGGACTTACCGCTGAAACTCATTTACTTTCAGGCATTGATACTCTTTGTTAAGTGCTGAATTGTATTTTATAATCTCCAAACCGGTTTTCAGCCAGAAACTCAGTACAAATGTTTTCTCACATTGGAAAAGAGCCTGTTGTGTGATATGTGACCATCTGAAATACAAAATATGAATAAATTGCATTTTTAGGATGAGCAAAATTGTGAGACGCTACTGCACAACGTTTTAAAAAAAAGTACGGCATACCTTCCGAACTGATTGGTTTCCATGTTTTTAAAAATAGCGTTGTAGAACCACTTAAGAACATTTAGCTGTGTTATCTACCATCAGACCAGGAGAAAAGTGTGTACTGCAATCCGCTAATCTTCTGATGCCCTTTTCGACCGCACCTGAAAATGAAATAATTGTTCAATTAGTATCTACAGGTTCGGAGCAGCGGCTGCTTTCAGTCAGTGATCTGATAGAAAATGGGACTCCCTTGGTTAATGTCGCGTTTCTCCCATTTTTACACGATTTCAGTCAGCTAGAGGACACAATTCAGGCCCAAACTGATATCTTTACCAATAAATTTGCAGTAATATCAAATTTTCATGTTGCAAATACTTCGCAGACACTTGTGCACAATTCTGAAACATAAGGAAGTCATCATATTAACTACTGGTCGAATGAATATTCCAGTAGCTTCTCTTGATATCTCCATGTTACCAAATATACTTTACCTACGAATCCAGATTATTTACACATTTTCGTCGATGGAGCAGTATGATACGAATTATCTTGATGGTCTTTAAATGACTTTTTGACCACATATTAACTAGTTTCTGCGTATTATCTCATCGGTCCATCTCCAACCCTTTCATGTGTCTCTTCTGGAATTCAGTCATGGATAAGGACATTTTGTCACCACGAGTGTCATGAGATTGAACTACATGACACTTATTTCTCCTCCAGTAGGACTTACCTCTAAAACTCATTTACTTTCAGGCATTGATAATCTTTGTTAACTGCTGAATCGTATTTTATAAACTCCAAACCGGGTTTTCAGACAGAACTTCAGTACAAATGTTTTCTCACTTCGGCAAAGAGCCTGATGTGTGATATGTAACCATCTGAAATACAAAAGATGAATAAATTGCTTTTTTTAGGATGAGCAAAATTGTGAGACGCTACTGCACAACGTCAAAAAAAAAAAGTACGGCATACCTTCAGAACTGATTGGTTTCCATGTTTTTAAAAATAGCGTTGTAGAACCAATTAAGAACATTTAGCTGTGTTATCTATCATCAGACCAGGAGAAAAGTGTGTACTGCAATCCGCTAATGTTCTGATGCCCTTTTCGACCGCCCCTGAAAATGAATTAATTGTTCAATTAGTATCTACAGGTTGAGGGCAGCGGCTGCTTTCAGTCAGTGATCTGATAGAAAATGGGACTCCCTTAGTTAATGTTGCGTTTCTCCCATTTTTGCACGATTTCAGTCAGCTAGAGGACACTTTACAGGCCCAAACTGATATTTTTACCAATAAATCTTCGTGTTACAAATACCTTGCAGACACTTGTGAACGATTCTGAAACATAAGAAAGTCATCAAATTAACTATTGGCCGAATGAATATTCCAGTAGCTTGTCTTGATATCTCAATTCTACCACATATACTTTACCTACGAGTCCATATTATTTACACATTTTCGTCGATAGAGCAGTATGATACGAAGTATCTGGAAGATCTTTAAATGACTTTTTGACCACATATTAACTGGTTTCTGCGTTTTATCTCATCGTTTCAACTCCAACCCGTACATGTGTCTCTCCTGGAATACAGTGATGGATAAGGACATTTTGTCAGCACTAGTGTCATGAGTTTGAACTACATGACAGTTATTTCTTGTCCACTAGTACTTACCTCTGAAACTCATTTACTTTCAGGCATTGATACTCTTTGTTCAGTGATGAATCGTATTTTCACAGCTCCAAACCGATTTTCAGCCAGAAACTTAGCACACATGTTTTCTCACTTCGGCAAACAGCCTGTTGTGTGATATGTGACCATCTGAAATACAAAAGTGATAAATTCCTTTTTTTAGGATGAGCAAAATAAGGAGACAATACTTATCAAAGTTTTATAACAAAGTACGGCTTACCTTCCGAACTGATTGGTTTCCATGTCTTTAAAAATAGCATTGTAGAACCACTTAAGAACATTTAGCTGTTTTATCCATCATCTCACGAGGAGAAAAGTCATTATTGCAATCCGCTAATCTTCCGATTCCCTTTTGGGCCGCATCTCAAAATTAAATAATTGTTCAATTAGTATCTACAGGTTGGGAGCAGCGGCTGCTTTCAGTCAGTGATCTGATAGAAAATGGGACTCCATTGGTTAATGTCGCGTTTCTCCCATTTTTGCACGATTTCAGTCAGCTAGAGGACACTTTACAGGCCCAAACTGATATTTTTACCAATAAATCTTCGTATTCAAATACCTTGCAGACACTTGTGAACGATTCTGAAACATAAGAAAGTCATCAAATTAACTACTGGTCGAATGACTATTCCAGTAGCTTGTCTTGATATCTCAATTCTACCACATATACCTTACCTACGAGTCCAGATTATTTACACATTTTCGTCGATATAGCAGTATGATACGAAGTATCTTGAAGATCTTTAGATGACTTTTTGACCACATATTAACTAGTTTCTGCGTATTATCTCATCGGTCCATCTCCAACTCTTACATGTGTCTCTCCTGGAATACAGTCATGGATAAGGACATTTTGTCACCGCGAGTGTCATGCGATTGAACTACATGACAGTTATTTCTTGTCCACTAGGACTGAGCTCTGAAACTCATTTACTTTCAGGCATTGATACTCTTTGTTAAGTGCTGAATTGTATTTTATAATCTCCAAACCGGTTTTCAGCCAGAAACTCAGTACAAATGTTTTCTCACTTTGGAAAAGAGCCTGTTGTGTGATATGTGACCATCTGAAATACAAAAGATGAATAAATTGCTTTTTTTAGGATGAGCAAAATTGTGAGACGCTACTGCACAACGTCAAAAAAAAAAGTACGGCATACCTTCCGAACTGATTGGTTTCCATGTTTTTAAAAATAGCGTTGTAGAACCACTTAAGAACATTTAGCTGTGTTATCTATCATCAGACCAGGAGAAAAGGGTGTATTGCAATCGGCTAATCTTCTGATGCCCATTTCGACCGCACCTGAAAATGAAATAATTGTTCAATTAGTATCTACAGGTTCGGAGCAGCGGCTGCTTTCAGTCAGTGATCTGATAGAAAATGGGACTCCCTTGGTTAATGTCGCGTTTCTCCCATTTTTACACGATTTCAGTCAGCTAGAGGACACTTTACAGGCCCAAACTGATATCTTTACCAATAAATTTGCAGTAATATCAAATCTTCGTGTTTCAAATACCTTGCAGACACTTGTGAACAATTCTGAAACATAAGGAAGTCATCATATTAACTACTGGTCGAATGAATATTCCAGTACCTTGTCTTGATATCTCCATGTTACCACATATACTTTACCTACGAATCCAGATTATTTACACATTTTCGTCGATGGAGCAGTATGATACGAAGTATCTTGAAGATCTTTAAATGACTTTTTGACCACATATTAACTAGTTTCTGCGTATTATCTCATCGGTCCATCTCCAACCCTTTCATGTGTCTCTTCTGGAATTCAGTCATGGATAAGGACATTTTGTCACCACGAGTGTCAAGAGATTGAACTACATGACACTTATTTCTACTCCAGTAAGACTTACCTCTAAAACTCATTTACTTTCAGGCATTGATAATCTTTGTTAACTGCTGAATCGTATTTTATAAACTCCAAACCGGGTTTTCAGACAGAACTTCAGTACAAATGTTTTCTCACTTCGGCAAAGAGCCTGTTGTGTGATATGTGACCATCAGAAATACAAAAGATGAATAAATTTCTTTTTTTTTAGGATGAGCAAAATAAGGAGACACTACTGATCAACGTTTTATAGCAAAGTACGGCATACCTTCCGAACTGATTGGTTTCCATGTTTTTAAAAATAGCGTTGTAGAACCACTTATGAACATTTAGCTGTGTTATCTATCATCAGACCAGGAGAAAAGTGTGTACTGCAATCCGCTAATCTTCTGATGCCCTTTTCGACCGCACCTGAAATTGAATTAATTGTTCAATTAGTATCTACAGGTTGAGGGCAGCGGCTGCTTTCAGTCAGTGATCTGATGGAAATTGGACTCCCTTGGTTAATGTTGCGTTTCTCCCATTTTTGCACGATTTCAGTCAGCTAGAGGACACTTTACAGGCCCAAACTGATATTTTTACCAATAAATCTTCGTATTCAAATACCTTGCAGACACTTGTGAACGATTCTGAAACATAAGAAAGTCATCAAATTAACTACTGGTCGAATGACTATTCCAGTAGCTTGTTTTGATATCTCAATTCTACCACATATACTTTACCTACGAGTCCAGATTATTTACACATTTTCGTCGATAGAGCAGTATGATACGAAGTATCTTGAAGATCTTTAGATGACTTTTTGACCACATATTAACTGGTTTCTACGTTTTATCTCATCGTTTCAACTCCAACCCGTACATGTGTCTCTCCTGGAATACAGTGATGGATAAGGACATTTTGTCAGCACTAGTGTCATGAGTTTGAACTACATGACAGTTATTTCTTGTCCACTAGTTCTTACCTCTGAAACTCATTTACTTTCAGGCATTGATACTCTTTGTTAAGTGATGAATCGTATTTTAACAGCTCCAAACCGATTTTCAGCCAGAAACTTAGCTCACATGTTTTCTCACTTTGGAAAAGAGCCTGTTGTGTGATATGTGACCATCTGAAATACAAAAGATGAATAAATTGCTTTTTTTAGGATGAGCAAGATTGTGAGACGCTACTGCACAACGTTTTAAAAAGAAGTACGGCATACCTTCCGAACTGATTGGTTTCCATGTTTTTAAAAATAGCGTTGTAGAACCACTTAAGAACATTTAGCTGTGTTATCTATCATCAGACCAGGAGAAAAGTGTGTATAGCAATCGGCTAACCTTCTGATGCCCTTTTCGACCGCACCTGAATATGAAATAATTGTTCAATTAGTATCTACAGGTTGAGGGCAGCGGCTGCTTTCAGTCAGTGATCTGATAGAAAATCAGACTCCCTTGGATCATGTCGGGTTTCTCCCATTTTTGCACGATTTTAGTCAGCTAGAGGACACTTTACAGGCCCAAACTTATATCTTTACCAATAAATCTTCAGTAATATCAAATCTTCGTGTTACAAATACCTTGCAGACATTTGTGAACGACTCTGAAACATAAGAAAGTCATCAAATTAACTTCAGGTCGAATGACTATTCCAGTAGCTTGTCGTGATATTTCAATGTTACCACATATACTTTACCAACGAGTCCTGATTATTTACACATTTTCGTCGATTGAGCAAGATCATACGAAGTATCTTTAAGATCTTTAGATGACTTATTGACCACATATTAACTAGTTTCTGCGTATTATCTCATCGGTCCATCTCTAACCATTTCATGTGTCTCTTCTGGAATACAGTCATGGATAAGGACATTTTGTCATCACGAGTATCATGAGAATGAACTACATGACACTTATTTCTTCTCCACTAGGACTCTGAAAATCATTTACTTTCAAGCATTGATACTCTCTTTTAAGTGATGAATCGTATTTTATCAGCTCAAAACCGATTTTCCGCCAGAAACTTAGCACCCATGTTTTCTCACTTCGGCAAACAGCCTGTTGTGTGATATGTGTCCATCTGAAATACAAAAGATGAATAAATTGCTTTTTAGAATGAGCAAAATTGTGAGACGCTATTTAACAACGTTTTATAACAAAGTACGGCATACCTTCCAAACTGATTGTTTTCCATATTTAATTTTAAAACAAGCGTCCAAGAACCACTTAAGAACATTTAGCTGTATTATCCGTCATACACAATGAGAATAGTGTGTATTGCAATCCGCTAATCTTCTGATGCCCTTTTCCACCGCATCTGAAAATTAAATAATTGTTCAATTAGTATCTACAGGTTTAGCGCAGTGGCTCTTTCAGTCAGTTATCTGATAGAAAATAGGACTCCCTCGGTTAACGTGGCGTTTCGCCAATATTTGCACAATTTCAGTCAGCTAGAGGACACTATACAGGCCCAAACTGATACCTTTACCACTAAATCTTCAGTAATATCAAATCTTCGTGTTGCAAATACGTTGCAGACACTTGGGAACGATTCTGAAACATAAGAAAGTCATCAAATTAACTATTGGCCGAATGACTATTGCAGTAGCTTGTCTTGGTATCTCAATGTTACCACATATACTTTACCTACGAGTCCAGATTATTTACACATTTTCGTCGATACAGCAGTATGATACGAAGTATCTGGAAGATCTTTAAATGACTTTTTGACCACATATTAACTAGTTTCTGCGTATTATCTCTTCGGTCCATCTCGAACCCTTTCATGTGTCTCTGCTGGAATACAGTCATGGATAAGGACATTTTGTGACCACGAGTCTCATGCAAAACTACATGACACTTATTTCTACTCCAGTAGGACTTACCTCTGAAACTCATTCACTTTCAGGCATTGATAATCTTTGTTAAGTGCTGAATCGTATTTTATAAACTCCAAACCGGGTTTTCAGCCAGAACTTCAGTACAAATGTTTTCTCACTTCGGCAAAGAGCCTGTTGTGTGATATGTGACCATATGAAATACAAAAGATGAATAAATTGCTTTTCTTATGATGAGCAAAATTGTGAGACGCTACTGCACAACGTCAAAAAAAAAAGTACGGCATACCTTCCGAACTGATTGGTTTCCATGTTTTTAAAAATAGCGTTGTAGAAACACTTAAGAACATTTAGCTGTGTTATCTATCATCAGACCAGGAGAAAAGTGTGTACTGCAATCCGCTAATCTTCTGATGCCCTTTTTGACCGCATCTGAAAATGAAATATTTGTTCAATTAGTATCTACAGGTTGGGAGAAGCGGTTGCTTTCAGTCAGTGATCTGATAGAAAATGAGAATCCCTTGGTTCATGTCGCGTTTCTCCCATTTTTTCATGATTTCAGTCAGCTAGAGGACACTTTAAAGGCCCAGACTGATATCTTTACCAATAAATCTTCGGTAATATCGAATCTTTGTGTTGGAAATACCTTGCAGACAATTGTGCACAATTCTGTAACAACAACAAAGAGATCAAATTAACTCTTGGTCGAATGACTCTACAGGCCCAAACTGATATCTTTACCAATAAATCTTCAGTAATATGAAATCTTCGTGTTGCAAATACCTTGCAGACACTTGTGCACAATTCTGAAACATAAGAAAGTCATCAAATTAACTACTGGTCTAATGACTATTCCAATAGCTTGTCTTGATACATCAGTGTTACCACATATAGTTACCTACGAGTCCAGATTATTTACACATTTTCGTCGATAGAGCAGTATGATACGAAGTATCTTGAAGATCTTGAGATGACTTTTTGACCACATATTAACTGGTTTCTGCGTATTATCTCATCGTTCCATCTCCAACCCTTTCATGTGTCTCTCCTGGAATAGAGTCATGGACAAGGACATTTTGACAGCACGAGTGTCATGAGATTGAACTACATGACAGTTATTTCTTGTCCACTAGGACTGAGCTCTGAAACTCATTTACTTTCAGGCATTGATATTCTTTGTTAAATGCTAAATCGCATTTTATCAGCTAAAAACCGATTTTCAGCCAGAAACTCAGCACATATGTTTTCTCGCTTCGGCAAAGAACCTGTTGTGTGATATGTGACCATCTGAAATGCAAAAGATGAATAAATTGCTTTTTTTTAGATGAGCAAAATAGTGAGACACTACTGAACAACGTTTTATAACAATGTATGGCATACCTTCCAAACTGAGGACATTTTACATTGCAACTGGGTATGAAGTATCTTGGATGATCTTTAAATGACTTTTTAATTGCTTATTAACACGTTTGTGCATATTATCTCATCTTCCATTTCCAGACCAGAGACACATTGTTGGATAAGGATAGTTTTTGCAGCATGAGCGTCACGAGTTTTAACTACATGATAGTTTTTCCTGTGAACTAAGACTTACCTATGAATCTCATAGATCTTCGTTCATTGATATGCTTTGCTATGTGCTGAATGATATTTTATCAGCTGTAAATTTCTTTTCATTCAAAAAGACTGCCTAAATAGTTTCTCACTTCAGCAAAGAGCTTGTTGCTTGATATTTGACCATCTGATATATATATATATATTAGCTTCATAGAGAGGTAGTACTTCACAGCGATTTGTAATATTGTACGTCATACCTTCCAAAGTGATTGGTTTCCATGTCTAATTTCAAAAACAGCGTTCTACAACCACTTAAGAACATTTAGCTGTATTGTCCATTATCACACCAGCAGAAAAGCGTCTATTCCATTTCGCTAATCTTCTAATGCCCGTCTTGCCCCCATCTGAAAATTAAATAATTGGTCAATTAGTATCTACAGGTTGATGACACCAGGAAAGAAAACGAGACGCCTTGGTTAAAATTCCGACGCTCCCATTTTGTTAGGTGTTCGATCAGCTAGATTGCGTTATACATGTCATAACTGACATGTTATTTAAGAAATCTGAGGAAATATAATGTTCTCTCTTGCAAATACTAAGCAGATTTTTCCACACACGTCTGAAACATAAAAAAATGATCAAATTAATTTCTAGTCGATGAACTATACCAATGGTTTCGCTTGCCATCTCTGTGTTATAAAGTATGACTTATGTACGAATCCGTTTCATCTACACTTTTGCTTCGATCGCGCAGTACGATACAATTATCTTAAAGAGTTTTAGATGAATTTTTGACCGGTTATCCGCTAGTCTGAGTTTATGAGTATATTTTCTCATTCTTCCATATCCCTGGGACTACTTTGAACCATCTCAAACAGATTCATGAATAAGATTAGTTTTTACAGAATACGCATTACAACTTTGAACTACGTGACAGTTATTTCTTGTGAACTAGGACTTACCTACGAGTCTGATACATTTCTGGTTATTAATATGCTTTACCATGTTGCTGGATACTATTTTATCAGGTTTAAATCCATTTTCAGTCAAAAAGATAGCAGAAACGTGTAAAATATCAAAGATGAATAAATTAAGAGCTCCATAAAGAGTTCGTAATGCACAGCAATTTGCAACAATGCACTACATAGATTCGAGGATGGTGTGTGTCCGTTGGTAATTGTGATACCAGTGTTCTAATGTTACTTAAGAAAATTTTACTTTTTATCTATCATCAAACCAACTGAGATAATTTCCTTTACAATTCGCAAATCTTCTGTTGTTCGTTTTGCACACATCTGAAAATTAAAAAATTGGTCAGTTAGTATCTACAGGTTGGCACACCAGGTGGTTTCAGTCAGTTATCTGATAGAAAACGGGACTCCCATGGTTAATATCACGTCTCTCCTATTTTGTCAAGCTTGCATTCAGCTTATAGGCGCTTTGCAGCCTGCTGGTGAGTTGAAGAGTAATAGATGATTTGTTATCCTCAATGCTGAGTTTATTTTCTACTTCTCCAATATCCTGCAGACTACAGTGTACCATCTGAAAAACAAGCATTTATAAGATTAGTTTTTACGGTACAAGCAACAGACCGTTTTCTGCATGACAGTGACTTCTTGTGAAGTATGGCTTACCTTCGAGTAATATACATTTTTACTCATTAATACCCTCGTAATGTGCTGGGGGATATTTTATCTGGTTTAAATCCCTTTTCCAACAGAAAGATAGTAGAAACGTGTTCTTCTGACTTTCGCAAAACAGCTGCGGTCTGATATGTGACCATTAAAAATATCAAAGGTGAATAAATTTAGTTTTATTGAAGATGAACCACATAAAAATATATGTTTCTCAGCGTTTGAAACAAAGTAGGACTTATCTTCGCGGGCGGTTCATTTCCATTGCTTAGTTTATCTTGGAGTGTGCTAGTACCACATAAGAAAATTTAGCTGCATTTTTTATCATGATACCAACTCAGATACCTCCTTTGGCGTTTCGCATAGGTTCTAGTGTCCATTTTGCATGCAACTGAAGAATAAAGAATTGATCATTTAGTACCTACATGTTGAGCACCACCAGGTGGTTTTACTAAACTATCTGATAGACAACGAGAACCACTTGTATAATGTCGCGTCTCTCGACTTTTGTCAGCCTTGCATTCTGCTAGAAGGTGCTTTACAAGGTGTAACTGACACCTTATTCCAGAAATATGTAGAAATATGTTTCCCTGTTACAAATACTTTGCAGTAAATTCAGTACCCATCTGAAACGTAAAAAAGGTTAATTAATGTCTGACTGATGAACAATTTCAGTAGCTTTTCCTTGGAGCCTACGTGATACAAAGTATGACTTACCTACGAGTCCGATTTATTTCCACATTTGCCTCGGCCTCCGAGTATGGTACTAGGTATCTTGAAAAACTTTAGATGACTTTTTACCGGCTATCTTCAACTTTGAGTTTCTTTTCTGTTTCTTCCATCTCATGCAAACTATTTTGTACCATCTGAAAGATAAGTATGTACAACATTCGTTTTTCCAACATGAGCATCATAACTTTGTTCTACATGACAGTTACTTCTTGAAAGTAGGTCTTACCTACGAGTCCAATTCATTTCCAAGCATTAATTTTCCACGCAATATGCTGGCTAGTATTGTAACCGTATTAAACCCTTTTCATCAAAACTGCAGAAGTGTGTGATTCTGGCTTTCGCAAAACCTTATGCAGTCTAACTGGTAACAATATAATATATAAGAGATGAATAATATTTGTTTTTGCAGGGTGGGTGACACAAAGAGGTTTTGTTTCACAGCTTCTTGAGGCAAAGTACGACTTCCCTTCGAGTATGACTGATTTGAGTTGTTTACTTTGTCTTGTAGTGTGCTAATATCACTTACCAAAATTTAGGTACATGTGCAATCACGAAACCAGCAAGAACAGCTTCCTTCGAGTATCTCAAATCTTCTCCTTCCAATTTTGTACGCATCTGAAAAATAAAAAATGGATGCATTAGTATCTTTACGCACGGCATCACCAGGTTGTTTTACTCAAATATCTGACACAAAGCGTCTCCCCGTTTACCAGTCTTGCAGTTTGCTAGAGAGTACTTGAAAAATTAGAGCTCTATTTCTATCAAATAAACCATTCAAGACAAGTTTTTTGCCTGTTGCAAATATTCTGCATTCAGTTATGTACATTCCCAAAACATAAAAACGGGTAAATGGGTTTCTAGTGGATGAACAACGCTAGGTGCATTGACCTGAGAATTTTACTTTTTACAGTATGAGCAAAACCACGTTTATGTACTTCATAATTATCTCTCATAAAAAGTAGTTACCTACGAGCTCAGTACATTTTCACACTTTAATTTTCCTCACTAAGTGCTGGGTCGTATTTTAAATGGTTTAAACCCCTTTTGAACAACAAGACAGCAGATACTTGTTGTCTTTTTCCTTTCGCTAACCATCTGCATCATGTACCCTTATAAAATATAGAAAATGAATAAGATCATTTTTTTGAATATGAGTGCCATAAATTGCTTGAACTACACGGCCGTTCCGTTCAAAGCAGGACTTATTTTCCGATTCCGAATAAATCTCATTCTAAGTTCGTCTTGCAGAGCGCTACGGTGTACTTTGAAACTTTTAGCTGTCTTTTTATCAGTAAACCAGCAGGAATAGCTTGTTTTCATCATTGAAAATCTTCTGCAGGATATTTTGTACACATTTGAAACGTAAGAAATGGATGATGTCACATTCTACGGCATGAGCACTACCAGAAGGTTTTACTTCAAAAGTACACTGCTAGCCATTAAAACTGCTACACCAAGAAAAAATGTAGTTGATAAACGGATATTCATTGGACAAATATATTATACTAGAACTGACATGTGATTACATTTTCACACAATTTGGATCCACAGATCCTGAGAAATCAGTACTCAGAACAACCACCTCTGGTCGTAATAACGGCCTTGATACGCCTAGTCATTGAGTCAAACAGAGCTTGGATGGCGTGTACAAGTACAGCTGCCCAAGCAACTTCAACACGATACCACAGTTCATCAAGAGTAGTGACTGGCGTATTGTGACGAGCCAGTTGCTCGGCCACCATTGACCAGACGTTTTCAATTGGCGAGAGATCTGGAGAATGTGCTGGCCAGGGCTGCAGTTGAACATTTTCTGTATCCAGAGAGGCCCGTACAGGACCTGCAACATGCAGTCAAGCATTATCCTGCTGAAATGTAGGGTTTCGCAGGGATCGAATGAAGGGTAGAGCCACGGGTCGAAACACATCGGAAATGTAGCGTCCACTGTTCAAAGTGCCGTCAATGCGAACAAGAGGTGACCGAGACGCGTAACCAATGGCATCCCATACCATCACGCCGGGTGATACGCCAGTATGGCGATGACGAATACATGCTTCCAATGTGCGTCCACCGCGATGTCGCCAAACACGGATGCGACCACCATGATGCTGTAAACAGAACGTGGATTCATCCGAAAAAATGACGTTTTGCCATTCGTGCACCCAAGTTCATCGTTGAGTACACCATCGCAGGCGCTCCTGTCTGTGATGCGGCGTTAAGGGAACCACAGCCATGATCTCCGAGCTGATAGTCTATGTTGCTGCAAACGTCGTCGAATGTTCGTGCAGATGATTGTTGTCTTGCTAACGTCCCCATTTGTTGACTGAGGGATCGAGACGTGGCTGCACGATCCGTTACAGCCAGGCGGATAAGATGCCTGACATCTCGACTGCTAGTGATAAGAGGCCTTTGGGATCCAGCACGGCGTTCCGTATTACCCTCCTGAACTCACCGATTCCATATTCTGCTAACAGTCATTGGATTTCGACCAACACGAGCAGCAATGTCGCGATACGATAAACCGCAATCGCGGTAGGCTACAATGCGACCTTTATCAAAGTCGGAAACGTGATGGTACGCATTTCTCCTCCTTACACGAGGCATCACAACAACGTTTCACCAGGCAACGCCGGTCAACTGCTGTTTGTGTATGAGAAATCGGTTGGGAACTTTCCTCATGTCAGCACGTTGTAGGTGTCGCCACCGGCGCCAACCTTGTGTGAATGCTCTGAAAAGCTAATCATTTGCATATCATAGCATCTTCTTCCTGTCGGTTAAATTTCGCGTCTGTTGCACGTCATCTTCGTGGCGTAGCAATTTTTATGGCCAGTAGTGTAATACAGTATTTTGTGAATGGTAAATACCCGACGCAGTCATGTCTGCACAAGAACCATCTCGTGGCAACGTCGTTATGCGAGAGCTGCGATATGCATGATACAGACAACCACCAGTCCTGCATTACCTACCGCCACCTCAAACACTGCCCTCCCTCCTTCCTTTCAATCCTTGCCACGCTCTACAATGTCATCCTTGCCACTGGCTTGTATCCCGACCTGTGGAAAACCTCCCGTATCCAGAAGTTCTCCAAACCCAACAAGCCTCCATCCGATGCCTCTTCCTATCGTCCTATCTGCCTCACATCAGTGTTCAGCAACCTCTTGGAATCCATCCTTTCCCGGCGCATCCATCACCACCTCCGCCAAAACCACCTCCTTCCCAACACCCAATGTGGTTTTCGACCTTCCTTCTCTGTTGATGACGGACTCCTCCACCTCACTCATCTCCTCTCCCTCCAGCTTAACTCCCACCGTTCCGCCATTTTTGTCTCCCTTGACCTCGAAAAGGCCTACGACCGTGTCTGGCATCCCGGTCTCCTGTTTAAACTCCAAACCTACGCCCTTCCTATCAACTACATCCGTCTGATGGCCTCCTTCCTCTCCCACCGCCCCTCCTATGTTACCATCCATAATGCCAATTCCCACACCTTCTACCCCTCTGCAGGTGTGCCCCAGGGCTCTGTCCTCTCCCCTCTCCTCTCACTCCCGTACACAGCAGATATGCCCCAACCACCCCTCCTCCAGTACACCTCTTACAATATCTACATCTACATCCATACTCCGCAAGCCACCTGACCGTGTGTGATGCTGATGACACTGCATTCCTCGCCCTCGCTCCTACCCTCCAACGGTCCCAACGCCTTCTCCAGAATCACCTTGACCTTTTTGCTGCATGGTGTAACCAGTGGCTCCTGATAATCAATCCTTCCAAGACCCAGGCAATCATCGTAGGTCATACCACTCGCTCCTTCCGGCTCCTGGATTTCTCCCTTACTGTCTGCGCCCGTCCTGTCTGCCTCACCCCCACCCTCACCTACCTTGGCCTCACCATTGACCGTCACCTCACCTGGACCCCTCATCTCCGCCCAATCCAATCCAAAGCCCACAACTGCCTCAGACTCCTCAAACTCCTCTCTGGCCGGACATGGGGGTTGCACCCCTCTACCATCCTCCACACCTACAAATCCTTCATCCGTCCCATCCTCTGTTATGCCAGTCCTGGCCGGATATCTGCCCCCCCCCCCCCCCCAAATTCTATAAGTCTTCCCAGATCCTTGAGAGTCATGCACTCCGCCTCACCTTCCGTATACGCCTTCCGTCCCCCATGCGGATCCTCTATGATCTCATTCCTTTCCCCCATCTGCTCCTATTCCTCGAACATATCCACATCCTCTACACCTCCCGCTGCCTTGAACCCCCTCACCCCCTGGTTGCTCCTCTCCTCTCCCATCCCTGCCCCCTGCCGCATCTTCACTGTTGTGTCCCCACTACCCTCCATCTCTACACCCTACATCTCCTTTCCCAAGGTGGCTTCCATCAACTCCCCCTCCCAGATGATGCCCTCTCTCCCTCTATTTATCTCTCCTATCAACTCTGATACTCACTCCCCCTGCTTTCCTCTGTCCTTTTCCCGGGCTCCCTCTCTCCCCTTCCATCCTCTTTCTTCCCCACCTCCCCTCTCTTTGCACCCTTCTCTCCCCCGAATCCTTTTCCATTTCCCTCCTCTGCCTCCTCTCATTCCCTCTTGCGTCTGCCCTTCTCCCCCTTTATTAGTCCTCTCCCTCCTTGGTTCCCCTTCCCCTTTTTCGTTTTTTTCCCTCCCTCCCTCCTTGTTCTTCCCCCTCCTCCAGGTCCCTCCCCCCCATCTGCCTCTAGCTCGGGAGTGTCATCTTTGTGCCGCCACTTTCGTGCAGTGTTCTACAGTGAGTGTACCGTGTTGTGTTTTTTTTTGGAAGTGTTGTGAACGGCCGTGATACTGTCGCTGAGTGTGCTTTTTATCTCTTGCGAACAGAAACCAGACTGTCGCCATGTTTTTTAATTGTGTGTGTACTATGTTACTTGTCTGATTCCTGTGTCTTTTATTAACGTTGCCAATCCCTTTTGCTTTCTGATTTAACTTTCCGCATTTTTCCGACATTTTCACTTGACGCCACCGTTTTATTGCCTGTTTTTCTTGTTTCTTTTCTTCTTCCGTTTTTTAAAATAAAGGCTGTAGGCTGTAGAGAAGCGTACCAACCTGCTGCCAGCCCGCCCCCTTCGGGGGGAATTGAAAATTAATAAAGGAAAAAAAAACATCAGTCATTTTGCGGGGCGGCATAGGAATTGTGGCAATTACTCTTCCGCCTATTGGCCTTCATCCAACGTACAGCGTCGCAAGCGAGTTCTTTGGAGTCCTTAGTTTACCCTGACATCCAATACTCGAGAACGAAGAGAAATGCAGTACTCTGGCTAATAGGAATCACGGTGTGCTACATATTAAGCATCACGTAACATGTCATTGGTGATCAGATAACATTTTTTCAGAACCAACATTCGATGCTAAGGCTAACTCCAACCTACCACAAAAATTACGCTAATTTTCTTCTGCACGTGTTTGAAGACTTTCTGGTGATCCGTTGACGATCGACATGAGCAGTTTTTGAATATGCGGATGTGGATTAACAAATTTAAAGTAAACAAAAAAGTTTATTACAAATATTCAGAAATACACTCCAGGAAATTGAAATAAGAACACTGTGAATTCATTGTCCCAGGAAGGGGAACCTTTATTGACACATTCCTGGGGTCAGATACATCACATGATCACACTGACATAACCACAGGCACATAGACACAGGCAACAGAGCATGCACAATGTCGGCACTAGTACAGTGTATATCCACCTTTCGCTGCAATGCAGGCTGCTATTCTCCCATGGAGACGATTAAGAGATGCTGGATGTAGTCCTGTGGAACGGCTTGCCATGCCATTTCCACCTGGCGCCTCAGTTGGACCAGCGTTCGTGCTGGACGTGCAGACCGCGTGAGACGACGCTTCATCCAGTCCCAAACATGCTCAATGGGGGACAGATCCGGAGATCTTGCTGGCCAGGGTAGTTGACTTACACCTTCTAGAGTACGTTGGGTGGCACGGGATACATGCGGACGTGAATTGTCCTGTTGGAACAGCAAGTTCCCTTGCCGGTCTAGGAATGGTAGAACGATGGGTTCGATGACGGTTTGGATGTACCGTGCACTATTCAGTGTCCCCTCGACGATCACCAGAGGTGTACGGCCAGTGTAGGAGATCGCTCCCCACACCATGATGCCAGGTGTTGGCCCTGTGTGCCTCGGTCGTATGCAGTCCTGATTGTGGCGCTCACCTGCACGGCGCCAAACACGCATACGACCATCATTGGCACCAAGGCAGAAGCGACTCTCATCGCTGAAGACAACACGTCTCCATTCGTCCCTCCATTCACGCCTGTCGCGACACCACTGGAGGCGGGCTGCACAATGTTGGGGCGTGAGCGGAAGACGGCCTAACGGTGTGCGGGACCGTAGCCCAGTTTCATGGAGACGGTTGCGAATGGTTCTCGCCGATACCCCCGGAGAAACAGTGTACATAATTTGCTGGGAAGTGGCGGTGCGGTCCCCTACGGCACTGCGTAGGATCCTACGGTCTTGGCGTACATCCGTGCGTCGCTGCGGTCCGGTCCCAGGTCGACGGGCACGTGCACCTACCGCCGACCACTGGCGACAACATCGATGTACTGTGGAGACCTCACGCCCCACGTGTTGAGCAATTCGGCGGTACGTCCACCCGGCCTCCCGCATGCCCACTATACGCCCTCGTTCAAAGTCCGTCAACTGCCCATACGGTTCACGTCCACGCTGTCGCGGCATGCTACCAGTGTTAAAGACTGCGATGGAGCTCCGTATGCCACGGCAAACTGGCTGACACTGACGGCGGCGGTGCACAAATGTTGCGCAGCTAGCGCCATTCGACGGCCAACACCGCGGTTCCTGGTGTGTCCGCTGTGCCGTGCGTGTGATTATTGCTTGTACAGCCCTCTCGCAGTGTCCGGAGCAAGTATGGTGGGTCTGACACACCGGTGTCAATGTGTTCTTTTTTCCATTTCCAGGAGTGTATGTTCCGGAAGCGAACCATGTCTTCTAGTCCGGGAGGAGCCATTTTAAATTTTTTAAAAACTCTTTTACGCGAAGTGAAAGGACGTTAAGATTGTGTAAATGTAACTATTGTAACTTAAGAAAAGAAGAAAAAAAATGGAAAAAGTGACGGGCTGGGTTATTTGTAAAGCGGTGGACTTGTTATCATTTGTTGTCGAGTTAAGAAAAAAAAGTGGTTAGCGTTCGCGCTGTACAAGCAGGCTGTGTACGAGGCGACGGTTCAAATCCTATCAACAGTTATTTTTTAATCACTGGTCACATTATGTAATTTATATCACAAGTGAGAAGTGAAAAGAAAGCCTCGTGCATTGTCTTGAAGTTGTAGTGAATTTCATAAGCTGTTTAAGTATTTACAATTTGTAATTAAATTTTCAAGGATGAGGGACAGACTTGGTAAGCCCAAGTTAAACCTCAATAAATAACGATTTGAATGACGTTGTTCACAATAAGTAATATAATAAGTCGCAATGTGCCAGACCACAAGAGTAAGGGACCGATGACCGTAGCAGTCTGGTCCCTTTAATCCCACAAACCAACCAACCACAAGAGTAATGTACAATTACTCTCGGATGTGTTCTCGACATCACACGTTGCAGCATGGTATTTATCATACAGGCATAGAAAACATAAATTGAAAACTTATGAAAATACTTCTCGCAAATACACGTGGTTTATTTCATTATTACCTCTGAAATGTCATATAAATTAAATATGACCAGCGATGAGAAAAGTATAGATTAAAAAGTAAGTGTTGGCGGGAACCGAACCGTCGCCTCATAAACGTTCATCTGACGTAGTTCGAATTCTAATCACTTGACCACCACGAAGTGTAAGCTCTAGTACCAACGCACATATACATAAGCTACAAAATAGACGCGTAAGACTTCTCTTGCGATTTCCTCGGAGTTGCCAGATTGGTGCACCTTACTATATGCACAATATGTTGTTTTAATGTCCTACTAAAGATTTACAAAGTTTGAAGTAAATCTATGAATCCCTCATCTTATTTAGTGGATCACCTGAAAACAGTTGGTAGGCTCGTTGCTCTATTCTTATAAGGGGCGTTCAAAACGAAACGAGCCGGAGGCATAATTACAGAAACCAGTACCTGTATGTTAGAAGTATTGACCCTGGCTGTTGAGACACTTGTGCCACTGTGACACAAGGCGGTGAATGGCTGTCTCATAAAATTCCCGGGGCTACAATGTTGACCAGTTCCGCACGTACAACTGGACGTCGTCGTCCGAGGTGAATCGTTTGCCCCTCAGAGCCGTTTTAAGGGGATCAAAAATGGTCCCCTTCTGATTCACTTCCTGCAGCACGGGACAAAGTGAATGCCCAGCGTTACTCACAGACCTTGACCACCATTCGCCAAGCGATCAAATCAAAACGGCCAGGCAATCTCACCTGTTGGGTCATTCTCCTCTACGTCAATACAAAACCTCATACGACCAACAGAGTCGCGGCACTCCTGCAGAAATTCAAATGACAGGTTCTCGGCAACCCCCCCCCCTAAAAAGCCCGGACCTCTCTCCCTGTGATTACACCATTTTTGGCCCCCTTAAAAAGGCTCTGAGGGGCAAGCGATTCACCTTGGACGACGACGTCCAGCTGTATGTGAGGAACTGGTTAACATCGCAGCCCCGGGAATTTTATGAGACAGCCATTCACCGCCTTGTGTCACAGTGGGACAAGTGTCTCAACAGCCAGGGTCAATAATGGCTCAAATGGCTCTGAGCACTATGGGACTTAACTGCTGAGGTCATCAGTTCCCTAGAACTTAGAACTACTTAAACCTAACTAACCTAAGGACATCACACACATCCATGCCCGAGGCAGGATTCGAACCTGTGACCGCAGCGGTCGCGCATTTCCAGACTGAAGCACCTAGAATCGCTCGGCCACTTCGGCCGGCCAGGGTCAATACTTCTAACATACAGGTACTGGTTTCTGTCATTATGCCTGCGGCTCATTTGGTTTTGAACGCCCCTTATATTATCGTCTGTAACGACACGTTTTTGCAGTAATTTTCAAGAGTAAAAGAACAGACCTATGAGAGATCACTATACATGGAAGAGATACCAGGAGGAAGGTATATGACAGTAACGATCATTCATGGAATAAAGCATAGTAAACATTGTCTCTAAAATGCATAACTTAAGAGCTATGCGCCAAATCTGTGATCTCATCGTCGTGGCCTCCTCTTGTAAGTTACACATTATTATGGCAGGCCAACAAAAGTTTATTGAATGGTGCAGTACACTTCCAAGTGACGCAGATGCATGACCACTGTTTTTCACTCTTTGTAAACAGCTGTCGTAATGTGTCTGCACGAATCCCGGAACGTAACTTCTGCCAATGGGTGGGGCACGACATATGTTAACTTCCTGAAGTCGCTACGTTTATCTCTACTATCGAACTTCTTTTTCCGCGATAGTAGTTTCTTTCCGAAGGTTGAAATTTTGTCTAGCAGTTGCAGAATTTATGAAGGGATACACTCAATGAACTGAGTTTTTTCAAGAATGTCACACAGATTTGCCACCTTCAAAACACTCACTGTCTATAAACTTCTTGGAACTCAAACGTTTCTCTTGAATAAGGTAAGAGTAAAGTTCATTACTGAGTTCATAAATCTCTTGCGACGTATTCTACGTGAAATACAGCGAGAGTTGCTGTAATAAAGAAGACAAAGGTGCTCAGTCACCATATCAGCGCATATTTGTTGAAAACATCTCGATTTCAGTGGCCAACTTTTAACGAAGTTTACTTGTATCACTGATTGAAGAAACTCACGAAGGATATAAGTCACACAATTTGATACCAGTGCTTCTTGGTGAACACAACGTCTTTACGGAGTAGAGCTTACAACCTGGCATAACAACCAGCCATATGAAAAGCTCCGTCTGTAAAAAGTTTACCACATAAAAATTCGCTGCAACTGCGCTGAGTAGGTCCCCCGCAACTAAACATCATCAGGCTGCTCATAGAAATTGTTGTCCCATTGATGTGTGACAATGTTTAAAAATATCCTTTGAAAAATACTTTCACCTCATTAAAAACTATGTATGAGCTTCAAAAAGAAACATTAACTCCCGCCTCAAGGAACACAAGAGCAATTTCTCCTAGGCAAAACGGATAAATTAGCAGTAGCAGATCATCCACTACGACCGGGAAACCGCCAAATTCGTGCCTCTCACATAGTGATTGTGTCACGATCTAATAGTTATGAGGTTCATTCAAATGACACCTGGTCAGTGCGTTTACCTTTGCCTTACACGTAAGGTGGTACCACGGAACTGCGGGTATGGTGGCGACATCTATTGGTAGAGTGACTGACGCGTGCGCATCGTTTGACGTTGCATGGTGCCAATATGGTTTCATGCCGAAGAGAAGGTGGTCACACAAGTTATCGTCCACTACCGAACATGCAGGCAAGTAAGCAGCAACTTGGAGGAGTGATTCGATTTTTGGAAGTGGAGGGAGTTGGAGGCTGTTAAATGTATCGACGGATGAAGGCTGTGTATGCAGAGACAAGTCTGTGTCGTTCAGGTGTTGTGGAGTGGCGCAAATGTTTCCTTGAGGAGCGCGAGTCACTGGAAGACGGTGCTCATCCTGGACAGGCTGAAAGACGATCTCTGACGTGGGTGGGAAATGCTGGAACATCCACCGTACTGTCCCGACCTTTCACCAGGTTACTTTCATGTCTTTGGACCCCTAAAACAAACAATAAATTCGCAGACATCGATTCTCAACGGGCGGCGAAGTGTGTGACTGGGGCCTGGCCTGGATCCGCCTGCTGCCTACTAGCTTTTTCAAGGATGGAACGACCGGCTAGTGTCGCAATGGGATAAATGTGCCAACAGTTCTGGCTAATGTTTTTGAGTATGTGTACTGTGTATAACTACATTCTTGAGCTAATAAAACCGTTAACGTTCTTCACACTAGACTGGGTTTCATTTGAAAAGACCGCCTGCTTCGCTGGATGGTACCGTGCTTGCCTCCCATGCCCTGGGCCCGGGTTCGATTCCCGGCCTCATTGGAGATTTTCTCCTCTCGGGGACTTGTTCAAATGGCCCTGAGCACTATGGGACTTAACATCTTAGGTCATCAGTCCCCTAGAATCTAGAACTACTCAAACCTAACTAACCTAAAGACATCACACACATCCATGCCCGAGGCAGGATTCGAACCTGCGACTGTAGCAGTCCCGCGGTTCCGGACTGAAGCGCCTAGAACCGCACGGCCACGGCGGCCGTCCATTTCGTTTGAATGCCCCTTATACTAAACTGGGATGAACAGAGACACTGTACAAATTCAAAAAGATTTTAACAGAAAAGGAGAAGGTCTGAAATTAGACAGGTTGTGGACCTCAGTGCTAAACAAATGAAACAGCGCCAGCTCTCCACCTACAAACTCCGTCGCATACTTCTGTAACTGCTTTCTAACTTGTGAAAGCCTCTGAGAGAAATATCAGCAACTATGCAAATACCGACCGTGAAAACCTGCATTATATAATAGCAGTGAATACTCCATAATATGACTTCCTGACAGAGTATTTCAAAATGATGGTTTAAATTACCTGCTTAGTGGCGACGCCGATGGGAGCAGCTGGTTTAAGGCGATATTGCTGCTGAGATTGCCAGCGATATAGCGATCATTGGCTCTAAAATGAACCTGTCGTCGACGGGAATATTGGATGTGTCAGACCAGGAACACAAGGTTGTAAAAGGTCATGTGTACGTGATGCAGCTGTAAATAATTTATCACCGAAATGTATTGTCAGTTGTATTGCAAACAGTATCGCGTGTAGAATGAGATTTTCACTCCGTAGCGGAGTGTGCTCTGGTACGGGACTCTGTCAGATTAAAACTGGGTTTCAGACCGACGCTCGAACTCGGGACCTCTGCCTTTCGCGCACAAGTGCTCTACCGACTCAGCTAGCCAAGGACGCCGCATCAGTTGCCCACATAGCTTTACTTCCGCAATCGCTTACCTGCAAAAAAGCAAAGGTCCTGAGTTCGAATCTGAGTCCGGCACACAGTTTTTATCTGCCAGGAAGTTTCAGTACTGTGTGATCATTAACGTTGGTGGCGAGATGAATCAAAATACGAAATGCAGTGACACACAGACGATGAAGCTGGTTCGCCTTGTTTAATTATACGCTAACAGAAGCAACAGTTTCAGATCGCAACAATGTCAAACTACATTTCATTCCGTTAATCTCTACAGTTTTTAAGACAGACTGAAATGGAAAATTAGTTCTCTGACACAAAAAGTAGCTTAATGTATGAAATCTGTCTAATATTCTTTTCAAATAGGTACGATTTGGGGATTAGAGCATGATCTAATTCCAACCGTCTGCTTTCATCCATGAGGCAACTTTTCGAGTACAGACCAAAGTTTACACGAGATACTAAGACAACCAAAGAGAAATAAATATCTCTGGAGTGAGCACTCAGATGCGTAGAATTGATTTTGTGTGGCGGCGTACGTTTGTAAGTAATGTGTCTTACAAATTTTGAATATCATTATGTTTCTAGCACAAACAGATTCCCTTCGTAGGTGCTATGGATTTGGTACAAGCGTTTTGTGGACACCGTAACAATATGTATTTGATACCAGGAATAAATTGTTCCCTTAGATTTGAAGAGCAAAATAAAATGTCGTGTGACGAGGGCCTCCCGTCGGATAAACCGTTCGCCTGGTGCAAGTCTTTCGATCTGGCGCCACTTCGGCGACTTGCGCGTCGATGGGGATGAAAGGATGATGATTAGGACAACACGACACCCAGTCCCCGAGCGAAGAAATTCCCCGACCAAGCTGGGAATCGAACCCGGGCCCTTAGGATTGACATTCTGTCGCGCTGACCACTTTTTTTCCGTTATTGATCGTTCGTGTTTGGTCGTTGCCGACTTCGCAAGACATCCTGTTCAAGTTCGGTGGTTGATCCTTTCACTCAGTTTTTTATTACAGAGGTCCACTCAGCTACCGGAGGCGGACAAGAGCAAAATGAACGAGCATCACGTCACTGCACCGTCACGTCAGGGTGTATTCACATTGCCGGGCGAGTCACTTCACGCCAGTTCACTTAGCCCAGTATCGAAAGGCGTATGAAAGTTCTAAGTTTAAGGGACTGATGATCTCAGATGGTAAGTCCCATACTACTTAGAGCCATTCGATTCGTGATACAAAAAGTCAGCTAATATAGTATCGGAATTGAGGTACTAACGACGACAAAGTTAATTAAAGATCAAAGCAAAATTCGTAAAAGTATGTTGATGCATTTCATTTGCTAATGTGCTGAGAAGTGAAACGAAATTTCAAAACATTCACATTTATCTAGGCGCTTCAGTCCGGAACCACGCCGCTGTTACGCTTGCAGGCTCGAATCCTGCCTCGGGCATGGATGTGTATGATGTCCTTAGGTTAGTTAGGTTGAAGTAGTTCAAAGTTTAGGGGACTGATGATCTCAGAAGTTAAGTCCCATAGTACTTAGAGGCATTTGAACCATTTGACATTTACTTGCTAAAGAAAATATACAAAATACAAATACGTCTAACAATAGCTGTAACTAATTAAAAGGGGCCTCTTTACGTTATCCAGTTTGGTCTCTTTTTCTTATGTCGGTAATTACTTCATAAACATCTTTTTTCTCCTTCATTAAAGCTGACCTTTTCTCCTAAAATATTATGTAATGGAAATTGCTTCGTCAGATTAGTTCTTATTTACATAAATTGTGGACGTCAGCACCGTTCTGTTACAGTAAAATCTAAATAATTCTTCGCTTTGAGATATCTGCCCTAGCTTGTGTACGAATACTTAGTAGAAAAAAAAAAAAAACATTCAAGTTATCGTGGAACATTTGAAATTTGCTACGAATACAAAGCATAATAATAATAAAATAAAGATTACAAAGACACAAAAGCATAAAATCCACGAATGTAATACAAGTGAGCTCGACGAAAATAGTTTAACTTACGACGTTGGCAGACGACGGTAACATCAAAACTTTCTTCACGAGGAACTTTAATGTGCCGTGACATGACATTATGGTCCGTTGACGACCTCTGTGATTGCCGCCTTTTGATATGCACTGTGGAATGTTTTGATGTGAATTGACCTAACGTGATGTGACTGCCAATATCAACTGAACTTAAACAAACAGCGTCGGCGTGTGTTGAAAACATACGCAAATGCTCACTCCAGAGACATATCTACCCTATAGAGACAACCAGAGATGATATTTAATAACCGGCCGATTACGCCCCTCAAAATGGCTAGCACAAAATAGATCAATCCAGCTAAAAAAAATTTGAAATAAAAAACACATCGAATATTTCAAGCAGCTAATAAAATGAAAGTAATGCAACAGCTGTGGGAATCAGAGAGTTTTGGGAGGGGATACAAAATAAAGAAACAACAACAAATATTATTTCAAAGAAGCCAAAAATCCATAACTTCACGCACACGAATGGCTCCAGTAATAACAGAAAGAAAAAAAAACGTAGAACAAAGAGAAATTGGAATCGAATCTTTCATTTGGCCTATACAGCTCAAACGAAGACAGCGACACGAGAGATAACACACAGAACTGCCTCCAGCATAAACGGAGCATAAAATCCAAAATATACATAACTGCTGTCAAATATTTCACTTGACCTAACACAAATTTGAAAACCTTCATTTCAGTGAGATTTCCCGTCCACAGACTAACTACAGTCTGACAGTAAGTGGTAAAGCTCATAAAACATCCTTACGAGCTATAACGACTCCATGTTAATCAAGGCTGGCCACAAAAGACACACACACACACACACACACACACACACACACACACACACACACACACCGTACTACAAACAATAAAATATTCCAACACTATTCCAAAGCAAATCGCAAACACAAACATTCAGTCTAAAACACTAACTGCAAAGAAAACTAACAGCTCAAAAAGTAGAACCAAACAAATAACTAATAACTAGCAAAGACTCGATCCCGTTCAACTGAACCATTACTACAAACCATAACATCAACACAAACATCCATCATAATGAGTGAGCCAACGCTAACAACAACACTACCCCTAGAAAAACAAGTCATTTTAAATACATCGCGTGTCCAAGACGTCACTTTCGAAAAATATTCTTGGAAATTATCTTCGTTTCACTCGCAAACATTTGAGCTTTGCACCCAGCTTCCTGCCTAACTTCACCACTAACAAATAATAAGAAACAGCACTGTAATTATAATCACCTATCGTTTAACTTGCAACAATTTGTGTTCCTAGGTTCCAGCCATAACGTATCTCAGAAATCGTGCTAAATACGAAAAGAAACATTCAAATATTTGTGAGAAACAATCATAAATAAAATCACTACTAGTTTCTCTAGCAACAAAAAGCTCTGCTCTCAGGTCCCATCCAGAACAAACCCTCGTACATCACGACATATTTAGAATAAACAGTATAGTTTATAAACATCACAGTTTACACCAGTTACTGAGGCAACCACAGATAACATATAATAACCTCCTATGCGTCGTAAACACCTAAGGAAGGAAGAAGGAAGGAAGATAGGGCTTAACATCCCGTCGACATCGAAGTCATTAGAGACGAAGCGCAAGCTCGGACTGTGTCAAGGATGGGGAAGGAAATCGGTTGCGTCCCTTCAAATTAGCCATTCCGGTATTTACCTGGAGCGATTTAGGGAAATCACGGGAAAGCTAAATCTGGATGGCCAAACGTGGGTTTGAACCGTCGTCCTCCTGAATGCGAGTCCAGTGGGTTAACCAGTGCCTCGTTAAGTCATGTCGATACACAGTACACGTATGCGTCAAAGTAGGAGAGTGGAATCGGATGACCCATTACATGCTTTGGTCTGTTTACAAAAAACGTGTGTTTCAAAACGATTTGCTGATGCAGTCGACGTACTGTACATTACCAAAGTGAGTATTTGCAGAAGTGCCCTTGCACAGAAAATGCGTAGGAGAGTGTATAATTTACAGAATTTCGCTTTTTCTGTAATTATAAGATTAATAAACATTAGGCTTCTCCAACACAAACTGCTTCATGCAAGCAGCGATGCACATTTCGGATGAGCGATCTGCAAAATTAAATTACTCTCAATATAACTGCCGCGTCTAAGATCGCAATATTCATTACACAAACATGTTTCTAAGAATTTATATCGTCCGTCCGTTGAAAGGTACGATGGGCTCGTGTTTTGGGTGCCACGAATTGGCTGAACTCAGATGTTTGATGATGCCTTACCTTCTGAATGCTGTCGTAACTCCGTGTTCGTACTTCACCATACGGTTTTCCTACGGTCTTGGTGACTGGATCCCGATACATCCATGTTGCTCGCCTGTCGTCTCATCTCGAACTGTTGCTACGCAACGACGTGGGCCGCTGCAGGGACTGTTCTATTGTTAAGAAACGCGGCACGACGCGCGATTCGTTGTTTATTCATAGAGGATGTGCGCAAAATTATCACAGCTTCTTAAGGTAATTATCCAGCGAGAATAGTAGTGCATAACTAGATTGGGTCACCAAGTGCAAAGTCCCGGGAACCCCGACGAAAATGAGACCGAAGAAAAAAATGAAAAAATTAAAGCGGAAAGAAAAAAATGCAAAATTAGTGAAACCGATCGGTTAAGTGAACTCTTTCAGTACAGTCAAGTAATAACAGATGCGGATTCCGAGGTAAATATACGAAACATGTGCCTCCTACGCCCAGAACAAAAAAAATCATTATACAGTGGGACTCGAACATTATTTAATTCAGTCACTAGAAGAAATCTTTCACCCCTATTGCAAGCGTATTTAGATACTCAGGATATTTCAAGGAAGAACATCAGAGTAACTAGACCAGGGGCGTACAAGATTTCGGCTCCCAGGCCGATCTCTTGGTATATACGAGTGCCATAGTGCTCAGCCTCGCTGCACATTTACCCCACTACCACGCCGTGCTGTCTGGGCGCTTGCAGGGATAGGGAGAGGGGCAAATTGTCAATGCACAGCATTTAAATGGCATTGTAGTTACATTGAATGGGACTTGGCATAATATTTCGTATTTCTTAACGATATGGATCACAAACAAAACAAATGTTCAGTGTTACTGGGTTACTTTTGGCACACTGAAGACATAATATAATATTTATCTGATACAAACTGTCAGCGTAAGAAGCAGATGCAGACAATTTCACTGATTTTTATACTGAAATTGCCACCTAATCGCGACTTATTTAGTTCCGTAATCGAAAAAAGGCCTTTCTCACAAATATCTCTATCGAAATATGATAGCAGTTTCGCAACGTCATTGTAGAGAAGTGGAAAGGAAAGTAGTTTAGTCGTCCTGAACAGTTATAGCGCAAAAGGATTTGTCAATAAAATGGAATGACATTGCAGGCCAGTCAGTTATATCGGCACGTGCACAGAAGTGCTTTCAACTGCAGTAGCAAACGGTCTCGAAAACAGATGAAAACCCCTTACACCCAGGAACAGTAGAGGCGGCCAGCAGTGGCAGCAGTGGACTGATTGCGACAGTAGACTTACACAAAGACAGAAATGGCTTCCTGTGAAACTGTTCTAATAGCAGCCAGTAGCCAGTTTGCGTGTGCACATGATGAGTGTAATATTGTCCGAGGATGTGTGAGAACACGGAGGAAACTGATGAGAGTATGAGGAAGCTGTTGATTTAAGTGAAGAGCTTCAAGAATATTAACCAAATAAGACCGTGTTGGGATTTAGTGCACCGTACAGATCATTTGTGAGTTTCGTCAACAATACTTTTGGAACTTCGCGGGGGAGGACATTCTAGATTACAAGAGAACTATGAGAATAAATGTGGGGTAGTTTAGCGAACTGTATGACTTAATTGAACATAAAATACCAAAAACTGTTACATGAGTGAGTAACGCAGTTCCTGCTCTTCCAAAACTAGAAACTGCCTTACGATATTTAGCCAGTGGTGTCATTCACCAAATTTTAGCCATCGTGTTTCCGATACCGTACAGAAGTATTTCATGTTTTATGTCAGAAGTAGTTACAGCAATAACTATGGCATTACAAGAATATATCAAGATGTCGCAAATTAATTGCTTGCTAACTAGTTAATTTATAGTTTATAGCAGAAGAAAAACTAATAATGGGTCTGTCTTTTCTATCATGTAATAAACATTTCTGAAAAGAGGGGCCATTCTTAGCAATATCGATGAGTTAAAAGTCAATAATTGCAAAATTTGCATATATATTTTGGAGTTGTCCTTTCCAACTACTGTTTAAACAATACTAAAGGTGATTAAATAAAATATATAAATTTCATTTAGTACAGTTTATTGTTAAATATTGAACATAGAACAAAACTTATTAGTCAGGCAGTGACATATTTCTGTAAATATCTATAAAGAAATCGCCTTCAGTTATAAATTCGTCATCTGGATCACCAGCGTTGGATGAGGCTCCAGATAACATCGTAGTAGTAGGTGGTTGTGGGGGTTCCAACACGTTGCCGCCATTGATTTAATATGGTCTTGGCACATAAGCCTCTTTTATAGTGGAAGGTCCCTCAACTGAGCTGTAACAAATTTCCCACATACAGCTAAGTCAACCTCGTCGGGCTGAAGTCTATTGGAGGTTAACAGGAGACTGTTGGATATTTTCCGTAACATCTCAATGGCACTCTCAACTTTTGCAAACTTATTAACATGCCTTTTTTTATTGGATGTTGGAAAAGTAGGCACAAGTGGGAGTTGTTGTGAGCCATCGACATTCTGTACCACGTCAGTGGTCTGAGCATCAGTTGCGCCAGTTTCGTTATACGTCCCATTATCTAGCACTGGCAGTTGTTGTAACACGAAATTAAAAGTGTACCAAGAACTAACCGCACTCACAAATCTCAATGTTTGTGTTAATGTGTTTGTACCCACTTGCAAATTGTAGTTTGTAACTAATATTTCTTTTTTAAGTTCTGCTAACATCGGAAGGATGGATGGAAACTAATTGAAACAAAATGGAACTTCCTTTATTTTGTGTTGTCATCGACGGAAAGCATGTTGCCATAAAGGTTCCATCTAGGAATTCTCAGAGCTTTGCAACCACAAAGGAGGTTATAGCGTAATGCTTTTGGCATTGGTATATCCTGATTGTGCCGGCCGGAGTGGCCGAGCGGTTCTAGGCGCTACTGACTGGAAGAGCGCGACCGCTACGGTCGCAGGTTCGAATCCTGCCTCGGGCATGGATGTGTGTGATGTCCTTAGGTTAGTTAGGTTTAAGTAGTTCTAAGTTCTAGGGGACTGATGACCTTAGAAGTTAAGTCCCATAGTGCTCAGAGCCATTTGAACCATTCGATGCTGATTGTAAGCTCATGTACACCGATCTGGGAACTAATGGAAGAAGCAATGACGCAAGTGTATGTCTGTTAAGTCAGCCTTTGTCAATAGTACACTAAATTTTCCTAAGGAACACTTTATTTCGGGTGATGACGCATTCCCTTTGTCACCGAACTGCCCTTTTCGAAATGAAATTTGACTCTAAGGGGGCAAAATGCGACGCATCCCGAAGAAATTATTAGAATGGTACGTAAATCGGTAAATGCGATATACATATAAAAGAAATTATTACAGTTTCAGACAAAGTTATAATTTATTCAAGAGAATGAGCTTCACAAACTGAGCAAGTCAACAATGCATTGGTCCTCCTTTGGCCCTTATGCAAGCAATTATTTGACTTGGCATTGATCGACAGAGTTGTCAGATGCCCTCCTGAGAGATATCAGTGCCAAATTTTGTCTAACTGGAGCATTAGTTGATCATATTCCCGAGATGGTTGAAGGACTCCAAACGTTCTCAATTAAGGAGAGATCAAAGCGACCTTGGCGGCTAAGGTAGGGTTTGGCAAGCACGAAAACAACCAGTAAAAATTCTCGCCGTGTGTGGGTATTACTGTGTTGTAAGTGAATCCAGGATGGCTTACCATGGAGGGCAACAATATGTGTTCAAATGGCTCTAAGCACTATGGGATTTAACATCAACCGCTCGGCCACAGTGGCCGGCTAACAAAATGAAGCGTAGAATATCGTCCACATACCTCTGTGCTGTAAGAGTGCCGCGGATGACAATTAAAGGGGTCCTGCTATGAAAAGCAGTTGTACGCCAGACCATCACTCCTGGTTGTCGGAGAGTGCAGCAGACGACATGGGTTGGTATCCCATGACTGTCCAGGATGTCTCCAGAGGCGCCATCGGCCTGGAATCTCATTGGCGGGAGTAGCATTGTCTTCAGTGATGAGTCTTGCTTCAAACTGAGCCTCTATAACGAGCGAAGACGTGTCTGAAGACGTCTTGGACAGTTGTGGGTTACCAACCTGAATGTCGCTCGCCATACGGCCCGACAATCAGGAGTGATGGCCTATAGCGCCATTTCTGTCCATAGTAGGGCCCCTTTGGTTGTCATTCGCGGCACCCTTAAAGCACGATGAGACCTTGACGATACTCTCCAACCTGTTTTGTTGCTCTTCTTGGCAAGCCATCCTGGTCTTACATTTCAAGAAAATAATGTCCACCTGCAAACAGCAAGAGTTTATACTGCCTGTCTTCGTGCTTGCCAAACCGTACCTTACTCAGCAAGATCGTCGAGTCTCTTCCCAATTGACGCCCTTTGGAGCATTATGAGCAGAGCCGTCGAACCTGCTCGGTAGATTGACGATATAACGCGCCAGTTGAACAGAGTTTGGCCCGATATCTCTTAGGAAAACATCCAACAACTCTGTTAGTCAATGCAAACCGAATAACTGCTTGCATGAGGACCAAAGGTGGACCAACGCTTTATTGATTTGCTCAATGTGTGAAGCTCTTTCTCTCGAATAAATCATTCGAACAGAACTCGAATCTGATCGAGAAACGGTAGATTTGGTTGCACTGTGTACTTATACTCTCCTCAACTGGTTGTGCGCAATGTCACGAGAAATGTTCTTTGAAACACGATGGGTTGACCAAGTGGACACTGACATTGGGGTTTATCTCCATAGTCAGTTACGTTCAACTGGAATAGAACTACCGTCATCGAGACGGTCTTACTCGACAGATACATATTTAACAATAGCTTTGGAAACAAGGAAGAAACTGGCTGAGTACTTCAGTGTCAAAGGGCGAGTGTCTTGACAGATGAAAGGTAATGGCATGTAATAAGTAACACAGCCAGTGTACTTAGGGCCTACTTATCTACTGAGGAAATCTGTTACATAAATTCTTCTGAACATCTTACTAGTTTCATTTTACAGTGAATCACAAAGTTTGTTTACATGTTAATAAAAAAATGGTTCAAATAGCTCTGAGCACTATGGGACTTAACACTGAGGTCATCAGTCTCCTAGACTTAGAACGACTTAAACCTAACTAACCTAAGGACATCACACACATCCATGCCCGAGGCAGGATTCGAACCTGTGACTGTAGCAGCAGTGCAGTTCCGGACTGAAGCGCCTAGAACCCCTCGACCACAGCAGCCGGCTAAGGCCGAAACATTGGCTATTGTTGTAGCTAAACGTGAACTAGTGTATTTTTCAGTTAATGCTTTCGTTAGCTCAAATGGTGTAGGAAACATGTTGACACACTACGAGAAAACAGGGAAAGCACATTGGATTTATGGCGTGAAGGTTATAAAGTGGCATAAGAAAAGAATAAGTTGCAAACTGGAAGAGAAACGGACTTATATAATCTACATCAAATCTACATGGATACTCTGAAAATCGCATTTAAGTGCCTTCATCGAACCATCTTCACAATAATTCTCTGTTATTACATTCTCGTAAAGCGCGCGTAAAAAAGCGGACACTATATCTTTCTGTGCGAGCCCTGATTTCCCTTATTTTATTATGATGATCGTTTCTCCATATGTAGGTAGGCGTCAACAAAATATTTTCGCATTCTCCGTGACAAGATTCTCCGGCAACGAGAAACGCCTGTTTTAATTATATCCACCTCAAATCCTGTATCATTTCAGTGACACTCTCTCCCCTATTCCGCGATAATACAAAACGAGCTGCCCTTCTTTGAACTTTCTCTATGTACTCCGTCAATCCTATCTGGTAAGAATCCCACATCGCGCAGCAGTATTATAAAAGAGAATGGACAAGCGTTGTGTAGTCAGTCTTTTTAGTATATCTATTACATTTTCTAAGTGTCCTGCCAATAAAACGCAGTCTTTGGTTAGCTTTCCCCACAACGTTTTCTATGTGTTCCTTCCAATTTAAGTTGTTCGTAATTGTAATTCCTAGGTATCTAGTTGAATTTATGGCTCTTAGATTTGACTGATTTGTCGTGTAACCTAAGTTTAATGGATTCCTTTTAGTACTCATGTGAATGACCTCACACTTTTCGTTATTTAGGGTCAATTTCCAATATTCGCACCATACAGATATCTTTTCCAAATCTTTTTGCAGTTTGTTTTGATCTTGTCGATAAACGACAGCGTCACCTGCAAACAGGAAATCACGAATCCAGTTACATAACAGAGACGATATTTCATAATCACGCAATTTCATTACAAGCGGCTTGTGTCGTACAGTTTCAAACGCCTTCTGGAAATCTAGAAATACGGAAACAATTTGAAATCCCTTCGCACTTCATGTGAGTAAATCATATCTCACTGATCTGAAAGACTGCCTTCTAGATCTTAATCACGTCCATTAGAAGCATGGAACCATATAACTGGTGTTACTTATCCAAAAGTACAAAAGATACGAAACATTGTACTTAATTATCTGAGCTGTATACCCACATGGTTAGGTTCTGAAAAACTGTTCTCAAAAATTGGATATGCTGTCTCTGTAAACAAAGCAATAGACTGAAGGGGAAACTTCTCTAAAAATGACATTTCTCCAGTTCGTAAATGACAAGTTCCTTAATGTTAATTATTTCTTTGTTTAATAATTATAAAATATGATGTTAGGTGTTTTCGTATGTGGCTTTTCACGCCATTTCATAAATTCATATCCAGGGGACGACATATTATGGACCATCGATATTTAGACGTCCATGTTGAAATCGAAGTCCTCACCGATGATCTGACGACATTACACATTCCTAATCTGAACCACCGTTCTTCTGTATCCGAATCTATTGCCCATTTTTATTTAGTTTGGGATGCCAACAGGTTGGTAGAAACATAAGAAATAACGATATAAATAGTGTGCGTAAAGACTGTAAATTATTTTACGATTTCCGCATAAATTCAACACTTATAGCTGTGCAATGTTGACATATCAACTATAGGCAACACAAAATATAAAAAGAATAACTCAAAAGAGGTTGGGAAGTAGATACCTGGAGATTAGTGCGTTCACGCAGCCACAGATAGAACATCCACCTTCCTATACAAAGGCTTTGTATGTTTGAGGATCTTCATGATATAAGAAAACAGGAGCACTTATTGGAAGAAGCACCTTCAACTTGGTAATTTATGCAGTAAGCGGTTTTGCTGCCCTTCGAAGAAACTATGACCTCAATGTTGACGAGACGTTAAACCCAATCTTCCTTCGAAGAAATTGCAGGCAAACAGCAAGTGTTTTTCCTCCTTATGACAATCGCAGGAAGGACTGTGCTTGATGCACGTGCGATGTAAGTGGAAAAGAAGGAAAGAACTGAGCCTTGTTAGGTATGAATTTGCACCAAGGTAGTAACCAGCTTCCGGCTCGCCTGAAATTTTTGAAACCAAGGAGTGGTTTTAATTGTTGCTTGGATCGAAGTATTGATTTCATGACAGATTGAAAGGCATCAATCCTCTGTCCATTCTTCCGTAGCCAATTGCCACATCCAGAACTTGGAATCGGAGGATGGTAGACTGTCGTTTATTATAGAACCAAAAAATAGACCTTCTACGCCAGCTGTCGACTTTGACGTTGTAGACCGACCCTTAATGAGCTGAGACCCAAAGAAAATTTATTTAGCAATAATCCTCCTACGATTTCCAGTATTTAGACACTCATTGTATTGTCGCATTTCTGTTATTTAATAGATTTCAATACGCTTTTTGAGTCCGACAAAGTCCATTATCTTAGTAATGCGTTACCGGTTCACCGCCAGTACAAGGATGTGGCCATGGACGGTATGGTTGCTCGTCGGTTGTTGGTGCCCAGTTTTGAATTGGCGACATCTGTGCTGCGCCTCGCCTACACGTTGGATGCACCAGCAACTCGCAGTAGGCGAAAGCGACCCTTTCATCAACACATCGTTACCCGCAACAGTTGACTCTGGCAGCATATATTCTTTCCTCGTGGAGGCACTGGCGATACACGCTTTACATGGCAGCTCGTAAAAAACCCTTTGCCTTCACAATCTGAGAGATGGAGTGTCATGCGTCGGGCACCGACGATATGTTCTTAATCCAATTACCTGACTAGGCGCGTCTTACCCGTTCCACGTTCAGCTGTCAGGCTAAGAACGGTCAGCCAAGACTGTTATACATGGCCTACTTAGTTCAGTCCCCGACCGAGAGAGGCGGTGCAGCATTAACACAAGGGAGAACAACGGCTCAAATTTCCAATTGATCCGTAGTGAGGAGGTCCTCCAGGGTGTAGAAAATGTCAGAATAACAACAATGCATGATAAATATTTGCAACTCAAACAAATAAGCTAATGTACAATTCCACAGGTCTCAAGTGGAATGATCGTTATTCTTTAGTGAACACTATATGAAAGAATCATTTTACAAATACTAATGCACTGAATTTAAAATAACAAAAGTATTTTATTTATCTATAAGATAATAAATAAACGTGTAATACAACTACTAAAATATTTACAATGAACACAATACTGCACTGAAGTCGTGCAGAAGTTAGATTGTGTACACACACACACACACACACACACACACACACACACACACACACACACACACACACACACACACACACATTTACGTTGAACACATTACTGCACTGAAATTGTGCAAAAGTTATATTGTACTTATATATATAAACAAACAAATCATTTGGTTCTACTGAGAAATTCATCAATGGAGTAGAAGGAGTTGGCCACCAATAAACCCCATAGGCTTCTCTTAAACTGCATTTCATTGGTTGTTAAGCTTTTTATGGCTACTGACAAGTTATTGAAAATGTGTGTTCCTGAATAATGCAGACCTTATTGTACAAGACTAAGTGACTTTAAATCCTTCTGAAGATTATTCTTATTTCTAGTATTGATTCCATGAATTGAGCTGTTGGTTTGAAAAAGTGATATATTTTTAATGACAAATTTCATTAAAGAATAAATATATTGGGAAGCAGTAGTTAGTATCCCTAGTTCCCTAAACAGGCTTCTGCAGGATATTCTTGAGTTCACACCACATATAACTCTTACTGCACGTTTTTGTGCCCGGAAAGCTTTAGCTTGGCTTGATGAATTACCCCAAAAAATAATCCCATATGGCATTATGGAATGAAAGTAAGCATAGTATGCCAGCTTTTTCAGTTTTATATCCCCTATGCCTGACAATTCTCATTGCAAATAGAGATTTGTTAAGACGCTTCAGCAGTTCTGTGGTGTGCTTTTCCCAGTTATTATCAAGCTGTAATCCCAAGAAATTAACACTGTCCAATTCTTCTATCTGTTTGTCATCATACGTTAGCAAATACTCGTGGGACACCCCTTACAAGTTCTGAACTGCATGTAGTGTGTTTTTTCAAAGTTTAGTGACAAGGAATTGGCTAGGAACCAGTGATTAATGTCCACAAATATTTTATTAGCTGATCTTTCTAAGACTACACTTGATTTGCTATTTATTGCAATGTTTGTATCATCGGCAAACAAAACGAACTTGGCATCTTACAATGTTACTGTTGAAAGGCCATTGACATACACAAGAAAAAGTAAAGGCCCTTAATCGCTGAAGGCAAATGCTGGGGTGGTTCCTTTTCAAATGTGTGTGTGTGTGTGTGTGTGTGTGTGTGTGTGTGTGTGTGTGTGTGTGAATACAAGAAAAAGTAAGGGCCCTTAATCGCTGAAGGCAAATGCTGGGGTGGTTCCTTTTCAAATGTGTGTGTGTGTGTGTGTGTGTGTGTGTGTGTGTGTGTGTGTGTGTGTGTGTGTGTGTGAATTCCCAAGGGAGCAAACTGGTGATTTCATACTTAAACTAACTTATGCTAAGAACAACACACACACCCATGCCACACGGAGGACTCGAACCTCCGGCGGGAGTGGCCGCGCAATCCGTGACATGGCGCCTCAAACCGCGCAGCGGTTCCTTTTTAAAGGCTATGGCCCATTTCCTTTACCAGCCACCTCTAGTCCGAGATCTTGTTCAGTTTCTAACGACCTCATCGTCGATGTGTCGTTAAACCATAAATTTCCAGTAAACCTCCTTCCTTCCATTCGCTCTAGTGACAGAAGCGCTCGGCAGGTATCTCTAATTCTATTGCTATGTATACATAACTTATATAAAGCGTCCGTCCAAAAGGTTCCAAGACTGATTTTATTGCTGGCATATAAGTGATGCCACAACAGTAACTGCGGTGGTAGCTTCAACCAACGATTGTAAACAACATAGTGGCATATTCATTTTACTAAGGTTTGAAGCTCCTCTTTTCGTTTTCCGTGTTTGCGATTTAAAAACTGGGTTGTTTTGGAAATCAGCCTTATGCAAGCACTATTAGTTTATTTTTGTAGCCGGCCGCTGTGGTCGAGCGGTCCTAGCTGCTTCAGTGCGGAACCGTGCTGCTGCTTTGGTCGCGGGTTCGAATCCTGCCTCGGACATGGATGTCAGTGGTGTCCTTAGGTTAGTTAAGTTGACATATTTCGACACCAATTGTCATCTTCTGTGGGTCAAATTTTTATTTCTTAAAATAACATCGCTAACTGAACAATATTGTTATACATCGATTTTAGTGCTCGTTTTCGCCGATTTTTTTGACAGCATGTCATCTGCAAAATTTTTCGTCCTGTTTCGTGTCCCTAGTTGGTGTCTCAATCAACTGCTATTTAGCGCATTGTTTTCACTCAGTTTTTCACAAACTTCCGCTCACTATTTCACCACACACTGAGTGTGTTGTCAGAAGTGTCTGCTCAGATCACATTTCGCCACATTTTGTGTAAGTGCGTGTGACATGAAGTAGTGAACGAAAATTTGTGAAAAACTGAGTGAAAACAATGCATAAATAGCAGTTGATTGAGACACCAACCACGCAAACGAAACAGGACGAAAAATTACGCAAATGAGATACTGTCAAAAAAAAAAAATACGGCGAAAACGAGCACTAAAATCGATGTATAATAATACAGTTCAGCTAGCGATGTAATTTTAAGAAATAAAAATTTGGCCCACAGAAGATGACACATTGGTGTCGAAACATGCCTGGGTAAATACAAAAATAAACTAAAAGTGTTTGCATAAGGCTGATTTCCAAAACAACCCAACATAGTGGCATTTGATCAGTCAGGTATGAGCGGCCAGCGTTAAGTAGTAGACGTGCAGCGGTAGTGTGTCAGTATTGTTGTCACAAATCCACTTCCCTTCAAGTATTCCAAGATATTCCCCAGAATGTTTTGAAGAAGAGAAAAGTGTATGCAAAGTTTGTGCCGCACACATTGAGTCAGGAAAAAAAGAAAGAAAAAAAAAACTACATGAGGATGCTTAACCACGACTGAAGTGGAAAACGAGTACAGTTCTTTTCTGGAAAAAATCATCACGGGTGATGAGACTTGGTGTTATCAATACGAATCTATCACAAAACGCCAGGGTGAAAAATGGGTCTTTGATGGTTCGCCAAAATCGACGAAGGTGCGGCGAATGTGACGCTCGGATTGAAATAACATTCCAAAGAAGAACTTTTCTAACAGTTTCACATGGTCGCAGAAAAGTTCTGTGCGTTGTATCCAAGCGGGCGTAGACTGTGTAGAACGCCTGATGTGTTAAACCCACCGTCTTAACTTCTCTCAATTTTTTTATTTGTCCAGTCTCGAAAGATTCTGCAACTGTCGGGGGTACTTCGGATATTTTTCTAACTCTGGAGACAGGGAGTCTGCCGTACCCCATCTTGTTATCGACATTAGTCTCGTCAAACGTGTATTTTAAACCAGTTGTTAGTTTTTCCCCCAACTCAGTCTAAGAATTTTGTAGAAGTAATCAAGATACCGTTCCCAAGAATTTTCACAAAAAATTAAAAGCTGTGAAGAATCACTATTGTTACTAATCCTGTTTAAGAGTGAATTCCAGATTCGAAACGATATGTTCCTCGCTATACAGTTGTTCAAATGTTTTTATTATTCTGCTAGGATTAACCTGTATGTTTACAGGTACATGGGCACAAACCCACCATGTAAGTTTGTGACAAACAGCATTAAGACATCGCATGTTCAGAGGGACTCGTGTTTCCCATGTAGACACCAAGAAATTATACGATTGATCAGAAATCGACTTATATGACGTCGCGCTACAGTTTTCACCGCGTGGCATTGAAACACACATATAAACGCTAACCGAACTCCGCCGATTAAGAGTCAGAAGTTGTTCAGATATATTTCCTGAGAATTTTGATATGAGGGACCCTTGTCCTCTGGTGGCGCATTACGGAGAAGTAATGTAATCGCCATATATTCAGTTTGTTATATTAATTACCATCGTTGGTATGAAAATACAATCTCAACAGTAAAATGGCAACCATTAACAAGTACAGTACAAAACAGACAGTAATGCGCCAACTCTCAGACGAAACCGCACAATAGTATCGTCGTGCTTCCCCTTCATTGCGTTTGGTGAACACATCCATGGGGACCATGGTACACCCGTTCGTACTGCCGTCTCTCGTGGCTGACTTACAACTAACTGCTTTATCTCTGACAGCTGACAACAAGGTCAGACTTCAAATGTGTGAAATCTTTTGGGACTTAACTGCTAAGGTCATCAGTCCCTAAGCTTACACATTACTTAACCTAAATTATCCTAAGGCCAAACACACACACCCATGCCCGAGGGAGGACTCGAACCTCCGCCGGGACAAGCCGCACAGTCCATGACTGCAGCGCCCCAGACCGCTCGGCTAAGGTCAGACTTCTCGAACTGTGCTGCACTATAGGCTGTATCTTTTTTACACGGTTCTTTCCTGGCCTGGCTGCTTACTGGGTTTCAATTAGACTACATTTTTGATTGCTTTTCTACGGATTATTGAGAGGTCTGTGTGAACCTGGCGCGTAATTTGCGATGACCCATTGCAGACTGAAATTGTGGACTATCAAGCGATTACAGTACACCGATGTTTTCTGTGTAACAAGCTGTGTGTTACACTGTAGCGGGGGTAATACTGTACTAACAATGCTAGAAAACGAAACCCAAGACAGAACCGAGTTATACTGAATGAAAGCTTGAGGGCGAAGTGTGAATGGGGCATTACAGTTATCAACAGCAACTACCGTGACTGAGTGGAACAAGTTAGTTTCCAAAAAAACGCACTACACTTACCGTCGACATTTGCACTGTTGTTCAGATATTTTCGGTGCAAAGCAGATACAAAGGCAAACGGTGATAAGAAATCAAACCTAATTCTATTACTCCTTAAAGAGTTGCCAGAGACCACATGTACTTTACACCAGAATAGAATATATCCTCGAACAATCAATCTTCCAAATTTTATCGGTGGAATTCGAGTGCACCCTATATGTTTACGCACGGGAACGTAGAACAAGAAGACGGTCACGTGATCGTCATGTAGACTTCCTTCTAGTCGGAACTGAATTCATCTGGATACCGGCAAGGCAGAAAGTAACAATCGAATGAATTTATATCTGGTGAACTGACTATCCGCTAGCACTCGCGGTACGTAAACTACACTGACGGACAAAAATCACGACACCAAAAAATAATTAATGTAATAGAGTAATGAAATTTTGGGAATACATTTGTCTTGGTAACGTATTTAAGGAATTAGCGTTCCAAGATCACATGTTAAAGTAATCGCGAGAAAAGCCATTGCAGATGTGAAATGCTGGAATATTAATAACTGGTGTAACCGCCAGAATGTTGAATGCAAGCATGTAAACATACATGAACTGTGTCGTTCAGGTGCCGGAAGTCAGTTTGTGTTTTGGAGTTCCGTGCCTGTTGGACACGGTCGATCAATACATGCCTTAAACCGCCACGCTGTCTAGATTCTCGGAGGAAAGGAATTCTCGGAGAAAACGACAAAGTTGCAAGTCATGCTGACCAGGCGTGCGAAACAACAAACCGGTTGTGCCTGTAACGGTGACTCGGCACTGCAGCTGTGATGCGGCACAAAAACTGCCAGCTCCGTATCTACGCACTGTAAGTTGTTTGCCCCCGTGCCTTGAGAGCGGAGTTTCCACACTATACAAAATAATTTCTGTATAAGGAAAGTGTGATCAGCATGCCGGTTACCGCCCTTTTTGTGCACATCGTCCAGTTGCTCATATATTGGCCGCTACAATATAGTCATTTCCATTAAAATAACGGGCTTAACTATTTTTGTTTTACTAATGCGTTTACTGAACGTGTCGAACTTCAAACTGAATGTGTCTTCAGCAACAAAAAGTCTTAGCAAAACGTGTCGAAAAATATCTTTCGTGACGAGAACAAATGCAGTTTTCGTGTTGTCATTTATTAACAGCAACAGCAAAAGATTTAGCAGTTCCTGCTACGGTACCGAAACCAGGTGTAGTGTTCTCATAAAAGGGTCATCTCGAATCCTCACCATTAGGAAAAGGTAACCAATATTAGATCCGAAAACATCGTTTTTGCAAGGGAAGATCAAAATTACAAGACAAACATCAGAATTTAGGATCAGTTTTCGTTCAAAAATTGAAAAGAAATTACCTAAACAAAACATATACTAGCTCCCATTAACAAACAATGCCTCTCCAGCAGCAAGGTTTGTTTAAAGAGATCAGATTAAAAGTGTTTCACATGCAGGGTTTCTTATTCATAAGCTATTTTTTTATCGAGTCAGAATCAATCTCATATACTACGGATGCAGGAAAATTGTTTCATTTTTGTCGACAAATTTTTACTGAAGCAAAGCACGTGAAACACATAAATACCTCAGGGATAATGAGCCTGAAATTAACTGTATCGTCCGTGCAAATGTATCACCCAATCACGAAGAATACACAGAATTCTTGTTTGCTAAATACCAGCCCTCACGTGCATGCCTCGACTAAACTTCGTTCATCATAAGTATAAACGAGATGTAAACAAACAGTAATACCATGATTTGTCAGCAGCCGTAGATTAGATCAGATTCAGTTTTCGTTCGACAGACCCAAAAAATGAGATGATACTCGTGGGTGTGGAACATGTCAGAAAGTATAATATAAAAATATAAAACATTTGAATGTATATACTGGTGTGGAAGAAGGTTCAACTTGATGCTGAGATTTCTTATTACTATGTCACTGTAAATGAAACTTGGTGGTATTCTAATGTGTTAACAGCTATCAATGTTTTTCTTAATCGTACTTTAGCTACGTAGCTTTTATTTCAAAAATCATGTACAGTTGTAATATCTGCATATGCTAGTTGTGCTCTAATTGTCGTTTAGTTAATGCTTACTGTGAAAATGGCTGACACTGTTCCTGCTTCGTGGCGAAACATGCACACGGAACGCCGTTAAAACAATAGCGAGAAACAAGATGTCCTTAATGTTTTTCACAAGATTACAGAGAAAATCGGTTTTGAAGTTTCTCTAGAAACATTATTTACTAAATAGAAAGCATTTTTTGTAATGCAATGCTTGGCGCAATTTGTAGCGTAAACTACTAGTTTCAGAATCAACTATTCTGTGGACTACTGGTTTAAATCTCGTTGTGGCCCCTTTTCCCTTTCAGTTTGTCTCGCTGTGGCTTTTCTTTCTATCTGTCTGAAATATGAAATTGATCAAATATATACTATTTAACACGTACTTAATCAAATTTGCTATTAAAAATGTGTAGCTTCTTCTATCGAGTTCCATATCGCACGCAGAATTCTAGTTTTCATCGCCAATACAAATTCATAGCTGTCCACATTTTATAAAAGACTGTTAAAGATTGTTTAAGTTAAAAAACCTTACACCTCTAATTTTTTGGGGCAAAAATGAAAAATCAAATGCCCTTCATTTGGATCTGTCCATTGTTTTATGTCACACATGTGGTCTCACACGAGCCAGCGTAATAAGTCGTAGAAACATGGAAAACTAATTTCTCGGCATGGGGCACACGGTACAAATGCTGAATTTTTACGGTTGCTGCCGTACCACTGCAGTCTGAAGCCAGCAGAATTGATTTGAAGTCAAATTATGGGATTTGTCGCGAGAAATAAGACATTTAATCTGCCGGGCGTACTGGAATTAATGCACGAAGCTTTGTCACATGTCACTGCCGAACGCCAGCGAAATGAAGAAGCGCACCTCGTAAAAGAAAAGGACAAAACACGTTTTTTTGGGTGGCCTCGGGGAGGCTATTGTTGATCGCTAAGTGATCAAAGTAGCAGATAACAGTTCCAGAATTGAAATGTATTCCTGGAAGTCGGATATGGAAGGAATTCATAGATTAACAAAGAACTGGCTGTAATACCTTCTGCGGCATCAATATTTAATCATATGGTGAAATCCTTATACGTTTTTAAGTCACGTGTAGCACTCGCAGTGAAATTACCCTGCATTTAAGTTAGGAATTTTCATGACTCTTTGTTTCCAATTACTGTACCACGTTAGCTAAAATCGACAGCATGTTAGGTTTTCCGTCTGGTCACATGAGAAGTGTATATTGCCGAATTTTATCATATGTTGCTTCGTTCTGTTTAAAAAGTAAATGTCATTCGAAGTTATATTGTTTCTCTGCTCGTCTCTTTTTACGTAATTTTTTTACTGTATCTGTTCACATCACTGCAGGTTAGATGGACCATTTGGCTAACCAATACTGTCCAAGATCAATGCGCCGGTAATACCGTTGTCCCATGTCATCGCTTAGTCGATGTCCGCGTAATGCACACCAATAAACGTTTCCTTATTATCGTACTCGACTGTACTCGTGATAGCTTGGCTTCCGCTCCAAGTGAAGCGAAAGCCAATAAGGTTCCAGCAAACGCGGAATAATCCAGAGTACAACAGGTTTATTTTCGTGATGAACGCAGTATGGAGTGTAATTTGTACGGAACTCTTGCACCGATAATTGTATTTAGATTTTGACCTTTCTGTAAACGCATATAACAAACTCGGTTTACCACATAAATTGTAGACTGCCTAATATTTACATTTGAAACTGTTCAGTCTAGCGTAGAAACAGTTGTAAAAACCGAGGATAAGAAAAGGCGCTACTTCAATTATAACAGCATGTGTTTCATGCTTTCCTTATCTTCTTTCATTTCTTGCTTTGTTATAAAGAACAGTAAGCTCAAGTAAACGAACGAGAAAAGCGTGCACAGTCTTCAAGAATTTAGCATATACTAGAAAACTAAGTGAAACAATAATCAGTTGTGTTGCTCAGTCCGAAGACTGGTTTCGTGCAGAACTTCACGCTAGTCCAAGTCTCTTCATCTCTACTTAACTATTGCAACATTTTCACAGTAGCCTGGCCTTGGTCTCCTAGAATTGTTACTCCTCCCACTCACCTCCATCAGCAGATTGACAATTCCTCTATGCATCATAGTCACATCACGAATACCTTTTTTAAGTTAAGATGTGCGTAATTTTCGCTTCTCCCCAATAAGATCATGTGCATTTGTAGCACTATATTTTAAAAACTTCTGTTCTCTTCTTCTCTGTGCTCTTTATTTCCATGCTGATATAGACTCCAGGAATTACCTTCATAAAAGATTTTCCAACACTATTTTCAACTAGCGACTTGCTCCGGCTTCTCACGAGCAGACTAAGTATTTCTCTTTAAGAAATGCTTCTCGTGTTATTGATAGTCTACATTTTATATTCTCTGTATTTCGACCACCCCCAGTTATTTTACTGCCCGAATAGCAACCCTCATGTACTACTTTTAGCATCATATTTTCTAATCCAATTTTCTTAGACTGATTTAACTCCTCCACATTGCGTTATGCTAGATTTACTTTTATTGACGTTCACCTTATAACCGCTTTACAAGGCACCGTCAATTCCTTCATTTGCTCGGTCAAGTCTTTTGCCGTCTCGATAGGTTCACAATATCTTCGGCAGACGTCGAATTTTGTAATTCCTTTCCTTCAACTTTAATGCCATTTCTAAATTGTTTCATTTACTGCTTATTCAGTGTAAAGACTGAATAACATCGAGGATACACTACAAACCCCGTCTCACTTCCTTCTCAACTACTATTCCTTTTCATATCCTTCCACTCTTATCAACTTCAGTTTGGTGTATGAGTTGTAGATAACTTGTCTCCCGCTAGGTACTTCTGCCATCTTCAGAATGTCAAAGTGTGTATTTCTCGTACCACTGCCAAAAGCTTTCTCTAAACCTACAAATGTCATTGACGTAAGTTTGTTTTTCTTCAACCGATCTTCTATAATAAGTCGTAGGGTCACTACAGCCTAGCGTATTCATATTTTTTCTGGAACGCAGACTGACTTTTCCCGAAGTCTGCTTCTACGAGAGGCATTAGCTCAGTTAAACGCCATCGTTTCTTGGGTATTTCAATCAGATTCAGACACATAAAAGGATCGATATGTAAGAGAATTTGATGCCACATCTCAACGCAGCAACTTTTGTCACATAGTTGTCCGAGTTACAAGCACTGCAGCTGTTTGTTACACGATATATTCGTTAGCGAATCCTAAATCTTACAGTGATTTAAATTAATGCGTAACAAATGTTCTTGTTGCATCCATCCATACACCAAGAATCCTGTAAAATTTCCCTCGCTTTTCCTCTGGGAAAATACAGTGGATAGAAAGGCTAGGGAAATTATACAGCCTGACAAGAGGTTGAGGCACCCAGAATACATAGTCCAAAGTCAATGTAGATTCACACACATACACATATACACCATCGTCGAATATATAAATGATTAGAGTTGCAATTTCCTGTGACAGATGGAACATCCACCAGAGTTCATTAATGTTATTCAGTTTAAGTGATGTTACCAGTCCTAATATGATACGAGGGTTGTCCAGGAAGTAAGTTCCGATCGGTTGCGAAATGGAAACCACAGCGAAAACCAGAAACGTTTTATTTTCAACAGTAAGGTACACCTTCCACCTACTTCGCTACATAGTCGCCGATCTAACTTCGAGTTTTGTCGTAGTATTGTATCGACTTTCCAATATCCTCGTCATAGAAAATAGCCGCCTGTGCTTTCGGCCAGTTATCTGCACTGGTCTGCAGTTCATTGTCTGTGGAAAATTTTTGTCTTCATAACCAGCGGTTCTTGCGAGCAGAGGTGAGACTCAAGGGGAGCCAACTAAGGCTGTATTGTGGGTGATGAAACACTTCTCATCGGAGACGCTGCAGGAGTGTCTTCATTGACCCTGCAGTGTGCGGCCGAGAATTGGCATGAAGAAGGAATTGCTCGACAGTTGTGTTATGTGGGATGCATGACACAGGCGAAATCTCTAACCAGGTCCTCATACACTCCTGGAAATGGAAAAAAGAACACATTGACACCGGTGTGTCAGACCCACCATACTTGCTCCGGACTTTGCGAGAGGGCTGTACAAGCAATGATCACACGCACGGCACAGCGAACACACCAGGAACCGCGGTGTTGGCCGTCGAATGGCGCTAGCTGCGCAGCATTTGTGCACCGCCGCCGTCAGTGTCAGCCAGTTTGCCGTGGCATACGGAGCTCCATCGCAGTCTTTAACACTGGTAGCATGCCGCGACAGCGTGGACGTGAACCGTATGTGCAGTTGACGGACTTTGAGCGAGGGCGTATAGTGGGCATGCGGGAGGCCGGGTGGACGTACCGCCGAATTGCTCAACACGTGGGGTGTGAGGTCTCCACAGTACATCGATGTTGTTGCCAGTGGTAGGCGGAAGGCGCACGTGCCCGTCGACCTGGGACCGGACCGCAGCGACGCACGGATGCACGCCAAGACCGTAGGATCCTACGCAGTGCCGTAGGGGACCGCACGGCCACTTCCCAGCAAATTAGGGACACTGTTGCTCCTGGGGTATCGGCGAGGACCATTCGCAACCGTCTCCATAAAGCTGGGCTACGGTCCCGCACACCGTTAGGCCGTCTTACGCTCACGCCCCAACATCGTGCAGCCCGCCTACAGTGGTGTCGCGACAGGCGTGAATGGAGGGACGACTGGAGACGTGTCGTCTTCAGCGATGAGAGTCGCTTCTGCCTTGGTGCCAATGATGGTCGTATGCGTGTTTGGCGCCGTGCAGGTGAGCGCCACAATCAGGACTGCATACGACCGAGGCACACAGGGCCAACAACCGGCATCATGGTGTGGGGAGCGATCTCCTACACTGGCCGTACACCTCTGGTGATCGTCGAGGGGACACTGAATAGTGCACGGTACATCCAAACCGTCATCGAACCCATCGTTCTACCATTCCTAGACCGGCAAGGGAACTTGCTTTTCCAACAGGACAATTCACGTCCGCATGTATCCCGTGCCACCCAACGTGCTCTAGAAGGTGTAAGTCAACTACCCTGGCCAGCAAGATCTCCGGATCTGTCCCCCATTGAGCATGTTTGGGACTGGATGAAACGTCGTCTCACGCGGTCTGCGTGTCCAGCACGAACGCTGGTCCAACTGAGGCGCCAGGTGGAAATAGCATGGCAAGCCGTTCCACAGGACTACATCTAGCATCTCTACGATCGTCTCCATGGGTGAATAGCAGCCTGCATTGCTGCGAAAGGTGGATATACACTGTACTAGTGCCGACATTGTGCATGCTCTGTTGCCTGTGTCTATGTGCCTGTGGTTCTGTCAGTGTGATCATGTGATGTATCTGACCCCAGAAATGTGTCAATAAAGTTTCCCCTTCCTGGGACAATGAATTCACGGTATTCTTATTTCAGTTTCCAGGAGTGTACATGGCGGGAGACGCTATTCCCCGCGCATCTTTATATGTTCACTGTTCACTCAAAACCGAAAAGAGCGACGCGACACGATCGACGGGCATACTAGACACACTGTCCAACATATCTGTGCAAAACTTTACCGGATTTTCGCGGTAGTTTCCATTTCTCATCCGATCGGAACTTACTTTCTGGACAACCCTCGCATGTAAGAAGCATTAACAGCACCAAATTTTGAGTTACCAGTGTGGAGAACACGGACATGCGCACTCTTGTGGAACGGCGTGGTCAGCAACAGACAGAATTTGAAAGAGATCTCATTGTAGATCTCCTTCTGGCCGGCTGGTCTAATCGAGCAACATCCAGATTAGTGGGTGTTTGTTCACCAAAGGCGCCAACGATCTTGCCGCAGTGATCACACCAGTTCCCGTCAGATCACTGAAGTTAAGCGATGTCGGGTTAGGCTAGCACTTGGATGGGTGACCATTTGGTCTGCCGAGCGCTGTTCAAAAAAATGGCTCAAATGGCTCTGAACACTATGGGACTCAATTGCTGTGGTCATCAGTCCCCTAGAACTTAGAACTACTTAAACCTAACTAACCTAAGAACATCACACACATCCATGCCCGAGGCAGGATTCGAACCTGCGACCGTAGCAGTCGCACGGTTCCAGAATGCGCGCCTAGAACCGCGAGACCACCGCGGCTGGCGCCGAGCGCTGTTGGCAAGAGGGTTGCAGTCAGCCCTTGTGAGGCAAACTGAGGAGCTACTTGATTGAGAAGTAGTGGCTCCAGTCTCGGAAACTGACATACGGCCGGGAGAGCGGTGTGCTGACCACATGCCCATCCATATCTGCATCCAGTGACGCCTGTGGGCTGAGGATGCCACGGCGGCCGGTCGGTACGTTGGGCCTTCATGGCCTGTGTCGGGAGGAGGTTTTAGTTTAGCTTTGTTCACCAAAGGTAGGTCCCCAACATAACAGTAGCAAAAGCGAACCCCCTGCTGCAGATATCCGAAGCTAAATAGAAGTGGGCTGCCTGCAAACTCTTCACAAGGTAATATCTAAAAGAGAATCACTAGGCAATACGTGAGAAACAATGACAATCACTTACTGAAAAAACGTTTATCAAAAATATTCTCAAATTTGGCTTCCAGAGAAGGCGTAGTACTAACGTAAAGTTCTTCACTTCAACTGCCCTAACATAAAATGACTACTAACTAATCTAACTGAACGTCGGTATGGAGTGAGTTTAAGTTAATTGTCTCAATAGGGACACACTTGTCTATCACTCTGAAATACGTTCGACAGACGGCGTAAACTGCCAAAGGACTGGAACTGGTCGACTTTTTCAGATAACTTGTAGGTTAATGACGAATTGAAGAACTGCTGAAACTTGACGGTAACTGATGATAATTGGACAATAACTGGCGAAGTGTCGGCGTGCAGTCAATTATATCATACGCTCGGCGTGTGAATGTCAGCCTGTGAACTGGTTGGCGGATGCATCAGATACAGTGTATAACACAATTAAAGGGCCCCTTTTCCGAAACCCCGTAATTGTCACCCACTGCCACGCAGAAGTTTCAAATTTTGCCTACTACCTTCTTCAGTAAATGGACCAAATGTGTGGCGCCCTGCGACATCATCCTCGGGCTGGACGACGCATCAAACGGCGTGGTGTTGACACATGCGAAAAACAGGACAGAGCACATAAGTTCATGAAACGTGTAAGGTGGGTTAAATATGTCACACTGGCACCAGATTTCACCTCAATTCTGGCCAGTGCTACCGTGGACCTGTAACAACAGACCCTGACAGTCAGCAGTCAAATGAGAGGGCGGCACATTGCTGGCAGATTTCACTCACTTAGTGGCTAAGAATCAAGTCTATCGGTTTTTGGAACAACTGACAACGATTCAGACTTAGTAGTGATCAACTGTCCAGACAAATTTGCTTCTTACCGTTGTTAGTAGCCGGTGACTGAATATTAAACTCAGTAAGTGTCGTGTCAGGTGAAAACGTCCAAGCGGAAGTGTCCATTCAAAGCAACGATAAAGAAAAAAAATTCCGTTTCTGAAAGAAAATGACACAAACGGTAAAGCTGAAAGTACGGTGTGAAGATCGGTGTTTTCTACAGCTCACGGCAGGAGAAGCGACGCTTTCCGGCCAAACGTTCTTTTAACCTAGGGAACAGGCGATAGTCACTGGACTATGGGGAGGGTGGGTGATTATGTTCCACTGAAACTGTTGCAGGAGAGCAACGGTTTGCCGAGCGATGTGTGGGTGAGCGTTGTCATGGAGAATGCGTACGTCCTTGCTCAACATTCCTCTTCTCCGGTTCTTAATTGCCCGTTTGAGTTTTTTCATAGTCTCATAGTACCTGTCACCGTTAATTGTGGTCCCAGCGATTCATCTACGACGACGAGGCGAAAGAAGAGGTTCATAACTTTCTAAACAGCATGGCGGCGAGCTGGTATGACATGGGTATACAAAAACTGCCACAGTGTCTACAAAAATGCATCGACATAAATGGTGATTATGTCGAAAACGAGCTAAATGTTCAAGCTGTTAACTGATATAAACCATTGTAGAAATAAACAGGTCTATGTACTTATAAAAAAAATAGATCTTCCTTTTTGGATTACCCTCGTACTTCTACGTTCAAACCTACTGTTAGCAACTGACGCTGCAAATAGAGCAACAAAGTTATGTATCACTTTTACTATTTGATCTCAGATGTAGCATAAATGAATATCTGAATTCTTCGTTCATGAACCGCGTCTGTTCCTCGCTGCTGCATACACTAAAGAACCACGTAGCTTGCAAAGGAGGACATACGATTTTCTGTTATGACTGATGCATTTAGACAGGTAGTTTAAGTACAAACGGCTGCGTTCTTCAGAGTCTGCTGCACTAACAGTGCCGTATGAATCTGACTGTACAATTTGCAGACCATCACGGCTCTTCCTTGTCCACAAAAAATTGTAATCTAGTGTTGTGATTCCATTGTGCAGCGACGGAAGGGCGCGTTGTCGAGGATGTTGGGCGCGTACACTGGTGTCATGTTGTACTGGAATCCATTGTTCAAGGTATTGGATCGGCCATTTCCTGTTCCTCGGTAAGGGTTGTACGAGGAACAGGCAAGTAAAAGACTGAGGACACCATTTCAGGACTGTTTTGAAGGTTCGTATCCTTCTTTACTGCAAAATAGCGCCGAAACTGTAACCATGCGAAGGAATCGACACAATTTCTCGTGAACGGCGTGAAAAAAATAAAAAAATAAAAACAAGACGAGTAGGCATTGCTGACGTCAGAGTACTTCCCCATGCGCTAGGACATGTTAATCTGCAGTTTAATAAAGTCGAAACCAACCACTGATAAAAATTCGAGAGAATTCTGTAATAAATAATAAGCATGCTCCCAGATCCAGGAGGGAGCACCTACATCTCCCTCCCCCACCTTCCCCTTTTGCCCCACACTTGCGGACGCCTGTGGCCACATCTGTTTACTGTTCCTGCCGATGGGAATACTTAATTGACATCTTAATTGCTGACTTACTTAATTGACATCGTGGGAGTATTGTTTCATTTTTATTTGTAGTTGACAGAGATAAAAGTGTTTCTAATAGATTTGTGTGATAACAGTGCAACACGCAGCACTGGTACATGTGCCTTTAAAAAAAAAAAAACAGCACAAGAACGTATACACAATACTGCAGCTTCCTTCAAAATACTTATTGCTTTACAAAACTAAAAACTTCAGCCTTCCCGCTTTTTTTCTTTGCAATTTCACCGAACAACTGACACATTAGCTTTGCACTGAGCTCTTGGAATCAAATTCAAAAGATGTCAGAAACATGACTACAATTTAACGAAGCTCTTGAACCTTGTCAATTGCTTACCGTTTTGCGCTATCCCAGTTTTTGGAGATTTGGGTGTAGTTGCGTTTGACACGCTAGCTAGATTTAATAATTGAGGTAAATGGATGGTGATGAGTGTAATGAGGGGACTAAAGTAAATACTTTTACTACAAGTATTTTGTTGGGTCTTATTGGTAAGAAGCACTGCAGTCGTTCTTCTGTAACGACTGTAACTTTTGAAACCTGATGAATTTAAGGATAATCTACTTACTTAGAAATGTGATTGTTTAATAGTTATAAAGGGACTTCAGAGCAAAATACAGCAATATTTATCGTAAGTTAACTACTTTGCATCTACAACAATATGAAGCTGTGTCAAAGTACCCTAGATCGTATTACTGATATTCAAAAATAGGCCACGGATGTCACATGGTGCAGAACTGTGCAGTCATACTCCCACGTGTAAAAATAACCACGACAAACACGCACAAAACAGTGCTTTCGCAGACGTGATGGATGGTTAACGGATCCAACTCTTCAAAAAATCAAAATACGTCATATGAGCGCAAGACTCAGTCACGGTATATCGTCCTGCCGATGTGTAGCTTAGTGCGCCGTATCCATTAATATCTGTGCCTCGACTTTTTTTAACGAATAGGTGACAAAGGCAGAAACAACATGAAAAGTGTTTCTGCAGCATCAAAGAGGCTCTCTGGCTGGGGCCACACGAGCGGGGTGTTGCAACGGACAAGGAGTACGTACTGTGCCGAGCAGTAGTCCAGTAGCCATACGACTAGCCGCGGAGCGAAACGCAGAGTGCCTCTGTGCCTCTAAAAAATTGTTATACGTAAAAGAAGGGAAACAGCATCCATCTAGGTAATTAGTTTCTCATTAACACTTCCACTTTCCACGTAAAAAATTAATTAGCGTGTGCTCTGCGCTATGCAGTCTTTCTCTTCGACTGTGAGAAAACTATTTAAAAAAAACTGATTTTCGCGTGTTATAGTTTGACATCACAGCTTGATAATGAACTGGCTTTCTTTTCGTTACTGCCTATATACCGGTACTTCGAAGTAAAGTAAAAGTTTGCACTAATAAATGTCGTCACTATCCGGATCACTTTTGGTGTATTTCACAACATACAATGTTGCCATACCAAAGGTACCTAACATAGCGAAATTGTTTTTATAGATGGAAGAGATCCGTAAGTTCCCAATCCCGAATCCGAGAGAGGTGGCTCAGTGGTTAGACACTGGACTCGCATTCGGGAGGACGACGGTTCAATCCCTCGTCCGGCCATCCTGATTTAGGTTTCCCGTGATTTCCCTAAATCGCTCTAGGCAAATGCCGGGATGGTTCCTTTCAAAGGACACGGCCGACTTCCTTCCCTAGTCCAATGAGACCGATGACCTCACTGTCTGGTCTTCCCCAAAAACAACCCAATCCCGAATGAGAAAGTAAATGTACTGGCGTTTGGGCGCGAAGGACGGCCACGCGCAACAATCGAGACTATGGCTGCTCGCTAAACATAACTGTGCCTCGTGTTACACTTTCGTATGTGCCTCGTGTTACACTTTCGTATGTGCTTCATGAAGTCAGTTATAGTCACACTTTAATTTTCATTTTAAAATTATGGACAGACATTCGTAGATCCCAGGGCAGCGTTGTCTATGCTGTATGTTTTTTCTTGTTTGCACTGTTTTATTTATAAAACATTTAGTAACTGTCATTATTAAGAAAGTTTACAAAAGATACGCATTGTGAACTGATAACAGTTTACTTTGCGACTAAGTGACAATAGATATTAAAGAAATGAAATAAAAAATACACTGTTGATTTTAGTACAGTGAGAAATATTCTTAGAGTAAAGACGGTTCGCTTGATAGTACGAAGAGTGCACGCAACTCCACTGAATTTCTTTCTTTTTTTTCAGCTAGCAGTCAGGATGAATGTTCAACGCTGTGCATTGCACTTTGAAATAGAGAAAAATACACCGAAAGTACTGGGTGCATCCAGAAGTCAGTACTGTGCTGGCAGCTTTGAAATAGAGAAAAAGAAACCGAAAGTACTATGTGCATCCAGTATTTGGATGTATTCGGTTGTTACAAACAGCTTTTTTACGTTTTGTTTAACAAACTATGAGACGAAGAGCTACTAAAGAACGTGTTTCTCAAGCTTCAGTGATTTACATCAAACGCTTTAAAACGCACAGCAGAAGCATGACACGAACAGTGGCGGCTGGTATGTAAGAGAACACAAGAACACCCAACTTCCGACACTTTGCGGATTTATTGGTTATTTTTCTTTGAAAACTGTTAAACGTGGCACAGATGCTGAAATATGAAAGATACGGCACTTGCATCAACCGCGCTACCGCTCCTCTGGACTCCGTGAAACTTGGCGAGCACATCTTCAGTTGTGCACGTTTTAAGGAGCTTTTGCGCATGCATGACTCGCGTGACGTAATGGCCCTACGGACCAGATACACAGATTTGATAAATATCGTGCACCGTTCATGACGTGAGCCTTGCCACTCAACTAGAAGCTTACTTCGGTGCCACCAGGTGGTAGCACACTGCAGCAGACTTTAATTTCCGCCCGCTCAGCATAAATCCTGTTAGATGATAGCACACTTCTCAGATATGCTAATTCACTCACTATATACTGTTGTAAAATTAGATTGGACGTCAGTATATGTTAAAGTTGTACTGACAGTAAACCCATCTTGTGGGTTTCTGAATGAATTATGGTATATTAAGTTAAGAATTTTATCATACTATAATACATTCGAGGCGCTGAAAATCATGTGGGCCTAAAGCACATCACCATCGATTTTGAGATTGTAGCATTTATTCATGCTTGTGAAATCTGTTGATCATATGGTTAGCCAGGTTTATCTGTGCTTTAAGCCTAAGTTGTATATATTAAAATTCACGAAAACCTGTGTCACTGGTTTCTCTGATATTCACTAAAATGTAGGATCGAGGGCGGTGTGCCTTAGACCCTTATGGATCTCCGTGCCTCGTATGTATTCTAGTTAAGTGACCATGTTGGTAGACAATACTGCTTGAGTTTAACCGTTTCCGCAAACGGCTCTTCGTGTTTGAAGTTCGTTGTTTACTGTGCGGGAATCAGCTTTCATGTGCAGTGTAAACATGAACTATTTTCAATGCTAACAGTAAAGTAAAGCTATGAGGTCGGGTCGAGAATCGTGCTTGTGTCGTTAAGTCGGTAGAACACTTGGGCGCGAAAGTCAAAGGTCCTGAGTTCGATTCTGAACAGAAAAGTAAATTAAGTGGCGAAGTTAGCCGTAAAGGAACTAAGGCCTTCGAGAACGGATCCTTTGACTTAAAGAGTAGCAAAATCAAATAAGCATGACTACAAGCGAACATTTAACAAGGAAGTGTACAGTTAGCCCAAGTTGTAGTGCGAGTGCAGCGTAATAATACCTGATTTTCAGTCGGGAAGTAAATTCGTGATCTAATTCATCTGCTAGGGATCTCATACATATGTCCGAAAAAATGGAAACGCGCGAGAACTCCCATTTACACAAATACGGGAAGTGGAGAGTTGTGAAAGCTTGCACATTATTTCGTTATTGCCGTAGACTGTATTTAACAAAACAACAAAATTCCAGAAAAACAATTCATTCTTTTGTCAGATAAGTTACGCATCTTACTGTTATTATTATTATTATTATAATTATTATTATTACTGCTATACCACATACCACATGTGCTGGCCCTGTTGCTGTCTGAGGGAGCTGCTCTTCCTGTGTTGGAAATTATTCATGATGGCTGTACACTACAACTCATACATGAAATGTGCTATCTTTACCATCCCACTTCACTGAGTTCAGATACATATTTCACGCCCTGAAATTTCATGTTATACTCCTGTCAGAGCCTTGGCTGAAGCTGAGGATCTCCTCCCAGCTCTTGAAGTCTTGATGGCTGTGCCCTTATGAGATATGACAGATATAACAGACGAGGAAGCAAAGTGGCACCGTATACACATGCAAATTTACGGATGCGTCCAATCCCGCCCGTCTGCTTTGAGCCATGACGTCACAAATATGGCGGAAACGACCATATATCACGATTCAAATATGGCGCACATGAAGTCGTTACGTACACATTCTGAGGACGAAAATACATCGAAAAACAAACACACACACGTTCCACAAAAAGCCTAATGAGACTAACAGGACAAGCGAGGGAAATAGGGTTTTTTTGGGTGGGGGCAAACTAAATATAAACAAATTTAGACACCCGCCCCCATACAAAACCACGCCCCCATACAAAACCGACATCACAAAACTCCCCAAATACCACCAAACACATTATCATCTGGAATCGGACACTTCCCTTGACCTATATAGCTCAACAGCAGTTCCCGATCCCATAAATTGGGATCGAACACTTCCCCTGACCTGTTATCCTTACGACATCTCCACATACAGCCGTCCTTGGTCCAAGACGCTGGAACTTTACGTAAGCCTCATTTCTTCATGACATACTAAACAGTTCACGAATTCATCCAAAAATCCGAATAGTTGAAGAAATTTTATTAGAGACAACACACTGTCCCCCCATCACAGCCGATAACTGAAAGCTGTTGATCCTGTCAGTCATGTCCATACCTAACAAAGACATAAAAAAAGCAATTTACCAAAATTCACACACTATGCCACTCTCGCAAACTAAGCCAAAAACATCACCTAACACATCACCAGAGAGCACAACCGATCGCATCAAAATGACACCTACAAACACGCCACTCTCACAAACTAAATTCTGCGCCATTGTGAAGTCACACACCACAACAGCCTTACGTCACGGGTCAAAGCCGACGGGTGGGATCGGACGCTTCAGTCGACCCCCCCGTGTCACACTCATATCCAGAAATGAGCCCAAATACATGTTCATTTAAATTAAACCTCTGAACAGAAAGTGTCTTGTCTGAGTAATGTGCAATCCACCCAAAGCTGAACAGCTCTCTAGCTTTCAGTCTGGCTTTCAGGTCTTGAATCTTAATGTGAACGCATAATTGTAGCTGGAGATATGAACATACTTTTGTAAACAACTATCCTTCCATGTCAATATTCAAGCATATACTTTCCTGCTCAAACTTTACATTGCATCCACTAAGGCCAAGTCATCATACAGCAGACACTCATACCCATCTCAACTTTGTTAGTAACCAAGTCTCCAGATAGGTAATTTTCAATGATTGGGTTTCTGCACCTGGCTTGTCTACCCATGACGTGTTATCCATGACTTAACTTGTTGCAATGTCCAAAAAAACAAACTGCAATTGTTGCAATGTCCAAAGAACAAACTGCAAGTGGCCACTTGTAGAGATTTTGAGCATTTAAATAGATCTGAACTGACAGCTGACACCTATGATATTTCTTAGCAGGCAATGGCAGGAAATATCTTTGCCATAAATGATGAAGTATCTAATTTCACTGAGAGGCTCAGTAATTTATAGAATAAACACACTCCTACAGAAACTGTAAGACTGAGGAGAAAACTTGCACCATGGCTTATTGAGCAACTCAAAACAACTTGTGTATAACAGTGACATAGCACACAAGAAATGTAAACAGCACCAGACCTCTGAGCATTATCTCCCCTACAAGTGACTACACAGTTGAATTAATCAGTCTGTGAGAAATGCAAAATTCAGGCATGCCCATTCATTAACTGAGGACTTTCAAGAGTCTTCTATCCAGTGGAAAAATCTATAAGGTCTATGAACAGGCAAAACCAAATCATTTGAACCTCTGTTTCCTACTGAGGATCTATACGAGTACTTCACCATGTCCACTCCTCTACTTGGCCAATGCACAAGGACACAAACCATAGACTCCCTTAAAGTTTAGTGGTTGGTACAAATAAACAATTTTTTTTCTTCAGCCAATAAGCCTTAACAGTAAGGAAATCAGTTGCACAGATTTGTTTGGCAGCTGCATGACATGACAATAACACAAAGCAAATGTTCAATTTCCTCATTTATCCACCACTAACCAATAGAACAGATGTTTTTAACCATTATTTGGTCTCCAGCATCTTCCCAATAGGCTGGAAACAGAGACTCATAAAACCTCCACCTAAAAAGGAATCTGTTGATGAACTCACTGACTACAGGCACATTTGCATTCTACCAACATTATTTAAGAATTTAGAATATGTAGTTCATGATCAGCTTACAAATTACTTGACATCAAATAACCTTCTAGATGAACACCACTTTGGCTTCTGGAAAACTTGCCCCACAAAGAATGCTCTAATAAAAATTACTTATGGATTGAAATGGACAAAAAAGAGGTGATTATTACATGTTTTTTAGATTTCAGCAATGCCTTTGATGCTGCTGACTTTCATATTTTCTTTCCTAAACTCAAACATTGAAACTTTTCTTTGAGGGCAGTACGATGTTTCCAGTCATACTTTATATCCTGCCAAAGTGTTCAGGGTGTTTTAGGGTGAAGAGGCCACAATGGAGGAATGTAGTATCAGGGACTCAACAAGGATCAGTATTGGGCTCATAATTTTTCTCACTATATGTCAAATATGTGGCAACTGTTACCTCCCATTGCAAATATCATTTATACATTGATGACATTCAATTATACACATAAGTGCAAGCCCAGCAAACCTGCTTACAGCCATACAACATATAACTGCTGACTTACTTGCTTTACCAGAGAGAGCACAGAACATAAGTTTGAAACTTAACCCATCTAAAGTACAAGCAATCTTAGTTGCTCACAAAATACAGTATTTGTTGCTCCTTGGCTCAGACAATCTCTTCCACCCCTAATCCTAAATGGCAGAGACATAACCTTTTCTTCTTCTGCAAAGAACGTGGGGATAATTGTGAGCTGTCACATAAGCTGGACTGGACAACGACTACAGTCTATAAGAAGGTGTCAGTATCACTTCATTCCCTACAGAAATATAAAAAAATTATTTCTTCTTGAGCTTAAAAAGCAACTTGGAGAGTCACTAATTCTCCCAATCCTTGATTATGGCGGTTGTATTCTCCAATGGCTTTCATATGGGAGCTCACACTGGTCGGAACTGGTGATGATTCATTTGTGACATATGCTATTTCAGCCATATCAATTGTGCCTACAAACAATTACTATGGCTACAGGCTTCATACTTGCTCAGTCATTGTACTCCCTCTTATTTATCTTCGACCTTTACACTATTATCTGAACAACACAGTAGAAATATATGTTCACAACAAATTAAAATTCTCTCTGTGCAACTACAGCACACTACCGTGTTTCCTAAATCAATTTCTGCATCAGGAACCTGACTTTGGAATAATCTTTCTCAAAATATTAGAGAAATTTAAATCCTTTCAAACCTCAGAACATAGCCAGTGGCCATTTTCGGCCACAATAGCTGTCTCTTCCATACACTTGACAGCAACTCCCTCTCGTTAACCCTAACTCTTCCACCAGTTATCCCTCCCCCTTGTCTACAGAGTTCTCTATCAAAATTCTCTTCTTTTGTAACAGCCATTATCATTTAGTCATTCAACTCCTTCTAATACGAAACAGGGCTCCAAAAGTGCTAAACTAATCAGTATCATTCTTAATGGTTCCATTATCTTATTATTACAATTTCTATTATTGTTAGTGTTACTACTTTTATTGTTATTGTTGCCAATTATTATTATTTATTAAGAATGCAAATTATTGAGACTGTTATGTAGTAACTAATCAATATCATCATTAATGATTCTGTTTCTTCATTATTATTATTAGCAGTACTATTATTATTATTATTATTATTATTATTATTATTATTATCAATTATTATTTTTATTAATAATGCAAATTGTTATTCCCCCCACGAACCATGGACCTTGCCATTGGTGGGGATTCTTGCATGACTCAGCGATACAGATAGCCGTACCATAGGTGCAACCACAACAGAGGGGTATCTGTTGAGAAGCCAGACAAACACATGGTTCCTGAAGAGGGGCAGCGGCCTTTTCAGTAGCTGCAGGGGCAACAGCCTGGATGATTGATTGATCTCACCTTGTAACACTAACCGAAACGGTCTTGCTGTGATGGTACTGCGAAAGGCTGAAAGCAAGGGGAAACTACAGCCGTAATTTTTCCTGAGGGCATGCAGATTTACCGTATGATTAAATGATGATGGTGTCCTCTTGGGTAAAATATTCTGGAGGTAAAATAGTCCCCCATTCGGATCTCCGGGCAGGGACTACCCAAGAGGACATGGCAAGAGGAACAAGACTTTTGGTCAGGTGAATACAGGGTTATAAATACAAAATCAAATAGGGGTAATGCAGGAGTAGGTTTAAGAATGAATAAAAAAAAAATAGGAGTGCGGGTAAGCTACTACAAACAGCATAGTGAACGCAATATTGTGGCCAAGATAGACACGAAGCCCACACCCACTACAGTAGTACAAGTTTATATGCCAACTAGCTCTGCAGACGACGAGGAAATTGAGGAAATACATGATGAGATAAAAAAAAATTATTCAGATAGTGAAGGGAGACGAAAATTTAATAGTCATGGGTGACAGGAATTCGACAGTAGGAAAAGGGAGAGAAGGAAACATAGTAGGTGAATATGGATTGGGGTTAAGTAATGAAAGAGAAAGCCACCAGGTAAAATTTTTCACAGAGCACAACCTAATCACAGCTAACACTTGGTTCAAGAATCATGAAGGAAGACTGTATACATGGAAGAACCCTGGATATACTAGAAGGTATCAGTAGTATTATATAATAGTAAGACATTTCCGGGGGCAGATGTGGAATCTGACCACAATCTATTGGTTATGAACTGTAGATTAAAACTGAAGAAACTGCAAAAAGGTGGGAATTTAAGGAGATGGGACCTGGATAAACTGACTAAACCAGAGGTTGTAGAGAGTTTCAGGGAGAGCATAAGGGAACAATTGACAGGAATGGGGGAAAGAAATACAGTAGAAGAAGAATGGGTAGCTTTGAGGGATGAAGTAGTGAAGGCAGCAGACGATCAAGTAGGTAAAAAGACGAGGGCTGGTAGAAATCCTTGGGTAACAGAAGAAATATTGAATTTAATTGATGAAAGGAGAAAATATAAAAACGCAGTAAATGAAGCAGGCAAACATGAATACAAACGTCTCAAAAATTAGATCGACAGGAAGTGCAAAACTGCTAAGCAGTGATGGCTAGAGGACAAATGTAAGGGTGTAGAGGCTTATCTCACTAGGGGTAAGATAGATACTGCCTACAGAAAAATTAAAGAGATCTTTGGAGAAAAGAGAACCACTTGTATGAATGTCAAGAGCTCAGATGGAAACCCAGTTCTAAGCAAAGAAGGGAAAGCAGAAAGGTGGAAGGAGTATACAGGGTGAAAAGTATTTAAACCAACAAACTCTGGGAGGTTGTAGGAGACATCAGAACAAATATTTCTCCCTAGTGTCATTTTTTTCCTATGATGCTTATTTAAACCGGTGGAGGCCGTGTTATGCTCTTCAGTTGTTAGAGGCCATATTACGATCTTCAGTTGTTAGAGGCCGTCTGTTAGACTGCACCATTCATGTGGCCACATGTAGAAACCCTATCTGACTGCAAATGAAATATCATCAACTTCTTCTTCCATCCAAGTATTAGGCCCCTCAACCTGTTACATTCTGTTAAGAGATTTCCTGCCATCTTTTCACTGGTCAGCTTAATGACCTTACACTGTTGGGATGGTAGTGTAGCATGGATTTTGAGATCTTTTTTCAGCTCATTAATTGTAAATGTTTCCTCCAGTTCTTTTGATAGTTCTGAATATGATGTTTGATGTGTTCCATTTGAAGTTTTTTCAACACATCTCTGTTCATTCTGTGATTCCATCTGGTATAACCCACTGTTTGTCTCAAGAATTTCATTCTGTAGGCTCTTAAACTTTTCAAAATCTTTTGGCTTATTGCCCACGCTTCATTGCTATAGCACAGCACAGGTCTTATAAAGGTGTACTCTGGTGTGTTTCTGACTAGAGAAGACTTCATGACGTTATAAAAGACTCTTATTGTTTTTGTGTGCCGGGTTGCTTCCTCTGTTAAGTCTGTTTCTCCCAGAAAGGATAGTTTAGATAACAGTTAATACTTTGTGCTGGATATTCTCTGCAGAAGGCCATAGTTTTTGCATTTTTGTGTTAATATACATTCTGTATTTCCCAGATATAATCTGTAAATTGTGTACAAAATGCTGCAGGTCATTCTCTGAAGGTGCTACAAGAGCTAAATTACCTGTAAAAAGTAAAGCATCAAGCTTTGTATTTCTGTTGATTTCAAAGAAGCTGTGTGGAATTTGTCTCCACTTTTGAGTGATATTATTCACATGAAAAAGAGTGGTGAAAGGCCACATCCCAGATGTACTCCTGCATGTAACCGTTGAAACACTTACTAGGCAACTCACTGCAGCTAGTCACGTGTGACTGAGAAAAAGATTACTCTTGCAGGAAATGCAGTACTAGTATGTGCATATATGGAATAATATACACCAGTACCAAGTAGACAATTCCATACTCCATTAGCACTGTAGACAGTACACTGTGACACTCAAGTCAGAGATTCTGAAATCAGAGTCAGAAATGTTACTTTTGCCAGCTGCTCAGGGCAGCGATATCAATATTTATAGTGAGAAACAATAACAGTCATGAGATGGTGAAGTAGTGGTGTAAGGCAGCGGTAGTGCTGCAGCTGCAGTGGTGCCAGAGATCTTGCAATCTTGGAGGTGGGCAGGGGGCTGGAGAGCATGCCCATAATGTGAACTAGCATGGGCCAGTGCGACAGTGCCTGTGAGAGTGTCGGCATGAGTGAACTGTTTAGTGACATGGTGCGATTGTCTGCTTTTGCTGGAACAGTTATCATGTAGGCTCAGACAGTGATGAAGAGGGAGTCCACTGTAGCATACACAGGATGTCCACTCTGCTGTGTTCATGTCGGAGGATATAGAGGAGGTGTGGAGGTAGTGATGTGAAATTGTGCTGGCTCCAGATTTCCTGTCCTCATAATGCATGCGGATGACAAGATTGTTATCAGCTAGTTTCACTAATATGTTCTCCGGGAGGAAGTCTGGAAAGTTTATATGCAATGTGAAGGGAATAGAAGAGGACAGGACAGGTGCAGAGCTGGAGGGTAGTTGATGAGACAGTTTTATTTCTGCTAAGGAGGTATCAAGATATTTCTTACAGACAGTGTGTACACCAAGCATGACCCTGGAAAGGGCCTCTGTCCATGATTCTGAATGGCACATTCATGTCTGGTGCCATCTTTTTACTAGTCCATTCCACTGTGGAGGAAACATGGTGGTATGGGAGTGATGGCAGCTGCAGAGGTGACACATGTTATTGAATAATAAGAATTCAAGTTGTCTGCCCTGGTCAAGATGAGAAATGCAGGGCAACTGAAGCATGAAATCCAGGTATTATCAAAGGGTTTGGTAACAGTCTCACCAGACGTGTTGGCAGTAGGTGTTGCCTTAACCCGCTGCGTGACTCGATCAATCACTGAGATAATGTAACAACACTCCATGGATCAGGAAGGGGTCTCATTATGTCAATATGCATGTGTTGAAACCTCCCCTTAGGAATCAGCCTATTTTACTCTGCTGGCAGGAGACACATGCTCTGGTTCTTGTGGTGCAGCCTTTTCACACATGGGGTGAGATGAACTCGAGGTGTCAAAACCAGCTAGGGGCAGAGTCTGTGGGTGGGTCATGCACTGTGTCGGCCAAAGGGGAGCGGTATGTGTAAATTGTAAGAGGTCTGTCCTCTATATCCTCTTACAAGTGAGGCACAGATTCATAGATGGCGAGAAGCTCTGAGCTGATGGTTGACCACTTACACAGAGTGTATGAGAATTTACGTGAGAATAACTGCAGAAGCTGAGGGATGCTGGCTATCTCTTGCTGTAATATGGCACTGATGGTGTGATAGCTAGCATACGATGTTATGATAAGGTGTGCATTGGGAGATGGATAAGCGACTGTAGACTCACTCAGTAAATTGTCCTTGATCTTATCAAAGGCAGTTTGTATGGATTGTGCCCACTTGAGATGATGTTTATCCAATGTCTTCTTCTTGCACAGAACTTGTATCAAGGGAAGGAGAGTCTCAGCAGTGTGTGTGATGTATCTTCTGTAAAAGTTAATAACACCAAAAAATCTGTGTAATTCTTGATAATTAGTGGATAGTGGCAAGAGACGTCACTAATTGGTATTTTCAGGTGTTGGGTGGATGCCTGAACTGTCTGCTTGATGGCCAATGAATGTCATATGAGTTTGTTGTAACTGATATTTGTCCTTATTAATGACAACCCCATAGGCAGCTAATCTGTCGAGAACTTGTTGTACATACGAATCATGCTCTTCCACTGAAGGCAAGAATATAATGACATCATCTAAATAGGCACAACAAAATGGATACTGAACAAGGCACTACTGATAAAACATTGCCATGTTTACACATTGTGTTTTAATCGGTAAGACATGTACAAAAACTTGACTCCAAAAAACATAATGACCTCTGTCTTCAGCATGTCCTCTTCCACCATGGTAATCTGGAGATAAACTTTTTAAAAGTCTATTACACTGAAAATTGTGGTGTGAGAAGTCCCATAGGTCAGGAATGGGATAACTGTCTTTGATAGTTTGAGCATTGAGCACTCATTAGAGTGTGTGTGTGGACGGGAAAGGGGGGGGGGGAAATTGAGGTCTAATGAGGTGGGCAGGCCCAGTGTAGTTGTGATGAGATGGACAATATCAATGCAAAGGGTGTGTGGTCTATCTATGGGGAGCATGTCAGGGGCTGAGAGCACAGTGTATTGTAGGGAGGAATCACTGGGTGGGGCAATCAGTACACTGCCAAAATCACACACTACAGTTGGATGCAGCACTTCACTAACCTGTTCAGAATCCTTGCAGACAGGATCGAGTAGTGTGATGGCGTCCTCAGAGGTGGTGGATGAATGACAGAACTGTTGCAGACATTATAGGACAGCGAGATATTGCTTGGCTGTGTGTCATGTGGCTCCAGTGCCCATGGTCTATGGAGGTCTATGTTGTCACATCTTGTGATGTCATTTGCTGTGCATAGTGAGTAGTACTCCAACATCAGACAGCGATTTTTGTTGAAGTTGTGGGTGACAGTGGAGCTTGCTTGGCGAGAGCATTGTCGATAACTTCACCAATGGGCTGCCGATGATCGTGGTGTAATAACAAACCATGGGTGAGGTCAGGAAGCAACTGGTAATGATGTAGAAAGTCTGCTCCCAGGACTAGCTCGACAGTCATGGTGATGAGGAAGGTCCAAGGCATGTGTTTTTCTGTCCCCAAGTCTGAGGTAATGGACATGGTGCTGGCAACATTTATGACAGTGTCCACTCTTATTATCCCTCTTGGCATATTGTATATTACCCATCTCTCCCTATAGCTTACTCCTATTTTTCTCAGAATTTTGAACATCTTGCACCATTTTACATTGTCAAATGCGTTTTTTTCAGGATGACAATTCCTATGAGTGTGTCTTGATTTTTCTTTAGTCTTGCTTCCATTATCATCCACAATGCTAGAATTGCCTCTTTGGTGCCTTTACCTTTCCTAAAGCCAAACTGATTGTCATCTAACATATCCTCAACTTTCTTTTCCATTCTTCTGTATATTATTCTTGTCAGTAACTTGGATGCATGGGCTGTTAAGCAGATAGTGTGATAATTCTTGCACTTGTCACATCTTGCTGTTGTCGGAATTGGGTGATGTACTGTACTGTTGAGGCATCCACAGAAGCACAGTGGCATGTGGCTCAGAAATCAAAATGGCAGGCACGGAAGGGATCACGCACAGTCAATCCAATGGACGAGTCCTGGTCCTGTGGGTGTAGTATGAGAGTTAAAAAGCATGGGGCATGACTGGCATGGATGTGACATCAGACATGGGTTGGCCCTGCAGAGACAAAACCTAAAGTGGTTAAGTCTGCAAGAGTTCAAGCTAGTGGAGCATATTTTCACTGTACACAGAATGCACCTCAGAGATGTGAGGTGCAAGCTACATGATGGTGGTGAGGCTGACACTGGTGCACTGCACAGTAGGCACTGCTGAAACAGGGGTGATATCATTGTGCATTGCACCGGAATCATTTTTGAGCAGAATGGACAATACGGAAACAGGTGCAACATGAGACACAGACACCATGTAGGGGTGAATGATTGGAATTTGCTGTCTGTAAACTGAAGAGGTAGATGTGGTAATGGTGGGACTGTTTGACAGAGTCCATTATTTATGTGTGGTAAAGGCTCTGTTAGGAGCGTCCGTACAGCACTATGGTAATGGATTTACATTCAGAAAGTCCCTTGAATAGTTTGGAAGTCCATGAATAGACAAGAGGGTCGGTTCAGTGAAAAACCTAGGAGCAAGTAACACAGCAGTTCAGGATAAACAGCATGCCATTACTCATGATTCCACTTGACATTGTTCCTGTCCAACTCACTGCACTGAATTTCACTTTATGCATATCGGAGGTTGTTTTGTAAAATATCACATGGAATGTTCGTAACGCATCATTGCACTGTGTGTGAAATATGGTCGACACTGTTGTGGAGGTGGTGAGGCAAAACAGCAGACAATGGCAACATTGCCAAGTACCCAGCCAGTGTGGTAGATTTGTAGAAAATCAAGGCATGGCACAGTAGACAGAGTCACCGCAGTAGGAAGTGCAGTAATGGTAGGTGTGTAAATGGAATAATATTCACTGGAACAGAGCAGACACTTCCAAACTTTTTTGCAAAGTAGACAGTACACCTTGACACTCAAATCAGAGGGACAGAGAGAACAAAAATCAGAGTCAAAGACATTACTGTTGCCTGCTGCTCAGAGCAGCAATATCAATATTTACAGTGAGAAATGATAAAAAGTTGCTATGTTGCCCTACTCTCAAATATCAAATATAAATGCATTTGGAATCCAGCTTCATTTCATGAAATAGATGTGAACTGCATAATAATTGGTTTATATGTCCATGATGGTCAAATGGCAACAATAAAACTTTCTCATCAATCACATTCAACTAAGAATCAAATCATTGACCACAAAATTCGAAGAATTCTTTCTGAAAGTGGCTGAAAACACAATGAGGAAAGAAATGGACCAACAAAAGCAGACCATTTTGATTGATTTAGACAGGTATTACATACTCCACCAAAGTCATCAGTTTGGCCAAATAATATGTTAGAAGCAAATAATATGTGAGAGAAATCACAATAATCACTGAGTCACTGAAAAGCAGTAAATCTTTTGGCTGTGATGGTATTCCAGCCAATGCACTAAAAACTTGTGATGACTTGGCTGTGCTGCATTTGAGTTGCCTTTATAACAAGTCATAAACTGAAGGTGTACTCCCTGCAAGACTGAAGTATTTGGTAGTAACATCCCTTTATAAGAGCTGAAGTAAGATAATTAGCTCCAGTTATAGACCCATCTCCCCTTTTTCTGGTGTCTTTTTTTTCCAAAAGGTTTGCAAAGGTAGTTTACAACAGAATACTGAATCACTTTTCTGATAACAACCTTTTGCAAACAGATCAGTTTGGTGTCTGTAAAGGCTGCTCCACTTAGAAAGCAATGTGTGATTCCATTAGCTCAACCCTAGTGGAACTAAAGAAAAAAGTGCCGTGGCATCTTTTATCTTGCCAAGGCCTTCATTTGTGTATATCACAAAATTCTACTAGTGAAATGAAAATAGTATGATGTTAAAGGTGTGCCTCTTATATGGATGGAGTCTCATATTAACGACAAGGAGTCCCACTGTCAAATTATATGACAGGAATAAGACTAATTTTATGCGAGAGCACCTTAAATACAGTGTCCCAGAAGATTCAATGCTTAGGCCCTTGATGTTTGTTGAGGACACAAGAAATCTTATCAAAGGACGAAACAAATTCACTGGGGCAAAGCCATGAGAGTAATGGAACAGACCTGCATAAGGTTCACAGCAAGCAGATGTTAATTTCATAAAGATTCATATTATGTGATTCCAAACAAATAGAAATGACTTACTGCTAACAGAAGTAGAAATCAATGGATCCGCACAGTATGAGGTTCCCTGAATGAAATTTCATGGTGTCCAGATGGGCAAGAAACAGAGATGGAAACAGCACATGCATAAGTTAATCAAATATCTCAGTTCTACCTGCTTTTCACTTAGAAATCTCATTGTATTGATATGGGATTGCTAGTAGAGTTTCGCCTAATACTGTCTTATAACATATTCTTTTGAGGTGTTGCAACCAGTCTAACAAAAAGTGATTATTCTACAAAATTATTGCATCATGCCACCTTCAATAAAAGCTCTAACCACGATTTACAGATCTAGCTACAGATATATGTTAGTTTGTAGAATTTTAAATGTGGACATGCTCACATTAAATAATTTTTGTATCTGGTACTTAGCTGGTTTTATATGTTGCCTTCAGAGTATAACTGTTGTCACCATATTTTCCTGTACAAATTTTTCAGGATTGTAAAAGTTCAGTTCTTTACTAGCTATGAAACCCTATTAAATCATAAATGTTCACACCTTTAACCACTGTATTCTTAAACATAATGAACAATTGGTTGACAATCTAATTTATATCTGCTCTTATGACCTGCAAACTCTAACTAAATAGAAAACAGGACTACCCTCCACTAATGACTTCATACAACTCTCTCTTACAACTACACTTCATGACAAGAGTGAAAAAATTACATATTTGTCCATCATGGCAAGAGTGAAAAAATTACATATTTGTCCAAAGAATCTAATTATTTACATTGCTGGAAAAAAGATATTTAGATTAACTGATACATATTAGTTACATAAATTTAACAAAATTCAATAGAAATAAGATTAAATAGTTTTGTGTTAAATAATATAAAAATTGTTCTGATCACAGAAAATATATGCAGTAATGCATAAAATATGACATTTATGTACAAATAGTTTTGGGTGAGATGATTATCTTACAAATAAAATTATCAATACCTACCAGTATCAGAGAGTTCATAAAGTACTTCAGGACTGATTACATCACACAGTGCAGTGAGAATAATATGTAAAGTTGACAACTTAACAACATACAGAAGCTTCTTGAGGAATCTAGGAATTCTTTCACTTAATGCCAATACATATACTCCATAATGGTATTTGTGGTTAATAACAAGAATGAGTTTAGGATGAACTGTACAATTCACAACCAAAATATTAGAAGTAAAAATAATTTCCCTGTAGAATATGCATCCATATCTAGGGTTCAGAAGGTAGTTTTAGGCGCTGGTAACAAATTCTTTAACAGTTTGACCACCATGAGGCTGCTGGTTGCCACAGCAGAGCCCCACACCTGATGTCGTGGCTTGGTTGTGAAACATCCATCATTATGTGTGTGTCAGTCAAAGTGTTCATATGAGGGGCGCTAGTAATGCAACACTATTTTTTCCTCGCCCAATTTTGGTTGAAAAAATTCAAAGTTTGTTGTGAGACATTACAGATTGTTTCTGTGTCAGCCTTTATGATTTGACGAAACTCCAATAGGTGGTGGTGCTGTAGGTAGCCTTCAAGATGGCATCTGTGGTTTTCTGCCAAAATCGACTCTATCACACCTCTGTGCATGGCACACATCTCATTTTCCAAGCAGAGAGCTGTTATTGGGTCTTGTATGGCAGAAAACCAGAGAATTTCAGATATTCATAGACACTTGCAGACTGTCTGTGGAGACCTGGCAGTGAACAATAGCATTGTGAGTCATTGGGTGCGGCATCTGTCATCATCATAACAAGGTCATGTAAACCCATTCGATCTCCCACATACCAGCTGGCCAATCAGCTGTGACTCCTACAATGTTGGAACATGCAGACACTCTTATTCAGTGTGCTGACAGCTCACTTCACAAGTGGACATCTCTGTTGGTACTGTTGATACACTTGTCTACCAGTTGGGGTTCCTTGCAGCCTAACACAAGACCATAAAGAGCAACAAAGGGCCATCTGTGCAGAATTGCTTGCGCATTACAAGGCTGACCATGACAATTTTTTGTTGAACATAGTCACAAGTGATGAAACATGATTTCATCACTGTGAACCAGAAACAAAATAGGAATCTGTGGAATGGTGCCTCACCACCTCTCTTCCAAACAAACGTTTAAAACCCCACCCTCAGCTGATAAAGTTATGGGAATGGTCTTCTAGGACTCAGAGTGACTTATTCTCTTTGATATCCTCCCTCATGGTGCAACGATCAACCATGAAGTGTATTGTGCTAACCTCAGAAAATTTAAGAAATTACTTCAGTGTATTTATCACCACAAAAATGCACACTTCTCCTTCTCCGTGACAATGTAATGCCTCACAAAAACTTGTCTATCTGAGAGGATCTCACAAAACTTTGTTGGACTGTTCTTCCTCATACATGCTGCAGACTGGATCTTGCACCTTCTGACTTCCATCTCTTTGGCCAAATGAAAGATGCATGCCAAGGGAAGCAGTACGTGAATGTTGAGGAGGTTATTGATGCAGCAAGACATTCCGTGAAGGCTGGTTTGATGTACTTCATGTAATAACAGCCTTAGATTTCTTATTATAAATTGTGGTGATGTAAATAAAATAGAAAGAAACTTTCACAAGGGAAAAATATATTAAAGACAAAGCTTTCGCAACCGATAATTCTGTGTGTGTGTTTTGTTCATTGTGCCTGCCTGCCGGCGCTTTCCCGCTTGGTAAGTCTTGGAATCTTTGTCTTTAATATATTTTTCCCATGTGGAAGTTTCTTTCTATTTTATTTATATCATCATTAATTTGAACCCAACAATTCTGAAGAAGAAACCATCGGCTAGTAATTCTGTGTGTGTGTGTGTTTGTGTGTTTTGTTCATTGTGCCTGTCTGCTGGTGCTTTCCTGCTTGGTAAGTCTTGGAATCTTTGTCTTTAATATATTATTATAAATTGTGCTATACAGTTAAAGAAGTACATGATATCAATTTTATATAGAAGTAGGAGAGAGATGCTTCTAGTGTAGTGTCCAATATACTATAAATTTTTTATGTTGTTCTATATTTACATTCCATCAGTCTCATTTTTTAGATATTCGTATTTGCTTTCGCATGTATAATTTGCTACATTTTTCTATTTTCTCCTTTCTGTAGCATAGTAGCTTACTGACACTATTACAGTCACTTATTGACACTACTGGAGAACCAGTGCTTCAACAAAGATTCCTGTGGGTGCTGTGAGTGGTGCTTTGAACATTGCCACCAGTAGGATTACCTGACCACAGCAGAACCTCGAGTCTGCCAGTCAGTGAAGACTGCCAGAACAGTGTTACAAGTGGCAGGCACCGGGGCACTTTCTTCTAGTTCAAGATTAGTTCCGTGTTGTTAGTTGGTGCTGAATGTTACACCAAGCTGTTGATAGCTAACTTATCAGCAAACATTCAGTGTACATAGACACATGCCCATGTGAGGCATTATAGCTAGCACAGCTGCCACAAGTTGTCAACAATACAACTGTTCTTGAGCAACAAGTTGAGTAAAACATATTTATTTAAAACTCACTTGTGTCAACTAATCTTTTGTTTGCCTGTCCAGATTCCTACAGTGACAAATCCCTTGCGCCACCTTCCACATGTTTATCATCAGCTATGAACACGTAACATTTGGCACCTTGGAACATAGCAGTTTCTGACACATTTCACAATACTTTCAGCAATTAAATTCAGTTCCATGTGTATTATCCAAAGATTTCTACTGGGAATTCCCTTTTTTGCCTACTGATCCCCTGCTGCATTCACTTTTTCATCTCTCAAAGCTATCCACTAACATATTTCATGTATTTCATTCCCATGTTTCCATCAATCATTGTCTAATGCTCCCTTTGAAACTATTAACAATATCCTCCTGAGTAGACCCCACCTTGAGATCAAAATGGGAGAGTGTTGAGCCTTTGGCATATTTTGCCCAAGAGGATATCATCACTACTAAGTCATACAGTAGAACTGCTTGCCCTCCGGGAAAATAACAGCTTTAGCTTCCCCTCACTTTAGCTGTTTGCAGAACCAGTACAGCTAGGTCATGTTGGCTAAGTTACAAGGACAGATCAGTGAGTCATCCAGATTGTTGCCCACACAACTTCTGAAAAGCTTGCTGTCCTTCTTCAGGCCTGGCCTCTACACTTATAATATGGCTGTGATTCTTTCATTGCATCCAGCTCTGATCTCCTTAATTTACCACCTGTCTGCATTTTGATTCTTTTAATGTGCAGGTCATAACCACCAAATTATGGACGGAGTCCACACCTGCCTCTGGAAATATTTTGCAGTTTAAAATCTGCTTTTGAAACCTCTATCTTACCATTATACAATCTCTGTCTGGAATCTTCCAATAACCTCAGGTTCTTCCATATATACAACAATCTTTTAAGGTCCTCAGACCAAATGTTTGCAATGATTAAATTATGGTCTATGCAAATTCTCTCTGATGGCCTCCTCTTTCATTTGATTTCCCCAGTTCATGTTCTCCTACTACTTTTCCTTTGTTCCTTTTCTTACTTTCAAATTCCGTACTTCCTAAAATTTCATCTCTTCTAACTTTCTTAATAATTTTACTGATCTCATCATACATTATTTCAGTCTCTTCATCATCTACAAAGCTAGTAGGCATATAAACTTATACTACTGTGGTACCTATTGGTTCACGTCTTCTTGGGCTACTCTAATGCATTCACTATGTTGTTCCTAGTAGTTACACACATTCCTATTTTCATATTCATTATTGTACCTAACTGTCTGATTTTGTATTTATAGCCCTGTGCTCATATGATGAGAAGTCCTTTTTTTCCTGCCCCCTCACTTCACTAATTCCCAGCATATCTGATTTCAACCTTTCCATTTTTCTTTTTAAATCCTCTGACATATCTAACAGATTACAGGACCTAACATTCAGCACTCTGATTTGTAGAAAGTTGATTACAATACACTTCTGAGTAGTGCCCACCTTGAGATCAAAATGGGAGACTGTTGAACCTTTGGCATATTTTGCCCAAGAGGATATCATCACTACTATGTCAGACAGTAGAGCTGCATGCCCTCTGGGAAAATAACAGCTTCACCTCACTTTAGCTGTTTGCAGAACCAGTACAGTTAGGTCATGTTGGCTAAGTTACAAGACCAGATCAGTGAGTCATCCAGATTGCTGCCCACACCACTTCTGAAAATTTTGCTGTCCTTCTTCAGGCCTGGCCTCTCCACTTATACCCCTCCATTATCGTTGCACATACAGTATGGCTAGCTGGACTGCTGAGGCACTCTAGCCATTTCACATGGGGCAAGTCAACAGTTAATGGGGCGAGGGGCTAAATTCACATATACATAAGTAAAGTGAATCAGAAGTAATTGAAATAATTAACATTGTGAGTAGATAACCATTAGCCATAATTTGTTGTTTGTGTACTTTATAGAAGTACCCTGCAGTCACTGCAGCTGCCTGTAAATGCATGAAGTGACTCATTCCACATTCCTCCAGGCACTCCGTCATGATAGGATTCATGCATCACAGCTCACATGAACGAATGACTCCTTGTAGCAACATATAATTTCTGAGGGTACAATGAGTGCATCAGTAGACTGACTTATATTGTTATTAGCACTAAATTATCTAACAAAATTACTTTTTTAGTATTTATAACAAACTACACTTTTTACATTTCACCTTGTGTGCATTGGTCTTAAACTTTCATTATGAGTCTCTCTCAAAGTTTGCAAATGTTACTGAAACACCTTGGAGATGATATCTAAGTTCAGTAAGCATATTTTGAATTTTATTGACCTAAAAAAATATGTCTTTCCAACCAAAATAGTGAAAAGGCTTTGGTATGATGGTGGTACCAGTATAGGCCTTAAGCAATCTTCATACAGCATCCATTGCAACAGCTCTGATATGAGCTTTTTATGTATTCTTTCATCTATACATTCACTGAGTTCTGTAGATCCCATCAAGGTGGAGAACCTTCAAGGATTTGGAATGAATCAAGGTACACATTAACATGAGACACATACATCATAGAAGCTTGATCTGTATATTGTATTACCAATAAGCTATCGATGTACTGCTTAAATCTATTCATGCTTATACCACCTAAATTTAATTGTGTAAATTAGTAAGAAAGATGTTGCTTGGAAAAAAGTTGCTGCCTCCTCAGTTCTGTATATAGCTCTTATTTACCTGCTATCAGTAACTAAATATTTACTTGATTACAATGGTATCTTCAAAGAAAATATTCACCTGTATCTTAAACATTGTGTCGTATTTACAGTACATTACTACTGATCACGCAGCTTTGCAACAAACAGTGCTACTTGCTTGTAACTAACACAACTTTTCAATCTGTGAATCTATATATTCACATACTTCGTAGAAATGGTGGCTATGTTGAATTACCTTAACTCTATTTTGAGCTCTAGATAAGGATGCGAAGTTTACATGAAAATTATTTTGATGTCTTGTATTGTGACTTTATTTATCACAGTTCAGTTGAAACTCATCTTTGTTATCAGCAACAAAAACCATTAAGGAGTAAATGTATTAGGAAGTGTGAGTAAGAACTCTAAGACTCTTTAAAAGGCTTCTGAAACATGTATGATTATCTCCACGTATTCTTATTTTTCACTTCTACCAAACAAAAACTTTATTTACTTTAGGTGCACTTTCTGAGGAATTCCATCAGGCAACACAGATATTGAAAATATGCAAAATAAGCCCCACTTAAAGTGTTACTGGTCTGGTTTTTACCTCATAAGTCTTACCGAATTTCTTCTTTAATTATCTGCCTGCTATTATTAGATTTATTGAACAGTTGTTGAATAATATGCACAAGATTGAATAAATTACTTTTTGATCTCCTTATATTTGTCTCTAAGTACCATTTGAAGGATCAGTTTGTATCTAGTAATTTTGATAGTTAATATGCCACAGGTCAACACTTTACTTAATCTATGAGCGTATGGGAACGGGATTGGTAATCGGGATATAGAAACCTTAATTCCCACATATGTCATAGCTCGTATATATTTACTCTTGCCACTGTGTCCGTACAGAATGAAGTATAACAAAGAACCCACTAAAATAAAGTTAAGATGGAGGCATGACAGAGCACTTAGAGTTCACAGATATTAAGTTGCTTGGTCAATACAAACTATTGTTCCACACAGACCCCCCCCCCCTCCCCCTTGTCCTCCCGCAGTACGGAGTACTACAGATGTCCAAGGGTGAGAGCCATGTGGGTGTCAACATTGGTCGAAATTGTGATTATAGGTCACAGGTACTTCCATCTTGAACAAGGTGAGTTGTGCAGATGGAGCAGCGAGAGGCAGGTTCACTTTGTAGTCAATCAACCACCATGGCTGGATGAGATGGTGGCCGGCCCAGGAGTAAGCGGGCGGGGCAGTTGATAGCGTGGTGTGTGTGTTGCCCTTAAGTGGATCGAGCTGTCTGTAGAAATGAAAGCATGTAGAGATGCTCGGTCAAACTTGGCGCGGGAGCGGAGGTTGTGTGCAGTGTTGACGTCTAAGAAACTGTCCCATGGCGGGACCTCGGTACCTGTCAAAAGAATGAGCACTCGGTCATCGAATGTCACTACAGAAAAGTCATTCATTCAGTGTGGTGGCACACTGCAGGACAAACTGATAGTAGGTGTGTGTGTCTCCGAGGGCACGAAGCCTGCACAGGGTGAAATGGGGCGAAGTTGGGAAACCAGCGAATGGTGGTGAACAGTCTTTGGCAGAAGAGGTGTGCAGTGAGGTTGATGGGAGCACATCTTCATTCTTGATCAAGGATGGATCATCTGCAGAGTCTGACTGCGGTGCTGTGAGACCATCAGGGTCGACTAAAGCCAGTTTCAGGTGATGCAGGGAAACTGTCTGTCTGCAGTCTTTAATCATGATATCAAAAGTCGTGTCCCCCCACTGCAGGACCTTGTAGGGACCAAGATAAGGAGGTTAAAGAGGCTGCCTAACTACATCATCACGCAGCATGACATGGGAGCAGTCAGATTGCTGTGGGAACATAAGTCTCGGATGGTGAGTGACTGATGGGCGGGTGCAAACATGTTTGTTGAAAATGCGTGTGCACCCGGCTATAGAAATTTGGCGAGGGAGAAGATCCTCACTAACTTACAGAAAATAAGTTCCCCTAGTAGGACTGGATTCTCGCCGAAAACAAATTCAGATATAGTCCCCTGTAGGTCAGGTTTGTAGGTTGAGCATAGACCAAGTAGCACCCATGAGAGAGCTTCCGACCAGAGACCATCAAGGCATTGAAGGGCCATCTTGAGGGTGCGGTGCCATCTCTCCACCAGTCCATTGCTTTGTGGGTGATAGGTGGTAGTGTGTATTTTTTTAATACTGCAGATATAGCAGAGGATGGTGAAAAAGGAGGATTCGAATTGTCAAACCTGATTGGTGGTGATAGTGGTCAGCCACCCGAAACGAGCGATCCATGAGCCAATATAAGTCTTGGCTACCATCTCAACAGTAATGTTAGGGAGAGGGAAGCCTCGACCCAGTGAGACAAACAATTGATAGTTGATAAGATATATCTATGGTCCTCCAAAGGAGGAAGAGGCCCAATCAGATCAATATGTACGTGACAGAATCGTCCTGCAGGAATGTCGAACTTCCCCAGAGACGGGAAGGTGTGGTGGCTGATCTTGTTGTGATGGCAAGCAACGCAGCTGCGTGGCCAGGTTTGACAGTCTCGTTTGATATTCTTCCGAACAAAACATTTTGACATGAGACGTGTGGTGGCTCGAAAGACCGGGTGGGCTAGGTTATACAGGGCATCGAAAACCTGTCAGCGCAACCACACCTCATCAGTAACATCAGGAAGTTTAACCATTGTGAAAACAAGTGATGTTTGTGGGTCTCGTAGGAGAGCGTGAGAATCTTTGTCAGAAGCTTTGAGGGAGGCCAGATCGGAAAGATAAAAGATGTGGAAAACAGCACTGATCCACGAGAAGAAATCCGCAGTGACATTATCTGCACCCTTGATGTAATGGACGTCCACTGTGAATTGAGAAACCAGGTCAAAGTGGCAGTAATGTCAAGGGGGTGGGTCCTCAGGTGGGATGCAGAATGCTTCTGTCAGTGGTTAGTGATCGGTGAGGACAAAATATGAACGTCCCTTGATGTCAGGGTGGAAATGTTTGATTGCCTCGTAAACAGCAAGGAGCTCTCTATCGAATGCAGTATATTTTCTCTAAGCCGCAGATAGTTTCCTGGAGAAGAAATGAAGGGGAGAAACTGTGTTGCCCTTGCGTTGTTGCAACACTGCCCCCACCGCAATGTCGCTGTCATCTGTAGGAATGTTGAACTTGCCCAGAGACGCACACACACACATATCCATCCGCACACATACAGACACAGGCAGACATATGTAAATGTCATTGGAATTTACGTATGTCTGGCTGTGTCTGTATGTGTGCGGATGGATATATGTGTGTATGTGTGTGTGTGTGTGTGTGTGTGTGTGTGTGTGTGTGTGTGTGTGTGTGTGTGTGCGCGTGTGTGTGTGTATATACCTATCCTTTTTTCCCCCTAAGGTAAGTCTTTCTGCTCCCAGAATTGGAATGACTCCTTACCCTCTCCCATAAAACCCACATCCTTTCGTCTTTCCCTCTCCTTCCCTCTTTCCTGATGAAGCAACCTTGTGTTGCGAAAGCTTGAAATTTGTGTGTGTTTTTTTATTGTGCCTATCTACCAGTGCTTTCCCGTTTGGTAAGTCACAGCATCTTTGTTTTTTTGTATATATATTTTTCCCACATGGTATTTTTCCCTTTATTATACTTATTTAGTTAGTTAGTTAGTTATTCATTTATTTATTCATTCATCCAAAAAAATCTTTCCTGATTGTGGGACATATAGCAAACACAAAACAAAACAGTAACACAAAACAACACAATAAAAATACACCATTATTTCAGCATATACATAAATTTTAGCTTTATCAGCAAAGAGCTTGCACTACTTGCAACAGCTGCACTGTCTTGTTTTAAGCGTCGTTGTATCTCAAATGTTCTAAAAATCCTGCTACAGAATAGAAGCAATGATCGAATAAGAATGTTTTTAGGGTTTCACAAAAGAGTGTGAATAATGATATGATTTTTGCCTCATGTGGAAGACGCAATAAAAAATTTGTGTACCACTGTTTATTGTGTAAGTTTTGTAGGCTGATGTCCTTAATGACTGGACCTGAAGCTTTCCACCTGTCTTGTGTCATGCGTATGCATATTAAAATTTTCATTTACATTTTTTAAATTGTTTCTAATATACTTACAGATTTCTGGTATGTACATACAGGGAATAGGGAGAATTGATGACTTTTGAAAGAGGGGTTTGCAAGTATCTGGTTGTTGAGCATGTTATATTGCTCTTAGAGTTCTTCTCTGGGTTAAGAAAACGAGTGAACTAGGTTACCTCTAGAAAAGTAGGCAATTAGGGCAAATCTTGCTTTAACAGAGAGAAATTGTAGACTACAAAAAATTTTGTTTAGTGTTCTATTTATTTTGTTTATACGTGTATAAATCTGAAGTTATTTTGAAGCGACATCCCTAAAAACTTTGATTCCTGAGAAGATGAAATTTTGTTGCAGTTTATTGTCACACCGGTGTTACATGCATCACCTTTTAAACAGAAATTTAGGAATGCTGTTTGTTTGCCATTTATCAGTACTTGCTTCCCTTTAAACTGTCTTTTTAGCTGTGCTGCAGTTTTATTTACATCTGCTTGTAGCTGACATGGGGTGTTTCCTGTAGTAAGAAGGCTTGTGTCATCCTCAAAAAAAGTATTTGTTTGTGACTCAGTGTTTAGGTCTAAATTGTCTATGTAGAGGAGGAAGAGGAATGGCCCAAGAATGGGTCCCAGAGGGACATTTTTTTTTATTTTTATGTATGTGTCTGAGAAACATGTTATAGTATTTTCCTTTAGTTCATGTTTTATTTGTCTTTTCTGTTTCCTATATTTGTCAAGGATGATGTGAACCATTTTAGTGCAATGCCTCTACTGCCATACACTTGGAACTTGTCCAACAGTTTGTTGTGGTCCAGTATGTCAAAGGCTTTACTGATGTCTAAAAATGTCAGTGGCACTTTGTATTTTGTCCATTGTTTGTAGGGCATTGTGTATAAAATCATAGGTGACACTAGCTATTGATTTATCTTTCCTAAATCCATGCTGAGCAATGGTGAGAATATTGTTTTTCTCTAAAAGTTTCTTTAACCTATTACACATTACTCTTTCTATGATTTAGCTATAGCCTGATAATAAAGCAGTTGCTCTAGAGTTTCTTTTTCGTATCTTTCTGTCACTGACTATTAAATTATTTATGATATGTTGAGTATCAGTGATATGTTGATATGTTGAGTATCAGTTATACTCTTATTCTCATGGTTCAGAGTGGTATTTTTCTTTTTAGGGGACACACACATCTCTTTGCTTTTGTGCCTCTTATTATTTGTGTTTTGAGAGGGAATGCAATTTCTAAGTAATCACTGAAGATGCTGGAGAATTTTTTGAACTTTTGTTGGTGTATCTATTTGTAAAACTACTTCTCACCTTTCTCCTGATAATAGGGAATTGAATATTTCTATATTATGTGTATTGAATCTTATTGCTCTTACAATTCTTTTGGACAGCAAGGAGATTTGGAGAGTAACAACTTGAGCTTCTTTATCACTAAGGCTTGTACTTATTCATTTTGCAGTACAGTTTGTACTTACAAATATCTCATCAAGGGCAGTGGCAGTGGTTTTTGTGATCCATCTTTTGATTGTTACAGTCTGTTTTAGGTGGCAATTATCTTTGAGGTCGAGCAGTAACTCTTTTCTTTTACTGGTTCCAAGAAAATCAGTGTTGAAGTCCCCACACTGCACTATTGATTTCTTGTCTAGACAGAGCCTTTTAGTAGATATTTAAGCTTATTTAGGAATGACTCAAAATTTCCATTTGGAGAACGATAAATACATGCTACAACTGTATTTGAATCACTGACTTCAGTGAATGCAGCTCAAAGCCCCTTTCTGCACTGATATGCTGAAACTTATTAATAGATTTATATTTTTGACCTTACTTGATGATATTTACAGTATCTCCATTTTTATAACTGTTTCTACAGAAATAATTTTCTGGTATGTACCCTGGTACAGAGAAAGAGACAATTTGGTTACTATTTAGCCAGTGCTCTGAAATGCACAGAATACTGAAAATTCTGTGTTTAGTAAACTCTCTACAGCTAAAATTTTGTTTGTTATTGATTGGATATTTTGATGGCAAATGGAATAGCTTTGCTGTTGTAATTTATTTTATTATCAGTACTGATTTTTACATTAATGTTAGACTTCCCTAATGGCATTTTTATTACACCACTAACCTTACTTTTGCTTAGTAAGGATTTGTCCATAAAAAAAATCTTTTATGTGGTAGCCTGGAGTCTTCTTCTGAGTTGTTGGAGCCCAAATCTTTTCTGCCAATGAGCTGTGGACTGCTTGTGCACCAGTGGATGAATGAGTGATGTTTTGGTGTACGGATAAGATGTGAAGGTGGATCTGTCTTCTTTGATACTGTATGTCTGGTCTCTGATAATTTGATGACACATCTGCTTATTTTATCCCACTACATAAGCTTCCCTAGCCCATTTAAATGTAGTCCATGTGTAGTATGGAATCCAATTATACCACTGACATCAACAGCTCTATGTCTTCATATTGTGTGCATATTTTTGAGGGCAGTATGTTAGCAGCACTTACCTATTTGTTCATAGAAATAGGTCACGTCCATGTGGAATAGTCATTGACAGAACATTCACATTAGTCAAATGACCTAAACACTTTTTTAATTTGTCAGTGACTTGTGGGGTTTCATTTTTAAACACATCATTTGCTCCTCCTAATAACATAATAAAATCATTATGAGTTAAATTATTGACTTCAGGCATGGGAGCACCAGAATTAACAAATGTTGTTGCTTTATGAAATGTTGTGTCATTGATCCAAGTAGCACTCCCATGACCATGACTATCAGGAATGACAATAAACTAACTGCTACTTTATCATCAATGGATATCATAAATTATGAATATTACTTTTAAAAAATATTTCCATACTAGTTACATCAGCTCCGTGTAAATTACACTGTGTATAATGTAGTTTTGTGACATGTTGCATGGACAAGAATTTTGTCATTTTATGTAATTATGGTATATGCATTACATGTAAACAGAAAAAAATGGAAGAAAATGTGTATTCAAGGAGTACAACTGTAGCAAGTGAGGCTACCCAAGCTTGGCATGTCTCACACCTGTTGTCGCTGTGTCAACACAATGGCAGGTGTTTCGAAGGCTGTAACATGCTGAACTGAATTTCTTGATTAATTTATCCATGTGTTGACTCCATTTTAACTTGTTATCCAGCTAGACTCCCCAGGTATTTCACAAACTATGCTTCATTCAGTGAATGACCATTATGTCTACTTCTAGTGCTAAATGGTAATTATTGCTTGTTTGAAATTGCATAATATTAGACTTCCAAACATTAAGACTTCAACTGTTAACTGTGAACCAATTGCAGGCCTGTTAATCTGTCTTATGAGCTGTGTCTGCTAAGGCTGAGCCAGAACCCTTGATTAGCATGCTTGTGTCGTCAGCAAACATTAAAGTTTCTCAACAACCCTTTAAAGTCACAGGAAGACCATTTGTGTAGGTTATAAACAAGAGTGAGCCCAGTACTGATCCTTGTGACACCCCACACATTATGTTCTCCCATCCTAGGTTATTTTCATGTCTGAGATACAATTAATGAGACACTCTGCTTTCTGTTATGGAGGTAAGAGTCCACCCACACAAGAGGTACGCCATAAAATTAGGCTTGTTACACGATAAAAGGCTTTGGCATGGCCACAGAATATACCAACAGCATAATTTTTTCTTGTGTACCTCTATTATCACTTCATTTTTGAGGTCCTATATTGATTTCTGTGTAGAGTTTCCCCTAAAAAATCAGAACAGAAAGACAGTTAACAAGTTCTGCTGAGTTAAATGATTTAGTATTCCACCATAGGACACTTTCTCAAATATGTTTGAAAATAATGGGAGGAGTGTTACAAGTCTGTAATTAGAGGTAGTTTGCTAATATACAGTTTTATAGATGGGTGTTATCACAGCATTCTTAAGCCTGCCAACAAATACTGGAGACAAATTCCTTCTTAAGCAAGATACAGTTTTATAGTTTTGTTTTCACCCTGGCACGTTTCAGCACTTTTTGTGCTATCTTCTGTGGATTTATCTAAAACATCTACAAGGTTATTACTGTCAATGAATAAATGAATATTCCTTCGGTCATCACAAAGATATCTGAACAGCAATCCTATCAATTCAGCTATATGCTGCTAGCAACATTATTATAGCCAGCAGAACTTCTTTTTAGTGGCTTGATGAATTCTGTAATTTTCTTAGGGGTTGTACTTTTTAAAGTAATGTGTGTCAGTGGTACATGTTCCATATGCACAAATAAATCTAACATTCTTGCAGCTTCCAATATACCCTCCTATATACAACTATATATGCAGGTGTAACACTGCCATTAATATGAGACAGTAATATATGTACATAATGTTAGGGCATTTATTAAATACTTACCTGTTGAAGTTGGCACACTGTCTCAGATTGGTGAGAGTCCCAGGTTATAATTCAAACTATGGAATGAAACATCATTTTTCATGTCCCTTAAACTAGTATTGTCTCATCACCAAATGCAATGTCAAAATTTCATTAAAAAGAAGCTTGAAAAATAGTACATTTTTGGATCAAAATTGGCCAGACAGTCTTCTACAAAACTGCTACTACCAACTGCTTTTCCTCTCAGTCTGGCATTGTTCTTAATATTCGTGAGTAACAATCACAAGTATGTTACTCATTATTACTGTTTCTTACATATAATGATTTGGTGAACAAATGAATATTCATCAAGTTTTAAGTACTAGTATGACAACATATTATGCATAAACAAGAGAAATATCTGAAAGTTTGTTAAACATTATACTCTTCTGTTCAGAAATATACAATTTGTGAATAAATTCTTCTTCTTCGTCTTCTTCTTCCTGTGTGTCTTAGGCATTTGCCTGTTACACCCTATTGGTTGAAATCATTGATCTTCCCGAATTTTTCTCGGGCTTCTTAAAGACCTTCAGCCCACTCATCTGCATCATTAACGTTGGTATTCTATTGTCTCTAATTCTAGAGACATGGTCATTCCAATTGTTGCTGTATTCTTTAATCTGTTCCTTTAAGATTTTTACTCTTACTGTTATCTGATGTCAGCATTCCTCCTCTTGTCAGATAGTGTGTACCCATATACTCTTCTTAGGAATCAGATCTCTGATGCCTTTCATCGTTCCTTTTTGTTAGAGTCCATGACTCACTTCCATATGTAAAGGTGATACCAGCATCAGGGAAGGGGTATCCAATTATCTCATATGGTGCTATATTTTAGGGCAACTCTGTGCTCTCACCAACAATTTTCTTACCTCAGAAAAGGGTAGTCACAATGGTATGTGGTGTCACTTTGTAGGATGTTGTTCAGAAGTCTCAGATTTCTAACTCTCCCTGTGTTTCAACATGGAATTTAGTAATGACGGTATTGATTCATATAGAAATAACTGCAAGATTCATTCAGTGAAAACTAGTCAGGAAAACAATATGCACTTGGATAATACCTCCTTAAAATTGTTCAGAAGGGTGTGCAATATTCAGTAGGTTTCATTTTTATTAGTCTTCCAGTAGAACTGAAAAAATTGAGTGATAAACTCCAAGTGTTAAAACTAGGGTTGCCACCTTTCTCAAAGGCAGGACACTGTCATCTTTGACAAGTTAACATTTGGGATACTTCGAACAAGAGATAGCACTTAATATATTGAATGTGCAATTCCTACTAGCATTTGTCAGTTTTTATGTTCACACCAAACCTAAACTACAAATACGATACTTGAAAGTTAAAATATTTAAAATTTAACAATGTTTACGTGCTACATTGGTGAAAATCAGTGACCCTGGAGCTGGAACTTATAGGCATACTTGTTGTCTGATGTAGTGTCCTTTAGAAGTTCCTTCTCATGTAGAACATGCTGACAGATCCCTGGGCTGCCATATTACAGATTATTTTAACAAGAAGTTCACTTTCCACAGATTCCATGTTAAGTTTGTTTCGTTCATCAGTCCACAAATTTTTCATCAGGGAAAACATTCTTTCTGTATACAGTGCTCACAGGAAAATAAAATATGAGTTACACTATATATAATAAGTTTGATGCTATAGTTTTACTAAGGAAAAGGAACCTGTTTCTGGGATTTTGGTAAATCTGAAGTTTTAAACATTTCAAGAACACTTCTCACACTGCGCATTAATTGTACTATTTGTTAGCATCTACTTTTATACAATGGTCATTTACAGTATCTCTAAGGCTATCAAAGGTCAACTTATTTTTCATGCTCATGACAGCAAATTTCTTAAAAGGTAAGGCTCTGAAAAGTTTAGGCTTCTCTGACAAATGTCTGCAGGATCTTTCTTATCTTTGTCATTAACTGAAGTGCTTAATCCCTTCAAATTTTGATTCACTTTTTTTTTTTTATTAAAAATGCACTTTTAATCTACATTCAGCATTTCTAAATTGTCATAAAGATCTACAGGTTACATTTTCCGATTTCAATATGTACAACTGTTGATGTTACAAATGAACTACATATGATTGTAAAAGAAGGGTAGAGCTATTTACCTTCTCTGCCCATGTCCTTCGTGAAACTCTATATTAAAGGGTTGGTCTCTTCTTCCCGTTGAGAGAGAAAGTACAATTTGAATAGCATCCCAGTGGCTTAGTAAATGCTCAAGAGCCAGCAACAACACCAACCACAGTGCAGGAATATGCTGTAAAAGCTATATTTGTACTAGTAATAAAACTATAAAATGATCATGTCTGTTTGCTTGAACACATTAATCTCCAAAACTACTAGGCGAATTTTCATGGGTTATTCACAGGTAACTTGGGCTTAGCTTGGGGCAACATCAGGGCTTTGTTTCATCAAAATCAGATCATAGAAAAAAAGATATCCACATGTGTTTTAAACATGTGTGTGTGTAGGTATGTTTCACATCTCCTCCAAAAACACTGAACATATTTCAACCAAACTTGGTAAACGTATCACTTACTGTCTGGAAAGACTTGCTGCGGGGGTGAGAAGATGCACCTTATTAAAGCTTTGGGTTTAAAATTGGTAAACATATTACTTGCTAACTGGAAAGAGATGCTGTGGGAGTAAGACCCAGCAACCTCTTATCGGAATGAGGTTGATAATGTGGAGAGAGAAGTGGGAGTGGGCAATGGACACAAATAATGGGGAAGAGGAAATGGGCAGAGAGGTGGTGAGGGAGAGTTAGATAGAGGAAGGGAACAGGGGAAGAATAATTTAATTCATCGTTGGTCCCTCAAACAAAAGACCAAGCCCAGTTCTTGGAAAAATTCACAAGTTACACCTGTTTACAAGAAGGGTAATAGAAGTGATCCACAAAACTACCGTCCAATATCCTTGACATCGATTTGTTGTAGAATCTTAAAACATATTCTGAGCTCAAACATAATGAGATATCTTGAGCAGAATGACCTCCTCAATGCCAGCATGGATTTCGAAAACATCAGTCATTTGGAACCCAACTCACACCTTTCTCACATGACATACTGAAAGCTTTGGATCAAGGCAATCTGGCAGATGCAGTATTTCTTGGTTTCTGAAAAGTATTTCATTCAGTACCACACCTACAATTATTGTCAAAAGTATGACCATATGGGCTATCAAATGGAATTTGTTACTGGACTGAGAACATTTCGTTAGGACGGTCAGAGCATATTATTGTTATCTTGGATGGAGAGTCATCATCAAATGTAGCAGTAACTTCATGTGTGCCCCAGGGAAGTGTGTTGGTACCCTTGCTGTTCATGTTGTATATTAATGACCTTGCTGCCTGTAAAGGGATAACCTCCTTTAACATTACATTTCTTCAACAGAAGGTATCGATACCAAAATTACTTTCTACCTTTTAAACATGTTAATATTAACTCAGCTGTTTAACTAAAAGAATTTTGTATCATTTTGTATTTGATGCATTATATTTCAGGCTAAAATGTATAAAAAGAAATTACTTTATTTTCCTTGTCACAATCAATATGCACTACCTCCACATGTACAGTTAAAATTACTCTTCTATTAGAAACATTTGAAATTACAAAATATCTGATGCAATTAAAATTCCTATTATTAATTGCAGACTCTGAGGCTAATTATTAAAATTATTTCTGGATTCATTTATAAAAAAATGATAGAAATTAATTGAGAGTCACTTGTCAACAAAATTAATAAACTCTTTGGAATATTGTTAGTACTGCAGAATGAAGTAGTAGTGGGCATGCCTCTGATGTGATTGGACATGTTTTTATGTTTGGCAGTAAAAACGTAATTTACGATTTTAAAGTGGAAATTGTAAAGACAGTGTGATATAGAAAAATGTGATATAACAAAATTTACAGAAACAGAAATTACGGAGCAGCCTTACTAAAGCATTACCATGTCTTTTGGAACCTGCAATGTCAAAAATTTCAGCCTCAACAGTCAACCCCTAGATGTAAAGAACTGGATCCAACGACAAGGAAAGAAGATAAGTAAAAAGTTTATTATAAATCTTACTCATCTCAAAGCTTATTAACAGAGTTTATTTTGAAGAGTGACAATCAACAGGTGATGTGAGGGAGGGTAAGATTACAAGTGCTGGCATCATCCTGGATCAGTTGACTGATAATGAAGTTTTATCTATTGCAGAAAAAGCGAGAGTGATTTGTGCCATTTGCAGTTTATGTATAAATGGATTCCCAATCATGGGAAGAAGGAAGACCGAGGACTGCCCAACAAAATCTTATCAATAGTGATGAGGTACTAACAACAATGACAGACCAGATCAAATGAAAGAGGGCTTTACAACTATGACGAGGGACATCAAAAAGGAAAGATAAGTACAAACTATTTGTGAAATTAATTTGTTTGTGGACTCGTATGCTTGTTACCAAAATGAATAGAGATGAGGGTAGTAGTGATGTAGCAGTGAAAGCTGTAGGACCCAGTCAGGACATGTTTGAGCCAAGTGAATGCATAGTCAGCAAAGAAACAGTAAAAACTGATATTCTGCAGTTTATTTTGGCCAAATTAGAGGAAATGAAGACAGATAATTATAGCAAATTTAGTGCAGTTAATGATCAGTTAACCGAAAAATTTACTTCACTACAAGGACAATTAAATGACCTGGAAATAAAACCATAGGAAAACGGATAGGGTACAATACCAAATAGACCAACTTAGTAATCAGGTTTCAGAGCTAAAAAAGTGATTGTCAGACGAGTTAAAAAGGGTGAATGCAAAAGTTGATGTCTAACAAAATAAATTTATAGTTTTGGAAAATGAGTTCATTGTTGAATCTGTAAAACAGATGAAGGATGTTAATGACATCAGAGTTGTACAGAAGGCTGTAGTGGAAGAGATGGAACAGAACTTAAATAGCTTAGATCTAACAATTTTAAATGTTGAAAACAATATTCAAACTAATGTAAATGTTTTAGATCAAAATATTTCAGCAGTTCAGGAAAACTGCATTTACAAAAATCTGTATTCAAACAATGGTATTGTGTGATTCAACATTCCTATCAAAAGTTTTGGTATACTTTGTTTAATTATGGTAATGTAGGCACTAATCACAAACCAGAATGTGAGAGTAATCAGAATTTTGATGTAGTATGTACTAATGATTTCTCATCTTAGTCGGAAAACAGTGTGATGCATGTAAAACAGGTGGTGACTGTATTGGATCTGGTATTTTTAATGTAGATGTGAATGAGAGCTGTGAATTAACAGGTTAGTAAGTCTGAGACTGGTAGCTTATTGCGAATAAATGTAGTAGGTAAGATGATGTGACTTCTGAAGTTCTGTCTGATCTATTGACCGAGTTTCAATCTGTTTGCAGATTCATATAACTGTATAATTGTGTTTTGTTTGTCATGAAGGAAGTATGCAAGACGATGTGATTTTTAAAGTTCTGTCTTATCTAATTGACCACGTTAAAATCTATGATACACTATATAATTATGTTTTGTAATAGATTTCTGCTTTAGAATTTGATACATATATGCCATGAGATTAAATGAATAGATCCTTCTGCTATTCTGAAATTGGACAATGTTCATAATTCGTACTGTAAAAATTAGGAATACTATCTTAGTATACCTGTGTGTATCACCATGTGAGTCCATTTTTTTATTGCTCTTAACTCTGTTTATTAAAGTTTCATATGTGAACACTGTTCAATCCTATCTGACATAAATCCTACACAATTGCTTTTGCAATGTAAATAGGGAGACCATATGCCATGTGATGTGAAGAAGGTATTGAATAGCGTATTTAGTACACAAAACAATATTTCATGAAGTTACCTATCCGCTGGAGCATGTGACAAGAACTCTAGAGAGGAAACCGAAAGATGTGGGCGAATCCACTACCCACACTGCTGTGTGACTGTACCCTGCTGGACCATTTGACTTACAAGAGATCATAGGTGCTGAGTAATGTTCTCAATTATCTGTCAACTACATCTGTGTTGTGACTGAGATTTGTAAATTGTTAGCTAAGACTGCCAAAGACAATGTTATTCTACATAAATGCATGTTTTTTTCAAGTAGGGAGATTGATTTCCCAATACATTATGTAACTTAAAATCAGTATATTTTTTATCAATTCTAAATGAATCTTCTAGGTCTTTATGTATGCATACTAGTTTGCATGGACAATTATCAATTAGTGTGGAAGACATTTACTAGAATAGACAATATAACAAGATGTATACATATCTGCTTTCATACACTGAATTTAGTCCTCAAGCTACTCAATTACATTGTAATTCCAAGCTATTTATTACTTCTTTTTTTTGTTTTGTGTGTTTGTGTGTGTGTGTGTGTGTGTGTGTGTGTGTGTGTGTGTGTGTACTCAAGGAGAGCATACAACTATTGATTGAGGCTAGATGCTTCTTATTATTACTGTTTACCTATGAGTGATCTTATTGATATGATGATGAGCTTTATTCATCTCTCATCTCCACTATATGGTGAGTAGCAACTTTCTTCCCTTCTCATAATATTGTTGCTTTATTCATTTTCTTGCGTCAACACATTTTCTGCTGGTTTGTACCCAGTGTGGTTTGGATTCATGGGCTAGTCTCCATATTGTAAGCTTAGGCCCTAATATTTTTTTCCTTATTTTGTCCTTTCATGATTCAACATATCCTTAAATACTCTGGTTTATGTGGCTGATTGATTTTTTGCTATATTACCACCTATGATTGAGTATGTTCTTCTGTCTGTACCTGTCATTGTGAGTTACTTTGAGTCAGCTCACGTCATACACTTAGGCTCTGAATTGTTTCTCTTTTCTTTTGAAGATTTTTAAGGTGTGATTGTATGGATGTAAACTTACAATTTGTAATATTACCTTGTCTCTGTATTTCTTTCTATAGTTTAGTGTTGCAATGTTGTAGTTTTCATGCTGTATCAATTGTTCTGTGAAAAAAAGTTCCACAGATCTGAAAATCTGAATGTCATGTCCTGATATATGTGTAAATTATGACTCGTACAGTAGATATTATTACTCTTAAGTTTTCTGTAATATGTTATGAATCAGACACTTCTATACATCTGCATTCTATTTTTGGCATTATTTTGTACACCAATTGGCAAACATTATAGTCTGTCACAAAATATTGTAAACACATTGTTCCCAAATTTTTTGAGAAGGTTATTGTAAAGGGACACCCTCCTCTAATATTGTCTTCCTTCAACAGAAGTTATCAATACCAAAAATACTTTCTATATTTAAACAGGGTAATATTGTCTCAGATTTTTAAATAAAACAATTTCATATGATTTTGTATACGCTGTATTATACTTCAGGCTAAAATTTATAAAAAGAAATTACTTAGCTTCTTTGTCACAATCCATATATACTAGCTCTATATGTACAGTTAAAATTACTCTTCTTTTAGAAGCATTTGAAATTAAAAAATATTTGGCACACTTAAAATTCCTATTACTAATTGCACAATCTGATGCTAGTTATTAAATTTACTTCTGGATTCATTTATAAAATAATAACAGAAATTAATTGAGAGTCATTTGTCAACAAAATTTAAAAAATTTTGGAATATTGTCAGTACTGCAGAATGAAGTAATAGTGGGCATGCCTCTGATGTGATTGGACATGTTTTTATGTTTGGCTGTAAAAACGTAATTTACGATTTTAAAGTGGAAATTGTAAAGACAGTGTGATATAGAAAAATGTGATATAACAAAATTTACAGAAACAGAAATTACGGAGCAGCCTTACTAAAGCATTACCATGTCTTTTGGAACCTACAATGTCAAAAATTTCAGCCTCAACAGTCAACCCCTAGATGTAAAGAACTGGATCCAACGACAAGGAAAGGAGATAAGTAAAAAGTTTATTATAAATCTTACTCATCTCAAAGCTTATTAACAGAGTTTATTTTGAAGAGTGACAATCAACAGGTGATGTGAGGGAGGGTAAGATTACAAGTGCTGGCATCATCCTGGATCAGTTGACTGATAATGAAGTTTTATCTATTGCAGAAAAAGCGAGAGTGATTTGTGCCATTTGCAGTTTATGTATAAATGGATTCCCAATCATGGGAAGAAGGAAGACCGAGGACTGCCCAACAAAATCTTATCAATAGTGATGAGGTACTAACAACAATGACAGACCAGATCAAATGAAAGAGGGCTTTACAACTATGACGAGGGACATCAAAAAGGAAAGATAAGTACAAACTATTTGTGAAATTAATTTGTTTGTGGACTCGTATGCTTGTTACCAAAATGAATAGAGATGAGGGTAGTAGTGATGTAGCAGTGAAAGCTGTAGGACCCAGTCAGGACATGTTTGAGCCAAGTGAATGCATAGTCAGCAAAGAAACAGTAAAAACTGATATTCTGCAGTTTATTTTGGCCAAATTAGAGGAAATGAAGACAGATAATTATAGCAAATTTAGTGCAGTTAATGATCAGTTAACCGAAAAATTTACTTCACTACAAGGACAATTAAATGACCTGGAAATAAAACCATAGGAAAACGGATAGGGTACAATACCAAATAGACCAACTTAGTAATCAGGTTTCAGAGCTAAAGAAGTGATTGTCAGACGAGTTAAAAAGGGTGAATGCAAAAGTTGATGTCTAACAAAATAAATTTATAGTTTTGGAAAATGAGTTCATTGTTGAATCTGTAAAACAGATGAAGAATGTTAATGACATCAGAGTTGTACAGAAGGCTGTAGTGGAAGAAATGGAACAGAACTTAAATAGCTTAGATCTAACAATTTTAAATGTTGAAAACAATATTCAAACTAATGTAAATGTTTTAGATCAAAATATTTCAGCAGTTCAGGAAAACTGCATTTACAAAAATCTGTATTCAAACAATGGTATTGTGTGATTCAACATTCCTATCAAAAGTTTTGGTATACTTTGTTTAATTATGGTAATGTAGGCACTAATCACAAACCAGAATGTGAGAGTAATCAGAATTTTGATGTAGTATGTACTAATGATTTCTTATCTTATTCGGAAAACAGTGTGATGCATGTAAAACAGGTGGTGACTGTATTGGATCTGGTATTTTTAATGTAGATGTGAATGAGAGCTGTGAATTAACAGGTTAGTAAGTCTGAGACTGGTAGCTTATTGCGAATAAATGTAGTAGGTAAGATGATGTGACTTCTGAAGTTCTGTCTGATCTATTGACCGAGTTTCAATCTGTTTGCAGATTCATGTAACTGTATAATTGTGTTTTGTTTGTCATGAATTTAGTGTATAAGGTGATGTGATTTCTAGAGTTCTGTCTAATTTATTGGCTGAGTTTAGATCTATCTGCAGATTTATAAGACTATATAATTGTGTTTTGTTTGTCATGAAGGAAGTATGCAAGACGATGTGATTTTTAAAGTTCTGTCTTATCTAATTGACCACGTTAAAATCTATGATACACTATATAATTATGTTTTGTAATAGATTTCTGCTTTAGAATTTGATACATATATGCCATGAGATTAAATGAATAGATCCTTCTGCTATTCTGAAATTGGACAATGTTCATAATTCGTAGTGTAAAAATTAGGAATACTATCTTAGTATACCTGTGTGTATCACCATGTGAGTCCATTTTTTTATTGCTCTTAACTCTGTTTATTAATGTTTCATATGTGAACACTGTTCAATCCTATCTGACATAAATCCTACACAATTGCTTTTGCAATGTAAATAGGGAGACCATATGCCATGTGATGTGAAGAAGGTATTGAATAGCGTATTTAGTACACAAAACAATATTTCATGAAGTTACCTATCCGCTGGAGCATGTGACAAGAACTCTAGAGAGGAAACCGAAAGATGTGGGCGAATCCACTACCCACACTGCTGTGTGACTGTACCCTGCTGGACCATTTGACTTACAAGAGATCATAGGTGCTGAGTAATGTTCTCAATTATCTGTCAACTACATCTGTGTTGTGACTGAGATTTGTAAATTGTTAGCTAAGACTGCCAAAGACAATGCTATTCTACATAAATGCATGTTTTTTTCAAGTAGGGAGATTGATTTCCCAATGCATTATGTAACTTAAAATCAGTATATTTTTTATCAATTCTAAATGAATCTTCTAGGTCTTTATGTATGCATACTAGTTTGCATGGACAATTATCAATTAGTGTGGAAGACATTTACTAGAATAGACAATATAACAAGATGTATACATATCTGCTTTCATACACTGAATTTAGTCCTCAAGCTACTCAATTACATTGTAATTCCAAGCTATTTATTACTTCTTTTTTTTGTTTTGTGTGTTTGTGTGTGTGTGTGTGTGTGTGTGTGTGTGTGTGTGTGTGTGTGTGTGTGTGTGTACTCAAGGAGAGCATACAACTATTGATTGAGGCTAGATGCTTCTTATTATTACTGTTTACCTATGAGTGATCTTATTGATATGATTATGAGCTTTATTCATCTCTCATCTCCACTATATGGTGAGTAGCAACTTTCTTCCCTTCTCATAATATTGTTGCTTTACTCATTTTCTTGTGTCGAAACATTTTTTGCTGGTTTGTACCCAGAGTGGTTTGGATTCATGGGCTAGTCTCCATATTGTAAGCTTAGGCCCTAATATTTTTTTCCTTATTTTGTCCTTTCATGATTCAACATATCCTTAAATACTCTGGTTTATGTGGCTGATTGACTTTTTGCTATATTACCACCTATGATTGAGTATGTTCTTCTGTCTGTACCTGTCATTGTGAGTTATTTTGAGTCAGCTCACGTCATACACTTAGGCTCTGAATTGTTTCTCTTTTCTTTTGAAGCTTTTTGAGGTGTGATTGTATGGATGTAAACTTACAATTTGTAATAATACCTTGTGTCTGTATTTCTTTCTATAGTTTAGTGTTGCAATGTTGTAGTTTTCATGCTGTATCAATTGTTTTGTGAAAAAATGTTCCACAGATCTGAAAATCTGAATGTCATGTCCTGATATATGTGTAAATTATGACTCGTATAGTAGATATTATTACTCTTAAGTTTTCTGTAATATGTTATGAATCAGATACTTCTATACATCTACATTCTATTTTTGGCATTATTTTGTACACCAATTGGCAAACATTATAGTCTGTCACAAAATATTGTAAACACTTTGTTCCCAAATTTTTTTGAGAAGGTTATTGTAAAGGGACACCCTCCTCTAATATTGCCTTCCTTCAACAGAAGTTATCAATACCAAAAATACTATCTATATTTAAACAGGGTAATATTGTCTCAGATTTTTAAATAAAACAATTTCATATGATTTTGTATATGATGTATTATACTTCAGGCTAAAATTTATAAAATGAAATTACTTAGTTTCTTTGTCACAATCCATATATACTAGCTCTATATGTACAGTTAAAATTACTCTTCTTTTTGAAGCCTTTGAAATTAAAAAATATTTGGCACACTTAAAATTCCTATTATTAATTGCACAATCTGATGCTAATTATTAAATTCACTTCTGGATTCATTTATAAAATAATAACAGAAATTAATTGAGAGTCATTTGTCAACAAAATTTGTAAACTTTTGGAATATTGTCAGTACTGCAGAATGAAGTAATAGTGGGCATGCCTCTGATGTGATTGGACATGTTTTTATGTTTGGCTGTAAAAACGTAATTTACGATTTTAAAGTGGAAATTGTAAAAACAGTGTGATATAGAAAAATGTGATATAACAAAATTTACAGAAACAGAAATTACGGAGCAGCCTTACTAAAGCATTACCATGTCTTTTGGAACCTACAATGTCAAAAATTTCAGCCTCAACAGTCAACCCCTAGATGTAAAGAACTGGATCCAACTACAAGGAAAGGAGATAAGTAAAAAGTTTATTATAAATCTTACTCATCTCAAAGCTTATTAACAGAGTTTATTTTGAAGAGTGACAATCAACAGGTGATGTGAGGGAGGGTAAGATTACAAGTGCTGGCATCATCCTGGATCAGTTGACTGATAATGAAGTTTTATCTATTGCAGAAGAAGCGAGAGTGATTTGTGCCATTTGCAGTTTATGTATAAATGAATTCTCAATCATGGGAAGAAGGAAGACCGAGGACTGCCCAACAAAATCTTATCAATAGTGATGAGGTACTAACAACAATGACAGACCAGATCAAATAAAAGAGGGCTTTACAACTATGACGAGGGACATCAAAAAGGAAAGATAAGTACAAACTATTTGTGAAATTAATTTGTTTGTGGACTCGTCTGCAGTTTATTTTGGCCAAATTAGAGGAAATGAAGACAGATAATAATAGCAAATTTAGTGCAGTTAATGATCAGTTAACCGAAAAATTTACTTCACTACAAGGACAATTAAATGACCTGGAAATAAAACCATAGGAAAACGGATAGGGTACAATACCAAATAGACCAACTTAGTAATCAGGTTTCAGAGCTAAAAAAGTGATTGTCAGACGAGTTAAAAAGGGTGAATGCAAAAGTTGATGTCTAACAAAATAAATTTATAGTTTTGGAAAATGAGTTCATTGTTGAATCTGTAAAACAGATGAAGAATGTTAATGACATCAGAGTTGTACAGAAGGCTGTAGTGGAAGAAATGGAACAGAACTTAAATAGCTTAGATCTAACAATTTTAAATGTTGAAAACAATATTCAAACTAATGTAAATGTTTTAGATCAAAATATTTCAGCAGTTCAGGAAAACTGCATTTACAAAAATCTGTATTCAAACAATGGTATTGTGTGATTCAACATTCCTATCAAAAGTTTTGGTATACTTTGTTTAATTATGGTAATGTAGGCACTAATCACAAACCAGAATGTGAGAGTAATCAGAATTTTGATGTAGTATGTACTAATGATTTCTCATCTTAGTCGGAAAACAGTGTTACTGATGGATGTAAAACAGGTGGTGACTGTATTGGATCTGAACTAGGTGGTATTTTTAATGTAGATGTGAATGAGAGCTGTGAATTAACAGGTTAGTATGTCTGAGACTGGTAGCTTATTGTGAATAAATGTAGTAGGTAAGATGATGTGACTTCTGAAGTTCTGTCTGATCTATTGACTGAGTTTCAATCTGTTTGCAGTTTCATATAACTGTATAATTGTGTTTTGTTTGTCATGAATTTAGTGTATAAGGTGATGTGATTTCTAGAGTTCTGTCTAATTTATTGGCTGAGTTTAGATCTATCTGCAGATTTATAAGACTATATAATTGTGTTTTGTTTGTCATGAAGGAAGTATGCAAGACGATGTGATTTTTAAAGTTCTGTCTTATCTAATTGACCACGTTAAAATCTATGATACACTATATAATTATGTTTTGTAATAGATTTCTGCTTTAGAATTTGATACATATATGCCATGAGATTAAATGAATAGATCCTTCTGCTATTCTGATATTGGACAATGTTCATAATTCGTACTGTAAAAATTAGGAATACTATCTTAGTATACCTGTGTGTATCACCATGTGAGTCCATATTTTTATGCTCTTAACTCTGTTTATTAAAGTTTCATATGTGAACACTGTTCAATCCTATCTGACATAAATCCTACACAATTGCTTTTGCAATGTAAATAGGGAGACCATATGCCATGTGATGTGAAGAAGGTATTGAATAGCGTATTTAGTACACAAAACAATATTTCATGAAGTTACCTATCCGCTGGAGCATGTGACAAGAACTCTAGAGAGGAAACCGAAAGATGTGGGCGAATCCACTACCCACACTGCTGTGTGACTGTACCCTGCTGGACCATTTGACTTACAAGAGATCATAGGTGCTGAGTAATGTTCTCAATTATCTGTCAACTACATCTGTGTTGTGACTGAGATTTGTAAATTGTTAGCTAAGACTGCCAAAGACAATGCTATTCTACATAAATGCATGTTTTTTCAAGTAGGGAGATTGATTTCCCAATACATTATGTAACTTAAAATCAGTATATTTTTTATCAATTCTAAATGAATCTACATCTACATGACTACTCTGCAATTCACATTTAAGTGCTTGGCAGAGGGTTCATCGAACCACAATCATACTATCTCTCTGCTATTCCACTCGCGAACAGCGAGCGGGAAAAACGAACACCTAAACCTTTCTGTTCGAGCTCTGATTTCTCTTATTTTATTTTGATGATCATTCCTACCTATGTAGGTTGGGCTCAACAAAATATTTTCGCATTCGGAAGAGAAAGTTGGTGACTGAAATTTCGTATGAAGGTCTCGCCGCGACGAAAAACGTCTATGCTGTAATGACTTCCATCCCAACTCGTGTATCATATCTGCCACACTCTCTCCTCTATAACGCGATAATACAAAAATTATGGAGCAGGCTTACTTCAGCATTATATTGTCATTTGTAGCCTACAACATAAAAAATTTCAGACTCAAAAATCAGCCCCTAGACGTGAAGAACTCAATCCAACCACAAGAAAAGAACATAAATAAAAAGTTTATTGTAAATCTTACGGATCTTGAAGCTTATTAAAAGAGTGTATTTTGAAGAGTGACAATCAACAGGGGGAGGGGGGGGGGTGAAAGTTTACAGGACAATATTAATAACGAAATAAGGCTTTTTGCAATTATCTATAATGAAGTACTGTCTGATGAACCTGCATAAATATTCAGCCAGAGTTTGATAAGATTTAAAACTGGTTCATAGACTGGTAGCTTGTTCAAAATGTTAAAAAATGTAAAATTTTGCACTTCAGAAAACGAAAAAGCACAGCATCCTGTGCCTATAACATCAATGAGACACTGTTGGAATCAGTCAACTGATACAAATACCTGGGTATAACACTTTGTATGGGTAAGAAATGGAGTGATCACATAGATTTAGTCACAGGCAAAGCAGGTGGCAGACTTTTGGTTTATTGGTAGAATACTGGGGAAGTGCAATCACTCTGCAGAAGAGATTGCTTACAAATCATTTGTGCAACCCATCCTAGAATATTGGTCAAGTGTGTGGGACCTGTACCAGATAAGAGTAACAGGGGATGTTGAACATGTACAGAGAAGGGCAGCATGCATGGTTACAGGTTTGTTTAATCCATGGGAGAGTGTCACAGAGATACTGGAGGAATGGCACTGGAAGACTCTTGAAGACGGATGTGAACTATCCCCAGAAAGTCTATTAACAATGCCTCAAGTACCAGCTTTAAATGATTACTGTAGAAATATACTACAAGACCCTATGTATTGCTCACATAGGGATCATGAGGATAAGATCAGAATAATTATTGCATTCACAAAAGCATTCAAACAATCATTCTTTCTGTGCTCCATATGTGAATGGAATAGGAAGAAACCCTAATAACTGATACAATAGGATATACCCTCTGCGATGCACCTCATGATGGTTTGCAGGGTATAGATGTAGATGTAAATGGAGAATGGACAGAGGAGGAAATAGAGAGAGGGAGGGTTTGGAGGAGGTAGACAGAGAGAGGAGGAGGAGGAGAAGATGGGCAGAGAAAAGGAAGAGGAGGAGCTGGACCAAAATAGACAGAGAAGATGGATAGAGAGAGGGGAGAGTAGCAGACAGACAGACAGAGAGAGGGGGAATAACAGGTGAACAGAGAGAGGGGCAGAAGGAGAGGGACTGAGAGTGGTTGGTGGTTGTGGTGGTGGTGGTGGTGGTGGTGGAGGAGGAGGAGGAGGAGGGAAGGGGAAGAAGGCAGTAATCAGATAAGAGGTGGGGGGGGGGGGGGAGGGGGCAAAGGAGATGGACAGAGAGACAGGGAATGACGAGATGGGGTCAAAGAACTGAAAAAAATAGTATCAGCTGTTTCATTACCATCACCATAAAAGTTTAGTAATTTCTCCTTCATGCCAGACAACCCACAAAAATATTTTATTGGCACAGGAAAGCATTTAATATTGCTTTTATTGGAGGCAACTGACAAAATAGAAAAAACGTGCCTTCATTTAATTAAAGTTCTTTGAATTTTACCAGATGGGAAACCAAGACTTTTGTACCTGCATCTAACATTTTGTATAGGCCCACCCACAATTAAGTTTTGGATTTCAATTTGAGTCTTAAAAAACTGTACATCTAGGTTAATACCACAATCAGTAAAAATATATTAATGGTTATGCATAATTCCATGATATACAAGCAACAGTTCAGCTGCTGAAATTTTATTGTTTTACACTAAAAAAAATTTGCAATCGATGTACTTTTGGATGTTGATGCACGAGAAAGCTTGTATTTGTCTTTTGAGAAATGCTTTTTGACAGTCTCAGTACCCTCATTTTTTTATTAAAATGTAGCAGTACACAATGCACACTTTGCCATCCCTTCATCACCACCTTTAGCTAACCAACTTTTGGACTGTTTATCCTGTAATATTTCATTAAAAAATGGAAACAGTCTTTTCACTTGTTTCTTTCTGACTGCCATAATTGTTGTCAGTACACTTACTACCACTGCTATTTGTATTTCAACTTAATCTACTGAGCATTTTAAATATAAATCAGACTTCAGACAACCTAAAAGCAATATAATATTAATAATGTTTTGATCTTATGGAACAGAAAAAGTGCAAAACACCTCAATATTCCTTCTCCTAGTTACTTCATGGATACAACTGCCCCTCCAACACTAACTATTATAGAAACAAGGCAGCAAAATAATTGACTTTTAAACCCATTGTTTTGTTGCTGTCTTGTTTATTTTACACATAATGGCTTAGACTGACAAGATTAAGACAATAAACTCAAGAACATGGAATTAAGAATTATGGAATATGATATAAATAAACTAACCTACAAAAGTAACAATATTACAAGTAGGAAAGTTGCTACCCGCCTTATAGTGGAGATGTTGAGTCGCAGAGAGGCACAATAAAAAGATTTTCACACATAAAGTTTTCAGCCTATGGTCTTTGTCAACAATAGACCACCCCACACACACACTCTTAAGAAAACGCAACACACACACATGACTGCAGTCTCAGGCAACTGCATCCACTTTGTGAGCAACAGCACCAGTGCATGATGAGAGTGGCGACTGGGTGAGGAAATGGTGGAGGTTGGGGCAGGGAGGGGGAGTGATAGTATGGTGGGGATGGCAGACAGTGAAGTGCTACAGGTTGGGTGATGGGCAGAGGAGGGGAGGGGGGGTAGTGTAAAGGAGAGAAATAGAGGAAAATAAATAATAAAATAAAAAAAAGACTGGGTGTGGTGGTGGAATGACAGCTGTGTAGTGCTGGGATGGGAGCAGGGAAGGGGCTGTTTGGGTGAAGACAGCAACTAAAAAACGTGGGGGCCAGGAGGGTTATAAGAACATAGGATGTACTGTGCATTTCATAAAATGCTGGTGTTGTTGGGAAGCATCCATATGGCACAGGCTGTTGTGGCGATACCTGTAAGACACCGCTAGCCCACGCCTCTCGCGGTGTGCGTTTAACCCCATTTAAATGACGCGCCAAGCGCGCGCCCAGCGGCTGTACGATTAATTAAATAATCGGCGTGCTAATCACAGTTGAAATCTCTGGTCCAGAGGGACGTGAAGAGGCTGTGGTCCAGAGAGAGAGTAGAGTCAGTCGAGTCTTGTTCAGTCTTAAGAGTCAGTCGAGCTAGAAAGTGTCTTGTGAAACGATCATTCTGTGGATAATATTAGTGTGATGATTTCTTTTATATGTGTTGTGTTGTCTTCTTCGATGAGTAAAAAAAAAATAGGTAAAATAAATTTTTGTGATGTCCATCAATAAGTTCATTCCAGTAAAAATAGAACCACTTCCCTTCACCTTTATTCACCCTTTTTTCTTTCTTTCCTTTCAATTAAACAAAGAACAAAAAATTACCACCCCCCTTTTTTTTTTAATTCCGGACATCACACTGGCGACGGTTTACAGGACGCCAATCTTCGGATTTTACTGGAATGAACTTAACAAGGGCAAATTAAAGTAAAATCATACGTGTAGTAATATTTATTGTCTTGTACATTGGCTAAAAAACTGTAATTTTCTCTTTCATGCCCAATATGAAAACGAGAGCTAACGTTGTTTCAAGATTAACAAGATTTCTGCAAGCTTCAACGCAGCGCGGTGAGTAGTGCAAAAGCATTTGTTCTGCTATGCCATTGTCCAGCGTGCGCCTCCCGCCTATGCTAACTTTTATTCCCATTTCCCATGCCTTTCCCTAAACAAGAATCATACCCTTTGTCAATGGAATTTCTATTATTGTAACATTGAAATTCAACAGTAAGATATGCAGAAGTCATTGTTATGAGTCAATCCTGTTTGTTACGTCATGTCACCACTTTCAGATTAGCTACGCGAATACGGTTACAACCACAATAATAATTCAGACATTTTTGGAAATTCTATCTAGTAATAGTTATTACCGTCTAACTATTTAAATTTTATTTATCTTTTGTACTTTGCGAGCCATCGCCATTCTGGGTGTACTATTTGTATATTTCACGTTTGTTAATTATTGGCAAAAATGGAACAACAGCAACAGCAAACTGATAACGGTGATGCTACTGTATCATCAGCATCCCCTTTCCTAGGCTTTTCCAGCCCAGAATCTATGGAATTTACTGCAGGTATATCACATCAAATAATACTAAGTAACGAAAGTAATTCATCAGGTGACACACCCAATAATCCTGACCCTATGGAAAACGATAGTAGACGTGTCCAACTAGGGATTTCCCACTCCCATCCTAATTTGCACAAGTCTAGTGAAAGGAACAATGATCCAAACATTGATCCGAATCAGTACGGAATTTTAATACAACTTCTTACGCGAAGTATGGATAGCATCCTTAATGAAAGGTTTGATAAACTAGACACTAGATTTGATAAACAGGAGCGGAGTACAAAAGAATTAAACGGCAAAATCGATCAATTGTCTTCTGAGGTAACATCTACTCTGGAAAAACAGGCTAAACAAATCTCAGAACTTAATTCAAAAACGACACAATTGACCGAAAGTTTCAACGAATTGTCATGTCGTGTAAACACTCACGAAAATTCCTTTGTTAAATATCAAACAGTGACAAATTCCGAAATGCAGTCATGTAAAACCAAGTTGGATCAGGTCACGAACGCTCAGGCTCAGGTCAATGATCTAGTTCAGAATTTCGTGCAAAATCAAACCACCTCACAAAATAAAATTTCGATGGATATCGAAGGTATTACTCAACAAGTTAGCGTAGTATGCTTACAACAATTAGAAATGAAAGAAAAAATTTCCCATTTGGAGGAAAAAATAGAATCGCTTTCTTTAGAGTGTAACGCAAACATTGCAGAAAAATTAGTGCACAAATGTGGTATTTGCAACAAGCTCATTGAGCAAAGGGTAGAAACCGCTACAAAAGAGATTTTACACCAGGCCATGTCGCAGGTGCAAACCGAGACCAACACTTTAAAAAACCAAATTTCTCAGTTATTAACTCCCGATTCTAACGTAGTTACTGTTCCGCCTACAACCCCACTCACAACGAGTTCACCGCCTAATTTCACTGTGCAGTTTGATCCACAGTCTAACAGCGAATCACTTGCGAGCGAAAAACATCAAACAGAGCCGCTCTCAGTGATCGCACAAAACAGTAATTCTCAACCACCCTTGTGCCATGAAGTTTCACCAGGGAACAATAGTTCAGGCCCTATAGTGCCTGCCGGTATTGTTGACGGTAACATGATTAAACATGCCTATTTTCCAACGTTCAGTTCCGATGATACCCAAGCGGTGCACCCGATTGTTTTTATTAGGTCTTTTGACGGAATGTTTCCGCACAACTGGTCAGATGCGGAAAAGATTTTTTTTGTAAGTAATCTGTTGAGGGGGCGAGCATCCAGATGGGGAGCTGAAATAAAAAGGCAAAATTTAACTTTCAGGCAATTTGAAGAGGCTTTTCTGCAGGAATTCTGGTCAGAACATGAGCAAAAACAACTTCGACGTGAAGTTCACAATCCCGAACCATACAACCCTCGTAAAGAAACTTTGCGTCAATATTTTGAAAGATACCTGGACAAAACACTTTATTGGTCAAAACCGGCCGATCTTGCCGATGTGATTAACACCTTAAAAAGTCGTTTACGCCTGCATTACCGGACACAATTAGTTGGTGTTCCGGAAACTAACATCAAGAAATTTCTAGATTATTTGAATGAAGTAGACCTTGTGTTTAGAGGAGATTCAGGGAACACTCCACATATTTATAATGCTAATTCCAACTCTCGCCAAAACAATTGCCATAATTTCAATCAAAATAACAACAGCGGTAACATGTGGAATGCAAACCCGCTTCCTCAAAATCAGGGGCAAAAATCACTACAGCCCAACTTCACACAATATTCGCAGCAATCTTGCGATCCCCGATTCCAAAATTCCAACAATTACAACTGTTTTGGTAATGGTCAATTTTACCGAAAAAGTAATAGTAATGGCAACAGACGCAATGGTAGTTTCAACAACAATCAGTACTCCAGAGGCAACAACAACCGTAACCGAAACAACAACAATCAAAACAGACGTCAGGATGGAAGATACAACCCTGGTTATTTTGAGAGAAATTCGCCATATCAGCAGAATAATTCAAATTGTCAAAATTCTAGAGTCAGTTATCCACCCCCGCAGTGGGGAAACCCGAACTATACACCACACAACTACAATTATATGTTTCCGAATGCACGACACTTTGTACCAACAAACAATGCTAATAAACAGGACTGCGGTAATCAAACTCCACCGAATACCAAACATGTCCATGAACAAAGGATAAATATTATTGAGGTAAGTGATGACCAAAATGCGTCGCCTAATAACGCGGCGGAAAACATGAGCAGACCGGCGTAAGCGCCCAACCCCCGGTCGAGAACGTGAGCACGGGCGCAAATAATCTTGCAAATTTTTTTTGAGATTCCAAGACGGACACACTATGGAACATGACCTTCTTGCCGAGAATAATAAGTCTAGTAATAACGACAAAGTAAAGGTAACGGTTCAGGCAACTGCTGTTTTATCGTTAGAGAAATCCATTGTAGAAGTGTTATTCGACACTGGAGCGTCAGCAAGCGTGATTTCTAGTTCCCTGTACTTGGATCTAGATAAAGGTTCTAAACTTCGGACGTTTCCAGTGCAGAACTGCCGAATCATCGGTGCCACTGGAAACAAATCAAAAAATGTCAAATTACAAGCTCTTCTAACTTTTGTTGTTTCCAACGTGCATGTTCGTTATCATTTCCTTGTTGTGGATAATTTGACAGTTCCATGTCTTTTCGGCATCGATTTCTTAAATCAGTATCGAGCAGTGATTGACTTAGGGAATGGTATCTGTCAATTGACGGTCGAAAAGCAAAGAATTTTGATACCTTTATCTAAAACAATTAATAACAACAATTCTTATCGGGACGTACGTCACTTGAAAGTACAATCTGTGCCCATCACTAATTTTTCTATGACAAACAATTGCAATTCTTCTTACAATGCTGATAGTAAAACTCTGTGGGAAAAGTGTGCCGAAGCCTACCATCTAACTGATTTGCAAAAACAGAATCTGTTTCACCTTCTTCAACAATTTTCAGTAGTCTTTCAAGATAAACCTGGTATCATACGTGGGTATGTGTACAAGATGGATGTCAAACCCCACCTAACATTTTGTAGTACACACTACAATATACCGTGGTCTAAAAAACCAGCGGTTATGCAGGAAATTAACAGAATGCTACATTGGAAAATCATAGAAAATTCGCACTCGCCGTATTGCAACCCTTTGTTGTCAGTTTCGAAACCCGATGGAAGCGTGCGTCTTGTTCTCGATGCACGCGAAATCAACAAAATTATTATACCGGTAAATACTCGCCCTGTAAATCTGGACGAACAACTCCTGAAATTTCACAACGCCAAATTTCTGACTAATATCGACCTACGATCGTCCTACTACCAGGTTCTTCTACATCCTGAATCAAGTAAATATACCGCATTTTTGTGCGAAGGACGATCATACCAATTCCGTGTTTTGCCATTCGGGTTACGAATAAGTGCAGGAATCTTTATCGAGTCGCTTGACGACGTCCTCGGGCCAGATTTACTTTCACAAATCACTCCCTATGTGGATGATTTAGTTGTGGCGACTGCCACCTGGGAAGAACATGTCGATCTTCTAAGACGAATTTTGATTAAATTCGCCGATGCAGGCGTGACAATCAATTTGGAAAAATCAAGGTTCGCCCGACAACAAATTAAGTTCCTTGGCCACATCATCACGCCGGAAGGCATCAGGCCGGACTCTAAAAAGACTGAACCAATTCGCAACTTTCCTGCACCCCGAACCAAAAAACAACTTAAAGCATTTTTGGGTCTTTCGTCATTTTTCAGAAAGTTCGTGACAAAGCAAGCTTTTAACAGCCCACATCTTCTAAATCTTCTAAAGAAAAATTCCCTTTGGCGATGGACTACAGAATGTCAAGCCGATTTTGAAAAAATTAAACAATCATTAATCCACGCACCACTCCTCTGTCATCCGGACATGTCAAAAGACTTCTGCCTATCGACCGATGCGTCATCTTATGGACTTGGGGCCTTTTTGTTTCAACTGTCTGTTGAACATGATCGAACAATAGTAAAACCTATCAGTTTTGCCAGTCGCACCTTAACTGAATGCGAGAGATCGTATTCAGTTACGGAACGCGAGACCCTTGCAATTATTTGGTCTATGCGAAAATTTCAATATTTTCTCTGGGGAAAACATACACGCATCTATACAGACCACCAAGCTTTATCATTTTTACTGTCTTGCAAATTACTTCATTCCCGGCTCACTCGTTGGTGTTTGTCGTTACAAGAATACGATTTCGAAATTATTTACATCTCCGGCGAAACCAATATTGTTGCGGACGCTCTTTCTCGTCTTCCGCACGATGCGAAAAATCTTTCAGATTTGCATGAGCAAACTTCCGACTTTCAGGTCATGTTAATGTATGACGAATCCTACAACCGCTACTATCACCGAATCTGCAGGGATTTTGCACAGTTACAAGATGCCGATCCTAGGTGGTCTACAGTAAAAACAAAATTATGTCAGAATTCAAATTCTAATCTTCAAAAGTACTACAAGATCAACAATGGTGTACTGTTTCATCGTTCCCATCTCGTGTCAGAGCGTTGGTTGGTATGTTTACCGGAAGCTTATGTTGACGACTTCATTTTGTTCACCCACAAAACCTGGGGACATCATGGCATTAATAAATGTGCCGCCAAGATCCTACGCTTCTGCTATTTTCCTAACATGCGACGTAGAGTCCTGCAGGTCATACGCAAATGTATCATTTGCCAGAAGGCAAAATATTTGAACAAACATGCATCAATTGAATTGCATCCCATTCTTCCAAAGCAACCGCTTGATTTGATTTCCGTAGACATTGGCGGACCCTATCCACAATCCCGCGGTGGTGCTAAATACATTTTGGCTATATTGGACGTTTTTACTAAGTATGTGAAATTGTACGCCTTGCGCACAGCCACTGTTGCGGCTATCATTCGACGCTTTTCGGCCGACTACCTAGCCCGCGTCGGAAAACCTGTCGCTGTCCTAACGGACAATGCATCGTACTTTACGAGTGCAAAATGGAAATCATTTCTGCAAGATTCCGATATTAAACATGTTCTTGCTTCCCGATTTCACCCACAGGGTAACCCCGTTGAGCGAATTTTTAAAGAATTTAATCAATTTATGCGCATCCATTCTTCTACAAAACATTCCAAATGGATAGAATACCTCGCTCCGTTCGAGTACATTGTGAACAATTTGCCACATAGTTCAACCGGATTCTCACCTGCCGATTTATTAACAGACGAACCAGAAAAAAACTCATGGTCAAGTCCCCTGCCTAAGTTGTCTTCGAACGATATTTCTTTGCAGGAAAAGGTAAGGCAAGCTGCCATTACCCTGGCACACACTGCGGAGCTCCGGAAGAAAAAATTTGATAAACGGGTCAGACCGACACGTGTGTTCGAAATTGATGATTTGGTATTGCTCACAACCCATCCCAAATCTACGAGGCTAAAACGTTTGCTTAAGAAATGGCAATTAGTTTACTCAGGTCCATACCGGATCGTCGATATTCCTCACCCTGGATGTTATTTATTAGCATACCCTACAACACAGAAAGTTAAAGGACTTCACGCCCACCACATACAGCTAAAATGTTAGTGTTAATTGTTAGTCAATGCAAAGAATCATAACGCATTAAACTATAGCAAATCTACGTTAAACATTACATGCAATCCAAGAACTATTTAATCTACGTTATATTTACTACGCTACGAATAATTTGACTACTAGCCAAGGACAACGAAGTTAGCGACCAAACTTACTCCTTAAACAGGCATTTTCTAGAACAGGAAATTATGTACAAGAAAAAAGATTTTATTATGTTAATAACTGTGATGAATTTGAGAGCCACCAGAATGCTATACTATACGCCAGCATGAGTGAATGATTGTGCTGAAATGAGTGTGAAAGAATGAATGTGAATTTTAGTTTATAAGGTAGTTTTTATGATGATGATGAGGATTTCGTTGTGTGTGAGCCAATGATGCCACCATGTAGTATTATTTGATGATTTGCGATTTATATTGAAGCTGTTCTATGAGAAGAAAGGTGAATACTAATTATATGAAGCTGTATGAATGAAAACGATACGTGTGTATGAATACTGATAGATGTTAGTGTTAATTGTTAGTCAATGCAAAGAATCATAACGCATTAAACTATAGCAAATCTACGTTAAACATTACATGCAATCCAAGAACTATTTAATCTACGTTATATTTACTACGCTACGAATAATTTGACTACTAGCCAAGGACAACGAAGTTAGCGACCAAACTTACTCCTTAAACAGGAGTAAGTTTAACTTAAATGAGAAATGATTCGCCGTGTAGGCAATAAAAAAGGAGAAAGAAAAACTTATTTGGTATGTGTCCTATTTAAAAAACCATTATCTCACGCTTGGCATAAAGAGTTTGTGTGATCTCCATCTTAACAAACGTAAATTTTGTACATAGGTCATTGTGGAGGAAAAATGTTTATCAGCCACAGCGAAATAAATAATCTGCTTACGTAGCGAATAAAAATTGCTGTCGTTATAGAATCTCATTCTTTACACAGGCTAATTGTGTAGTACCATGCATGCAGGCTGCCTTCGTAAGATTCGTATTCTACATTTACGAAGGTCGTGTTTAATGGTTACGAACTTATGAACTCACTAACATTAACACTATTTAAAAAAATGTTTTTATCCTGTGAAGTAATTTAGGTGAAATCTAGCACTCATTACTTGATACTGTGAGGACATGGACATATGTATTTGTGTAAGTGGGATAGTATATAAGTTATGCAATTTTATGTCGTTCTGTCTGGACCAGAGTTAAGAAAATGCGACTCTCATAAAACAATTGCTAGGATACGAAGTCTCCCGCTCTCTGCTCATGTTCTCGACCAGGAAACAAAAACTACACGACTACCGGTACGACGTACAATTCACGATTACAAGAAAACATACTTTAGTGTATGAGATTTTTCTTTCTCTTTCAGCAAAGTGGATAAGTTTTTGTAGATTTGTGTGTGAAGCAGTACGACGCAGCTGTCTTCGTGGACACATCGATTTTCTTGTCTTTATGGAAACTAAAGCGCATTCATTTTCCTTTACCTACAGGGAATTCATATATTTATTTTACTACGTGATACTCACTAAAGTACACCTCTTATGGAAGGATCCTATAGTCATTTATTAGTACGTTTACTGACCGAATTTTTTCAGGAATATAAACTACCGTGTCATTAAGCGCGTATTTACCTAAACATGACTGATTCAACGGGTGAATTAAACCATATACGGTACTCACATTGATTCTTGCAAAAATCTTTGACTGATTTACAGGAAGTGATTGACAATGATCATTGAATTTCTTTTTGCTTAAACAGCAATTCGGATCAACTTTAAAGGATGAAACTGAATACATCATGAATTGGCTTAAAGTCAGTGACACTTGCGCAATGGCAAAGTTTATGATGCATACGTTACGCAAACAGATACACTATTCGTCGCACACATGTGTGAAAACACTACTGTATTGATGAAGATTTTGTAAATATGAATATAATCCAATCCTTCTATCTTGATCCTACTCCCACCTCCTTGCCCACTGCTGGACGATGGATAGTGGGGTAGTGAGGTTTTTGCACTATTCTTTTGTATATTTTGTCCATTCATAATTTGCAGCACTTAGGGTCTCTCGTCGAGTTTTGCAGAATTCTTGATGGCAGATGCCATAGATTTCAATATTCTGTAAAGAAGGAGATAGTACTCTGTTAGTGCACATGCACAGCAAGAAATAGATGGCACAACCTGAATTTCGTGTACATAAATATGTCATGTCATGTCTAATTGTAAAATTTTGTAAATGTAAACAACTAGCAATCTCAATATAAATCTGAATTTTGTCAAGTTTCACAGGACACGACTAGCAAAACATGTCTAATTGTAAGTTTTTGAAGATGTAAACAACTAGTATTCTCTATATAAATATGAATTTTGGGAGAGTTTCACAGGTCACGACTAGCAAAGTATTTCAATGGCTATGTAGCAACTTAGCTACGAAGAAGTTCATTTGTATTATGTATATTGAATTTCATGTCTATAGTAGGTAATCCTTTTATGTATATGTACATGTCCATTTTTTCTATGTAATTTTGAACTTGCCTATTCAAAACTTAAATGTCCTCTTGTGAAGGCTACACACAAAACAGTCTTACTATGTGCACCTAATATAAAAGGAGAAAAGATGCAAAGTGTAATTTTGCTCAAAAGTGAAGTGTCTGTGAAAATGTGTTCTCAGAAGGAACAGGACGTCGAACCTCCCTTCTGAACAGTGTAAAAAAAATCAAATAGTGTTGGTAAAGAGAAATCAACCAGTCAAGAGTAAAAATATGATAGAAAAGTGTTTTCCGTACAAAGTGATAAGTTTAATCTCAAATTCTACGATAAAGTGCAATGATGCGTATCACAGTGATCCCTACCTTGGAAAGTGCTTGGAAGTCTGCGTTGTACGGTCTTCGGATGCGGCTACCAGTACTGTCGCGTCCGTCGTAAGGGGTGGCGCCGCCAGACGTGTCACCGCCTATTATACCTCAACAGCGGACCCGAGCGCGAGGCTGTACGCAGTGCCGCGGTGCGTGGTGGATGGACCACTTTATCAAAATTACTGCACTCGTGCACGCACAGCCACTCTTAAACACCCACAATACTGACATGAACTTTGTTGTCATCGACAACTTAAAACCAAATTGTATGACCTTTAGTGTTCTTTTGTCGTAAGCAGATTCATTACCTATTGTCCTGATGTGCAAACTGTAAAGTAAACAAAGTTGTGGTGCTGTGACTTTTACTGTGCTTCGCACGACGCACCACACTGAACTGAGGCAAAGCATAGTGCTCACTGGTCGACACAATAAGAACTGTGAATACAGGGTAGCAGCTATTGTTTTAATAACAGGACTGCCAACGGTGCAGGCATTTCTCTAAAAAAAATGAATCATCCATTGATCAATTTCAAAGTGGCTATTTTGTAATGTGCAACAATTTATGTATATTTACTTAAACTTTGTACTTTAGGCTATAATTCTTTATATATGTATGTACTTGTCCTATGTTTGAAAATGTTGTATAATGCTGGTGCAAACACTGCACAACCTTGTTCGTCAACTCAAATCTGGTACTGCCGCGAAGTTTGAAAAACTTACGCACCAGTAGAGGGGGCCGTGTGGCGATACCTGTAAGACACCGCTAGCCCACGCCTCTCGCGGTGTGCGTTTAACCCCATTTAAATGACGCGCCAAGCGCGCGCCCAGCGGCTGTACGATTAATTAAATAATCGGCGTGCTAATCACAGTTGAAATCTCTGGTCCAGAGGGACGTGAAGAGGCTGTGGTCCAGAGAGAGAGTAGAGTCAGTCGAGTCTTGTTCAGTCTTAAGAGTCAGTCGAGCTAGAAAGTGTCTTGTGAAACGATCATTCTGTGGATAATATTAGTGTGATGATTTCTTTTATATGTGTCGTGTTATCTTCTTCGATGAGTAAAAAAAAAAAAAAAAAAAAAAAAAAAAAAAAAAATAGGTAAAATAAATTTTTGTGATGTCCATCAATAAGTTCATTCCAGTAAAAATAGAACCACTTCCCTTCACCTTTATTCACCCTTTTTTCTTTCTTTCCTTTCAATTAAACAAAGAACAAAAAATTACCACCCCCCTTTTTTTTTAAATTCCGGACATCACACTGTGAAGCAGTCGTTGAAATGAAGGATATCGTTTGGCAGCATATTCAGCAACAGGATGGTCCATTTGTTTCTTGGCCACAGTTTGTCAGTGGCCATTCATGCAGACAGACAGCTTGTTGCTTGTCATGCCTGCATAGAATGCAGCACAGTGGTTACAGCTTAGCTTGTAGACCACATGACTGTTTTTCCAGGTAGCCCTGCCTTTGATGTGATAGGTGATGTTAGTGACCAGACTGGAGTAGCTGGTGGTAAGAGGGTGTAAGGGACAGGTCTTGCATCTAGGTCTATTACAGGGGTGTGAGCCATGAGGTATGGGATTGGGAGCAGGGGTTGTGTAAGGATGGATGAGTGTATTGTGTAGGTTATGTGGATGGCAGAACATCACTGTGGGAGGGATGGGAAAATTAGTGGTCAGGACATTTCTCATTTAAAGACATGGCGAAACCATGATGGAGAATGTAATTCAATTGCTCCAGGCCTGTGTGGTACTGAGTGACAAGGGGAATGTTCCTATGTGGCCGGACAGTGGGGCTTTGGGAGGTGGTGGGAGACTGGTAAGATAAGGCATGGGAGATTTGTTTTTGTACAAGGTTGGGAAGATGATTACGCTCAGTGAAGTCGCCAGTGAGACCCCAAGTATATTTTGAGAGGGACTGCTTGTCACTGCAGATGCGATGACGATGGGTGGCTAGGCTGTACAGAAGGGACTTTTTGGTATGGAATGGGTGGTGTAACACCCCAATTACAGAAACCCTAATAAACAACTCCCTGTTGTAAAAGAAGTAGGAAAATTATTCATCCTAACAGTGACAACAGCTGCTGTTGACAAATTTTACACTTGTGATAATTTGATCAACAGGAATGTCATGTGAATAATAATATTTATCATGAAATAGTGACTGAATGAAAGAATCTGATAGGATACGCAACAAAAACCTCACAGAAAGAATTGCAAAATAATTAATAATGAAGGTTTAAGCTCAGTTGGTAAATTGGCCAAAGATAGCATTTACCATAGAAAAGAGTTGTAGCCACATCAAAAAGGAAGTTCAATGTGACTACAATGTACCTTGGAAATGGAAAAGTTAGCTTCAGTTACTATGTAGTCGATCTCTAGTACTATTGCGATCGTAGCATGCAAGTAAGCACTACTAGATTGTTTTAAGCTAATCAGAAGTTTGAAAGTTTTGCGATATAGACTGAAGCATTATTCAGAAGTTATACTAAAGCAAAGTCATCTTTACCATTAGCAAGATAACGGGATACGGAGATTTGTGACAAAGTGAAATTGTGTGAGATTTGTAATGAGACTCAGCCTTAGTGATACTGAACAAGCATGAACATTCAAGGACATTGAAAATGAAAGATTGCCAACAGAAAACCAATTATTAGTCTCGAGTAGATACCACACAAACTCCAACACGAATAAAGTAGAATTGTGCCAAGTTGTCAGAAGTTGTTGTCAATGACAGGATTACTGATGCAGATGGAAGAAATTCCCTGAGTGAGAAATCAATGTGCGCACTCACTGTAGGGACAATTAATTATAAGGAACAATAAAATTGAATTCAAACTTAATTCTTCATGTCACCTACAAAATTGAATAGACGTTATCAGGTGTATTAGTGAAAATTAATTGACTATTAGAATATTATGAAGTGAAAAGTGAATTCATGATTGTTTAACAGTGAACAGTCATTGATTTGTCCCAAGATTACAACACATTCTGAACATTGCTTAAGTATATGTTATCTCTGGAATTACATCATGTAGTTATTGAACATGCGATGTAGTGATGTCTTGACAACGGAATAACAATTTATGAACTTAATATCCTCGGTATTCCATAATGTGGCCACAACTTGGGTGATGGATTGAAGATTCTAGACTTTATATTATTTATATTCAACATCCATTATCTAACCGGGCATAATAAGAGAAGAACTAAAGTTAGCCAGATCATGCAAATCAAAAAGTTTGTCGTGTTGTAACAACAAAAGACAACTGTTGGTCACAATTTTGGGTCAAGTGAGTTGTCGCTTCATCAAGGGGTGCAATGCCGTTTTTAACAGTGAAGAAGCAAGAGCGGCTACACATTCTGATGCGCTGCTCTATTGAAATATTGACATTAATCACGAAAGATGGTATCTGAAATATAACCAAACCATGTGAGGAATGTGTGTTTTTCTACTAGTTACAGGGTAGCGTTATCATGATTAACAGATGACATTCCACGTCATACCGACTGGGACAACCATCACCTCTGAGTCGTGTCAATGCTAAGTAGACCCCGACACCACAGTGGCGGCTGTAGAAAGTGGAGGTATTGCTGGTAGTTAGTATCTTTCCAGTCTCCCACCACCACCCAAAGCCCCACTGTCTGGCCACAGAGGAGCATTCCCCTCTAACTCAGTACCACCCAAGACTGGAGCAACTGAATTACATTCTCTGCCATGGTTTCGATTACTTCTCATCATGCCCTTAAATGAGAAAAGTCTTGCCCACTATCCTTCCCATCCCTCCCACAGTGGTATTCTGCCATCTACCAAACTACACAAAGTACTCATCCATCCTTACGCAATCCCTGCTCCCAATCCCCAAAGGCAGGGCTACCTGTGAAACCAGTCATGTGACCTACAAGCTAAGCTGCAACCGAGCAACAAGCCGTCTGTCCGCATGAATGGTCACCGACAAACTGTGGCCAAGAAACAAGTGGACCATCCTGTTGCTGAACATGCTGCCAAACGATATCCTTCATTTCAATGACTGCTTCACAGCCTGTGCCATATGGATCATTCAACTGTCATTCCACCACTACACCCAGTCTTTTTTATTTTATTTTATCATTTTTTATTTATTTTTCTTTATTTCTCTCTTTTTCTGCTACTTCCCCCCCCCCCCCTTTCCACCACTTCCCTGCCCATCACCCAACCTGCAGCACTTCACTGTCTGCCCCCTCCCCACCCCAGCCTCCTCCTTTCCCCACCTAGTCACCACTCCCATCATGCATTGGTGCTGCTGCTTATAAAGTGGGTCCAGTTGCCTGAGACTGCAGTCATGCGCGTGCGTGAGTGTGTGTATGTATGTGTGTCTATTGTTGACAAAGGCCATTGGCCGAAAGCTTGATGTATGAAATTCTTTTGGTTGTGCCTATCTGCATCTCAACATCTCTGCCATATGGTGAGTAGCAACTTTCCTTCACATGATATTGTTACATTCCATCCAGGATTTTCCACTGTTTGACTAAACTAGAAAAGGAGGACATGATGGTTCGGATCATAGTCGTGCAGGCACATGGGATGGTTATAGAAAAGGAGGGGCAGTCCCTAGAAAGTGAGGCTAGGTGGCAACTACAACTCAAACCCAAGTTGAGGATATTTTATTCTGTATAGGAATTCCTTACGAAAGTTGAGAACTTTTCTCTGTAGTGTGTTATTTATTCACATACTTCCCTTAATTTTGTTTGTGTTTTATTAATTCTATTACTCATACATTTTTATCGGTATTTTGTAATTTATGTACCAGTTCACTCCATGAACAAGTAATTGTGGCTCACATGGTCCTAGGGAAGCAGATAGATAGATGTAAACTACTTTGTGAAAGGGGGGGGGGGGGGGGGGTAAATTACAAGGTGTATTGCAAGGTGCAAACCATCATGTCCAAGTGTAACAGACAAAGTTCTCTAAATAAGAGGTTAGCTCGGCCCATGTACATAACTCTTATTTGGCCTCTAATTGTACATGCAGCTCCAGCCCACTCAAGCTTAAGAACAAAGTAATACAAGGATGATGATGGTGAGCCCCTACCTCTCAGCAATACAGTCTGGCTCTGCCAGCAACATATATAAAAACCAGAATCGGACTATCACAAGAAAACTGACAGCATGTAAATCACCAACAAACTTTACATGATAATTTAAATCAAGGGGCTGATTTTATAATCAAGTTGTCTCCTTTATGATGACATTGTATGTTATAGGACCAAGACTGCTGTGATTGGCCCATAAGACCCAACTGGTGCTCAGCAACAATGGCAACTTCTCCACTACTAACAATCATTGCATCCTAACATGAACTGTCACTGCTGGAAGAACAATCTGCTGAGGCCCTACCACCCATCTAGACTGTCACAGAGGTTTTTTTCGCCACAGCTTGACACGGCACTTCTTTCCATCCACACTATACCACTAGCCTTTAAACAGTTCTGTTTACTATACCCCAGATGCAACCATATTAACATGTGGCCATAGCCAGATGAATAGACAATATCGAAGACCTGCATCCTGTGAATTCACGTAAGCAAACTAACCCTTTTTCAGACAAGACAGCAGAATTTTTTGTGAGTCTCCTTGCAAGAGTAGGCAGGAAGGCCTCTTCTTCTCTATCACTATTTGAACTCCTTTAGTAGAATCATCACCAACAGGGCACTATGAAATGTAAACCAAAAAGTGGCTTTCCTTTTGTTACCAGTAGTTCACCAACTCTGAACGACCATATATGCCCCCATATCTATTTTTGCCATATGAGCCTATGACCACAGCTAAGAACTTCTTGTTTGTGCCAATAAGTGCAAGAAGAGCAATTGAAAATGTCTGATTGTAATTGTAGTATTGGGATCCACTGATTGGTGGTTGGGGAGTGGTGGTGGAGGGGACACAATTTTGCATGTGTATTTCACTTAAGCATCCAGACAGTTGGGGAAGTTCCACAGGTCCCAGTACTCTTGTGCCATGTATATAGACAGTCTGTTTCGAGTGAAGTTACCATCACTTTGTGTAAGTCAGTCTCAGTTATAGCATAGTAGACTACTTTCATTATGAAATGAACAGTTTAATGACCAAGCTGGAAACTTAAGGCTATCACTTGGAACCAATCACCATCCATTGCCAAGAAACTGGAAACATCAGTTTATCAAGAGTATGTGCTATATAGAAAAATGTACTTAGTATAAACTAACATACATGAAAGTGTTACAAAATCAAAAATGTTTTGCTAAATATTGAAGAGCATGGTAGGCAAAAATATTTATGTTTCTTTAATTAATTAACATTTTTAAAAGTCTTTGCAAGTCTTGTACTTCGAATTTGGTGTCAGAATCCTTGGTCTACTCTGTAGCGTATGACAGTGTACTGTATAGCAGATACAGTTCCTCTTAAGTTACACATATATTCCTCCACACTAAAGTTTGGGGTCAGTTGAACATAATGATACCAGATCGGACACGTATGATAATGACACTTTCATGTGTCATGTCTTACATGTGCAAAAATAGGCAAAATAAAACAATGAAAATATTTAATTTTTGTAATGTAGATTGTGGTAACAAGACTCACATGCAGTGCAGCCACATTGTGAGTTGCCAAATGCAACAAATGTGAATATTAACTCTTAATTAAGGTGACGTACTGATATGCAGCATAGCCTGAGGTCTAGGTTAGATTGAAAGGTGTCAGTATGGCTGCAAGCTGGAAAAGCCAATGAATATGATGTCATATGAATAGTTGTAATTATTGTTATGGCATGTGTTTTATGTAGACTGTACTTTAACAAATTGTTGATTAATGGTATTGGTAGATTCAATATTCTCAAAAGCTGCTGCAACTATGGATACTGGTAGCCAATAATTGCTCACATGCTTAAAGAGCAGTAAGAAATACCTGTGTGTTTATAGTCATTCCCTCCTTACACATTCACATACATTAATAGTGTACTGGGAAAACAACTGTTACATTAAGTACACAGTCTGATCTAATGTGAAAGTATTCTTTATTAACTGCTATTGTGAAAAGGCCTTAATATGTACTAGAGAACAAGTTAACACACTTTATTTTAGTTTATTAACAGTTAACACTGAAGGAATACACTGATACAAAAAACAAAACATATGTTGTTGGATGTGCTTTATTCATGATTTTTCAAATGTAATAGCTCAAAGAAAAACCCAGACTAAAGCCAAGGCAGCCTACAGAAATTTAAAATAAGATTCATAATATAAATTTCCGAAAAACAGCAAGCAGCAGAAGACTCAGCAAACACACATCAAGTACTGCACATAAAAATGTCCCAATTGAACATACTTTAACCCTTGAAATACTAATGCCTTTTTCATTATGTATATTGCCAGTGAGGAAGTACTTTATTTGTCTCACAAAAAATTAGAAATAAATGCAAATTTTGTTAATTGTTTTCACTTTTTTTCACATTTTCAATAATGTGTACTATGAACAGGGGAGAGGAGGGAGATGGATACTCTATGACCATCACTAAAGAATAATTAAAAAATGCAAATTTTGTTAATTGTTGTTGACTTTTATTAACCAAAAACATACTTTAAGTAGGCTCCAGAAAATGAAAATATTGAATATGACATTCATTCTGAAAACTTGTGTCTATTAGGTATAAATTAAGCTTTAATTTTTGGATTTAGTTTAACTGAAAATTAAATCAATTAAGGAATCTAATATAAGATGATTACAACAATATGTACTTTCAAATGAAACTAAATCGTTCCAGAGAGCTTTTCAAGTCTCAGACTTCTATGAAGTGCATGTGCAAACTAAAGTGATAAACAAAAATTTGTACCAAGGCTGGAATTGGAGCTCATGTCTCCTGCTCACTAGGCAGAAGCACTGATCGCTATGCCAGCCTGGCACAGGTGCTTTGCACACCTGCATGGCTGGCCTATGTAGAAATTTTTGTTTGTTACTTTAGTCTGCATATACACACCATAGATATTTTCTTCAAAATTTTAAAATATAAATTAGGGCTTCATGACTAGATTGTCCACCTTCTTAGCTGAGTAGTCAATGTAACAAACAATAATGTGGGGGACCAGGGTTTGATTCCCGGTACTGCCAGGGATTTTTCCTTGGTGGGAGGGCTGGACCGGAATGCGCTTGGTCTTGTGATGACCATTGAGGAGCTACCTGTTTACGAGGTAGCGGATCCATGGTTGAAACATTGACAATGGCTGGGAGTGCTCCATGCTGACATCCTGCCCCACCATACTGCATCTGACGATGAATGCTGAGGGTGACACGGAGGTTGGTCAACTGTCGCACGGTCTTCAGGGCCTGATCGCAGGGTTTCCTTTATGGCTGGATTACAATATTTACAAAAGGTTTCTCTCTTCCCTCCACCCCATCCATTGGTATTGTGAGGGTTAAGCACATCATCAGCTTCCATCATGGTGATAATGGATGCTTAAATTTTTAAATTAGTTTAATTTTTCTTGTTTTAACTTATTCAACTGATAAAAAACTGCCGATTAAACATTCTAAAACATTTGAACTCTGCACTTTGGGGTTTCATATTCTGCTCCCATGGCATGTACCTTGTTACATTTAGAAGCTTTACACTAACAGTAGTCAATCTGATTACCACTGGGAAACCAACTGAATCATTAAGGTATCACCTCGATTCTTAAGTAACAGTCAACTTATGTTTTCTAATACCACAGCTGAAGGAACATTCATCCTAGAATGACCGAACATCATTGGTACAAGCATTGTGGAAGCTCTTTGGGACAGTGCAATATGACTTCAATGCAAGCTGGACAGTGCAATTGACTAGATGCGCTGCACTAGTGCCCAGTTTGAGTATTCTCATGATGCAAGTGCGTCATCTTTATTGGTGGCTCACTAATGCTGCGTTAACAGCAAATATGCACAAATTTGTCCTTGGACTCGATTGAACTTACTGCGTAGTGACAACACTCACCAGTGCTCGATGCTACACATGACAACAGCATCACGCAACCTGCACCTTCTCCACGTCATGCTCCTTTCTGGCATTATGCACAATTCGGTGTCACTGTACACAATATTGGGCCCCTTGTGAGTCCCCTGACTTTATGAATGGTTCACAATAGGGGCTCCAGCCCAGGACACTTCACCAAGTCACCTCCAACCTACCAGAATATCTAACACACACTCCCACCTCAGCTGTTGCTCATGGATGTCCGTTCATCCTAGACAAAGCATGAAACCAATATCACTAACTGACATTAGTTGGCTTCCAAGTTTCTCCGCTCCAGCTTTGAAGCCAGGCTGCCAACACATTCAACATTAGTGACTCAACTTCTGAGGTCATCAGTCCCCTAGAACTTAGAACTACTTAAACCTAACTGACCTAAGGACAACACACACATCCATGCCCGAGGCAGGATTCGAACCTGCGACCGTAGTGGTCTCGCGGTTCCAGACTGTAGCGCCTAGAATCGCACGGCCACTCCGGCCGGCCATTCAACATTAGTGTATATGGTATAATCCATGCCCCATGCACATGCTTGACAAACTCTCATGTGTGGGCACACCCACCTCCAGCACACACCATACCAACACAGAAAATCACTAGCTCCCGAAAGCCACCGAGGGTCAGTAAACCGCAGTGTGCAGCATCTGTTAACAGTGCTCATGGCCTCTCCATCTCACACATAGGCACATGCACTTGTGCTGTTCGTGACAGCACCATGCAACACACAATAACCACAAACAGGCCCCACTAAGTCATAGACAATGACAGTTAGCCCCAGCGGATCTACATCTTTCCAAAGCTGCAGTTAACAGATCCCTTCCAGTAACTCTTCACCCTTCAGATAGTTTCTCGACCTCCAGAATCAAGCTCGTTCCAAAGAAAGATGGCTCTATCAGATTGTGTGGTGATTGCAGGGTCCTCAATTCTTGAACAGCGTATGACATCTACCCCATTCGAAACTTACAGGTCCTCACACATGCCCTTGCAGGTGCTACAGTTTATAGTGTGATGAATACCGATGACATCCAAAAGACTGCTATTATTATTAGTGTGTTTGAGTATCACTTTATGCCACACAGGCTTAGAAATGCACACAGACTTGGGCCTCAGTTCACTGACAGTCTACTATTCTGCTTCCCCTTCTGCAACACATACCCATCTTCTTGTGTTCCACTGATGAGCACTCACAGCATCTAGTTCTAGTCACGCTGAAGGAGGGTGGAGTGGTGATTAAGGAGGCAAAATCACCACTTCAGCAGATGGAAGTAACTTTCCTCAGGCACACTCTTAACACCATCAGCATCTAACCAAGAATTGGATGTTCTTCACTGTTGCAAGACCTTCCTCACCTGGAAACCAACCACAACCTTCAGAAAATCCTCAGAATTCTCAACTTTTACCGCTAATACCTCTGACAGGCAGCTGAATTGCAGATCCTACTAACAAATGCTTTTGAAATGCAATGATAAACACAGGAAAATGAAATTACCTTTGACCCCAGAAATGATGGAAGTGTTTTGCCACACTAAAAATTGCCTTGTTCAAGCTGTTACATTGGCACAATCACAAATGGATGTACAAATTGACACTTACAATGGACAAGAGCGACACAGCATTTGGAGCAGTTCTACAACAGACTGTTAATGAAGTGCCACAACCACTTTGATTTTCCCCAAGAAACTCTTGGCCTCACAGTTAAAATGATCAACATTTGATGGCGAGCTGCTTGCAGTTTATTCCGCTATACATTACTGAAATGAAGACATTGAAGGTCATCACATAACAATATATACAGTTCATAAGCCATTGGTCAATGCCATTTGCAATCCACCCACAGATGCCAGCCCCCAACATTTCTGTCACTTGGATTTAGTGACCAATACATAACTGACATCCAATACGTGCACAGAGCCTATAATATCATTACCAATTATTTCTCATGTCTTCCTACAAATGCATGACAAAAGAACAAACAAATGATCCCATTATCACTCAGTTATTAACTGATGGAAATGCAAGCCTCCAAACTGGACAACACATTTTGCCTTCAACAACCACCACGTTACTCTGTGATGTCTTTCTGGGAAACCACAACCACTGATCGTCGTCAAAATGTAATGAGAAGTAGTTGACAGACTTCACAACCTCAATCACCCTGGTGCCAAGGCAATTACACAGCTGATTACAGACCATTTTGTAAGGCCTAATGTACAGTGTGACTGCTGCCACTGGCCTGTTTATCCTGTCAACAAAGCGAAACTAGGCATCACGCTTGGCCTATAATATACAACTTTCCAATACCGATATCACGTTCCGAAGATGTCCACATTGACATCATCAGATCACTGCCTGAGTCCAAAAAATTTCATTACACTCTCTCTGCCATTGATAGAATGACTTGCTCGATGTAGGTAGTCCTCTTCCATGATATCACAATGTACACCATCACACAGACTTCTGTCAGACTAGGGACTGCCTGCTTTGGTGTACCTGATGGTGTTACGACTGACCTGAGCAGACAGTTTGAAGCAGCCCTTTTCAAATCTCTTTGGCATCTCTGTGGAATCGACCATGCACCACTGATTAACACCCACAAAGCAGTGGTTTGGTGGAGCGGTGTCATAGAACACTGAAAGCAGCGCTCATGTGCCATGGGGGTTCATGGACCAAGGCAGTTCCATGGGTCCTACTAGGCTTATGGAGTGCACATAAAGAGGACCTTCTCACTTTTCTCGTTAAACCAATATATGAAAAGCCTCTTGGTCCCCGCATATTACACACTGCCCACATTCAACAACGGTGAGTTGATGTCCCACAGTTGGTACAACACATCAAAAATTGCATCCACCACACACACAGATCCCTCTGCCATCACCAAATGCATCGCTTAAGTTATTTGTTCTTAGAGATCTTGACCACTGTGACCAGGTGATGTCGTGTGATGACACATGTCCCACATTTCAACCTCTTTATTGAGGAACCTACAAAGTGCTCAAACAGGGAACCCATACCTTTGACATTTTGACTAATCAGAAACCCACCAATGTTTCCCTAAACCACCTCGAACTGGCATGGATACTGCTGGATGATGACAACAATGCCCACCTTGACAACCAAACTATAACACATGGATCACAACACTTCAGCTGCCACAAGAGCTATGCAATGCTTCCATATCTCTGCATAAGCCAACCAACCCACCCACACCTCTAACAACATAGTATAGTCACGACAGAAGACCACCGCAATACCATGCCCATTACCAAGTGTACAGCATCTGCCACAGTACTTTCTCCACTGCAAGAAATGGTCTGATGACACCTCATGCAAATGGTGGTCATGTACACTCCCACGTGCTCCACAAGAAACAATCCGGTCAGGCTCTCTACAGATGTCACACATGACCCAGCCAGTCACTCCTACCTGCACCACCGCAAACAGCAGTGCTGCCTGGGGCTCCTGCACCTGTCGACACAGACGGGTTGCCATGCTCCACAGTGCTCCACACTCTCAGCAGAGAGTTCTGTGGAGACATTTGTCCTAGAGTGACAGAACATCTTTGGCATGAGTGGTGTGGAAGCTCTGTAGTACAGCACAACGTGACTTCAGTGCGAACTGGACAATGTGTCTGACTGTAGTTGTAGTCGCAAATGATGGTCGTCGACTTTAGGCTTGTTCTGTGCTCCTATGTCACACATTCTCCAATAGCTAATGAGCATTCATTGTCCTCTGAGCGCTCTCTGTGAATGCCGTACCCAATGCAACTGATTGTAGAGAGTTATATAGTGAATTGTTATTCCATTTTTTGCGAGTTGTCATGGCTGACGGTAATGGTAAGCGACAAATTCTACACACGCAGGTTAGACATAATCTGCAAGATTCACCCTTTCATCAAACGCAAGTGTCGCTTGGAACTGTTAACAATGCAATATCCATCCGTTTCTCCACCTGCGTGAACCGCCGTCGTTCATGGATCGAACTATAGATGCTCTGCGCTAGTGCTCTGTTTAATAAAGAGTGTTCTCCTTATCTTTGTGTGACATCTCTATTGGTGGCTTATTACCACCGTAATATCCCACTTCACACACAGCAATATTTACGATTTAAAAGTGTATTCACAAATCAAATCTTTTTTATATTCATACGAAGCTGTTTCGTTACACGTATGAGATCCACTTCTACACGGTTGGGATTTCCAAAAGTGATGTCTGGTGAAGCATGTGAGGAGGGAATCCTATGCATTTTTTCAACATGCATCCATCTCTGCCAGATCCTCGACAGATGTTGTTATTGAGATTTGTTTTAGCGCCAGTCCACTATTGTTAGGTTTGTAACAATGTTGTAGTAATGTAGTGCTACATACTCCATTGTCTAAGAAGAGCTACACGTCCTGGCAGCGGCTCTATAAATCAGTCGAAGGAGTGTTACATAAATTATATCAGAACCCTGTCGTATGATGATTCATTGCAATGCTACATGAACAGTGACACGGTAGGTAACTCGAGACGTGTGAGGTAGCTGCTTACGGTATCCTGCAACTACAATACAAAACCGGCTTTCCTCGTTCCTGGGATTGGTTTCGCTTATACTTTGGATCACTAAAACTTCTTGCGATGTTCACTCGTATCTCTCATGGTAAATCACAGGCAGGTTTTTGTCACTGTTATGAGTTATTAACTGTACAAAGCACAGCTCCGAGTTCATGGGAGGCAACGCATTTATTACGTTTGTGGGTTCTCCGCGTTTTCTGTTGCACTACATGCCTTCTATTATTCAGATTCATGTAATTTCATGCATTTTTTCCATTAAGATTATAATCCTGATAAAAGTGATAGCTTACACTTCTTTTTAATTTCTCTGTTTCGGTTACTCCCGAAATTGCGAATGTCGGGTCGATATCAGTACTCAGGATCGACAATCGTCTGACGGAGGCAGTAAGCACCTTTGCTTTGATCGGATGTGCCGTGTAATGCAAAGACATAAATATATTATTGCTTTTATACTGATCGGCGAAATTGTTTACAAGGTAATACAAACCAGTGAACAAAAGAAAATAAATGTCTATGATTTCTGTTGTAACCAGTGCGATGTCGTTTCCACACGAGAACTTCAATTTAAATGAAACTCTGAAATTTGAAATTGACAGTTCGAAGACGTAAACATAAATCCGCCTCATATGACATATATTTACATAAATGTTTCGAAAACATGGGTCCGCGACATGTATGGTTAAACGTAAAAAAGAGACACTCTAGTTGAACCGGTTACATTGTATTAAAGGCTAGGAGGCGCCAGGATTCATTGTTCATACACAGCCCTTAGTAATAGCCTAATTTCATGATAGCGTTGAGAGACGCTGAAAGACAGTGTTGTCCATTATTTGAATGCTTGAGGAGACGGTTTACGTTCCATGAAATAGCAGTTTTCCGCATAAAGGAAGTTTCAGGAATCTGCAGCATATTAAGATTTTTACGTAATAGTTAATGAAACGCAACAGGTCTAATTTCCTTTCGTGCGCGTTTTCTTTGTACATTAAATGCCAGTAGTGAACATGGCTTACTAACTTTTCGCGGCAGTTCAGTACAACAATAACCATTTACAACCGTAAAGATATTTTGAGTTGCAAATGTCAATGGTTTTTGTTTTGTGTGGTGTAACTTCAAAAGGGGCGTGACAGCTTGACCCAAGCATTTTTCATGAGATTAATTTCTCTGTTAAAGGTCAAAATACGGTTCTTATTTCTAATACCGCATAGTTTTAAGATGTTTTTGCCATACATTTGTACATGGAGCTATTTTCTCTGCTGCCATTTGATTACTGAAAATTTTTGACAGGTTGTACTTTAATACAAAGAGACTAATCATTTCTTTCACTTACTGGTACCATATTTTATTTTCATGTCATAGGCTGATGATCTGGAGTGAAATAGTGACATTGTCTTACCAAAAACATACCAATCATGGATATGATGTTAGAAGCATATCTCACTCATGATGCGTCACATTTGGATCCAGATGACATACCACAGACAAAAGAAAGTGTGTGGATTCTAGGAAAAGAGTACAAACCACCTCATGGTAAAGACATAACATATAAGTACATATATTGGTAGACAAATAATTACTCTGAAGTGAAAGTGTGACTGAGAGTCGGTTTTGATAATATTTTCCAGTTATATAAAGTATGTATAAGATTAAATTTTGTAATTGTTTTATTCTTTTTCACATCAAATCAGTATTTTATTCTGTTTTTGTGTACACTTTCTGGTCTTTCAGCTTTGGGTTCACTGGCACTTTGTGTGTGAAGAGCAGTGCTAAACTGATGTAGTACTTGATTTGAGAATGAAAATAGATCATTTGATCGCAGTAGAAAACACTCTTCCTTTCAGTTTTCATTTTTGTATTATAAAAAAGAAATTTAATGATATGCATACTATAGTTATGTGTATTTCAAAAATAGGCCTATACGTTTGAAATTATGCCAAATAGCAGATAATGACAATAATTGTTTATTCCACCTGAGGTATTGCCAACACAAGAATTTTGAGTCCCCATCTTACCATCGTGCTGATACTGGTCTGAACTTATTTCATTTATTTGTCAATGAGTGTGTACTTTGTGGTTCTCCTCCTCCCTTTCATATCCTTTTGTTGACACAAGTGTCAGAGCGCTCTTCTGATACGTCCCCATCTAGCTTTGTTTCCTGTCACCCTCACATCATCATCCTCATTGATTTGCCATTTCTTTTTTATGTTTCCCAACCTTTCCCTCACACCTTTTTGAGGAAGGAAGGGGAGGAAAAGATTAGTGTTTAATGTTCCATTGACAGCTATGTGATTAGAGACTGTGCTGAAGCTGGTATTAACGAAGGATGTGGAAGGAAATCAGCCATGCCCTTTCAAAGAAACCATCCCAGCATTTGCCTGAGGATATTTAGGGACATCATGGAACACCTAAATCTGGATAGCGAGATGGGAATTAGAGCCGCTGTCCTCCCAAAAGCGAGTCCAATGTGATAACCATTTGCTCCATTTTGCTTAGTCTGAGGAAGGATAATGTAGTTTAAAAAGCAAGGATATTGTCATGTAGTTATATATGTGTCTATTAGTCTTACTAGATATTTTGTGCCCTGGAGGTAATTACCGGCCAGCAGATGGGTCTCATAATTATAAAATTTTCTGTGTGAATTTCTCTTTTGACATAGGCCTAATATTTTCAGTCTTTCTCTTCATTGACATTTAATGAAATGAGTTGACATGTAAATCAAACTGTCGAGACCATTAACCAATACTTGGTCCAACATTATTGGCGAATATGATGTATCCAGTTTTGTGAAATATAGATAGGATTCGATTGCAGCTGTTACAAGATTCAAATTGTTGTTGCAGTACACCATCAAATGTTACATGTGCATTCTATAAATTACTTCCGCTCAATGACTGACACATTCCTTCAGTGAGATAATTATTGCATACATTCTTGCTTCTAGTTAGATCATAAATTCTCCACTTCTTCAGATATCATTGTTGTATTTTTAATTAAGAAAGAAGATGGTGAAAGAGCAAAAAGCGTGAATAATTTTTTGCATAATATTTTTCCAAACTATGAAAACTTTGTAGTTGAGAAGTTGGAGGCAAAGATTGTTGTTAAGTGACGAAATAATGATCAGTGTGGTATGGACCAAAATTTAGTGGTTTGACTTTTATTTTATTTCAAAAGATGCTGAGTGTTTTGTTGACTTAGCCGTGTCACTGGAAAAAATATTGTGGAAAAACCTTGTACATAAAAGTGGGAGAACTGCCTCCATAGCTGAACAGTTAACGATGCTGCCTTCAGTCTGAATTGGTTTGGGTTTGATGTCCAGTGCCTCCTCGGGTTTTTTTGTGGTAGGAAGATATTAGAGAGAGTTAATCCGCCGTTGTGATGCCAAGTGAGGAGCTGTTTGAAGAAAGAAGTAGCACCATCACCAGGATTTGTCTGCTGGGGAGGGATTGGTGACATGCTAATCATTTCCCTCTGCCATAACATGCTCCTTGTTCTGACTTGTAGGAGGCATTGAGGACAGGCCTAAAGCCTAATTCATAAGTGGTGTTTACATTGTAGGAGTTAGTGTGTTATAGTACCCTCCCTTAAAACATTCACTGTGGTCACAGACTGATCTGTGATATAACTAGAATTCTACATAAGGCGGGAAGGTGAGATTTCCGGTGAGAGTTGTTGAGGTCAACGAATGTGAAATCAAAGTAAAGTTTATTGTAACAGATGTGCAGTGTAGCCCGTTGTGTATATTTAATGCACTTTTCACAATTACTGGATACTGGGATACCTCCCGTCTGCTTTGACAACATGTGCACAAATACACAAACTAAGCCCGCTGAATTAGTGAGAGAACTCTGGTAAAAAGGGGATTTCGGGCAGGAATGAACTAAAAATTAAATAATAAAAACGATGACACCTTTCAAGACAACACACTGTAGAAAATAATACTCAAAACTGCCAAAAATTAAAACATGACAAAACCATACACAACACACCTAAGATCACAGTATTCCAATCTCCAGTTAAACTATATAGCTCACACCTAGACAAGGATACCAATAATCCCCCCAGAACCACAGAAGCCGGTATCCCAATCTCCAGTTCACCTATATAGTTCACCCTAAAGAGTGAAAGTGCACTTATGGTGTCGGCATCTTTTCTGTTGCATGTTGTAGTTTGTATTTTTATGTGCAGTGAATGATGGGAAGTGAACATGATGGATGATTTTTATGTGCAGTGAATGATGGGAAATGAACACGATGAATGATGAGTCATATAGAACAATACGGTCAAACCCATAAGAAAATAGTTTTTAATAACAGTTGTAAGTAGATCAATGTTTTTTAAGTAAATTGCAGAAGATAAGTGAATCAATGCTTTTTTTTGGTGAAATCATAGGAGAAGGTAAATGGATCAGTATTTTAATTTAATCATGGGAGAAAGTAGGTGCATTAGTATTTATTAGTAATAGTTGCATGTTCAATATATTACTAAACATTTATCCACTTCCCTCTCTTATGATTGAAATAAAAACATTGATCCACTTACTCAGTGGTTACTTATCCACATGACAGTACAATTTAAATTTTATGATATACTCAGTTTTATATGACAGCATTCTTTGCATTATATTCCTTTGTGCCATAATGACTATAGCACACACAATAAAATGTCTCACAAATACACTGCCACCACATAATTAAACCACTAGAGGATGCCACCTCTTCACACATCGCGCCCTCTACTACAACATTTCACTTCCAGTCCAAAACACACACACTTCGGCTCAATGACATCACACAACACTTCGCAGCACAGAAAACTTATGTCACTGGTCAAAGCAGACAAATGTTGTCCTACAACCAAGTATCCCACTTTTCTGTACAAAGAATTATAACTACAAGATCAAATCAGAAAAGTTGTATTAATTAGATAAAACTCCAATGATTTTACCAGGTAACTAAATTAAATGCATCTGTGTTCATAGTCAATGTAAATTTTAAGATGAAAAGGTGATTTATTATTGTTATTAGTTGAAGAATTGGGGGCCAGTTTGTTGTTTGTAAGCAATGCATGGTAGAATGGAAAGGCTAGGTTCAAATACAAAATTGTCAGTTTGGTTTACCTTCTGTTATAAAATGTGCCATAAAAAACTTCATCTTCCAGACAAAAAGTTGCTTCTGTTAGTCATTCATAATGGGAGGGATCTTACATGGTATACAGCCTCAGTAAAGGAACTTCTAAAGAAGCAGCAACTACTGCACAATAGGTGTAAAACAAAAGACAGTACTATAGATATGTTAAATGAAATATGTTTGGCAGTTCAGAGGGCAATACATGAAGCCTTCAATGAGTAACATAGCAGAGTCTTATTGAAATAAAACCTCTCAGAAACACTGAAGAAATTATTGTCATATGTAAAGGTTGTTAGTGACACCAGAGTTAGTATTGACACATCCATAAATGACACTGGAACTGAAATTGCGAGTAGCAAAGCAGAAGTGCTGAACACACTTTTCAGATGTTCATATATAGAGAGACAAAAGTATTGCCACAATTTAGTACCGCACCACTACAGAGGCGAGTGACATAGATATTAGTGTTAGTGGAGATGAGAAAGAGCTTAAATTGCTAAAACTGAGAAAGTGTCAAAGGTCCAGTAGAGTTCCTCTTTGTTCTCTCTATATAAATTGTGACCAGGCTAACCCGTCTTTTAATCACACTATAGCATAGATTCCTTAAACAAATTAGTTGGAAGAAGGTAGTGGTCACACCTGTCAACTACCAGGTTGGCTGATGAAATCCACAAAACTACCACCCAGTATCATTGGTATCCTTCTGTTATAGAATCCTGGAACATATTCTGAGCTCAAAAATAAAGAGGTATCTCAAACAGGCTGACCCGCACAGTGCCAACCAGCAAGGTTTAAAAAAACAATGGGCATGTGAATACCAGTAAATTTATTTATTTATTTAATTTTTTTTTCATGACATACTGAAAATCATGGTTCCAGATGATCAGTTAGATGCAGTATTTATTGACTGCCTAAAATTAATTGAGTCAGCTCCACACCACCAGCTATTAACAAAACTTCGATTATTTGGGGTATCAATAGAAATTAGGGACTTTGGTCCGATTAAAATTACTTGATAGTTGACATCTGTCATTTCCCACTACAGTGTTTCAACATTGGCTGCTGGCTACCACTCCGTTATATGCGGCATGGAAACAGGGCAGGTCACTTCACATATGCCGTTAACTTGTAATGTGGAGCAGTGTTGGAATTGCGAGATGCTCTGTCAACAGCTGATTTTAAGTGACCAGTGACAGAACTGCAGCAGACCACACTTTTCGTAGCCCTGAATTTAAACTTGTGTTGTAACTTAACCAAAACCTTGTGATGTGCAATTTATCTGAGAAAACGATGGCCAACAGTGTGCAGCGGCTGAAGCTCAGCTCTGCGAGCAAACTCAAGACAGAAAAAAATCAGTTTCAGCACTGGAAAGCAAACTGTAATTTCTCATTGTCAATGGTTACTTGAAACTATACTCACACTGTTTACCCAAGCTCCCGCACTACGAACCAGTTAGCAGTCTTCGTTGGCAGTTGATTGTCGACTATATGTAATATCAACAGATTCCAAATGAAAAAATAATGATAGAAAGAAAAAAAAGAGCAAATAAAAAAGTCAGTATGATGATGAAAATACATGGCAAAGAATTACAAAAAAACACATTTAAACCAATTAACTGAATAAAAATAATAATCAAATTATTTTAATTAGATTCAGCAATAATAAAGTTTTGCTACATTTGACAAGAATCATACCTATGCCATTTTACACGTGAGGTATATGCACTAATCATTTCACTATGCCACAACACTGGTTTAAGTAGTTAGATTTTTGACTGTTCTGACCCAGTTGCAACAATCAATTGCAGCCTTCAAAAATTCAGCTTCACGCAATATTGTGTGTAGCTTACCTAATGTAACCTGATCCCTGTTACTATGGCAACTGTATACAAGGTGTGTTCAAAAAATCCACAAAATTTTTCTTCGCTTACCTTTTACTTATTGTGCATGGTCTACTTAGAAGTACTCTCCTACACAATTTAACATTGCAAACTTTCGTCCTTTCAATGGAGTTTTCAACTTTGGAAATAAAAAAAAAAGCTGCACATTTGGAGAGTACGGAGAATGAAGCAGCACAGTGATTCTGTTTTTTGTGTAACAGTTGTGCAGCAACAGGGATGAATTTGTTGGTGCCTAATTGTGATGCAAGAGCCATGGGATGAACTTGGCGACAACGCAATACATTCCATGATGCTGTGTTGGAATTGCATGACATGATCCAATTGAAATGTTACATTCTTCTGCAATCTCTTGGACAGTCTCAATCTTCAATTGGCATGCACAACTCGCTGGTGTCCCTGACATGAACGTTGTCAGTAGGTGTTAAAAGATGTCTTGAGCGAGGATTCATCTTTAACTTCCATTCAGCCACTTTTAAACCATGTGAACCATTCATAACACCAAATACAGCTTAAGTACTTAGGCTTCTCGTATCATTTGATGTGACTCTAAAGATTTTCTTGAGTTTTATGTAAAATTTAATGCAGGCATGTTACTCCTCTAACTCCGCCATCTCAAAATTCACAAAGCATGCGCAAAACATTCTACTCAGTACACTACAGAACAATAACTAACAGACATACAACAATGAAACTTCCAGCAGTTAAACATTAAATATAGGTATCTGCAGGGATGCCAACTGCATTTCACTCCAACACACCATTGATGTTACAAATGTTCCATAATTTTTTCAACAGACTGCTTGTGTAATGTTGAATCGCATCTTGTATGAATGAATCCAGTCATGTGTGATGAAATATGGAATAAAAGTGCCAGAGGCATGATTCATCATCCAAACACATCAAGAAAGAATCCTGGATAAGGAACTGGAAGTGAACTGACCAACTGTTGTGGCGGTTTGGCAACAGTGAACAGTTTGGGTGTGATGTTGAGCATTCTGATTGGAAGAAACCAGCTACAACATATAAAGTGTCAACTATCAAGTAATTTTAATTGAACTTCAGATTGAGAATTTTTGCAGATATGCAGTTATATGCAGTTCTGCTCATTAAAATTGCAACACTGGAGTGGATTAGGGGGAAAAAAAGGAAATTTGGATTGTGCTGTACAGTATAGTATAGAAAGAATACATGATGAAATTTGTAGATGATTTTGGTAATACAGGCAATATGACCGTCTTGCCGTTGAGAGGGTACATCATGAATTCCTCGAAGATAGGGGACAACCACTTTTAACAAATCAGAAATTTAATGCCTACTTTCGAAATTACCAGCTATATGAACCACAGGTGGTCATATTGTTACACAGTAGCACCTCTAACTATCATGGCTCATGGCAGATGCCGGGCCCATATGATGACAAATGCAGTCTGGCGAAGTCCCCCCTCTCCCCCCCCCCCCGGCCCCCCGCAAGGTGTCCTACGTAGATATGCCCATCGTGATGCTGTACACAGAACTGTGACGTGTCTGAAAAGATGACATGATGCCACTCCAATGTCCAGTTTTGCCGCAGAGTGTGCACGTGGTCAGTGTGCCTCTGCTGTCACACCACCCGAAAGTGCAAACACATATTACATACTGCAGTCTGTTGTGATCCAGTCATCATTCTGCTACCTGTGTCAATAATTCTTTTGCCTCAAACAAACTCATTTCCTGACTCAAAGTATGTGACATGTCTTTATGGTCCTGCCTGACCAAGCAGACATGATCTCATTGTTATCTGGCATTAGTCGTGCACCACTGTCGAGACCCTGGATGACAATGAGTATGGTCCTTCTGAACTGATGAATTCTGTATTCTTGTGACAGTAGGAGAAACCCGATGAGTGCGAGCAAAAGTGTCATGGAATGATAAACCTTGTCTGATAGGCCACAACCCTGCAAATCTCACGAACAATCAACATTCAGATGTGATAGTGCATAAACTTTCCTTGCATCTAGAATGCAAATGGAGTTACTCCTATGTACTTTTTTGCTGTTCTGCTGATACACAACAAATCACTTGTGTATCCAAGCGTTACACAGCACTTCAAGCCAGTAGTTATAACCAACCGTGTATAATGAAATATTATAAAAATAGCTACACTACTATGAAGTCAGATCTTGATAAGATTTCAAAGCAGTCCAAAGATTTGTGACTAGCTTAAATGTTCAGGTATGTTAATTTTTGTGATTCATGAAACACAGAAATGTAGTATCCTACAACCACAAAATTAGTAAGTCATGATTGGAATCAGTCAGCTGGTACAAATACTGGGATGTGATAATTTGTGGGGATATGATATGCAATGACCATACAGATTCAGGCATAAGTAAAGCAGGTGGCAGAGTTTGTTTCATTGGTAGGATACTGAGAAAATGTAGTCAATCTACAAAGAAGAGTACTTGCAAAACACTTGTGTGACTCAACGTGGAGTATTGGTAGAGGGTCAGTTCATGTGAAAACACAAATTTTCATGATTTTTATGTACAGTGGTAGTACAGGGTGACAATTATTGAACTATATGAAAAAATGTAAATTAGTTACAAACTATGATGTGCACACATGTTATTCAACGTGTAAACATCACTACATATATTCAGATTTAGATTATGACATGTTCGATTTGCCTGCCATCATTGGCAATGACGTGGCGCAGATGAATAGCGAAATTCTATATGACCCGCTGAAGTGTCAGAACGGCAATTCTGTTGATGCCTTGCATGAACCACATTTTGTCGAAATCAGGGTCACTTTGGATAATTGGGATAAAATCATCTTCCACAACCTTCACGTACTATTCAGTAGTCACTGTGCCATCAAGGAATATCGCACCAATTATTCTCTGACTGGACATTGCACACCCCACAGTCACCCATTGAGAGTGAAGAGACTTCTGGATTGCGAAATAAGGATTCTCAGTCCTCAAAATGTGCCAATTTTGCTAGTTGACGAACCCTTCCAAGTGAAAGTAGGCTTCATTGCTAAACCAAATTATACTAATTCCCATCATGCCCTGCGATAAATCATGCAATTTGAATGTCCTAACACATGCTGTTCAGAAGTTATGACAATTTTATTTCATTTAGTTCAATAATTGTCAACCTGTTGCAGTTGTGTGCATGAAAAACCACATTTTTTGAGTTATTCATTTTTAGTTTCCAAATGATACAATTTTTGTCACTTTTGAAACTTGAAAATGGCCCTATCTCAGAAAGTAATTGCTTTAGAGGCCTAAAATTTGTACCATTTTATTCAGTTTCTTACAAGCTTTAAAAATACACTCTATTCACGAAAGTGCTAAAAATTTCTCAAACAGCTACAATACAAGTTTTTCACTTTAAGTCAGCAAACTTGAGAATCCAGTTTGGATCTATGGATAGTTTAATTTGAAAAGTGTCAACACTTCCTTTGGATTTCCTAAAATTAATTGTTTTTAAATGTACGCAGGATTGCCAGCACCATCTTTCTGAACTAGCCTGCATACAAAGTGCACTTGATACAGTCGACAAATCAAATTGCAATAAAACAAAATTTATTTCAACCTCTTCTCATTTGGCACCAAGAATTGTGTAACTTGCATACATATTTTTTTAACACCAAAAATCCAATTTTGAAATTTTTAAGAATTTAAAAAAGTTTGCTTTGGAAAAGGTTGCTTTGAGAAAAAATTGACATATTTTTTATGTTTGTAAGAAACCGAATAAATTTGTCCAAATTTGAGTCCTGTAAGTCAAATAGTCTTTGATATATGGCCATTTTGTTTTCAAAATGTGATGAAAATTTCACAATTCCAGAAACTTTAAAAATGAATAATTCAAAAATGAAACACCCAAAAACATAATTAATTTGGGATTTTTCCGTGTTTTGACATGTGGAATAAAATTACAAAATTCGAAATCATTAAAGTGCAATTTTTTAAAATATTGATATGACTTTCAAGTATGTGGAATCCATACCAGATAGATCTTTCAGGTATATTTGGATGTATACAAATAAAGGCAGCAAGAATAGTTTGTCTGACTTATGAGTTACATGATAGAACCTTATTATTTAACAGGTAGTATCCTCCTGTGGCACTTCATTAAGACATACTGGATGGTTATAATTAAACCTTCTCTATTTAATACATTAGAACATGTAAACTAATCACTGTATGAGCCCCAAACTTGATAGCATTAATGTACAACTGTAGAAATCACTTAGTTTTAAGACAAAGATCTCCTCGAGCCATATAAAAGCATGCTGTACATAATGGTGGAATGAGCACATTTCATCACATTTGCTAGTTTTTGATACACTGACATTGATCATTGTGGGGTTAATGCATTTATATGATCTTCACCAAACCCCGAAGGTCGTCTTGAATGCGGAGGGTCACTAATGTCAAAATGATCCTCCTTAAAACCAGAAAACCACTTTCTTGCCATGCTGTGTCTGGTGACATTATGTCTGCACAAGACGCAAATATTTATGGCTGCCTCTACTGCTCTCGCCCCTCTTTGAGCTCTAACAGAAGAATTTGTCAGAAATGTTCCGATTTTTCAAATTGGCACTCCATTTACTAGCATCTACAGCTCCACTCACTATCTCCAAATCACAATACCCCAACTCAAATAGCAACAGTGAACTGCAAATAAAAAATGATAGTTGATAAAAAAAAAACCATGCAACTGGAATAACAATATGTAAAACAAAAATGCTTTGACCCTGTGCACCTATCTAATATTGTGGCATAGGTTGTCAGCATATGTGAGAATTCCCATCAGATGTAGAAGTTCTTTGAACACAAATTTCAACCTTAAGGTACATTTACACTGGTATACATGTATCGCGACATGTATGAGCGACATTTGAAGAACTCGCACATGCGCAGTACTATCATTTCCTGTCGTCTTGTCACCTGCCGCTTATTTTGACAATTAGCGCATGCGTAGTACTAGGCTCTTTGGTGGCTGTTTGAGTTTTGGAGGTGCTGATTGTCGTTTGTTGTGTAGGTATTTGTGTATTGTGTCGTGTGTTGTGCCCGCGTGTAATACTTTAAAATTTACCATGACTTCTTGGTCAAAACAAAAAACACTGCATTTTATAGAGGCAGTGTGCAGGCATCCCTGTATATGGGATGTGAAACTAGGAGACTATAAGAACACTCAGAAAAGGTACGACGAGTGGGAGGAAATTGCTAAGGCATTTAACGTGTCGAGGAAGGAATGTGAGGACAAGTGGCATAATTTAAAAAACCAATATAGTCGCGAGTTAGTGAAAAGGAAGAGCAGCAAAGGAACTGGAAGTGCTAAAAGCAATGTGTACCACTCTACATGGTATGCTTTTGAAAGTATGCAGTTCATAAGAGACAATTACAAACCACTCTCTCATAGGAGCACACATGAAGTAGTACCAGTAAGTAAATTTGTTATATTATTTTATTAATCGTATATTTGGCAACATTTTTTGTGCTAATGCTTTTCATAATGTGAATATTTACAATTATTTACAATTTCACTGAAAAACATGATTCTCCATACTGCTATGGTTTGAAGTCCTGAATACTGCAGAAGAATAGAGCATATTCCTTTATGTCATCATTTAACAATGATGTGGAACTTATTTTCCATTCTGCCATGGGATGGAGCCCTGAATGCTGCAGAAGTATTCAGCATATTCTCTTCTGTTGTCATTCAGCAATGAAGTTCTTCGTCCAGTTCTGGGCAGTGGCTCCAGCACAGTAGGGGTGTCCCTCCAGGACCCAGGTATTACGTTGCCATCATCTCCCTCTCTGTTGTATGTTCCTGCTGGACAATACCTTTGAGATTTTCTGTTGTGAAGAAAATTATGTAAATAAACACAGGCTGGTGCCACCATTGTAGCCTTTTCCGGACTGAGAAGCATTAGCTTCCTCAGCACACTGTAAACAGCACTTAGAATCCCAAATACATTTTCTATTACTCTTCTTGCTCTGCATGCTCTATAGTTAAAAATACGTTGCCAACTATTTTTTTCATGCAGACCTGGAAATGGTTTCAAAATATTTTCCTTTAGGCCAAAGGCTTCGTCAGCGACGAAAACATATGGAACAGGCTTGCGCCTACCAGGTAGAGGAGTTGATGGTGGTATATTTAGAGTTTTGGTATCTAACATTTTGTAAAATGTGGTGTCTTTAAGGACACCACCATCTGAAATCCTCCCGTGTGCCAACATCAGTGTAAATTATTCTATAATTAGCATCAGCAATTTCTAGCAAAACAATGCTGAAGTGCTCTTTATAATTAAAACAAACTGTTCCACTGTTGGGTGGTGCCACAATGTCAATGTGCCGCCCATCTATAGCTCCCAAACACTTGGGGAAGTTCCATTTTTCTTCATATTCTTTGGCAATTTTCAGCCATTCCTCTTCAGTAGCAGGAAGCTGGAAAGAAAATTGTTACTTTTTTAATTTAATTTACGGATGGACACTCAAAACGTTCTCAGTACATTAAGATACTTTGATTATAATGTATCTATAACATGTAGCTCACTTTGCCTTAGAAATGTGTTATGTATTTTAAAGGTCGTGGAAGCCCCAGCCACAGATGGAGATGGTGAAGGAGAAGGAGAAGGAAGCATTAGTTTCCCTTTTGATGTAACAGAAATGGAGGATGTGACATTTGCCATGCCCCCACAAGACATTGTGGAAGTGGAAACCACTCCAGTCATCTCTGTGCCTCCACATGAAAGTGGATCTGCAACCGTGTCACCCTGTACCACTCCAAGTCCGAATGGAAGTGGTAGATCAAGTGCACTGAAGAGAGCCAGGAGAGACCTGGATGAAGACAGAGAAGGTCTTTTACAGACCTTAAGAAAAGTTGGCGACAATTTAGCAGGCAGAAGAAGGGACCAGTTTACCCACTTGGGTGACTTTGCATACTTTGTCGCCAATAAGCTCAGATTTCTTTAGGAAAATGGCCATACTAGAATTACGGCAAGACTTGAGAATGGAATATACAGATGTTTGCAGGAGGCAAACAATGAACTAATAGATGCAAATGCAACATAATTTATGGATACTCTAAAAACATGTATAAATGTTGAAATATGCATGTCATGTGCTGTCAAGTACCACTTAATAAAACTAAATACAAATTAATGTTGTTGGATATCTTTACTGTGGAGAAAGTGTCCTCAGAAATTGTGATGTTGTATTACTGAGTGAAGCATGTCAGTCATTCCAAAGAACTAAAAGCTAACCCATTTCAGCAAAATTTGAGCAATTTATGGTGCAAAATGTATGTGCCACTTGTATGTACCCTCGTCCGCTCTTTAAAAGTAATTGTCCTCGTAAAACGATGATTTCATGACAAAACATTTGCATTGTTGTGCGATTGCTAATGCCAACATCTCACACACGATTGTCGGCATTAGCATCCGTTGTCAACATTATCATGCGAGGCTGCCGGAATAATAGCAAAAAATTGATATACGTGCCAGATGCATGAAAAAATGGTATAATGTATTACATACTCTGATATATATAAAACTTTTACCTTCACTTCTTGGGATAAAACTTGCACAATGGCCTCACAAACACGAAGACTAATGTTGCATATGGCCCTTTTTGATATTCTATGCAGATACATTAACGTCGAAAAGGAATCCCCAGTGGCCAAAAAACAGTGTGTTACTGCCAGCTGATCCTCTGGTGGAATTGCTTCCCGAAAGTTTGTGTTGGTTTTGGACACAAGAGGAGCCACAAGAGATAACAAACCGTGGAAATCCTCCATACTCATCCTAACATAATTTCTAAAATATGCGCCATCCTCTAGTGTTAATTCCTGAACGAGCATTGCGTAAGCTCTGTGAGTAGTGTGTTTGCGAAGAAACTCTCTGTGCCATCATTGCCACCATCTGTGCTTCCTCCGCCTTTTCTTCCTATCATCTTCCAAAAGAGCAAGTGTACCAGCAGATAAAAATGAGAAATCTTCCAAATTGTCGTCGGAAGCCATCGCACAGTGATACAAATTAAGCAGTGTAAATGCACGCTCATACATATATGAGGTTGTTACTTGTCAACTCATACATGTCTCAAAGTCGCATATACATGTATATCATACATGTGTCGTTACAAATCACAGTGTAAACGCACCTTTATATAGTAGAGTGTTTCCCTGTGAACATTCTTGTGTGGCTTGACCAACTGTTCACTTGTAATGGCACTGATGTAGTGTATACCATTATAAATGTGCAGGACACTCCAAATACCATTAGATATCACCACAATTTGTTGAAAGCCCCAGTATCAACATGCTTAGACTAGTTGTGTTAATGAGTCCCACATCCCTTTTTAACCATCATACGTGGACAGTTCCCATTTGAACCCATTCTAGTGAGTACCGTGACCATTCAGTACCCATTGTTTACTGAAAAATTTTATACTGCAGGATTTCTCTTACTTTTGCCATGTAGCTCAACAAGTATGAAGCTCAGTCAGATTTTTCTAATATCTCTTCACTTTAGCGATATGCAGACAGACTCAGAGAGTTTTGGTTATATTATCTGTGTGGCAGATTGTTCCACTTTTGGCTGCTGTGACTCCAAGGGCTGCAGCAAACGTGTCACATGGGAATAAATAGTAGTTGTTCCAGTACAGGAAATAAATATGTGGTGTGGTAGTGGGATTGACTGTTCATACCTTGTTATTAAAATTTCTGTATGCTGATCCTCAAATAAAACTATTACTTCTTTTTCTGAACCTGCAATTAGCTTTGTGACTGTAATTGTGTGTGGTGTTGCTTAAGATGATTTTGGATTTATTCATTGGTATTGATTTCAACTCACATTATTTGTGTCATAATGTTATCTCTTTACAGTGTTTGTAACCATTCACTTAATATCAATTTTGGCTTCCACATGCTGCCTGGTTTGTAGCAGTGACGTGCTTAGTGTGTGCAAAGCTGTGACACAAAATTTTTCATAACATCAGATCTTTTCTGCAAAATTCACGCCAATCAATGAATGATAAATCCATTAAAGGCCCACATTACATATAGGCTGTCTTTTATTCCACCTCATTGGACAGAATCGGCACCTATTGTATTCATACCATTTGTTATTGACATGCTGCACATTTCAAGTGTTCAGTCTGTAACTGATATTTGACAAGGCTAAGATAGTTGAGCAAGCTGACTAGCAAGGGATTAATTTGAAATAGTGTGACCAATAAAATGTCTCATATGTACAGACCAACACCATTTCGGTCTACAGCAGAACCAGATAAAAAATTCTTAACTATATGGTAGCCACCACAGCATCTAGCTTAGTAATTTGTATCCCTGTACATCCAAACATACAAGACACCTTTATGGTGCCACATATACAAAAAAGAAAAAGAAAAGCAAGTTACATGTTGCACATTCAGTGCTGCTTGTCTACCTCATTTTACGTGTAGCAAAGCAATGCAGATTGCAACATAACTATTTCTCCATTAGAAGATAGTATTTGGCCAACTTCCTCACAATTGGTTGACACTTGATCCTAAGTTTTTATGTGGAATACCAGACCACAAGCATTATATTGTGTCATTGCTTGTGCTTTAGAACTACTGTATTATACTGTGTGCACATAGCCTAGAAATCTATGTACTTAAAGAAATTAAGGTTAAGACTGCCAATGAAATCATCTTTAGATATTTCACTACCTAGATCAGTTTAGATCTTCACACTGTCCCCCGTTGTGTCTGTGGCTTCACTCCTACAGAGACAAAGAAATTAAGGTTAAGACTGCCAATGAAATCATCTTTAGATATTTCACTACCTAGATCAGTTTAGATCTTCACACTGTCCCCCGTTGTGTCTGTGGCTTCACTCCTACAGAGACAAACTTTACAGAGACCTTCCTACATACAGGGGATGGACAAAAACATGGAAACACCATAAGAAATGCGTGTGTGAACACAAATGCAGATGCTAGCCAAGCCTGCATGTTGCACTGTCATTCATGGGCAGAACAGTGTTCTGTGTAGTTGAGAGTGCATTATGTTAGAGCTCAGGGTATTTGAACATTGGCAAATTGTTGATGATCGTATGGTGGTTGCTTTTGTGACCAATGTAGCTGAAATTTTTGCTATTTCAAAAGGCAACATATCGGAAGGTTTATACCGCACACAAAACATCAACTGCTAAGTCACATTGTAGCCGAAAGTGTGTGCTCAGCCAAAAGTGTTTGCTGAATGATCATGGCAGATGGTCACTGAAGAAGATTATGACAAAAAAATAAGAGCATGGCAGCTGGAGTAGTCACAGCAGGACTTAATATCACACTCACAAACCTTTCACAACACAAAGGGAGCTCCAGAGGAAGGGAATTGCAAAGCAAGCTGGAATTACAAAACCACTCATCAGTGATGCAAATGTGCTGAAGCCAGAAACCCGGACTATGGAGTAATTGAAGATTATTTTTTGGTCAGATGAGTCTTCTTTCACACTGTTTCTAGCTTCTGGCTGAGTTTACATCCCAAGAGTGAAATATGATGCGGGTTCAGAGATGGTTTGGGTAGTCATATAATGGTATTTTATTGACCTCATGGTCACTGTGCAAGGTTGCATACTGCCAAGGATTATGTAACTATTTTGACCAGTCAGGGCCATCCCATGTCACAGTGTTTGTTCCTTAATGGTAACACTGTCATCTTGGAACAATTCCAAGATGACAGGGCCTCTGTTTCAAAATGCTCCTGAGATCCATATAGGACCCGTGTTTATCCATTCTGAGATGACTGGAAGCCAATAGCTTTCCTACACCACATTAGGTATGGTTATGTGTTGTGTTTACATATTTTTGTCCACCCACTGTACCTTGCTGTGCTTGCAGTTTGCATACAAATGGCACAGCCATAGCCTAGAAGTTGTTCAGAGATAAACCTACCTCTTACAGTGGACTGTCAGCTATTGTGTAACATCCCAACAGATTAAAACTACATAAAAATTATGTGAAGATAGGATAGTAGAAGAGAGATACTGCGGGAATTGAAGCTGCGAAGGCATTTCTCGAGCCATGCCGTGAGAGCTCAGTTGAGAAGAGTATTGTGTACTGACAACAAGGATCTGGGTGCAAGTCTTAGTCCAGTGTACTTTATTATCTGTCATAGAGTCTCCTTTTAATAAATATCATACATTTCAAATAGGGGTTCCTATAATTCCATGAAACGTATTGTTCCATCTTTCAGACCATTTCACCGTGTCCCCTTTTGGTATATATTCTGTGTGTGTTATTAGTATGTATGTTTATTCACTAAATGATGCACATATTTTGTAAAATGCTGCATATCTGTAACTAATAGATATGATTGTACTTTCATTTTTCATGTTGTTGCATTGATGGAAATCTAAATTTTGTTTCAGACCTAAGAGTCATAAGAAAGGATATACAAACAAGACTGTGGTTCACCTATAGAAGAAGTTTCATTCCGATTGGAGACACTGGACTGACAACAGACAAAGGATGGGGCTGCATGTTGCGATGTGGCCAGATGGTTCTAGCTCAGGCATTAGTTATGTTACACTTAGGTAAGATATTAGTATTGGATCCAGAACAGGAAAATACAGCAGAAAAATATGTCTATTACATTTGTTCTTTTAAGATTTTGAGAAAATTTTAATGAAGGCTGTTATAATCCTGCGCCATAGGGTATGGGTGCCCGAGGCCACCCATCAGTTTTCCCTCTTGCAGGTGCAAGTTGGGTTTGGCTTCCAGCAGGTAGTCATGTATTGCACTGGGTTTGTACCTTGTTCTGCACGTGTGGGGGCCATTTGCTTGCTCCTGATTGCTTTTGCTCAGCTGAGGCATACATCTACATCTATATTCTGCAAACCACTGTGAAGTGCATGGCATATGGTATGTCCCATTTTACCAGTTATTAAGGTTTCTTCCTGTTCTGTTCATGTATGGAGTACAGGAAGAATGAGTGTTTAAATGCCACTAGATGCTTGCTGTAATTTAATATTTCCCTCATGATCCCTATGTGAGCGAGACATAGTTCATTGCAGTATATTCCTAGTCAGCATCTAAAACTGGTTCTGAAGCTTTGTAAGTAGGCTTTCTCAGGACAGTTTACATCTATCTTCAAGGATCTACCAGTTCAGCTTCCACAGCACCTCCATGACACTCTTGCATGGGTCAAACCAACCTGTGACCATTTGTATTGCCGTTCTCTGTATATGTTCAGTATCCCCTGTTAATCCTGTTTGGTACACTTGATCAGTATTGTAGAAAGGGTCACACAGGTTATTTGTAAGCAATCTCCTTTCTGTACTAATTGCATTTCTCCAGTATCCTACTAATAAACTGAAATTCACCAGCTGCTTTACTTGTGACTGAGCCTACCCGATCATTCCATTTCTTATCCCTAAAAAGTGTTACACCAAGATATTTGCATGAGTTGACTAATTCCTACTGTGATACATTGATATTATAGTCATAGTATACTATGTCAGTTGTTTTGTGAAGTGCACAGTTTTACCTTTCTCAACATTTAAAGCAAGTCATCAATCTTTGCACCACTTTGAGGTCTTATCAATATCTGACTGTATATTTATGCGCCTTTTATCACACAGTACTTCATTATAGATAGCTGCAGAATCTGCAACAAGTCTGAGGTTAATATTAATATTGTCCTCAAGGTCATTAATATACAACATGAACAGCAAGGGTCCCAACACAGTTTTTTGGAGCACACACAAAATTATTTTGACATCTGATGATGACTCTCCAACCAAGATAACATGCTGCATCCTCCCTGCCAAAAAAACCTAAATCCAGTCACAAATTTCCCTTGATACCCCATATGATCGTACTTTTGACAATAAGCATAGATGTACTGAGTCAAATGATTTTAAAAAATCAAGAAATACTGCATCTGCCCGACTACCTTGATCCAAATTTTTCAGTATATCATGTGAGAAAAATGTGAGTAGGGTTTTGCATGATCAATGGTTTCAGAATATGGTCACATAGATTACAGCCAGGCTACTTCACTGCCTGTGTGTGAGCTGTTTGTCTCCTAACATTTTGTATCCTGCAGTGTGAAATGTCTCAAGAGATTTCAGGGTAGTTGGTTAGAATCTGATGTTTGTTATTGTTGTTGCTCTTAGTGCTGCTCTATCCTGTGCAAACCTCACCATCTCCAGTTAACAACTGCAATATACATCTTTCTGAATCTGCTTACTGTATTCATCTCTTAATCTCCCTCTATGATTTTTACACCACACACTTCCCTGCAGTAGTAAGTTGGTGACCCTTTGATGTCTCAGAATGCATCCTGTCAACCGATCCCTTCTTTTGGTCAAGCTGCACCACGAATTTCTTGTCTGCCCAATTCTATTCTGTACTTTCTCATTAGTTACATTATTGATCCATCTAATCTTTGGCAGTCTCCTGTAGCACCATATTTCAAAAGTTTTCATTCTCTTTTTATCCAAACTGTTTGTCATCCATGTTTCACTTCCATACATGGCTACACTCCAAACAAATGCCTCCATAAAAACTTCCTAACACTTAAATCTATATTCAATGTTAATAAATGTCTCTTCTTCAGAAATGCTTTTCTTGCCGTTATCAGTCTACATTTTATATTCTCTCCACTTTGGCCACCATTAGTTATTTTGCTACCAAAATAGCAAAACTCATCTACTACTTTAAGTATCTTGTTCCCTAATCTGATTTCGTTAGCATCACACAATTTTATTTGACTGCATTCCATTATCCTTGTTTCACTTTTGTTCATTTTCATCTTAATCCTCCTGTAAAGGTACTGTCCATTCTGTTCAGCAGCTCTTCCAAGTCCTTTTTCTGTCTCTGACAATGTCATCGGCAAACCTCAACATTTTTATTTTGTTTCTCTGAAATTTTTGCCAAATTTTTCTTTGGTTTCCTTAAACACTTGTTCATTGTACATATTGAATAACATCGGGGATAGGCTAAAACCCTGCCTTACTGCCTTTTCAACCACTGCCTCCCTTTCATGCCCCTCGACTCTGATGACTGCCGTCTGGTTTCTGTACAAGTTGTAAATACCCCTTCGCTCCCTGTATTTTATCCCTGTTACTTTCAGAATTTCAGTGAGAGTATTCCAGTCACCATTGCCAAAAGCTTTCTCTAAGTCTACAAATGCTATAAGTGTAGATTGTCCTTTCCTTAACTTATCTTCTAAGATAAGTCATTGGGTCAGTATTGCATCGTGTGTTCTTACATTTCTCCAAACTGATCTTCCCCGAAGTTGACTTCTATCAGTTTTTCCATTCTTCTGCAAAGAATTGTATTAGTATTTTGCACCCATCACTTATTAAACTGGTAGTTCAGTAATTTTCACGCCTGTCAGCAATTGCCTTCTTTAGAATTGGAATTACTACATTCTTCTTGAAGTCTGAGGATATTTCACCTATCTCATACATCTTGCACACCAGATGGAAGAGTTTTGTCATGGCTGGCTCTTCCATATCGTCTGCCCCTTGGGCCTTGTCTCGACTTAGATCTTTCAGAGCTTTGTCAAATTCTTACCACAGTATCGTATATCCCATCCCATCTCATCTTCATCTATATTCATTTCCCTTTCTATAATGTAGCTTTCAAGTTTATCTCCCTTGTATAGACCCTCTAAATATTCCTTCCACCTTTCAGTTTTTCCTTCTTTGCTTAGGACTGGTTTACCATACAAGCTGTTGATGTTCGTACAGCTGCTTCTCCTTTCCCAAAGGGCCTCTTTAATTTTCCTATAGGCAATATGATTCTTTGCCCTAGTGAAATATGCTTCTAAATCCTTACATTTGTCCACTAGCCATTACTACTTAACAATTTTGCACTTCCTGTCTATATAATTTTTTAAATGTTTGTATTCCCTTCCACTTGCTTCATTTGCTGCATTTTCAAATTACCTACTATTTTTGATCAGTTAAATTCAGTATCTCCTGTGTTGTCTAAGGACTTCCAGTAGGTCTTGACTTTTTACCTTTTCGATCCTTTGCTGCCTTAATTATTTTATCTCTTAAAGCTACTCATTCATCTTATACGGCATTTCTTTCCTCTGTTCTAGCCAACCATTGCTTAATGCTCCCTCTGAAACTCTCAGAAACTTTGGTTATTGCAATTTATCTGGGTCCCATCTCTTTAATTTCCTACCTTTTTCAATTTCTTCAGTTTTAATGTACAGTTCATAACCAATAAATTGTGGTCAGATTCCACATTTGCCTCTAGGAATGTCTTACAGTTTACAGCCTGTTTCTGAAATCTCTGTCTAACCTATAGATTAGATTAGATTAGATTAATACTTGTTCCATAGATCACGAATACGACACTTCGTAATGATGTGGAACGTGTCAGGTTAATAAAAGATGTCTGTACAAGAAATTACATTACACAAAATATTGCGTGACACTAATGATTAAGTTGTTTCTTCTTCTTCTCTTTTTTTTTACTTAGTTTATATCTGAAAATTCAGCCAATGAGTAGAAGGAGTTGTCATCTAGAAATTCTTTTAATTTATTTTTAAATGTTAGTTGGCTATCTGTCAGGCTTTTGATGCTGTTTGGTAGGTGCCCAAAGATTTTTGTGGCAGCATAATTTACCCCTTTCTGTGCCAAAGTCAGATTTAACCCTGCATAGTGAAGATCATCCTTTCTCCTGGTGTTATAGGTATGCACACTGCTATTACTTTTGAATTGGGTTGGATTATTATCAACAAATTTCATAAGGGAATATATATACTGTGAGGTTACTGTGAGGATCCCTAGATCCTTAAATAGATGTCTGCAGGATGACCGTGTGTGGGCTCCAGCAATTATTCTGATTACACGTTTTTGTGCAATGAATACTTTTCTACTCAACGATGAATTACTCCAGAATATGATGCCATACGAAAGCAGTGAATGAAAGTAGGCATAGTAAGCTAATTTACTGAGATTCTTATCACCAAAATTTGCAATAACCCTAATAGCATACGTAGCTGAACTCAGACGTTTCAGCAGACCATCAATGTGTTGCTTCCAGTTTAACCTCTCATCAATGGACACACCTAAAAATTTTGAAAATTCTACCTTAGCTACAGACTTCTGTTCAAATTCTATATTTATTACTGAAGTTGTGCCATTTACTGTACGGAACTGTATATACTGTGTTTTATCAAAATTTAAAGAGAGTCCGTTTGCTGAGAACCACTTAATAATTTTGTGAAAAACATCATATACAATTACATCACTTAGTTCTTGGTTTTTGGATGTTATTACTATACTTGTATCATCAGCAAAAAGAACTAACTTTGCATCTTCATCAATGTGGAATGGTAAGTCATTAATGTATATCAAGAACAGTAAAGGACTTAAGACCGAACCCTGTGGGACCCCGTGCTTGATAGCACCCCAGTTTGAGGAATCAGCTGTTGTTTTAACATTACACGAACCACTTATTTCAACTTTCTGCATTCTTCCAGTTAAGTATGAATTAAACCATTTGTGCACTGCCCCACTCAAACCATAATGATTTAGCTTATCTAAAAGAATTCCATGATTTACACAATCAAAGGCCTTTGAGAGATCACAAAAAATACCAATGGGTGATGTCCAGTTATTCAGAGCATTTAATATTTGATCAGTGAAAGCATATATAGCATTTTCTGTTGAAAAGCCTTTCTGAAAACCAAACTGACATTTTGTTAGTACTTTATTTTTACAAATATGGGAGGCTCCTCTTGAATACATTACTTTCTCAAAAATTTTTGATAGAGCTGTCAGAAGAGAGATTGGGCAGCAGTTGTTGACATCCGACGTATCCCCCTTTTTATGCAATGGTTTTACAATGGCATATTTCAGTCTATCAGGGAAAACACCCTGCTCCAAAGAGCTATTACATACGTGGCTGAGAATCCTACTTATCTGTGGGGAACAAGCTTTAAGTACTTTGCTGGAAATGCCATCAATTCCGTAAGAGCTTTTACTTTTCAGTGAGTTTATTATTTTACTGATTTCAGAGGGAGAGGTTGGTGGAATTACAGTTGTTTCAAACTGCGCAGGTATGGCCTCTTCTATTAATAGCCTTGCCTCTTCTAGTGAAGATCTAGAGCCTATTTTCTCCACAACATTTAAAAAATGATTATTCAAAATATTTTCAATTTCTGATTGTTTGTTAGTGCACTTGTCATTCAGTTTTATTGCACTAAAGTCTTCCTGTGCTCTTGGTTGCCCTGTTTCCCTTTCAATAATATTCCAAATTGCTTTAATTTTATTATCAGAGTTACTGATCTCAGACATGATACACATGCTTCTGGACTTTTTAATAACTTTTCTTAGTACCGCACAATAGTTTTTATAATATTGAACAATTTCGGGGTCAGTAATCCCTCTTGCTGTTAGATACAGTTCTCTTTTACGGTTGCAAGATATTCTTGTTCCTTTAGTTAGCCAAGGTTTTTTATATGTTTTCTTGGAATTATGTTTAACTATTATCTTGGGAAAACAATTTTCAAATACCCTTAAAAATGTATTGTGAAATAAGTTATATTTCAAGTTTGCATCGGGTTCCTTATGCACTTCATCCCAGTCTAGCTGCTGTAGGCTTTCCCTAAAGTTTGCAATATTTATATTGTTAATTGAACGCACTGCTTTGAAAGTCTGATTTATTATACTGCATGGAGCTATGTCATGTACTGTAACAAGCTGTGCACTATGATCTGAAAGACCATTCTCAACAGGATAAGCATTTATGTCCTTAAACTTATCTTGGTCTATAAAAAAGTTATCTATCAATGTACTGCTGTTCTTTGTTATCCGAGTAGGAAAATCAATGACGGAGCTCAAATTGAAAGAACTGAGTAATACTAAAAGGTCATTCTTCCTATTACACTCTTTCAGGGAGTCAACATTGAAATCCCCACAAATGATAATTTGCTTCCCCCTGTCTGACAGATAGCACAACAAAGCATCCAAGTTTTCTAGAAATAGCTGGAAATTCCCTGAGGGGGACCTATACACTGTTACAATTATGAAAGTGCCATCATTTAGTTTAAGTTCAGTGGCACATGCTTCCATATGTTGCTCTACACAAAATTTTTTAGTTTCTAAATTTTTTGCACTGTGGAAGCTTTTGACATATATGGCAACTCCTCCTCTCATCATATTATCTCTACTTACATGTGCAGCTAATTTGTACCCATTGATGCTAACCTTTTGCATATCAGTGACAATGTGATGCTCAGACAGGCATAGTATATCTATTACATTCTTGGTTTCTATATCTTCTAAACAAAGCAGAAGCTCATCAATTTTATTCTTCAATCCCCCAATATTTTGATGAAATATACTAACAGTATTTTTCACTTTACTTTTGTGAGTATCTTGAACTTTTTTAACATCTTTAGTACTTTTATTCTTCAATCCCCCAATATTTTGATGAAATATACTAACATTATTTTTCACTTTACTTTTGTGAGTATCTTGAACTTTTTTAACATCTTTAGTACTTGCCTGGCTGAGTTTCCCACTGGACACTGATCTTACACTAAAAAAGAGTTTCCACCATGAGATGTAGTTCCTCCCCCCTTTAAATTTCCTGCTATCAGCCCAGCCAGTTTACCCTTCCCTTTCCTGTTATATAATCAGTCTGAAACCTTCCAGTGTCTCTAGGTCTCTTCCACGTACACAACCTTCTTTTATGTCTATTAAACCAAGTGTCAGCAATAATTAACGTATGCTCTGTCCAAACGTCTACCAGGCAGCTTCCTCTTTCATACCTGTCTCACAGTTCACATGCACCTACTATTTTCATTCTCTTCCCTTTCCTACTATGGAATTCCATTCCCCCATTTCAATTAAATTTTCATCTCCTTCAACTATTTGAATAATTTCTTTTACCTCGTCATACATTTCTCCAATCTCTTCATCATTTGCGGTGCTAATGGCATGTAAATTTTTATTACGGTGGTAGGCATGGGCATCATGTGTTATAAGACCATAGAATTTATTTTAAGTGCATGCATTATAAACCTCTTGGTGAAAGAATATCTCATCCTCATAAATTAATATGGATTCCTTGGAAAGAGATCACGTGAAACTCAATTCAGACTCTGTTCATCCATGAGATCCAGAATACCATAGACAGTGGCTTCCAGGTGGATGCCATGTTCCTAGACCTTCACATATCATTCAGTACTGTTTCATACTGTCATTTCAAGGACAAAATGTAAGCTTACTGAATACTGGTCCAGATTTGTGACTGGTTTTAAGACTTCATTGCAGGTAGAACTCAACATGTTGTTTCCTCCCACATACATCTTGTGAAATGTCAAGATAAGAGGATCAGAGAAGTTAGAGCTCATGGGAAGCTTATCAACAGTCATTCTTACAGTATTCAGAAATGGAACAGAGAATGACAGAAATGATAATATACCAGAAGCACCCCATGCTAAGGTGGCTCATGGAGTGTAGATGCAGAAACTCTCCTGCATATGTTGAGGACTAGCACTCAAGGAAGTAAGGATGTTGGGGAGAAATGGATTAGCCACAGCCTAGGGGATTGTTTCCATAATGAATTTTCCACTCTGTATTGCAATGTTTTATGCTTTGAAACTTCCTGACAGCTTAAAAGTGTAGGAAAGAAGTAGATCGGCACTGATGGAAGAGACGCTGGGAGGGTAGGTCATGACTCTTGGACAGCTCAGTTGGTAAGTGCATTGTCAGTGAATGGTGCAGTTCTAGATCTGAGTCCTGGTATGGCACACAGTTTTAATCTGTCAGACAGTTTCAAAACAGCATACTCTCCACAGCAGAGTGAAAGATTCAGTCTGGACAGATCCATTTCTTTTTGATTAATGAGGTTATTGTTGCGTATCTGAGAAATACCGGCTGTGGCCATTGGTACAAAGTTTATTGTTGAAAAAAACATTGTTTTTGAAAAACAATTATGAACCTGTTATCATAGCATCATATTCAGTTGAAGATAGATTTATTTTAATATTTCATAAGGAAGATGAAGGCAACTGTTGAAGCACATAAAGATCACTATATTTGTTTCTTTAAAGGTCTTGTCATTTTCTTTTTTTTTTCCTTTCAGGAAGAGACTGGCGCTGGTCAGTAGACACAAAAAACAGCACATACCTAAAAATTCTTCACATGTTTGAAGATCGTCGTGCAGCTCCCTTCTCCATACATCAGATTGCATTAATGGGTGCATCAGAAGGGAAAGAAGTCGGACAGTGGTTTGGTCCTAACACTGTTGCACAAGTTTTAAAGTAAGATTAATGAAACTAAGGCTTTATAAATAGTGCAGCACAACTTTTGTATTGCTAACATATGTTTACCTTTCCAGGAAACTTGCTGTGTATGATGAATGGAGCTCACTTGTTATCCACATTGCCCTGGACAACACTGTAGTCATTAATGATATCAGTAAGTCACACATGATTATTGCACATTCGTATATTGGCTAATGGGTGATATCCTGTAGATACTGCTTAAAATGCTATTTAAAATCTTATATTTAGAGTTTCAAATATATATAATGTTAAACATTGATATTTTTAGAAATTTTTACATCTTTAGTGATTGACTACAACATTAAAATTGCATTACGTGAATGTTTTCCATCTTCCTGGATTTCAGACTATTGACTTGACTAAATGGAAATATATACAGGGTTTGTATGAAAAATATTAGGAAAAGTTTCAGTGAAATAGATTTATTCGAGATATTGCTACAATGCCTAAAGTTATTCATACAGCCCGAGTGCCGACACACTTTTGTCAGCAGCTGTTCCTCGACTCAAAGGCTCCCTGGTATGCGGATTCTGGAAGGTCATTAAGGATGCACATGCAAGTTTCTTTGATGGCACTTGGGTTCCATGGTGATGTCCTGTGAGGGTGAATTTCACTTTTGTGAATAGGAAATTTTAGGCTGGTGCCAAGTTTGAACTGTAAGGGGCTTGGGAATCATCGCGGTGCCACCTGTTGTCAGGTAGTCGGCCACCATGGAGCAGTTTATATGCCCCAGGACAGCTGGGAAATCTAGGAAAACCCTGGGAGTTTTCTAATCCACGAGAATCTGGGAAAAACATGGGAACTTTTTGCGGTTTTAATTTTCAGTTAAATTTTCGTAATTTTGGTTGGTAAAGAAATGATTCTCTAACAAAGAATTTTCGTTTATCCTACTACTCCAGAATAATACTGCAGCAATAAAACATAAATGAGAGAGTAACACCAAAAGAAACTTCAGTTACAAAGGAAATGTGTCATTCACAACAGCAAAACACACCGCACAACAATCATCTACTGAGAGCAAAATGTGTCAAACACTATGCAACACTTTGTTAACAAGAAACTATTTTCAGTGAGTGCAACATCACAACTGTTTACATTCCTAACAGGTTGCGGGAAAGTATTGTGGATGTTGGTTTGAGAAGCATTACTTAGAAAGTAAATTTCTGTTTATGCAAGATGAATTACGTTGCACATGAGAATGTGTGTGATGAATTTGTTAAATCATGGAGCATTTGATTCTCATTCAAAACTTAACAATTCAAGGACCAGCCACTTAGAAAACGTTTAAGCCCAGAAGACCAGCCATTTGTGCCATTAAATAAAATAAAACTTCACTGGCACATTTGCGATTAATATATCTTAAAGGGTAAAACATGCTAAAAAAGACCAAGTTTCAAAGTTAGCCTTCCATATTTATTTTAGTGCCTTCAGAGATTACAAATTATGCAATAACAATGGCAAGAAGTACTATTATCCTTAAAAAAAAAAAAAAAAACAGTGCAATTTGAGTTCTTGGGCAGTTTCACCTGTGATTGGTTTTTCTATGGAAAAGTCAAAGTGCTCGACAGAACGTATATTCAGTCAGGTAACCCACGAAGTTTTTGGTGCACCTTAGTGAAGTTTATAATTGTGCATGTCAGAAATATTCAGCTGCTGCAGTTCATGCTGCCTGATCACACACTCGGGGGAAGGGGCGGGGGGACAGAAAAAAAATTGAGTGTTGCCACACATTAAAGATCTTTCCAAAATGCAATTTTCTTTTTGTTTTTGCTGCATTATGAATCCTAAGGTTTGGGAAGTTCTACAGCGGTGTATAAAGCCTTCACCATTCAAAGACTGACAAGTTTTATATCTACAATGGAAAGTATATTATCACTTACAAATTTGGAAAAAAAGTACTTTCACAACGGGACATAGTGTACTTTCATCCAGGAAAAATAGTACTTCTGCCTGGGAAAAGATGTATTTGTATCCAGGATATTTGGGAAAAATCCAGGATCCCCACCCTCCATCTGTATACACGGTGTTACAAAAAGGTACGGCCAAACTTTCAGGAAACATTCCTCACACACAAAGAAAGAAAATATGTTATGTGGACATGTGTCCGGAAATGCTTAATTTCCATGTTAGAGCTCATTTTAGTTTCGTCAGTATGTACTGTACTTCCTCGATTCACCGCCAGTTGGCCCAATTGAAGGAAAGTAATGTTGACTTTGGGGCTTGTGTTGACATACAACTCATTGCTCTACAGTACTAGCATCAAGCTCCATTTTGCATTTGCATCGAGACACTGAACTGCGTTCCACTAGAAACACAATCTCACCTGAATGAATTCTCCAAGTGAGTGGTGCTTGACTTTATGTACATTTAGTTTGTTTGTACAGAAAAGTAACTTTGCATAAGAAATGAGATGATGAACTTTGTCTTCTGCAGGCCATTAATTATCTAAAATGATGTTAAATAGTAATTAATAACAGTAACAGAAACAAACACAATCACAAATATTCATGAACATGATAAAAATTACAGAGTATCGCATACTTCACTAGAAGCATGTATCACCTACTCCTTTATGTATCTGATATTTTGTATTTCATTAACCAGCTGTATAATAAACCAGTTATCTCAAGTTCCTATATTTTTTTGGAGATTTGATGACTGTCACGCTGTGCATTAGTGATAAAGAAACTTGCTACATATTCCTTATGAAAATATTTCTTGTAAACATAAAATTCTTGCTAGATAACAGGCCTCTTTCTGCAAAAAAAAATAATTTCGCAGTGGTATCACCAGAATGAAAGGTTGGGAAACTGAGATCTTGTTTCCTTTTCCAGACAAAATTGATAATGGCAGATTTTCAACATAACTTGAGTCTCTAGTGTCTTAGGAAAATAAATCAGTATCTTGCACGTAATCTCATTCCATGTTGAAAATGTTTTGTTTTGATGTAGATGGGTAAAGTGATCTCATGATCAATTGAATTGAAGTCATCTACGTCGTACCTTGATGATGGTAGGAACACGTCATGACCAACTTCACAAGTCACTAAAAGGCCAGGGGAGCTATCCTGATCTATGACTACTCAACCATTGACCACAACTCATGGAGACTGATCGACAGTGGGTTCAGAGTTTCACTTTTTGCTCAGTCATGTTCCACATCTATTCAGTAGAAATGTGGTTAAGGAAATCGTGAGAGCTTTCACATATTTTACAACATTTTTGGTAATAGTACAGGCTAATTATAATTAAAATTAAACTTTCAAACAGCTGTAGAAATAACACAACTCGTCAGAATGACGTCAAATTGCAACATAATGTTATTGGAGAATGGGGAAAATGTATGGCAGAAGAAAAATAAATAGTTACAAAATGCAGCAATAGATGGCACTGTAACTATCATAATTTAATAGTGGTCAGCTACAATTGGCAAATAATCACACAACAATGCCTAAGGTGTATGTTTGATGCTAAGCAAACTGTACTACTCAGTGTGCATGGGTGTACATGTGTGATACTGTTAGTTACGTAAACCCATCCATGACGAGGTCATATCACTTCGGATGGGAAAAATCGGTTTTTTAATTGTTCTGAGGCCAAAAACCACATAAAAAGCATAACTCAAAATCAAATCGGATAATTATTTTCTGAGTGACTGGTGCAAAACATGTCCAATATGCTGTCCACAGTTTTCTGCAACAAGTTGACATCGAGAAACAATATGTTCCACAACTGATCAAAGTATTTCCAGGGTCACATTCAGAATGTGTTGCGCAATGCGTGCCTTCATTGCAGCTAAGTTTGAAATCGGAACACTGAACTCATCATCTTTCAGATTGCCCCACAACCAGAAGTCACATGGATTAAGATCAGGTCATTGAGACAGCCAGGCTGTAGGGAAATGGCAACTGATAATTCTAGCATTTCTGAAATGGCGCTTCAGCAGCTGCTTAACTGAATATGCAATGTGCCCATCTTGCATAAAAATGATCCCATCCACATATGCACGCTGTTGGAGAGTTGATGTGGTTGTGCAAAAGACACTCATCGAGCTTACCACTGACGGTACAGGGAACAGGACCGGAAGCACCTGTCTGTTCAAAAAAATATGTCCCTATGATAAATGATGCTGTAAACCCGCATCACACAGTGACCTTTGCAGGATGAAGTGTTACTGGTTGATTTGCCCACATTCAACAAGTCTGTGTATTCACATATCCTGTGAGATGGAAGTGAGCTTTGTCTGTCCACATAATCTTCCAGGGCCAATCATTGTCCACTTTCATGCAAGCAAGAAATTCTAAACCAAAGGTCTCTCTTGCTGGCAGGTCAACAGGAAGCAACTCGTGCAGATGGGTAATTTTGAATGGATAGCAAAGAAGGACGTTTCGCAGTATTTTACGCATGACGCTCATGGGTATGTCCATTGATTGTTTGGGCAATTCTCTGTGCATTACATGTTTGCACACCACCACTCGTCTCCTCCTGCATTGCTGTGGCCACTGCTTCCACTGATGTCGAATCAATTCGTTTCCTCCCTCTACCAGATTGGCACACCAAAAGAACCCGTCATTTCAAATTTCCGAACCATTTTCTCCAGACACCACGGCAGTCATCGGACCAATGTCTTTTTCAAACCATTCAGTGTCCGGAACTGCAGAGCGACATGTGCACAGCCATCATTCTTGTAATTCAGCTTTACAAGCAGAGCATGATACTGCATTGGGGCAGTCATGGTGAACGTTGCAAACATGAAAGGAGGAAAAGCAGTGTATCCCCTGTGTTTTTACCAACTTTATTGGGTCGTGCACATGACAGGTGTTTTCATTTATGTATTCTGACACATACAGTACCATCTATTGATCAACTTTCACACTATTTTTTCGCTTCTGATATATATTTTCCCCCTTCTCCAATAATATTCCGCTGCAATTTGACATCATTCTGACCAATGGTGTTATTTCTACAGTGTTTTGAAAGCTTAATTTTAATTACAATCGCCCTGTACATCTCATAGAATTCTGTATGACAATGTGTATACTGAGAATTCAATAAAATCATAATGCAATGTATGCTCAATGAAAACTCCGCAAAGCATCTTTCTACAGTGCCCCTTTCGAATGACATTGTTCCATGTTGAATTAATGATCTTAAAGACTATAGCAAACAATAACTAGTTGGTCACTTTCAACACAACCAATTTGTCTTGCAAATGGTTGAGTTGACTGATGTTGCTGGACTACTGGACAGCCATATAGATATTCACTCAAACAAGACTTGCTTATTGTTCATCACAGCCAATCAACACTATTGGAAAAGAAATTTTTATCATGATTAGCAATTTTTTTAAAAAAATATACCATCGTGGTTTGAATGATTATATCAATATTTGTACAGATAGGACCAAGGCAGTGAGTGGTGAAACAACAGGAGCAGTATCACTAATAAAAAGTAAAGTGCCTAACTGCAATTGCAGCCATTGTATCCTGCATAGACGAGCACTCATGATAAAGATGATGGTGCAAAATCTAAAATTGGCTCTTGATGAAGCAGTAAAAATAATCAATTATGTTAAATCGTGCCCTATTCAGTGCTGACTATTTTCAATGTTATGTGTAGATTACAGGAGCAGCCATGAAACTCTACTGCTCCAGACAGATGTTAAATGGTTATCGTGGGGTAAGGCGTTATGTGAACTAAGAGCTGAATTATTATAAGCTTTTATGACTGACTCTTCTTTTAAATTAAAAGATCATGTGAGTGAAGTAACTTGGGTGTTCAGGGTAGCTTTTTCAGGAGATACATTTGGGAAAAATTAATGAATTAAATATATCTTTACAAGGAAAACAGAACATTTTTCAGTACTAATGAGAAAAAAACCACCTTAAAAAAATTAGAATTTTGGATTATTTGTGTTGCCAAGAGAAAACTAGAAAGCTTTTTAATACTGAATGTATTTGTTCGTGAGGCAGCATGATTACCAAATGAAATACAATGATGGAAAAAAATCACTACACCAAAAAAGCAATTAATGGAGAGAAATGAAATTCCAGGAACATATTTGTCTAGGTAACTTATTTAAGATCACAGCCTAATGTAAGTGTGAGATAAGCCACTGCAAATGTGAAATGCTGGTACATTAATAAATGGGGTAATAGCCAGAATGTTGAATGCAAGCATGGAAACGTGACTGCATTGTGTTGTTCAGGTGCTGGATGTCAGTTTGTGTGATGGAGTTCCATGCCTGTTGCATTTGATCGGCCAATACAGGGATGGTTAATGCTGTTTGTGGATGACATAAGTGTTGTTGTCTGATGGTGTCCCATATGTGCTCGATTGGAGACTGGATCTGGTGATTGAGCAGGGTGAGGCAACATGTCGACACTCTGTAGAGCATGTTGGGTTACAACAGTGGTATGTGGGTGAGCATTAATGCGTTGTAAACACTACCTGGAATTTATTTATTCTCCCTGGACAAAACACAAGGATTGGTTTTGGATAGTTTACATATTGATCATTTCTCCTTATAACATTGTGGGAAACAATTATATAAAATAGGTGTAACAGATACAAAATTATGTTGCCCCCCCCCTTTTTTTTGTAAATACTATTTATACAAATGAAAGTATTCTACTCCTCTGAGAGGAAATCCTTAATACTATAAAAACAATTATTGCTGAGGAACTCCAAGGCAATTTCATGGCAGCTTCCTCTTAAGCTTTTTAATGTTTTTGGAAGTTTGTTATAAAATATGATCCCCATGTAATAGGGGCTCTTGTCTGCACTTATTGTATTATTTCGTTCCAGGTGATAATCATCATCCCTCCTAGTACTGTACATGTGAACTTCTCTATTTAGATAATGTAAATAAAACAGAAAGAAACTTCCACATGGGAAAAATATATTAAAAACAAAGATTCCAAGACTTACCAAGCGGGAAAGCGCCGGCAGACAGGCACATGAACAAAACACACAAACACACACACAGAATTCTGTGTGTGTGTTTGTGTGTTTTGTTCATGTGCCTGTCTGCCGGCGCTTTCCCGCTTGGTAAGTCTTGGAATCTTTGTTTTTAATATATTTCTCTATTTAGATAATTGTACTGCTTGTTTTTTAGCATCACCTGAACAGTTTTAAAAATATATAGTGACGGGAGTGTTAGTAGCTTCTTAATTTTAAAAACTGCTTTGCAAGACTCATTCTATCTAAGCTTACACACTGTTGTTCATGAATGTAGTACAACATTTCGAACCACCAGATTAATGTACAAATTTGCAATCAGGCTGTGTGGGGTAACCATGAGAGTGACCATGTGTTTGGTAACCATGGCTGTGTTCCTGTTGCCAATACAAAATTGCACCCCAGACCATAAAGCCAAGTAAAGGTCTGTGTGTCTAGCTTGCCGATAGGTTGGTTGCAGGCCCTCAATTGGCCTCCTCCTAACCAACACGTGATCATCACTGGCACTGAGGCAGAACCAGTTATCATTAGAAAACACAATGGACCTTCACCCAGCCCTCCAATGAGCTCTCACTTGACACCACTGAATTTGAAAATGGTGGTTGTTTGGGGTCAGTAGGATTGCACACTACAGAGTGTCTGGTTCAGAGCTGTATTTGAAGGCACTGTTTGTGACAGTTTGTTGTTTCATTGTGGCGCTAATTGTTGCTCAAATTGCTGCTACAGGTGCAGTATGATGCCCCAGAGCCATACACTGAAGGCTCTGGTCTTCGCTCTCAGTAGCGCCATGTGGCCGTCTGGAGCCCAGTCATTCGTGGCTGCACGTTCTCACGACTACCAGTCCCAGCAGTTGTATACAGTGGCTGATTCCAGCCAAGTCTTTCTGCAATATCAGAGAAGGAACACCCTGCATCCCATAGCCCTATACACGACCTCATTCAACATCAGTGAGGTTTTGATAATGGCATCTTTATCGCCTTAAAGGCATTCTTGACTAACACAACTCAATATGTCCAATCTCAAAGGTAACTAATGCTCACAACCATTACAGTGTGTATTCAAAGCAAACCTGATTTGCATCCTCATAGTGGTACTAATAGCACCGCTCTTATGCAATTGGTGTGCAATTTGAGTAGACATCATCTTTCAGATGCAGTAACATGCATACCAACTTTTGTTTATGTCACGCAACGCCTTCTTGGTGTTGCAATTCTTTTTCTGTCAATGTATTTGAAGAATTGGTCAGTGTCTCCATAGTATGTATGCATATTTTGAGATGTATTTTCCTGAAGAGCAGCATACGAAACTGAAAATAAATTTATGTCTTCAGAATCCTTTTGTGCCAAATTTGCAGAAGCCTGACAATACTTCAAACAGAACCAGTGAATCCTTTTTAGAAATAACATCAGATTCAAGCATGAATCATTGTTCAAAACAATGTCACTTGATGAGTTTTAGTGCAGTGTTCATGATGAATTTCCACAAATTTCCTCTCAGGCTCGTTTATTGTATTATTGTGTGTTGTTTTGTACATTGTTGCAGAAGTCAGTAGTGTATAATGCGCTTAATTTTGTATGGTTTTCATTAAATTATTATAGTTAAAGAAATAACATAAAACCAGGTTTTGCTTATTCCAGGGTTCCATAAAGTATTTCGAAAGGGTTCCGTGCCAAAAAAGGTTGAGACCCACTGCTGTACAGAACAACAGTTTGGCAAACACAGATGAGTGTCAGGCTATTCTGGACTCAGATTTACGTGCTGCTTCGAGCTAGAGGCTTCATCCATGTGACACGATTTTTCAAAACAGCATGCTCCAAATAGGGTGTAAAAGCAGTCTGGTCTAGTGCCTCTGTGTTATTTCGGTTAGGTTCTTGCACTTCACTGTTGTGCTGCTGTAGGTACTAAAGAATTTTTTTAAATATTTTGCCAGTTGTTTTGGGTGTTTACTCTTTGAATGCCTAGCCCATTTATTATGTTGCACCATTACATTTTAGTCTGGAATTCTGGGCCATTAATCTTGTTACTTCGGTCTGATGGAGGCTTTCAATGACTAGAATCTTATATCATGCGTTGAGAGCTTCCTCATTGAAAACTAGCGCACAAATAAAACCAGACATCACAACCACCTCATTCTCTCAATGGAGAGAAGTCTTCCAAAGTAAAAGTGATTTCAGGTGTGTCGCAGGGGAGTGTCGTAGGACCGTTGCTATTCACAATATATACACTACTGGCCATTAAAATTGCTACACCAAGAAGAAATGTAGATGATAACCGGGTATTCATTGGACAAATATATTATACTAGAACTGAAATCTGATTACATTTTCACGCAATTTGGGTGCATAGATCCTGAGAAATCAGTACCCAAAACAACCACCTCTGGCTGTAATAACGGCTCTGATACACCTGGGCATTGAATCAAACATAGCTTGGACGGTGTGTACAGGTACAGCTGCCCATGCAGCTTCAACACGATACCACAGTTCATCAAGAGTAGTGACTGGCGTATTGTGACGAGCCAGTTGCTCGGCCACCATTGACCAGAAGTTTTCAATTGGTGAGAGATCTGGAGAATGTGCTGGCCAGGGCAGCAGTCGAACATTTTCTATATCCAGAAAGGCCCGTACAGAACCTGCAACAAGTGGTCATGCAGTATCCTGCTGAAATGTAGAGTTTCGCAGGGATCAAAGGAAGGGTAGAGCCACGGGTCGTAACACACCTGAAAAGTAATGTCCACTGTTCAAAGTGCCGTCAATGCGAGCAAGAGGTGACCGTTACGTTTAACCAATGGCACCCTAAACCATCACGCCAAGTGAAACGCCAGTATGGCGATGACGAATACATGCTTCCCATATGCATTCACTGCGATGTCGCCAAACACGGATGCGACCATCATGATGCTGTAAACAAAACCTGGATTCATCCGAAAAAATGACGTTTTGCTATTTGTGCACCCAGGTTCATCATTGAGTACACCATTGCAGGCGCTCCTGTTTGTGATGCAACGTCAAGGATAACTGCAGCCATGGTCATCTCGACTTCTAGTGATATGAGGCCGTTAGGATCCAGCACGGCGTTCGGTATTCTGCTAACAGTCATTGGATCTCGACCAACGCGAGCAGCAATGTCGCGATACAATAAACCACAATCGCGATAGGCTACAATCAGACCTTTGTCAAAGTCGGAATCATGATGGTACGCATTTCTCCTCCTTACACGAGGCATCACAACAATGTTTCACCAGGTAATGCTGGTCATCTGCTGTTTGTGTATGAGAAATCGGTTGGAAACTTTCTTCGTGTCAGCACATTGCAGGTCTCGCCACCGGTGCCAACCTTGTGTGAATGCTCTGAAAAGCTAATCATTTGCATTTCACAGCATCTTCTTCCTGTCGGTTAAATTTTGCTTCTGTAGCACGTCATCTTCATGGTGTAGCAATTTTAATGGCCAGTAGTGTATAAATGACCCTGTGATAACATTGGAAGTTCACTGAGGCTTTTTGCGGATGATGCTGTGGTATATCGAGTGGTTGTAACAACAGAAAATTGTACTGAAATGCAGCAGGATCTGCAAAGTATTGCTGCATGGTGCAGGGAATGGCAATTGAATCTCAATGTAGACAAGTGTAATGTGCTGTGAATACATAGAAAGAAAGATCCTTTATCATTTAACTACAATATAGCAGGTCAGCAACTGGAAGCACTTAATTCCATAAATTACCTGGGAGTAAGCATTAGGAGTGATTTAAAATGGAATGACCATATAAAATTAATCGTCGGTAAAGCAGATGCCAGACTGAGATTCATTGAAAGAATCCTAAGGAAATGCAGTCTGAAAATAAGAAAACAAAGGAAGTAGGTTACAGTACACTTGTTCGCCCACTGTTTGAATACTGCTCACTGGTGTGGGATCCGTACCAGATAGGGTTGATAGAAGAGATAGAGAAAATCCAACAGAGAGCAGTGCACTTCGTTACAGGCTCATTTAGTAGTTGCGAAAATGTTACGGAGATGATAGATAAACTCCAGTGGAAGACTCTGCAAGAGAGAGTCTCAGTAGCTCGGTACGGGCTTTTGTTGGAGTTTAGAGAACATACCTTCACCGAGGAGTCAAGCAGTATATTGCTCCCTCCTACGTATATCTTGCGAAGAGACCATGAGGATAAAATCAGAGAGATTAGACCCCACACAGAGGCATACCGACAATCTTTCTTTCCACGAACAATACGAGACTGGAATAGAAGGGAGAACTGGTAGAGGTACCCGAAGTACCCTCCACCACACACCGTCAGGTGGCTTGCAGAGTATGGATGTAGATGTAGATGTAGATCACATGGGTCCAAGGAAGCAAACAGTGATAATATTGGTTCCACTCAATTTTTACTGTCTGATGCACCAACTGGTTATGAATGTTTTTCAGTGAAAACAGTCTCAGTTGCAAAACTGTTTTTATTAATAATAATTAATTATTATGTTTTTTGCCCTTGTAAGGCACCATCAAATTATGTAACCATATAATAATACAAGCTTCATCCATCAATTGCTGCTGAAGAGCATTAACTGAATATAAAACTTCTGGATATAATATACGGTCATCAAATATCTTATCAGATACTTAAAGGGCCTTACGTAGAGTAACTTCAAGCTCAGCATGGTGATGCTGAGACAGCTAAGCACCACCTTGGTGCTTACCACACACAAGGCCCTTTACATATCTAATAAGACATTTGACACTGTATATTATGTCCAGACACTTCTTATTCTCAGTTAATACCCTTCAGTGCCAATTGATGACTGAAGCTTATCTTATTACATGTTTACATAATTTGATGATGTCTTATGTGGGCAAAATGCATAATTGTAATTAATAAAAAAGTTTTGCAACTTAGTCTGTTTTCATTCACAAAAGTGACCAGTAATGTTTAGGTACATTCATGTCCAAGGATGCACAGGCTTAGGCCATGGAGACAATTTAAGTCATTGAGGGAACAGTTGTTCTGGGTTTATGTGAAAGAAAAGTATGAGCTTGTCAGAGTCTTATACCTTGCCTGGCTGATGTACATGTTGCCAGACAAGGCTCATCATGCAATTTTTGTGTAGCAAAATGAGGGTAAATGACTGCAGGGCTTGGGAATGTTCGTCATTAAGGCTGAGAATCAATACCTTATTCATTAGAGTGAGCTTGCACCTTTGCACATAGAATGTTTGCACCAAAGTTTTGCTTTATGTCTTGTGGTGCTCCTTTTGACCAACCTCTTTTTTTACAATTTATGTATGGTTTGTAGACTGAAATGACTAATGAAAATTTGTACCAAGGCCAGGATTTGAACCCGGTCTCCTGCTAAGTAGGCAGATGTGAAAATCACTATGTCACTCTGGCACAGTGACTTGCATAACAGCATGGGCTACATAGAACATCTCCCTCATCAATTCCATATTCCCAATCGTGTCTCAACCCATGTCGAATTCCCCCTAAAGTCGAACGGTGTTGCAGAGTTTCTCCAACTGTATTAGAATAGTATCTCAGCATCAAATGAAGTGGGGGAGCCTACCTGAAACCCAGGCCCATGTGCTCTAATCAAATGCAACTGTGTGCTCCTGAGATCTTTTCAAGTCTCAGGCAGCTATGATGTATACATGCAGAGTGAAGCAATGAATGAAAATTTGTACCAAGCTGGAGACCTGGGTTTAAATCCCAGCCATTGTACAATATTTGTTATCCAGCATGTCCAGAGCAATTAAATAGGCAGTATTTTGAATGGGGAAACCAAAATGAGATAAAGGTGTCTAGTCCAAACATATTAGAAACTGATGGCTGTGTAGCAGTAAGGATGTTTGATGATGAAATTGATATATCAACCTTAGATGCATTCAGGCACTGCAGTGAATTCAGTGGTGACAAGTGAAAGTTTATGCCAGACTGGGACTCGAATCCAGAGCCCCATTTTACCCAAGTGGTTGCCATAACCTCTTCGCCTATCCGAGTACGCTTCACGTCCAACCCAAATGCCCAACTTGTCTCATACTACATATGTTGTGTCCCCTGTCCATTACACTCATTGCGCACAGCCTCATGCAGAATCACGCAAGAGGTCCGATGAAGATTACATCTGCACTGAACGATCATTAATTGCTCTGATAAGAAGAATATATTTATATCTGTGGTGTCTGTTCTTTTGGACTTGGTCTTTCTTGTACAGTTGATCTCGGACATGTCTGAAAGAACAGGCAGCACACGTATAAGGGTGTTAATTATTTTTTAAAGACTGGTTTGTACATGGCTATTTGTATAAACATATCTTTAATCACAATACCCTATTTGCTATAAGAAGCCAGTGTTGCATACAAGATGACAGAAAATCCTAATTGATATCTTTCTGGGTGGATCAGCATAAAGACTACTCTTGTATCCACTTGGAAGGATATTGGATGATGGTTTATCATGAGAGTTATGAAAAGTTTGCTGAGTTTACCTGCCGCAATAATACAATGTTGCTAATGATTTTATATTTGTGGAGATTGCAGAAATTTACAGGCCTGATTTAAGTTGCTGCTACAGCGTGCAGTAGTGATGTGGTCTATGCTTGTGTCACTAATAACAAGAAGTAAAATGAAATGAATATTCTTGTTGCTTGTGGTCAAATAAATACTATGAACAAGAGGAAGTATTTGAAGGGTCCAAGGGAAGAATATTATTGACTGGCCATTTTGTGTCCTTTCTGACAACAATGTTCTGGAATGATGCTGAAGTGAAGGGATATTGTGTGCTCTGCGAGACCAGTGCTGGCAGGATTATGAGTATGAAGTTAGACTAATTACAGTGTGCATAGAAACATTTAAGCAACCATTCTTCCTGTGGTATATATGTGTAGGAAGCAGGGAAAAAAGCTGTAAAGACTAGTACCATGGGATGTACCCTCTGCCACCCATCCACTGTGGTTTGCAGAGTGTAGTTATGGTGTAACGCACTGAATAATACCTGTAATAACAACTTTTTTTCGTAATGTAGCATAAATCTGTCAGCAGCTCACATAGCATCTTAATTATCTGTGTGGATCTTCCTTTTGCTGTCAGTTCCTGATTTAATTTTTGTTTCATTTGTTTACCACAGGACGATTATGCTGTAATAAAGATCCAAGTGAAGAATTCATCAATGTACGACCCCGCAGTGGTAAAGGTGCTGGTTCATGCAGGTCATCATATGTGTGGAAACCTCTGCTGCTTGTTATCCCACTTAGACTGGGCTTAAGTGAAATAAACCCAGTATATGTCAAAAGCCTTAAAGTGAGTAATGGTTCCACTGGCAAATATGTTGTAATGTTTTTCAAAAGAGAGCTCACTTTTAGTGTCATTTTTATTTCATTAAATGAATACTGTTTTCTGATAAATAATGAGGGAGAAGCTATCTACATTAAATTCAATTTTTGGAATGACAGTTTACCACTCAATTGCATATGTAAGCTGTGAGGTACAACAGTGAGGAGGATAATGTGGATAGGGTAAAGAATTGTTTCTTTCACAAAAGTTTCTGCTATGGATTAAAATTATTGGAAAAAGAAGCTAATTATGGTCTCACATAATTTAGATTGCTTTTACATTGTTAGAGATAATCTCTGGCAGTGAGAAACAGACAATGAAAATTATTTTTTACTCCACTTTTAACTGAATTTACTGAATTTTCATAACTTAAATCTACTGCCAGTTGGCTGATAATCTTGGCAGTAGACCACAGTTTTACCTGAAATAGATGTGGTACACTGTTCTTCATCCAGAGACATTGCCAAAAGGAAAAATAGCTTCCATGTGCCTCAAGAAAGTGTGTTAAGATTTTTACTGCTCATAATGTAAAAAATGACATAATGACATAGAGGGCAACAATTTTAGCTCTCTCTGACAGTCTGCTGATGATGCAGTTACAAGTAGAGATAACATGCTTTTAGAAATAGTTCCCAAAGGCAGAAAGAGTTGAAGATCGTTAGTATCAGCACATAGCCAAAAACTGTTAGCTGACACTGTACTCATGAAATGTAATGTGCATGCAGAGGTGAAAAGGCCCTGGCTGGAATCAGTGACAGTTGTCAAGTATGTAGGATTATCTTATTATCTTTCTGGAACAGTTTATGAGTGAATGATGAGTTAAATCTAGCTGTGAGAAATACAGACAACTTGCTGAGTTTTATTGGAAAAATCCCAAGTACATGTGATCCACCCTCAAATGGCTTTTACAAAAATCTTGTTCTGTCGGGTCTTGAGTATTGTTCATTTGTTTGGAATATTTGCCAAAGCTGGGTTAATGACAGAGAGAGGTGGGGTGGGGGCAGGATTTTCACCTTACCACAGGGAATGTTTACTTATCATGTGAATGTTATGGAAATGTTCAACAAGCTCTGACAGGATATGCGACAAAAAAGGTGCTCTGCATCCCACAGAGCCTCATTCTCAAAATTTCAAGAGACCATATTATAATATGAATCAAAAAATATATAACTTCCTCCAACTTATATATCATGTAATGATCACTAGGATACAATTACAAAAAATTATGTTTATACAGAGAAGTACAGACAATTGTCCTTCCTGCATGCCATCTGGAAATTAAGTTGGAAAAGGAGAAAATGATTCTGGTACACCATTTACCCAACATCCCACATCATATAATGACTGAAGAAGAAAAATGCATATATAGAAACATTACCAAAGTAACTAAAAGGGTATTTGTGTGTAATCTGAAAACAGAGAATGTGTTCTAATTGTATAATGATAATACTAGGAGAAAATACTAACTAAGCAGGATTTTATCATTTTCTCCAATATCAATTCCAAAATTTCGAATTCTTGTTTTGTAAATAAAACTGCCTTTTCCTCCTGCCACTTAATTTATTTATCCCAGACACGTTTCACCTTTTTCTGGTTCTAAGGCATCATCAGTGGGATCTATAACTATATAGTATTGTTAATTTTTGATTATTAAACAGCTCTTGTCGCAATTTTTTATGTAAAAAGTAATTACTTATGATTTACTGATCTTCGTTTCCAATCGTCTGATCTGGAGGTCGCACTACCACTTTATTACTGACTTACAAGCACAACTTTATGCTCTGACCGTCTTCACACTGTCCACCATGTTTCTCCTTCTTTTTGTGGTGTAATACAGTTCTTTTGCTACTCGATATAACTATTTTGTTGGACACTGCTTTCCACAACATAAATGTTGCAACTCTATTACGTGTTTCTTCCACTTTGTCATGTTTACCTACTTGTTGCCAAACTAACGAAGTATATGTTCAAGACTATGATATTTATACCTTGTATGTGTATGAAGAGAGAGAGAGGGGGGGGAGGATTATTATTATTATTATTATTATTGTTATTATTATTATTATTATTATTATTATTATTATTATTATTATTTTAAAAAAAAAGAAGTTTGTGGTTGAATTGTATGATGTTGTACTAGCTGTTAGCAAGTGGTTGAAAGCTTTGCTGACAGCTGATTTGTCTTTTTGTTTCAATATTCCATGGAGGGGTTCATGGATAAATGAGTCTAAAGGTGTTGGTGGTATTTTGGAGTGTTATTCTATTATTTTATCTATTTGTGTAAATAATGAATTGCTGGGCATGTGTACTTAATCATTCAACAGGGTTTTCCTTTTTTCCTTTCTGTTTTGGTTTTCTATATATGGTAATTATCTTGCAGGGTTGGGAGGTGTTTTTATTGTTGATTCTAATTACTTTCATGTCACCTTCTCTAGTGGTTGGTTTGTGGTCATTCTACTCAAGAGTAGTGAACCTTACTGACACACAGTCAAACAGTAAAGGAAGACAGCTGTTGGAGAAAGGATTAAAATACAATGTAAATTCAGAAATAGATGAAGATTTCTTAGAAAATCTATGTGTAGAACCAGAAAGTGTTTTGACAAGGAAGATAGGAATGAAAACAGCAGTGTCAACATTGAACTAAATAGAGGACTAGTAAAAAAGAAATCCAGAATATAATAAGCAGTATAAAAAAACAACAAAAATACAGAATCTACAACACTCGGAAACCTTAGGAGAAAACTTCAAAATGAAAATGTTATCATTCCAAAAGCAGGCAAGGGGAACACAGTAGTACTGATTGACAAAGAACAATACATTGAAAAAATGTAAGAATTCTTCTCACAAAATAATATTATAAAATTAAAATCAGACCCAACAAACAGATTCCAGACAAAAGTAAAAAAAAACTCTGAAAAATGCTGACATCCTACTGTATAACACAGAGAAAAGAAACTTGTTACAAATCAATCCCAGTGCAACTGTCCTCCAAAGCCAAACAAAAATCCACAACCCGAATGTTCCTGTGAGGCCAATAATGGATTTCAGAAAATCCTCCACTTACAAGCTTGTGGGATATATGTTAAAATTGCTGTCCTAAAATTTACAAAGCACAAGAAGACAGAACCATTAAAAACACTACACAGCTAATACAACAAATAAAAGATATAAAAATCCCAGACATAGCAACACTCCTCTCATTTGTATGAAAAGCATGTATTCCAACATACCAGCACCAGAAACAATAGAAATCATAGATAAGAACCTGAAAACTTACAGTCAACTCCCTGATGAACAGATTAAGGAAATATGCACATTAATGAAGCTCATAATAGAACAAAATTACTTTCAATTCAATAATGAATTTTATTTACAAGAAGATGGATTACCAATGGTGTCCCCAGTTTCAGGAGCCTTTGCAAGTACTTTTGTAAACCACATTGAACAGATCATTTTCACAAAAATAGTAGCAAAGGAATACAACATATTACATTGGTTCAGGTATATGGATGACATCCTTTGCTTAATAGATGAACCACAAACAAAAATTGAAAAACTACATAATGACATCAACAAGATACATAAAAGTATAAAATTCACAATTCAAAGAGAACAGAACAATCAAATTAACTTTCTGGATATAACAATCAAAAAACAAAACAATAAGCATATGTTTGAAATTTATCGTAAACCCACAACAACAGACATTATCATTCCCCAAAATCCTCGAACAACCCATACTCACAAAAGCAAGCAGTACTTTGACATATGTTCCATAGACTCAATGCAGTGCCACTCACCAAAGAAAGCTACCAAAAAAATGGGCATAATAATGCAAACAGCAGAAAATAATGGTTACAATAATAATATACTCACAAAGCTAAACAACAAAATTAAAAGTAAAATAAAAGCACAAAGCACTGTACTACAGACAACACAGCAACAGAACCAAACACTGACACAGTCCCATAACGACGACACAAGATAATCAGAAAAAGATGAAAGAAAAACTCAAGATGTTACACAGTGACATACAAACACAAACTCACCTATAAAATCACCAACATTTTCGAAAGATAGAGAATAAACATAGCATACACAACAGACAATTCTATATAAAAATACACCCCAAAACTGACAAAAAACAGAGACATATACCAAAAGGCAGGTATATATTAACTACAATGTAACACTTGTGAAGACAGATACGTAGGACAAACAGGTAGAACATTTGATGTCATATACAAAGAACACATGAGAACCTGGAAATATGGGACAAACCACTCCACATTTGCAGAACACCTAAGAGAACATGACCACAAACCAATCACTAGAGAAGATGACAGGAAAATAATTAGAACCAACAATAAAAAAACACCTCCTAACCCTGCAAAAAAATTACCACATACAGAAAGGAAAACCCTGTTGAATGATCAAGTACACATGCTAGGCAATTCATTATTTGCACTAATACACTCCTGGAAATGGAAAAAAGAACACATTGACACCGGTATGTCAGACCCACCATACTTGCTTCGGACACTGCGAGAGGGCTGTACAAGCAATGATCACACGCACGGCACAGCGCACACACCAGGAACCGCGGTGTTGGCCGTCGAATGGCGCTAGCTGCGCAGCATTTGTGCACCGCCGCCGTCAGTGTCAGCCAGTTTGCCGTGGCATACGGAGCTCCATCGCAGTCTTTAACACTGGTAGCATGCCGCGACAGCGTGGACGTGAATCGTATGTGCAGTTAACAGACCTTGAACGAGGGCGTATAGTGGGCATGCGGGAGGCCGGGTGGACGTACCGCCGAATTGCTCAACACGTGGGGCGTGAGGTCTCCACAGTACATCGATGTTGTCACCAGTGGTCGGCGGAAGGTGCACGTGCCCGTTGACCTGGGACCGGACCGCAGCGACGCACGGATGCACGCCAAGACCGTAGGATCCTACGCAGTGCCGTAGGGGACCGCACCGCCACTTCCCAGCAAATTAGGGACACTGTTGCTCCTGGGATATCGGCGAGGACCATTTGCAACCGTCTCCATGAAGCTGGGCTACGGTCCCGCACACCGTTAGGCCGTATTCCGCTCACGCCCCAACATCGTGCAGCCCGCCTCCAGTGGTGTCGCGACAGGCGTGAATGGAGGGACGAATGGAGATGTGTCGTCTTCAGCGATGAGAGTCGCTTCTGCCTTGGTGCCAATGATGGTCGTATGCGTGTTTGGGGCCGTGCAGGTGAGCGTCACAATCAGGACTGCATACGACCGAGGCATACAGGGCCAACACCCGGCATCATGGTGTGGGGAGCGATCTCCTACACTGGCCGTACACCTCTGGTGATCGTCGAGGGGACACTGAATAGTGCACGGTACATCCAAACCGTCATCGAACCCATCGTTCTACCATTCCTAGACCGGCAAGGGAACTTGCTGTTCCAACAGGACAATGCACGTCCGCATGTATCCCGTGCCACCCAACGTGCTCTAGAAGGTGTAAGTCAACTACCCTGGCCAGCAGGATCTCCGGATCTGTCCCCCATTGAGCATCTTTGGGACTGGATGAAGCGTCGTCTCACGCGGTGTGCACGTCCAGCACGAACGCTGGTCCGACTGAGGCGCCAGGTGGAAATGGCATGGCAAGCCGTTCCACAGGACTACATCCAGCATCTCTACGATCGTCTCCATGGGAGAATAGCAGCCTGCATTGCTGCGAAAGGTGGATATACACTGTACTAGTGCCGACATTGTGCATGCTCTGTTGCCTGTGTCTATGTGCCTGTGGTTCTGTCAGTCTGATCATGTGATGTATCTGACCCCAGGAATGTGTCAATAAAGTTTCCCCTTCCTGGGACAATGAATTCACGATGTTCTTATTTCAATTTCCAGGAGTGTAGATAAAATAATAGAATAACACTCCAAAAGAGGATCAATATAATAATAATAATAATAATAATAATAATACCACCTAACATCTTTACACTCACTTATCCATGAACCCCTCCACAGAATACTGGAACAAAAAGTCAAATCAGCTGTCACCAAAGCTGTCAACCACTCGCTAACAGCTAGTACAACATCCAAACATCTCTCTCTCCCTCTCTCCCTCTCTCCCTCCCTCCCCCCTCCCCCCTCCCTCCCTCCCACTCTCCCTCCCTCCCACTCTCCCTCCCCCCTCCCCTCTCCTTCATACACACACAAGTTATAAATATCACGAAGTTACTCTTGAAGATATACTTCGTTAGGTTGAACAAGTAGTCAAACATGCCAAGGTGGAGGAAACACATAATGGAGTTGCAATATTTATGTGCAATTAAATAGTTATATTGAGTGGCAAAAGAACAATAGTACACCAAAGAAAGAAGGAGAAACATGGTGGACAATCTGAAGAAGGTCAGTGCACAAAGTTGTGCTTATGTGTCAGTAATAAAGTGGTAGTGCGACCTCCAGACCAGATAAGAGGAAATGAAGACCAGTAAATCATAAGTCATTACTTTTTTACATAAAAAATTGCGACTTGAACTGTTTAATAATCTAAAACTAACAATACTCTATCGTTAATAGATCCCACTGATGATGCCTTAGAACCAGAAAAAGGCGAAATGTGTTTGGGCTAAATAAATTAAGTGGCAGCAGGAAAAGGTGGTTTTATTTACAAAACAAGTATTTCTATTCTTGTTGCAGAGGATGGCCCTGCAAACAAACTGGTCCAAAATTTTTGTTTGACAGACTGAATCACTTGTTCATAGTGAGCCACAGAAACATTATAGTTGTAGCAGTGTTATTGTTTGTTATGTTTGAAGCTGTGGACAATGTTTTTCAAGCAAAATTTTCATATAGAAATTGAGATCATCTTGGCTAACTTCTTCTAGATTTATTTTTAATAACCACAATTTGTGTTTACAATTATTTATAAAAATGCACCTTTGAAGAAGTCTTCTTTAATTTAATACTTTCTTTAGTTGAGAACTCACATATAAACAGCTATTGGCAATTTTTTTTAAAAAAAAATTCAAATAATATGTTTTGAAATAATCAGTTGTAGTGAGAGATAGTCTCGTATCTTTGGATACATTAATCTGAGTTGCAATTTATTTTCATTTCATAGCTCTGTTTTACCTTCAGCCAGACGCTGGGTGTCATTGGTGGGAAACCAAATCATGCATTATACTTCATAGGCTTTGTTGGTAAGTTTGCTAAGTGTTTCTATTACTTATAAGGTACAGCTCTTTAAATACAACTTAAGTGTTCATAGTTCATTAATTTAATCCACACATTTCCCCATTCATTACATTGTTAATAAAATTCCATTGTAATAAATGTACAGTGGAATATTGCATAGCGAGAGTAATTCATTCCAGACTTATTCATAGTGCAGAACACTCATTAAGCGAAACCATTTGTCCCATATAAATTAAAGTAAAATACGCTAATGCATTCCATGCAGAAAAAGTAATAAATGTTTTACCTTATTCATTTCATTTATTCAAAGAAAATTATACATGCAGTATTATGTATAGTGAAACAAATACTAACAAAGAGATAGAGGGGCTGGCCAGTACTTACCTCAGCTCAGTACAGCCGATAGATACACAAAAAACAACCGAAAATTTACGTTCCTAGCTTTCGGAATAAGTGTTCCTTCGTCAGGGAGGAGAGAGGGGAAAGAAAGAGAAGAAGGGAAAGTGGATTTAGTTACTCACAACCCAGGTTATGAAGCAACAGGGAAAGGAAAACAGGGAGGGTAGCAAGGATGGAGGCATGGCTGTCAGAGGGAAGCCAAAGATATTCTATTGTAAGTACTGTGCCAGCTTCAAACCAAAGAGGATGCATACAGAAGTAAAGAGGTATATAGTGTAAAGATGTAGGATGAAAAGATGCATGAGTGGCTAAAGAGGAAAGGGAAAGAGGAGAAGACTGAAGAGTAAATGGGAGTGAGGTTGTTTAACGTAGGTTGAATCCAGGGGGATGGCGGGATGAAAGGATGTGTTGGAGTGCAAGTTCCCATCTGCGCAGTTCAGAGGGACTGGTGTTGGGTGGGAGAAGCCAAATGGCACATACGGTGTAGCAGGTTCCTAGGTCCCTAGAATTATGCTGGAGGGCATGCTCCGCTACTGGGTATTGGACGTCTCCTAGGCAGATAGTTCGTCTGTGTCCCTTCATGCGCTCAGCCAGTTTAGTTGTTGTCATACCAATGTAAAAGGCTGTGCAGTGCAGGCATGCCAGCTGATAAATGACGTGTAGTTTCACACGTGGCCCTGCCTTGAGTTGTGTATGTTTTACCAGTAGTGGGGCTGGAGTAGGTGGTTGTGTGGGGATGCATGGGGCAGGTTTTGCAGCAGGGTTGGTTACAGGGGTAGGAACCGCTGGGTAGAGAAGGTAGTCTGGGAATATGTATAGTGTTATTCACAATATGTAATAAATTCATTCAATATCATTGTTATCTGGTTCCTCTGAAAGAGCACGGCCGACTTCCTTCCCCATCCTTCCCTAATCCAATGAGACCGATGACCACGCTGTCTGGTCTCCTTCCCCAAACCAACCAACCATCATTGTTATCCACTTCTAGTTCAATGCTCTTGGCCAAAGACACCATCTCGTTGACTACACGCTCCACAAGTACTGCCTCAAATGCCTCTGCGTCACATTCAACAATGCACTCCAGCCAAAATTTCTTCCAAGCAGAAGTGAGAGTTTTCTTTGTATCCCCTTCCCACACATTTTCAATCAGCTTGACACAGGAAATGATGTTGAAGTGATATTTCCAAAACTCCCTGATAGTGAGATTGGTAGCTTCAGTCAACTCAAAGCAATGCTCAAAGAGTGCTTTAGTGTAGAGCTTCTTAAAGTTAGAAATAATCTGCTGGTCCACAGGCTGCAATAACGGAGTGGTGTTGGGACGCAGAAATTGGATCTTGATGAGTTGAGATTCCTCAAGGAGGTGGTCTTGTAGGTCTGAAGAATGAGCATTTTCCATACCAAGCAAGATATGGAGTGGCAGATCCATCTCAAGCAAATATCTTTACACCAAAGGACCAAGCACTTCAGTGATGCAATCAGAAAAAAGATCATGTGTCACCCAAGCCCTGTTGTTGGACCTCCACATCACATTTAATCTGCTCTTCTGGGCTTAACACTTCTTGAAGGCTCATGAAGTTCCTGAATGGTAAACAAGCAGCAGTTTAATTTTCAAATCACCTCATGCATTGGCACAGAATAGCAGTGTGAGATGGTCTTTCATTGGCTTGTGACCGGGCAATGCGCATTCTCCTCTGCTGTTATAAAGGTACACTTTGGCATCTTTTTCTGGAATAGACCTGTCTCATCACAATTAAAAAACTGTTGCATTAGGCAACCCTCAGAATCTACAAACCTCTTGAAGTTGTCGAAGAAGTTCTCTGCTGCCTTTGTGTTGGATCTGGCTACTTTGCCTTGCCTCGTAACACTATGGATACCAGTTCTTTCCTTAAACTTCTCAAGCCACCCGTGGCTTTCCTGAAACACTTCTTCGGCTGCTGATGATCAGGCATTGTCTTAACGAGGGTGACGGAAATTATTCTCGTCTTCTCACAAATGATGTTCTCATTAATAGTCTTGCTGTACAATTGTTTTTCATTTGTCCATATAAGGGGCAAACTTTCAACATTGTACAGGATACAAAACTGTTGTTTAGACACTCGTATCACTCCCTTTGAAGCATCTATCTCCTTAATCTTGTCCTTGTTCTTGAGGATAGAGTAAATAGTTTATGATGTAGACAGATTGTATGTGTGTGCTAAATCAGCAATGCTCACACCATGTTTGCATTTTTCAGTGATTTTACATTTAATTTCTAAGATTGTTTATTTTCTCTTGTGGTTGCCTCCTTGCGGCTTTATCTTCGGAGACATTTCTATGAAGGTTATTCAAATTTGCACACAAAAAACACTGTGCGAACACAAGTTTAGAAGAATGTGTGATCACAAGGCACACTAAGATGGTATCAGAAAGAGTGCTAAACCCAGATTGCAGTATGTACTAAAGGCATTCTTCATATGCTGTTACCGACAATGAAAGATGTTCATATTGTTCCCCCTGCCATGCGCGAACAGCTGGTGACAACACAATAATCGCTATCACTCATTATGTGAAACATCGCTTGTTAAGCTAGTCTTTTTTTTCCCTCATTATGCGAATTGTGCTTTGTGGGAGGTGCTCGTTAGGCAAGGTTCCTGTATTTGTAAATGCTCTTGATTTAATTTCATAGGAGTCACTGCTGTAGGTGATTTATTCATATTACCTCATGTTTTCCAAAACATGCTTTTACTAATGAACAGTAATGTAACAAATGCTGTTTAGTCTTGTTCAAATTTGACTTTTTAGAAATTGAAACTGAAATAAGGATATTTTAAAGCAACATTCTTCAAAAGCTTTTAAGTGACTGTAAAAATTGCATTGCCCAGTAATATCTGAGCACAACAATGAAGTGCTTTGAACAGATGTACTAGGATTTGGAATTTTCTAGCACAACACAAAAATCTTGCATTGGAAAAATTGGAACTTCTTAAAACTGCTATACATGGCAAAAAGAAAGAAAGAAAGAGAGAAATTATGCTTAATGGTGTAGCAGTGACTGGATAGGATTTTTTATCTCCTCTAGGACCCGGTTCAGTGCAAGCCAGGGTTTGCTAGAAGAAACTGTTGGTGGCGTCTTGTTTACCAGCTGCTGCATATGCAAGTTCCTTACACAAAATGTTGGGTAAATGTGAAAGTTAAAGATAGAGCATTCTCATGTTTGCATAAGATTCTTAGATAGTCAGACAAGATTGTGCTGGACACGCGCTGCTTGAACAATACTGTGACAACACTTCAAGAAGAATACTGCCTCTGTCAGTATAAAGCATTTGATATGATAGATTGTACTTTCTATATACTGTTCATGGATAGTCAGACAAGATTGTGTTGGACACAGCCGTGCTACAACATTACAGTGACAGCACTCCAGGAAGAGTACTGCCTCTGTCAGTACAAGGCATTTGACATTGATAGGCTGTACTGTCTATATGTACCACGTATAATCATAAATAGTATACAGTCTGTGTCAGATCATGACGTTAATGTTGTTTAATATTAATGAATTTTTCTAGACATTGTGCACCATTAAGTAATTGAACCCATATTTGACCATCTCGTCAGTCATTACAAGTGACAACCAGTTATAATCAGTTTGCGGTTATGAATCTTTGTAGTGATGCTACTGATGGAGGTGCCAATATCCAGGATAAATAATTATTATCAAAGAAAACAACAAATAGTTCTTGATGAAGTCATTGAGCAACATGATGGTGTCTCCTATATACTTCGGCTTGAATAGTTTAGATGTTGTTACCATGAAACTATATGAACAGAATGATGTCTCACTGAGAAATTTCTGCATCTGACATCTGATCTCCAAATTTCTGTGTCTGACATCTAATCTACAATTTTTTGTATATGACATTTAATCTCTTAATTTTATATCCACAATCTTGCTACTCCATTGTTTATCAGTTTGCACTCCATGCCTCCAATCATAGATATTATGGATGCTAAATCTAATACAGGCAATGAATAATGCCCTATTTTCTTCTTCAACATAAATCACAGGTGATGAGTTTATCCTCGAAGGCTTAGCTGAATTGCTTTCAGCAAACGAAATGTACAAGCATTAGAAAACTGGATTGCTAACCGAAAGGTCTTTAATTTAGATCACAGTCCTGTGATCCTGATTTAGACTGGATGTTACTTATTTTCTGTAGTTTCCTTAAATCTGTCCAGCATGCGAGGTGGTGCAGTGGTTAGCTCACTGGACTCGCATTTGGGAGGACGACGGTTCAATCCCGTCTCCGGCCATCCTGATTTAGGTTTTCCGTGATTTCCCTAAATCGTTTCAGGCAAATGCCGGGATGGTTCCTTTGAAAGGGCACGGCCGATTTCCTTCCCAATCCTTCCCTAACCCGAGCTTGCGCTCCGTTTCTAATGACCTCGTTGTCGACGGGACGTTAAACGCTAACCACCACCATCTGTCCAGCATTTGCTCAAATGGTTGGTTGATCAAGGGAATGGGCATTGCCTTATTGCTTCAGTGATGATGTTAGTGTAACTGTATTAAACTTGAAACAAACCAAAGAAACTGAAAACTGTTTGCCAAGTGAACAATGTGTATTCTTTTTACATAGGTCACTCATTATTCTAGCATAAGTAACATTTAGTTTATTGAGTAATTCTTGATTGAACTGCTATAGAGTATGTTTTTGTGATGTAATTAGTTTTATGGGAAATGATTATCAGCAAGATATCCTTAGAAATCCAGGAAATCCACAGTAAATGTCTTCCTTGTTGATTCTCCTTGTCAGCTGACAGGTAGCGTTGATAAATTTTACCAACACTTAAAGATTTCTGCATAAAATCTCAATATTCCTTAGTAAATAGTTCAGCATTTATTTTGCTTACAGGTCTCATGTTGACTAATTGTTCATGTGCTTGGAGGGTAATGCTTGTAGTGCCTGTAGCATTTTGCAGAGGTATGTGTAATAACTTCAAGTTGAACAAATATATTTCAGGGAAGACGCAATACATGAAAGTCACAGGTCAAGTAAACAGAGTAAGACGTGTGTACACTTTAATAGTCAAATCATAGCTGAGTCCAAGTCTAGCAACCGCTGGCTGGCTGGCCGTTTAGGTGGCTCTGCACTGCCGCTGCATGTCTGGCAGACAGCGCCGCATGTAGAGGATGCGCGTAATTGCACGGCGGCACTTTGAACTATCAGCGAGTCACAACACCTTTCGCCCCTTTGAATTTTTTGCACAGGTCTTGATGGAGGTGGCCTGTAGATTGCCAACGTCCATATGTGTTGTTTGACTGGCCGTAAAGTCTCGAGGAGGAGGCTTCCTGTATGGAGGAAAGTGTCGCTGATGATAACGGGTTGAGATGACAGGAAACGTGGAGGTCGAATCTGCTGGGGCCCCATGCACCAATCTGCCTGTTGCGGCAATTCTGGTTGTTATAACAGGATACATGGGCGATGTGTCCGCGTCCGTAGGAGAAGGAGACGAGTAGAGATGCTCCGACAGATGATGGTCATCTGGTTCCTGCATGGTCACATCTCCTGGTGGTGTCAGTTCTTGTGCTGGCACCGATATGATGGTGAGAGGACTGCGTTGTGAGTAATGAGAGATTTCAGTATCCCGAGCATCAGGTAGAGCCGAAAGTGGTGTAGCGGCATGCGGAACAGGCATTGCCGGCACACGGGGTCGAAGCTGGTCCGAATGATGCACTGCAACACCCTTGTCTGTCTGGATTTCATACAAGCGTTGGCCACGGTGTCTTAAGATGTGGCCAGGACTCCAATTTGGCCGCCTGCCATATCCCCGTATCCATACAAGGTCGTCTGCGGCGAACTGGCCAAGCGAAGGCACCTGTGGCCGTGAGGTGGAAGGCCGCAGAAGATGAAGTAGTGTGCAGGGCTGTCGGCCGTGTAGAAGCTCAGCTGGGCTGTGGTCGCCCATGGACTTGAAACGGTAAGAAGCCAGTAATTGGAGGAGCGTATCATCAGCAGAAGAAGTCAGTAGTTTCCTCGTCTGAGCCTTAAATGTGCGGACCAGTCGTTCAGCCTCACCGTTTGACTGTGGATGGAACGGAGGGGCCATGACATGCATGACGGGCACAAAAATCCGCAAAATCGGAAGAGGCAAATTGTGGACCATCATCAGTAACAAGAGTAGAGGGAAGGCCTTCCAAAGAGAAAATGCAAGCTAGATCATTGGTGGTTGTGCGGTGGTAGGCGACGTGCAACGGACAATGAAAGGAAAGTTAGAGTAGGCGTCAATAACGAGAAGCCAATAAGTACCTGAAAAAGCTCCCGCGAAGTCAACATGAATATGCTCCCAGGGCTTTTCAGGCGAAGGCCATGGTGACAAAGATGACTTCGGGGCGGCGGCCTGTGACGCGCAAGGGCCGCAGGCTGCGACCATGTGTGCAATTTCAGAGCCGATGCTGGGCCAGTACACATGACATCGCGTCAGAGATTTTGTGCGAGAGACATCCCAGTGCCCTTGGTGAAGAAGGCGCAAGACCGAAGCACGCAGAGACGCAGGTACCACAACACGCAGCGAAGCATTTTCGATGGAAAGGAGGATAACTCCATCCCTAGCCGTGATGCGGTAACGCAAAGCGTAGTAGTCCTGCAATGGATCAGATGTCTTAGTGGACGGACGATCTGGCCAAACCTTCTGAATACAGTGAAAAACCCGGGAGAGGGTAGGGTCAGAGCCCGTAGCAGCTGCCAGCTGGAACCCATTCACAACCCGCTGCTCAGCAATATCCAGGTGGAAACACAAAAGTTCGTCCCTATCAAATGCCAGATCAGGACCCATGGGAAGGCAAGACAGTGCATCAGCATTCGCATGTTGAGCCGTCGGCCGGAAATGAATCTCATAATTGAAACAAGATAAGTAAAGGGCCCAACGCTGGAAGGGGTGTGCAGCCTTGTCGGGAAGTGACGTTGATGGATGAAACAAGGAAACAAGTGGTTTGTGATCCGTAACAAGATGAAATTTGGATCCATAGTGAAAAACACCAAACTTATGAAGAGCATAAATTATGGCCAAAGCTTCTTTTTCAATTTGAGAACACTTTTGTTGGTCATTCGTGAGCATTTTGGAGGCATAAGCAATGGGTTGTTCAGAACCGTCAGAAAAACACTGCGCAATGACTGCACCGACCCCGTATTGAGAGGCGTCCGTGGAAAGAACAAGATGATGGCCAGGTCGATAAGCAGCCAGGCACGGGGCCTGTTTCAGCATAGTCTTCAATTTCTGGAAACCTGCATCGCTTGACGTGGACCAGTGAAAAGGCACGTTTTTTTGTAACAGGCAGTGCAACGGCTGAGCCACCGAAGCAGCAGACGGTAAAAACTTGTGATAGTATGCTACTTTCTCCAAGAAGGCCTGCAGTTCCTTAACAGATGTAGGGCGAGGAAGGGCATCGATCGCAGCGACAGTTTGCTGAAGTGGACAAATACCATCTAAAAAGAGTTGAAACCCCAGGTACGTGATAGATGCCTGAAAAAAATTTTGATTTCTGAAGATTACACTTAAGACCGGCAGTCTGTAAAATATGAAAAAGTGTGCGGAGATTTTGAAGATGTTCTTCAGTGGTGGAGCCAGTGACAACAATGTCGTCCTGGTAATTTATACACCCAGGGACAGTGAGCAATAATTGCTCCAAGAATTGCTGAAAGAGAGCAGGGGCGCTGGCAACCCCGAATGGCAATCGTTGGTATTGATAGAGGCCGAAAGGCGTGTTAAGGGCCAGAAACTGCCGGGAAGCAGCGTCAAGAGGAAGTTGATGATAAGCTTCTGACAGGTCAAGTTTAGAAAAATACTGGCCTCCAGGAAGTTAAGTGAACAATTCTTCAGGTCAAAGCATAGGGTAAGTGTCGATAAGGCATTGAGAATTTACAGTGGCTTTGAATTCGCCACAGAGACGAATATCACCATTTGGCTTATCAAAGACGACGACAGGAGAGGACCACTCACTGGAAGTGACAGGAAGCAAGACCCCTGAAGCAGTGAGACAATCTAGCTCCCGTTTGACCTGATCACGAAGGGCCACAGGAATGGGCCAAACCAGAAAAAACTTGGGCCAAGCAGTGGGTTTGACCGTGATATGAGCTTCAAAGTCGTTTTGCACGGCCCAACGCAGGAGAAAAAAAGAGACGAAAATGTCGTTGACGAGGAATCCGATAGAGCATAACAAATAGCATCAGAGACAGTATTGACAGAGTCATCTATGGAGAACCAAAAAACGCGAAAGGCACCGAAACCAAAAAGGTTCTCCGCATTACTATGGTCGACCACAATTATGGGAACAGTGCGAATGACAGTTTTGTAAGATACCTCAGCATCAAATAGAGAAATCTTCTGTTTATTGTAAGTCCGTAATTGCCTAGTGACAGGTGACAGGATTGGAGAATCCAACTGAAGATACATCTGAGAATTGATGATAGTGGCAGCAGAACCAGTATCCACCTGCATGCAAACATCTCGACCAAATATTTGGACAGTGAGGAATAGCTTCCCTGAAAGGGAAGAAGTACAATTGACAGACAACAGAGAATCAGAATCAGCGTCATGTTCATGAACATCATGTATGCGGTCGGATTTGCAAATGGATGACACATGACCCCCGTTTTTTTTTTTTTTTTTTTTTTGCACTCAGACATGAGGAAGTTGCTGTGGGTTTTGCTGCAGTTTCTTAGAGGTTTGTTTACGGTTAGGCCGAGGCTGCGCTTGGAGTGTACTGCTGCCACGTCGGCCGGCAGAGACACGCCACATGCTTTGTCAACATCGCACAGAGGTTGTATTTCCCCGACATCGCCCCATACCTCTATTTGAACTCCAGTGGTGTGAGAAGTTTCAAAAGACTTCATCTAGAGTCGGATTTGCCAACTGAAGGGCACGTCGCCTAACTACTTTGTCGGGCGCCGATTGGATAATAGCATCCCGTACCATGGAATTGGCGTAGGATTCTTTGTGAACTTCAGTAACAAATTGACATTTTCTACTGAGGCCGTGAAGTTCAGCAGCCCAAGCGCAATAGGATTGATTCGGTTGTTTTTGACAACGATAAAAGGCAACACGAGAGGCTACCACATGCATTTGCTTATGAAAATATACGGACAGAAGTGAGCACATTTCAGCAAAGGACAAAGGCGCAGGATCTTTCAAAGGAGCCAATTGGGACAACAACCGATACATTTGAGGTGAAATCCATGAAAGGAACAGAGACTTACATGTGTGTTCGCCCGCGACATGAAATGCCAAGAAGTGCTGTTGAAGACGTTTTTCGTAATCAGACCAGTATTCCACCGTCTCGTTGTAAAGAGGAAAAGGAGGTAGAGACAACGACGAGAGACGCCCTGCATTTCATGCCGCGACGAAATCACGAATCATATTTGTGAGAAGTGTTTGCTGTTCTATGAGACCTTGCAATAGTTGCTCTAAAGTAGCCATGGAAACATGTGGGTCAACAATGGAAAAGAAAAATCCCATCCTTGTCGCCAATTGTAATAACTTCAAGTTGAACAAATATATTTCAAGGAAGATGCAATACATGAAAGTCACAGATCAAGTAAACAGCGTAAGACATGTGCACACTTTAACAGTCAAATCATAACTGAGTCCAAGTTTAGCGGTCGCTGGCTGGATAGCCGCTTAGGTGGCGCTGCTGCTGTGTGGCTGGCAGACAGCGCCACATGTAGAGGATGCACGTAACTGTGTGGCGGCACTTTGAAAGCTCAGCGAGTCACAACAGTATGCATGTTGCCTGTGTTATTCTAAACACTGAGACCATATGGAATACTGCCAGTCCTTGTTGGAAATGAGTTGGTAAGCTGAATCCCAAGATGGGAGTTGGTCACTATCACCATTTCTCTATAATCATAAATTCTGAACATGGTTGTGTAACTCCCATTGAACATGATGGTGAACTGTTTTATGGCTCATGGAGGGGGAATGGTTGAGGCTTTTCCCATGCAATGTCCCAGATCCTTCACTACTGCCACACCTCAAGGCAGCATTCTGAAGATAGCTGGACGGGGCCAAGAGTGTCTTCAGTTGTTTGCGAACTGTGGCCAGCTCCTCCTCCATCCACACTCAGCATGCACTCATCATATCCAGCCTAGTACTATTAACTTAAAAGTTAACTATAAAAGCATTAATAGAAAGCTAAATATGTAACTTTCTAACTTGCTACCCTCCCGATGTGTTCCCAACAGAGGCTGGCACCTTACAGAGCTGTGTAGCTGGTCATTCAAAATAAATGACCACAGTGCTATAGACTTTGCAAACCTACTCGTTACTGTTGTTGAAACACCTCTTAAATATAAGAAACAAGCATGGAATTTCAGAATTGTACTATGGAGGGAAAAAAACACACAGAAACAGCGAAATACTTAATTTGTTGCTCTGTTTACATGTCATGTGTGGCAGCTGGAAACAACTAGGATGAAGCGACCAGTCACTGGCTGTTCAAAACAAAAAAATGACAACTCTGCTACAGATTGCATAAATATATACTTTACAGTTACTAAAATAGAGATTAACCTCTTAAATAATGCAAAGATTTTAAGAATTAAACTATAAAAAGAAACAAACGCTAAATACATAATTTGCTGTTCTGCTGGCATGTCACAGGCAGCAGTTGAGATATATAGCCAGGGTCAACACATCCTCAGATGGTGTTGTTGAAAGGCCATATGGTGCTGCTGAAAAAATTTTCCTCACCTGTGACTGGAATATCCCGACTAACTGCTCTGCCTTTGGACTTGATGCCAGTTCAAAGAGGGCAGCAGTTCCATTCCTTCTACAATTACTATATAAAGCAAATTAGGAGAACTATGGGACATTACCTAACAGCAGGGTCTGTGGCACACCTTATGTGGGAAATATGGTCACTAAGGTTTGGATCATAATGGCTATTGATTGTATCTCGGTCACACATGGGAAATTTAAGAGTGCAAAAGTGTGTCACTACTAAAAGCCATGTGGTATCCTTGGACAATCCAGCAAAGTCTCTCTCTTTATGGCTTGCATTTTCCCACATGCCTGACACTTATGTTCTATCTCAGTGAGTCTGATGCAGCATGTGGAGGGTTTGGACTGGAATACAATGGCAGTGATGATCTGGCATTCCAACTCGAAGTTGGCCAGCAGCAAGACACCGTCTGAAGCATTGAGGTGATATTGTAGTGAAAAATACATCTTGAAAACTGGGTCTGTGTCCTTGAGTAAGCACTCTGGCCACCCATGCTGAACTAACGACCAAACCCTCCAGAGTAGCTGATCCTAAACTGCAGCCTGTGCTACTTCACAGGCAATAATAGGAAATGACCGCAGTGTCTGGCACATATTGTCAGAGTCGTTATCCAGGCCCACAGGCATGCGAGACTAAGTATGAGCACTTGAGTGCAGTGTAGTTTTGCCCTAATGCCCACCATTGCAGCGGCTGTGCCATTCTCTCCAGCATATTCAATCACAGGCTAAACAATATGGTCAGATATCGGGTGGAATTTTGTACTGTGCAGGAAAATAAGAACCTTTTTAACACTGCCGATTATTGCAAGGGTATTGTTTTCCCAACGGTGACTAATTTAACTGTGCTGCTTATAGCATTTTGGAAACAAGAGCAAATGCTTGCTCACTGCCTTCAGCATTTGTATGTCTGGCACCTATCTCGAGCTCAAAAGTAGCACGAGAGGTAGTGGATTTCAGGCAATTTGTTAACTGAAGAAATGTTTTCTGGCACACTTCTGACCATAGAAACTTGGCCCCTTTTTTGCAAAGCGGGTTTAATGGGTGCACTATTTGAGTTGCCTTCAGAATGAACTTGGCATCAGAGTTAATTTTATCCATGAAAGACTGAAGGTCCTTGGGGCAGAAACGTTAAGCATTGCATTGGTGTGCTAGCTTGTGGGTTTCAGTTGTGCTTAAAATGTGGCCATAGATACTTAATGCTAGGTTGGAAGAAACGGCATTTCCCAGCCAACAGTGTAGACTACATGATTTCAGTCTTTCAAATAGGGTTTGTAGATTTACTAGGTATTGTTCCCATGTTGCTTTTGTTATAATAATGCCGTCCAGGCAGTTTGCACACTGTGAAATACCTAGGGTGAGCTGCTCTAAATCCATGTTGCTTTTGTTATAACAATGCCATCCAGGCAGTTTACACACTGTGAAATACCTAGGATGAGCTGCTCTAAATATCAAGGAAAAATACTGAGGGTACCAGCCACATCAAATGGAATCCTATTGTACTGATATAACCTAAAAGGGATGTTAAACATCAGTGCCTCCCTTGTGTCTGTTCCCACTGACAACTGTAAATAGGTAGTCCGCAAAATCAGTTTTAGAGAAGAATTTGATTCCCCACTTATGTCACAAGAGTTCTTCTAGATGGGCTACAAATCAGTATTGTATTTGATGTTTTTAGTTCCCTTAAAATCACCATAAGTATGTAGAGAACAATTTGGTTTCTTAATGACAACTATTGGGGTTGTCCATCAACTAGCAGAAATGGGTGAGATGAGCTCAGGGTCTTCCAAACATCATGACGTATTGCAAACAGTATTGGGTGGGCATGTCAAAAACAGTGTTTTGCCACTCTCGCTTAAAAGCCTTACTGAAGCCAAGTGGTACCACAAACTTCCTTTGACCATTCCTCCTTGGACATCCTGTATTTTGCTGCTGATGACAGCTGGCCTGTTAGTGGAATATTTTGATAGCTATAATTTACAACTCACCTCGGTGACATGTGTAGTGATCTTGAGCACAGGTTTCGATATATCTCCACGTTGAACAGGAATATGGCAACACGTGCATTGACCTAAAGCTCCGTCTCGGTGTTGTTGATGACTAAGGTGATCATCACCATGGCTGTCATGGATACTGGTGTGTTAGCACTGATATTAGCACTGGCCAACTGTGAGTGAGCTGCTTGATAGTCCATACAGATGCTTAGCTACATCCCTTTTTTTTCTGGCAGGCATGACACAATGTGTCATGCATGATACAGGCATTGAGCTTAGTGTGCCTGCAATGGCACTCAAGGCATTGAACTTACTGTGCCTCCAAAGGCACTCTGGACATGATTTCTGGGGCACTAAGCCATTGGATTTGTTGACAGCAACAATGTGTAGGGGCAGCTTCTCCAATGCCGTACAGGCTGGGTGAGATTGATGTGTCAACCTCACTGTCTTGAGTGTCTGTTAGCAATGGGTGCACTCTTTTGTAACTACTGATTTAATTGCTTTATTGCCTGTTATTGCTGTTCTGGCAAGTGGTGGTGAAAAGTTGTTAGGTGCATGCCAATTACAGTATTGATTTAACTGTCATTTGTGCTACTTTTAGCTCACCTTCAAATGCTTTCTGTGCCACACATGCTATTCCCAATGCCTGATAAATTTTTATGAATATGGTTACGGCTTGAGTCTGATGATCCCAATGCCTTAGTTCTAATCTCCGTGTCAAGAGTCAGTCTGATGAGTAAGTCTCTGATCAGTGAGTCGGCAGATGATGCTGTACAAGATTTGCATGAAAATATCACTTTTTTACACAACACACATTTCTTTAAGTGGAAGACTACTGGGTTCGACCAGCAGTTGAAGCTTGTGTACTACATGATATAACCGACTGTTTGTGGACAATAATAAGGCACTTTGACATTCAGAATCTGAAATATTACTTGCGATACAACGGAGAAGGGAACAATGCAGATATATTTCCCAGGTTGCGTTTGTGTCTTCAAAGCATACAAGCACTGTGAGTGGAGATGCCGAGAGCGGTGTTGTCTTCTGTTTGATAAGCAGTTCTACCAATTCACTGTGCTGCTGGTGGTGTAGGTGTTACTGTCATTGTAGTTGTTGCTTTTTATGTTACTGTTGCAATTGATGCTGGTGTCAAAAGTCTGTAAATTGTTGATCCAATATTTTGATGTATCCATTATATTGTGAGTAAGGATCTCATTATTTTTAATATAACACAAGAATAGACACTTAAAAATTCGGATTTCTGAGTATGATCAGCGGAGCTTCAAACACTGAGTGTGTGAACATCGGACTCACAGGCCAACTGTGTCTCTGAGTTACCAGTACACTGTATGAAGAACCAGTAAGCAAAGCCAGAATAGTTGTATGCCAGGCACAGAGCTCAAAGACTAAACAACAAGAAAAACTAAGTGAATAGCCAGGTACATGAAACAGTGCTGATATGACACATAACGATTAGCGTAACACCGAGCATACTGACTTTAGTGCAGTGTGCAACCTACTTTACACCGTAGTCTCTGGCAGAGAGTGTCATTAAAGCAGCCACTTCTTGTTCTTCCTTGCTGTACAGGCATCAACCCTAGATCACTGCAGCTCACAGGCATTATCAGCATCAACTGTGTTGCACCATGGCATTTCAAACCAATGTTCACATAATTATACTCCCCACCATGGCATTGCAAACCAATGTTCACATAATTATACTTCCCAAAATTACATATGGTTCCTGATGAGAAGTAGCAGTCTGGATGACTGACTGATCAGGCCTTTTAACATGGCCATGCTATGTTAGTAAAGTGACACAATTGAAAGCAAGGGGAAACTACAACTGTTGTATTCTTCAAGAGCAAATACTTCTACTGTGTGGTTTAATGATAATGACATCCTCTTAGATAAAATATTCCAGAGGTAAAATAGTCATATCTTGAGCCAGGAACTCCTTAGGGGTGTATCATCATGAGGGTAAAATGTATCTGGTGTTCTGTGAGTTAGTGGATGGAAAGTTAGATCCCTTATTTGTCTTGATAGGTTCAAAAATTTTAATAATCTCATGACCCTGTACTTCACATGGAATGATGAGTTTTGTGAACAGATGGCTTGTACGGCTATGGGGACCCTGTTAAGCCCAATGATAGCAAATTTCTTTGTGGAAAAACAAAGAACAAGCATTAGCACCTAACAACAAAAAACTGACTATATGGTTTCATTATGTGGATGATATGCTTATGCTGTGGAGACATGGCAGAGAGGAATTGGGTCATTTTTATAAACATCTCAATGAGATTAATCCATAGATTTAGTTCACTACAGATGGTAGATGGCATTTCCTTGGTATCCTAATCTTCAAGAAAGAAGATATTAAAGTTCCTGGCAGATTAAAAGGGTATTCCACATGAAGACTTGAACTCAGGACCTTTTGCAGACCAGTTCTCTACCGACTGAGCTACCCAAGCATGACTCATGAACCACCCTCAGTACCTCTGCCAGTACCTTGTTTCCTACTTTCCAAACTCCACACCTGTTCTCCTGTGAAACTTGCAAGACTAGCACTCCTTGAAGAAAGTTTTGTCGGAGAGCTTCTGTGAAGTTTCATAGGTAGGAGACAAGGTACTGGCAGAAGTATAGCTGTGAGGATGGGCTGTAAGTCGTGCTTGGGTAGCTCAGTTGGTAGAGCACTGGCTCGCAAAAGGTACAGGTGGTGAGTTGGAGTGTCAGTCTGGCACACAGTTTTAATCTGCTAGGAGGTTTTATATCGGTGCACACCCTGCTGCAGAGTGAGAATTTTATTCAGAATGTTAGCTTGGACCACACGGTATACTAAAATCCCATACACATTGACAGCGACCTACAATAGAGTTCAAATCACTAAGTAAGGTGTTATAAATACGTAAGTAGATAGAGCAAGGAACATTTGTGAACTGGAACATCTCAATATGGAGTGGAATATCTCACTATTGCATTGCTGAAGAATGGATTATCATCCACTGAGGTAAAAGAGCATTAAGACAGCCACAAAAAGATCATAATGATGTACAGGAATCTGCAGAATCCGAGTGTTTCCTGCTGTTCATAAGAAACATTCCTGACCGTGTAGGAAAGAAGTTGATGAAATGCTATATCGCTGTATTGTTCAGACCCATCTGGAAGATGCCGGATCACCCATGTAGTTGTGGAGACACATACTGGGGGTACTACTTAAAAAGGTGGGGGGGGGGGTGTTCAAAAAGTGGCACAAAGGCAACTATAGAAGGGGAGCAATTGACAGATCAACTGATGCAGATCTAGAACTTGCTCTGCAATCAGGAGCCCAGTGGATTTGATTTGATATGACTTGGGTACTAAAACAGTTGGATACTATGTAGGCTGTACAGTGAGGCTATAGAATTACTAATCATCTTAGTAATTTTAATCAGAAGGAGGAGAGTCTGAAACTAAATTGTATCTGAATTGTGATGCTGAAGAAGATTTGTACTCATCTTCCAACATAGGGTGTAGCAGTAGCACACAACAGCAACCAACGACAACCAACTGCACTCAAGTTTTCAAAGCAAATGACATCATGCCTCTGCACAGGAGCATGCGGAAACGTAATTTTACTTCAGTCAATAGTGAGCTAGTATGTGTGTCAAAACTTCTAAAAATCTGCAGTCCCCCTTGAAGATTTCCTTGTGTAGAGTATTTATGACAGGTTAGAACAGTATGTTAGTCTGTGATATAAACTAAGACATCTGGCTATCATGCTCAGTGCTCTTCAGATCAAGGCATCTGGTTGTAGCTCACCGGCTGACTCTTAACTTTTCTGTATTATCGTGTACCCCATGCAAATTAGTCATCCAGATTAAGTAGAACTTTCTTGCAGCTTGAAGTGGGTCAAGGAAGTATATTGGCAGATTTGAAGCTGTAGGGTAGTCTGCAAGTAAACCTGGAAGGCTCAGTTGAAATTGGTTTACCTGAGTGGAAGGCAGCTCTCTGAAGTGGAGTTCCAGTTGTGTACACAAATTAATCTGTAATGCATAAAAAATGTTAGATTTAGAAATAGAATTCCAATGAGGAGAAGTATATGTAAAAAATCTTAAGTTAACGACTCTAAAGCTGATCAGTATTTTAAAATTAAGACTCTTGAAGGAAAAGTATCTAGTAGTAGAAGGGGTAAAAATTTTCGTGTGATATACGAAGCGACATTTAGAATGGTATATGATTCGTGCAAGTGTATAAATGTGTACAAATGTCAGTATGTATGCACAAATGCAACTGTTTGGAAGGGTCAAGAGCAGAAATTCGGGTACTGTATATTCATTGCTTTACTGTTTCATGATAAGCACCTAGAACCTTTCATACAAATTATTTTGCAATACTGTATAAAATAGTACATTTAAGAACATAGGTATTAGTACTAATATTTTTGTCTCATATTTTTCACCTACTTAAATATATAGGTGATGAAGTAATTTACCTGGATCCTCATACAACACAGATGGCAGGTCTTGTAGAAGACAAGGAACAAGAACACGAAAAAGAAATGGATGCATCGTATCACTGTCAGTATGCAAGCAGAAGCCATATTTTGCATATGGATCCATCTGTAGCAGCTGTAAGTAGAAAAAAAATCTTTGATAAAATTGAGAAGAAATTGTGGGATCAGAAATAGAATGGAGGTTGTAGATTAGAACTTGATCAGCCCATCCTAAGAAATTCCAATTTCTTTAACACTATATTAGTCTGTAGGTTTGTAGGTGTTGGATGGTGTGCAGGTTAGGGATAAACTCATGCAACAAAATTTTTGTATCACCCCTTTATTTCAAAATTCATGGCACAGAGTTCAACAACTGGCTCTGCGGCATGTGTTGTTATATATTCATTTGTATTGTGTCCTGATCACCAAATCAAAAAACGTACACTTATGTAACAGAAAAATCATGTGTGTCCTATTGGGACAAGGGGAGGAGTATTTCCAAACACTCATGAGCAATTTCAGTATGTGGTGGATCATCCCCTAGCTTGGGTGTACGATTCAGTCCGTCATGACATACCATTAGTGAGATCATTAAGCCAGCCATGGTCTGGCTGGTCCTGATCTTCAGTGGTGACTGTGTGTAACTCACTTGTCGTTGTTGACCTCGAAAAACCAGCTCATTTCAATTGACCCCACACATGTTTAATTGGGTTCATGTCCAGGTAACAGACAGACCACTCTATTCTAGTGATCCTAGCATGCAGAAAGAATGTGTTCACGAGGACAGGACAACAAGAATGCGAATTATTGTCAATCAAGGTGAAATTGTGACCAAAATTTTGGGGATACAATTCCATTAGTGGTCATAGTATCATGTCTCTGTTCCACACAGCAGTGAGTTTGCCCTCAGCTACTGTGAGAATTGTACAGGGGACCAATGTAGTGCCATCTTACAACATACACCACCACCACTACCACTTTCTTGCACATGTGGAACACAGTGTTGATGGTGTTCAATATTAATATATTGTTTCCAAATGCACCTGCAATTATCAGGGTACAAAGAGGTCCAAGTTTCATTTGTAAACACCATTGGATGTCAATCCTGGACCATCTGTTCTGCACGATTTCTTGCCCATCTGTAATGGAGTCCATGGTGTTGTGGTTAATGAGGTGGTGCTCACCATGGTGATAGGGAATGGAGATTCACATCATGCAGTAGTATCCTAACTCTTTGCTGCAATGCATGACTTCCTGTAGCCTCTTCAGATGCTGAATTTAGTTCTGGAGCACCTACCTCACAGTTGTAGATAATGATCATCCTGTGCCCTGGTTGAATGTGGACGGTCCGGGTCCACAACATTACCTGTCAATCAGGACTGATACCACCTGCAATTATCAGGGTAAAAAGAGGTCCAAGTTTCATTTGTAAACACCATTGGATGTCAATCCTGGACCATCTGTTCTGCACGATTTCTTGCCCATCTGTAATGGAGTCCATGGTGTTGTGGTTAATGAGGTGGTGCTCACCATGGTGATAGGGAATGGAGATTCACATCATGCAGTAGTATCCTAACTCTTTGCTGCAATGCATGACTTCCTGTAGCCTCTTCAGATGCTGAATTTAGTTCTGGAGCACCTACCTCACAGTTGTAGATAATGATCATCCTGTGCCCTGGTTGAATGTGGACGGTCCGGGTCCACAACATTACCTGTCAATCGGGACTGATACCACCTGCAATTATCAGGGTACAAAGAGGTCCAAGTTTCATTTGTAAACACCATTGGGTGTCAATCCTGGACCATCTGTTCTGCACGATTTCTTGCCCATCTGTAATGGAGTCCATGGTGTTGTGGTTAATGAGGTGGTGCTCACCATGGTGATAGGGAATGGAGATTCACATCATGCAGTAGTATCCTAACTCTTTGCTGCAATGCACGACTTCCTGTAGCCTCTTCAGATGCTGAATTTAGTTCTGGACCACCTACCTCACAGTTGTAGATAATGATCATCCTGTGCCCTGGTTGAATGTGGACAGTCCGGGTCCACAACATTACCTCACCTGCAATTATCAGGGTACAAAGAGGTCCAAGTTTCATTTGTAAACACCTTGGATGTCAATCCTGGACCATCTGTTCTGCACGATTTCTTGCCCATCTGTAATGGAGTCCATGGTGTTGTGGTTAATGAGGTGGTGCTCACCATGGTGATAGGGAATGGAGATTCACATCATGCAGTAGTATCCTAACTCTTTGCTGCAATGCGTGACTTCCTGTAGCCTCTTCAGATGCTGAATTTAGTTCTGGAGCACCTACCCCACAGTTGTAGATAATGATCATCCTGTGCCCTGGTTGAATGTGGACGGTCCGGGTCCACAACATTACCTGTCAATTGGGACTGATACCATATCCACATTGCTTCACTTTGGTGCACATATTGAGAAACTTCCGTGGTTGACAGGCCTTCTGTGCATAACATGATGATGTGGACTCAGTCATTGGTCGCAATTGTTCTTCATGGCATGATGAATCTTCACTCTACTGTTCCACAGACATGTCTGATGCATCCCAGCTGGTGCTATATTGGCAAATGGTAGTTGGCAGTCGTGGCTGAAGGTCACACTCCAAGTGCTCTGGCATAAACACTAACAGTTACAAAATTCTACATGTTGTTTTGGACACATATTGGTGCTTTCCATAATTTATGGGTTGTATCTGTTTGATACAGTTGTTATAAATATTATGCTTTCTACAATTTTTCTTTGCTTTATGTCTTCTAGCATTTAAAACTTACATTCATTGAGTGTTGGTGGTTTGTTTACAATCATGTTAATGTCTGCCTTCCATATAATTCATTACAGTGTGTCAGTTTAAGATTGTTGTTAGAAAATAACATACTTTTCAGTTTTCAGTCACTTCATGTATTCTGCCATCTAAAACTTACATTGAGCGACCACCTGTGTGTTGTTTACATCACCTTTTATATATATAAAATAGAAAGAAACTTCCACATGGGAAAAATATATTAAAAACAAATATTCCAAGACTTACCAAGCGGGAAAGCGCCGGCAGACAGGCACAATGAACAAAACACACAAACAGACACACAGAATTACTAGCTTTCGCAACTGATGGTTGCTTCTTCAGGAAAGAGGGAAGGAGAGGGAAAGACGAAAGGATGTGGGTTTTAAGGGAGAGGGTAAGGAGGCATTCCAATCCCGGGAGCGGAAAGACTTCCCTTAGGGGGAAAAAAGGACAGGTGGTACACTTGCACACACACACATATCCATCCGCACATACACAGACACAAGCAGACATATTTAAAGGCAAAGAGTAAGGGCAGAGATGTCAGTCGAGGCGGAAGTACAGAGGCAAAGAAGTTGTTGAAAGACAGGTGAGGTATGAGCGGCGGTACCTTGAAATTAGCGGAGGTTGAGGCCTGGCGGATATCGAGAAGAGAGGATATACTGAAGGGCGAGTTCACATCTCCGGAGTTCGGATAGGTTGGTGTTGGTGGGAAGTATCCAGATAACTCGGACGGTGTAACACTGTGCCAAGATGTGCTGGCCTTGCACCAAGGCATGTTTAGCCACAGGGTGATCCTCATTACCAACAAACACTGTCTGCCTGTGTCCATTCATGTGAATGGACAGTTTGTTGCTGGTCATTCCCACATAGAAAGCATCACAGTGTAGGCAGGTCAGTTGGTAAATCACATGGGTGCTTTCACACGTGGCTCTCCCTTTGATCGTGTACATCTTCCGGGTTACAGGACTGGAGTAGGTGGTGGTGGGAGGGTGCATAGGACAGGTTTTACACCGGGGGCGGTTGCAAGGATAGGAGCCAGAGGGTAGGGAAGGTGGTTTGGGGATTTCATAGGGATGAACCAAGAGGTTACGAAGGTTAGGTGGACGGCGGAAAGACACTCTTGGTGGAGTGGGGAGGATTTCATGAAGGATGGATCTCATTTCGGGGCAGGATTTTAGGAAGTCGTATCCCTGCTGGAGAGCCACATTCAGAGTCTGATCCAGTCCCCGGAAGTATCCTGTCACAAGTGGGGCACTTTTGGGGTTCTTCTGTGCGAGGTTCTGGGTTTGAGGGGATGAGGAAGTGGCTCTGGTTATCTGCTTCTGTACCAGGTCAGGAGGGTAGTTGCGGGATGCGAAAGCTGTTTTCAGGTTGTTGGTGTAATGGTCGAGGGATTCAGGACTGGAGCAGATTCGTTTGCCACGAAGGCCTAGGCTGTAGGGAAGGGACCGTTTGATATGGAATGGGTGGCAGCTGTCATAATGGAGATACTGTTGCTTGTTGATGGGTTCCCTACAGCCTAGGCCTTCGTGGCAAACGAATCTGCTCCAGTGAGGCCTTCTAGGTGAGGCCTATGCCAATGTTGTGGCAAACACTTGTTAGTACAAATTTTCTAGTGTAGGTGCAGCAATTCAGTTATCAGTAAAACAGAGCTCACATAAATATACTGTGTGAAAACTGTAACAAGTAGTCAATGAAAAAGACTTAAAAGCTTCACTTAGAGTGTCACTTGCAGGACTCTAATTTTCTCAGAATATGCTTTTCATAATGAAAGTATATCATCACCAATAAAAGCTCACTATGTGTTGCAGCTGTAAGGCTGTTGAACATTTGAGAAATGGGATTGTTTGGGTGGACATCACCACAACTCATCAAGGTGAACATATCTGTAAAGTGAAATAGTTTGACAACTTGCCAGCAGTTACATCCCACTGCACTTACCTCAAATCTAGCAAAGTTAGCAGAGACTTTTCAACTATTGATATTCTAGAACTAAAGGAGAAAGTGGGAAGCAGAATGCATAAAAATATAATAGAGCAAGTCTGTGGTGAACTGAAGAAGATAACTGTGTATAAGTTGACATCAGTTTATTTGATGATGGTTGAACATGTAACAGCTGTGGGTTCAGATGTCTGAACATGATGTTGTACATCAACTGTCAATGCTAGGAATACATCATCTAATCTTGCATGGGTGAGTAACTTATGGCAGTAACTTATGGCAAATATAGTGATTATGCATATGAACGAAAATGAAATCCATTGTCATAAAAAAAGAAGACACGACTATAAAAAAGCTGCAGTTCGACTTTGTTTAATCATTATTAACTTTGATAATAATATAATGCAATTGACAAGGTCAAGGCATTCTGGTTTCCTAGGGAAAACGATAGTCATCATATACTGTGAATCATTATGATGTCAGACCACACACTAGTAAGTCAGAGTGATTTAATTATGTTGGATAAAAGATGGTAGTATTATCAAAACTAGGCATGAATAAAGTGAGACATATTACAGCTTCTTGGCTGTCATGTCCTTGTTTTTCAAGTATTTGGAAGGTTTGGAGCACCACCAGCACAAAACATATCTCCTTTTATCACCACAAGTGTGTGTGTGTGTGTGTGTGTGTGTGAGAGAGAGAGAGAGAGAGAGAGAGAGAGAGAGAGAGAGAGAGATTGAGATTGATTGATTGATTCAGGTAACCATGCAATTCAGACTTGAGACTGTTCAACTTTTGTTGAATACAAATTTCAGGACACTTAGATCATACTGTGAATACCATATTCACAAGTGAAACTGCTAGCAATCACAAATTCAATCACTTGATTAACTGAAACAACATGTCATGGAGGTATCCCTGAGTGCAGAATTTACTAATTGATGCTGGTGCAGACATTTCTATGTTTAAATGAACTTACAGCAAAACTATTAATTTTCAGTATATCACCAACTATGCTTGCATATAAGAGTACATCACACCTCATGGCATTATTCCTACTGGAAGATGGAAAGCAGTTAAGTAATGTGTCTGCATTGAAGGAGCTGGGAGCTGTCATACCATACTGTGCAGATTTTGACTTACCGAATCATATGTGGATCAGAGTCTAGCTGACATGGATGTTGTAATCAAGCAACTCCTAACCACTCCAGTGTCTGTCCCCAAAAGAAAAAAAATGATGGAAAAGAAAAAATGAACTTACCAGTAAGGTAGCAGTCATTGCCCCATGTAAAAGCAAAATCAGCTAGAGCATGTTGCAACACTTCACAAGAAATGCTAAAAGAATCCTCTTTGATTTCATACATTTAATATTAATTTACTGACTGATCAATAGAAGTAATTTTAGTTGCTCATCTTTATGGTGTTTATTGATATGCCATGTCTTATGAAACTGAAAATCCTCCTGGCGATTTCTATGTTTGCTGTTGTTCATTAGTTGCTTTTATATTATTGTTGTTGTTGTTGTTGTTGTTGTTGACAGCAGTAGCATCATTGTCATCATCATCACATCATCCTTCTATAGACGACGTCTCTTCTGTGCAACTAAATGTTTGTTTTGATGCCACATGTAGTTCATCTCCATTTGCAAAGAATCCTCAGTGGCGGTCTGTAATACATGTTTGCTGTAAATGTGCCATGCACTGAAGAGCCAAAGAAACTGGTAACCTGCCTAATACCGTGTAGGGCTGCCCACGACCACGCAAAAGTGCTGCAGCATGACGTGGCATGGATGTGACTGATGTCCGAAGTAGTGCTGGAGGGAATTGACACTGTGAATCCTGCAGGCCGGGGCGTACATTTGTAGGAGTACAAGGGGGTGGGGATCTCTTCTGAACAGCATGTTGCAAGGCATTCCAGATATGCTGAATAATGTTCATATCTGGGGAGTTTGGTAGCCAGCATAAGTGTTAAAACTCAGAAGAGTGTTTCTGAAGCCAATCTGTAGCAATTCTGGATGTGTGGGATGTCACAGTGTCCTGCTGGAATTGCCCAAGTCCGTTGGAATGCACAATGGACATGAATGGATGCAGGTTATCTGACAGGATGCTGATGTACGTTTCAGCTGTCAGAATCATATCTAGATGTATCAGGGGTCCCATATCACTCCAACTGCACACACCCCACACCATTACAGAGCCTCCACCAGCTTGAACAGTGCCCTGCTGAAATGCAGGGTCTGTGGATTCATGTGGTTGTCTCTGTACCTGTACACATCCATCTGCTCAATACAATTTGAAATAAGACTCATCTGACCAGGCAACATGTTTCTAGTCAACAGTCCAATGTTGGTGTTGATGAGCCCAGGTGAGGCACAAAGCTTTGTGTCTTACAGTCATCAAGGGTAGATGAGTATGCCTTCAGTTCCGAAAGCCCATATCAATGGTGTTTCATTGAATGGTTTGCGTGTTGACATTTTTTTATGGCTTAGCATTGAAATCTGCAGCAATTTGAGGAAGGGTTCATTTCTGTCGCATCTTCATCGCTACCTTGGAGGTGCTGTGTCCCATCACTCTTGCACTCACTATAACACCATGTTCAGACTCACTTAAATCTTGATAACTTGCCATTGTAGCAGCAGTAACCAATCTAAGAACTCTACCAGACACTTGTTGTCACATATAGGCATTGCTGACCGCAGCACCTTATTCTGCCTGTTTGCGTATCTCTGTATTTGAATGTGCGTGCCTATACCAATTTCTTTGGCACTCCACTGTAAATATGTTAAATAATATTTCTATATTTGTAACTATATTACAGGTTTTTCATTATAATCTTAACAAGGTAACAACAAAAATTGCAATTATTAATGTATTTGGAAACATTATATGATAAATTTATTATATACGTACAACAAACATGCTTAATAAATAAAAGGAAATGACACACATATGGCATAAAAACAAACAGCTTTGTGTTTAGCTGCATAGATGGAACACATCACCAGGAGGAAGAAGAAAAAGATGGTGATAATAATAATAATAATAATAGAAGCACAATAAAAACTTGAAAGTAATTGAAGTTGCAGTAAGTTTCTTTTTCTCAAGGCTTGATAAACAAAATTAATTTATTGTTTAACTCTCAGAATATAAAGTGTTCCATTGTCCACACCTATCTGTAGTGAACTGTAACTAATTTGCTGTGTTTTTTATATTTCTCCTCAGTGCTTCTTATGTGCCACTGAAGAAGAGTTTGAATCACTTTGCAAGCAAATCAAAAAGAAACTTTTACAAAATGAAAAGCAACCCTTATTTGAACTGTGTGATGAGAGACCAAATCATTGGTCCCCACTTGATGACTCAGCAGAAGAAGCACTGGGAGCTATGGCCTGTTATGGTATGTATGATAAACACTGAACTATTTTGCATAATTCAACAAAATCTTGTGTGGAATAGAAATAATGGAATGTGCCTTGCAACGAGGACCAAATAACAGAAAACAGTCATCTCAAACTTCCATGTCCAACCCCTTCAATTATTTGTTTTGCTTGTTCTAATCTTTGTTTGCTCATGCTTCGCTTGTGTACATATATGTGACATATAATTAACATGTCCCTTCCTCCCCCTCTCGTGTTCCATTACCTCCAGCGTCTCTTTGCCCAACACCTCCTCATCTTCCTATTTGTCCCATCTTCTCCTCACCCCACTCTTTGTCCATCTCCTCCTCTACCCTTCTCCGCCAGTCTTCTCCTTCCCCTACTCATCCCTCCTCTCCCTGTTCATCTCCTCCTCCTCCTCCTCCTCCTCCTCCTCATCATCATCATCATCACCACCACCACCACCACCACCACCACCACCACCACCGCCACCACCACCATCATCATTTCTCAACCCATTGCCTCTTCCCTCCCCTCTTTCTGCCAGTTGCCTGCTCCCCCCTCTTTCTGTCCACCCCTCTCTCTCCCCCCCTCCCTCCTCTTTCTGCCCATTACCTTCTGCCCCTATCTTCCGTTTCAATACATCACCCCCTCTCTTTCTGTCCATCTCCTTCCTCTCTCATCCTACTTCCACACAATACACCTATCATACAGGGCAGCCTATATGGCAGGGACTGCTCCATTGTGTGGGAGACCATCAGGAGAATTTCTGGCAGAGGAGGGAGGTGCCCCATAGCTTCTGTAATAAATAACGGCACTCTCCACACGGATCCCCGAGACATTGCCCAGACTATGGCGGCGTATTTTGCCACTGTTACTGCAACAACCAGTCAGTCTGGGTTTCCAGTGTCATAGAGCGGTTGCTAAGAGGTGTAGTCTGGACTTCCAGTCCACCTCTCATGAAGTTTACAACTGCCCATTTTCTATGTGGGAGGTGGATTCTACATTGTCTGCAACTCGTGACACATTCCCTGGTCACGACAGGATCCATTACAGTATGCTACAGCACCTCACCAGGAACAACAAAGAAATCCTCCTCGCACTTTTTAAAGCCATTTGGACGCTAGATCACTGTCCTGACTTGTGACATGAGGCAGTTTTAATTCCTTTTTTAAAACCTGGGAAAGACTGCACGAGCCTGAGTAGCTACCGTAGTGTTGCCCTCACTAGTTGCATGGGAGGGAGAGACCTAGGAGCGGATGGTCAACCGCCACCTTGTCTGGATGTTAGAATCCCGGCAACTCCTTAGTCACTTTCAGCGTGGGTTCAGGAGGTTTCATTCACCTTCAATAACCTTGCCCTCCTGGAGGCGGCTATACTACAAGCTTTCCTACACTGTCATCACCTTCTAGGTGTATTTTTTGACATCGAGAAGGCCTATGATACTACTTGGAGACGTCTCATCGTGGAGCAGCTTCACGAATGGGGTTTTCGTGGTTGTCTTCCTCGTTTTATTCAGTCTTTCCTCTCGCCATAATATTTTAGATACTGAATTGGTGATGTTCTGTCCCTCAGAGTAGCATTTTAAGTATGACTGTCTTTGCCATAGTTGTTAATAGTATTACCTACATAGTGAAAAGTCATATCCAGTGTTCCTTGTGTGTGGATGATTTCTCTTTGTTTTCCTCTTCTTCAAGCCTTGCAATGACAATGCGTCAGTTGCAACTTACTCTTAGACGTTCAGATGACTGGACGCAGAAGTTTTCTACCAAGAAGTCCGTATGTGTTCTTTTTCACCATTCTCGTTCGATTTTAACCTTTAATGAATTGAGGATGAGGGACACTATCCTTACTTTTAAAGACACAGTGATATTTCTGGGGCTCATTTTTGACTCGAAGCTTACGTCGTTACCTCATCTTAAAGACCTGAAACGACAGTCACTTAAGGCTTTAAGTATTTTAAAATGTCTTAGCCACAGTATGGCTACTTAAAGTGCACCAGGCGTATAAAACTTTGTCCTCACCATACACCCCTGCATACCATACCGTTGTTCAGCCTCCTCTGACATGGCTAATTCATAACCAGCAACGTCCGACGTAGCCCTATGGGATTCACGCACAGGATTGCCTCTCTGCGATGTCTGTGGCTGGTCTCCATGATTTACGTCATGGTTGGAGCAAATTTCCACCTTGGCTCCTCCGGAGACCCAGACTTATTTTAGATTTGACTAATTTTAAGAAAGATAACGCACCAGATTTTACATTCCAATCTCTGTTTTTTAACATTTTAGATCTGCATCATGGTTTCACCATCATTTACACTGATGGCTCCAAACAGGAGAATTTCCTTGGCTGTTCTGTAGTGTTCCTGGATTCGCCTCCCTGATGAATATACCGTTTTCGCTGCGGAGCTCCACGCAATCCTGAAGGCACTCGAGCAGATGAATCGTGTTCGGGGCAATCGATTTCTTCTCTGCTCCAATTCTCTTAGTGCCTTACAATCACTGGAGAATCTGTACCCAACTGAGGAGATAGTCCAGCTGATATATGACCAACTGTACTTGCTCCAACGGCGGGGTAAGGTTGTGTCCTTCTGTTGGGGGACTGGTCATGTAGGAATATGGGGCAATGAACAGGCCGATTGGGCTGCCAAGGAGGCCTGCAGAGAGCAGGATGTGGTCCAGTGTCCTATTCCCTTGCAGTCTGTCGTCTCTGCACTCCACAGCAAGTGCATGGAGTTGTGGGAGGAAGAATGGCTGGCAGTGACGGCCAATAAACTGCGGTTGGTGAAGTCAACAACTCAGCTATGGCATTCCTCCTGCTGGTTGCTCAGGCGGGAAGAAGTGACCCTCACACGTCTTCGGATCGGGCACTGTCCTCTCACACAGTTTTTTATTACGGCTGGAGGATACTCTGTTTTGTGATGCTTGTGGTGTGCACATCTCTGTCCGGCACATTTTAACAGACTGCATTTTATACCGTGATGCAAGGGCAGAAGCACAAGTTGATGGAGATCTGCCTTGTGTTTTAGCTAACAATGAGATGTGTGTGTCTGAGGTTTTAAAGTTTTGTGATGTGTCTGGACTCTGGCCTAAAATTTTAGACTGGAGGTTTTAGTGTATTACCGAGTAGCTGACACCTCCCTTGTTTCCTTGCGGTCAGCCAGCCACTTCCATCTGCTATATTGTTTTACCTCCCTCTACCACTTTCTTCCTGTGTTGTCCATGTTTTACTGCTGGTGACGTGCTTCGTCCCACGCTTCAGTGTGGGTAGCACATATTATTCAAGGCTTGTTATCTGTGTTTTATGTTCTGTTTTATCTTACTGTTCTGAGTATTTTGTTGACACCCGTCTCACTATGTTACTGAGCAGGCACTGAAGACCTTGCTGTCGTGCACCTGAAAAACCCTCTACTACTACTACTACTACTACTACTGAGAAAACTGTTTGCTCATACCTCTGCTGCTATTGGAGCTAGGAGATTATAAACCACACATTGCTGATTCTCGTGGAACAAGTAGTATGGAGGTTGAAATCGGTCGAGGGGTTTAGCTGGAGACCCCCAACCTACACACACACACACACACACACACACACACACACACACACACACACACACACACACACACAGAGAGAGAGAGATAGAGAGAGAGAGAGAGAGAGAGAGAGAGAGAGAGAGAGAGAGAGAGAGTTCATGAACAAATCGTATAGTCAGTCCAAAGAATATGTAGAAATAGCTGATGCAGTGCAGAGTCACTTTCAGCAGTACTTTGGCTGGCCATCGAGAGGACCACATTAGCGTTCTCCAAGAAGTGAAAATGGGCCTATGGCCGCCTGGCCTTAACTTGGGCAGCTGAAGGGCTTACATGATCCACCAGGCAGAGATGATGTGCTACTTACCACTTGCAGCCCCTCACCCTTCCCCCCCCCCCCCCCCGCCCCCCCCCCCCCGCCCCCCCCCCATTCTCCATCTCATCCCCCCCCCTCTCTCTGTGTGTAGGGGTATTAAGACACGTCAGTAGTATGATATGATCCATTGATATGGCCCACTGGATTACGAGTCTTCTCTCCTTGAATCAGTGTGTAAGGCTGAAAACGACCTAACTGATTCGGGGAAGACAGAATGGTACCATTGGGCTAGTGCTGGGCAAGATCCCAGCTGGCACCTTCAGCTGGACAACAGACTGGAACTGTCACCTGTTCGAATCTTTACATGTAGGAACTCCTGTCTGAGTGTGACCCTTGGGACATATCCCAGGTTGGATCCAATGGTCAGTTTTGTTGCAACAAGGTCGTCATTGGTTCTGGTGACAATGGCATGAGAATTGCTCTACAGACATCAGAATCAGCTTAGGTTGCAATATCCTGGCCAGAAATCTCCACCATCATAAGGCCTAGTGCAGCAAGCAGCCACCACCCCACCATGATCTCTATCATCTTACCAGAGAAGACATCTCCTTGCCCACGGACTTTGACCCCATTGGAGTCATCACTGCTGCCAACACCTCAACCTGAGTAGCCAGCTCCAGCTTCTTCACTTCCTCTTCCGGACCATAGCTGCATCCCTCTTCAGGGGTGTCACATGGGTTGCCTGCCCTGAGGTGCTAGAACAGGCTAAAGATGCCACTGGCCGGAATGTGTGTTGAAGTCTGTGACAGGTACATTTTTAACATTTTCAACAAACGTGCATTGGCCACGCTGAGGGTATTGCGGAACTGGGTGCTCTGAGAGAACCCTTTATCATTTTATTCGTGCACGTGTTAATGTTGCACCTCTCCATGATCTTGTTAGACGAGGACTGCAAAAGCATACACCCCTTTTGCCGTTTCAGATCACGTTCAAATGTTGAATGGTTTTGAAAACCCATAGTGATTTCACCCTATCTACCACTGCAAAAATTCCTGTTGCACTGCACTCCAAATGGGTTGGTTCACAATCAGTGGAGCTGCAGCCCTACAATGCCATTGCGTCATCTCATCTGGGATGGAGGTGGTCAGCAGTCTCAAATGTTATCAAGGACTCATCCTGTTGCACTTGTCTTTTTTGACCTCAAGATTTGTGGGAATCAATGCCCTAAGGGAAGGGGTGGTTTCATTGGTATCCTTGTGCAACCTCCTGCGGGCTTTTCATGTTGATTCTCAGCAGTAGTGTGTCTGAGATGTTTTCCTCACCCACCTGTAAGAAAACTGCATGGTTTTAACTCTGGTTGTCACAGTTCTGACCTCCATTGCAGAGGCATCAAAAGAAGGGGTGACACATGGGTAAGATGGGGGGGGGGGGGGGGTGACAACCTTTACATCATGTGACACATCCATAGCATCACTGGGTAGAACTGTGGTGAAATCAATGATAATTTGATATCATTAACTTTCGAGCTGTGATCTTTTGTTTTGCACATGTCAGTGCCTTGCTGTTTGTAGCATCGCCGTACGTGAGGGTGATGTCACACGTCACCAAACTTTTGCAGCATTACAGAGAAAGGTTGTAGATATCTTGAAGCCAAATTTAAAACTTGTGCATTGTAGTGGGAGAGAACAATAGGGTTTCGAAAATGTGATACTTTTTTTTGCACAGTGCCCTACATTGTTTACCATAAAATCATTGCATTCATATCATAAGCAGCTTTAAATGGACCATAGAAGCAACATGCTGGGGGGTGAAAGAAACAGAGTATCATTTTTCTTCTGTCCAATATGTCAGTTTAGGAGACATTATAATTTTTTAATGAAAAGATTTCAGGAAACAGCCTTATCAGAAACATAAACTATGCATCAGTTGACATGTTTTGGGCAATATTTTACAAATATTCTGTTAATAAGTCACAAGTCAAAAATACTTATTCCACCAACACTATTGCATGCAAAGTGGCATCAAAAAATTACTTGGAATGTGTTCCAAAACAGACTTTTAGCTATGAGTTATGAATAGAAGAATGAACATCTGGATTTAACACACAGGGCTAGCCACTAAAAGTCTGATATATGCACAACCACTCAATTTATTTTCGCTTTTGGAATTGTGAAATAAATCATATTACCCTCTTTGTCATCGTACCAAACTTTCCACTACACTTATTCTCTGTTCCTCCATAAAGCAACACAAATCTACATCAACAAATGTAAGATAACATGCAGTTCAAGATGTCTCCTTTTTCAGGATTCTCCTGATAATTTTCTATTTGTTTCAAAATGCCTAAGGAAATTTAATTTTACATGTTTTTACAAAGATTTTACACTCATTAAAATAATAAGTAACTATTATATAATGAATTTTTAATTTATTATGTAAGATGTGGTCTGACCTGAGTACTAAAGATACGAAAGTTTTAAATCTCACACACCATGTTTTGATCATTTTACATTGTTTTGTGGGACCCCCCTTCAACTCAAAAGTGTTTCTCCTGTATCCACAAAAAACTGGGAGTATTTTGCTGTTATTTAAGGAGATCTAGTGGTGTACAAAAGAGAAGGCCTCTAATATAGTAACACTAATGGCTCTTAACAGAATGCAGTGATGTACCACTATTTGTTTATGAGACATAGTTTTCACCACAACAATTCACAAGTATTACTTCCAAATTGCTAATCACATGTCCATATACTCATTTGTGCCAACAAAATTGCAGACAAAGATTGGCATGACAACTTACGTATTATTGTCTGTTATCCAGTTGGTGAGATATTTTTAATTTTTTTGCCCAAAATTTGGCAATCCCCTCTATGTATTAGTGCTGGCTGTGTGTCAGTATATTATAATTTATAGATTTGGGTGCATGGCATAGTACCATGAATGAGATTAATATTAGAATTTAAATTATTTGTATTGAGTGTAAGATTTATTTAAATATATTTTCTTCTTTACAGCATACGATGATTGTGGAAGGCAGTTTGATGACTCTGATAATGAATTTGAGTTACTGGGATAAACGGGACTGTTACCTGCACAATTAAATACGTTTTATACACTTAAAATTCTAGTGCTTATGTACTCTCCAGACTATTAATGTGTCGTTGTTTTGAACCTGCAGAGTACAAGAAGCCAAGGTTATACATCACAGGTACCTTAAGCAGCTGACTGCATTGTCAATTGTTGTATCTAAATTATTTTTGACATTTTCAAACTGTTGCTTATTTTATGTGTTATGATCTGCTTGTGAGATATTTGTTGCCTTTTTTTACATGTATATAAGATGTTTGTTATACAGTAATGTTGTTTTATATACTCTTATGAAATCAGTTAGATTTCATGGATGTAGTGTGTAGTTTTTATGAGGAGGAGGAGGAGAAGAAGAAGGAATTGCTGCAGTTTTTATAGCCTCATTCTGTACTAAAACAAAAATGGTTCAGTTTTTCAGATAGCTCTCAGAAATTGAGAGAGAAATAAGTTGTATTACTAAGGGAAAGATAGTTATTATGGTAACATAGCAATCTGGTTTTGTTTCAAGCTGGAATTTCACTGTGAAACGTATGGATTAGTGGTGGTTACCTTCATTATCACCCAGTTTCACAAATAAATCATCACTGAATCAGTCAGAAATAGTAGTAGTTGCAGATTGCAGGTCTTTTAAATAATTGTGGTGTAAATATGGTATATGTTTCAAAGTTCCTCTAGTCATTTTTGTTTTCTCTTATTTTGCTTTCTTGAATAGGAGCATTAGAGTTTAAAGTTAAAATTCTACTACACAAATGTGAGAGATGTTGTGTATTTGGAAGTATCATTTGGATATATGTGGCCAAAATCATTAAATGTCTATACATTATGACTTCCCCAATCTTCCTCAATAAACTTTTATGAAAACAGAATTTGGTGAATATCTTTAAGCTAAGTAAAAAGGGTTTCACTTGTAAGTAATATATATTTGGTAAATCAAGTGGTGTTCTTGTGTTTCCCCATTTCCATGACATATCTGTAACATTTTCCAGGTAAATATTTTTTAAAACTATATTACAAAAAAAAATGAATCATTTAAAATGTTGAGGAAAACATTTAAGATATAGCCTATTGTTGGAAGAAAGATGACACTATTTTATTAGTATATATATAATTAGATTCTTGTCTGTGCCCCCTTCCCATTTTTGCATATTATTAACTTGGAATCTTCAAAAAGGAACAAAGAGTTCAAACACCCTGAAATGTAAGAGAGAGAAAACAAAAGCATATGTAATTATTACAGTTTCATGTATTATGAATCTTTTACTTACATAAGACTGTCAAATTCCATTCCTTATTTCACATTTTGGTTTAATGAATTGCCAGTAATCAAGAAACTACAATGATGATAACTTTAAATCACTTCTCTTTAAAGGCAGTGTGTACATGGAGAGACAGTCACAGGCTGTTTGCAAAATACCACTCATATATCTAATTCAGAAAAATACTAAGAAGTGAAGCAATAAGCTTGTGATGGAAAGGTCTGTAATGAAAAAAATAGAAAATAACAAATATTTTTCCTAACATTCGAGCATAATTTTCCATCTTTTCATGTGCCTTGCAGTCATCCTTAACAAAATGCAGACTGTTTGATGTCTGGGTGTTTCTGCTTACGTTTTGATTGTGAAGATTTCCTGGCGGTTACTGACTTGTGGATCATGTTATTCCTTTAAAAATCCTAAATGAATCATAGCATTCCTTTATGAAAATTTGGCTTCTTGATATAATATTCTGTATTGTAGACAGGCAGTTCCTGTTTCAGTATTGGCTCTGTTAATGTTATGTAGTATGTGATATAAAACTTGTAGCTATTAACCAAAATACACTACTTAAGCAGCTTTGTGCAGTGTTGAATATATTTTCTTGTTCTACTGTAGCTTGTTCTAAAGCATAGTATCTGACTGGAAAGATGCAGCAGAGAAAGTGTATCATAGTGTATACCTGTAAAGTGCACAAATTTCCACATAATTTAGGAGGAAAAGTGTAAAATTTCTTAACTTGTCTCAGTAAGAGCACTGATGACAATGGTTGATTGGTTCTGTTAAATTGCTAAATAATATGAATGTAACATCAGCTCTATGTAAAGAATAATTTTGCTTATTTGTGGTTATAAAGTAGTTCTGTAGTGTTTCACTGAAATAGTTATATAGTGTTTCATTGAAATGGATTAACTGGAATGTCATACAGTCATAGAACTCTTTGATTTGAACAGTTTATCAGTGATGGAAATTAATCCCAAGTTAGTGAAGGAGTATAAGCAGTCTTTGTGTTTATTCTCAACACTTGTGAAATATATAACAAGATAGAAACATGGCCAAACTTTTCTTGGAAATGATACATGTGAAAGACACTTCAGAAAAGCAGTCCCCGATGAAAATGGTGAGAAAATACACATTATTATATTAAGCAGTCAGGTATTAAAGGTGCATAAAATAGTTGACACCATTGGCTTGTGGGAAGGAAGGTTATGGTACGTTTTCAATGAGAAATTAATTGTGAGAAACTTGTGTGCAGCATGTGTTCAATCCTGACCAAAAGCAAGTACAAAAACCAATTTCTCCACAGTGTTTGGACCAGTTTATTATTATTATTATTATTATTATTATTAATACTGACACACACAATCACCCAGGATGAGATGTGCTGTGGTTAAGGTACTGACTTACACTAGGAAAGAGCAAGATTCAAATCTCATCCAGATTTTGTGCTGTATCCTATTACTAGTTGTGCTGTATCCTGTTACTAGTGTGTGTGCCAAAAGTAGTGTAGCTGTGCATGTGTACTAGATTAGATTAGATTAGATTAATACTTGTTCCATAGATCATGAATACGACACTTCGTAATGATGTGGAACGTGTCAGGTTAATAAAAGATGTCTGTACAAGAAATTACATTACACAAAATAAATGTAAAGTTTTTATTTATTTTTTTTTATTTTTTATTTTTTTTTTTTACTTACTTTATATCTAAAAATTCAGCCAATGAGTAGAAGGAGTTGTCATCTAGAAATTCTTTTAATTTATTTTTAAATGTTAGTTGGCTATCTGTCAGGCTTTTGATGCTGTTTGGTAGGTGCCCAAAGACTTTTGTGGCAGCATAATTTACCCCTTTCTGTGCCAAAGTCAGATTTAACCCTGCATAGTGAAGATCATCCTTTCTCCTGGTGTTATAGGTATGCACACTGCTATTACTTTTGAATTGGGTTGGATTATTATCAACAAATTTCATAAGGGAATATATATACTGTGAGGTTACTGTGAGGATCCCTAGATCCTTAAATAGATGTCTGCAGGATGACCGTGGGTGGGCTCCAGCAATTATTCTGATTACACGTTTTTGTGCAATGAATACTTTTCTACTCAACGATGAATTACCCCAGAATATGATGCCATACGAAAGCAGTGAATGAAAGTAGGCATAGTAAGCTAATTTACTGAGATTCTTATCACCAAAATTTGCAATAACCCTAATAGCATACGTAGCTGAACTCAGACGTTTCAGCAGACCATCAATGTGTTGCTTCCAGTTTAACCTCTCATCAATGGACACACCTAAAAATTTTGAAAATTCTACCTTAGCTACAGACTTCTGTTCAAATTCTATATTTATTACTGGAGATTTGCCATTTACTGTACGGAACTGTATATACTGTGTTTTATCAAAATTTAAAGAGAGTCCGTTTGCTGAGAACCACTTAATAATTTTGTGAAAAACATCATTTACAATTACATCACTTAGTTCTTGGTTTTTGGATGTTATTACTATACTTGTATCATCAGCAAAAAGAACTAACTTTGCATCTTCATCAATGTGGAATGGTAAGTCATTAATGTATATCAAGAACAGTAAAGGACCTAAGACCGAACCCTGTGGGACCCCGTGCTTGATAGCACCCCAGTTTGAGGAATCAGCTGTTTTAACATTACACGAACCACTTATTTCAACTTTCTGCATTCTTCCAGTTAAGTATGAATTAAACCATTTGTGCACTGCCCCACTCAAACCATAATGATTTAGCTTATCTAAAAGAATTCCATGATTTACACAATCAAAGGCCTTTGAGAGATCACAAAAAATACCAATGGGTGATGTCCGGTTATTCAGAGCATTTAATATTTGATCAGTGAAAGCATATATAGCATTTTCTGTTGAAAAGCCTTTCTGAAAACCAAACTGACATTTTGTTAGTACTTTATTTTTACAAATATGGGAGGCTACTCTTGAATACATTACTTTCTCAAAAATTTTTGATAGAGCTGTCAGAAGAGAGATTGGGCGGTAGTTGTTGACATCCGACATATCCCCCTTTTTATGCAATGGTTTTACAATGGCATATTTCAGTCTATCAGGGAAAACACCCTGCTCCAAAGAGCTATTACATACGTGGCTGAGAATTCTACTTATCTGTGGGGAACAAGCTTTAAGTACTTTGCTGGAAATGCCATCAATTCCGTAAGAGCTTTTACTTTTCAGTGAGTTTATTATTTTACTGATTTCAGAGGGAGAGGTTGGTGGAATTACAGCTGTTTCAAACTGTGCAGGTATGGCCTCTTCTATTAATAGCCTTGCCTCTTCTAGTGAAGATCTAGATCCTATTTTCTCCACAACATTTAAAAAATGATTATTCAAAATATTTTCAATTTCTGATTGTTTGTTAGTGCACTTGTCATTCAATTTTATTGCACTAAAGTCTTCCTGTGCTCTTGGTTGCCCTGTTTCCCTTTCAATAATATTCCAAATTGCTTTAATTTTATTATCAGAGTTACTGATCTCAGACATGATACACATGCTTCTGGACTTTTTAATAACTTTTCTTAGTACCGCACAATAGTTTTTATAATATTGAACAATTTCGGGGTCAGTACTCCATCTTGCTGTTAGATACAGTTCTCTTTTGCGGTTGCAAGATATTCTTATTCCTTTAGTTAGCCAAGGTTTTTTATATGTTTTCTTGGAATTATGTTTAACTATTTTCTTGGGAAAACAATTTTCAAATACCCTTAAAAATGTATTGTGAAATAAGTTATATTTCAAGTTTGCATCGGGTTCCTTATACACTTCATCCCAGTCTAGCTGCTGTAGGCTTTCCCTAAAGTTTGCAATATTTATATTGTTAATTGAACGCACTGCTTTGAAAGTCTGATTTATTATACTGCATGGAGCTATGTCATGTACTGTAACAAGCTGTGCACTATGATCTGAAAGACCATTCTCAACAGGATAAGCATTTATGTCCTTAAACTTATCTTGGTCTATAAAAAAGTTATCTATCAATGTACTGCTGTTCTTTGTTATCCGAGTAGGAAAATCAATGACGGAGCTCAAATTGAAAGAACTGAGTAATACTAAAAGGTCATTCTTCCTATTACACTCTTTCAGGGAATCAACATTGAAATCCCCACAAATGATAATTTGCTTCCCCCTGTCTGACAGATAGCACAACAAAGCATCCAAGTTTTCCAGAAATAGCTGGAAATTCCCTGAGGGGGACCTATACACTGTTACAATTATGAAAGTGCCATCCTTTAGTTTAAGTTCAGTGGCACATGCTTCCATATGTTGCTCTACACAAAATTTTTTAGTTTCTAAATTTTTTGCACTGTGGAAGCTTTTGACATATATGGCAACTCCTCCTCTCATCATATTATCTCTACTTACATGTGCAGCTAATTTGTACCCATTGATGCTAACCTTTTGCATATCAGTGACAATGTGATGCTCAGACAGGCATAGTACATCTATTACATTCTCAGTTTCTATATCTTCTAAACAAAGCAGAAGCTCATCAATTTTATTGTTCAATCCCCCAATATTTTGATGAAATATACTAACATTTTTCATTTTACTTTTGCAACTATCTTGAACTTTTTTGACATCTTTAGTACTTGCATGGCTGAGTTTCCCACTGGACACTGATCTTACACTAAAAAAGAGTTTCCACCATGAGATGTAGTTCCTCCCCCCTTTAAATTTCCTGCTATCAGCCCAGCCAGTTTACCCTTCCCTTTCCTGTTGAGGTGTAGGCCATGTCTAGTATAGTCCCACCTACAGAGTGAATCAACACGAACCACACCAATGTGTGACCCCGCACCAGATCCAAGTAGCCGTTCCAACTCCAAATTAACTCTCCTGACAGAAGAGGTCAAATGAGGTCGGTCGTGGCGCTCCAGAACCGACACAAACCCAACACTGGTATGATTCGATGCCGATGCAATCTTTGCCAGGTCACACTCTATGCTGTACCCCGGATCTCTGTCAATACTGTTGCCCGGCCCACCCACAATAACCACGGTGTCTTCCTTAGTAAAACCTTTACATAGTGAACCTAAATCCTCTGTAACCTGCCCAAGTTCAGCACTAGGTTTGAAAAAACTTGTGACCTGGTAATCCAACCCTAATTCATCCTGCAGAAGTTGGCCCACACCCCTAGCATGCGAACTACCTAGCAACAAGACTTTCTTTCTCTTTGCAGACTTCCCTACATTCTTAATCAATTTGCTGCTGAAAGCTTGTTGAGCCCTGTGTACATCTACTTCTGTGAGAGGCTCATCAGTTTCTGACTGAGGCAACAGGTCAAACCTATTTTGTACATTAATAACAAAGCGGTCAGAAGAATTTCTTGGCCTGTTCCTCATGCCTGTTGCCACTTCCCACCCCTGTTTACCCTTCTCCCCCCTTAACCTGCCCAGTTCTCGCCTAGCCTCATCTAACTCAGCCTGAAGGGCAGCAATTTTCCCCTCCTGTTCCACAATCTTCCTATCTCTACTGCATAGCCTACAGAACCACTGATGAGTCTCGCTCATTTTCCCAATTCCCACGCCACTACAGATCAACCACCAACTGTATCAGTGCAGGCCGGGCATTAAAGGCTACCTGCAGGAAGTGTGCACACAGAATGGTCTTGGCTGCACAGTCAAACAGTGACATGCGCCTATATATTCACGGAGCAATGCTAACTGACTCTCACTATGTTCTTTTAGTTTGTTCTGCTCACATCACTTTTCTGTGTATTGCTTATATTTCACCTTCTGTATGATTCTCTTGTCTTGTTATTTTTGGAGTCATGAGAGGCTTTTTTCTTGTCCGGGATGGACACATTTCAGGCATTTAGATTTTCTATCATCAACACAGTTGAGCTGGTCAGGTACCGTATTCTCAATTGAAAACACAAGGTGAGGAGTTTTTGACCTTGTTTACAGAAGGTATAGCATATCCTACAAATTTTTCTGCCCATATTTCTTTGAAATTCATGGCTTGGCTTCATTTTTGTCATGTGTATCCTATTCCTGTCACTCTCCACTGGTTGTAGTTTGGAAGCCACTGGGGAAACTTCGCCTCTGTGCAACTCCAGTTCTACTGTCAGCATGCAGTCGATCATGGATATGTATCCTCTCCCACATGAGGAAGAACTGTTGACTAAATATACGGTGGCTGGTACTTCCCTAAAATTGATTTGTCTGAAGTGTATCTACAGGTTACTGTGGGTGGAGGGACTCAGCAAGTTCAGATTTTGAATACTCTTGGGTCTCTTATCAGTATTTGTGGCTTTCTTTTAGTGTGGCTAGTGCCCCTGCCATTTTCTGATTATTTTTAGAGCAATTGACTATGCCTCTTCTGGTTTGCATTAATTAGTTAGATGATATTGTTGTCATGGGCTCCTCCACGGCCAACCACTTGAAAGATTTGCACACTTTGTTTTCTGTGTAACCTTGCTTATTGTGTAACCTTGCAAAATCTGTTTTTTCAACCTTCTATGATTTATTTGGGGTTAAAGGTCTCGCAGGATGGGGTTCGCCTTCTGTCAGACTATGTTAGTCTATGCCATGCTCCTTGTCCACAAAGGAGCTTTAGGCCTTCCTAGGCAAGATAGTTTTCTGCCATAAATTTGTGCCAAAGGTGGCCACATTGCCCTACCTGTTGCAAGCCTTGTTATAAAAGAGTGTACCTTTTCGCTGGAGCCTGGATTGCAAACTTGCTTATAAAATGTTGAAATCCAAACTACTATTGGCCCCTTGTTTAGCTACATTCTTTCCAGACCAACACATAGTTTTAACAATTGATGCCTAACAGTACAGCCTCGGCGTGGTCCTGGCACACTGATATGCCAACGGGTCAAAACAACCAGTTGCTTTTGCCTCTAAATCTCTCACTTTGGCCCATGTTACTCTCAGGTGGGAAAAGAGGCTCTTGCCATAGTCTGTGCTCTCCAGAAATTTCATGTTAACACTTTCTTGTCTGACAAGGCAGCACACCACCTACAATGCTTGGCACTGTTCTTGTCTTGCTAAAATTACAAAATACATTTTTGACCTATGTCTAAACATTCCAATGCGGATGCCTTGTCCTGCCTTCCTGTGTGTTCTGATCCTGCCTTTGATCTTGAAGCAATACTCTGCTTCCATATTCATACAGAAATGCAGGCTGCAGTCAAGGGTTTCCCAATTACAAGCTTGTACATAGCCACTGCCATTGTCGCCAACCCTGTTCTCCTCCAGGTGATTCTGTTTGTTCAATAGATAAACTGCCAAGTTGGCCTTTGGACCCGTGCACAACTATTTTTCTTTACAGTATCGCCTCTCTGTTTTTGATGGTGTTTTGTTGTTGTCCATGGAAGGTCGCGTTATGGCGTGAGTCCTACACCTTCTCCACCAGGGCCATTGGGAAGTTTTGCGCACTAAACTGTTAGCTAGGAGACATGTTTTTTGGCCTGGAATTGATGGCAAAATTGTCCGTTTTGTTGTAGGTTGTGGGCAGTGTGCTCGACAACAGGCAGCTCCTAGGGATTCTCCATCCCCCAGGCCCACTCCACACGGCTCACTCCACACCAGCCATGAGAATGCATTCAGGTACTCTTTGCGGGGATGTTGTCTTCAGGACATCCTTACCACCGACAAACTTGTGGTGCACTACGTTGATCACTTGCACTCCTGCTCACCACTGGAAGGTACCTGTTTACCGGTGCGGCCTCCAACGCTGTAGCCCACCCCACCCCACCACCCTCTACTTTGAGTGTGCCATCACTTACTATGGAGGCACAACCATCCCACTGGCTGCCTCCTATACATGCAGCTCCTTGGGATTTCAGCTTCCTGGCCCCGGGTGTTAGTCCATCCCCAGTCTGGAGTCCATTGCTGCAGCCTGCTGTTCCACACATTGGGATGTGACATGTTCATCTTCTGTACTGTGGAAGGATCATCTACGTTGTCTATCCAGTTGCCAAATCAACTTTACTTTGGTTCCATAGGGGACTAACCGCCTTCTTTGACTGAAACTGGAAAAAAACTTGCAACCAGAAGATGAAATTTCATGTTACTTAGCAAGAGGTTACTCCGAAAATGAGAATCCAGCTCAGTTTCAGACATTGTGGAGAGTGTGTGAAAAAAGGTTTTCAACGTTCTTCAGATTAGCTCGATCTGTGCTATTAATCCCTGAAACAAGTGCACCTGGTGAAAGCAATTTTAGCCAGGTAGGGGTGACTGTCAACGGAAACTATCATTGATCAGTCCAAAAAATGTTAATGAGTTGTTGATTCTGCACAACTTCTGTATGTTACGGTTTAGTCTACAAAAGAGTGCTGTATTTGGATGATACAGTTGTTCTTTTCCTACAAAAATTAGTGGTACCTTAATTTTCATACACTGCAAATCAAACATATGTTGGTGGAACTAAAGGCATTGCTTTCTTTTAGAAAGGAGTCTCTTATAATCACTGTTATTGTAGTAGTGAATAGACTCATAATAGTAATCACATAACACAAAATGTAAATGAGCAGGGGGTACTAAGTCGGCAGGCTGGCCTGTCAGCTCGCTGGCTCCGGCCTGGCGGTCTGTACTCAGCTCACCAGCCCAGTGGGGGAGGTGGGCTGGCCCACGGGCAGGCTGAAACCAACACCATGCATGACTCTAGTCACGAGCAGTGAGCATTTGTACTTAAATAATTCACCAACTGTACCAGTGTGGGCCAGCCAAGAGACTGCTTGTAGAAAGCGAGCACACGCCACAGTCTCCACTGCGCTATCTACCAATGTATAATGCCTATATATGCACGAAGCAGCACTGACTCACTCTCACTATGGCTCACATCAGTTGTTCGCATCGCTTGTGTTGCATGTTTGTGTTTTTTTTTCCCCCCCCGTGTGGAATCACAAGAGGCTTATTTTCGTAATTGTCCAGAGCTTTATGAATAAAGCCGTATTCGTATTACTTGGGTTGGTTTCATGTATTACTTGGCTACTTTGGTTTCCTGTGGATTCTCCTTTCTTATTTTATTGTGTTCTGTCTTTTGTAACATTGCTGTCATTGAAACATTAAATGCTAATCTTGTTTTTTGTAGCCACAAAGGGTTACTGCGCACTCTCTCCCTCCCTCCCTCCCTCCCTCCCTCCCTCCCCCCTCCCCCCCACCTTCCACCTCCCTCCCCCCCCACCTTCCCCCTCCCTCCCCCCCACCTTCCCCCTCCGTCCCTCCTTCCCTCCCCCCCTCTCTCACTCTCACTCTCACTCTCACTCTCACTGTCACCCCCCCCCCCCCCCTCTCTCTCTCTCTCTCTCTCTCTCTCTCTCTCTCTCTCTCTCTCTCTCTCTCTCTCTCTCTCTCTCTCTCTCTTTTCCTCCCTCCCTCCCTCCCTCCCCACCCAGCCCTTCTCCCTCACACCTCACCCTCCGCACCACAAGTAGTTGTGTTAACTATTATGTTGTCTGAGAATGTCTGTGCCTCCAAGCCTGATTCAAATATTTATGTTTAATGTTTCCTCCTATTATTCCGAATAATGTTTCTCGCTAATACTGAATACTAATAGGCTACATAGCTAGAGTTAAATATGAGAATTTTACAAAATTTCTGTAATGACATAGTTTCCCTGAAAATGTGTAATACTAGCTAACTTTGAACATGCAGAGAGATACATTGTGAAATCTTACGAGGAGAAAGTAGATGCTGCCCCTGAAAAATAAAAAAAAAAAGTGGTTGTGTTAAGATTTCGGCATACATCGGAGAACTAGTTGGCAAGCCTATTTTTACAGTTTTCATGTGTATCACAAAACAGTATGGTGGATGCTGTTTTAGGCAATCATACTTTTTTTCTAATGCCAAAAAACATCCCAACCCAACAGCAATTAGTTGGGCGAAACTACAAATAAGGGTTACGGAATCAACATTTTGGGTATTTCCAATGTTTATATATGTTTTTTTTTTTTTTTTTTAGCCATTATATAGCTTTGTGGCGCCTTAAAGGAAAACTTTTCAGTTATCTTAGGCGTATACAAAAATGAGCCACAGCTTTTTGATCTTTCATATCTCCTGATTTCTCCTGATTTTTAAAACTGAATCTCCTGATTTTTTTGTTTTTGAAGGTTGGCAGGTATGCTTGTATGAGTTGGGGAACAAATTTTGGTTGATGGACCACAACTTCTGGGGCTGCTAGCACTGAAAATGGTGATCCCATACTTGTGCGCAAAATGAATAATCACTAGGGAAGGAAGGCAGAGTTATCAACTATTGGGTCATTGCGACATATGAATTTAAATGTAGAGGCTGTCAATCACTTTTGGGGGGTAGTTTGGAAAGTCGCCACAATGCCACCAGGCTCTTCTAGTTTCCTTGTGTTGTGGCTGTCCTTTATTTAAAATCATTCAATGTTATGCTATTGACTGTAAGAATATTATTTAGAAGGTGCGAGGTATAGTTTCCTGTGAGAGGCCGTGCATCAGTCTGTGTTAATGTCTGTGCAGAGCAGGAATTCTTGCTAGTCAAAGGTATATGGCGCGCTAAAGTACTAGGACTGTGCTTAATATCGACGAGTGCGAGGTGAATTTTATAATATTATATTAAAAATATTTTTGGTCTTCTAATACGCGAGACTGGAGATGTATGTATAAAAGGGAGCAGGCAATGATCAGAAAGACTGACGCGTTTGTGCCAACAGGAAAAGGCTCTCGAATTAGCTGAACTGTTCTGATGGCAACTTGGGTCAACTGAGGGTGCATTGATGTAAAATGGCTATTTTGTACTGTATAGGAAAATGAATTTTATCTTTATTACAAGGACAAGGTGTGAATCAGAATATTGTCATCATTGGTCTGTGTTTAAGTATATAATATTAAATGCCCTATCCTTGGTGAGAGGGGTGTGTATGTAGGTAAAAGTATTTGCTTATTTGACTACATGTATGCGTAATTTAGTATGTTTAATTGTTCACCGACTATGACTATCTGTGGAAAAGGAATTATTATGTTCTATTGAGCTGGGTTGTATGTGGGGGGTGTAAATGCTTATACAAAATTATTATAACAGGGTGGGTGGCATATAAGTAGAAAAAGTTCTGTGAAAGCGTGTGTTGAAGGACTGAGCGAGTGGATGATGCGACTCATCTACGACTGTATCATTAGGACATGTAAATAAATGTCGGATAACCTAAATTAAGGTCTTTTTTTTTCTTTCTAATCATGTGTATGACTTCTGCTTGGAATTACGTTTGTCAATTTGTTCTAAATGCATACTAATACATGCCTAGAAAGGGAGAATGTTTTTTATTATTAAGTGAGTTTTGGCAGGAGTGAATAGGCTTTTATATATAAGAGTGTTTAAGATTTGTGAGTAGAAATTATCAGCGCAGAGTGAATGACGTCGGGTTCACTGGCTGGGGGAGAGACAGTGTTTACATATCCAGTTGGATATGTAGGGGAGGATAGAGACCTGTGCTATTCAGGAATCCATTTGTGCAGTGTATGTGGTTAGACAATAGCTGGAGAGCAGGTATAGAGAGAGCCCACTTCGGCATGCTGGTCCTGGGGCTGAGTGGATGGCTGTTTAGATGGACAAATATGTGGCTTTGAAATGCCGCCAACGGCACTCGCATTTCCAGCGAATGGTGAAGACAAGGTCCTGTTGTACTAAATGAGGTCGTTCTGTTTCTAAACAGGCTGCAGAAGGTAATGGATATGTCCTTCTCGGACTTAAATTGCAGATATCAGATGTGAAAGGATCTGGAAATGGGATCAGCTGAACGATGTGTAGAGTGTGACTAAAGCCAAGTTGGAATTTTACTGTAGTATGCAGGTTCAGGAAAGGTGACACGTTTCACTCTGGGTGCAGCCATCTTGAATAATGGTAAGTGCGTAATCAACTGATGTGATGACAGAGTGCTCTGGTGGTTGTGATAGGAGCTAAACACAGTTGAACTTGGAGCCATTTTTGTTAGGTAAACAAATTGTATGATCTTCCGCCAAAATTTTAACTCTCTACCAAAATCGGACATCTTGAATGAGGCCCTCTGCTGGTGGCTATGCGTACTAACCCAGTTGGACTCCGGACCTCATGGCAAACACACGTGCATGATATAAATAATAATAAATGACCATAAATGATAATAAATAACTGGAGCAGCTGTCCAAATAGAGAGACCTGTTGGATTGTATCAATCTGTAGAGTTAACTTTTGATGTCCTCTAGACGACTGAATAGCGAAGTAATAGTATGTGTTGCGCGGCTTTGGTGATCAAGTCAGAATTTGAGAAGATGATTGATTTGGGTTGGAGTGTTATTCGATGGGATATAGATTGTTCGGTTGACTACTTCCGCACATTTGCTTCCTTTATTTAGTTGAGTGAAGATCGTGGTGTGTTGGATACACGCTTGTCTGTTCTCTAGACCTGGGACAGACCTTAGTTGATGTACAAATTATAGCCAAGATCTCGAATATGTTACATGGCTGACACCGGTACTCGAGACTGGAAATATCGCTTTGCGTATGTTTGTTACTAGTTAGTCAGTGGTTTACAGCATGCTGCACATAGATGAAGTTTGGCATTTATAGAGAATTAATTTGAAGTCTATCTTGGGAATTATGATGAACTAGTGATCGGTAGCGTGTAGCCTAGTGCACGATATTGAGAACTACAGCTAAAATTGTCTAATATTATGGAGAAAGTACATGTGTTCTTGCAGTCCATGAGTCTGAGTTGTTTGTAGAAAAGCGAACAGACAAGGAAGTTATGTGATGAGTAGAGAGGAAGTCGTAAGGATGATAGAGATATTTCCAGAGTAACAGGGGTCAAGAGAGTGTATTTCTGATACTTAGCTCATTGTCTAATGCCAATCAATTGAGACCGCGATCGTAACATTTAACTGTAAGTATAATGACATCAACAACTTCGGTATTCGAGAGTGCGAATATCATTTTTTGATCTGTTTGTTTCTAGTTACTCAGTGGTTTACAGGATGCTGTACTTCAAAAAATTTTGGTGTGTTCTTGTAGTCTATGAGTCTGGAGATGTTTGTAGAAAAAAATCGAGAATGCAAGGAAGAAGAGAAAGTAATGCATTTGTGTTGAGGGGAAGCGATCGCCGAAATTGCAGAACAATTCTGAGAGGGACTTCTGTCTGTTGATGTAGAAGGGCAAATTACCACTGAGTGCCATGTGTGTAGAAAGAAAGAGCAGGTTCACAGCACTTCCTTAGGAATGGAGAGCATTGGGGCATATAGTCAGTATTGTAAAGTTACTGTGGCTTACATTGTGTAGGGTTTGTATATAATGAATTGTAAAGTTAGTATTGCTTATGTTATGGGATGAGTAGAGAGGATGACCGTGTGTGTGTGTGTCTGTGCGTGTGCGTGTGTAAATTGAGGGGTCTGTGGAGGTAATTTAGCGATCTCTGTAAAAGTAAGCACAGAAAGCCTCAGAAAGAAAAGCAGGATGGTACTTCGATAACGGGTCCTTAGGAAATTAGGCCTGTAAATTTGATAAGAAGGAATAAGAATGATTAATCAGTTGTTCTGGGATATAGGAGGGTTGAGAACATTTGGGTATGTTGAGAGCTGGAAGGGTAGGACGTTAGGAGCGCATTCAGTATTATTTTCGTGAACAATTTCTGTTAGGGTAAAATTTTGAATTTCCAAATAAGCTGAGAAAACACGAAAGCGAGCGTTAACTATTTCTGGGGGGCACTATACAATTTCGGAGAGGTTGACTATGCTTCTCTCTCTCTCTCTCTCTCTCTCTCTCTCTCTCTCTCTCTCTCTCTGTTTTAGATTGTGAGGGGAGGTCAGCACTGGGAGTTTGTGTGTGAACTCGCTCTCGGCTCTTTTCTGACAACAGATGTGAAAGTGGAGATTCGTCGCAAATAGTCTGGCAAGCAATGGAATGCGGCCTTAACGTGTGTGTTGGACCGCACTGAGTTAGGACAGTGACAGGCGATGCGCGCGGCCTGGCTTGGATAGTCATGTTCGGCATCTAGGTGATATGAATTTCTCAGGAGTTAGGTGTGAATGTGACTGTCATCAAGTCATGTTTGAAGGGTCGAACAGAGACCTTTGAGCGAATTGAGAGCTGTCGGTTGTGTGACTAAGTGTGGGACAGGTGCATTGCGCGCGTCTGTTGAGTTATTTTGCTATGCATTATTTGGACAGATTACGAGTACTGATGGTGTTTACAGTTATGTGTACTGCATTATTTAGGAGCAGTTTGATATTGTACACTGAAATTAAGAGCTGTTTGCGTGTCTGCCGACTGTGCAACATGACATCAGGTACATCAGGGCGAGTGTTTTTTGTACAAGAGTGATAGATATACTCAATGCCTAAATAAAATGTACGTTAAGTATTTGTGGGACGATATAGCATATGAGAGAGTGTGAGTTGGTTATTATTTTTTTTACTTGGAGGTTTTGTTAGATCGAATTGCTGAGGCAAGTAGCTATGAGAGCGCGAGGGATGTGATTGCAGCATATCTCCGTCTCTCAGCGGCTCAGCGGTTAACTACAGGTGGGGCGAGCGATGTTCTCGGCTTAGTTACTTGGGATGTGCTCTGGCCATGTCCTAAACCATGTGGATTGAACAACAGTATTCGGGTGATAGTTTAGCGTGAATATTTACAGAGGAGTATGTCCGACGCGAGTATAAAGTTCCAGGCTGTGACGTGGGCGGCCTCACGCTCGTGGTATGTGAGAGAAGCAAAGCTGACGATTTTGAGTCATCACAGGTGACTTAGGTTAGTGGCTTCATTTGCCACAATTTTCTTGTGTTGGTAGCGGAACACGAACTGACCATCAGAATTCAAACATGGCTTATTTGTATAGACAAAATGTGATATAGGTTAATGTAGGTTAGTACACGTTAGTAAACGGCAGTACACATTAGTACATGTTAGCCAACGAACACGGGTTGGTAAGGGGACGTGGTGGCCGGTAAGGACTTTAACTATTTCATTCCAAGTCCAGGTAGGTGTGGCACTGGCGAAAATTGATTCCAAGTCTAGGTGGACGTGGCACTTTTCCGCATCAGAGAAGATAATTAACTTATCAATTTAATTAAGTAGTCATGCAAACTCCACTTGCGGCGGTTCTAAGCTTCTAGCGTGTCATGTGATAGAACTTTCCAAACATCTCGGGCAGTTGTGTGGGGTAGGTATCAGCAGATTCGAATCTGTTCAGAAAAATAAATTTGGGGTAGAACGTGTCCTTTGTCCGGCATATGGTCAACATGTTCCATCCTGTGCAGCATTAAGTGCTCGCGGGCGTGACAGGATGTTTACGGAGCGGTCTCTGGAACAGTGGCTAGCGCGGGTTGAGACGCCAGTCGGCGGCTACCTGCCACCTGCGGCTTCGGAGAAAGTCGCACGCGTGGCGAACAGGGTAGGCCGTTCGCACATCAGCCGCGCTCTGTAGTTCGTTGCGTGAAGACCGCAAAGTCATTTGGGACACACCTGCATGACCAAATGCCTGAAATAAAGAGTCCTTTTCCCCAACTTGTGACTTTAGTAGTACAAGTGACGAGATTTTAATAATGTATGTCCAGGTGCTGATTTAGAAATACGTGGCCAGATTGGACTGTCTAGCAAAGCAGGTTGCGACTGGCCTATCGAGGGGTGTGACGCCAGGGCAGACTCCACTTTCGAGCAAACCACTTTGGCGACAAACGTGTGGTGGGGCATTGTTTGTCCCGAAAAACCTCATGGTGGATCACGAACTGACCGACCGATGTTTACACCGGCTGAGTGGCACCTGTGACGTCAGCGGCGGTTTGCTCGCTGGACCCGGAGTGCACGTGGCCTACCGCTGACTGGTGGGGCCGGAGGGTAGGTCCCTCTGCTGGCGACAACGTGAACTAAACGATTTGGGCTCTAGAATTCGTGATGTGACCATCTCGAAGATGTGCAGTAAGTCGGTTGGAGCAGAAATGCATGACCGTAATGCTTGAAATAAAGAGTCTTTTTCGCAATTTGTGACTTAGGTTAGTACAAGTGACGTGATTTTAATAATTTAGCAGTGAAAACATATGTGACCACGAAAATTCAAACTTGGTGGACATGGCCCAATTGTCTTTCTCCCTGCCATCTTAAATGACGTCACGGCGACGTCCTCGGGTGGCTGACATATGAACTAACACACACTTGGACTCCAGACCTCGTAGCGAGCTTGGTGGATGCTGCTGCGATCTCGAAGATGTGTACTAAGTGTGTTGGAGAACAAGTGATGACCGTACTGTTTGAAATAAAGACTTGAGTCCATTTCCCACTAATTCACAGGAGGTGATTTAGGTTAGTGAAAGTTCAGTTCATTATTATTATTATTATTATTATTATTATTATTATTTGAAGCGATTTTGATAGCTTACAAGTTAAACAATAAGTGACCGCGAAAAAATTCAAACTTAGTAGGATGAGAAGGCCTATTTCGTATGTGTGACCGATTATTGTGTTGGAATTTAAACTTGTGAGCTATTTTTTGTTATGGTTGTAACGGAAATGGCTTTCTTGCCGCCAAAATATGGTGTATTGAATAAATAATAATAATAATAAATGATAATAAATTAACATAAATAATAATAAATCAATGTAAATGATAATAAATGAACACAAATGATAATAAATAATAATGAGAAGCCCGCCATTATCCTGTTGGAATTCAACCTTCCCTCCATTTTTCCTCCTGGAGGGTTAGGTTTGTGGACATAGCCCAATTGACCTATGTTCCCGCCAAAATTCAAAATTCCCACCATTTTTTCTGGAGGGTTAGGTTAGTGGACATAGCACAATTGGCCTATTTTCCTGCGAAAAGCCGCCATCTTGGATGATGTCATGCACTGTTGCCAAGTCTACATGCCGCCATCTTGGATAACGTCATCACTGCCATCTTGAATAAATTTGTCAACAATGCAACATGGCCTCGCACTCTCTTAGTCCCACTACTATTAAGGGCCTTTATGTTCTTTTGTTGTGCTGAAAAATCTCTCCCATTAGACTCTTTTAAATCACAAAGAGTGATTCTTCTTCAATTAATGGTAGTTCAGTTAAGCACTGATTCAATTTAAGTGCTAAATCATTACTGTCATGTTTCAGTTCTTGTGAGGGCAAAAGCATGTTGAATTTTAAATGATAAATATTTTCTTCTGCAAAACATTCTCTTATCTCAGTCGTAACACAGTCCAGTGTTCGAATAAAAAGAGTTCTTTGCTAATATATCATAGTTTTCCCTGTGTATTTGTCTGCCTTTACGACAAGGAACCCTCATCTCCATGTCTAACTCTTCCATAATTGCCTTCCTGTCTTCAATAATACGAGCAAAGTGGCTATCAGCATTAGCTCTCACGCCATCGTACAGCTTTAGTGTCGAATCTCATTTTTCTTTTGCCATCACGACGTCCAAGCTAGAGTCTTGTAAGATTTTGCTACTGGATTTGTTATGTTCATAATGCTACTCAGTGTAAACAGAGTAATAATAAACTCGCAGCTAGAGAGGGCTCGAAGGAGAACATTGGTTTGCCAGCCATTGTTCTATCCCTCCAACCTGTATTTCTGTAAGAACTTTGCAAACTTTTCCGAGATCAACAGCGAATTGAATAACAACATCATGTCGCTCAACCCATCTCGTTTGACCATGTGACTGCACCGAGTGTTTTAGGTGACTCTTCAATGTTGCGAACCGCTTGCTAGACGCTGTAAAGAACAATAGTACTTCTTCAGTAGTATCAAGTGAGTTTCTCACACTTGTAACTTGGAATCTGTGAGAGACAGTGGGGATGAGCTGATGACTTCGACACGGTGCTACTTGCACGTTGATAGTTTTCTTTTTTATTGTAACCAGAGCTCCTTTCAGTTCTGACATATTAACTGAACAACCATCACTGCCTATGTCCACACAGTACTCCAGTGAGAGAGAAAGGCTTTCCATTCTCCTTAGAATCGTAGTACCTAATACGCCACCAGTAACGCTACACTCTTTATCTTGACCCTCTTGAGGTGCATCGTCAATGTTTCCACCACAATCATTGTTGTTATGGATGTCAACGAAACCCAAAAATCTTCCGTGCAATTTGCCATCATTGTCAACATATCGTGCAAATCACTATTTCACAGCATGAAATAAGTTCGTTACACATTGTTTTACGTATGTGAGTGACGTTCACTTTAGTGGTCTCAAGGTGATGTTTTAGTTGCAAGTCTTCAGTGTCAATTACACTCCTGGAAATGGAAAAAAGAACACATTGACACCGGTGTGTCAGACCCACCATACTTGCTCCGGAGACTGCGAGAGGGCTGCACAAGCAATGATCACACGCACGGCACAGCGGACACACCAGGAACGGCGGTGTTGGCCGTCGAATGGCGCTAGCTGCGCAGCATTTGTGCACCGCCGCCGTTAGTGTCAGCCAGTTTGCCGTGGCATACGAAGCTCCATCGCAGTCTTTAACACTGGTAGCATGCTGCAACAGCGTGGACGTGAACCGTATGTGCAGTTGACGGACTTTGAGCGAGGGCGTATAGTGGGCATGCGGGAGGCCGGGTGGACGTACCGCCGAATTGCTCAACACGTGGGGCGTGAGGTCTCCACAGTACATCAATGTTGTCACCAGTGGTCGGCGGAAGGTGTGCGTGCCCGTTGACCTGGGACCGGACCGCAGCGACGCACGGATGCACGCCAAGATCGTAGGATCCTACGCAGTGCCGTAGGGGACCGCACCGCCACTTCCCAGCAAATTAGGGACACTGTTGCTCCTGGGATATCGGCGAGGACCATTCGCAACCGTCTCCATGAAGCTGGGCTACGGTCCCGCACACCGTTAGGCCGTCTTCCGCTCACGCCCCAACATCGTGCAGCCCGCCTCCAGTGGTGTCGCGACCGGCGTGAATGGAGGGACGAATGGAGACGTGTCGTCTTCAGCGATGAGAGTCGCTTCTGCCTTGGTGCCAATGATGGCCGTATGCGTGTTTGGCGCCGTGCAGGTGAGCGCCACAATCAGGACTGCATACGACCGAGGCACACAGGGCCAACACCCGGCATCATGGTGTGGGGAGTGATCTCCTACACTGGCCGTACACCTCTGGTGATCGTCGAGGGGACACTGAATAGTGCACGGTACATCCAAACCGTCATCGAACCCATCGTTCTACCATTCCTAGACCGGCAAGGGAACTTGCTGTTCCAAGAGGACAATTCACGTCCGCATGTATCCCGTGCCACCCAACGTGCTCTAGAAGGTGTAAGTCAACTACCCTGGCCAGCAAGATCTCCGGATCTGTCCCCCATTGAGCATGTTTGGGACTGGATGAAGTGCCGTCTCACGCGGTCTGCACGTCCAGCACGAACGCTGGTCCAACTGAGGCGCCAGGTGGAAATGGCATGGCAAGCCGTTCCACAGGACTACATCCAGCATCTCTACGATCGTCTCCATGGGAGAATAGCAGTCTGCATTGCTGCGAAAGGTGGATATACACTGTACTAGTGCCGACATTGTGCATGCTCTGTTGCCTGTGTCTGTGTGCTTGTGGTTCTGTCAGTGTGATCTTGTGATGTATCTGACCCCAGGAATGTGTCAATAAAGTTTCCCCTTCCTGGGACAATGAATTCAGGGTGTTCTTATTTCAATTTCCAGGAGTGTATAATCTTAGAAGAGCTCTAAAGTTTCCCTCTTTTCTCGCTATACTTTCACAATAATTTTTGTTTTCTAATAGACTCCCGCCAACTCTATGCCCCCTTCCCCCAGAGGAATATTTTGCTTTCCATGAAATATTATTGTTTTTATTATAGGTACAAGACGGTCTCTGATTTCCCTAATGCTTTCCATTTTCTGTCTTGACAATTGATTCATGACCTCAAGTTCGCGGTTGTCTCGTGTCGCCAAAAATAATGTTGCATCTGTTGACGCTTCAACGTGGAACTTGAGCTGAGAATGAGTCTCAAGGTCACCATCTTTACCAGTAAGTTTGGCAAACTTTGTTACTGTTTCAGTCACAAGTTTCTTCGCGATAATGGATTTCTTTCCTCCAACCATTTTATTATTCACAAAAATTGAACAGTTAAGGCAAAGAAGTCCCTTTTTAACTTATGAGAAAACCACCATTGATACTGTTCAAAGTGATTATCGTGCACTTGTCTGCATTCAACCCGTCCCCTCTTGTTGCGCTCGGAAGAAGGAAAGATATAACCTTTATCAGGTTTCCTTGGAGTGTGTTTCATATCATCACTAATATTTCCTGGCGCTAATATATCCAAATAATTGCCAATATCCATGGGATTAAAGAAAGCAGTCGATGAATTTTGTTGGGGAAGTTCCAACGAAGTGCTGGGCTGTGCCTGTACATCTTGTGATGTTTATGTGATTGATTGGTGACAGGAATCTACATACGTTTCTACTTTTCCTTGTCTCATTACATAACAATCCACTTTATTATATCGTTACGACGTAGGTAAATTGGATACCAATTATCCTCGAATAAACACTTTATTCGCACTGTAAAATGCTACATTAGTACACTTAGCACTAAATCACACACTCCCCCGTATTTTTAATATCACTAAGCACAACACTGAAGTCCATGGTAATAGCCAATAATTGCAGTTGTCACTTTTTATCACTTCCAAGTCATCGCAACGATTATAGCTTTCAAACTGACTGCCTAGCAGCGACTCTGCTTTCCTTGTATATGTGGCTGTTTCGATAACATTCACTGCCAGAATGTTCGCTTCCATATTTCTACGGAGTGTAACCAAATACCTACGGTGAAAGTGACAAGCCAGTACGTACCTTACGATTTATAATATAAGTGCTAGTTTCCAATGATGACGTCATCCAGCAGTTTATGTGTAGAACTTTTATTGTCGATTGTGTTCTTTCTTAGTACATTCGATAGAGGGCCTATATAGTAACGATGCGTTTTTAAGAATCTTCCCGAAATTCAATATTACTGGAGATATACGTATCAATAGTTTCCCATACCTAACTTCTATTACGAGTTAGGTATGGGAAACTATTGCTACGTTATTAGTAAAAATATTGTTACGAGTCTCGTAACGATAGGTTAGTGCGAAATGACTTTGAACTACTATTATTAATACTTCACAATCAACTGATCACTCTCACTCTTGACTAGTCTTCACACTTGCACTTGATGCAACTAGGACCTTTTATTTATTCACTCTCCAGTCTTAATATTTCTGCTTCTGAATGTAAACTAGCTCCCTACTCGGCTAATAGTCCGTATTTATAACGCAACATATCGAAGGTTCTCTGTACGAGAAAACAGTAGAGTATTCGCTACTGATCTCGAACAAATGCCAGACAGAATAACGTGTCGAGTTCACTAGAATGACAGAGATTTTTCTCGTAGGTATGTGTTAGTTGTGTATATGCCAGACAGAAACGTATAAAATACGATGACGCACGCGAATGCGCGTGCTACATAGGAAAGTACAAATACTTGATTCAGCCGAGTCGACTGACGAAAGAAACGAACGGATAGCGTGCGGGCTGACTGTCGGTGGCGGCGCGGGTGGCCCCCGCACGCCCCCCCCCCCCCCCCCCCCAAATGAATCCACCACTGCATACAACACATGAAACGGAGTGAACTGGAAGATTACCTTCAGTGTTGCCAAATCTAAAAAACCCGAGTCGCTAGATTCAATATCAAAAGTCGTTAAAACTCATTTTACTATGGGTGTACTGAAAATTTCGGGGGAGGGGGGGGGAATATAATATTAATAAAATTGTCTCATACGTAATTGCTGTATTGTATTAATTAAATGACGCATCGCTTGCAACAACATACATATAAAATACGCTAACGTTTAATTAAACATATCATAATTGACGCAACTCATAAATTGTTGTTTCAATCACAGTAGTCAAATATACTATAAATATACAAGTATATTTGTAACAAAAGAAAGCAAGAACTCAAATTAGGTTACAAAATATATACATACCGGTATGTGAGCTATTCATCGTCGTCACTCAGAAGATCGAATAACTCTTCTGTTTCATGCTGTGACAGAACTGTAGATGATGCAGAGGGTTCAACGTCGCTCAAAAGATGATGTTGCAGTTCGACTGATTTTGTCGCAAAAGAGTAACTTTTGTTTGTTCCAATAAGCTCAAATATGTCTGACGGTATGTCAAAGGATGCACAATTTTTATTTTGTTTCTTCAGCTGGTCTCTCAATGTGATCAAAGCATTAATTGTCTTTAACGATAATCTGTTACGTTGTTTGGTTTTTATAATGTTCAAAGAACTGAATATTCTTTCCACTTACGCATTTGAATGCGGTAGGCATAGAACAGTCGTTGCTAGCTGTGAAATCAAAGGAAAAGGATTCTCCCCTGCGGCATTTTTATGCTGCAAAACCTCACTACAAAATCGAACAGTGTTAGTAGTGTTATTCCACCTAATGAAGTTGATATTATGCCATTCTTGCAAAATACTGTCTATGAAATCGCCACTAAAACCCAATTGGCTACATCCGCTACAGCATTATTTTTATTCACTTTTAGTGTTTTTTCAACATTCAGCATTGATATAATTTTCAGGATCGTAACGTTACTTGGCAGTCTTCGTTGAGTTTCTTTCGTGAGTTTCAGACTAAACTGAATGCATCTCTTCTTCAAATAAACTTTATTTTCTTCAGACAAACTTGACTCAGACAATTTCTGTCCAAACATAAAGCCAAGGTTCGGATTCGCGTACATACGTTCGCTTGGAACTGGTGTTGTCAACAAATCAACAGTTGGAAAAACTTTGTTTTGTCCGAGTGACTGCATGAGAAATACAAGTGTATCTAGTAATTTAGTGGGGTCATTGTCTTCTCCTTCAAAAGCTTTTATTGCTATTTGTACGTCTTTTAAAGCGTGTTTAAGGTAAAACATGTAAAGATGTTCTGAGTCGTCACAATACATCTTGTACAAAAGATCGGCAGTGTAACAATTGTCTTGAACCATGGCAAGTGAAAAATGTAGCTTTAGTTCTTCCCACTGCTCCAGAATTCTTCGTATTGCTGGTTCAATTCAAAGCCAACGTGTTGCACAGACCTTTAAAATTTTTTAGTGGCTGCTTTCCACAATTTATTGTCTCATAAACCTTTTTATATTCATCTTGTCTTTTGGGTGAAATGGAGAACCAATTGTAGGTTTCCCGTACAAGAAACACTATGTTTCTAGGTACGGTATTCACTGAGGAGTACGAAACTGCAAGCTGAAGAGAGTGACAAATGCAACGCATCAATACCAAATGCTCAGATTTCTTGCATCTGCAGTTTCTACTACAGCGAATTTGAGAAATGCTGATGTAATGGTTTGGTGGTTTACACTATAGTACTGTATAACGAAACCTAGCATTTTAGATATTGATACATCTGTGGATTCATCTATTAGTACACTGTATTTTTGGTTATCTGTATCTTCAACCAATGATTGTGTAAAATGTGGAGCCAAAACTTCAGTTATAATCTTAGTGCACTTTGTACGATGTAATTGCATGTTTTTAGCGCCCTCGAAAACAGCTTCTTGCACAGTACTCCTAAATGATCTACAGCTAAAATACACTCCTGGAAATGGAAAAAAGAACACATTGACACCGGTGTGTCAGACCCACCATACTTGCTCCGGACACTGCGAGAGGGCTGTACAAGCAATGATCACACGCACGGCACAGCGGACACACCAGGAACGGCGGTGTTGGCCGTCGAATGGCGCTAGCTGCGCAGCATTTGTGCACCGCCGCCGTCAGTGTCAGCCAGTTTGCCGTGGCATACGGAGCTCCATCGCAGTCTTTAACACTGGTAGCATGCCGCGACAGCGTGGACGTGAACCGTATGTGCAGTTGACGGACTTTGAGCGAGGGCGTATAGTGGGCTAGCGGGAGGCCGGGTGGACGTACCGCCGAATTGCTCAACACGTGGGGCGTGAGGTCTCCACAGTACATCGATGTTGTCGCCAGTGGTCGGCGGAAGGTGCACGTGCACGCAGACCTGGGACCGGACCGCAGCGACGCACGGATGCACGCCAAGATCGTAGGATCCTACGCAGTGCCGTAGGGGACCGCACCGCCACTTCCCAGCAAATTAGGGACACTGTTGCTCCTGGGGTATCGGCGAGGACCATTCACAACCGTCTCCATGAAGCTGGGCTACGGTCCCGCACACCGTTAGGCCGTCTTCCGCTCACGCCCCAACATCGTGCAGCCCGCCTCCAGTGGTGTCGCGACCGGCGTGAATGGAGGGACGAATGGAGACGTGTCGTCTTCAGTGATGAGAGTCGCTTCTGCCTTGGTGCCAATGATGGTTGTATGCGTGTTTGGCGCCGTGCAGGTGAGCGCCACAATCAGGACTGCATACGACCGAGGCACAGAGGGCCAACACCCGGCATCATGGTGTGGGGAGCGATCTCCTACACTGGCTGTACACCTCTGGTGATCGTCGAGGGGACACTGAATAGTGCACGGTACATCCAAACCGTCATCGAACCCATCGTTCTACCATTCCTAGACCGGCAAGGGAACTTGCTGTTCCAAGAGGACAATTCACGTCCGCATGTATCCCGTGCCACCCAACGTGCTCTAGAAGGTGTAAGTCAACTACCCTGGCCAGCAAGATCTCCGGATCTGTCCCCCATTGAGCATGTTTGGGACTGGATGAAGCGTCGTCTCACGCGGTCTGCACGTCCAGCACGAACGCTGGTCCAACTGAGGCGCCAGGTGGAAATGGCATGGCAAGCCGTTCCACAGGACTACATCCAGCATCTCTACGATCGTCTCCATGGGAGAATAGTAGCCTGCATTGCTGCGAAAGGTGGATATACACTGTACTAGTGCCGAAATTGTGCATGCTCTGTTGCCTGTGTCTATGTGCCTGTGGTTCTGTCAGTGTGATCATGTGATGTATCTGACCCCAGGAATGTGTCAATAAAGTTTCCCCTTCCTGGAACAATGAATTCACGGTGTTCTTATTTCAATTTCCAGGAGTGTAGAACAATGTTCAGCAATAAATAAAGGAAGAGCGCCTTCCGCTCTGTTTGCTATTGTAACTGTAGTTTTCGGATCAATTTTCACAGGTAAAGTGGTTTGTGTTTATTTTAAATCAATTTTTTGTTTATGCTTAATAGTTTTCGAATGCATTGTAATATCACACAATTTAGCATAAAGCTCTGTTGCACATACTTGCCATCTTGCCTTGGGTAAGTCTCCGACTGGTTTCAGCCATCCATTGAATTCAGGTTCTGCTTCCCACGTATCCCGATATTTTTGAGCGTACTGCTTCTTATTCTGCGGCAAATCCATTATGTAAGCCACCACAACATAAGTTTCACCAATTTATAATCACTGAAAATACATTAAAACTCTGGCGAACTAGAGGTCATGAAACAATCTACTCACTCGGTAACTCAATATCAGCCCTATTGTTCATTGTTTAAAACGTAATAATGTCTGAGATACCCCCACCGAATTGGTCTTGCGTTACCACTATGCATGTGGTAATAATTTGACTGCGAGTTAACATTTCGAAAGATTAGAGGTTGCTGGACAGAAATGTATTTTATTATACTAAATATTACGCATGTTTTTTGTCAATTCGAAAAATAAAGGGAGTTCAAAAGTTGAAGAATTATATATCGATACTCTATCGACGATAACAGGCTAATGGGTAATGAATAATGAATTGTTCTATAGTCAAGGTTTTCTTACTCTGTGGGCAATTCCCACATTCAGGTTTACTAAATGCTGAAACAATGCTACATGATCTGCTAAGAACTTAATTTAACTTAGTAAATCTAGAACATAGTCAGTGTAGTACCCATTCTATAGTTAAAATCTTAGTTTTGTATGAAAATACTGGCCCAAAATAATTTTGGTTTGTACTTCAAACGCCGGCCGGAGTGGCCGTGCGGTTCTAGGCGCTACAGTCTGGAACCGAGCGACCGCTCCAGTCGCAGGTTCGAATCCTGCCTCGGGCATGGATGTGTGTGATTTCCTTAGGTTAGTTAGGTTAAATTAGTTCTAAGTTCCAGGCGACTGATGACCTCAGAAGTTAAACCGCATAGTGCTCAGAGCCATATGAACCATTTTTGTACTTCAAAAGTAGTCAGTACTCCAAAAGTCGCCAGATAAGTCGCTAAATAATTTTTGTCGCTAAAAAGTTTTTTTTTTTTTTTTTGTCGCTAAGACGAAGGCAAAAGTGGCCATTTCTAGCGACGAAGTCGTTAAATTGGCAACACTGACTATTTGTGGTACGAACAATTCAGAAATCTTTGGCTAAGTCATACACAAATGGCGTGGCACGGACATCTGGCGGCGGCGACTTCCGAACTTGGTGCGGACTGACGTGAGCAATTCTCACCAAAGTGCCGATGTCAGAGCGACGCGGAACGGTGAAGATATTGGGTACAACCGTTATGGTTGAAACAAGGAAAGAAATATGGCACATTCGACGTAATAAAAGAAATGAACACGTAGGCCTAGGCCGAACGTTTCCAGCATTTTTACAGTATGTCTCAGAACTGTTTCTATATTGCATTAAACAAAGTGAAGGACAGCATTCAGAGAAACGCAACGCAACTGGAATGTTTTGATCATAATTCACTTTCTTCATGCGATTTTCATTTGAACGTAAGCCTAAATATTGCTGATTTTGTGAGAGATGTTCGAATTATTAGAACATTTTTTCAAAATTTGATCATCCATAAATATGCCCTATTAGAGAGGAATAAAATATACCTTCATCCAGAAAACTGGGTTCAAGTCATTGCTAAAGCAAAGGACAACGGATTCCTTCTGTGCAAGATGGAACCAGAGGATTTCAGGGATCTTAGCGCACTAGACCAATGGCTGCACAGGAGCTGTGTATGACTGGCTACACACTACACTAAGGGGAAGGAAAAGACATAACATGCAGCGCTGTCGGAGCACTTCAAGGAAGCCGCGAGGTACTGGGAAAAGAAATCCGCCGCTAGATAACATTACAGTTTTCCTTATCTTGTGTGATAAAATTCTGCCAAGACGAAAGCCTTACTTGACATGTAATAGTATATCCCCCTGGCTTCTATTTGAAAGTACCGAATGAAGAGTGTATTTGCACGTCGGCCTGGCAAAACCCACTGACTGAGGACTGAAAATGTTAACACTGACTATATTTTTTGTGTAATTGCAACATGAATAGTGCTAAATCTTCCATATCTTCTACTTCTGCTTGTGCAGATTTGTATTCAAGTAAACATTGTGTGTTTTAATCAGTGTTGTCCTACTTTCTAAAAACAAGGTTTTTATTTCTGCAATAAATACGAGTAACATAGAAAAACCAGTTTCTCAACAATACAATTTTGTAACTGCACAAATCGAAGATTGTTCGTGCAGGAAAATAGAAAAGACAGTGCTGCTTTTTCTTCGAAGCTAATATAAGTCATTGTGTTGCAACTGGTATAAAAATATGCAAAATGGCGTTTTAGCTCATACTCATCGCCTGCATCAATGAAGACCAAAGATATAACCGTAACATAGGTAAGCATTAAACACCCAGAACACAGTTAGTTACATGAATAGCAAAATTCCATTTCTCATTCAATGCTTGCTTCGAACACAGAGCACTTCTACAACATGCGAACGAACACAGTTACTGAATGTTTTGTGGATGAAACTGTTAGCGTTGAGAAGAAAAATTTACTTATACAGTATAAAGCTAATTTTGCTGCTGCTTTTATGATTGTCTAATATTAACTTAAAATGTGATTGTAACTGACTTTATAAACCATGTAAGAAAGAGAAACACAACCACATTTTTTTTAAATCTTATGGGACTTAACTGCTAAGGTCATCAGTCCGTAAGCTTACACACTACTTAACCTAAATTATCCTAAGGACAAACACACACATGGAGTGCTCGAACCTCCGCCGGGACGAGCCGCACAGTGCATGACTGCAGTGCCTTAGACCGCTCGGCTAGTCCAACAAACCCCATAGCACGTGGCCATAATGTCAAGTGTTGCGCGTCGTAGCTCGTCGCGACCAAACGTCAAAATATATCACTTGGGATTGTTAAAATGGTATTGCTCTCCTTCAATCATTAAAAACATTTTCTACATATTAGCTAGATTTCGTACGCAGCAGCCAATGTCCTAAAGCCCACCAAGCATACAGTGAGATGGAAAAAATCATGAGATACCTCCCACTACCATTGTCGGACCACTTCCTACCCGGCGTAGTGCAGCAAATCGACGAGGCATGGACTCAACAAGTCATTGGGAGTCCCCAGCAGAAATATTGAGCCATCCTGCCGCTGTAACCGTCCGTAATCGGGAAAGTATTGCCAGTGCAAGATGCTGTGCACGAACTGACCTCTCGATTGTGTCCCATAAATGTTGGATGGGACTCGTATTGGGCAGCCTGGGTGGCCAAACCACTTACTCGAATTGTGCAGAATGCTCTTCAAACTAATCGCGAACAGTTGCGAATGGTCTCCTAGTAGCCGAAAACAACCATTTCCAGTCAATGATCAGTTCAGCTGGACCAGAGGACCCAGTCATGTAAACAGCCTATTAACGCCAAGTTTCGCCACACTGTCCTAACAGTTACGTACGTCGTACGTCCCACATTGATTTCTGCCTTTATTTCACGCAGTGTTGCTCGTCTGTTGGCAATGACAATTCTACGCGAACCCCACTGTTCTTCACTCTTGATGCTGTGGATCTGCGAACATTGAATTCCAAGTTTATTAGTTTTGTGGACAAAATTTTACGTTCCTGAACATTTAAAGCAAGCTATCAGTCTTTGCAACACCGTGAAATTTCATCAAAATTTGACTATTGTGCGCTGATTTCAGGCGATACGTGACTGTAGATAACTGTGACATCTGCTAAGAGTATGAAATTTCTGTTAATGATGAGGATGCCACAACTGTGGTGAAACATGTTTGGGTAGTTAATAATATTGTGTACTTACAAAAGGCAGACCCATTCTTAACTCATTATTATTTTCTGCAAGCCGAGAAACTGAGCTCAAAATTCCAATGTGATCGTTTCAATGCCGTGCCAGGAATTTCCCTTGAAGCTGTACAATAAATACAGGAAAACAGCACTGCAAATCCACCAAATCATACTAAATGTAAGATTTAACAAAATATCTTCATCTAACAATTTTATTCCTAACTATGCCAAGGTTAATGTAGACAACACGCTATCTAATGCACAGTACGCAAAAAGAAAAGCAGAATTTGTTTGGCTTAGAAAGGAAATATTTATTTATTTATTCATCCTTAGATTTCTGTTTAGAGTGCTATTGGTAAGTCAGTAGAGATTTACAGTTACAGCAACAGGGTAAATTAGAGTTTGAGCACATGCATTATTATTGTACATTAGACTTATACATGTTAACTAAAATAATTTATTAAAAGATAATAAGATAAGAAATTTACTACCTATAGGCGACCAATTTCAGTTTCTGCTGCAATAGATGACACATAAGAAAAATTTTGAAGTTTACTTTTCATTAACACAGTGTATATAGTATAGACCTCAAGAAATTGCTTTTGTACTACAAATTCTCTCTAATTCTTTCGGACTGGTCTCAAAATATTCCTTAACACTATACAAACTTGCTGTTCTACTGTACTGAAATAGACGAATTCTCAAAAGCGCTCCACACAGAAGCCACTTACATCTAGGCAACCACATTAAACAATTTCCAGTACTTTGTGTCATTACTGAACAGATGAAATTCACATAGAAACGGCAGTAGAAAAGAGGGTCAAGAAACAAGACCTGAAACTAAAGAAACTTATACACAAACCCTCACAACAGGAACGACAAACACCAGAATACAAAACTTACAATCTAACAATGAACAAAGTAAGAGCATACGGACTATCAGATCAATTGTGTGATTGGATTGAGGAGTTCCTAGATAACAGAACGCAGCATGTCATTCTCAATGGAGAGAAGTCTTCCGAAGTAAGAGTGATTTCAGGTGTGCCGCAGGGGAGCGTCATAGGACCGTTGCTATTCACAATATACATAAATGACCTGGTGGATGACATCGGAAGTTCACTGAGGCTTTTTGCAGATGATGCTGTGGTGTATCGAGAGGTTGCAACAATGGAAAATTGTACTGAAATGCAGGAGGATCTGCAGCGAATTGACGCATGGTGCACCGGAATGGCAATTGAATCTCAATGTAGACAAGTGTAATGTGGTGCGAATACATAGAAAGATAGGTCCCTTATCATTTAGCTGCAAAATAGCAGGTCAGCAACTGGAAGCAGTTAATTCCATAAATTATCTGTGAGTACGCATTAGGAGTGATTTAAAATGGAATGATCATATAAAGTTGATGGTCGGTAAAGCAGATGCCAGACTGAGATTCATTGGAAGAATCCTAAGGAAATGCAATCCGACAACAAAGGAAGTAGGTTACAGTACGCTTGTTCGCCCAATGCTTGAATACTGCTCAGCAGTGTGGGATCCGCACCAGGTAGGGTTGATAGAAGAGATAGAGAAGATCCAACGGAGAGCAGCGCGCTTCGTTACAGGATCATTTAGTAATTGCGAAAGCGTTACGGAGATGATAGATAAACTCCAGTGGAAGACTCTGCAGGAGAGACGCTCAGTAGCTCAGTACGGGCTTTTGTTAAAGTTTCGAGAACATACCTTCACCTAAGAGTCAAGCAGTATATTGCTCCCTCCTACGTATATCTCGCGAAGAGACCATGAGGATAAAATCAGAGAGATTAGAGCCCACACAGAAGCATACCGACAATCCTTCTTTCCACGTACAATACGAGACTGGAATAGAAGGGAGAACCGATAGAGGTACTCAGGGTACCCTCCGCCACACACCGTCAGGTGGCTTGCGGAGTATGGATGTAGATGTAGATGTAGATCTAGATCTACGAAAGAGCTACTAATTTAACAGAAGTTCTCAACACAGGAATAAGAGTTACCCCGAAAGGGACTCAGATATATCGTAATACATATGTCACACAAAGAACAACAGAAAACATAGTACAGAAATAGAATATATAACAAAATACGAAGAAAAGTTTAAGCAAAGAATTGATAGCAGAAGAAATCAGACAGATTATCAGTGGCAGCAAGCAACTGAACAAATAATCAAAATAGCTGGAAGACAAATTAGACAGACAACCATTATCCCACAAACACAAGAAGTCTCAACCATTTTGTAAGTAATCACAGGACAACATTATTTCAAATTTAAAGATGAATTTTACATCCAAGAGGAAGGACTCTCCACGTGATCAACCACATGTGACCTGCTGGAGATCATCTTCCGTAATCAGCTTGCAAACAAAATCGTTAATCCACTGACGATGCAGCAACTGTGGTGAAAAATATTTGGGTATTACAGTAAGCCAATAATTGTGTACTTGAAAAAGGCGGACACATCGCTAACGCATTACTGTTAACATAATCCACATCATCATTAGTATACAACATGAACAAAAAGGGTCACTGTCGAACATAACAAGCTGCATTCTAAGACCAAGAAATCCTCAATCGAGTCACAGATTTCATTGGTACCCCATATGATCGTATTCCTTCCCCCATGAACCATGGACCTTGCCGTTGGTGGGGAGGCTTGCGTGCCTCAGCGATACATATAGCCGTACCGTAGGTGCAACCACAACAGAGGGGTATCTGTTGAGAGGCCAGACAAACGTGTGGTTCCTGAAGAGGGGCAGCAACCTTCTCAGTAGTTACAGGGGCAACAGTCTGGATGTTGACTGATCTGGCCTTGTAACAATAACCAAAACGGCCTTGCTGTGGTGCTACTGCGAACGGCTGAAAGCAAGGGGAAACTACGGCCGTAATCTTTCCCGAGGGCATGCAGCTTTACTGTATGATTAAATGATGATGGCATCCTCTTGGGTAAAATATTCCGGAGGTAAAATAGTCCCCCATTCGGATCTCCGGGCGGGGACTACTCAAGAGGATGTCGTTATCAGGAGAAAGAAAACTGGCGTTCTACGGATCGGAGCGTGGAATGTCAGATCCCTTAATCGGGCAGGTAGGTTAGAAAATTTAAAAATGGAAATGGATAGGTTAAAGTTAGATATAGTGGAAATTAGTGAAGTGCGGTGGCAGGAGGAACAAGACTTTTGGTCAGGTGACTACAGAGTTATAAACATAAAATCAAATACGGGTAATGCAGGAGTAGGTTTAATAATGAATAGGAAAATAGGAATGCGGGTAAGTTACTACAAACATCATAGTGAACGCATTATTGTGGCCAAGATAGATACGAAGCCCACACCTACTACAGTAGTACAAGTTTATATGCGAACTAGCTCTGCAGATGACGAAGAAATTGAAGAAATGTCTGATCAAATAAAAGAAATTATTCAGATAGTGAAGGGTGACGAAAATTTAATAGTCATTGGTGACAGGAATTCGACAGTAGGAAAAGGAAAAGAAGGAAACGTAGTAGGTGATTATGGATTGGGGCTAAGAAATGAAAGAGGAAAGCACCTGGTAGAATTTTGCACAGAGCACAACTTAATCATAGCTAACACTTGGTTCAAGAACCATCAAAGAAGGCTGTATACATGGAAGAAGCCTGGAGATACTGACAGGTTTCAGATAGATTATATAATGGTAAGACAGAGATTTAGGAACCAGTTTTTAAATTGTAAGACATTTCCAGGGGCAGATGTGGACTCTGACCACAATTTATTGGTTATGACCTGTAGATTAAAACTAAAGAAATTGTAAAAAGGTGGGAATTTAAGGAGATGGGACCTGGATAAACTAAAAGAACCAGAGGTTGTACAGAGTTTCAGGGAGAGCATAAGGGAACAATTGACAGGAATGGGGGAAAGAAATACGGTAGAAGAAGAATGGGTAGCTTTGAGGGATGAAGTAGTGAAGGCAGCAGAGGATCAAGTAGGTAAAAAGATGAAGGCTAGTAGAAATCCTTGGGTAACAGAAGAAATATTGAATTTAATTGATGAAAGGAGAAAATATAAAAATGCAGTAAATGAAGCAGGCAAAAAGGAATACAGGCGTCTCAAAAATGAGATCGACAGGAAGTGCAAAATGGCTAAGCAGGGATGGCTAGAGGAGAAATGTAAGGATGTAGAGGCTTATCTCACTAGGGGTAAGATAGATACTGCCTACAGGAAAATTAAAGAGACCTTTGGAGAAAAGAGAACCACTTGTATGAACATCAAGAGCTCAGATGGAAACCCAGTTCTAAGCAAAGAAGGGAAAGCAGAAAGGTGGAAAGAGTATATAGAGGGTCTATACAAGGGCGATGTACTTGAGGACAATATTATGGAAATGGAAGAGGATGTAGATGAAGATGAAATGGGAGGTGCGATACTGCGTGAAGAGTTTGACAGAGCACTGAAAGACCTGAGTCGAAACAAGGCCCCCGGAGTAGACAACATTCCATTGGAACTACTGACGGCCTTGGGAGAGCCAGTCCTGACAAAACACTACCATCTGCTGAGAAAGATGTATGAGACAGGCGAAATACCCTCAGACTTCAAGAAGAATATAATAATTCCAATCCCAAAGAGAGCAGGTGCTGACAGGTGTGAAAATTACAGAACTATCAGTTTAATAAGTCACAGCTGCAATATACTAACGCGAATTCTTTACAGACGAATGGAAAAACTGGTAGAAGCCGACCTCGGGAAAGATCAGTTTGGATTCCGTAGAAATGTTGGAACACGTGAGGCAATACTGTCCCTACGGCTTATCTTAGAAGCTAGATTAAGGAAGGGCAAACCTACGTTTCTAGCATTTGTAGACTTAGAGAAAGCTTTTGACAATGTTGATTGGAATACTCTCTTTCAAATTCTGAAGGTAGCAGGGGTAAAATACAGTGAGCGAAAGGCTATTTACAATTTGTACAGAAACCAGATGGCAGTTATAAGAGTCGAGAGACATGAAAGGGAAGCAGTTGTTGTGAAGGGAGTGAGACAGGGTTGTAGTCTCTCCCCGATGATCTTCAATCTGTATATCGAGCAGTGAAGGAAACAAAAGAAAAATTCGGATTAGGTATACAAATCCATGGAGAAGAAATAAAAACGTTGAGGTTCGCCGATGACATCGTAATTCTGTCAGAGACAGCAAAGGACTTGGACGAGCAGTTGAACGAAATGGATATTGTCTTGAAAGGAGGTTATAAGATGAATATCAACAAAAGCAAAACGAGGATAATGGAATGTAGTCGAATTAAGTCGGGTGATGCTGAGGGAATTAGATTAGGAGATTAGACAATTAAATTAGTAAAGGAGTTTTGCTATTTGGGGAGCAAAATAACTGATGATGGTCAAAGTAGAGAGGATATAAAATGTAGACTGGCAATGGCCAGGAAAGCGTTTCTGAATAAGAGAAATTTGTTAACATTGACTATAGATTTAAGTGTCAGGAAGTCATTTCTGAAAGTATTTGTATGAAGTGTAGCCATGTATGGAATTGAAACATGGATGATAAATTGTTTGGACAAGAAGATAATAGAAGCTTTCAAAATGTGGTGCTACAGAAGAATGCTGAAGATTAGATGGGTAGATCGCGTAACTAATGAGGAAGTATTGAATAGGATTGGGAAGAAGAGAAGTTTGTGGCACAACTTGACTAGAAGAAGGGATCGGTTGGTAGGACATGTTCTGAGGCATCAAGGGATCACCAATTTAGTATTAGAGGGGAGCGTGGAGGGTAAAAATCGTAGAGGGAGACCAAGAGATGACTACACTAAGCAGATTCAGAAAAATGTAGGTTGCAGTAGGTACTGGGAGATGAAGAAACTTGCACAAGATAGAGTAGCATGAGGAGCTGCATCAAACCAGTCTCAGGACCACAACAACAACATGATCGTATTTTACACAATAAGCTTATTGTGGTAGTGCGTCAAAAGCTTGAGCTTGTCGGAAGTCAAGAAATACGGCATCTACCTGACTGCTTTGATGCATGGATTTCAGCATGTGACGTGAAAAAATATTGATTGATGTTTTTGGATTCCATCCTGGTTGGCACGTAGGAGGTCATTCTGTTCGAGATACCACATAATGTTTGAGCTCAGAATATGTTCTACAACAAGTGGGTGTGAAGGATACTGAACGACAGTTTTGTGGGTTACTTCTTCCAGGCTTCTTGTAAACTTGTGTGACCCGTGTTTCCTCTCAAGTATTTGGCAGCTTTTTATTCGTGGGGTCTACAGGTAATATGGTTAAAGAAGGGGCAAACTCTATCGTTATAGAATGTTACAGGGATTTCATTGTAACCTGGCACATTGTTCAGTTTTAACGATTTCAGCCGTTTCTCAACACCACTGATAGTATTGTCTACACTTTATGATCAAAAGTATCCTGATAGCATACTCTGATGCAGAATTCACCACTAGAAGTCACCCGTCGCTATAAAAGGTGGTGTCGAGTATTATGTTGTCAGTAGAAATGCAGTAACAGCAGAATTGATCAGTCGGGAGTGTTCAGTGGATTCAGACTTGGACTAGTCATAGGATGTCACCTGTGTAGCAAATCCATAACGGACAAAATGGCTTGGAGCACAATGAGACTTAACTTCTGAGGTCATCAGTCCCCTAGCACTTAGAACTACTTAAACCTAACTAACCTAAGGACATCACACACATCCATGCCCGAGGCAGGATTCGAACCTGCGACCGTAGCGATCGCAGGGTTCCAGATTGAAGCGCCTAGAACCGCCCGGCCACTCCGGCCGGCCCATCACGGACATTTCACCCCCTTCTAAAGCTGGCCACGTCGACTGTTCGTAAGGTGATAGTGAAGTGGAAATGCGAAGGAACAGCCACAGGTAACCCAAGACCGGGCAAAACACAAGTACTGAAGAAGAGGGACTGTCGACCATTGCAGAGGGTGGTTGTAAGAAATCGCATAACAACAGCGGAGGGAACCACTCGCGAGTTCCAGAGCCTACCAGCAGTTCAGCTAACACAGAGTCTGCACATAGAAGGATCAAAATAGAGGAGTACTGATCGAGCAGCTTCTCATCAGCCATGCATCTCTGTAGTCAGTGCTAAGTAGCACTTGAGGTGGTGGAAGAAGCATCGTCACTGGACAATGGAAGACTGGAAATCAGTGATTTGGAGTGATGAGTGACACTATACCCTGTGGCAATCCGATGGAAGTCTAGGTTTGGCGAATGCCTGGAGAACACTACATGCCATTATGTGTAGTGCCAACAATGAAGCACAGAAGAAGTGGTGTTACGGTGTGGGGATGTTTTTCATAGCTGGTGTGTCATCCCATTATTGGGCTTAATAAAACGCTAAATGCATAAGAATGTGAACAGATTTCACAGCATTGTGAACTGCATACAGCGGAAGAGAACAGTTGGAGATGCTGATTGTTCGTATCAGAACAACAATGCATCCTGTCATAATGCAGCATTTATGAGGTAATGGTATGTGGACAGTGTCATTCCTGAAATGGATTGGTCAACCCAGTGTCCCGACCTGAACTCAATGGAACGTGATCTGGATGGGTTAGCGCATCGTATTCGCTCCAGACCCCAGCGTCCAACATCACTAGCTTCTCTGGTTTAGGCTCTTGAGAAGAATGGGCTATCATTTCTCCACAGACTTTGAGACATCTCATTGGAAGGGTTACCAGAAGAATTCAAGCTGTCGTGAAGGCGAAGGATGAACACACCGCACTTTAATGTCCACTAACAAGTATACAGATACTTTCGGCCAGATAGTGTACTTTGCTCATCTTTGCAGTAGTACGAGAAATGGACTGGCGCAATACCCTTGGATTTTCCTTCCTAAAGAAATGTTTGAAGAACAAAGTATTTCTGCTTTTGCTTTTCTACCTTCAGTTTCAGGTCCTGTCTCGTCCATGAGTGTTTGGACTAAGGTGAAACCATTTTCCTAGCTGTGTGGCATGTGCCTCGCAAACGGGTGCCCACTACTCTACTTTCTGCCCTCATCTTTCTAAGTACTTAGTACAGGAATAACCAATGCGCCTTACAAAATATGACACAATAAGGACCACCTGTTCTCTCAGTCAGCACCGAGTGCAGAAACTCGCTTGTCTAAGGATGAGCTGGCCTCTTGATATTCATGACATTCAGCAGTCTTATCATTTACAGGCCTAACTTCTAATTTAATTTTTTTGGAATTCGAGATGGCTGTTGACATTAATGGTTGAAGAACCTAATTCAGTTTCAGTGACTTCAACTTTATCCCTCTTGTTCAGTAATTTGACCACGGACATTCCCAACTGATTGCTCAACAAAGCAAAAGCAGTCTCCTGTTGATCTAAGCGCATGTCTGAGTTTCCAATTTTACCGGATAGCTGATCTATTTGACTGTTTATCGTGTGAAATTGCTCGTTAAAGCAATCAGGTTGTTCCTTAATAAGATTCCTTGTCCCCTCAGCCTGCTGTTTAAGCTGATTTTTAGTTTCGTCCTTCTGTTTCTTGGCATCATCAGCCTTCTCGTGCAGTTTACTGTCCAGCTCCATGAACATCGACATTAAACCAGCCGTGTCAAAGTTTCCAAACCCGGGACTAGGGAACTAAATTTGGTGTTAATAGACCGCTTGGCGGGATTTCCATGGCAAGCCCCGTCGGGGAATCGAGATTATACGCTGGTTCTGCATATGTGGGCGGTGCTGTGGTGTGGTCTGTGGCATTCGCGGCGCATGGATGTGAATCGCCCCATTTTGCGTCGGCTCGTTTTCGATTGCTAGCTGTATCTGCTGGTGTAACGTCCGCTCCCTCTTGTTCGGCAGTGAGGTTTGAAACCCGCGATATGGCGAGGTTTAACGGTTCACCCTCTTCAGCAGGCCCGATTGGTGGCCCTTCAACTCAGTATTCCTGGCGTTCGTCCTCTGTAAGGTCGCAGATGTTCTGAGATGAGTCTGCAGCTTTCAACACCATTTCTTACTATTCTACTGACTGCGTTCTCATCACAGACATCTCTCACTCTAGTTTTGAGAAAATAAAGATACACTCTGCGAGTGATTTCTGAAATTTGCTTGCGTAGAAGTTCTCTGGTCACTTCTCAGAAGGATGGGAAGTGGAAAAGAATATATAGGCGACTCGCCTCCCAGGGAGAAAGGACAGTGGACAGGGCCATCAATTTTCCACAGAAGCATAGAATGTTACATCTTGCTAGGATGCAGAAATTCAATTAATGTCTCTACTATGGGTGACACTGCTTCCCTTGAATTGAGGCGTGGAAACAAATACCCTTTACCCTACTTCCTATCCTGACCGCACAACTCTACTTGAATGAGAATCGACCACAGACTCAAAGAAGACTCACAAACATAATAACGATGAAGCTCATAGATCGAACAGGGCAAAAAGACACTGAAATAGGTGGAATTCTGAAAACCAACTGTTTCGCATGTGTTTGTATGACTAAACCAGAGGTTGTACAGACTTTCAGGGAGAGCATAAGGGAACAACTGACAGGAATGGGGGAAAGAAGTACAGTAGAAGAAGAATGGGTAGCTCTGAAGGATGGAGTAGTGAAGGCAGCAGAGGATCAAGTAGGTAAAAAGACGAGGACTTTTAGAAATCCTTGAGTAACAGGAGAAATTTTGAATTTAATTGATGAAAGGAGAAAATATAAAAACGCAGAAAATAAAGCCGGCAAAAAGGAATACAAACGTCTCAAAAATGAGATCGACAGAAAGTGTAAATTGGCTAAGCAGGGATGGCTAGAGGACAAATGTAAGGATGTAGAGGCTTATCTCACTAGGGGTAAGATAGATACTGCCGACAGGAAAATTAATGAGACCTTTGGAGATAAGAGAACCACTTGTATGAACATCAAGAGCTCAGATGGAAACCCAGTTCTAAGCAAAGAAGGGAAAGCAGAAAGGTGGAAAGAGTATATAGAGGGTCTATACAAGGGCGATGTACTTGAGGACAATATTATGGAAATGGAAGAGGATGTAGATGAAGATGAAATGGGAGGTGCGATACTGCGTGAAGAGTTTGACAGAGCACTGAAAGACCTGAGTCGAAACAAGGCAACCGGAGTAGACAACATTCCATTGGAACTACTGACGGCCTTGGGAGAGCCAGTCCTGACAAAACACTACCATCTGCTGAGAAAGATGTATGAGACAGGCGAAATACCCTCAGACTTCAAGAAGAATATAATAATTCCAATCCCAAAGAAAGCAGGTGTTGACAGATGTGAAAATTACCGAACTATCAGTTTAATAAGTCACAGCTGCAAAATACTAACGCGAGTTCTTTACAGACGAATGGAAAACTAGTAGAAGCCGACCTCGGGGAAGATCAGTTTGGATTCCGTAGAAATGTTGGAACACGTGAGGCAGTACTGTCCCTACGACTTATCTTAGAAGCTAGATTAAAGAAGGGCAAACCTACGTTTCTAGCATTTGTAGACTTAGAGAAAGCTTTTGACAATGTTGACTGGAATACTCTCTTTCAAATTCTAAAGGTGGCAGGGGTAAAATACAGTGAGCGAAAGGCTATTTACAATTTGTACAGAAACCAGATGGCAGTTATAAGAGTCGAGCGGCATGAAAGGGAAGCAGCGGTTGGGAAGGGAGTGAGACAGGGTTGTAGCCTCTCCCCGATGTTATTCAATCTGTATATCGAGCAGTGAAGGAAACAAAAGAAAAATTCGGATTAGGTATTCAAATCCATGGAGAAGAAATAAAAACGTTGAGGTTCGCCGATGACATTGTAATTCTGTCAGAGACAGCAAGGACTTGGACGAGCAGTTGAACGGAATGGATATTGTCTTGAAAGGAGGTTATAAGATGAACATCAACAAAAGCATAACGAGGATAATGGAATGTAGTCGAATTAAGTCGGGTGATGCTGAGGGAATTAGATTAGGAAATGAGACACTTAAAGTAGTAAAGGAGTTTTGCTATTTGGGGAGCAAAATAACTGATGATGGTCAAAGTAGAGAGGATATAAAATGTAGACCGTCAATGGCAAGGAAAGCGTTTCTGAAGAAGAGAAATTTGTTAACATCGAGTATAGATTTAAGTGTCAGGAAGTCGTTTCTGAAAGTATTTGTATGGAGTGTAGCCATGTGTGGCAGTGACATGGACGATAAATAGTTTTGACAAGAAGAGAATAGAAGCCTGCGAAATTTGGTGCTACAGAAGAATGCTGAAGATTAGATGGGTAGATCACATAAGTAATGAGAAGATACTGAATAGAATTGGGGAGAAGAGGAGTTTGTGGCACAACTTGACAAGAAGAAGGGACCGGTTGGTAGGACATGTTCCGAGGCATCAATGGATCACAAATTTAGCATTGGAGGGCAGCGCGGAGGGTAAAAATTGTAGAGGGAGACCAAGAGAGGAATACACTAAGCAGATGCAGAAGGATGTTGGTTGCAGTTAGTACTGGGAGATGAAGAAGCTTGCACAGGGTAGAGTAGCATGGAGAGCTGGATTAAACCAGTCTCAGGACTGAAGACAACAACAACAACAACAACATTGTGTATCCCGTCATAAGCATTCAGCATTTGTCACGAAGTGATGCAAGCTATGTGGGACTATCGCTAGTCAAACAAAAGTAGAGGATTATCTACTTTTTTATGTGTGTGCGGCACCCAAAGATGAATTATGCACATGTCCCTTCACGCATCGCATGGCACATCTAATACGAATAATATCGCAACAACACAACTGAAAGAGGTCGAAATTAAGCGCAACAACGCGTACACAAAACAGTTCTGCTATATCACAAGTGAGAGTTAATCTCTCTGTGTCATTTCTGCATCCCTCATTGTACTGAATCTAGTGCTTGACTACGCAACAGAAACTCATCACAATGACGCGAATAACTGAGTTAAAGGGAATGGAAACGAAACGGGGTGGGAAAGAGATCTACATCTACATAGATACTCCGCAAGCCACCGTATGGCTAGTGAAGGAGGGTACACTGCACCATTATTAGTTATTTCTCTTCCTGTTCCACACGCAAATACAGAGAAGGAAAAAGGACTATCTATATGATTCCGTATGAGCCTTAATTTCTTGTATCCTATCTTCGTGGTCCTTAAGCGCAATGTATATTTGTGGCAGTAGACTCGTTCAGCATTCATCTTCAAATGACTGGTCTTTAAATTTTGTCAGTAGTGTTCCTCGAAAAGAACGTCGACTTCCTCCTTGGATTCCCATCTTAGTTTCCGAAGCATCTCCGTAACACTTGCAGGCTGTTCGAACCTACCGCTAACATATCTATCAGTCTAGCATTGCTTCGATGTCTTCCTTTAAACCGACCTGTCCTTTTTTTTCAGCCATCAGTCTTCTGACTGGTTTGTTGCGGCCCGCCACGAATTTATCTCCTGCGCTAACCTCTTCATCTCAGAGTAGCCCTTAATATTTACGTCCTCAATTACTTGCTAGATGTATTCCAGTCTCTGTCTTCCTCTACAATTTTTTTCCTCTACAGCTCCCTCTAGTACCGTGGAGGTAATTCCCTCATGTCTTAACACATGTCCTATTACCTTATCCCACATTCTTGTCTTCTCTTCCACATATTCCTTTCTTCTCCGATTCTGCGTAGAACTTCCTCATTCCTTATCAGTTCACCAAATTTTCAACATTCATCTGTAGCACCACGTCTCCAATGCTTCGATTCTTTTCTGTTCTGTTTTTCCAACAGTCCGTACTATGCTGTGCTCCAAACGTACATTCTTGGAAATTTCTTCCTCAAATCAAGGCCTACGTTTGATACTAGTAGACTTCTCTTGGTCAGGTATGCCCTGATTACTGTCTAGGTAGAAGAATTCCTTAACTTCATCTACTTCGTGACCATCAGTCCTGATGTCAAGGTTCTGGCTATTCTCATTTCTGCTACTTCCCATTACTTTCGTCTTTCTTCTATTTACTCTTAGTCCATATTCTTTGTTCATTAGACTGTTCATTCCATGCAGCAAATGCTGTAATAATTCTTCACCTCCACTCAGGATAGCAACGTCATCAGCGAATCGTATCATTGATATCCTTTCACCTTGAATTTTGATTCCACTCCCGAATCTTTCTTTTACTTCCATCATTGTTTCTTCGCTGTACAGATTGAACAGTGGGGCGAAAGACTACATCCTTGTCTTACATCCTTTTTAATGAGAGCACTACGTTCTTGGTCGTCCACTCTTATTATTCCCTCTGGGCTCATGTACATATTGTATATTACCCGTCTCTCCTTATAGCTTACCCCTGTTTTCTCAGAATTTCTAACATATTGCACCATTTTACGTTGTCGAACGCTTTATTCCAGTTCGATAAATCCTATGGACGTGTCTTGATTTTTCCTTGTCTTACTTCCATTATCAACCATAACGTCGGACTCGGTTTTCTGTTGCTTTTACGTTACCTAAACCCATACTGATCGTCATCTAACACATCATCAATTTTCTTCTGTATCTTATTCTTGTAGGCAACTTGGATGCATGAGCTGTTAAGCTGATTGCGCCATAATTCTCGCACTTGTCAGCTCTTGCAGTCTTCGGAATTGTGTGGATGATATTTTTTCGAAAGTCAGGTGGTATGTCACCGGACTCATACATTCTGCCGGCCGTGGTGGTCTAGCGGTTCTAGGCGCTCAGTCCGGAACCGCGCGACTGCTACGGTCGCAGGTTCTAATCCTGCCTCGGGCATGGATGTGTGTGATGTCCTTAGGTTGGTTAGGTTTAAATAGTTCTAAGTTCTAGGGAACTGATGACCACAGTTGTTAAGTCCCATAGTGCTCAGAGCCATTTGAACCATTTTGAATCATACATTCTACAAATCAACGTGAATATTCGTTTTGTTGCCACTGCCCCCAACAACTTAAGGAATTCTAATTGAATGTTATCTACCCCTTCTGCCTTATTTGATCTTAAGTCCTCCAAATCTCTCTTAAATTATGAGTCTAATACAGGATCCCCTATCTCTTCTAAAGTGACTCATGTTTCATCTTCTATCACATTAGACAACTCTTCCCCCTCGTAGGGGTCTTCGATGTACTCTTCCCACCTGTAACCTTTGCATTTAACAGTGGGATTCCCGTTGCACTCTTAATGTTACCACTCTTGCTTTTAATTTCACCGAAGGTCTGTTTTGACTTTCCTGTACGCTGAGTCAGTCCTGCCGCCAATCACTTCTTTTTCGATTTCTTCGCATTTTTCATGCAGCCATTTCGTCTAAGCTTCCTTGCACTGCCTATTTATTTAATTCCTCAGCGACTTGTATTTCTGAATTCCTGAATTTTCCTGATCATTTTTGTGCTTTTTTCTTTCATCGATCAACTGAAGTATTTCTTCTGTTACACATGGTTTCTTCGCAGTTACCTTCATTGTACCCTTTTTAGAGACGTCCAATCCTCTTCAACTGTACTGCATGCAAAGCTATTCCTCATAGCAATGTCTATAGCCTCAGTGACCTTCAAGCGTATCTCGTCATTCCTTAGTACTTCCGTAAGCCTCTTCTTCGCGTATTCATTCCTTCTGACTAATCTCTTGAACTTCAGCCTACTCTTCATCACTACTAAATTGTGATCTGAGTCTATATCTGCTTCTGGGTGCACCTTGCAATCCAGTATCTGATCTCGGAATCTCTGCCTGACCATGATGTAATATAACTGAAATCTTATCGTATCACCAGGCCTTTTCCAAGTATACCTCCTCTTGTGATTCTTGAATAGAGTATTCTCTATTACTAGCTAAAATTTATTACATAACCCAATTAGTCTTTCTCATCTCTCATTCCTTCTCCCAAGCCCATATTCTCCTGTAACCTTTTCTTCTGCTCCTTCCGCTACAACTGTGTTCCAGTCCCCCATGGCTATTAGATTTTTATCTCCCTTTATGTACTATATTACCCTCCCAATGTCCTCATATACTTTATCTGTCTCTTCACTTCAGCTTCCGACGTCGGCATCGTTGTCAATTCTGATAAGAACAACCGTATCACTGTACTGTTCACAGTAACATGCTCTCTGCCCTAACTTTCTACTCTAAACGAATCCCACTCCTATCATACCATTTTCTGTTGCTGTTGGTATTACCCTGTACCTGGTTCGGATCCCAAACACTCGAGCAGTGCTCAAGAATAGGTCGCACCAGCGTTCTATATGCGATCTTCTTTACAGATGAACCACACTTTCCTAAAATTCTCCCAACAAACTGAAGTCGACCATTCACCTTCGTTACCACATTCCTCACATGCGGGTTTCGTTTCATATCGTTTTGTAACGTTACGCCCAGACATTTAAACGATGTGAATGTGTCAAGGAAGACACTACTAATGCTGTAGAACGAGTTTGTTTTTCCTACACGTCCCCATTAACTTAACATTTTTCTACATGTAGACAAACCAACTATAAATTTTGTCTAAGTCATCTTGTGTCCTGCAGTCACTCAACGTCGACACGTTACTGTACACCAGAGCTTCGTCAGCAAACAACTGCAGATTGCTGCCCACTCTGTCCGCCAAATCATTTGAAGGGCTTATTTCAATAGTGGTACAAGTCCATTTTTGTTCATATTGAGATACAGAGTCCTAAAGTTAAATGAGCGCTGAAAAATCTGCAGTTAAGATACCAGAAATATTCAAGCATATGGCTTCTTGCTAGAGATGAACGTTTCTTTCAGTTTGTTTGGCTTATTAATTTCAGAAGCATTATAGACAGAAAAGTGGAGGTAATGGACTTGTACCACTATTGAAATAAGTCCTTCATTTATAAGTACAGAAAATAACAGCGGTCCTATCACACTTCCCTGAGGCCCTCTTGACGATCCTCTTGTATCTGATGAACTCTCGTCGTAGAGGACAACATACTCGCTTCTATTACCTGAGAAGACTTCGAGCCATTCACATATCTGGGAAACTGTACTTTCGTTAAGAGTCTGCAGTGGGGCACCATGTCAAATGCTTTCCGGAAAACTAGAAATATGGAATCTGCCTCTTGCCCTTCATCCATAGTTCGCAGTATATCACGTCAGAAAAGGGCAAGTTGAGTTTCGCGCGAGTGATGCTTTCTAAAACCATACTAATTCATTGACATGAGCTTCTCGGTCTCAGGAAAATTTATCATGTTCGAACTGAGTAATTGTTCAAGGAATCTGCAGCAAACTGAAGTTAGGGATATTGGTTTGTAATTTTGCGGGTCAGTTATTTCACCCTTCTTATATACAGCAGTCACCTGTGCTTTTTTCCAGTCGCTCGAGACTTGGCGCAGGGCGAGAGATTCGCAATAAATGCAGGCTAGGTAAGGGGCCACTGCCATACGGTACTGTTTGTAAAACTGAATTGGGATTTCATCTGGATCTAATGACTTATTTGCTTTCAAATCTTTTAGTTATTTCTCTACGCCTGGTACCTTATTACTATATCGTCCGTAAGGGAGTATGTCCGACGTTCAAATGACGATATGTTTCCACGATTCTCCTGCGTGAACGATTTCTTGAAGGCGAATTTTAAAACTTCGGTTTTCGTTTTGCTATCTTTAACTGCCACACAAGACTGGTCAAAAATGGATTGGACGGAAGCCTTAGACCCCCTTAGGGATTTCACATTTCTTGTTGTTGTTATCGTTGTTGTGGTCTGCAGTCCTGAGACTGGTTTGATGCAACTCTCCATGCTACTCTATCCTGTGCAAGCTTCTTCATCTCCCAGTACCTACTGCAGCCTACATCCTTCTGAATCTCTTAGAGTATTCATCTCTTGGTCTCCCTCTACGATTTTTACCCTCGTCGCTGCCCTCCAGCATTAAATTGGTGATCCCTTGATGCCTGAGAACATGTCCTACCAACCGGTCCCTTCTTCTGGTCAAGTTGTGCCACAAACTCCTCTTCTCCCCAAACCTATTCAATACCTCCTCATTAGTTATACCCATCTAATCTTCAGCATTCTTTGTAGCACCACATTTCGAAAGCTTCTATTCTCTTCTTGTCTAACATATTTATCGTCTATGTTTCACTTCCATACACGGTTGCTCTCCATACAAATACTTTCAGAAACGACTTCCTGACACTTAAATCTATACTCGATGTTAACAAATTTCTCTTCTTCAGAAACGTTTTCCTTGCCATTGCCGGTCTACATTTTATATACTCTCTACTTTGACCATCATCAGTTATTTTGCTCCCCAAATAGCAAAACTCCTTTACTACTTTAAGCATCTCATTTCCTAATCTAATTCCCTCATCATCACCCGACATAATTCGACTAAATTCCATTATCCTTGCTTTGCTTTTGTTGATGTTCATCTTATACCCTCCTTTCAAGACACTGTCCATTCCGTTCAACTGCTCTTCTAAGTCCTTTGCTGTCTCTGACAGAATTACAATGTCATCGGCGAACATCAAAGTATTTATTTGTTCTCTATGGATTTTAATACCTACTCCGAACTTTTCTTTTGTTTCCTTTACTGCTTGCTCGATATACAGATTGAATAACATCGGGGAGAGACTACAACCCTGTTTCACTCCCTTCCCAATCACTGCTTCCCTTTCATGTCCCTCGACTCTTATAACTGCCATCTGGTTTCTGTAGAAATTGTAAATACCCTTTCGCTCCTTGTATATAACCCCTGCCACCCTTAGAATTTGAAAGAGAGTATTCCAGTCAACATTGTCAAAAGCTTTCTCTGAGTCTACAAATGCTAGAAAGGTAGGTTTGCTTTTCCTGAATCTTTCTTCTAAGATAAGTCGTAGGGTCAGTATTGCCTCATGTGTTCCAACATTTCTACGGAATCCAAACTAATCTTCCCCAAGGTCGGTTTCTACCAGTTTTTCCATTCGTCTGTAAAGAATTCGCGTTAGTATATTGCAGCTGTGACTTATTAAACTGATAGTTCGGTAATTTTCACACCTGTCAACACCTGCTCTCTTTGGGATTGGAATTATTATATTCTTCTTGAAGTCTGACGGAATTTCGCCTGTCTCAAACATCTTGCTCACCAGATGGTAGAGTTTTGTCAGGACTGGCTCTCCCAAGGCTGTCAGCAGTTCTAATGGAATGTTGTCTACTCCTGGGGCCTTGTTTCGACTTAAGTCTTTCAGCGCTCTGTCAAACTCTTCACGCAGTATCATATCTCCCATTTCATCTTCATCTACCTCCTCTTCCATTTCCATAATATTGTCCTCAAGATCATCGCCCCTGTATAGACCCTCTATATAGTCCTTCCACCTTCCTCCTTTCCCTTCTCTGTCAAACTCTTCACGCAGTATCGTATCTCCCATTTCATCTTCATCTACCTCCCCTTCCATTTCCATAATATTGTCCTCAAGATCATCGCCCCTGTATAGACCCTCTATATAGTCCTTCCACCTTCCTCCTTTCCCTTCTTTGCTTAGAACTGGGTTTCCATCTGAGCTCTTGATATTCATACAAGTGGTTCTCTTTTCTCCAAAGGTCTCTTTAATTTTCCTGTAGGCAGTATCTATCTTACCCCTAGTGAGATAAGCCTCTAATCCTTACACTTGTCCTCTAGCCATCCCTGCTTAGCCATTTTGCACTTCCTGTCGATCTCATTTTTGAGACGTTTGTATTCCGTTTTTCCTGCTTTACTCACTGCCTTTTTGTATTTTCTCCTTTCATCAACTAAATTCAGTATCTCTTCTGTTACCCAAGGATTTCTACTAGCCCTCCTCTTTTTGCCTACTTGATCCTGTGCTGCCTCCTCTATTTTATTCCTCAAAGCTACCCATTCTTCTTTTATTGTATTTGTTTCCCCCATTCCTGTCAATTGTTCCCTTATGCTCTCCTTGAAACTCTGCACAACCTCTGGTTCTTTCAGTTTATCCAGGTCCCATCTCCTTAAATTCCCACCTTTTGGCAGATTCTTCAGTTTTAACCTACAGTTCATAACCAATAAATTGTGGTCAGAGTGCACATCTGCGCCTGTAAATGTCTTACAATTTAAAACCTGGTTCCTAAATCTCTGTCTTACCATTATATAATCTATCTAAAACCTTCTAGTATCTCCAGGGTTCTTCCATGTATACAACCTTCTTTCATGATTCTGGAACCAAGTGTTAGCTATGATTAAGTTATGCTCTGTGCAAAATTCTACCAGGTGGTTTCCTCTTTCATTTCTTAGCCCCAATCCATAATCACCTACTACGTTTCCTTCTTTTCCTTTTCCTACTGTCGAATTCCGGTCACCCATGACTATTAAATTTTCATCTACCTTCACTTCCTGAATAATTTCTTTTATCTCATCATACATTTCATCAATTTCTTCATCATCTGCAGAGCTAGTTGGCATACTAACTTGTACTACTGTAGTAGGCGTGGGCTTCGTGTCTATCTTGGCCACAATAATGCGTTCACTATGCTGTTTGTAGTAGCTTACTCGCACTCCTTCATTATTCATTATTAAACCTACTCCTGCATTACCCCTATTTGATTTTGTATTTATAACCCTGTATTCACCTGACCAAAAGTCTTGTTCCACCTGCCTCCGAAATTCACTAATTCCCACTATATCTAACTTTAACCTATCCATTTCCCTTTTTAAATTTTCTAAACTACCTGCCCGATTAAGGGATCTGACATTCCACGCTCCGACCCGTAGAACGCCAGTTTTTTTTTTTTTTTTTTAGTTTCACATAGGACTAGAATTTTCTCGGTTTCTCTGCTAGATCTTTTACTAACGTATGACGATGGTACTTGTATGCTTCGCGCATAGATCTTTTCACAGACGCACGGATCTCTGCTAGCCTTTGCTTTTCGTCATTACTACTTTCTCTTTTCAACTGAGAGGGCACCAGTTTCTGCAACCACAGCATTTTCCGAATTTCGTTATTAAACCATGGTGGGTCTTTTCTATCGTAGGCACATAACTCTCCAGACCACGGTTTACTATCTGCTTAAACTTTGCCCATAATTCCTCTACGTCCACCTGACTGAAACTAAGTGATATCAGTTCACTGTCTAAGTGAGACGTTAACAACTGCTTATCTGCGCTTTCTGGCAGAAACCCTCTCCTAGCCTTCTTGACTGGTTTATTAACTTTCGTAACCGTAGTTCGTATAATGACATCATGATCGATAATCTCCGTTTCTATCCTGACTTTGTCGATAAGGTCCGGCCTATTGGTAGCTAGGAGGTCTAAGATTTTTCCATTGTGTACAGCCTGCCGAGCTAGCTGTTCAAGACAGTTTTCAGAAACCATGTTCGAAAGTGCTTCGCTCGACGGTCTGTCTGTACCTCCTCGCAATGAATCCATGGACATCCCAGTCTATACTCGGTAGGTTAAAGTCGTCTCCAACTAGTATTGCATGCTCTGGGTATTTACGCGCTGCTGAACGTTGACTTTCTTTGAGTGACTCTAGAACCGTCACAGCGGAATCAGGTGGCCGGTAGAAACATCCAAAAGTTAACTTGGTATCACCTACATCTGTTGTACGCGACTTCACTGACACAGAACATCGACCTAAGTTAAGACAATATTTTTGTCAACTGCAGTGAGTACTCTCCTTCCTATGGCCTCTAATCCGTCTTTCTGACATGCGATCCACGTTTCGCTACGTATCTCAGAGCTTTCCACTTCGGTTTCAGCCATCTCTAGATGGCAAGAATAATTTTAACGCGAGAACTTTCCTGGTGGGCAGTAAATTCGGGAACTTTGTTACGAATACTTCGACAATTTTCGGATAAAATTTTGACAGTCGAGGTATCTTTACTCTGAACGCGGTGTGACTTCCTCTGCTTCGTATCGTCTGGCGAGTGTTCATCAGAGTACCTCAAACTACCGTCTAGCCCAAAAAACGCTCATTTACACTCCACAAGTACTCTGCTACCGAGTAGCTACTTCCTTTGTGTAGTGCACACCTGATCTACCAAGGGGAGTTCTACAATTCCCCAACCGATGACACAGGTGTAGAATCTGCAGCCAAGACCGTCACAGAGTCGACGAAACCTTGGGCTGAGACCCTCCACTCGGCTCCAAACCAAAGCACCCCGATCAACTTTGGGAACAATGCTGCAAATTGCGAGATCTGCTTGCATCCCACGGGCGAAGGCTGCAGCCTTCACCACCTCCGCCAGCCGCCTATATGAACTGAGGATGCCCTCAGAACCCATACAGCTGACGTCGTTGCTGCTGACGTGAGCCACAACTTGCAGACAACTGCACCCTTCACGCTCGATAGCCGCAGGCAGGGCTGCCTCCACAACTCGGATGAGGCCTCCCAGTGCACATACAGAGAGCGCGTTGGCTTTATTTTCAGCCCTGAACGCTATCTCTCTAAGGGACTCCATAACGCGCGTGATGTTAAGAGCTCCAGGTAACTAGTAAACTCCTCCCACCTGTGTGGCTGCTCGGACCCATCTGAAGCAGCGACCACATGTCCTCTCACAGGGTGAATAGGAGAGCCGGACGACCAACCTCCACACTGGAGATAGGATGGAAGTAATGACTTGCATCTGTGCACGGCATTCCGACAATGCAACGGCGCGAGTTGAAAATTTGTGCTAGACTGGGACTTGAACTCGGATGTCTGTTCCTCGTGAATGGCTGCCTTAACCGCCTTGGGCATCGAGGTACACATTACATCGGAACCAAGTTCCCATCTTTTTACTCCCCCCTACTCACATATTATTGATTCCCATAGGATGGCGAATGCTGGTCGTGCATCCACAGCGAAACTTTTTCATCAAGCATCAGTTGCGCCTATAGAATTAATTATAGATACGAGAGTTGTCTATTTTGTTGGAGATGGCAGACGAAACAGACACAGCTTGCGATGAAGCAATTGGGACATACACTATGTAATAAAAAGTATCCGGACGCCCCAAAAACATACGTTTTTCATATTAGGTGCATTGTGCTACCACCTACTGCCAGGTACTCCATATCAGCAACGTCAGTAGTCATTAGACACCGTGAGAGAGCAGAATGGGGCGCTCCGCGGAACGCACAGACTTCGAACGTGCTCAGGTGATTGGGTGTCACTTGTGTCATACGTCTGCACGCGAGATTTCCACACTCCTAAACATCCCTAGGTACACTGTTGCCGATTTCATAGTGAAGTAGAAACGTGAAGAGACATGTACAGCACAAAAGCATACAGGCCGACCTCATCTGTTGACTGACAGAGACCGCCGACAAATGACGGCCTGTTTGAGATCCAACCCCTCCCACCCTTAAAAAACTCACAATTAATAGTGTGCAGGATTGTTTGTGAACAGGAGAATAAGAACTCTTCAGAAAATTTGCACTCTTTGTTGCCTATTAGTTAATAACATTCTCTCTTGTGTGACATAAACGTAAATACAGGAAACATAAAACCAGTAAAAACTAAATACATGCAAAACAATACATTTTTCTTCAATCTTTGGGTCTCAACATTTTTTTCTCTCTAATATAGCTACAGCTTTACACGGCGTGCTTTGCTTTCTGAGAAAAAATCTATTAACTCATCAAAGTTCGTCAAAGGTTTGTTAAATGAAAAATCAAAATATCGTTATTTAACACTGAAAAAGCTTTTAATACGAATAGTACCCAAGACTGATATGGTTCCTCGATTTGGTTGCGTCTATTTTGTCACCGTCAGTTAGATAAAACGGAATAGGCCTTTCTAATATTGCAGCAATTGTAACACATGCTGAGGCTGTTTGCCGAGACTGTTTTGGTACAAATGATCATTTTTATGCACCTAATTTACATAAATAATACGACAGAATATAATTCACGAAATACCAATGTCAAATGCGTTTTACGCCTACTAAAAGCAAAAAGTTTTATGTTAGGAAATAGCTTCACATTTCATTCATACGCTCCAGTTTGGCTCTGAGCACTATGGGACTCAACTGCTGTGGTCATTAGTCCCCTAGAACTTAGAACTACTTATACCTAACTAACCTAAGGACATCACACACATCCATGCCCGAGGCAGGATTCGAACCTGCGACCGTAGACGCTCCAGTTTCTCAGGCATGAGATAGAAAAGCAGTAGTACGAAATTTTTATATAAATCTGGAATCGTCATATCCTTGCATCCAATTTGTGTTATGTCCCCGTTTCTTCTGCTACCTCGTTCTAACAAACAATCTTGTTCACCACTAATTCTGTAACTGTTCCTGTCATTGTCAAAACTTATTTTCCAGTTAACTTTACTAACCCCGCCAGAATCACCAGTTTAATTATTGCGCGTTTAACTTCGGTTAGACGTTATTACGTGTTTGCACACTGCTATTCGGCGACTGTACAACTAGACCTTAGTAGTGTAGCGATCTGGCAAAAATATTCTGTCAAAATTCCATTTTCTTGGGTACACAGAGAAGATGATATCTAATGTTTCTTACCTGTTATTCTAGTTAGCCGTTTATTTCCACTTTGGTAGTCTGTATCTATGGATTTCACTAATAATTACAACAGCGCTGATCATTCACACACCCATTCAACCACATAAACAAACAGCGATTGGTATTCAAACGTTTGCGTTTATTCGTCTCAGCTTGTATATCCCCGTCCCTTTTGTCTGTGGGAATGTTCGTTCAGAAATCAACTTAGGAAGTGTTCAGAAACGTTCTAAAACCAACAAGATTTCGTTTCAAAATCATATGCGCTGGACGCTAGGCGCTTTGTGAAACAAGTTTTTTTTTTTTTTTTTCAAGAGTATGAATTTGGCGCCCCCTGAAATCGCCGCCCGGGGCAGACACCCCGGTCCCCCCCCCCCCCCCCCCCCCAATTCCTTTACACAGTTCCGGGCCTATCTTACAGCAATTACAAGGCAAGAAGACACAGTATCTCATATTACTACCCCTATTCCACATTTGTATTTCTTTCTCTACACAGTAATCCTTTTTTCCACTGAGTATCCGCTTGAATACACTCCTGGAAATTGAAATAAGAACACTGTGAATTCGTTGTCCCAGGAAGGGGAAACTTTATTGACACATTCCTGGGGTCAGATACATCACATGATCACACTGACAGAACCACAGGCACATAGACACAGGCAACAGAGCATGCACAATGTCGGCACTAGTACAGTGTATATCCACCTTTCGCAGCAATGCAAGCTGCTATTCTCCCATGGAGACGATCGTAGAGATGCTGGATGTAGTCCTGTGGAACGGCTTGCCATGCCATTTCCACCTGGCGCCTCAGTTGGACCAGCGTTCGTGCTGGATGTGCAGACCGCGTGAGACGAGGCTTCATCCAGTCCCAAACATGCTCAATGGGGGACAGATCCGGAGATCTTGCTGGCCAGGGTAGCTGACTTACACCTTCTAGAGCACGTTGGGTGGCACAGGATACATGCGGACGTGCATTGTCCTGTTGGAACAGCAAGTTCCCTTGCCAGTCTAGGAATGGTAGAACGATGGGTTCGATGACGGTTTGGATGTACCGTGCACTATTCAGTGTCCCCTCGACGATCACCAGAGGTGTATGGCCAGTGTAGGAGATCGCTCCCCACACCATGATGCTGGGTGTTGGCCCTGTGTGCCTCGGTCGTATGCAGTCCTGATTGTGGCGCTCACCTGCACGGCGCCAAACACGCATACGACCATCATTGGCACCGAGGCAGAAGCGACTCTCATCGCTGAAGACGACACGTCTCCATTTGTCCCTCCATTCACACCTGTTGCGACACCACTGGAGGCGGGCTGCACGATGTTGGGGTGTGAGCGGAAGACGGCCTAATGGTGTGCGGGACCATAGCCCAGCTTCATGGAGACGGTTGCGAATGGTCCTCGCCGATACCCCAGGAGCAACAGTGTCCCTAATTTGCTGGGAACTGGCGGTGCAGTCCCCTACAGCACTGCGTAGGATCCTATGGTCTTGGCGAGCATCCGTGCATCTCTGCGGTCCGGTCCCAGGTCGACGGGCATGTGCACCTTCCACCTACCACTGGCGACAACATCGATGTACTGTGGAGACCTCACGCCCCACGTGTTGAGCAATTCGGCGGTACGTCCACCCGGCCTCCCGCATGCCCACTATACGCCCTCGCTCAAAGTCCGTCAACTGCACATACAGTTCACGTCCACGCTTTTGCGGCATGCTACCAGTGTTAAAGACTGCGATGGAGCTCCGTATGCCACGGCAAACTGGCTGACACTGACGGCGGCGGTGCACAAATGCTGCGCAGCTAGCGCCATTCGACGGCCAACACCGCGGTTCCTGGTGTGTCCGCTGTGCCGTGCGTGTGATCATTGCTTGTACAGCCCTCTCGCAGTGTCCGGAGCAAGTATGGTGGGTCTGACACACCGGTATCAATGTGTTCTTTTTTCCATTTCCAGGAGTGTAGTTAAGCATCACAGCTTTGTCCTGTGCTTCCTAATACAACACTGACATCGCTTTTCCGAGCTAATCACTACAGACAATAGATACAATAGATGCCATATGCAAGGACAATAACGCGGCATCTGCCGCGGAGCAGCATTCTATAAGGAGATGGGTGAGGCTGGGAGCGCAGAAGGAGGAAGATGATAAGCTGCCCAGAGTTTCACCGCAAAACTGCGGAACTCGGAGATAAAGGCTGCCGGCTCTCAACCAGCAGCCACACGACACGAAAATAGGATGGCAGGAGATTGACACGTCGCGCTGACACCACATCAGCTCGCATAGCCCCGTCACTTTTGTCTATGGGAATGTTTTTTATTTCTAGATACAACGGGAATTCCCCTAGCAAAGACATCGCGTACATTATGCACGCATTCAAGAGATAACTGCACATAATGCCAACTCCGTCAGCTGCTGAGATAAAACGATTAATTCTCCCGCTACATGTCTTAGTCCTAGCTAAGCCCATTCATACCAGCCCTCAGTTCATATTTTTACTGTTGTTTTGTAAGTTAATAATAAAAATTTGTAAGTTAACAATAGAAAACGTAAAATGTTGGAACGTTAATTTGAATTTTTAATATATTTTTGGCGTCCAGTGCGGGCCATTTGCATTTTATTTCATGAATTACACTACTGGCCATTAAAATTGCTACACCACAAAGATGACGTGCTACAGACGCGAAATTTAACCAACAAGAAGAACACGCTGTGATATGCACGTGATTAGCTTTTCAGAGCATTCACACAAGGTTGGCGCCGGTGGCGACACCTACAACGTGCTGACATGAGGGAAGTTTCCAACCGATTTCTCACACACAAAGAGCAGTAGACCAGCGTTGCCTAGTGAAACGTTGTTGTGATGCCTCGCGTAAAGAGGAGAAATGCGTAGCATCACGTTTCCGACTTTGATAAAGGTCGGATTGTAGCCTATCGCCATTGCGGTTCATCGTATCGCGACATTGCTGCTCGCGTTGGTCGAGAACCAATGACTGTTAGCAGAAGATGGAATCGTGTGGGTTCAGGAGGGTAATACGGAATGTCGTGCTGGCTCCCAACGGCCTCGTATCACTAGCAGTCGAGATGACAGGCATCTTATCCGCAAGGCTGTAACGGATCGTGCAACCACGTCTCGATCCCTGAGTCAAGAGATGGGGACGTTTGCAAGACAACAACCATCTGAACCAACAGTTCGACGACGTTTGCAGCAGCATGGACTATGTTATCAGCTCGGAGACCATGGCTGCGGTTACCCTTGATGCTGATGATCACAGATAGGAGCGCCTGCGATGATGTGCTCAACGACGAACCTGGGTGCACGAATGGCAAAACGTCATTTTTTCGGATGAATCCAAGTTCTGTTTACAGCATCATGATGGTCGCGTCCGTGTTTGGTGACATCGCGGTGAACGCACATTGCAAGCGTGTATCCCCTATAGCCATACTGGCGTATCACACGGCGTGATGGTATGGGGTGCCATTGGTTAGACGTCTCGGTCACATCTTGTTCGCATTGACGGAACTTTGAACAGTGGACGTTACATTTCAGATGTGTTACGACCCGTGGGCTTACCCTTCATTCGATCCCTGCGAAACCCTACATTTCAGCGGGATAATGCACGACCGCATGTTGCAGGTCCTGTACGGGCCTTTCTGGATACAGAAAATGTTCGACTGTTGCCTGGCCAGCACATTCTCCAGATCTCTCACCAACTGAAAAGTCTGGTCAATGGTGGCCGAGCAACTGGCTCGTCACAATACGCCAGTCACTACTCTTGATGAACAGTGGTATCGTGGTGAAGCTGCATGGGCTGCTGTACCTGTACACGCCATCCGAGCTCTGTTTGACTCAATGCCCAGGCGTATCGAGGCCGTCATTACGGCTAGATGTGGTTGTTCTGGTAGTGATTTCTCAGGATCTATGGATCCAAATTGCGCGAAAATGTAATCACATATCAGTTCTCGTATAATATATTTGTCCAATGAATACCCGTTTATCATCTGCATTTCTTCTTGGTGTAGCAATTTTAATTGCCAGTAATGTAATTCATTACATTTTGGCCCGAAGCTTGGGTCACGTCATTTGTATATCAATCCATTAATTTACTACATTTTCTTGCGTACACTGTACGACCCAATTTGATTGCATCCTCAGATTAGTGTCGCTGTGAGGATTTCGAAATTATTAGATACGACTCGGGAAATATGAACTTCCCTTAGCTGCATATTACCGTTTTTAGGGTTTCGTAGCTCAGTTGGTAAAAACGGAACCCTTATAAAATCACTTTGTTGTCCGTCTGTCTCTTTGTCTGACTATCTATCTCCCTAATTATTAAGAACCCTTTTTCTCAGGTACGGATGGAGGTAAAAATTGGAGCTTATAAGGCAATGCAATCAAAAGATAGGGCCATTTACGCCACATATTTTGAGACTCGCAAACTCACACATCAAAACGTGTAGTGTGCTTTCCGTTGACCCGGAATCATGAAATTTGGCTAGAAGCAAGGTTTAACAGTAAAATTAGAGGGAAAAAATCCGAAAATTGTTAGTTTGTTATTACATCATACGAAAAATATTTTCCTGAGAAGACGTATAAAGTTGAAACTTATGTCACATACTAAGGTTTAAGGTCTCTTGACAGTATATCAAATGTAAACTTCTAAGTCAGTACGATCAAAAGCTGCGGCAATTTATGTCGCCCTGTAGAGTACTACCGTTGACCCTAGAATCACGAAATTTGCAAGCAGCAAATTTCCCCCGTAAAAGTAATGGAAAAATTAGAAATTTTTTAATTGTATAACACGAAAAAATATTTTTTTGTCATACCTTATCCGACTGTCCGTCTATCCAACCGTTTGTTAAGGCGTCATTTTCCTAAGGAGGCTAGTTGAAATGTATGTCACGCACTAAGTTCTGTGGTTCCTTGTTGGTTTAAAAAATTTAAACTTCTAACTCAGTGCAGTGAAAAGCAACGGCCACGTATGTCACATATCAAAATATGCGACACTCGCAAACTCACTCATTAAAACCGTTGACCGAGAATCACGAAATCTGGGTAGAAGCAAGGTTTGACAATACAATTAAAGGCAAAAGAATCCTAAAATTATTAATTTGTAATTATCTCGCACAATAAATTTTCTTTTTTCATTTGTTACCTGACTTCAAGCTTAAAATTAAAACGTTCTCGGAAGTCTTGGCATTTCTGGGACCGATATCTTACAAGTATTAATGTCGATAACTGGCAAAAAACGTCGAGATTCTTGATTACCGGGATGGATGAACTAATATCTGTATGATTGAGATTGTACGGAACCCTCGATGCCTGAGATCTACTCACAATTATCCTGATTTTTTTTTTTTTAAATATGACATGAGGGGTACAGGTGATGTGTGTGGGTACGCTGAGTGTGTTTGCGAGTGAATGATATGCAGAAAATACGGGTGCAGGTAGTGTATTTAGTGTCTATTGTTACAGCACCCTCTGTATCTTGTCATGTAGCTTCGAACTCAGTTTAGAGTGTATAGCTTGCTGCTGTATTAGTATTCTGTTCTATGTCTCCATTATTCTGTCTGTGGGCATCAGTGTTGACGTAGACTCTGATCCGGTTTTGTCACTTCATTCTGTGGTGCACTTGCTTCGTGGTCGCGGTTTCCCAAGCAACTGAGGTCTGAAAGATGATAGACATGGAAGCCAACAGGTCAATCGACGAGTGTTTGAGGCAAAATTTGCAAGGCTAGAAGTCGAGCTGAAACTCTGCAATGAAATGGTTGATTGTGAGTTCGCAGAAGTAAGGTGTAACTTGGGGCAGAGACTGAAAAGATCCGGTAGGAGATCTCCAATAATCTGGGCGAAGAGAAAATTGGATATTATGAGAGAGTTGGTAGTGTAGAAACAGAAGTTGCCGCGGAAAGGGCAGGGATCGCCACGCGGATGAGTAATGAAAAGGTATCGTGCATGCATGCCCAGCACGAAAGTAGTCGGCAATTAAGCATCACACAGACTGCTGAAACTTCCAGGCGGATTAAAACTGTGCAGCGATCCATGACACGAAGTCGGAACTTTTTCATTTCATGGGCAAGTGCTCTACCGGTAGAGCATTTGCCCTGGAAATTCAAAGGTTCGAGTCTCGGACAACCACAAAGTCTTGATCTGACATGGTCACACATCAGCGCACACTCCGCTGTAGAGTGAAAATTTCATTTAAGAGTGGGTGTTCTCAAGCATAACGTGTCTGCAACGTGGTAAGGAAGATTCCTTGCGACGCAGGTCACGCTAATGAATTTGCATCCTGCGGTCCGATACACTACGTAGGCTCGGACGAACACAAAGAATTCACTCGAAGGCGTATGTAAAGCGATCAGATGCGTGTCTAAATTCGAAAGGAATACCAGAGTGCAATACGTTACTAATACGCGCCAGGCCCTTGATCAGGAGGAAATTGCCTGATTTGATATAGAAATTTGGGAGAGCAGTACGTACAAAGATTTCTGCAACGAATTTCTGGCTACTTAGGGGAGAGCAAAGCAAAGTGGCCACGCTAAGATAATCCTATTTTTTAAGGTGAGTGACAATAGAAGAAAATGAATGGAAGTGAGTGATTTTAATGGACAACTATTGAAGTACAGTGTGAAATAGTTTAATCACCTTAGGATCAAATTAAGTACTTTAAACAGTGCAATTTTCACGATGTGGCGTAATGGCCGCTATGTCCGACTTGAGCGGGCAATGTGGCCACTCAGCTTTAAACTCAAGAAAAGGACTAAAAACTGTTTTACCGATGAACTAAGTACACTTTACTCTAATATATGATTCGAATTACATTATTTACAGTCAAGCTGTTTTCCTCAACTCCTGTACAGAGATCGTGGGCCCAGAGGGAGCACAATTAGCTCTAAATCCACTGTTCTTCTGACCTTGAATTTGAAAATTTTTCTTCATCGTTGCCGTCAAAAAGAACTCTTGTAGCGTTGGGTTTCCTGCTCTTCGCAATCTTCTTGTTACCCCCTTTCTTCCTTTCGGCTGCTTTCCGCTTTTCTTTACACAAAGTGGCCAGAAGCCACCGCCGAGATGGCCGCTTTACTCGCCTTGACGCCTATAGACGAAAGCTGCGTACCCTCTTAATAGCATGACCTAACTTTCAGTAACTAAAGTAGAATTATGCAGTCAAGATATGACATTTTTAAGACAATTTTATTAAAAATACGTAAGACACATTCCCTCTCCATAATAAATACACAAACAGACAACTTACCTTACATCAGGGTAACTAAAATCCATTAAAATTATTATAACTCTGATGAGCGGCACAGTAGATAGGTAAGACTTCAGGGAGTGAATGGAACCTCCAAGAAGAAAACGTTAATGCATTTCCTGCGCGATGCGAGCACCACATAGTCCTTGGGACATCAATAGCCACTTACACCGTCATGACTACTTTGCCCGTAGCTCCACTACTGGAACCTGGTCTCACAGGGATGAATTTGGAATAATTCCTATGGCAGAAGGACTGGCTAAACGAGCCTTTTCTTGGGTTGGGTGTTGATGTCCACTTGCAGTACACCAGTTCCTGTGAGAGGTGGTCAGCAAAAGTTCGTTTGGTCCATCTCGATTCCACGAGCAGCTAAGAAAACAAGGGTCCAATCTGACATAGTCTCGAATGCTTCATGCAACTGAGGTGCATCCAGTGTCCCAGATGTTGCCTGCTAATAACTGTTCTGCCCCGACAGTCATGTGTCTCGTCGGCGTGCAGCACACTTTGAGATTGAAGGTTTATTTTTCATTTTTTATACCAATCTGGTGATTCAGGTAGCTAAGCCAAAACCCCACACCCTGTGACAAACAGCATTCCATCGCCACGCTACACGGCGGTCACTGCAGCATGCCCAGACCTTAAGCTGTCGTCATATGGACCGTGGCACTCAAGTTGCAATTCGATGACTTGATCCTCACCGTCACGTTTGCAGAAACGATCTAGATTTTGCATACGGATGTATGTGCCTCAAAATGTAATACGCTACCACAACAAGGCAGCTGATGTCCATGTGAGCATGGATCGTAAAACCAGTCGCTTAAGACACAGCACATGATACATTGGACATGCTGGTTAATTTTCTTTGCCTACTTAATTTTCCTACGTACCTTGGTGGTTTGTGATTACAGCGCTTGTCACAGCAGCTGTCATCTGTATCTGGCTCACGAATCACACAGTTTGTTTACAAATTGGACACGCATAATACACATACAGTAGCTGTATTAAAACGCACATTTCCTTCCTTGTCCTTATGCTAGTCACGTTATTCTGTTGTAATGTACACAAATAAAAACTTAAGTGTCCATGAACATATTTTGAGACAAAAAAGAAAGTTCCATGTTCAGTCAGTAAGGACATCAGCTTCTAAAAATTCCATTACAAATAGTACAATACAAGAATGAGATTTTCACTCTGCAGCGGAGTGTGCGCTGATATGAAACTTGCTGGCAGATTAAAACTGTGTGCCCGACCGAGACTCGAACTCGGGACCTTTGCAGCGGCAAAGGTCCCGAGTTCGAGTCTCGGTCGGGCACACAGTTTTAATCTGCCAGCAAGTTTCAGAACAATACAATTTTGCAATAGTCTTCGGCAGAGGATACAAATTATTTCATCATTCTCACTTGATCATCGTGTCTGTTCAGTAGCAAAATCTTTAGATAACGTAAAAAACAAGACTCGAAACAAGAAAATGCAAAATATTTTACTGGTAATAGAACAAGCTTTCTTGTGGATAAAGCCAATCGAACAAACTCAGTCCTGAGAGAGAACGCACTTACAGTTACATAACATCGAATATTACAGAACATACTTCTAGTAAATTTACAGGAAAGTGTCAGAACGTTTAGAAAGCTCGAGGGTGAATTGAAAAAAAATATTGGATTCAGCAAGATGTGAAGAGGCTACACATCGCCCACGCTGCTACACAACTGCACGTTTCTGTTCATTACACTGCACTAAACTTGCAAAAACTTCTCCTGAAAGCTTTAATCACCGATGTGCTATTAACTGGCATTTAATTGTAATCAATCGTACCAAGAACAACGCGTTTTTGGTGAGTCTTCAATATGCTGATGCCTCGAAATGATATTCTTTCATAACACGTAAGTTATACTGTAATCGAAAATTCTGTAACCATCAGTATGATATTTCCCGTCATTTTATTGCAGCAAGTCGTACCAATAATGCCGCATTTTTGAGCGACCCTCGGTGCTCTGGTGCTTTCGAACGGCTTGTACGAGGGTTGGAACTTAAATAGTGGCAACTATTTATTTACAACCGATACAAAGGAGTTACGTTTGCACCTGTTACTGTCCTTCAAAGTAGTCACCAGCATTGCGCAGACGCCGTTGCCAGCGATGTGGAAGGCGTAAGTGGCTGTTCTGTTGATGGTGCTAATGGAGCGGTCTACTGCCTGTCGAATCTCTGGAACAGTACTGAAGCGAATGCCACGAAGTGGTTCCTTCCTCTTCGGAATCAAATCAATGTCATAATGACTTAAGTCCAGGGAGTGTGGTGGATGATACAGTACTTCCCAGTCCCATCGACCGAACAGAGCAGCCACAGCTTGCGCTGTATGCGCCAGTGCATTGTTGTGCAAAATGATGGGTGGGTTGCGCAGAAAGCGCCGTTTCTTTCGCAAAGCTGGTCGCAGGTGATGCTCCAAAAACGAACAGTAATGCTGTGCATTGACGGTCTGCCATGGAGAAACTTAATGCGTCAGGATAACACCATCTCAGTCGTACACGAGAATCACCATAACTTTAGACCGCTCCATTCGCACCATCAACAGAACAGGCTCGGCTAACGGTATACTAAGCCTACCACATCGCTCGAAACGGGTTCTACACAACGCTTGCGACTACTTTGAAGGACATTAATAGGTGCAAACATGTAACTCTTTTGTAACGGTTGTGAATAAATAGTTACAATATAAAACGCTACAAATATCGGCGTCTCCCAGCTCTGTACTGAAAAGAGAGATGGCCTGCATGTAACGAAGGTGACATTCACCGATCTTATCGGTCTATGTTGAGATGTGCGTTCAGAATGTCGGGCATGCTTGATATTGCGCTGCACGTTTGAAAAGAGTCCGCAGTGTGTTTTTTCCACGCTATGACGTCAGAACCTCGGCATATTCGATGTTGACGTTCGAATGTGCGGTCCGTGGCCAGCGAAGTATAAGGGCCCTGCAACGAACTTGTGACGTCACACTAGTCGGCTTGTCCTCCACAGTTCGTGAACGCTCGGCTTCGTGCAGGGCCCACGGGAAATCAGTATTGCTACTAAAGGTCTTAATTTTGTCGTGTGTTAACAAGAACTTGCATTCATTTAAACACGCAGTCAAGAATTATTAAATTCGTCTGAAATAGTTACTCGCTCTCGGCCGGAGAGAGCTGCTGGAACTCGCAAGGAGCGCGTGTAGTATTATCGAAAATACCACGGATGTCCTGAGTATTACCCCCAGTGCAGATAGTGCGAACCACACCCAGTGATCCTGCAAGCTTCCTGTTGCAGTTGGCAAGGAATCACCGAGAGCACCGCGCGGTTTACGGAGAAGCAGCTTGCGTGTTAGGACAGCTTTAAGTACACAGAGTTAGGTACACGCATGCTACTTTTTCCTTGTTGACATTCTAGTTTGTTCGTGCGGTTCGCACAGCTGTCGCAACACCTGTGAAGGTGCTGTAGGACTACAGAGGTGGGTAATGCGCACCTTGCGTCAGAATATTGCAGATGGTGTTGCGCAATATAAAGCACCGATAAGAAACGTATAGTTTTTAATATATTGTTGTTATCCATCCTATCCTATCTGACCTGGCCTATGTTATTTTACTGATGTGTGTCACGAGTGTTTGTTGATCTGTGTAATCAACTTTTCGGATTACAAAATGGTTCAAATGGCTCTGAGCACTATGGGACTTAACATCTATGGTCATCAGTCCCCTAGAACTTAGAACTACTTAAACCTAACTAACCTAAGGACATCACACAACACCCAGCCATCACGAGGCAGAGAAAATCCCTGACCCCGCCGGGAATCGAACCCGGGAACCCGGGTGTGGGAAGCGAGAACGTTACCGCACGTCTTTCGGTTTACAGTCCAAGTTATGTCTTTATATTTCCTTGATGAATTTTATTTATGGATGAAGTTTATTCTTTCTGAAAAACGTTCCACATGTCTTAATTCGGTATTTTTTGTATGTACTTGTCTTGTTTCCTTTGTGGGGTGATGACCCAACTGAATGCAGTTTGTGACCTTGATTTGTAGTTTACGTATTGTTGATCCTTGTAAGTTTTCTTTATGTAGGTCTTTGTAAAAGATGCAACTGTCTGTAATGAAGTACTACCTGGAAAGATTGCAGACCTTGATAAGATTTTAAAGTAACGCAAACGTCGGTAACTTGCTTTAAATGTTCAGAAATGTGAAAATGTGCACTACACAAAACGAAAAAACATAGTGTCCCATGAATACAATATCAATGAGTCACAAACAAAATCACTCGACTCATACAAATTCATGGATGTAACAATCCATAGCGGTGTGAAACGGGACGATCAAATAGGTATAGGCCTAGGTAAAGCCGGTGGCAGACTTCAGCCGATTGCTAGAAAACTAGGAAACCGCAATCAGTCTACAAAGCAGATGGCTTTCGAGACACTCGTGTAACCCATCCGAGAATACTGTTCGGGCGAGTGGATCCCATACCAAATAGGGGGTATTGAACGTATACAAAGAAGCGCACATCGTTTCAAGAAGCAGTTTTAAGTGCATAATGTAGGAACACATGTATATTACAATTCTCCATAGTAACACTACCGTAGATATTATGAAGACAAGACAGGACTAATTACAGCCGCAGAGGAGTTTAACCGATCATTTTTCCTGTGCTCAAGACGTAAATAGAACGGGAAGAAGTACTAATCACTGGTACAGTGGAACGACCCTCAGCGATGCAGGGTTTTGAGGTAGCGATAGATGCCAATCCAAGTTTCTTTTTCAGCGACTATTAAGCAAAAGAAATGCGAATCCACTATGAATCAAAATCTCTTTTCTGGCGACCATTAAGCAAAGCAAATGTGCATGCCCCGAAGTGTTAAATCAGTACTTGTGGTGCAGTAGCCCTAAGTATTTTGAATACTCGTGAGACATTCATCACATGACTCATTGTCAAGGCGAATTTCAGGAAATGGCTACCTGAATGATAATAAGAAATTACGATGTACGATTATTTATTTTTTCGAAAGCTAATTCCTTTAATCCGATTGCAATTATTTGGTAGTTGTCTGTCACTTGCAGCTACAGTGTTGCCACAACACAAATAAGTAAAATTATTAAATCTTTGGAAAATAAATGTTCTGTTGGAGTAGATGACATCCCAAATAAGATATTAAAACAATGTAGAGCAATTACAGCTGATGTTCTGAGTCACACATGTAATGCATCACTAACTCAAGCTATTTTCCCAGACAGGTTAAAACATGTCATTGTCAGGCTTCTCTACAAAAAGGGGGACACCACAGATGTCAATAATTATTGGCCAGTTTCCTTGATTACAGCATTTTCAAAAATCTTCGAGGAAGTAATGTACTCAAGAGTGGTTAGCCATTTCAGCAGTAATGGGATACTTACTAAATAACAGTTCGGATTTCAAAAATGCTGTTCCACTGAAACAGAAATATACAGTTTCACTGTCCACATAATAGAGTCTTTAAATAGTGAAATGTCACCAATAGGAATTTTCTGTGACTTGTTCAAAGTATTTGATTGTGTGAATCATGACATTATGTCACAGAAATTAGAATTCTATGGTGTAAATGGAGTAGCATATGAGTGGTTTAAGTCATACCTACAGAACAGGAAGCAAAACGTTTCCTTGTGTGGGTCAAGTGATTTAAATAAGTTTGCCACTTCATCTAAATGGGGTGAAATTACGTTAGGTGTTCCACAGGATTCAATCATGGGTCCCCTTCTGTTCTTGACATACATGAACGACCTCCCTTCCTATTTGAAACAGGAAACTGAACTGACACTGTTTTCTGATGATACAAGCATCATTATTAATCCAGTGAAATAAATTCCAATTGAAAATGATACAAATAAGGCCTTCGGAAAACTCATTAATTGGTTTTCTGCAAATGAGCTTGCTGTAAACTTTGAAAAAACACAGTACATCCAATTTCCTGCTACAAAAAGTACAGTTCCTTCAATAAATATAACACATCAACAGAAATCAATAGACAGGGTAGAACATACTAAGTTTTTGAGGGTACATATAGATGAGAATCTTAATTGGAAAATTCATATTTTGGATCTTCTAAGTGACTAGGTGCATCATCTTTTGCAATCAGAATAATTGTCAATTTTGAGGAAATAAAAGATAAGTGAGCTAACATACTCTACATACTTTCACTCTCTGTTGTCATACGAAATAATATTTTGGGGTAACTCAGCATTTAGACAAAAAGTATTCATTGCTCAAAAGAAAGTAGTTAGAATAATGTGCGGGGTTCATAGTCGCACATCTTGTAGGCACCTTTTTAAAAGATTGGGAATTCTTACAACAGCCTCACAGTACATTTACTCATTAATGAAATTTGTTCTCAATAACATGGACCGGTTTAAAAACAACAGTGACATTCATGTTGATAATACCAGAAAAAAGAAAGGCTTACACTATCCTTTACTCAACCTACCTTTGGCACAGAAAGGGGTGAAATATAGTGCTATAAAATTTTTCGACAAATTACAAGATGAAATAAAATGTCTGACAGGCAGGAGTAATAGCTTCAAAAATAAACTGAAATCATATCTCCTTGACAACTCCTTCTATACCATAGATGAATTCATGAATAGGAATAAATAAATCTATAAATATAGTATATGAATGTTGTGCCATTTAAGGGAACGGGGTAAATAATAGAAATATTAACCTTTAACTCTGTATTGTAATGTATACTAAAATATTTGCATTTTTTGTGCACTTGACACATCCCACATCATAATGGCTATTGTACCGTGCGATTGATCAATGGAACACGCAACCAACTAACCAATCGCCACCGGCTACTGTTCGGTTATAGGCGCCACGTTAACAGGGCGGATCACTTCACAAACGCTGTTAATGTCTAACGCGGAAGCGGCTATCACGAGGTGTGACGGACAGAAATGGGAGATGTTCTGGCGACAGCTGATTTTAAGTGACCAACTACTGAACTGCGGCAGGCGACGGGTTTTATAGCCTTGAAAGTAAACTCGCGTCCTACCCTAGCCACACCCTCGGCGATGCGCAATGTATCCGAGAAAACGGCGATCAACAGTCTCGTGCAGAACTAATAGCACGATAGATTTTTCGTGGCGATTAAAGGTAACCTCGACGAGCAAATTCAAGGCTGAAAAATTTCAGTTTCAACACTAAAAGCGAACTGTAGTTCCTCGCTGTCATTTGTTACCAGAAACAGTCTTCCACTGGCTGCAAGAGATGCTGCGTTACCAACCAATAAGCAGTACTGGTTGGCACTGGGTTGCAGATTATAGGCGACGCAAACGGATTCCAAACGAAAAAGGGATGATAGGAAGTAAAATAAGAGTAAATGAAAAACTCAATACAATTTTGAAAACGACGCAGCAAAGTATTAGTAATAAAGAAATACATTTAAATCAGGTAACTGAATAAACATAATAATGAAAGTCTTTTGAAAAGATTTAGAAATATAAGAAAATTCGCCATTAGAAAAAAAGTTTATACACTAACCACTGCACCCTGCCACTGTGCTGCAGAAGCTCTTTCTACACTGAAAAACCAAAGAAACTATTACACATGCCTTATGTCGTGTAGGGCATCCGAGAACTGGCAGAAGTGCCGCAACACGACGTGGCATCGACTAATGTTTGAAGTAGTGTTGGAGGGAAATGACACCGTGGATCCTACAAAACTGTCCATAAATTCCTAAGAGTTCGAGGGGGAGGAGACCTCTTCTGAAGCCATCCCATATATGCTCAATAAGTTCATATCTGGGGAGTTTGGTGGCCAGCGGGAGTTCTTAAATTGAGAAGAGTATTCCTGGAGCCACTGTGTAGCAATTATGGACTTGTGGGGTATCGCATTGTCCTGCTGGAATTGCCCAAGTCCATCGCATTGCGCAATGGACATGAATGGATGAAGGTGATCAGACAGGATGCTTACGTACGTGTCATTTGCCAGAGTCGAATCTAGACGTATCAGGGGTCCCATATCAGTTCAACTGCACACGCTCCGCACCGTTACAGAGCCTCCACGAGCTTGAACAGTCCCCTGCTGACATGCAGGGTCCATGGATTCACGGGTTTGTTTCCATACCCGTAAACACCCATCCACTCGATACAATTTGAATCGAGACAGGCAACATGTTTCCAGTCATCAACAGTCCAATGTCGGTGTCGACGGGCTCAGGCGAAGCGTACAGCTTTGTGTCTTGCAGCCATAAAGGGTACACGAGAGAGCCTTCGTCTCTGAAAGCCCTTATCGATGATGTTTCGTTGAATGGTTCGCACGCTGACACTTGTTGATGGCCCAGCGTTGAAATCTGCAGCAATTTGTGAAAGGGTTGTACGACTCTTTTGTCGTCGTTGGTCCCATTCTTGCAGGATATTTTCCCGGCCGTAGCGATGTCGGAGAGTTGATGTTTTACCGGATTCCTGATATTCACCGTACACTCGTGAAATTGTTGAAAGGGAAAATACCTCGGAGATACTATCTCCCATCGCTCGTGCGCCGACTATAACACCACGTTCAAACTCACTTAACTCTTGATAACCTGCCATTGTAGCAGCAGTAACCAATCTAACAACTCCACCGGACACTTGTTGTCTTATACAGGCGTTGCCGACCGCAGCGCCGTATTCTGCCTGTTATCATATCTCTGTAACTGAGTACGCATGCCTATACCAGTTTCTTTGTCGCTTCAGCGTATATATGACTCTGATGACCCAGGCCCAACGATTAATTGCAGCCTAAAAAAAAATCGGCTTGACGCAGTGACGTGCTTAACTTATCTAACATAGGACGATATCTTTCATTATAGTAACTGTATGTTGACACTGAATATCGTCTTGTGAGGATTATCCAGTAGTGTTGGCGCCTCTTACCGCGCTGCCACTCCGCACGGGCATCCAACTTCAGAACCGCCTGTTGCTGCACCGGTCTCTGCATTTCCGCGAGTGTGAGCGATCATAAACATGTTCCACCAACGCAGAGTAGGATAGAAAGGTGGCGGCGAGTACTTTCTTGCCGTGCACCTATCCCTGTGCATGATAGATCCCGAGTTTCAAAAGTTGAGCTGCAGCAGCAGGAACTGCTCGAAAAACGGTGGGAACTCCGGCAGCAGCAGTAGCAGCAGTACGATGAGCGCCGGCCGGTGTGGCCGAGCGGTTCTAGGCATTGCGGTCTGGAACCACACGACCGCTACGGTCGCAGGTTCGAATCCTCTGCCTCGGGCATGGATGTGTGTGATGTCCTTAGCTTAGTTAGGTTTAAGTGGTTCTAAGTTCTGGGGGACTGATGACATCAGAAGTCAAGTCCCATAGTGCTCAGAGCCATTTTTGAACCAGTACGATCAGCAAAAAATGACTCTGAGCACAATGGGACTTAACTTCTATGGCCATCAGTCCCCTAGAACTTAGAACAACTACTTAAACCTAACTAACATAAGGACATCACACAACACCCAGTCATCACAGGGCAGAGAAAATCCCTGATCCCGCCGGGAATCGAACCCGGGAACCCGGGCGTGGGAAGCGAGAACGCTACCGCACGACCACGAGATGCGGGCTACGACCAGCAGTGGAACTTCCACCAGCGACAGCAAAAGTTGCTGTTACTACGCTAAAACCAATAATAGTCTGCAACTGCTGTTTCCTCGCCTCCCCCTCCGTCATTTGCTTCCTCCGACGAGTCGATCCAGACTTGGGGTATCAATTTACATTGATTTGCTTTTCACTGCAAGGCAAGCCAAGTAACTAACCCGGAACGTCAGTGTGCACTCTTACTATTTTCTAGTAATAAACTTTACACAGTGGTGCAGAAACTGTACCCTCTCTCGAACTCGAGTAATTTGAGATTTTCTGTTGTTTATCGTTTTCTGTCTGCGTATTACGTTCACCTAAATCACGCAGTTTCAGCTAGGCCGAATCCCAACCAGTACGTGAAGCAACGTAAGTAAACACACGGCGCATGGGCTGCTGACTTGCAATGCTTAGCAGGCAAGTGTGATTTTTCCTGTCAATAGTGCGGCGTATCGTACGTGGGATCTTTAATACGTGGTCTCGCTCCTGACACAGAAGTTAGAGTGGACGCATTACAACAGTGGTTCTCAACCTGGGAGTAATTCCCCCTGAAAGCTAAAACGAAATTTTCTGAGGGGTAAAAATGTTTCAGTCACGAAACTAAATTATTTTCAAAAGATAATTACTCTTATCACAATTTTGTAACACTCTAACACTGATTATACAAGTTATCAATAATTACTTTTTCTCAGATAGTAGCAATAATGCGTTGGACGTTACAGGTTCCTCACATAGTACACCCACTACACGCATCCTTGTGCGTTCTCCCGTACACTACTGACGATAAAAGTGAGACATAAACACAACAAATGCTAAATAACTCAAGAAAGTGTCATCTCTAAGCTGTAGATAGTATATGCAGTAGTCAAGAAATTGCTTCGTTACTCGCTTCGAAACAGATTGACAGCATGACACAGCAGTAACTACATATGTTATGTTATTTTATGTTATGTTATGTTAACCGGGGACCTAGAAACGACGCAGAGGCTCCGTCCCCGCCGCAGCCGCAGTGGTCCACAACCCCACGACGACTACCGCAGTCCACTTCACCCCTCCGCCGCCCCACACCGAACCCAGGGTCACTGTGCGGTTCGGCCCCCGGTTGATCCCCACCCCCCTAGGGAACGTCTCACACCAGACGAGTGTAACCCCTATGTTTTGCGTGGTAGAGTAATGGTGGTGTACGCGTTAGTGGAGGACTTGTTTGCGCAGCAATCGCCGACAGTAACTACATAAGTCCCACCATAGTGCTGTACACAGTATTATTTTTATTAATATTAATAGCCTGAAGTCTTTCAATTTCTGCCACTTCAGAAGTAAGGACTGCAGCAATCAGGTGATTTACGAATAGTAAGTATAGTGCACACATTTTAAGTTGGTTGATTTTAAATTGCATTACTCCTCTCCATTGCAGTGTGCAGGTCGAGCAAATGCTGCAGTGGAGAGGAGTAATGCAAGGGGAGTATGTTTTGTAACAAGCGTCTACCCTCACTGTCGATAGTTAGCTTACTTATCTGAGAAGGATTTATGGATAGCACTTGCGATGCACCACGAATTCCTTAGTCAATCGTTGTAACAGCCCCCCTCCCCCAACAGAAACGAACACGAACTAAATGTCATTCATCTTTCTTCATAAAAAAATTAAATTTGCTAAGAAAACTCTTTCATTCAACTGTTTAGTTTGGTGCTAAAGTTAGTGACAATGTGGGGAGGCGACAAAAGACGGCTGGTAAGAGGTTGGGTTCTTTGGGGAAGGAGACCATACAGCGAGGTCATCGGTCTCAACGGATTAGGGAAGGACGGGGAAGGAAGTCGGCCGTGCCCTTTGAAAGTAACCATGCCGGAATTTGCCTGGAGCGATTTAGGGAAATCACGGAAAACCTAAATCAGGATGGCCGGACGGGGGTTGAGCCGTCGTCCTCCCGAATGCCACCTCGCTCGGTGCTGGTGAGGGGGGGAGGGGGGAGGAGGGGAGGGCGGGGGTAGTACTAATAATGTCTGATTGCACTCAGGGGTAATCGTCTAAGAATGGTTGGGAACCACTGCATTAGAGTTATGTGATCCAACCATGAGTGATGCGCTAAAAATTGACAGTTGCTTTGCGATCTTCTGATTCAAATGGCTCTGAGCACTATGGGACTTAACTTCTGAGGTCATCAGTCACCTAGAACTTAGAACTACTTAAACCTAACTAACCTAAGGATATCACACACATCCATGCCCTAGGCAAAATTCGAACCTGCGACCGTAGCAGTCGCGCGGTTCCAGACTGTAGCGCCTAGAACCGCTCGGCCACTCCGCCCGGCTGACTCTTCTAATGCGACGTTGTTAATGGCTAATTGCCGATGTGCTCTGCGATCAGCTGATGACTTCCAACCACATCATCATCCGATTTACTGAGCACCAGTTCGTCCCGTAATCAGTAACATGGGATTCAATAGTTTGAGCAGCACTTAGCGATTCACCGCCCTCATTGTTGCTAGGCGTACAGAAACAGAAGTCCTCCGTTTACCATCAGTGTGTTCCAGATCGAGCGGTGTCTCACGCAATTATTTCCTCCCGATCGTTTTCAAAGAGCTCCAGATAAGATTGTGCCACCAAACCGTGTCCAGATGTGGCCCACATCATGAATGGCGTCACTGCCTTTTCCGTGACATCGCCTGTTGTGCATGCCGCAAACTGAGGCACCTAACAAGTGTCTGCCTCGGTTGGCGTGCATCGCTAACATCGATCATCGTCAGCCCGCCGCTCGCTGACTTGCCGGTACAGATAGCAGCAGTAAAGGTGATGCAGACTGGATGTCGGGAGCGACGGCAGTTTTCCAGTTGGACGCTGGCGCAGTTGTGTCTCTGATTAAAGAGCGCACATAACGGCCCACTAACTCCCCACGGCTAAAGTCTTCTCAGCGAGGAATGTGACGTAAAATGAGCAGTACATAACATTGCAGTATCAGACCGTAATCCAATCTAAGCATAAAAATGCAACTCTGCAGCTAATCTTGGTAGTAAACTCTTGGATGACCACTAACATTTTTGACTTTTGCGGTTTTTGGTTTTTGGTTTTCAAATTTAGGAACAGACGAACCCAGTTTCTGCTATGATACTATTAACAGCACGCGATACGTTATGCGGGCAATTTAAGCAAATAGATGAACCTACACTATGTGATCAAAAGTATCCGGACACCTCCAATGCCGGCCGGTGTGGCCGAGCGGTTCTAGGCGCTTCAGTCTGGAACCGCGCGACCGCTACGGTCGCAGGTTCGAATCCTGCCTCGGGCATGGATGTGTGTGCTGTCCTCAGGTTAGTTAGGTTTAACTAGTTCTAAGTTCTAGGGGACTGGTGACCTCAGATGTTAAGTCCCATAGCGCTCAGAGCCATTTGAAAATTTGAACATCTCCAATGATGTGCGGTTTTCATATTGGGTGCACTGTGCTGTCACCTACTGCCAGGTACTCCATACCAGCGACCTCAGTAGCCATTAGACATCGTGAGAGAGCAGAGTGGGGCGGTCCGGGGAACTCACGGACTTCGAACGTGGTCAGGTGACTGGGTGTCGCTCGTGTCATACGTCTGTACGCGGGATTTCCACTCTCCTAAACATCACTAGGGCCACTGTTTCCGATGTGATAGTGAAATGGAAACGTGAAGGGACACGTACAGCACAAAAGCGTACAGGCCGACCTCGTCTGTTGACTGACAGAGACCGCCAGCAGTTGAAGAGGGTCGTTATATGTAATAGGTAGACATTTATCCAGACCATCACTCAAAAATTCCATACTGCATCAGGATCCACTGTAAGACTATGACAGTTAGGCGAGAGGTGAGAAAACTTGGATTTCATGGTCGAGCGGCTGCTCATAAGCCACACATCACGCCGGTAAATGCCAAACGACCCCTCGCTGGTGTTAAGTAGCTTAAACATTGGACAACTGAACAGTGGAAAAACGTTGTGTGTAGTGACAAATCGCGGTACACAATGTGGCGATCTAATTGCAGGGTGTGGGTATGGCAAATGCCTGGTGAACATTATCTACCAGCGTGTGTAGTGCCAACAGTAAAATTCGGTGGAGGGGGGGGGGGGGGGGGCTTGCATCCCTTGTTGTTTTGCGTGGCACTAGCACAGCACAGGCCTACACTGATTTTTAAGAACTTTCTTGCTTCCCATTGTTGAAGAGCAATTCGGGGATTGCGATTTCATCTTTCAACACGATCGAGCACCTGTGCATAATGCACGGATTTTGGCGGAGAGGTTACACGAAAATGAGATCCTTGCAATGGAATGGCCTGCACAGAGTCCTGACCTGAATCCTATAGAACACCGTTGGGATGTTTTAGAGCGCCGACCTTGTGCCAGGCCTCACCGACCGACATCGATACCTCTCCTCAGTGCAGCACTCCTTGAAGAATGAGTGCCATTCCCCAAGAAACCTTCCAGCACCTGATTGAACGTATGCCTGCGAGGGTGGAACCTGTCATCAAGGCTAAAGGTGGGCCAATGCCATATTGAATTCCAGCATTACCGATGGAGGGAGCCGCGAACTTGTAAATCATTTTCAGTCAGGTGTCCGGATACTTTTGATCACATAGTGTATATTAGGTTGTGCAACAAGGCTCCAAGCACAAGTTTCCTTAAAGCAATCAGGTGTGCCTAAGTTTTGTAGAGCTCGTCCAGTGCCTTTCTCCATGTCCAAGCAAGCTGAAGCAGAACTAGATAGGTTCCAAAGTATGGGAGTTACATCCCCAGTACCAACCAGCCAGTAGGCTCTGCCCATGACTGTAATTAAAAATTTAAACGGAACACTTGGAATTTGTGGTGATTTTAAGTATAACGTTAATGCTCAAGCAAATGTCGATCTTATCCAGTTCATAGGCTGGAGGAAATGTTGACAAAATTGACTGGAGACTATTATTTTTAAATCATAGCCCTTACTGACATCTACTTTCAGTTGCTTGAAGATGGTCAGACGAAGCAGTTTCTGTTGGTAATACCCCATTAGGCATCTATCATTATAACAGGTTGCCATTTGGTGTTGCAAGAGCTCCCATGATACTTCAGAGATATCTTGAGCACCTTAACAAAGGTGTTCCCTAATGTTTTAATTGTTTAGATGTCTTGCTAATTACTGGGACCATCGCAACCTACATATGTTGTTTAGGTGGTTCAAGGACCATTCTCACCTCGACAAATAAAGTTTCTTTGAGCAGCATGTCAAATACTTGGGACACGTATTAAGTAAAGAAGGGCTCACACCCACACAGGATCATGTGGACGCAGTCACTAACTTACCAGCTCTTAAGAACATCAAAGAACTGCAGTTGTTCCTTGGCAGAGTAAGTTATTATGCGAAGTTTGTTCCCAATTTTACCCAGATTTCCCACCCGCTTATTCAGTTGTATAAAAAAAAGGGTTAAATCTGTGTGGTTGGAGGTGTGCAAAACTGCTTGCTTTTTACCTTAAAAAAGTGCCTTAATTTGTCCCCTTGTTTAGCAGTCCCAGGAAACTCTTAATACTTGCGACTGATGCGTTGGAGTGTGGAAGGGGTGCCACAAGTGAAAAGAAATTTATGGCATTGATGGCCGAGAGTCCCACGTGGGGAAGTTTGGCCACCAAGCTGCAAGTCTTTTCAGTAGACGCTACAGTGCGTGACTTGTGTGTAGATGAAATGATGATGAAGACAACACAGTACTCGGCAGGGAATCGAACTCGGGTTGCTGCATGGTTGTCAGATGCGTTGACCACTCAGCTAATGGGGTAGACTCTACCACAAAAGCGTTGTCAATAGAGAACAGCCCAATGCATTCGCGTCTAAAACATTAATTGTGGCACACAGGAATGATTCACAAATTGAGAAAGGGGCAATGTCTATCATACATGGCATCAGGAAGTTTCACATGTATTTTTATAATACTAAGTTCCATCTGACCACTGATCACAACCCCCTCATTTCGCTGTTTGGTCCCATTTAAAAACTTCCTGATATGACAGCGCAGTGGCTGCAACACTGGATGTTGTTCTGAAGTAACTATACCTATGAGATCCATTATAGGCTCATCATGAAGCACTCAAACGCTGATGCCCTTTTCCACTTGCAGTGTGGCCCGGATGCAGCGTTTGACGAGCACGAGGTGCTGCGTTTTGCCTCAGATTCAAATCAGCGACGCACCTTTGATGAATTCCTGCTTTGCATTATGCGAAGTAGCAGCATAAATAGTCCATAAGCGGCGGTGCTGCAGCGTTTGGTCGCTGTATGGTGTGGTAGGCCGGAGCACCTGTCTAGGAGCACTGACACGCAATGGTCTATCTGTTTTTTCCTTATGGGACACGCTTAAAGTCACTCAGGGTATCATTTTGTTAGCTATGGACTATTCTGAATTCTGGGTGGTAGTTCCTCCAATGCTGTACCTCACATACTAAAACTTCTTCATACTTCACATAGGAGAAAGTCCAGAATGAAGGCAATAGTGCAACGACGTGTGTGTTGACGCTGCCATAGGACACACTGTCTGGGACTGCCAGCCTGTGCTCACAAATCACCAGCCTCAGCAAAGCGTTTCAGCCTTTGGCCTCAACTGTATCGCCCCAGGCAAAGAGTGCATATTGATAAAATTCTTCTGGGTTAGAGACCGCATTGTCATTTATAAAATTCCAACGTTTCGGCGTCTGTTGCAAGACGCCTTCCTCAGGGTGTGTTGCTAACTGCTGAATGAGCGCAAGTGTGGGTACATATATACTATGGAAGAGTGTTGTGATTGGATGTGAGGATGAGGAGGAAGGGTACTAGGAGTTCATTTTATTGGCGTTTGCATTGCGTCTTGTTATTGGCGGAAATAGGCGTTTTCCATTGGCGTTTCCTTTACTGCCTGCCATTGGTGGAAATCGGCGAATAGGAGACTTAGCGGCGACTGCAGCGTAGCGTTGTTTACTAACTGCCTAGTATCGACTAGGCCGCGTCAGCACTCTGTGTAGCATCCTCCGCTGTGGCCTACCGCACGCCTGTTGCTTTGCGCGAGCTGTCCTTCCGCAAAGCTGTCACAGCAGGCAGCCAAGACGCTGGAAGTCTGTACCCGTCTTCTCTGTTCATATTATCGGGTCGCTTGGCTATTTCTATAGCCTCTCTAATCTTCCTCCTCAAACTAAACGGCTGTTTCGCCAGTACTCGGGCCTCTCGAAATTCGATGTTCATCCTGCACTGCTCATGACGTTCTGACACCGCTGATTTGCTATATTGTTTGAGGCGGATATATCTCTCATGTTCAGTTAGCCTCGTGCTTATTGGACGCCCAGTCTCACCTACATACACCAGTCCACATTCAAATTCGATTTCATAAACTCCGGCGGCATGAAACTTGTCAATTATATATTTTGTCGAGCCCAGAATGTCTTTTATTTTGTTGTTGCTACGAAAAATCGGCTTAATACCTGCCCGACGGAGAATTTTGCCCAGACGTTCAGTAACCCCTTGTACATACGGTAGCACGGCGGTGTTCTGTGCTTCGTTTTGTATTTCCCTGTTGCCCTCCTCCTTCGGCGTCATGATTTTGCGTATCAGCCTCATGTCGTAGCCATTAGCTACAAAAATGGTCCTGAGGTTCTGCAGTTCAGCTTGCAGGTTGTATTCATCGCTGATCCTGTAGGCTCTCTTAGTTAAAGTTCGCAGGGCCGAATTCTTTTGCATAGGATGGTGGTGGGAGGATGCATGCAGGTACCTGTCCGTGTTGGTGGGCTTCCTGTAAACTCTGTGTCCAAGCTTCCCCTCTGGCTTACGATAAACTTCTACGTCGAGAAAAGGCAATACCCCGTTCTTTTCAATCTCCATGGTAAAATGAATTTTGCTGTGCTGCTGGTTAAGATGTTCGTGGAAGTTCTGAAGCTCTTCTTCTCCGTGTGGCCAGATAACAAAGGTGTCATCCACGTATCGTAGCCAGCATTCCGGGTGTAATGGCGAGGACAGGAGTGCTGTTTCTTCGAATGCTTGCATAAAAATGTCTGCTGCAGCAGGCGAAAGAGGAGAACCCATAGCAACACTGTCCGTCTGCTCGTAAAAAAAATCCCCTTTCCACCTAAAATAGGTGGTCGTCAAACAGTGGCGCACTAGCTCGCTGATGTCAGGTGCCATGCGTTCCTCTAAAATGTTCATGGTGTCCGTCACGGATACATTCTTGAACAAAGATTTCACGTCAAAACTGACCATCAAATCTGTATCAGAGACACGCTTCTCTTTCAAAAGTGCTATAAAATGGGTGGAGTCCTTGACGTATGCATCTGTATGTCTCACTAAACGTCTAAGCTTCGGAGCCAATACTTTCGCTAATGTGTAGGTCGGCGAGTTGATACTACTCACTATCGGTCGTAAAGGGAAGGCTTCTTTGTGGATCTTTGGTACCCCATATATTCTTGGTGCCTGTGGCACCTGTGGAATGAGTCTACGGGTCGTGTCAAAATTCATCCTGGTTTGCTTCAGCAGCGCTTGCGTCGATTTCACTATCTTGACCGTCGGATCCCCCTTAAGTTTATGGTAAATGGGTTCCTTCAAAAGATCCTCCATCCGCTTATCGTAATCTACTGTGTCCAACACTACGGTGGCATTTCCCTTGTCCGCCTGTATTATCACAATCTGAGAGTTGTTCTTCAGCTCCTTGATGGCCTGACGTTCCTCTTTACTGATGTTTTGCTTCGGAGACTTTGCGTGAGCCAAGACTCGTACTGTTTCTTGTCGGATCTTCTCTGCTTCTGGTTGTGGTAGATGGCGTACCGAGGCCTCCACTGATTCGATAATGTGTTCTTTCGGTACTAGTTTTGGTGCGATTGCATAGTTCATCCCTTTCGCCAAAACTTTTGTGGCTGCATCGCTCAAGCTGTGGCTGGAGAGGTTCACCACTGTTCGTCGCGTATCCAAAACTGGTCCTTCATCTCCTGTTTTCCGTTGCAATTTGTCGAACTTCGTCACCTGGCGACTGGTGGTACATTCACTTGATCTGGCAGCTTGCTGGAAGGTTAACCGGTCGACCTTGTGCCAGTCATCCTCATCCAGTTTCCCACTCAGGAAGAGGTGCAGTTCACACAGTTTTATGTTGTTCACGTCGAGACTACCACGAATGTGACGGATCGTTTCCCGCAATAAAGCTTTGCTGGCCTGTGCACAGATATTCCTGGCCTTGTACGATTTTATGTGGGACGTCAGCCGTAAAAATGTTGGTACTACATTGGCATCCCTACATCTCTTCAGGAACGCAAGATCATTCAGCAGATTACCTCTTTTCAGCCTCAGTGATCCGAGCTGCCTGATGTTTGCGTAAATCTCCTGCCCATACAGGTGCGTTAAATGTAACCGTAGGCTTCCGCGGCCGTTGTCAATGTCAATAAAATTCTTCTGGGTTAGAGACCGCATTGTCATTTATAAAATTCCAACGTTTCGGCGTCTGTGGCAAGACGCCTGCCTCAGGGTGTGTTGCTAACTGCTGAATGAGCGCAAGTGTGGGTACATATATACTATGGAAGAGTGTTGTGATTGGATGTGAGGATGAGGAGGAAGGGTACTAGGAGTTCATTTTATTGGCGTTTGCATTGCGTCTTGTTATTGGCGGAAATAGGCGTTTTCCATTGGCGTTTCCTTTACTGCCTGCCATTGGTGGAAATCGGCGAATAGGAGACTTAGCGGCGACTGCAGCGTAGCGTTGTTTACTAACTGCCTAGTATCGACTAGGCCGCGTCAGCACTCTGTGTAGCATCCTCCGCTGTGGCCTGCCGCACGCCTGTTGCTTTGCGCGAGCTGTCCTTCCGCAAAGCTGTCACAGCAGGCAGCCAAGACGCTGGAAGTCTGTACCCGTCTTCTCTGTTCATATTATCGGGTCGCTTGGCTATTTCTATAGCCTCTCTAATCTTCCTCCTCAAACTAAGTTTCATGCCGCCGGAGTTTATGAAATCGAGTTTGAATGTGGACTGGTGTATGTAGGTGAGACTGGGCGTCCAATAAGCACGAGGCTAACTGAACATGAGAGATATATCCGCCTCAAACAATATAGCAAATCAGCGGTGTCAGAACATCATGAGCAGTGCAGGATGAACATCGAATTTCGAGAGGCCCGAGTACTGGCGAAACAGCCGTTTAGTTTGAGGAGGAAGATTAGAGAGGCTATAGAAATAGCCAAGCGACCCGATAATATGAACAGAGAAGACGGGTACAGACTTCCAGCGTCTTGGCTGCCTGCTGTGACAGCTTTGCGGAAGGACAGCTCGCGCAAAGCAACAGGCGTGCGGTAGGCCACAGCGGAGGATGCTACACAGAGTGCTGACGCGGCCTAGTCGATACTAGGCAGTTAGTAAACAACGCTACGCTGCAGTCGCCGCTAAGTCTCCTATTCGCCGATTTCCACCAATGGCAGGCAGTAAAGGAAACGCCAATGGAAAACGCCTATTTCCGCCAATAACAAGACGCAATGCAAACGCCAATAAAATGAACTCCTAGTACCCTTCCTCCTCATCCTCACATCCAATCACAACACTCTTCCATAGTATATATGTACCCACACTTGCGCTCATTCAGCAGTTAGCAACACACCCTGAGGCAGGCGTCTTGCAACAGACGCCGAAACGTTGGAATTTTATAAATGACAATGCGGTCTCCAACCCAGAAGAATTTTATTGACATTGACAACGGCCGCGGAAGCCTACGGTTACATTCAGTGCATATTGATTTTGTCAGACCTTTCCAGGAGCAATGTGGTTGCTAGTTGTCGATGGTCTCTCTACCTTTCCATATATGACACTGATGGCTACCACTACTGCATCAGCTACTATCATTTACGATAACGAGCCCCAGTTAATGGCATCTGCGATTCAGGATTTTTGTAAACAGAATGGCATTGAGCTCTTGACCATTGACCCTTTCCATCCCGCCTCCAATTCAAAAGTCGAGCAGATTGTGAAGCTCTTCAAAATGCAGATGCACAAGGTAGTCACAACAGCTAATTCCAGGGAAGCTTTCACCGAAATCCTTGTCACCTACTGGTCCACCCCATAAATTAACTTAAGTGGCCAAAATTTTACACAGGTGCAGACCCCACATCCTCTTCAGCCTTCTGCACCTGGATCAGCAGGCTCACCACCATCCACACAGCCATATTACCATGTGGGCTTCCATGTCTGGGCTTGTACTTTCAAGTGGAACCCCAAGTTGATCCAAAGCATCATTGTCTGCAATAGGGAGCAGCAAATGTTTCAGGTTGTAGGCAACCAGGAGCATATAGTCAAGCATTGAGATCAACTCCAGCCACAGTAAGTCGTGCAGTCTCTCCTTCCCCTCAGCTGTCAGCTGGGTCATATCTGTGCAGTCACGCCCAGAACATGCTTGCCCAACAGTCTGCCTGCTATTGCTACAATCTCCTCCCTCATGTTTGAGGGACATTAACAGGAGGTTGGCAATGACCAGCAATGGGAGCTGATGGAGGTGGAGCAATTTCCGGGCCCAGACCACTCTGAGATCCCACCAGTGCCAGCGACTCCCTCGCCGCACAGTCAATGGAAGTGGAACATTTTCAGATTCGGGTGCCCATTAAGGTTGAATCGCTGTTCCCACCTCCATCTGACACAGCCGATCACATTGTTGACCATTCACGGCATCTTTATCTGTGCTTCTGGGCTGTCTCTCTCCCCAGAATCCACTGACTGGTAAACGATCCCACTGCCTGCGCCAGCATCCGACGCAGCCGATCACATTGTTGACTTACCACAGGGTCTTTATCAGTGTTTCTGGTCTGTCTCTCTCCCATTCCTCGACGAAGTCGGCACACTATGAGCCATTTTTGTTTCTATGTGCCGATTAAAGGAGGGAGGTTTTTAGTATCTGACATTGATGCCGATTCCCTACCCAGCCCAAGTATCCATGTGCGAACATGTCAGAAATACTCGAGCTACATATTCCAGTTGCTGCTTGCTCTCATATGAGACACAGGAGCATGTTGCGTGGAGCCAACCACTGACACGAGACTGCCTGTAAATTGCGTGGCCTGATACTTGCTACTCAGTCTCCTGCTAGATCTTGGAGTCTTAGTTATGTGCCAACAGTAGAGTTCTGACCTGGCCTGTACTACGTTTGTGATTTGAATTGCTCTCTGTACTGTTATATATGCTTAAGACGTCTTTGCTACACCCTGGACTTGCTTTTTGGTCAGCTGTTCACTTTCTGAACTCTTTCGTCATCGACCTCCAGAACTGCATATCGTTTCACCAGTCTACCTTACCACCATTGTGAGTGATCATAAGTGCTACGGTCGCAGGTTCGAATCCTGCCTCGGGCATTGATGTGTGTGATGTCCTTAGGTTAGTTAGGTTTAAGTAGTTCTAAGTTCTAGGGGACTGATGACCTCAGATGTTAAGTCCCATAGTGCTCTGAACCATTTGAACAATTTTTTGAGTGATCATAAACTGTGTTCTACCTACGATGAATAGCATAGAAACGTTGTGGTTACGAATCTATGCTGACATGAGAGATCCTCTGATCTAGTGAAATATCCACAGAACTTTTCACAATTGTTTTACCCGTTTTGCATAATCTCTGCGTGTATTTTGCAAGACAAGCAACTTAGTCACGATGTGTGAGTTCCACAGTGGTAGCGCCGACATGCTCGCTATGAAGGCAGATTTTTGTGTCCAGGGAAATACTGCACCATGATATTGTGCCGTTCTTGGCCTGAAACGTTTGCACAGTATATTGACATAGTATTACTATGTCAATCATATTGAGAGTGTGAGGACTGCTTTACAAATCGTTAATTTGTTAGTAGCATCGTGTTATTCGAACAACAGGAGACCTTAAAACTAAAGATACACAGCTGGCCATTAAAGCTGCAACAGACGTCAAAATGCCATGAAATGTAGTACATGACAATACATTAGAATAGTAATTACTAGCATTTCAGAGTAACTGCCTAAAGTAAGTAGGAGTAAGACCATCTAGAGTCTGTATATCTGTGTAGGTGGAAATATTATGCAGGAGGTTGCTCACTCAGAAATCGCATTTGAATGTACGGTTGTTCTTAAAAACACCGTCTTATGAATAAAACGTTCTCGGTTTTCCAGCCGCGTCAATTCGAATAAAATCCTCGAGCCATCGTCGTCAGGAGTTCACTGACTGCCGGGGCTGCATTTTTCTTTTTTTTCTTTGTTGTTATTTTCAAACCTGTTTACAGGCAGGCCTGTAGTAGCATACTACGCCGCTCTTTTGCCTCAGAGAAACACACAAGATACAAATGAAGACAATGTGAGACAAAAATACGGTGGACATATAAACGGAGACAAACACATTTAAAATATATGGAGCCATTCACTGGTGTAGAGTCCAAGATAAAAGTTGTTCAGACGATTGGACACATACATAGACGAAAATTGTCACACATGAACTTAGGTGCACAAAACGAAGAACACTGAACCACTTAAGCACAAACGACGGCACACACAGAAACACAAGGCGTTGATCTCCGGCACGCGAATGTTCATTAACCGTGTACGAGTCCGGGGACCTGCCAAGAGAGGAGGAGCGGGGTGGGAGAGGGAGAGAGGAGAACAGATGCCATGGGCAGAGGAGATAGGGGGAGGGGAGAAAGGGGGGCCCGGGGGAAGAGGGTTGGAGAAAGGGGATGGGGGAAAAAGAAAGAGAAGGGAGGGAGGGTGCCTAAAGGAAAGGACACAGGATGTGGGTTGAGGAGGATCAAAGTTGATAGGAGGGGTAGATGGAGGGGAGGAGGACATCATCAGGGAGGGGGAGCTGGCGGAAGCCACCTTGGGAGAGGGTAAGGAGGGTGGAGAGATGGAGACTGGGTGGGATGTGGGAATACAGCCGTGGCAGTGGGCGCGGGTGGGAGAGGATGGGCGAGACAAGCGGGTGAGGAGGATCGAGTTTACGGGAGGTGTACAGGATCTGCATCCTTTCAAGGAAAAGGAGGAGGTGGGGGAACGGAATGAGATCGTACAGGATACACGTGGGGGAGGGGAGACTGGTATGATAGGCGAGGCGGAGAGCATGGCGTTCAAAGATTTGAAGGGATTTATAAAAGGTAGGGGGGGAGGGTGGAGATCCAGGCCAGATGGGCATAACAAAGGATAGGGCGGATGAGGGATTTATAGGTGTGGAGGATGGTGAGGGGGTCCAGACCCCACATATGGCCTGAAAGGAGCTTGAGGAGATGGAGCCAGGAGCGTGCCTTGGCTTGGATTGTCCGGAGATGGGGGGTCCAGGAGAGGCGACGGTTGAGGGTGACATCAAGGTACTTGAGGGTGGGGGTGATGGCGATAGGACGGCCATAGACGGTGAGATAGAAATCAAGGAGGCGGAAGGAAGGGGTGGTTTTGCCTGCAATGATCGCCTGGGTTTTGGAGGGATTGACCTTGAGCAACCACTGGTTGCACCAAGCGGTGAACTGGTCAAGATGGGATTGGAGAAGGTGTTGGGAGCGCTGCAGGGTGGGGCCAAGGGCAAGGAAGGTGGTGCCATCAGCAAACTGGAGAAGGTGGACAGGGGGTGACGGCGGCGGCATGTCCGCCATATACAAAAGGTACAGAAATGGGGAGAGGTCAGAGCCTTGGGGCACACTGGCGGAGGGAAAAAAGGTGTAGGAATCTGTGTTATGGATGGTGACGTAGGAAGGACGGTGGGAGAGAAAGGAGCCGATCAGACGGACATAGTTAATGGGAAGGGCGAAGGTTTGGAGCTTGAAGAGGAGACCGGAATGCCATACGCGGTCATAAACTCGTTCGAGGTCCAGGGAGAGGAAGATAGCGGAGTAACGGGAATCAACCTGGTCAGAAAGGAGATGACTGAGGTGAAGGAGAAGGTCGTCGGAAGAGGACGGCTGAAAGCCACACTGGGTAATGGGAAGGAGGCGGTGCTGGCGGAGATGCTGGTGGATGCGTCGGGCGAGGATAGATTCCAGGACCTTGCTGAAGACTGAGGTAAGGCTGATGGGATGGTAGGAGGAGATGGAGGACGCCGGTTTGCCAGGTTTAAGGAACATCAGGATATGGGAGGTTTTCCACAGGTCAGGGTAGTAACTGGTGGACAGGACTACATTGTAGAGCCTGGCCAAGGTGGAGAGGAAAGAGACAGGAGCTTCACAAAGGTGACGGTAGGTGACACGATCGTGACCAGGAGCGGTGTTGCGTTTTGTGCGGAGTGTAGCAATGACATCCTGTGTAGTGATAGGTGCATTGAGTTCTATGTGTGCAATGTTGTCCAAGTACTGGAAACCAGGAGAGAGGGGAGGGACAGAGGTGTCAATTCGATCATGGACATCCGGGAAGAGGGAGTAATCGAACTGGGGATCATCGTGGATGGAAAATACATTGGAGAGGTAGGAAGCAAAGTGATTGGCCTTACTAAGGGTGTCAGGGAACGGGTGATCATCATGGAGATGAGGATAGTAGGGGGAGGGTTTATTTCCGTTAAGGCGACGGAAGGCTGACCAGAACTTGGACGACTTGATAGGTAGGGTAGCATTTAAACGGGTGCATGTCTGTCGCCAGTCCCGGCGTTTCTTGGCCGTGAGCAAATTACGAATGTGTCGCTGGAGTTGCCGTTGGCGTCGTAGTGTGTCCGGGTCACGCGTGCGGAGGAAGGGACGGTAGAGACGACGGGATTCACAGAGGAGGAGGACGGTCTGTAGGGGTAAGGTAGGACGGTGGGGGTGGATGGCGACAGTAGGGGCGTGGTCCTCCATGGCCTCAGACAAGGTCTGCTAGAGAAAGCAGGCGGCATGGTTTACATCGTCAGGGTGTTGGTAGGTGAAGGGGTGGCTATCGACCTGGTGGAGAGGGTATCCTGGTAGGCATTACAGTTGGCACGGGAATACTCATGGACGTACTTGGGGGAGGGTCATTACGAGGGTCGGGGTGGGGACGATGACCGTCTGAAACAGTGAGAAGGACAGGGAGATGGTCGCTACCAATAGGCTCCAGGACATCCACCGTTATGTGGCCAAGGAGCCTGGGGGAGGAACGGATAACATTGGGAGTGGAGTTCGATTCGGGACAGGTGTGCTGGGGGATGGGGATGAGGTCGCCTTGAAGGGAGGAGAGGAGCCAATGCCACCGCCGTAACTGGGCGGTGGAACGACTATGGATGTTGAGCTCAGTGGCGATCACGTAGGAGGAGAAGGTACGGTCAATGTGGGAGAGGAAGCTGAATGGAATAGGGGCATTAGGGCAGACGTAGATGGTGGCGCATGTAACGGTAAGGCCGGGGAAGAAGAGACTAAGGATCAGGTGTTCGGTGGGGTCGGGAAGGAAAGGTTGGAGCTAAACGGGGATCTGGTGGTGGTGACCAATGGCAACTCCACCACACGCAATCACGAGGGGATTATCGGAGCGGTGAAGGAGGTAGGGCGAAGTGTGGACGGTGTGATGGGGTTGTAGGAAGATTTCATTGAGGAGGAAGGCATCAACGTGGTGGGTGGCAAGGGTGTGCAGGAAGGGGTTCTTGTTGGCGGGAAGGGAGCTGATATTGTTGAAAAGGATACGATGCTGTCGCACCATGACAGGGATTTAGACGAGGGTGTCAAGACGGGAGAAGGTAAAATGGGCCTGGTTGTTGGAGTAGGTGGTGTACATTTTTAGTTTGAAAATGGAACGGGCGACGAGGGATATCTGTTGGAGCGTGTGGGGGTGCTGAAAAGGATGAACATTCTGAAGGACGATGGTGAGGAATCTGATGATGTCCTCAGCGGTAGGGGGTGGGCGAAGGGAATTGCCAGGAGGGGTGGGGGCGTCCAGAGGGCGGACAGGAACAGTGAGTTAAGGAGTGGTAGGACGGGGTCAGGCCTTACATTTCTGGGAGTAAGTAGGATGAGGGGGTTACAGGTATTACAGGAGGGGGGGACTGGAGATTGGGGCACTGCCATAAAGAATAGGTTTGCCTACATTGCGGGCAGGTGGGGGCCTCGCGGCACTCAAATGTCGAGTGTGCATTATACCGCAAGCACCTTTGGCAGTGGAGGGATTGAGGAGGGGAATGGGAAGGGTCAACATGATAGCGTTGGTGAAAGAGAAGGGCACCCACCATCAGGAGACGGTCAATGGAGGGAGCGTGTTCGAAAAAGACCCACATGAGGCGGGTGGGGCCGGCTGAGTTATCGATGCGGCGAACCGCACACACCTCCAGATGGGGAGGCGCCTTGAGATCCGCCACCACCTCCTCCTCTGTGATCAGCGGACTAAGCCGAGTGATCATGGCGGTGAGGGGCGGCGAGCGATGCGGGTGTTGGGGTTGGCGGGAGGGAGGCGGAGAAGGGGCAGGGGTGAAGGAGGCAAAGTGGGTGACAGGGATGCAGGAAAGGAGATCTGTGTGGAGGGTAGAGCTAGGGGAGGAGATGAGCACCGAATCACGCCGAGGAGTGAGGAGGGAGATGGGGGCACCAGGAAAATTCTGACGAAGGAAGAGGGTGAGGTTCTGAGCCTCAAGAAGGGAGGGATTAGGACGGGAGAGGAGGTAGCGGTAGGAGGAGGGGGTGGAGGAGGAGGAGGAGGGGGCAGGGACTGCCTGGGAGACATCCATGGCATCATAGGCTGGGGAAGGGGGACAAGGTGGAGCCTTTTTGGGAGTAGAGGAGGCAGGGGTGCCACTTGGGCGCTTGATGGCGGCGGAGGAGGTGTGGGGGATGGGAGCGAGTGGAATGTGGCGGGGAGTGGCAGGTCCCAGTGCTGGAGTCAGCGCCGGAGACGGTGTGGGCGATGGCGAACGCGACGGTGAAGACGATGATGATGAAGGCTAAGGGGAGAGTTGAACATGGGCCGTAGCCCGGTGGGCGACCACCCTAGCAGGGGCCGCAGGAACGGAAGGTGAAGGTGGAGGGGGTGGAGGGAAGGGATCAGAGGAGGCGCAGGAGGGAGGAGCCGGGGATGGGGCGACAAAGAGTGAGGGAGATGAGAGAGTGAGGAGTGGGGGGATGGACTGAGGGGGGAGTGATGTGGCACACCATGTGATAGTGGTGGTGGCGGCGGAGGGGTATGTGTATATGATGGCAGTGGCGGTGGCAGTAGTGGTCGTGGTGGGGGTCGACATTACGAGAAGGGGAAAAGCACAGGACAGGACAAAGAAACAAACGAGGGACGGACAAGGCGCCGAGAAACACAGAGAAAAGGGACGGAGAAACTATGAAGGAGACTGGGGCCGAAACCCCACTCTGCTGCTACTGCTGGCGGGAGAGGCGACCTGACTGGCTGGCCGGTGGGGACGCTATTGCTGCTGCTGCTGGACGCTGGCTGGCTGCTGGACGCTGGCTCGGACCGCTGCTGGACGCTGGCTGGAACCGCTACTGGACGCTGGCTGCCCGGGGCTGCTACGGTTTCTCGCTTATATAGGCATGATAATATCACCAGCAGCCAATCAGATCGATCCAATGAGGCGCGCGCGCGTAAGTCGACCCGGGCAGCTGGAGGAGCTATTGCCCGTGGCAATACCAGTGGCGTCAGGTGGCGCCAGGGGCAGGCGCCACGTTTGAAACTGCCGCTCCCACGTCGCTCATCTGTCTTTGCTTGCTTTCGATGTCCATTGCCCGTCCCCATGCCCTGCTGAGTGTGTATCCCTGGTCTCTGTTGAAATTGTTGAGACCATGTTAAAATATCCCTTCCTTAAGGAGTTTCCTTATAGTGTCTCAAAACTTCCTTTGTACATGCATATTGATACACTTGGAAACTATAACATTAAATTCTATTTCTTCAAGTGTGCCTCAGTTATCAAAGATTTTTTCTGCCCCCATTGTTAGAGATTCTCAGTCAAAGCCATATATTTTTAAGGAAATTTACAGAGAAAATAGTATCTACAAAATCACTACAACCTGTCATTGCAGTCATCCATACAGTTTCCGTTATATGTCTACAGTTGCTAATTAATCTCTTTAAATCAGCGTCTGCAAACAGGATATGCCGGCATTAAAACTTCCTGTGTTGCAGTTTTGTATAAGATTGTCGAAGACAGTGAACAATACACAGAGTTATAGGATGTCAGCAATAAGAGTGCATAAATAATTTGCAGTCTGACTTTTCCATGTATTCTGAACTTTAACATGTGAAAATTGTAGTTAATATTCAGTAACAATTTTCTCTTTTCTCTATCTCTTTCTTTATTTTACAATGACTTGGTTATAAAAATTATTGTACGTGCCAAAATGGCAGTATCTCAGTATCAGCTCCACACACCAGCAGAAATGGATACTCTGCTTAGCACCCAAATATGAAAAAAAACTCATTGAATACTAATCCAGCATTATCCCTACGGGAACTGAGTGAGATGTTGTAGTGCGTAACTCACATTCAGTAAACCAGGGTTAAGTTCTTGGGTTGGCCATCCAGACATTGGTTTCCTGAAGTCAACCATGCAGATATTGTTTGGTTGATTGGTTTGGGGTATATAGACACCAAACTACAGGTTCATCAGCCCCTTTTTCCTCATGCAAACAAGGCTCATTCCCAAAAGGAGTCAGGGAATGGAAAAGAGAGGAAAACTAATGGGGAACCACATGGAAAGAGAAAACGAAAGAAGCTAGAGAAAAGGGGAAAACATGAACTAAAAGGAAAAGTAGTGGAAAGCATTAAAATAATATAGAATATGACTGAGGCTGGATGATCACTAGAATAAAAACGGATGAACCAGCCACTCTGCAACACACCAGAATCTCCAGCCTAAAAGAGAAGACGAGACGAACGCTCATAGGGACAAGAAGAGCACCAACCAAACAAACAGAAAAGAAAGAGTGAGGAAGAGTTAAAATGGAGGGAGGCTGGAGGCCTGGGAGAGAAGGCCAGACACTCACCCTTAGATTGTGTGATAAAACCCCTCTTATGAATAAAACATAAAACAACACCAGCCATTGGGGCACTGTCGCCCAACAACGGAGACAGGGTGCTGGGAAGGTGAAAAGTTCGCCAAGATGTGGATGACAGTCATGTGGGAGCCACAGTGACTTTGAGGTGAGTTCTCGCGACAGAGGAGTTGACCATGTGTTAGCCAAGTATGGTGAATGTGGAGCCAGAAAAGGACAATGGAGTCCATGCGAGTGGCTTACAAGGATGACCACCACACATTCATTGTCTCCTTGATAACACATAGTTTAATTGGTGTACTGAGGCTGCACCATTCAGTATTCAAGATCACGAAAATTTTGTGGCGGAAGACCAATCGAACATCAGTCTCCAACAGGCCAATCTCCAGAGCTGGTTTACTGGGAGTCTACTGGGCTTCCAACATGTCCTGGGGTCCAAATGAAGGCCACTGAACATCGACTGTTGCTAAGGGTATAAACAGACTCCTGAGTAGTCAGCACCATAAGATGGCATGGGAAGCACTGGTCGAGGGCTTGGAGGCTACTTAAGAAGCCACTGCAGATGACGAAGGACTCCCCAGTGCAGGGGTGGATATTCTCAAGAGGCAATAGATGGGTACCACCTATTTAGTGAAAACACTGTAGCCAGCCAGCAAGGAGTGCTGTTCAGTATGTCCAACATTGAGCATAAGCGAAACTAACAAGATCGTCGACCATTGATCCATCAGTGTACACTATTCCTGAGCCCTGTAACTCGTCCAGAATAGAGAAAAATTGCCAGCGGACGGCCTCAGGTGGAACTGAGCCCTTTGGGGTTTGCGATAGGTCCAGAAGAAGCTGTGGCCGAGGCATAGATAGTGGGGATATATGTAAGTGGACCAACAGGAAAGGTGGTAGAGGGAAAGTGTCGAGTTCAGTGAGAAGCGACTGAATTCGCGCTGCAAGGAGATTCCCTGTGCTGGGCCGCCATTGCGGGAAACGGATCGCCATTTCTCCTAAAACGAAATGATAATTGGGATGATGAAGCAAACTATAAATATGGCCAGTATACTTTGCAAGTAGCAGATTCCACCAGAACTGCAATGGACACACACCACAAGGAGGTTATTCTGTGGGCTCGTTCGGAAAGCTCCCATCGCAAGCCGAACTCCACAGTGATGGGCAGGATCTAGCAGCCACAGTACAGAGGGCGATGCTGAACCATACACTAGGCTCCCATAGTCAATAAGGGACTGCATGACAGCGCTGTAAGGCTGCAGCAGTGTAGGGTGATCAGCATCCCAATTGGTGTCGTCAGACATCGAATAATATTAAGATGTCGCCAGCACTTGTCCTTAAGCTCGATGTTTTCTTAAAAGGGTCGTGGCTACTTCCTTCCCTCCAGTAGTAAGAAAGCCTAGCAAATCTCCAATACTCTTAACTGTGGACTGCGCATAAAACACCAATCTTCCTTCCTTCTATCTTGTTGTGTCTGGATATTAAATGTAAAGATTCAACTGAGTCGTTCTTGTAAACAACAACCATGTCAGAGGAACTCCGAACTCGGCAAGCGATAATCACGTTGTGGCATGTAATGTGTTTACACCATGAGTAGCCAGCCAAGGCCACACGCCAGCCCTATAGCACAGTCTGCCTGGTGGCACACGATATTAGTAATTTTTAGCATTTTAAAAAAGTAATGGCAATCCGTCTTTCGGTTGGTGTATATGACCGTAGCGTTTTTCCATGGGTTACGACAGGTACACCTAATAGAGACTTTAGTCATTAGTAACATATTCTCCTTTAGTTTTTAGAACAGACTGCCTACGCTGGGGTAACTTTTCGATGCTGCAACTATAGAAATCGCGCGGTTCTAAGGCGAAAAACTCGTCGAACCACATTCAGAGGGCATTTTTACCTGAAAAGCAAGTTCCTTAAAGGTTGTTCGATGAAATGCGAAAAAGATGAAAATCTGATTTTGCAAGATCAAGTGAATGAGGTTGGTATAGTGTTTTTTATCAGTCTGGGTGAATGCGGATGGCCATTGTCGTGGAGCAGCATCACTTTATGCAGTGATCCTGGTCATTATCCGTGAATTTCGTCAGCAAGACGTCTCAGTTGTTGACAACAAATGTCAGCAGTGATGTTACACCGCGGGGAAGTAATTAGTAGTGCACCACATAATCACTGTTCGATGGATAATATTACCTTTTGTAGATGCGCGCAAGTCTTTGTACGGGGAGTTGCTGTATTTTTGGCTCAATCATCCCTTTGTTTTCTTTATGTTGGCATAAAGATGTCATTTCCCGTCACAGGTAACGATGGAGGAAAGGAATGATTGGTGTTGTTCACCAATCAGTTGATGACAAGCAACACAGATGCAAATGTGAACATCTACTGATTTTGGCTTAGAGTATGCAGTACCCAAACACCCGATTTTTTAATCTTCTCCATTGCATACAAACGTCGCGCGACACTAGAATGATCATAGTTCATCACATTTCCCAATTCTCGAATACAGTGCCGTGGATTATTGTTTATTAATGCATTTAAACGATCTTCATCAAACTCCGAAGGTCTTCCTGAATCTGGAGAGTCACTAATGTCAAAACTACCCTCCTTAAAACGAGAAAACCATTTTACTGCCGTGCTCTGTCCAGTGGCATCATCCCCATACATGGCGGAAATGTTCCTGACTGCCTCGATTGCTGCCACCCGTCTACTGAACTCAAACAAAAGAATATGTCGGCAATGTTCCTACTTCTCCACTTGACACTCCATTTTATAGCGCCCAAAGCTCCATTCATTCTCTTCAAATGACAAAATAACAATACGTAAACCCAAATACCAACTGTGAACTACAAACACAATGAAAATCGGTAAATAAACTTATAGCAACCAGAATACCAACATGTAAAGCAAACGCACTATGAAGTTATGCACCAACCTAATACCTATAATTTTACTGACATCCAATGGACTTGGAATAATAACTAAATCCTTAATTTTTGATTGCTTCAGGGTGAAAACTTGATGCCATAAAAAGTGATGATGAATGGAAGTCATCAACTTGTGACCGTTCGCTTTCACTTTTGCCGTACTCGTCTCTTCCACCTTCAGTGTCGTTGATGGGGGAAAAAAAACACCGATTTCTGCCACACCCTAAACCCCATATCGGTTGTGATCTTCAACTCCGACTTCATTGGCATTTTTCAACCGTTTTTGGAAATCTACGTTTATTACTGGATGTAACATTAATAAAAACAGGAAATCGGTTATTTCAGGAACCGATTATTTTGAGCAGTTTCAACAATCAAGTTAAGCTGGTGACGAAAAGAACCGCTGTAACCCAAAACCGGTTGTTCCAGCGATAACCGCCACTCTCTATTCGCAACGCCAGGCCGACACTGTTTGTCAGCTTTCAGCTGGTTGGCGACGCATTGCAATGACAGGATCGAGGAGAACGTCCTGCAATCTTTCTCAAACGATTTTACAGAAACTATTTGGTAAAAAAAATCGTTTTTGCGTTATCTATTGCTTAGTATTATGCTTAACGTGATGACGTGATAACATGATGACGTGCCCATCACTTCGTTTATGATCTTACTTATTGTGATATTTGCATTTAAGTAAGACACTGCAAGAAATTTGAAAAACTTTGCATTTGCGTTTGCATTTGGCTCATATTCCATAATATTTTGCTGCGTACGAAGTTTTGCTAACCTATTGAGTTTTCTTTAGACTTAGGTGGAGGTCCATATCTGTCACCAGCCTCGAGAGAATTGATCTTATGTAGCACACTCATTTGCGATCGAGCTGCCAGCGATGAAGCCAGCATGAAATGTCCATAACATTCCTCATATTTCATAAACGTTTTGAGATATAGAAACAGCATTTTGGCAAATTATACCACACAAAGAGAACAGTATTTTGCAATATTGTTATTAGGTGAAACTTCATTATCCACTGTGCTATTCCACTACCTAAGGACTTTCTCTACGAAAGAATGTAATTTCTAGCTGGTGCAACAGTAAGTGCTGTGAGATTTATCACGCTTCATTTTTGGACTGAAGATGTGCTTTTTCATACACTGTTGACCTCACTTATCATCAGTTCCTCACTTTAATAAACTTAATAAACCACTGTTGCAGAATTCTCTCGCAACTGCGTCTGTACAAAATGTTAGAGAGGTGACTTTTGTACACTCTGGTGAGTTTTGGCAAAAGAAGCACATTTTAACATGGCAAGAAGAGAAATGATGATCTTACTCACAATTCGCCATTCTTGACATTTCTCTGAAAGTTACTAATGGTTAACAAGTCAGGCGAAAGTAAACCGCTGCTTTTGTTACGTTTTCAGCGGAATTCTTTCTAGATACTGACCAAAGTAGAGTGACAGCAGATCTTTTTAGTGTAGGGGTGGAGGAGCTCCACATAGGCTTCAGTTTAGCGTGGCGCTTCCCCTCCAGCATTCCCCATACAGCTTGTTGACTGCCTTCTTGCAACCCCCACCACTTCCGATCTCCCCGCATATGCCCTGTCGACTGCGCATCTACCAGCCACATTATTCTGCACGCCCTCTAACACATGCACTAATACAGTCTTGTGTTTATTATTATACAGTTATTTCAACTGCTGCAAATGTTGACCATGAACATTCATATGTGCCGTAAATTCCAAATAGACATTTTATTTTACATGTTTCTTTACAGTTTCTGTACGAAATTACCAAACTGATAACATTTGCAAATGCTATAATTAGGTTTACTGAGATGTCACAGTACTTAAATGCAACATAATAATAATAATAATCCCCGTGGAAGCCCGGGAAAGGATAGGCCTCCGGTAAGTTCTGCCAGTCATAAAAGACGACGAAAAGAACAAACCACTAATAGGGATAACCCCCCTTTTAGTGTGATTAGTTGGTTCAGGACACAACTAAAGAAGCCTCGGACAAGCACCGTCATGGTCGGGGACGACGCTTGAACCCTATGCCCGCCCACAATGGTTACGACATTGCTAGCCAACTGGAAAATGATTTAAATCCAAATAGAGGTGTTTTGCAGGATATGCTTCCTGCAACCACCCCAGAAGGAAAACAAAGACAGAGGATGAGATGGTCAGATGAAGTTAATCGACACCTCATGTTCTGTTATTACCAAGCAACAAACCTAAGAACCAACACAACTGGATACAGATCACAAGTATACACAACATTTATTACCAGATACCCAGAATTAAAATTTTTAACAGAACAACGACTAGCTGATCAGATCCGTGTAATAATCAAAAATAGCAGGATACCCCAGTCAGAATTATAAAACATCAAACAACAAGTAAAACAAATACTAGAACAAAATAATGTGCAATCAGAAGAAGAAGAAAATACAGTAATGGACTCAAACATCCCAGAGCAAACAAACAAAGAACAACACACATCAATTAAACAATCAAAGGAAAGCGAAATCTTAAGACTGACACCAGAACAAGTACAAACAGAACACAAAGTGACGCACATGTTAGATATAGAAGAAAAATTTCAGCTGACATATATAGAATACAAAGACACAAATACAGACATTAGACGATTCTTGCATAGACCGCCAAATAACCCACAAGTCGAAACAACAATAAAAACTATCAACACAATCACACACAACACAATAAATGAAAACACAACTATGGAAGAGTAACAACTACTGGTTTATATAGGAGCACTCACTACACTAAATATACACACTAGGCAGAGATCAGAACCAACTAACACACAGAAGAAACCCACAAAACCAGCATGGCAACACAAGCTACAGATCAGAATAGAAAAACTGAGAAAAGACATTCGACAGCTAACACAATTTATAAGACATCAAATGTCAGAAAAAAACGAAAAAGGTTAGGTAAAATCTCACAACAAGAAGCGATAGAGCAATTAGATGAAAAGAAGCAGAAATTACAAGCATTGGCCAAAGGACTTAGAAGATACAAAAATGTGAAAATAGAAGGAAACAAAACCAAACATTCAATACAAACCAAAAGAAATTTTACCAGACAATAGATAACACACACATTAAAATAGACAATCCACCAAACATAACAGACATGGAACACTTTTGGAGCAACATATGGTCAAACCCAGTACAACATAACAGGCATGCACGGTGGATAGAAGCAGAAACAGACACATACAAGATGATACCACAAATGCCTGAAGTGATAATTTTGCAACATGAAGTCACCAAAGCAATTAATTCTACTCACAATTGGAAAGCCCCTGGAAAAGATAAATTAGCAAATTTCTGGCTAAAGAAGTTCATCTCAACACATTCACATCTAACTAAATTATTTAACAGTTACATTGCACACCCATACACATTCCCTGATACACTTACACATGGTATAACTTATATGAAACCTAAAGATCAAGCAGACACAGCAAACCCAGCTAAATACCGCCCCATGACATGCCTATCAACAATATACAAAATATTAACTTGAGTCATTACACAGAAATTAATGACACATACAACATAGAACAAAATTATAAATGAAGAACAAAAAGGCTGTTACAAAGGAGCTCGAGGATGTAAAGAGCAACTGATAATAGGTGCAGAGGTGACATATCAAGCTAAAACTAAACGAAGGTCGCTACACTATGTATTTAAGGCTTTTGATAGTGTACCCCACTCATGGTTACTACAAATATTGGAAATATACAAAATAGATCCTAAATTGATACAGTTTCTAAACATAGTAATGAAAAATTGGAAAACCACACTTAATATCCAAACAAATTCAAATACTAGCACATCACAGCCAATACAGATTAAGCGTGGAATATACCAAGGAGACTCATTAAGTCCTTTCTGGTTCTGCCTTGCTCTGAACCGACTATCCAACATGCTAAATAATACAAATTATGGATACAGTATTACTGGAACATACCCACACAAAATCACACATTTGCTATACACAGATGATCTAAAACTACTGGCAGCAACAAATCAACAACTCAACCAATTACTAAAGATAACAGAAGTATTCAGCAATGATATAAATATAGCTTTTGGAACAGACAAATGTAAGAAAAATAGCATAGTCAAGAGAAAACACACTAAACAAGAAAATTACATATTGGATAACCACAGCGACTGCATAGAAGCGATGGAAAAAACAGATGCCTATAAATATCTAGGGTACAGACAAAAAATAGGAATAGATAATACAAATATTAAAGAAGAATTAAAAGAAAAATATAGACAAAGACTAACAAAAATACTGAAAACAGAATTGACAACAAGAAACAAAACAAAAACTATAAATACTTATGCTATACCAATATTGACCTACTCATTTGGAGTAGTGAAATGGAGTAACACAGACCTAGAAGTACTCAATACACTTACACGATCACAATGCCACAAATACAGAATATATCACATACATTCAGCAACAGAAAGATTCACATTAAGCAGAAAGGAAGGAGGACGGGGATTTATCGACATAAAAAACCTACATTATGGACAGGTAGACAACTTAAGAAAGTTCTTTCTGGGACGAGCAGAAACTAGCAAAATACACAAAGCAATCACTCATATAAATACATCGGCTACACCACTGCAATTTCATAAGCACTTCTACAACCCTTTAGATCACTTAACATCAACAGATACGAAGAAAGTAAATTGGAAAAAGAAAACACTACATGGCAAGCACCCGTATCATCTAACACATCCACACATCGATCAAGACGCATCCAACACATGGCTAAGAAAAGGCAATATATACAGTGAGATGGAAAGATTCATGATTGCAATACAGGATCAAACAATAAACACCAGATATTACAGCAATCATATTATTAAAGATCCCAATACCACAACAGATAAATGCAGACTTTGCAAACAACAAATAGAAACAGTAGATCACATCACAAGCGGATGTACAATACTAGCGAATACAGAATACCCCAGAAGACATGACAATGTAGCAAAAATAATACATCAACAGCTTGCCTTACAACATAAACTTATAAAACAACACGTTCCCACATACAAGTATGCACCACAAAATGTACTGGAGAATGATGAATACAAATTATACTGGAACAGAACCATTATAACAGATAAAACAACACCACACAACAAACCTGACATCATACTCACCAATAAAAAGAAGAAATTAACACAACTAATCGGAATATCCATGCTCAATGCAACAAATATACGAAAGAAAACAGGAGAAAAAAATTGAAAACTACATCCAACTTGCTGAGGAAGTCAAGGACATGTGGCATCAGGATAAAGATGACATTATACCGATTATACTATCAACTACAGGAGTCATACTGCACAATATCCACCAGTACATCAACACAACACAGCTACATCCAAACTTATATATACAACTACAGAAATCTGTAATTATTGATACATGTTCAATTACCCGAAAGTTCCTAAATGCAATGTAACATATACAGTACAGTTAAAAGGAAGTCACGCTTGATCAGAGTCCACGTCACTTTCCATTTTTAACCAGACGTAATGTCTGAGAAAGGAAAGAAATAATAATAATAATATAATTTGCTTTGCTTTCACAGTGAACGTAATATTGCCAATAGACACACTCAGACACACTTAAGCACCAAAGAAACTGGTATAGGCATGCATATTCAATTACAAACAAATGAAAACGCACAGAATATGGCGCTGCTGTCGCCAATGTCTATATAAGACAATGAGTGTCTGGCACAGTTGTTCAATGGGTCACTGCTGCTACTGTGGTATGTCATCATGATTTAAGTGAGTCTGGATGTGGTGTCAAACTCGGCACACGAGTGATGGGACACAGCATCTCTGAGATAGCGATGAAGTGGAGATTTTCCCATATAACCATTTCACGAGTGTACCATGAACATCAAGAATCCGGCAAAACATCAAATCTCTGACATCGCTGAAGCTGGAAAAAGAACCTGCAAGGATTGGACCAATGACGTCTGAAGAGAATCGTCCAACATGACAGAGTGCAACCCTTCCGCAAATTGCTGTAGATTTCAAAGCTGGATCATCAACGAGTATCAGTGTGTGAACAATTGAAATAAATATCATTGATATGGTCTTTCGGAGCTGAAGGCCCATCTTTATACCCTTGACGACCACATGACACAAAGCTTTACGCCTAGTCTATGCCCGTCAACACCGACATTGGACTGTTGATGACTGGAAACATGTTACCTGGTCGACAAGTCTCGTTTCAAACTCTATCGAGTAGATGAATGTCAGCAGGGGCCTTTTCAAGCTTGTGGAGGCTCTGTAATGGTACAGAATGTGTGCAGTTGTGGGACCCTTGACTTGTCTAGGTACGAATTTGCCAGGTGACACAAACATAAGCATCCTTTCTGATCACCTGCGTCCATTCATGTCCATTGTGCATTGTGAAGGACTTGGGCAATTCCAGGAGGACAATGCAACACAACATACATCCAGAATTGCTACACAGTGGCTCCAGGAATACTCTTCTCAGTTTAAACACATCCACTGGCCAGTAAACTCTCCAGACATGAACATTATTGAGCACACCTGGGATACCTTGCAACATGCTGTTCAGTAAAGCTCTCAGCTCCCTCTTACTCTTACGGATTTCTGCGTGCTCACAGACGCCCTACATGATATTAGGCAAGTGCACCAGTTTCTTCATTTCTTCATTGTACACTCCTGGAAATGGAAAAAAGAACACATTGACACCGGTGTGTCAGACCCACCATACTTGCTCCGGACACTGCGAGAGGGCTGTACAAGCAATGATCACACGCACGGCACAGCGGACACACCAGGAACCGCGGTGTTGGCCGTCGAATGGCGCTAGCTGCGCAGCATTTGTGCACCGCCGCCGTTAGTGTCAGCCAGTTTGCCGTGGCATACGGAGCTCCATCGCAGTCTTTAACACTGGTAGCATGCCGCGACAGCGTGGACGTGAACCGTATGTGCAGTTGACGGACTTTGAGCGAGGGTGTATAGTGGGCATGCGGGAGGCCGGGTGGACGTACCGCCGAATTGCTCAACACGTGGGGCGTGAGGTCTCCACAGTACATCGATGTTGTCGCCAGTGGTCGGCGGAAGGTGCACGTGCCCGTCGACCTGGGACCGGACCGCAGCGACACACGGATGCACGCCAAGACCGTAGGATCCTACGCAGTGCCGTAGGGGACCGCACCGCCACATCCCAGCAAATTAGGGACACTGTTGCTCCTGGGGTATCGACGAGGACCATTCGCAACCGTCTCCATGAAGCTGGGCTACGGTCCCACACACCGTTAGGCCGTCTTCCGCTCACGCCCCAACATCGTGCAGCCCGCCTCCACTGGTGTCGCGACAGGCGTGAATGGAGGGACGAATGGAGACGTGTCGTCTTCAGCGATGAGAGTCGCTTCTGCCTTGGTGCCAATGATGGTCGTATGCGTGTTTGGCGCCGTGCAGGTGAGCGCCACAATCAGGACTGCATACGACTGAGGCACACAGGGCCAACACCCGGCATGCACGTCCGCATGTATCCCGTGCCACCCAACGTGCTCTAGAAGGTGTAAGTCAACTACCCTGGCCAGCAAGATCTCCGGATCTGTCCCCCATTGAGCATGTTTGGGACTGGATGAAGCGTCGTCTCACGCGGTCTGCACGTCCAGCACGAACGCTGGTCCAACTGAGGCGCCAGGTGGAAATGGCATGGCAAGCCGTTCCACAGGACTACATCCAGCATCTCTACGATCGTCTCCATGGGAGAATAGCAGCCTGCATTGCTGCAAAAGGTGGATATACACTGTACTAGTGCCGACATTGTGCATGCTCTGTTGGCTGTGTCTATGTGCCTGTGGTTCTGTCAGTGTGATCATGTGATGTATCTGACCCCAGGAATGTGTCAATAAAGTTTCCCCTTCCTGGGACAATGAATTCATGGTGTTCTTATTTCAATTTCCAGGAGTGTATATATAAAAACATAATACAGGAAAAAACAAAACACTGTGAGAAATCTACTGCTGTACGACACTTAGAGCGTGAGTTTGAGCAATACCAATTATCCAGCTGGTCAGAAAACAATCAGCCACCATATAATTTAATTTCTTTATTCTTCCAAAAGTTTGTCACTGAACACACACACACACACACACACACACACACACACACACACACACACACACACACACACACACACACACATATATATATATATATATATATATATATATATATAGAGAGAGAGAGAGAGAGAGAGAGAGAGAGAGATTTCAAGTTACATAAAGCATGTTTAAAGTTGCAATATACTAAATAAATGAATTTTTGGTTTACATGTCCCTGAGATTTTGTTTTCTGTGGGAACATTAAAATAATATTTATTTTATCTGGAAGACCATTGCAGAATTCAAAACACCTTGAACATTTACTATTTATTTACTAGTAATTGGTAGGTGATACCAGGAAGGATAAAGTTTCTGCCCAGACTTCTTCTTTTTTTCGAGTTACAATTTTAGATTTATTATACCTGCATTTAACAGTGTATTTTATGAAAGACATCTTAAGTCAACTGAAAGGCATGAAATTCCTCTTTAACAAATTTGAATTGTGCATACCCATATTCTATAACAGTCTAGAATACTAATCCCAGGATTCAACGTTAAATAAATCTGAATCAAATAGTAATCACTGTGTAGAATGTAAACTGCAGACACCATTGGTACTTTTTTGGAACCCCTTTCTCCCACTACTAATAATTTCGTCTCTTTAATTATATCTAGTGCAATTTGCAATATGCACCACTGCCTGAAGTGTCAGTGCGGTTAGAGGCATCATGTCACGGATTGCACAGCCCCTCCCTCTGGAGGTTTGAGTCCTCCCTCGGACATGAGTGTGTGAGTGTTGTTCTTAATATAAGTTAGTTTAAGTAGTGTGTAAACCAAGGGACCAAAGACCTTAGCAGTTTGCTCCCATAGGAACTTTTGCTGTCTATAGAAAGGTTGCAGAACTGCTCTCATTAATTAAGACGCTCCTGTGATTTACTATTATCACATTAATATTGTCATTCCCTGTTGCATTTTGCCTACTGATACCTTGTCGCGTTTCAGGAGGCGTCTTGTCGGACCTAGGTAGGGAATTCTCTAACCTAAAAAACCGACATGTGCACTCCACACATACTCCACTACACTTGTAGCCGCTTCCTGCAGGTAGTGCCTGACCTATACAGGGAGACCCTACATTTCTCCACCCGCCAGCGGAGATCGAGAAATTTGCACCCCAGATCTCCGCAGAATAGTCTGAGCCTCTGGTTTAAGCCTTCCACTCGGCTCCAAACCAGAGGACCGCGACCGGTTCTGGGAACGATACTACAAATAGTTAGCTCTGATTCCACCCCGGGAGCGAGGCTTTCTGCGTTCACCAATTCCGCCAACCGCCTGTACGAACTGAGGATGACCTCTGAACCCAGACGGCAGGAGTCATTGATGCCGACATGAGCAACAATTTGCAGTCGGGTGCACCCAGCACTCTCTATCGCCGCCCGCAGGGCCTCCTCTACATCTCAGATGAGATCCCCCAGCAAGCAGACAGAGTGAACACGGGCCTTCTTCCCCGACCTTTCTGCTATTTCCCTAAGGGGCTCCGTGACCCGCCTAACATTGAAGCTCCCAATCACTAATAAACCTCTCCCCCCATGTGCCTGCTCGGACCTTGCTAAAGGAGTGGCCACATGTGCACTCACAGGCAGAGTGGGCGATGCCACACGGCCAGCCTCCACATTGACTCTCCGCAGCGTGCTACGCGAACGCTGTTGAACCCGCCACTTCCCTTGGGGAGGTGGTAGCCCAACCGCGCCTGGTACCCGCGAATATGAGTCAACAGCAGGGACTATGAGTGAGGCATGTACGCCTGGGGTGTACCATGCGACGCACCAGACTCCCCACTGCCGCTACACTCCGAGGCAGCAGCCAGAAAACTGCTCACCGCGGCCATCACCACGTTCAGCTGTTCGCAAACAGTGGCCAGCTCCTCCTGCAGTCAAACATCCTATCCATCCTAAGAAATCAACAGTTTACTGTACAGAGTTAAGTAATCAACTCTTAACTACACTGATAATTCACTAAAGGCGAATGATAACTGACTAAACTGTAGTTACTAGACACTTCTTGTTGGAAACAAAGAAAATAAGCGTCTTTCAGATACTATTTCATTACAGAAGTTACTTCTACATCTGACGATGATTCTTCCTCCAAGGTAACATGCTGCATCCTCCCTACCGAAAAGTCCTCAGTCCAGTTACAAATTTCACTTGATACCCCATATTATCATACTTTTGACAATAAGCATAGGTGTGAAACTGAGTCAATGGCTTTTTGGAAATCAAGAATTATTCCATCTATGTGACTGCTTTGATCCAAAGCTTTGAGTACATTATATGAGAAAAGTGCGATTTGGGTTTCACATGAACGATATTTCAGAAACAATTCTGGTTGGCATTCATGTGGTCATTCTGGTCAAGATACCTCATTATGTTTGAGCTCAAAATATATGCTAAGATTGTATAACAAATTGACATCAAGGACACTGGGCAGTAATTTTGTGTATCACTTCTAATACCCTTCTTGTAGATGGGTGTGACCTATACATTTCTCCAAGAACTGGACACGGTATTCTGTTCGAGGGATCTATGGTACCTTACAGTTAGAAGGGAGGCTAACTCAACCGCAAGTTCAATATAGAATCTGACAGGGATACCATCATGCCCCTTTAGCTTCTTTCAATTTTAACGATTCGTGCTATTTCTTAACGCCACTGATACTAATATTTATTTCATTCATAATTTCAGGGATACAAGGATTAATTGGGACAATTCTGCTGGGCTTTCCTTTGTAAAGGAACATTTGAAAATGGAGTTCAGCATTTCAGTGTTTGCTTTGCTATCCTCAGTTTCAGTTCTTGTCTCATTCGCTATGGACTGGACACTAACTTTGGTGCGACTAATAGCCTTAACATATGGCCGTAATTTCTTTGGGCTTTTTGAAATATCATTTGACAGCATTCTACTATGGTACTCGGTGAAGGTATTACCTTCTCTTGACAGCCAAACGCGTTTCATTCAGTATCTCACTACCTATAGCCCTACAAATTGTTTTACTCTTATTATGTAATAATCTGTGTTTCTTTAGAAGTTTCTTTACAGTAGCCGTATACCATGGTGGTTCCCTACCATTATGAACTCGCCTACTGGGTACATATCTGTCCAGTATGTGGTCAACTATTCTTTTAAACTTGAGCCATAGTTTTTCTAAATCCTCCTTCCCGGTGCTGAAGCTTCAGGTTTCTCACTGAGATATGGCACTGCTGATTTTTTTGTGTAGTTTACTGAAAATATATGTCTTCGCCGAAGACATTGTAATTCTGTCAGATGCAGCAAGGGACTTGGAAGAGCAGTTGAACGGAATGGATAGTGTCTTGAAAGGAGGATATAAGATGAACATGAACAAAAGCAAAACGAGGATAATGGAATGTAGTCGAATTAAGTCGGGTGATGCTGAGAGAATTAGATTAGGAAATGAGACACTTAAAGAAGTAAAGGAGTTTTGCTATTTGGGGATCAAAATGACTGATGATGGTCGAAGTAGAGAGGATATAAAATGTAGACTGGCAATGGCAAGGAAAGCGTTTCTGAAGAAGAGAAATTTGTTAACATCGAGTATAGATTTTAGTGTCAGGAAGACATTTCTGAAAGTATTTGTATGGAAGTGAAACATGGACGATAAATAGTTTGGACAAGAAGAGAATAGAAGCTTTCGAAATGTGGTGCTACAGAAGTATGCTGAAGATTAGATGGGTAGATCACATAACTAATGAGGAAGTATTGAATAGGTTTGGGGAGAAGAGAAGTTTGTGGCACAATTTGACCAGAAGAAGGGATCGGTTGATAGGACATGTTCTGAGGCATCAAGGGATCACCAATTTAGTACTGGAGGGCAGCGTGGAGGGTAAAAATCGTAGAGGGAGACCAAGAGATGACTACACTACGCACATTCAGAAGGATGTAGGTTGCAGTGGGTACTGGGAGATGAAGTGGCTTGCACAGGACAGAGTATCAGGAAGAGCTGCACCAAACCAGTCTCAGGACTGAAGACCACAACAACAACAACATATGTCTTTCTGCTTGTTTTAGTTATCTGCTGTGCTTTGGTAGTCATTCTTGCTGGAATCGCATTTTGGTCACCGATACCAGTTTCGATGTGTACATCATCAATGAGGTCAGGTTTATTTGTTGCCATTAGATCCAACACATTTCCATCATGAGTGGCGTTCTGAATTGTCGCTAGTTTCCAGAGAAGACACTTAGACTAACATAACCGTAATTTTTGTAATTAATTGTTAGATTGTTGAAGACTCCACCGATGTTTACAGTATGACTGGGGAACTTGTGTAGAAGTGAACTGATGTTTTCTCCAAAGTGCACCGACCGAGGTGGCGCAGTGGTTAGCACAATAGACTGGCATTCGGGAGGACGACGGTTCAGACCCGCGATTTGCCTAAATCGCGTCAGGTAAAAGCCGAGATGGTTCCTTTGAAAGAGCACGGCCGACCTCCTTCCCCATCCGATAGGACCGATGACCTCGCTTTTTAGGCTCCTCCTCCGAATCAACCAACGGTCCCAAGTTCGAGTCTCGGTCCGGCACACAGTTTTAATCTGCCAGGAAGTTTCACATCAGCGCACACTCTACTGCAGAGTGAAAACTCATTCTGGAACCGTCTCTAAAGTTTACGGTTTCTTCCCTTTCCGTACGGATCCTATTTAATGCCAAATGTAGCAATGTGTGTGTGTGTGCGTGTGTGTGTGTGTGTGAGAGAGAGAGAGAGAGAGATAGAGAGAGAGAGAGAGAGAGAGAGAAGTCACACTTTTTTCCTCTGACAGTTTTCAATATATAATAGATAATGGGACTGAAGTGTTGTGTGCATTGTAACTTTGGATTTTAATTTTTTGACAGATTTCTTTGTGTCATCTCTTTGTGCATTCAGGAATATCTTTGTGCAATGTCAGTGGGTTGTTTGAGTCGGGTGCAGAGTGTGGGAAGGGGTTGATGCTGCTGTATGAATTATTGTTTATTTTTTAGTAAAGTGAGATATGACAGCTAGCAAAATGAGTGAGCGAAAATTTACGAGAGGCTTGAGGAAACCAGGGATGGCGGCACAGCTTCGCGAGACTGTTTCGCAGGCTGTTCGCGAAAGCACTGTTTTGGTAATGATCTCATTGTTTATAAACATACTATTGGTATAGAATATCGACCCTATAGGTTTATATGCAAGTGCGTGCCAAAGTTTATATTTTGTTTAATTATTCCTGCGTGTTGCGGCTATGTTATTTGCATTTAATATGGATAATGATAGACTGTAGCGGAGTTTTGTGTTGTTTGTATGTACGGTCATTGTCAGTGTTGTCAAACTCTCCTTTAAATGTTAACTAAGATGGTAAATAAATCAGATAATTGATCCCTAGAGAATAAACATTAGGTGCTGAATGTGTTAAATAAAAAGAAAAACAGTACCGGTAGATACTGACCCAACCATGAGCATAATACTAGCATTATTCTTTACAAATTTAGTTGACAGTGTGATGATGAATAAAACCTTTGTGGGTATTAATGTTAATCGTGTTTGGGTGATTTTTTCATTTCGACTTCCAAATATTACACTTTATTTACATTATACCGGTTCAAGGCTGTGCTCCAAACTGTACCATTAACAACGATAAACTGTCAACATTCCTACCTAATCACGGTAGGAAGGTGAGATTGTTATTGAAAGACCAACAAATGTTACCTTTAATATATTTTCCCCTGCGAAATGCACACGATACGGTAGTTGACATATTACAAGAGTCTTCTCCATTGCCGGCAATGTTAACATGCTTTCTGAAACAAATGATTACTTAACTGTGCACACTTTTAGTTGCAGGGATGGAAAAGGTAACATTCGAACTCTTAGGTCAATTTCTAAATTAAACCTCCTGCTCAAAACAATACCAATGAAAATGTAATTTTTGTTGGTAGTGGTTGGAACGTAAACGCCAAACTTATGTTTGAGGTACCATATTTCTCAGGGGGTGTATAATTGAGCACATTTTTCCGTTTCCTTAGGAACTGAACTAAAGATTGTTGCTTATAGTCAGAAATATTGTAGTATCTTACTGTATACTATGGTCTAATGTTATTGTTGTTAATCTACAACTAGATTGCCTAATGTCAAATGTCCATTACACAGTCTGCAAAAAGGATGATGTTGGTGAGTCTGACAATATTGAAATGAATTTGTAGTACAGTTATAGTAAATATAAGAGATTTGTTTTCAGAAGTGTGCTAAGTGTAGTCAAGTGAAGTAAGACTTGCTCAGTTTATCTTTTGGATGATTCCGTGTCAGATCAGCACGCGGTCTAAACCTCACCATCTCGGATTTTCTTGAAATTTGGCACAGGTTTTCTGTTGGCATAGCTTATAAAATTATTAAGTTTTACTGATACATGTCAACATATTCCATAAGTGGTTCCAAAAACAGGGAATGACAGGTAAAGAACTGCTGTAGAAGCTATCCTAATTGAGCTATGGACCTGGGATGAATACCATTTCACAGCATTTTTCATGCTATTTCCTGTGATATGGAATAATATATAGTAGGCTACTGTAAGAAAGTACATATTTTAAGATTTCCAAATTTAATCCATGAGTAGCTAATATACTTGTAAATCACAGGCAAAAATTTAAATTTGGGAGGGTCAACGGAGGAGTCCGCTCCCACTCATCTGTTTTGACCAGTGACTTAAGGGTCTTGTGAAGTGTGACATCATTACGGTACAGAGTTTAGTTTAAGAGCTGATTTTCTGTAATAAGCTTGTTACTTGTGAACTGGTATGAATGATTACTTATTGTTTAAGCCAAATATTTAGCAACAAGGTGTTACTGAAAGCTGTAAAGTGGCTTAAAGTCAACCATGAAAATGTATAAGTTACTGGCTAGTTTGTAACATGTGATTTTCTACTTTAACATTAAGTGTGTTTGAGGGTTTTGTCCTTCAAGATGGAAAATGACACATTGTCCCCAAGATGGAAACACACACATTGAGAACACAGTGGTGCAATCTGTTATGGAAAACAAGTCACTTTGTTAGCAACAGCAGAGAGCTCAGACATCATGGGAGCCTGAATTATATTTGCAAATAGTCAATGGTTCAAAAATCTGTGATAAATATCCGACGAAAATTACTGTGTTAAAAAATGCACAGTCCCTAACCGACAAAAATGTTGAACATTATCATTCTCACCCAGAAACATTCCTACACAGTGATACAGAATTTATAACTACTTCATAGGTTGTTCAGTTGCTTAATATGCCTCTTGAATAGTTGAGCAAAGAGAAAAATGAAATACAAGGAATATTGCGCATTGAAACTAAGAAAAAATTTCACAACTGTGGAACATAAACTTTTTATGCTTCTACTGAAAGTTTGTCATCAGAAAGTAATAGGGATGTTGAGAAATGTGAAGTTGTAAATAACGGGAGCATTAGAAAGATAATGTGCGAATTTAGTATGCCGAACTACATGGCTGGGCAGTCAAATAGAATTCTTAAAGACCTTTTGCTAGGTCCTGATTTAAAATCAGGGAAAAACTTCCCTATACAGACTGCGGGACTTGTCTCTACATTTTATGAATAATGTTGTTAATAGGAGAACACCAGGTATTAAAGACTGTGTGACATTTACTGGATCAGATGCAAGTAAATCAAAATTTTTGAAAAGACTCATATTGTGTAAATTTTGAAGCCACAAACAAAAATTTTAAAGGCAAGTTTTCCAGCATATAAATAGGTTTCTCTAAAATTTTCTGAATTGCGATCTAAACATGGTGCGTTAGCTGGCCAAAGTAGCACACACACAGTTTGTGAAACTAATGATTGAAAATATGAAATTGAAAACTGTGACAAAAGGTAAAGTTAAAAATTACAATCAATGCCTCGCAAAAGTGCTTTGTAACCCACTGTCTATCAATTGCAACATGGGGAAATGTGCTGGCTGTCCAGGTGGGACTGAGATAAGTAAAAAGCACGAGCCACTCATGGAATAAATTTGGAAATTTTAAAATATGTACTTTTTGAAAAGAATTAAATTAAAATTTTAAATTTTGTTTCAAAAATAATTTTCACATGTTAGCCTGTATATTATTGTGTACCATAAAAAGAAACATGAAAAATGTAGCAAAATGGCATTTACCCCAGGTCTAGCTCAATTAGGAAAGCTTCTAGTCATTCTAAAAGCTGCTATTCCCTGTGTTTGAGCCCATTTATGATAATTTTATAGCTCTATAATCCATAAATGAGTTGACATACCTCAGTAAAATTTCATGTTTTTCTGAGTCTGTACCAATAGTACAGCTGTGTCAAATTGCAAGAAAATATGAGATAGTGAGGTATAAAATGATCTTTTTCTGTGTTGATTTGACATGTAAATTACCCTGTCTCACCAAATTTATGAAACCATTAAAAAGATTGCAACCAAACTCTGCTTCTACATAGTTAATTGTTTGAGTTTTCTGCCGTTTAGTTAACTGCAGTGTTATTTCAGTATTAAAGAAAATTGTGTAGTGTACATATTTTCTCCTAAATTGTCTTTGTAAATAAGAATAAAAAATAAATAAATGAAGACAGAAAGAATGGTTTGTCATGCAACACAGAAAATGAAAGGAGCAACAGTAATTTTTGTTACTTTATGGTGACACATTATCAAATGGAAAGTTACAAACTATAAAATTTTTTTGGAAATTTGTGCTAAGAGCTTATGGGACCAAACTGCTCTGGTCATTGGTCCGTAAGCTTACATGCTACTGAATTTAAACTAACACACATCCTTGCCTGAGGGAGGACTCGAAGCTCCGATAGGAGAAGCCGCGTGAACTGTGACTAGGCGCCTCAGACCACATGGCTACCCCGCACGGCTATAAAACAAGATTTGGATTGTGAAGAAATGGTACTTGATCAAGAACAAAAACAGCTTCATATATTCCACATTATGCATACATAGTTATTTACTTTTGCCTTATCAGTGCATGTCAAGCTATTAAGATTCTGGAGGTGCTCCCAGTATTACATAGTGCAAATGAACACCGTCATCTCTTCCATTTGAGAACAACTTCCCCAATTTCTTAAAGACATTGGCTGTTCTTGTTAAGAGTCCTTCTTTCTTCTCTGACGCGGCTTGTTTTCTAATAGCTCATTTTTGAAAATGTAAAAAACAAATAAAATAAATAATTTCCTCTATAGTCATGCATTGAATTACAATACAGTTAAGTTGCTCACAAAGGATTGCAATCATATCTGTTACATTTTTAACTACAGGAGCTTTACACACACACACACACACACACACACACACACACACACACACACAGTAGAACATGTGTAACAGAGTTCATAATTGTGTGGGGATAACATGCCAAAACAGAAATTAAGGTGTATTTAAAAAACAAATATTTATTCAATTTGAGGTGGGGGAGTGGCTTATAGTTTTTTTATAATTTTAAACAAATCTAACTTCGTAGTAGTCGGTATCTTGTTCCAATGTTATATACCCTTTCACACTTCCATCCCATCACCAGCACTCCGCCCTCTCCAAAAACATATTTCATTCACAGGATCATGTAAAAGAAGAATGCTTGTACAGTTAATTTTGTGCATGCCTAATCTCTTTTGTTTCATAACCACAAGTTCTGTGCTGCACCAGCATAAGTGCAGGTGTATGGTCTTCAAATATTCTTAGAAGATGGGTAACTGAACTGTTACATTAAAAAAATATAAACAAACACACACCTTAAATTCTTCATTTGTGTGACCATGGTGTCCATAGTTGCTTTATAATTCCTGAGGGTATTTTTGTTCTGTTGTTGCAACTACAAAAATGCGTGATTTTTTTCACCAGGTGCGTTTCACTTTATTGAGGTAAAGCAAAACACGTGTGGTGGGGGAAAAAGAGAAAAAAAATTTTTTTTTTGTAGTTGCAACGACAGAACAAAAGTACTCTCAAGAAACACATACCACTGGATCAAAAAATACAGCTGCAGTTGGAGGAGAATAACACATCCCACTGGTAAAGAATTTGCCGATACCAAGACAAAATGCAATGGTGATATCATCTGATTATGAAGACATTCTCATTAGCATAGTATTAATGTGAATCACAGCAGAATGTAAGAAGAGTTGACAGGGTGGCTTCTGTAGCTTTCACATTAGAGATGGTATACTGGATTGTAGCAGTTACAGAAAATTATGAGAGCGCTCTGCTAGGTACTCCTGAAAATTTTTGATTTCTGTTCCCGAGTATGCATGGAGGGCACATACATGTTGCTGAGTATGGAGTACTCATAATAAACTACAGAAAGAATGAAGACCTTGACTGTGCCAAAACTAACCTTATTGCCATAACTAACTGTAGCCATGACTATAATGATAGAGACAAGGGAAAATTGAACTTTGGCTGTCATAGTCATAGGAGTTGTGGATTAGTGCAAAAGTGGATACTAAAAACAGTGATGGATGTAGCAAATGTTAAAAGTCTGGTTAATGGCAGAAAAGGAGATTTTCATTGAAGTGAATATAGTATTGCGGCAAGAATGTACTGAAACTGGAGTAAGGTGTCTGATGGAAACAGAAGAAGTAATTCACTCCCAAAAATCAGTCTCGTCAGAGAAAATTATTAGCCCTGACAGAGTACTCCAGAATGTCTGAAGAGTCTAGGTTGCTGAGGAAAATCATTTCTAGTGAAACATTGGATAGAGAGTATTGAAATATTGATATCCCGCACATGTGTCAGTTTAGGAGACCCTCAAATCCCCGAAGTGTGCTACCTTTATTAAGGATCATCAGTTCCTAAAAGTTAATGACTCTGATCATACCATTCATATTTTGAAGCCTGAAACAGATACAATCACTTATATCCTATCTCAGTGGTATCGAATTTTGTCGCTGCTGTGGCCAAGTCATCATCAGAACCTTGAGCTGTGACTCTCTCCATTTCTCTGATATTGACCTCTGGTAATCATGGAAGTAAATTGACCCTCGAGGGGGTAAAAGTCTAGAATAGGGCCAGTAGTGTACTTCTGTGTTCCATGGAGGAATGTTGTCGTTGCTTGCCATGATGCATTATGGCAATAAAAGGTGTGTCAGCTGTTTGTGGTACACAGGCAATGAGAGGGCAGCAGGCAGAAGACATTTTTCAAAGTATTTCATTCAAAAGAAAGGGTGAAACATTGCCATAAATGAAGATCATAAATTTAATTTCTCTTCCAGTTATTTAAACGGTGCCAGTATTTGTAAATCAAGAACAGTGTCGAAAAAGCAGTGAAATATTTCTCTTCTCTGTGTCACTACACAGTTGATCTGTGTGAGTAAGTGGACCAGCGTTTTTAAATTAGATCTTGGGAGAAAGTGCGTGGATAAATGTTTTTTGATTACATCATGGGAGGAGGTAAGTGGATCAATGTCTTAATTAAATCATGGGAGAAGGTAAGTGGATCAGTTTTTATTAATAGACTGAATGTGCAACTCTGTTATTAATAACATTGACCATCTACCTTCTCCCATGATTGAGTTAAAAAACATTGATCCCCTTGCCTCTGAACGGTGGCTTTTGCTGCACTTCTGGATTATTCCATCATCACAAACTTTTGACTCTTTAAGTGTCAGTTCACCACCACATTTGGTACATTTTGGTCTCTCTGCAGCTGATCCATGAGACATGAACCAACAACTGACATCACAATGCAAAACTAAATCCCTGAAATCAGTTCACTTTGTAGCATTCGCTACTGCGATAATGAAATGTATGTCTCAAAACTCAGTGAACAGCAAACAAGGCAATGGTTTCAAATTCGGCACTAGAAATACATTGCCTGGATTCTCGCTTTTCACTAGTTATGTCAAAAAATCATCCTGTTGGCTACACAGAACTGATGCATTGCTGACATATAAGCAGGAGTTAAGCACCACCGTGACTCTATGGCCCTGATTTAGGCTTTTGCCCATGAGGGAGATAAAACCTCACCTCCCTCTTTTCCTGAAAGGCAATTCTTAGCATCCGAGTTGGAACTAAAGTGATGAGTATTTCAATATATCACTTCTCCTTTCCAAATTTTCAAAACCTGCAACTTTGTAATATTTATCAAAGTTTAACTACTTTGCTTTGTCTTATTTCTTTAATTGCAGCAGTTTCATTTTTTAAATGAAACCCACATCAGTAGTGATGAAGTGTTTCCTTATTCTTCTACTTTCATTGAATAATGTAATTCTTCTTTTCCTAATATAGATGAACTTTTGTTGCAGTGATGTGAGCATAAAATTTCTGTTTGAACAGTAGCTATCTCATACTAACAAACAATTTTAACATTAATTCTTACCTCTTTCTTCATTAGCATTGTTGTCTTTCACATCCACAGAGTACATAGGTATGGAGTACTCTGGATCCACCTTTGGCCCTCCTATCGATATTGATAGTTCCATTCAACACCTTATGTGACATCGGTATTTATGCTGTTGAACTCCATTCAACACATTCTGCCCAAGGCATGCCTCAAACAAATACTAAAAATAGAAAACAAATATCTGATCATGTATAGTATACCATCTTCATATAAATAGCAGCTTTATGGACCAGTTTCATCCCATGTAATTACTATTGGAATTATAATAAAATTATTTGTATACATGCTTGCTCATTTATAGATGCCAGGGTACATAAATTTTTACACTTCTAATGCCTATGAGAAAATTCCTGAATTTAATTCTGAATTATGTATCCTCCCCCCCCCCCCCCCCCCCTCTCCCACCCTTGTATGGTTCCTGCAGCATCATCTCCCCCTCTAGTGTCTACTGATGCAGGGCCCTCTTTAGGGTCAAACTTCTCTCTGGAAATCCATAGGCCAGTGACATGATACTACTCAGTGACTGAAGAAACCATGGACTGCTGGCTCCTCTTCACTTCCTATGCTCACAGCGTATAAGCTCCCACAAGAGCCCTAACTCTAAAGAAGTTAAGGAGAAAATGAAGACGTTGTGAGAGAACGATACTCTGTTGACCCTGGAGGTGCCACGTCTCTCCAGACCATAAGACTCAGAACCAGTTTCGTCAATGTTATTCAATGCTCACTTGTGGCAGATGATGTTCCTGGGATCATTCAAGTCTAACAAGGTTGCTCTTAAAGCAGTAATTCAATGGAACTGCAAAGATATTGCTGTCACCTGCCAGAGCTGCATCACCTAATGTCTTCCTGTTCTGCGATTTGTGTTGCTCTTCTAGACACGCATTTCACTGATGACTATTCTCTAACCCTTTGAGGTTATTGTAACTTACAGAGAGTTTACTGGCTCAAAGAGAGTATCTAGAGGATTTTGTACGTTGGTTTACACAGATATCGTCAGTGAATGGATTCACTTCCATATCTCCCTGGAAGTGACAGTAGTGCGAGTGCAAATGACTCATTTAAATACCATTTGCAGTGTCTATTTACTGCCAGCATGGGCATTTATGTACCTTGAGATAGCTACCTTAATCCAATAACTCCTCCCCTACTTGGGGAATTAAAAACATAAGATCCCCTGTGCTGGAGTACCTTGTTGTCAACAGGAGGCCTCTTGCTTGACCAACTTCTATCTGATCTTAATGTGAGTCTTCTCAGTGACTGTACACCTACCCACTTTCATGGCACCTTTTTATTTACAGGTGTTAATCTTTTTCTCCAATCATGTAGCTTCACTACAGTGGTAGCTATGCCATGTCTTTGTGCCACTTCCCTATCACAGTGTGATGGACCAGGTGCCACATTCGACCCACTGAAGAACCTGCTGGCATCTGTATACATCTACCATCATCTTCGTTCCCTCTCAGTCAAATTGTATTGATGAGTTTGTCGGTGATGTCTTCACCGCAACCATCTGTTGCACTGGAATTGCTGCCCCCTTTCTGTGGGTTACCTCTACCAGCAGTCGGTACTATGTTGGACCAAATATACTGCAACAACTATTTAAGAATCAGAAAACCTATATCTCAAGTGACATCTTTCACAAACTGCCCTCATCACTTTTAAGTGACTGTGCAAAGTCTCACTACCCAATTAAAAACACTAAGACAGAATGGTGGGAGTGATATGTTCCTCCTTGGCAATTTATGCCTTTTTATCCCAGGTGTTGTGGACTAAGTTCTATAGTCTGTAGTCTGTTGATCTGTTGACAGGTGATTTGGGTGTTCTGCTTCATGGTGGGATTTCTTCTGATGCGTTGGTTTTTACTGCAGACCTCATGATGCCCTTTGTAACAGTGTTGGAATCCTCTTTTACCCATCTTTCTTCCAAATGCATGAAAGACAGTTTGAAGACTTCCACTATCCTTTTCTCCCTATAACCCTTAATTATCTAATTAACCTTTCACTGACTGGAAACTGCGTCAGGTTCAAGACTCACCTCATCATAGAACTCCAGTCCCCATTACATTTCAAAACTAGATGATCCAAACTCTAAGTGCTGCCCACATGCTTCTTATACTGTGTTCAACTCCATTTGAGTAGAAAGTGTTTTCCCTTCACAATGGGAAGATAGTGTCATTATTCTAATCCATAAGCCAGACAGAAACCCAAAGTACACACACAGCTACTTGCCAATTCACCTCACCCATTAGCCTCATCAATGTTCTCTGTAAACTATGGGAAAGGATGGTAAACCAAACATTCGAATTTTGGAGCCTTACATCCCCCTACCAGCCTCACTGAGTGTCAGGTTATTTGGGAAACAGCAAACCAACAGTCTTTCTCTGAATGTCAACAACTCATTGCAGTCATTTTTGACCTGCATAGGGTATACAACACAGCTTGACACCATCACATTTTACTAATCTTCCATGACTGGGGCTTTGGAGGCTCCTTATTGCTTTTTATTTTTAAGTTCTTCTCCCTCCTATTGTTTCAGGTTAGAGTAGGTGTGTTAATCTTTCTTATTGCCCTCAGTCAGCAAGTTATCTTCTTTGGACTAGTGGTTACACCCATGCTGTGTGTTGAGAACTTTTGCATCAGTAGCATTGTCTGAATATCAACTCCATGGAGCCATCCAAAAGGCTGCTGCTTGTACTCTTTCCCATGGCTTCCAATTTTCCTCCAAGAAATGTGGTTCATGCATTTCTGTTGTGCCACAAATCATCCTGACCCATACCTCAGCTTGGCTGCACAGTGCTTGGACATTGTAGCACAATCCCAATTTGGGGCTCCTCGATGATAAAAAAACGGACACTGTTGCACTACACTAAGGTGACAAAGGTCATTGGGGAGTGATGTGTACATATGCAGATGATGTTAGTGGTAGTGTTGTGTATGCAAGGTTTTAAAGGGCAGTGCATTGAAGGTGCTGTCATTTGTACTCAAGTGATTAATGTGAAAAAGTTTTTGACATTATTATGTTATGATGGGAATTAACTCACTTCGAATTGGAATGGTTGTTGAAGCTATGTGCAGGAGGCATTCCATTTCGGAACCATTATGGAATTCAATATTCCAAGATGTGGACTATCAAGAGTGTGCTGAGAATACTAAATTTTGGGTGTTATGTCTCACTGTGGACAATGCAGTGACTGATGGCCTTCAGTTTACAACTGAGAGCATAGAGTTGCCAGTGCTAACAGACAAGCAAAACTGTGTGAAATAACTGCAGAAAACAATGTGGAATATGTGTTGAATGTATCCATTAGAATGGTGTGGTGAAATTTGGCATTAATGGGCTGCAGCAGCAGATGACCAAAGTGAGTGCCTTTGCTAACAGCACGACATTGCCTGTAGCGCCTCCCTGTGGCTCATGACCATTTTGGTTGGACCATAGATCACTGGAAAACACTTGTCCTGCCCAGATTAGTCCTGACTTCATTTGATAGGAGCTGATGTTAGGGTTTGTAAGTAGCACAGACCCCCACGAAGCCATGGACCCAGGTCGTCAACAAGGCACTGTGCAAGCTGGTGGTGGCTCCATAATGGTATGGGCTGTGTTTACATGTAATGGACTGGGTCCTCTAGTCCGATTGAATCAATCAGTGACTGGAAATGGTTATGTTCGGCTACTTGGAGACCATTTGCAGCCTTTCATGGACTTCAGGTATTCAAACAACAATGTATTTCTTATGGATAACAATGCACCATGTCACCAGGCCACAAATGCTTGCAATTGCTTTGAAAAATGTTCCGGACAGTTTGAGTGAATGATTTAGCCACCCAGATTAGATTAGATTAATACTTGTTCCATAGATCATGAATACGACACTTCGTAATGATGTGGAAAGTGTCAGGTTATTAAAAGTTGTCTGTACAAGATATTACATTACACAAAATATTGCATGACACTAATGTTTAAATTTTTTCCCTCCCTTAATTTATATCTAAAAATTCAGCCAATGAGTAGAAGGAGTTATCGTCTACAAATTCTTTTAATTTATTTTTAAATTTTGGTTGGCTATATTTCAGGATTTTGATACTCTTTGGTGGGTGACCAAAGACTTTTGTGGCAGCATAATTTACCCCTTTCTGTGCCAAAGTCAGATTGGCCAACATGAATCCCACCAAACATTTATGAGATGTAGTCGGATGCACAAAATCTTGCACTGGAAACACTTTCCCAGTTTGGATAGCTATAGAGGGAGTGTATCTCTGCAGGGGACTTCCAATGACTTCTTGAGCCCATGCCATGTTAAGTTGCTGCACTATGCTAGGCAAAAGGACTCACATGGTAATGGGTGGTATCCCTTAACTTTTGTCACCTCAGTGTATATTTGTCAACTTAAGACATCTCTTGGGGTATGGATTACACTACTCTACTTCATATTTACCTGGCCCTGGTCTCATATAGACTGAATTGTGGATGCCAGCTTTAAGGCTCAGTGGAACATTCAGTTCTGAAATTGTTGAACTCAGTACATCATTGTGAAGTAAGACTGGCCACTGCCATCTTCCTTACTAGTCTGGTGGACACTATCCTCACAGAACAGGGACCTTACCTCTTCAGTTCCAGTGGTATCAACCCGTGCTTACTTACAGAATCACCATATGAAAATTTTCTTATTATCTGTTTTAGCAAATTAGGTCTTCCAGTTGGAATACACCTCAGTATCCTCTGCCGGGGCCTCCATGTACCTCCCTCACAGTGTGCTCCTCATGTGTATCCTTCACATTCTTCCTTTTTAGTATCCAGACCACAAATTTAACTCTGATTTGCGTCAATGACTTAAAGTGTCACTCATCTGCATGACCTGTTGGAGGATTTGTGTCAATGGCTTAAAGTTTCACTCATCTGCATGACCTGTTGGCATCTGTTTCTCTCAGACTTGTTGGTGTCTGTTCCTCTCAGTTCTTTGGGCATGTCAAGGTGCTATTGTAATTTACACTGACGACTCTGAAACTCTGGGTAGGGTGGGATATGTTTTTACATCTCCCTCAAGTCAAGAGTAATATTCATTGTTGAGAACAAGTAATGTTTAATGGTGGAACTGATAGCCATTGATGGGGCTCTACTTTTTATTAGTTTGTAGAAATTGTATGAGCAGTCTCAAGAGCATTGATTAATGTTACTCTTATTGGTCTGTGATATTCTCTGTTCATGATTTTCTTTCCAGTTTTGCTCATACTGCTGGCTTAATTGTCTATCTGTAGCTAATCTCCTATCAGAGAGAGCAAACTGGCCAACTGTTTCATTAAAGAAGTGATTACTTGCCCAACATTCACTTTGATGATCCTGAGCATTGAAGTGCAAGTACAGACAAGGCCTCTACTGACTTAAGTTAGAACAACATCTGGTAGGTTGTTGTCATCCCTAATAAACTCTGTGCTATCAAGGAGAGCACAACTGCCTGGCATTCTTCCACCTGTTCCTTTCGGAAGGGATGTACAGTCTTACGTCACCTCTGCATCATTCGTATCAGTTTAACCCATAGTTTTATATTATGTAATGAGCCAACCCCTTATTGTGCTCTCCTCTCCACACCAAGCATGGTCGTCTGGATTCTCTGCCTCTGGTGGATGATGTGCTGACAGTTGAGATAGTTGTTTCTTTGTTCCCTATGAAAGTAGTTTTTATTTTCAAATCTAACATTTTAAACTGCTTTTATGGTGGTTGAGATTGAGATGCCTCCTGCTGTGTGCTGGGCCTGGGGAATGCTGGTCATTTACCTTCTTGTCATCTGTTCTGGTCATTCCTCTTTTACTCTGTTTTATTGGGCCCCAATCACCTACCACCCTGATTATTCCTACCACTTTGTTTTGCTGTTGGATGTTCTACTGCTGTTCATTATGATATAAGCCTCTCCACTTTTGCTGTTATGAGCTCCTTTCCACTCAGGCAGAAGGAATTGTTTATTTCATTACTGCCATACCCTTGTGTCAGGTTGGTTGAAGTTTCAGATGTGGGGAAGATGTCTCTCACTGCAGATGAGCCCTGTGGGTCTCCTTTCTGCTCTCTGGCCTGTAGACACACACATTTTTATTTCTCATGCAATTATTTGTCATCTCTGAAATAAATATTGCTCTCAGTGCCTCGATTTCACCAATTCTACGCATTATCACACTTCAGTCAGATTTCTGGCAAATGTCACTAATTCCAGATGGAGTATCCCTTTAATGAGAGACTGGTGTCCACACTGTTTAGTCCCTTAACCAACAAACAACTGACCAACTAAAAGATCACAGTTATTACTATCTTGGTTCATTGAGCGAAAGCTGTCTCTGGGACAAAAGAAAAAGAAAAAGAAAAAACTTGCCACAAGAACAAAACCTCGTATGAAAAATTTGCTATGAGAATGAGTGCCAAGAGGCATAAGTATTAAACAGTTTCACAGGGTATCTGCAAGGAGAACACTGACAAGAAACAGAGTAAATGCTTATGTTTTACTCTTTTGTCTGTCAGTGACAGGGAAGATTAGCTACATCGTGAAGAGACATAACATGAAATCATTCTTCAGACTTCCAGCTTATTAGGGCTGTGAAAGATTATTTAGGTTTCGTAGCTAAAGGTGGACACTATTGCATCGAGCAGACTGTGTACACAATAGTGCAATCCTGGACTGAAAACAAGATGTCTGCAACTACACTATTCAGAGAATTGACAGGATCTGAAGTTGCTTGGAAATGCATCTAATGGCAGAAAGCTTGGTGTTCGGTTCAGGATGGTATTTCTTGCATACATTGTACTTCGGTTCCCATCAATACTTTGGTTTCCCACTGGGGAGTGTGTGCACCACGTCCATACACCCCGTTTGTCATTCACATTTATTAAAAATACATGAAATAAAGCCAGTCTGTTATCCTTAACTATACACAGCAAAAATACGACTTTGGTTAAATATTGGACACAAAAAATTATTAGTTGAGATTCAGATTTAATTCAGCGTAATTACAGAATTCTTAAATATATATGCATTCCAATTTTCTTTAAATGCTATTAGTCTGTGTGTCAGCATACACTATTTTATTTATTCCGCAGTCCATCTGAGATCGAAGATAAGAGTTATTCAAGTCACGGTTCTAATAAGAATCAAATTATAGCATATTACATATTTACTTTGTCTATGCATATGACCTTTGGCAAATTACGCATATGTGTTCTTACTACATGTTTGTTGTAACAGGTAATCATTGAACTGCATTTAAAAAGGTAACTTTCAAAATCATAGAAGATTTGCTGATTCAGAAGTGTTGTTCTCTGTGGAGGTTAATGTTAATTTGTTGTCTTGTGTGTGTTGATTCCACAGCACATTCACAGTTGCTCTTCTATCAACTCACAGCACATCGCAAAAGAGGACTGTGCATACCCATCATAACCAATTTCATCCTTCTTTTTTATGTCCCGTGCTTGGCCAAAAATGAAAGGGACAGAAGTGGGAGCTTCACACTGCCAAGTGGTTAGAAAAAATAGCATTTTTGTCATGCATAGTGAGGCATGAGGCATTAATGTTAGTGCAGTTTCCAGGGAGTGGTTGATGCAACAGTAAGAGAGGAGAATGGTAATCCAAGGGCCAAATGGTTGAATCCCTTTACAGATATCTTCTTTTTTTTACTTTCAGTTTTTATGTTACACTGCAAATAATCATAAATAATGCTCAGTATAATGTACACGTTAACACTTTCATGAAAGGCATGAAAAGTAAAGGCAAAGAAGAGTTTGAGACTGCATATAAATTTCCAGAAAGGGATTGTAAGTTGAACCAAGTGTTTCATATATAAAACTAAATACTTTTATTACTTTGCAATTGATGATTTACACATGCTGGGGTGGTATTCAGCATAAAACAGGAGAAGCAGTATTTTTCTCAGAATCTGGCACATCTTATAAATGTCTCATTTTAATTATTATATTGTTATTTTAAAGCTTCTATAAAAAAAACTTGCAAATGAGATGTTGTGCATCATTTCATCAAATATTGATGAGGATACTGATGTACAGTGGAATGTATTTTGGTGCAGTCATCTCGGAATGTGATTGCTTTTCCTTTCTTTGCGAGATAAGAACAGTTTGAAGCTTTTTGATCAAATGCTTTACCTGACAATAAAAATAGACATTGGAGGGTTGCATTGACAGGGTTTGGTTGGGGACAATTACTGTAAGGACACAGGGTATTTTTCCGGCTCATATTATGTAAAAATCAACACCTATTTTTTTCAGGCACTGTTTATAATGTATATGTTTTCCAGTTTTTTGTTAATATCAGGTAATGCAGCCCTTTTTTCTAAACAAATTAGAAGTACTTTGAATATTTTGAACTTCGTAGGTTTATTAAAAAAAATTACAAAGAAATTGATGCAATTTTTTTTCCCCCCCAAAATGCTTCCTCAGATTGAGGTACCATTTAATCCAATGTTATACATTTGAAGGAGACCACATTTTTACTAGATGTGCATGATATGATGTCTGAGGTACTAGACTTATTTAATTGCGCCTATTATGCACATTACAAGGATAAAAAAATTTCACATTGTACATTTTAATTTTTACAATTTTTTTTCCTAATAAAAATGTTGTATTTTTTATAATTTAGTTGATTCTGCAATATAGTTAGGTCTGCTACATAAGTATGGACTGTTAGAAGTTACAGAAAATAAATTAGATTAATGTTTTATAAACTTTAGGAAATATTTGTACCTGAATTCTGAAAAATACAACTTGCAGGAAATTGCGAATGAAGATATGAGTCCAATTAAACTGCACCTCAGAACATTCCTGAAGCATAGTCTTCATCCCGCAGCATTTCTTCATCTTCAAGCTTCCTCTTGGCATTCCTTTTAGCACTTATTGCTTTTTTGGTAACTTGAAGAGCGAATCTTTCAGCTTCATGCACCCATTGCCTGTCATATGCAAGCAATTGATCATCCATATTAGAGCCACATTTTATGCCTAAATTTCTCAGGACTTCCAACCTTCCTATCACTCCATCATTGAAACATATCACTGCATCTAGTACTCCAGTCTTTAATGTATTTAGTTCTACAAAAACATTCTTGGGTAATCTTTCCCATATACAATGGTTGAAACTTTCATTTGTATTCCGAGTGCCCTCATGAAGACATTTATTGATTTACTGAGCAAAACAGGGTCACTCAGGTCTCTAAAAATTCCCATCCACCAGTTTTGCTCATAAACGCATGCAGTGAAAGAATATAGGTTAGGTTTAATAGTTGGGATAGTCATAAAAATGTTTTGTTTCAACAAAACTTCCAAGTCTGAACTCACTCGTTTGGCTGTAATTTCTTCACAAGACACTGGCTTAAAATAATGGAAACTTATTGTACCCAGTATTGTTTGACCCATTTGAAATCTAGTTTCAAACACTGTTCTTTTCGTTTCAATTTCTTCTTCCTTTAGAAAAAAAAATATTTTTATGAAAAAACTTTCGCAAAAATTTTACTGTTGTTCAGCACTTATTATCTGCTTGCTTTGCCTGCTGCTTTGCAAGTTTTTTGGTAACAGTTCTCCTGACTGTGTCCCCGATCCCATCACATGTTTTACCATGACTCGTAGCATGAAATGACCAGCTTGCATTTAATTTAAAATTTTATAATGAAAACATAAATTTATCATGCTTTTGAAGTTTTTGTACTGAGCACTGCAACCATCTGTAAAATACTAGATTTGGTCAACATTAGGAAAGTTTTGTTTTATGAAAGCTATGGTTTTTTCTTGTACTGAATAAACAAATGGCACATCATGCTTTAGATCATTTGAAATGAAACACAGTGATGTTTCTTTTATGGTGGAATCTTCATTTTTAGAAAAAATCATTACTGAATGAACCGAGCAGCTGAAGTGGCCACAGTGGTAGGATTGCACATCATTTTGCAGAATGAAGTTACAGTTTTCTTCAAAATCCATAAGAACTAAAACCTCACTAAATGCCAAACTTTCTTTTCTCTGTTTCATGTAAGACTTTTGAGTTTTTGTGATGTAAGAATGTGGTACCAGAGACTCAATTTTATATATAGTAAAATCAGTAAACTCTGTGCAAGGCAGTAGCATTGTTTGTAGAGTCATTCTGCCATCACTTGAAACCCACTGCGAAAATTTAATGTCTTCATCTTCATCGTAGTCTTCTAGTATTCTTCTTAGATGTAACTGCAGTGATTCACTTGTTTTCAGGCACACACCACAGTGTCTTAACATACAGTCCCTGATTTATCACAAACCAATTTTTCCATCATAGTGTGTATTGATTCTTTATCATGCTGGTTCAGAGCGTTTGCTAAAAGCTCTATGTTTTGGTGGTACAAGCAAACACACACAGTGAGATCCAGGTGAACCAACAAGCACACACCATTTCCGCCTCAAGGAGCAAAATTTGGAAAATCCAATTTAAATATTTGGGTATTTTTCTGTAAACACAACAAATAGTTCCTCTAAGTTGCATAAAAGAATTCTTTTCTTCTTGTAAGTATTTTTTTTATACTAGCTTTGTCTTTAGCACCTGTAAACATGTAAAAAATTTATCATTCTCATAAAACAGTAGTACAGTGTCTATTACTTCTTGGGGAAGGGTTTTGCCATGTTTGGGTTCTGTTGAAACCAAAATACCTGTCCCATTTGCAAGCATTCTGGCTCGTAGCATTAAATATTCTGATATATTATATTTTTCCACTGCTTTTCTGCGAGACCAAGACTTTGGAGTGATTGTTGATATCTGTATTTTATCCCCGTTTGGTTAAGTTTGTCTTGAGTTATTCCTTTACAGCATACACTAAATGATAAAGATCTGCAGATTTTGTCTTCAATTCATTACCTTGAGCTGTACTGTCAGATTCACTTGAATTGTTGGATTCTTGTACTTTCAAAACAAATGAAAACTTTTTAAAATCTGGTCTTTTGCCTTTTTAAACTTATTTTTAGCATATTTTTCTTTGATTGGGTAGAAAATGACTGAAGTTTAAGTGGTGTCACATCCAACCCTAAAAGAGATTCATTCAACTTTTCTCTGTCTACTACTCTTTTTGCCTTGGTTAATTCACTCGCATTTGCTTCATCACTTTCAAGTAGAGCAATATCTTCGTGATCTAAAGTAGGTGTTGCTTCATTCAACAGTTTTCTGCATGTACTGCATCACAGCTTTCCTGGCACTAAACTAATGTTCTTATTTTGCTTTTTCCAGAGTAATTATCCTCAAATCTTTCTTCTTTGTTAAAGGTACAGAATGTTTCTTAAATGGATCACAATAGGATTTTTGGTTCTTTTCAAAATACTTTAAAAAATAACACAAATGATTAGAACAAATATCATCTGTTTCACTGTACTGCTTATTAATATGCCAAACTAAAATTTCTACTTCTTCTTTAGACAGCTTTTCTGAAATTAAATAAATGTCTTTGCTCTTTGTCAGTGAAGTATTTTCACATGAAAAATTTAGTAATAAATCTGCTGAACACTTAAAATAAGTTTCATTTTTACTTGAACTTGCTTTTATTTTCATTGTAATAAACACACACACACACACACACACACACACACACACACACACACACACACACACACACACACACACACAAAACAATAGTTTTAAAAATAAAATTATAAGTGTGTTTATATAACTGTTACTTAAAATGTCCCTAAGCACAAAACACTAGGCAGTTAACTTGAACAGAGCCAAATGCACACAGATAGACTTGCAGTACAGGCAGGCTGTGTGTGTGTGTGGGGGGGGTTCATGTCCTGACTTGAATTTCATGTCTTGACAGAATTCAGCAGACAGACTGCTGACTGGTGAATGTTTCATGTGCATACTTGCATAGTAGTACTGCCTTATCTGAACTTCAACACACTTCTTATGACTCCAAAAATGTTGTATGTTTCTTGACGTTAACTTCAGCTAAATAAAACAAAAAAGAAAAACACAATTACAAATACAGTAAAATTTTTGTCCCAATTTAAAAATACATAACAAAAATGTATGAAAAAATTACTGTATTAAGTAGCTGATCTACCAAATTATAATTTTAAAACCTTTTATTCTATATAACCTGTCCATAACCATTTTGAATCTTAAAACGACTGTTCTATACGTTTTGAATAGATAAAACTTGTTTTGACTTCAATGTAAGATAAAATTGTTACAACTCAGAAGCCTACTGATTTTTTTGCACCATTTGAAAGTTAATTGTATGCTGTTTTCAAGAATATGTGGTTGTATTGGGTTATTTGGAGAGAGATTTTAGCTATTCATAATTTTCTATGCCTATGTTACAGTTTTGAAATTAACAGTATTTTGAGTTTCAGTATAGTTTTTCAATATGATTGAACATTATAAATCGGAATTTTGTAGATGTACCAGTTTCAGTGTTTAATTTACAACAAAACGGTGAAAATTTCAAGTCTCTAGCTTCAAAACTAATGATTTTGCTTCAAATTCTGTAAAAGCATACACGGTTTAGTTACATCTTAATCGCCCTTGGAAATACAGTTAGCCTAAAATTTTAAACGGTGATAATTCAGAAACTATGTGATAGAATTGGATGAAACTTTGGATATTTTCTTATCTTTATGCATACATTTCACCTATAAATTTTGGAACAAATCCAAAAACCTTGGGTTTTATATATACTTTTGGATGGATGGTTTGGTCTGGAATGACCCTTGAATGAGATGCAAATTTCAACATAAGAGGCATTTTCAAGATGAAACCAAACGTAAGAGAAAATTCTGAGGCGTGATCCAGGTAAATCATTGTTCCAATTTATTATGAATCACATTACAGAATATATCAGGTATCTGTGCTCTTATCTATTGCCAACTGCACCATTCTGCATTGAGAACAGCATTAATCCCCCTCAGTAATGGACAACAGGATTCTGAATCAGTCGGTACAAAGGAACTGTTCCATTTGTGTCATAGACATACTTGAATAAGATAACAATCCTATTCTGTTTCTAATACATACCACAGTGGCTTGATGAAATTAACTCAGGCTATTTTGGAGGGGAGGATGGCCATGTTATTTCAACAACATTCACATAAAGTAAATCTCGGACATTTCCAGCCATGGAACAGGTGACCATTATCATCTTCAAAGATGCTAACCTCTGCTGAGAACAATGTTTATGACATTTAATGAAAATAGTTATCTAAAGTGGCCTCACATATATTACCAATTGCCTTTCCTTTCAGTGTGATCACATGACCTGCTGAAAACTGTAGTGTAACTGTATAAACCATTATACAACTTCTATCATACTTCACAGTTGGAAGGAGGCAGTCTGTACTGCACATTTCCCATGCAGTCCGCCTTGAGTAAACACATACTGTGTAAGGAATGGTGTAAAAATAGACACCACGAATCACGTAACATGTTTTCAATTGTTGTTACTTCAGGGTTTGTCCTGTTTCATTCACTTGGTTTGAAAATCTAATCAGTTAATCTAGAGGAAGGCATCAGTGGTCATAAGACTGTGATGGCATCTATGACAACAGGTCTGACAAAGAAAGGTAAGAAGATATTTTTGCTCAGCAAGCGTCAGGATACAAATTTCAGAGTATCTGAGCGCTCAGCATGAAATATTCGGTGATGAGGACGAATATGTGGAAAACGAATAGAAAAAAAATCAAAGGCATCATGCAGTATGCACTACACAAGTATGTTCTGAGTAAGGTCTTCAGGGATGGGAAAGACCCACCATGGTTTAATAGCTCTGTTAGAAAGCTCCTGTGCACACAAAGAGAACTTTATCTCAGATTCAAGAGAAGTAAAAGCCTAGCTGACAAACAAAAGCTGAATGAAGCGAAAATGAGTGTAAGGAGAACATTGGGAGAAACATTCAATGACTTTGAAAGTAAAACATTGTCAACCGATCTGAATAAAAACCCTTAGAGGTTTTGGTCATCTATAAAATCAGTAAGTGGGCCAAAATCATCTATTCATTCACTCAGTTACCATACTGGCACTGAAATGGAAGATAACGGAGAGAAGGCTGAAATACTGGATTTGGTCCTCCGAAACTGTTTCACCATGGAAGACTGGAACATGGTCCTGCCTTTCAATTGTCATACCAACATTGCAATGGCAGATATTGAGATAACCAATAGTGGAATAGAAAAACAACAACAATCATTAGTAGTGGAAAGGCATCAGGACTAGATGAGACTGAGTGAGGTTAGCACACTGGACTCGCATTTGGGAGGACAACGGTTCAAACCTGCATTTGACCATCCTGATGTAGGTTTTCTGTGATTTCCCTAAATTGTTTCAGGCAAATGTCGAGATGGTTCCTTCGAAAGGGCACAGCGGCTTCCCTTCCCCATTTTCTTCTAATCTGATGGGACTGATGACCTCACTGTTTGGTCCCCTCCCCCAAATCAACCAACCAACCAGATGAGATAATTATAAGATTCTACAGAGATTATGCAAAAGAAATTTTTCCCTTGCTAGCAATAATGACTGGAGGAAAGTGCAGGTTATTCCCATTTTTAAGAAGGCCCTTAGGATGGATGCACACAATTATAGGCCAATATCATTGACATCAATTTGTTGTAAAATTATGGAACATGTTTTATGTTCAAGAATTAGATATTCTTGGAGAAGAAAAATGTCCTTAATAAAAAAAATTGCTACGGGTTCTGCAAACAGAGATCATGCAAAACTCATCTCACTCTGTTCCTCCATCAGATCCGCAGAATTGTAGAGAATGGCGTTCAGGTTGATGCCGTGTTTCTTGACTTCGGGAAGGCATTTGACTCCATCCTGCACTGACATTTAGTGAAAAAAATATGAGCTTATCAAGTATCAGAGCAGATTTGCGACTGGATTCAAGACTTCCTTGCAGATTGACTCCGTCCTGCACTGACATTTAGTGAAAAAAATATGAGCTTATCAAGTATCAGAGCAGATTTGCGACTGGATTCAAGACTTCCTTGCAGATAGAACTCAACACATTGCCCTTAATGGAACAAAATCAACAGATATAAAGGTAAATGCCGGAGTACACCAAGGAAGTATGAGAGGATCATTACTGTTGACAGCATATATAAATGATCTAGTAGAAAGCATTGGATGCTCTCTCAGGCTCTTCAATGATGATGCAGTTATCTGTAACAATGTAGTAACACCAGAAAATAGTAACGATTTTTGGAATGACCTCTTGAGAATTCATGAATGGTGCAGGCTCTGGCAGATGACATTAACTAAATATAGATAACATTTTGCCCATATATAGGAGAGGAAATCTGTTACTGTATAGCTACACTATCGATGACAGACATCTGGAAACAGTATCTACCATAGAGGATCTAGGAATAATTATCCAGAGAGACCTTAAGTGGAATGACCACATAAAACAAGTAATGGGAAAGACAGATGCCGGACTCAGATTCGTAGGAAGAAACTTATGGAAATGTAACTCATCCATGGAGGAAGTGGCTTTTAAGGTGCTTGTTCGAATGATTCTTGAGTATTGTTCATCTATCTGGAATCCCTACCAGATAGGACTGAAAGAAGAGATAAAGAAGATCCAATGGAGAGTGGCACATTTCATCATGGGGTCATTTAGTTGGCACGAGAGAGCGTTACGGAGATGCTCAACAAACTTTATTGGCAGATTTTATAAGAAAGGCATCAGAGATAGAATTACTACTGAAATTTTGAGGGAGCACTTTCCCCGGAAGAGTCAGACAACATATTGCTTCCCCTCACATGACTCGCATAATGACAATGAGGAGAAAATTTGAGAAATTAGAGCCAATACAGAGGCTTACAATCATTCTTCCCATGTGCTGTTTGCGATTGGAACAGGATTGGAGGGCTCAGTCATACAAAAAGTACCCTCCATCACACACCATTAGGTGGCTTGTGGAATATGATGTAGATGAATAATTTTCTTCACACTGTGCCCTCCAGATGCATATTAAGTTCAGTAGTCATTTTCTTGGCAGTATTCATCAAATCAGAGATAACAACCATCCTCCTGTCCCTATCTGTAAGTTTAGGTTTTCTATCATTTTGGTGCTCAGCAGATCATATTTTCCCATGAACTCTGTGTGGTCTTAAGACACTAGATACATTGTGTGGACATACTTTTAGCATATATTTGTGAGAATTTTGCCATTGTTTGAAGTCTGTAAGACGTGATCTTGCATTAGATCAACCCATCATCATGAAGATGATCTACTGCATCCAGAAACCTCTCTATGGTATAATGAAAGGAATGAGGATACCATAAAACATATGTTAATCATCAAGACACATACTAAATTAAGTAATGAAAATGTTAAATATAGTAGAATACTAGTTGATTAACTGAAGATTATAACTGACAACTCACTGGATGAGGCTGTATCAGTTGTGTTTCCTAATTTTATTCTGGTGTTGAAAAAGGAATGAAAACAGTAAACGATCATCACATTGGGAAGTCAGAATTATTACAGAAATCAGTAATTGGTGAAAAAAATTAGGAGTGTTATGGGGAATGCACTGAATATTGGGACTGAAGAGTGGTGAAGCAAAAATCAAGGTGATGAAACCATAAAGAATGGGAAATAATAATGGAACAGTTGAAACAGATTAGAGAAATAACAAAAAACAGACAAGCTAATGAAGAAAATGTTAATGTATGCTTTCCAGGCATATACAGCTGGCGAAGAGTATACTCGTCATCTTCGCCAGAAGAAGACGAGTATGTCACTCGTCGAAACGTCGCAGTTTGAAGAGACCGCCACCCGGCTTGAAGCCCGAGGATTCTTCGCCAAGAAAATGTTATTGACAATATGTGGATCACAGTCCTGGTGCAGTTTGAAGGACATATTTATTATGCCAATAAAATTTAAACAAAGAACCTTCCATGTCATTTCGATATCATGAAGCTATCAAAAAAAGAGAGAAGCTAATAATGATTGAATGCATTGTAGTGAGAAATATACGAGGGTAATCCCAAAAGTAAGGTCTCCTATTTTTTTGTAAGTACAAAGACCTGTTTATTTCTACAATGGTTTATATCGGTATACAGCTTGAACATTGAACTATTTTTCGACATAATCATTATTTCTGTCGATGCAGTTTTGTAGAGCTGAATCGCTTTCCGGCCAGATGTTCTTTTAACCTAGGGAACAGGTGGTAGTCACTGGGTGCCAAGTCAGGACTATAGAGTGGGTGGGTGATTATGTTCCACTGAAACTGTTGCAGGAGAGCAACGGTTTGCTGAGTGATGTGTGGGCAAGTGTTGTCATGAAGAATGCGTATGCTCTTGTTCAATATTCCTCTTCTCCAGTTCTGAATTATCCATTTGAGTTTTTTCAGAGTCTCACAGTACCTGTCAGCGTTAATTGTGGTTCCAGCGATTCAACTCCGATGACGAGGTGAAAGAAGAGGCTTATAGCTTTCTGAACAGCATGACAGTGAGCTGGTATGACATGAGCATACAAAAACTGCCACAGCATCTACCAAAATGCATTGATAGAAATGGTGATTATGTCGAAAAATATCTAAATGTTCAAGCTGTAAAGTGATGTAAACCATTGTAGAAATAAACAGGCCTATGTACTTATAAAAAAATAAGAGACTTTGCTTCAGGGATTAACCTCGTATATAGGCCATGGTGTGGTTATAACCAGGAAGCCACTGAGAATCAAATTAAGCTACGGAATATGCAATAAGAAGAAAATTTATAGTTGAAAAATATTGTTGTAAAGGAAATTGAAGGAAGTGGAGTGCTTTGGCTAGAGTGCCCTGCAGTAATTGAGAGAAGAGATGGCCCGAATAGCTGCAGACTGATAAAGCACTTAAAAGACACCCAGAAACAAGACTGTTATAGGAATTGAAAAAAAAAAAAAAAGCTGAAATCAGGGAGTGGATAACACTGTGTACAGTGAAGCAGTGTCAGATAGAGCAAAGTGGCAGCAGATCATGAAATTTGCAAATGATGTGTAAACTCCTTGATCATTGTGGAATTAGTGAGTGTTTTGGTGCCTTCTTTGTTTAGTGCTGTCAGTGTTTGTACTAATAGGTTATGTATTTCTTTCCTGTTTATAACTTTTATCCATCATGTGTCTTGTTACAGCAAATGTGGTTTTGTTGCAAATATGGAGTTTCTGTTGTAAGTACTCAGATCAAAAATTTGTCCTTATTTATTTAATAATTTTGTGTAATGCTTTAATGAAAACATATATTTATGGTTGACGTTCTGTGCTCTTGATTTTAGAACAAGCCTCAGTTGGTTGACCCAATAGATTTTGAAACTTTCATTTTAAAAAACAAGACACTTCTCCAAAATGATCCTCAGCGAGAACTATTACTTTATCCTGCTGATGATGTGTCTGTAAGTAATAAACTTAACTTTAATACATGTTGTTGAATAGTGGGATTTAGTGCTGAATTACTTAGTTTCCTGTGCTGTCTTGTTTTGTTTTAGCAAGTTGTGCTTCCTAGACGATACAGGACAACTAACCATAGTGTGCCTGTAAACTATGAAACATCAGATTGCTGTTTGTTTACACGAGAATGTTTGAAAAGTTATACTTGTAACTGGAATCTGATCCATTACAAATACAGTGCATATTCTGGAACATACCTTGAGTTACCTAAGTGAGTGTTATTTTTTATGTATTGGATCTTATGAAGCTTTTGTAATAAAGCTAATGAGTGGTTACCTGTAGATTGGTGGCATTATTATTGAATTCCTACACATGTTAAACATTTGTCATGTGGGTAATGATGTTCCCAGAATATTAGCCTTTTCTCTCTCATTTATGAAGTATCCATTTAATAGGCTTCCTGGAACATTTTTGTGTCTTTTCATAATAAAAATTCCTTGTATTTTCTTAAAAACTAAAGCAAACATGTATTTTGTCAATAATATTGGTTCGGTAATGTCAGAAGATGTTAAGAACTGCACCCATTGCCTTCTTGATATTTTTTTCAGAATGTTAAGTGTCAGAGATGAATAATATGTCAAATACTTGTTTTAAGTGCAGTTCACATCATGCAGTATTTATATTTGTTGTTCCTTAATATTATCATCCAGCAGTTACAACTAATTACATTCTTCTTTCCTATATTGACCACATTGCATGTGAAGCACACCTTTTTTCTACTCCCTGATTAATTATTTAAAGGGGCCAGTAAAACTGTACATGGTTAAACGTATTCTCTTTGTACTAATTTTACCATTTTTTTATGAGAACTTTTAATCACTTTTGTTTTACAGGATTCTAAAATCGGAGGAACTGAAAGATGAGGTGTATGAAGTGGATACGGATGCAGATCAAATTGATGAGGTAGGGCCTAGTATTTATAACTTTAGAGTGTCTAAAAATCATGGCTAAACAGTACATATTTTATTACTTATTCAATAACTTTTGACAAGATGGTCTTAGAACTATCATAGTTATTACGGTACTCGCTATAAATCATGAATGTGACATAATTTTCAGAAGAGAAGTTGGCAGTGGTGGCCGATGATCACTTGCTATAGCACACTACCAATGTTGCGCTAAGATTATCTCATTTATCTTTGAGTGCAAGCTGGAAATTGCACACAAGTTACACCATTCCTCTTCAAATGTGAGCTGGAAATCGTACAAAAATTACACCATTTTTCTTTGAATGTGGGCTGCCATGCAAATAAAATGGACAAAAACATGTTTTGTAGCTCTCTCAGTCTGTGATAACTAGCAACCAGCGCCGAGTGCTGAAATGATGGTCAGCCACATTACGATCCAACTCATAGAAGGGATGCAACTGACTGTTTCTGACTGTGCTTGCTCTGGTATGGCTGTATCCTTGCTGAAACTGAGCATGTTATCTTGCTCACAGCATATAAAGCATTGTGCAAGCAACATGGCAAATTCTCTAGGTGTTGCCAGAGAGGCTCTTTTCGAATAGATCTGTTGAGAAGAAAGTGATTGTTTCAAGTTGGTAGAATATTTCACCTGAGTCAGGTCTAGGAAAAGATGAAACACTCTCTAAAGATTTACAAGTAGAGTATGGGGGATTTCTTAGCAGCTGTTGATGTATCGGTCCTGTAGTGCAGTGGTTGAGTATATCTAAGCAGTCCAATTTATATATGAAACATTAATATATTCAATTTAGTTACAATTACTACCCTTTAAGTCAAAAGGCTATAGGTGGTGGTAGAAAAAGTGAGTCTATGAGGAAATTTAGTATGAAAGTGTATGAAAAGAGTTGGATCTATGGATGTGATGTTGGCAATGCACTTTTTGTTTTCTGTGTTTATTATTTGGGAACTGTGATGCATGAGGTACGGGGGGGGGGGGGGGGGGGGTAAAGAAATATGGCTGAGCTGAATGGTTACCTGTACACTAGCTAACCCACTATTCCATATTGACCCTACCCCTAGCTAAATGAGGCCTGATCCGAAGTTGATCAGTGTTCTCGTGTGTGTTTGTACACCCACACTGCATGTGGCTAAGCATTGTACTTCCATAAGATTGCTTGTGAAGTTGCCTGTGGGAGGGGCAATACTCTGCGCTCCAAAGCTTCTGTTACATAATAGATGGAGTTAAGATTGTGGGATTGAAGAAAGTATGATGCATCCAAAAGTGTCCTTAACACTCCTTCTTGGCATCTGTGTGATAAATTACTCAAAAATGCAGGCTGACATGTTGTAGTCACCTGTGTACTAGTTAACATTATGCAGTCACTACTATAGAGCAGATTGAAGCAGGTCTCATTCAGGAAAGTTGATTTGTCACTTAATATGCCAAAAACATGACAAGTGACCATTGCAGTCTGCTTTTTCTTTTTAATGGTTTCTGAACAGTGAAAACCAAATCAAGTGCATTCATGCCACCAGTCAGAGCCACACATTTACTGGTTTTACATGCACATTGTGTATAGCAGACTGCCCTGTATAAGCCACAATGTCATGATATGATGCAGTCATTTCCTGGTGCCTGATCATTCCAACCTTTCAGTACTAACTCATATGTTGATATAGCATCGTTCAGTATCATTGTGGCTTACTGGCACTTAATTTCACGTTTTCTCTTTGTTTGACAGCCTTCCACTGACTAGGCTTGGTATAACAGTGATCTTTCCACTCAAATAAGTTAAGATGAGGGAGAAGGGGGTAGGATGTGGCAGTATGTGGACTATGTTCAGCAGTCTGTCACATATCGTAATTCTACTGCTCATCTTACAAATTTGAACTCATTTAGAGTAGTCCTTTGCAATGTAGTAATTCAATAAATGTCCGTGTATGTTGTGCCTTTAAACAATAAAAAGTTTGTTTGAAAAGTAGCTTCCTGGCTTGATAAGTTGGTTATAATGACAGGAACTTAAAGAATAATATCAAATAAAATCTGCTTTATACCTTTGCAGTCCAACAGGTGGTGTGGAAGCGGCAGTCCACAATCCATTGCAAATTCCCTCTTATCTCATTTTCAGTGAGAGCTGTGTGGCCTCTAGTATACGACATAGCTCTCTGACACATTCTTTTTCTTAACTGCAGAATGAGAGTTTTTTCTAGCATGGATGCTTAAATTGTGCCTAATTCATTTTCTTTTCCATCTTTTTTTCCACGTGGGTTCTGGTGCTGTAAAATATTTATGATAGCTTCTGTGGAGGAAAAGTCACACTATGTATGCCTACAAACACAAAGAGTGTGTACAATACCATTTTTGGTTTCAGCAATAAAAAATAATGTTGAATACTTCTTGAACAGCCCTTGTAGTTTGTAGATAGAAACTTTGTAAGATGACTACGATATTATACAGTTTATGAAAGAATTTGAAACAATGTTCCTTTCTAGTTTTACTCCCAGGAGGCTCACATCTCTTTTGCGAGTACGTGCTTGCCGCCACGTGGTCCTGTCCATCGTAGTGCTGTTTCCCTGTCCTTGCTGCAAGTCTATCCATCTACTATTACACTATGGTCTTCTTGGTGCCAATTATGCTTAGTTTTGGTTTATCTTCCAGCATTCTACAACTTTTCTTAACTATATGCTCCCCAAAGTTGGGTTTGACCTGCTGTTTATTTTCCAGATTCCCAATGTGGCTTATATTCCACATTAGCCATTGTGGTGGGGGTCATCAAATACCTGCACAGTGGTAGCTCCCTTACCATGCAGGGATCACACTGTTAGTATCAAAGCTGGAAGCTCCCCAAGCATGATGGAGAAGTAACACACCCCTCCAGGATGGGGTCATTTGGGACACTCCCTTCCCAGAAATCTGCTGATCTGCAACCAGATGCCAGCCAATGGCAGAAGAAGCAGGTCGTATGACTTTGTGTTCCTCTTTTATCCCAGACTCTGAGGCAGACAGGTCCTCGCATACATTGAAATCATCTAAGGTGAAGAAGGGCAAGAAGTAGTTCTCTGCAAAGGGAATTCTATGGGCCCGATGCCACCGGGCTCTGCATGTTCTGCCTCTGCCTCTGTTTCCAAGATAATGTCCATAGTGGCTCCAAATGCCCCCCTCCCCTCGCACACACACACACACACACACACACACACACACACACACACACACACACACACACACACTCACACACTGTGGTTTGCCACCAATGTGTCTTGATGCCATCTCCTCACAACCGGTGGCAGCAGTCAGCCCTGAGACATGTCCTGCCTCCTTGGTTCCTTCGTGCCCCTACAGAATACTGATAGCATAATTGTCCAGTGGAATTGCAGCAGTTTTTTGCACCACATGGCTGAGTTACATCAGCTCTTATTCGTTTCCTCTTTTTTTTGCATTGCTCTTGAGGAAACTTGGTTCCCAGCAATGCGGATCCCTAGCCTTTGTGCCTATTGGGGCTGTTTTAATCGCTCTGTCTTTAGAGTGTCTGGTAGTGTTTGCACATATGTTCTGGACTCATCCATAGTGAACATGTGCCACTCGATAAAACTTTGGAGGCTTGTCCATAGTGAACATGTGCCACTTGATACAACTTTGGAGGCTGTGGCTGTTCATATGAAGATGTCTCCAGAATTTACCATCTGTGATGTGTGTCTTCTTCCCGACAATGAAATGTCCTAGAATGTATTGTCTGTGCTGTTTACTCAGCATCCCCAGATTTCCAATATTGGGTAACTTTAATGCCCACAGCCCCTTGTGGGCTGGAACTGTGTCTACTCACCACCATAAAGCTGTCAAAAACTTGCTTGCACAGCTCAGTATTTGGCCCTTGAATACTGGTATTCCCACACACCTTTGTGTAGCATATGGGTCTTACTCAGCCATTGATTTTTCCATTTGCAGCCCAATTGTTCTCCCCTCCTTCCATTGGTGAGTCTGTGATGACCAATGTGACAGTGATCATTTTACAATTAATAAAATATTCTGCATCATTATGCTGTAGTTGAATGGATTCCACATTTCAATCCAATGTTTTGTCCTCATCTGCAGAGAACATTTCCAAGGGGGTTTGTAACTTCTTCGAGTGTCTGATTCACACCTAGGGTCGCTAATGACTGCAGCAAAATTTCATTTTTACGCTTGCTCCCACGAAGTGATGTGACTTCAAATGTGTTGAATACTCAAGTGCAATTGGCCATTGTCAATTGCTGTCACCCATTGTTGCTGTCAACCCGTGGTGGGAGGCTGGTGCATGTTTGAAAATGTCCTCTGCAGATGGGGACGAAACGCTAGATTTAAATGTGAAAGCCATTCGACCATGGCATAATAGCCCACAACGTTTTGTGAAACGGGACATTTCCAGTCATGAAAGTTTGCATTTTATGGTGATCATTGTCTGATTGTCTTGACCCTTCCATGATGTCACTCGCATAGGGGGCCAGCCAGAGGGGCACTTAACAAAACTGATTGGGATTCATTTCATCTACCATCACCTTTTAGCACACTGCCACATGGTGTGGCAGTGTGATATTGGTGTGGCTCACCAGAGTGCAAGTGAAGAAATTCTGTTTGCAGCTGCCTTAGTGATCTCCTCTTCCTCAGGACTTCCCTGTCTAAAAAGAGTACCTTCATTGACCCCTGAAATCACTGTGGTCATTAGGGATCACAGACAGGCTCTCCAAAGCCATAAGTGACATCCATTGATGCAGCACCACATTGCTTTCAGTGGCTCCATGCCCAGGTTTGCCACTTCATAAAACAACAGAAACGAGAATACTGGAAATTCTATGTTTCTGACATTGGACCATGAACCGCTCCCTCACAGGTTTTGGTGAAGATTCGATGCCTCTGTTGTCACCAGTCCCTTACAGGTGTTCCTCGTATCTCTCTGAATGATGGTGTCAACACTTACCTAGGTACTGGCACTAAATATTTTGCTTTGAATTATGCTCAAATCTCTAGGTCTGATAATTATCACCCTGCATTTCGAATCCTCAAACAGCAGGTGGAGTGAATTCACTTACCTTCCACAACATGTCCCCTGAAGCCATATAATGCTCCGTTCAGTGAGTTGGAATTCCTCAGTGCCCTAATCCTTTACCTCAACACAGTTCCAGGGACTTACCACATCCAATGCCAGATGCTCAGACACTTATCAGTGTATTGTCAATGTCATATTCTTGTCATTTTCAACCATATCTGGAATAATGGTGAGTCCCTGTCTGAAAGGCGAGAAAGTGTGATTTTCCCGGTACTGAGGTGGGTGAACACCCAATTTAGAGAGAGAGGTGCTGCTCAATTAGCCCACTAATTTTCTCTACAGGCTACTGAGACGTATGGTGATCCAACAGCTCTTTTGGTACCTTGAGTCTCAGTGTCTTGGATCTGTCCCAGGGCAATTTTCGCTAAGGCTCTTCTACTGCTGACAGTTTGTTTGGAGTCTGCTACCCAATCAGTTTTTGTTCTGTGTCAACGTCTTACCACTTGTCTTCTTTGACATGGAAGAGGTTGACGACTCCATGTAGAGCCACCATGGCCTCGTTACCTTACACGAGTGGGGCCTCTGGGGCCCACTCCTGATGTATTTGTGAAACTCTTGTCACACTGTACATTCTGGGCTCAGGGCTCAAGTTGATGCTTCCCAAGCTGCACCCCCCCCCCCCCCCCCCTCCCACATATGCAAGATAATGGGGTCCCTCAGAGCTCTGTATTGAGTGTGCCCCTTTTTCTAGCAGCTATCAATGTTCTGACTGCAGCTTTGGAGCTCTTTCTGTGTGTTGACAATTTTTGCTTTTACTATTGCTCCTCTACCCTGAGTGTTGCTGAGTGCTTACTTCAAGGTGGCGTATGAACTGTGCAGTCTGGGCTGTCAACTATGACTTCCAGTTTTCAGCTGCTAAGCCATGCATCACACACTTCAGTTACTGTCATACTGTCCATCCACACCCTGAATTTTACCTCGGCAACCAGTTGCTCGATGTGGTGGAGTCTTGTCACTTTTTAGGACTGGTCTGTGATGCACAGTTACATGGCTTCCTCATCTGTGCAAAGCAAACATGCTGTTCGCACCTTAATACTCTTTGCTACCTCAGTAACACCAGCTGGGACGCTGACCACTCTTGCGTTCCTACAAAGCTCTGATCGTGTCTCGTCTTGATCATGGGAGTTTGGCATATGGGTCAGCATCATCATCAGCATTGCAGATGCAGGACCCAATACACCAGTGTATGGTCCAATTTGCAACAGGTGCCTTTTGGATCAACCAGCCCTGCAAGAAGCCTACTTTTGGAGGCTAGGGTGTACCCTCCTTCCCCTCTACAGGTCAGATGCCAACAACTGCTGCTCACTTATGCGATACACATTCACTGCTCCACTGAGAGTCCAAACTACTGTATCTTTTTTTCCTGGTAGGGAGATCACAAAGCAGGTCCAGTGCTGGAATTGTGATTGCAGTTCACATACAGGGGCTCTGCCCTCAACTCCAGCTACCTCCACTGTCCCCTTTTATTAGGAAGCAATTATGTACGCCTCCTAAGGAGTCGACTCTGTCCTCGAACGTGTCTCGATCTGTCGTTCAGAGCAAAAGACTCTGTTAATCTTATGGTTTCTCGCTGCCACTTTTTGCCTGTCCTTGATCCATTTCTGGGTTTGGAGGTGGCTCTACAGTCGACTGATGAAGCAGGTTTGCCTAAATACCTGCAGGGTTCAGTCAATTATGCTCTCTGCCAATTGGGTGCAGTTTATTCGTTTACATCAACTGAGCCCTCAGCCATGTTCATTCTTGCATTGCCAAGACATTCTTAATTGTCAGTGACTCCCTGAGTAGTCTTCAGGCTATTGACCAGTGCTACCTTCGACACCCACTGGTTGTGACTATCCAGGATCTTCTTGGTGGCCTCCACCAAGCTGGACAGTCATCTTTTGACAACAGGTCACATTGGGATCCTGGGAAATGAACATGCTAATTAGTGGTCCAAGTTGGCTACTAGAATGCTGACTTTGGAAATGGGGGTACCAAAACTGGACCTTTGAATGACTCTACTCCATCAGTTGTTTGAGGATTGGAACACAAATTGGTGTGCTACTGCTATGGTTTTTCCGAGTAAGCTGTGAACCATAAAGGAGACCATGACAATGTGGCATTCTTCCCTTCGTGCTTTTCACAAAATCAACATCGCTTGAAAGGTATTCATTGTCTCTGAGTGCTGCCAACATCATGCTGTCCCTAGATGTGAAGTACTACAAAAGGCTTGTATTTACTATATAGCAAGTACTTCTGTAAGTACTTGTTGAGGTGTTTACACTAGAACAAAATCTTACTCAAGTTTACTTGTTCAAGTCACTGGGGCGAGTTTATTTCAGGAACTTTCTGCACATAGTTGTTGCAGAAGTGCAGTTATTTTTAAAAACCAAAGCAGTCTTCTCTGTTACTGTAATATTGTTAATGAATAACAATCATGATGAAACACAAAAATAAAAAAAATAGACAAAAATGTTTGAGAGCTAATATTGGTGTTACCAAGAGACTATTCAGTTAACTATAATCAGAGCATTTCATGTAGATTAAAAACTTTGAGGATGTCGTGTGCAAATTTCGAACATCTCGTCCCCTGCATAATCAAATATTCGTTAACAGGAAACACTGCGGCATAGTATCTCATCGAGAAACTGCTTTTAATTACTCTTCAATTTTTGCAAGCAGTCTTTACTGATTATATCATAAATGTAATGCATTTATGTTTACAGTAACACTAAAAAATCATCAAAAATTCCACTTCTGGCAAAACAAATTGATTGGTCAACTCATTTTGCACTTCCTTGACTGGTGGTTCTTATTATATGTGGGTTCCAGTGGTACATTTGTTTCACCTTATTCATTTTTAACACTGGCATTTTTGCACAATACTGAACACACACAACTTCTTTAAGTTTGAGAAAAACTTCCATAAAATGACAAATTCGGCAAGTATTTGCAGCAAGATGTAAGAAACTAGAATGAATTTTTACCTTACAGCAGAGTGTGTGCTGATTTGAAGCTTCCTGACAAATTAAAACTGTGTGCCAGACCGAGACATGAACCGGGGAACCCAATCTGGCACAAAGTTTTAGTTCGTCAGGAACTTTCATGCCAGAAACTGTTTTCACTATCTTGCGAATTTCTTGAAGTTGACGATAATACTGGATGTCAAGGGAGGAGGGAGGGGTGTTTGCAGATATGGTTATTCCTATATCCTACCAAATTCTGTGATTGTATGGGTAATGCATCATACCACGACAGGAAGTTCGGCAGAATGCCTAATAGGTATGATTAGAGGATTACGATGTTGGAGTGCTTGCGAGACAGGCAAATAAACAATGGCTCAAGGAGGAAGAATGAACTGTTGCCTAAAAAGGAAAACAAACTAGCCATGAAAGTGTACATTGTGGATAAAATCGCTGAGAGTAGAGGCCACAAAATAGTCCATTTACCACCCTACAACTGTGATCTAAATCTGATAAAACTGTCATAGGCCAACATAAAATGCAATTTCAGGGAGAACAGTGTCACTGGTGACATGTCAAATGAAAGACTGCAGAATCGTGTTAATGCTGCTTTCCATTCAGTTACTGCTCAGGATTGCCAAGGTTATTGCAGTGTAGCAGCTGGAGCAAGAGCACTGGACACTAGATGGAATAATGGTAAAGATCATTGATTCCATCAATACCGTGCCCTCAACCTATGATGATAATAATGATGATGATGATGATCTTGAATCAAACGTAAATGACAGTGAGCTTCAGTGAACATCATTTTGACAGTTCTTTCAGGCACAGTTAATTACACTTTATGCTGTGCTGTGTTTAATAAATGCTATGTGCAAACAGATTCCAGAAATCAGTTTTTGGCTTCAGATTCATAGTGTCGTAAGTTGTACATTCATCTACTTTCTTTTTCATTACTTGCGATAAATAAATGAAGTCTTAGCTAAAACTCTTGAGCACGAATATTTCAACAAATTAGGTGATTTCCAGCTGATGGAAGTGTCACTTAAGTGGGTCTGATGGAAGTGTCACTGAAGTGGGCAGTATTTCTGCAAGTGCTGCCTCAGATTCCGTGTTAAGCACAAAACGTGGGTGGCAGTGCTCTTCTCCCTTCAGCACTTGTAATGCGGTGGCACGGCCATTCCTGACAGCCACCATGCCAATAGTCAACTTATCGTAGACAAAGAGCAATGTTCTCTGTCGGCTTTTCGTTGGCCACATTTGACTAGCCCGTGGCCACATTTTCTGACACGAAGGTGCACCCCACTGCTGGGGTGGAACCAATCTCTCATTGGCTCACATCCTACTGGGCTGCCCTAATTTGGCCACCTTACTGTGAAACCTTAAACTTGCTAGCATGCTACCTCTGGTGCTAGTAATCTGATTTTGTACGTTTTACCCATGAAAGTAGTTTCTACTCCTGTCAGTGACATTGGGTATATTAGCCTCATTGGTTGCATGAGGGACTGGAGGGGTGCTCCGTTGGCTGCTTTGACCCAGGGCACCCACCTATTGCTGCCCTTGCTTGGTGGTCCAGCCTGGTTCCTGGCTTTCCTACTTTTTAATTCTTGTTATTCTTTTACATCTTTTGTTGGTTTACTGCCTCATCATTGTTGTTCTGTTTCCTAAAATTTTATCCACTTGCCTGTGTTGCTAGTTTTCTTGTGGTAATGGAGGGTGTGGAAGCACCACTCAAATGCAGAGGGTGCACCTGCTGTTGCATAATGAACCCTGGAGTCCTCTAGCTGATTTATGGGTGGGGCGAGTCACCCACCTTCACCCTTTTACCCCTCCCTCACTTATACTTGCGTCTGTCTCTTGTTGTTGTTTTTTTTTTTTTTTTTTTAATTCTCGGGTACAGTTGAGTTCATTGGTGTTTGTCATCTGTGTCCTCGGTCTCTGCTGACTATTCCTGGCTGGCTTGATACAAAGATGATTGAGTCACCGATGACCTTGTTGTTTGGTTACTTTAACACCCATCAGTCCAGCCATCCATGCTTTACATTTTACTTGTGGAGTGATTATCATTTAATGTTGTTGAACAGTTGTGAACATTTTATGCAAATTGAGCAAATAGTTAGCAGCAGTGATACGTGATGTACATTATGTCTTAAGTGTGTCTAACAATTCTTGTCAGTAATCCATTCCATTTTACAATGAAAGAAATTGCTGTAAGTATTTAAAAACTCATTCAATACCTCATTCTTATAAAGATTATTGCTTTACTTGCTATTACTTCAAAATTTTCTCATAAAATATCATCAGGTTCATATTATTTGAAATGCATTTTTCCATAAATTTCAGGATTCAACATTAAAAGCAGATGGCATCACAAAACAGGGCTATTTGATGAAAGGCCCAGAAACAGGGAGTGATCGAATGTTTGTCAATCTAGGATCTAAATCCTTCAAACGACGTTACTGTTACTTGAGGTATGTACTTATTTAGGTTTGCAGTATTTAAAAAGTAGTTCATACATATGTCAGGTGTAAAGCAGACCACTCACTGAAAAACAGCATTAATTGCTGGTGCCTTTGCTGAATGCATGTTGGGTGTGAGCTGTCTGCTTTTCCTTTGTACCAGTGTTCACAGCTTCTGTTTATACACGTTTAAACTACAACAGAACACATTACAGTTTACAAAACCCTAAATTTGCTGGATCAGTGAGTGCAGGAAAACTTGATGGTGAAGAAATTAAGTGTTCTCTAACTGTGCATCCATGAACTGATTATCTTTGTTCATAGTAACCATGATTTATTTGTAGCAAATCAATTTCAGCCTGATTACAAGAGTCAACATAATTTTATATTGCCTACCCTATGTTTAAAACTTAATGCTTAAAATCCACAGTATAAGAGTATAAAAATTTATAACAAAGTAAAAGAAAAAGATTTGCTCAATATTAATTTAGAATTACTGAAAAAAATCATATGAAAGACTTGTTCAGAAATGTTGTTATCCAAGATGTAGTTCATGATTGTCTGTGCCTGGGTAATGACGTCTTCAGGACTCAGCTTGTGAGGATAAAGAAACATGGAAATAGCATAGATAGATGTCATTGTGCAGGGAAGTGTTTTATGAAGAAACTGGAATTTTTAGTGTCACTCCACTGGTGGACAATTGAAAACAAATGCAAACAAGTTTGCAGAGCACAGGAAAACATATTTTTTGCAGACACTAGTTCAAAGTAGTAAAACGGAGATGTGAAGAAAGGTAACTGCACATAGAGACTACACCAAAGTGTTAATTGTCTTTCATGTTATTTATTCCTTAGGAGCAAAAATAAAAAAAAGAAATTGATGAAAAACATAGAAGTTGATTAAAAGCACCATGAGTAATAGGTACTGTTAAGGTTGCTTTTGTGTCACAAGGTCACGGAAACTGGAAATAATTGCTGAACTGAGTGTGTAAATCAGTCAGGCATTTGGTCAAAGTATGAACAATTGAAAGATTATGAAATAATGATATTTTCGGAATTATTTGATGATGCTGATGAGAATTGATATGAGGTAACAGTTTACTCAGCAGTCTTAACTTGATAAACCCAAATAAAACAATCATGCTGTCTTTAAAGGGAATGTTACCCCTATGTTGACACTCCGGGATGATGATGGCATTGAAACAGAGGATGACACGCGTAAAACTGAAATACTAAACACCTTTTTCCAAAGCTGTTTCACAGAGGAAGACCACACTGCAGTTCCTTCTCTAAATCCTCGCACAAACGAAAAAATGGCTGACATTGAAATAAGTGTCCAAGGAATAGAAAAGCAACTGGAATCACTCAACAGAGGAAAGTCCACTGGACCTGACGGGATACCTATTCGATTCTACACAGAGTACGCGAAAGAATTTGTCCCCCTTCTAACAGCCGTGTACCGCAAGTCTCTAGAGGAATGGAAGGTTCCAAATGATTGGAAAAGAGCACAGGTAGTCCCAGTCTTCAAGAAGGGTCGTCGAGCAGATGCGCAAAACTATAGACCTATATCTCTGACGTCGATCTGCTGTAGAATTTTAGAACCTGTTTTTTCCTCGAGTATCATGCCATTTTTGGAAACCCAGAATCTGCTCTGTAGGAATCAACATGGATCCCAAAAACAGCGATCGTGTGAGACCCAACTCGCTTTATTTGTTCATGAGACCCAGAAAATATTATATACAGGCTCCCAGGTAGATGCTATTTTTCTTGACTTCCGGAAGGCCTTCGATACAGTTCCGCACTGTCGCCTGATAAATAAAGTAAAAGCCTACGGAATATCAGACCAGCTGTGTTTCTGGATTGAAGAGTTTTTAGCAAACAGAACACAGCATGTTGTTATCAATGGAGAGACGTCTATAGATGTTAAAGTAACCTCTGGCATGCCACAAGGGAGTGTTATGGGACCATTGCTTTTCACAATATATATAAATGACCTAGTAGATAGTGTCGGAAGTTCCATGCGGCTTTTCGTGGATGATGCTGTAGTATACAGAGAAGTTGCAGCATTAGAAAATTGTAGCGAAATGCAGGAAGATCTGCAGCGAATAGGCACTTGGTGCAGGGAGTGGCAACTGACCCTTAACATAGACAAATGTAATGTATTGCGAATACATAGAAAGAAGGATCCTTTATTGTATGATTATATGATAGCGGAACAAACACTGGTAGCAGTTACTTCTGTAAAATATCTGGGAGTATGCGTGCGGAACGATTTGAAGTGGAATGATCATATAAAATTAATTGTTGGTAAGGTGGGTACCAGGTTGAGATTCATTGGGAGAGTCCTTAGAAAATGTAGTCCATCAACAATGGAAGTGGCTTACAAAACACTCGTTCGACCTACAGTTGAGTATTGCTCATCAGTGTGGGATACGTACCAGATTGGGTTGACGGAGGCTAATTAAACCAAACAGTAACTGTTAATTTGATTGAATTGATAACCTATTACAACATATTCACTCACACCTCCACGGCCATGAGGCATCACTATTGTATGTAAAGCAACTCACACGTATACACTGACAGAGTTATAATTGTGACTAATGGCAGTGATTAATTTCTCTGTTAAAAGTAGTGATAATGCTAAATACATTCTGACATGGTGCATCTACAATTAGTCATTCACTAGTGATTTTACTGTTTTAATAAATCACGACTGCGGGAATAATAAAGAGCAATTATAGGGGAAAAAGCATAAGAGCAATTAACATTAAATTTGATAGTTTTTAATGTGATTGAACTATGATGTGTATGTGACTGTAAGAGTGTAGCGTATCATGTGAGATTCTTCTTGCCCTTTGATGCGGGGTTGACTTTTTCCTTCACAGCTAACCTTCTCCATATTCTCCTTTGCAAATTTTAATTACAGTTCATAGGTCATTAAGCAACTGAAAACAAGAATTTTAAAAGATGTGTTTTCATTGGTTCTGATGTACTGGCAATCAGTGATATTCTGTGAATGTCATCGATAATTATTTTACACTTGTTTGAAAGAAAATAAGGTAGTGTCGCTGCATTTAGTAGGAAAATTGTTTTGCAGTAATTGCACATGGCATGAAGCCATAAAAGCCAAAAGATACTCCTATATCATTGCTGGCACTAAAGCTTGATACTATGCACCTATCTGAGTTCTTGTATATTCTGCCATCATTTACTGTCAAAAGTTAACAACTGTTTATGTAATTTTAAAGTCATTTGACAGTGTATCGGCATGAAAATTAAGTCAAGCATTAGTATTTATGTTACACAACATAATAGTTATTGCAATATATGTGTATTTATTTTACAGGCAAGAAGTTGATGGGACATATATTTTAGAAATGCACAAGGATGAAAAGGAGACTGAAGCAAAAGCAACAATTGTTATGGATTTTTGTACAGAAGTTGTTAGGGTAAGAAAATTTCAATGATCAATTTAGTTGTATGAATTTCTGGTATTAGTAATTAATAGTTTCTAACTATTTTTAGTTGAGACCTTTGGGTGATTCAAAGTTTTGAGATGCTGTTCTATCTAATAATTCTTTCCAGAAAATTGTGTAGTTGCAGAGCACAATGCAAATTAAGTGAAAACTAAACCGCGAGAATTGTTAATTTATTCTCAGTTAAACTATGGAAGAGTACATCTCAAATGAAGGACAACATTGTGCATTGTGGTATATTGGGTGATCTATCATAATTTCAGAAGGGGAAGAAAATTGATGTTTCTTGTTAGGCAGACCTTTCTTTACTATTATGTTTCCTGAGACATCATCTGGCTTATTTCCTTATATGATTCTGAATTATTCTGTATAGTGTGAACTTCTTATGTTTCCAGAAATAACATTTTTCTCCTCTCTTGGAAATTAGGGGTTTGGTTAAATTTTTCCCTTGTGTCCATAGTAAATATTTTTTTCTCCTTTTATAATGATTGAGAACTTGTAAAATGACTGGTATATCTCATTATTTTGTCTAAGATGCAATATGCTGCTATTCGTTTGATAATTGAGTCTGCTTTAGAAACTTATTTTCTTTTTGCTTTTGATGATTCTTTATTCAAATGTCTATAGCATATGTAAGCACACAACACAAAAAATAGTTGTTCCTAGGAGACATCAGGCTAATACTGTGTAACACTCTCATTAGCCTAAATAACAGCCTTAACTGGGTGATTAATGGAGTCCGCAATTTTTTTGGGTGTGCCATTTCCATCCGAAGCTACTTCTTGATGATTAGATCTCATAGAGCTACCAAATTTCAGGGATGTTGATTGCTACTTTTAACCTGCTGACCCAAACAGTCTCTGGCATTTTCTGTGAGATTAAAATTGGGTGAGATTGTAAAGAACAATTCCAATGTCATGGCTGTGCTATCCTGTTATTTTATTATCTATTCCAGACACATCCAACACTTACATCTCAGTCCGTGTCGTCATTTTCTTATGGCTGATATGATGCAGAGTGTAAGGCAGTTTCCACGTATTTAGGAGTGGTGTGGTTCAGATCCTTTTTTGGCCTGCTGTTTGTGAGGTCGTTTCAGGAGAATGTTGTGATAATTTTGAGAAGACTGCAGCTGAGTTTATTTCTTTCCCAATTCCTTTTCTGACTGTGCTAGTACTTTGACATCAGAGAGACTTAAGATTGTAAGCCTTCTTTCTGTATTCCTTCTTTTCTTCTAGCCTTACTTCCTTTCAGAGTCCACTGATATTGTAATCACTTTCTGTAATGTAATTGGTTGGATAAAAAACCTACTCACCATGCAGCAGCAGGAGAAGAAACACGTAAAAGTTAATGTAATGTGAAAGTATTCAGAGTGAGCTGCTCGTTCTGTTAGAACTTTCATGTATACTTTCTCCAGTCATTGCTTGGTGAGTAGATTTTTTACATATCCAGTTATATTTTCATAAACTGTTTCTTTTCACTGATAAAATCTTCTAGATAGATTTGCATCTCCCAGCCTTATTCAAGCCATTGTACTGAACTCACATCAGTGGTTTGCTTGTTAGTTTTGCTACTTATCATATGTACTTGATTGTAGGCCATGTGTGAAATTGGGCTTCACCTAAACTTTTGAAAAGAGATTATAGTAAGAAGTAAATCTCAAATATAGGCCGCAACACTAAATTTTACAATGAAGTTCAATTAGACAATACTTTGAGGTGCATCTCTCTCCTTCCCCTTCTTCAGTGCTAGCATAACTACAGTTTAACTGTTAAGTTGACAGAAAGAGTGGCTCTGCTACAATTATAGCTTCACCCGTTCTGCAACTAGGTGGCAGGCTTTCTACACTTGACACATGTGTTGTGGAAATACTGGATTTATTGGGAGTTCTGGTGATGTGACTAATTCACGGGACAGTGTAAGGAGGTTGAGAGCAAGAGAAAAGTTGATCTTTTGGTTTGTCAGTGACATTGGGAGAGGAGTATGCTAGTTACAAGGAAATATTTAAACTTCAGGTTTTCAGCTATGCAAAGGAACATGGAAAATGGGTAGCTGAATGCAGATTTGATGTTGATGAAGAAAACATTTGTTGATGATGAACAAGTGAACAAAACCTCCTAAATAGTTTGAAAAGTTGTTGGGCATTTTGAGGGCAATAGTGCAAATATCCAGATGTGGAAAAAGACTTGTTTGATTTTGTGATTCAGAATAGGAAATATGGATATGCTGCTACAGCAGAAATAATTCAAATTGAAGGCAGCAAAGTAGCATGTAAAAGAAACATATTGCCAGTAAAATTTAGTTTTGTATGGGTGGGTTTTGCGGTTTATGCAACAAAACAATCTGCCTGTTCATCGTATAACTACAACTGCACAAAAACTGCCCCAAATTTATGAAAACAATTTATCTTTTCAGCACTACATAATCCATATTTGACACAAAAAATGTTATTTACTTTCCCAGATAGGGAACGCAGACCAAACGCCAGTCTATTTTGATATGCTGAGCAGCACTTTCATAGGGAAACATAGTGTGCCAATACATATGTGTGGTGCTGAAAAGCAGCAGTGCGCAGTGATGTTAAGCATTATGACTGATTGGATGAAAATTGCCACTGTACGTGGTTTTTAATTAGAAAACCCTCCCAAGGGAGAAAGCTTCCCACCTGGGATATTATTGTAAGAGCTTGTGACAGGGGGTGGATGACAGAGCAGCTGGTCCCAGACTGGATTTCAGCAGTTTGGAAAAAGCAGCTAGGAGCTCTTCTTCACTCAAATCGGTACATACTTTTCACTGGTGCACTGGTGCTCACTTGAAACAGAATCTGGAAGATGGAAACTGTGACTTAGTTATTATTCCTAGCGGCATGATAAGTGTGTTGCATCCTTTGGATGTGTGTACAAACCATTCACTCAGAGCTAATATAAGGCAGTTCTATAGAGATTATATAATGAACAGATGCCAGAAGGCTCATTTGCAGTGTGCTTCTGTGTCAGACGTGTGCCCTTGGATATTGGCTGCTTGTCATGAAAAGTTAAAAAAAATTGAATTTCCAATTATTTTGTTGGGTCTGAAGATGGCCATGTTTATATTATTGACTCTGAGCAAAATTCTGGATCATCAAGAATGGGTGAGGATGAAGATGCTGATGATGTGGAGAAGTGATTGTGCTTGATTTAGGTGAAACTGATAGTCTGGAATAAATGGGAGCAGCTGCGTAGTGTTTCAGTATGTTCAGATTTTATGTACTTGCAGTTACATATTTTTGGCAAAAGCAATAAAATGTCATTGTTACGAGTAATCTATTCAGTGTTGCATGAATCTTATTACCATCTGTCTTAATCAGATTTGATTACAATTCTTCATTTGTGTGGCCACAGTGTTTGTAAATTTTTTATGTTTGTTAAAGATATCTGAAATCTGTATTGGCAACTACTAAAATGACATTTCCAGACAGCTGACAATGTTTTCAATAAATAAAATGAAACACGCAAAATAAGATGATGTTGTTGTAGTCTTCAGTCCTGAGACTGGCTTGATGCAGTCTCCATGCTACTCTATCCTGTCCAAGCTTCTTCATCTCCCAATACGTACTGCAGCCTACATCCTTCTGAATCTGTTTATTGTATTCATCTCTTGGTCTCACTCTAAGATTTTTACTCTCCACGCTGCCCTCCAGTACTAAATTGGTGATCCCTTGATGCCTCAGAACGTGTCCTACCAACCGATCCCTTCTTCTTGTCAAGTTGTGCCACAAACTCCTCTTCTCCCCAATCCTATTCAATACTTCCTCATTAGTTATGTGATCTACCCATCTATTCTTCAGCATTCTTCTGTAGCACCACATTTCAAAGGCTTCTATTCTCTTCTTGTCCAAACTATTTATTGTCTATGTTTCACTTCCATACATGGTTACACTCCATACAAATACTTTCAAAAAAGACTTCCTGTCACTTAAATCTATACTCGATATTAACAAATTTCTCTTCTTCAGAAACGCTTTCCTTGCCATTGCCAGTCTACATTTGATATCCTCTCTACTTCGACCATCATCAGTTATTTTACTTCCCAAATAGCATAACTCCTTTACTACTTTAAGTGTCTCTTTTCCTAATCTAATTCCCTCAGCATCACCCCACGTAATTCGACTACATTCCATTATCCTCATTTTGCTTTTGTTGAATTTCATCTTATATCCTCCTTTCAAGACACTATCCATTCCACTCAACTGTTCTTCCAAGTCCTTTGCTGTCTCTGACAGAATTACAATGTCATTGGCGAACCTCAAAGTTTTTATTTCTTCTCCATGGATTTTAATACCTGCTCCGAATTTTTCTTTTGTTTCCTTCACTGCTTTCTCAATATACAGATTGAATAACATCAGGGAGAGGCTACAACCCTGTCTCACTCTCTTCCCAACCACTGCTTTCCTTTCATGTCCCTCAACTCTTATAACTGCCATTTGTTTTCTGCACAAACTGTAAATAGCCCTTCGCTACCTGTATTTTACCCCTGTCACCTTCAGAATATGAAAGAGAGTATTCCAGTCAACATTGTCAAAAGCTTTCTCCAAGTATACAAATGCTAGAAACATAGGTTTGCCTTTTCTTAATTTAGCTTCTAAGATAAGTCGTAGGGTCAGTATTGCCTCACGTGATCCCATATTTCTATGGAATCCAAACTGATCTTCCTCGAGGTCGGCTTATACCAGTTCTTCCATTTGTCTGTACAGAATTAGCGTTAGTATTTTGCAGCCGTGACTTATTAAACTGACAGTTCGGTAATTTTCACATCTGTCAACACCTGCTTTCTTTGGGATTGGAATTATTATATTCTTCTTGAAGTCTGAGGGTATTTCGCCTGTTTCATACATCTTGCTCACCAGATGGTAGAGTTTTGTCAGGACTGGCTCTCCCAAGGCTGTCAGAAGTTCTAATGGAATGTTGCCTACTCCCGGGGCCTTGTTTCGACTTAGGTCTTTCAGTGCTCTATCAAATTCTTCACGCAGTATCATATCTCCCATTTCATCTTCATCCTCTTCCATTTCCATAATATTGTCCTCAAGAATATCGCTCTTGTATAGTCCCTCTATATACTCCTTCCACCTTTCTGCTTTCCCTTCTTTGCTTAGAACTGGGTTTCCATCTGAGCCATTGATATTCATACAAGTGGTTCTCTTATCTCCAAAGGTCTCTTTAATTTTCCTATAGGCAGTATCTATCTTACCCCTAGTGAGGCAAGCCTCTATATCCTTACATTTGTCCTCTAGCCATGCCTGCTTAGCCATTTTGCACTTCCTGTCGATCTCATTCAACGAAAGCATCCGATTCCACCTGTCTGCTTTACCCCGTGACGTAAGGTTGTTGTGATGTGTGATGTCACGACGGTGTCGGGTTTAGTTTGTGAGAATGGTGCGTTTGTAGGTGTCGTTTTGATGTGATCGGTGGTGCTCTCTGGTGGTATGTTTATGTGGTGTGTGTGGCGTGTTTATAGGTGGCATATTGTGGTCGGTGGTTCTCTCTGGTGGTGTGTTATGTGGTGTATGGGGTTCTGTGTGTGGTATTGGTGGTGACTGTGCTTTCAGCAGAATATTTTTCAGTGAATTAACAATTTTGGTTTTGCTATGTTGATGTTGCTGTAATTTTTTTCTGCCCATCATGTGTGAATTTTGGTAAATTGCTTTGTTTATGTCTTTGGTAGGTGTGGATATGACTGTCTAGGTCAACAATTTTTGGATGTCGGTGATGATGGGGGACAGTGCGTTGTCTCTAATAAAATTTCTTCAGCTATTCGGCCTGTTGGCTGAAGTCGTGAAGTGTTCAGTGTGTCATGAAGAAATGTGGGTTACTAAAGTTCTGGCATCCCGGAACCGGGACGGCCATATGTGGAGATGATGTGAGGATAACTTATGGCGCTCCATTAGGTGAGGTTCCTGGTTTGAGAAGTCTAGGTTGGGCATACGAGAAATTGTGTTAATGACGTATCATTTTTGTTATAAATCCTCTCACAGTTTCTGTGCGCATGAGGTGGTGTTAGTGAGAGAACGGTGCTTGATTGGTATTCTTATTGTCGTGAGGTATGTTCTGAATATATTAAGTACAGGGATAGATTGGGTGGGCCGGGTGTTGTGGAGAGTGATGAGTCACAGTTGGGGAAGAGAAAGTATGGGAGGGATAAGTCTTTGGTTGGCTTATGGATTGGGGGGGGGGGGGGGGTGGCTGTGGTATCGGGGGAGGGGGGGTGTTCAGAAGGTGTATTTAGGGTTTTGGAGGGCCAGACAAAAAGGGAATTAGTGGGATTGATTGAGGATTTTATTGAAGAGGGTACCACTAAGTTTCAGACTTGTTTTCTTCTTATAGGGGGTTGGGTCAGCAGGGATACAATCATTTAGTAGTGAACCACAGTGTTGAGTTTAGAATTATGAGACAGGGGCCTGTACGAGAACTATACAGGGGTTTTGGACGGCAGTTAAGTCGGTGATTGGGAGGGGGAAAAGGCGCTCTTCTAACATTCAGTCTCATATAGATGAGTACTGTTGGCGGAAGTGCGTCCCTGAGGGCCATTGTATTTTTAGGGTTTTTTAAAGGGCGATTAGCAGGATGTATAGGCCGAAGGTTGTGGGTTAGTTAGGTGTTGGGTGGGGGTTGGTGGCTACGGCTTGGGGGGAGGGGGGGGGGGGTGTTGTGGTTAGTTGTTGGTGAAGTTTCTAGAGGGATGTCGGGCGGAGGGAGGGTGTTTTTCTTTGATTTTGTGTAGAGGATTTTTTTTGTTATAGTTGTTGTGGAGTTGTAGAGTGTGAATGGGATATTTTTTTGTTTTGTTTTTGGGTCTTTTATTTTTTTTTTGGGGGGGGGGAGGGGGGGGTTGTGGTTTTTTGTTTGTTTGAACGTGTGTGTGTGTGTGTGTGTGTGTGTGTGTGTGTGTGTGTGTAGTGGTGAGTAGATGTTTTTTGTTAAATGGTTGGTGGGGTTGTTGTGAGTTGTTTAGTTGTTTGTATTGGTGATTTGGTATTTTGATTTGCTGTTGACTTATATGACTTTAGGGAAGTGTTTGATTGCAAGGTGTGGTTGTGGCTATGGCTGGTTTGGTATCGTTAGTTGCTGTTGACCAATATAGGTCAAGGGAAATGTTCAATTCCAATTTTGATTTTCTAGGAGTTTTTTTTCTTTTTTTTTAATAGAAAAAATATTAATTGTGGAGGTGGTGGTGAAATTTTTGAGATTTATGGTGGGGTATCGTTTGTTTCTGTTGACCTATATAGGTCAAGGGAAGTGATCAATTCCAGTGGATTTTGTGTGTAGTGGAATTTGGGAGGTTTGTGGGGTCTTGTTATTTTAGTTTTTTTTGTCATTTGGTGTACTGGCATGTGTTTGTCCCCACCCAAAAACCCTCAATTTCCCCCACTTGTCCTATTAGTTTCATTATATTTTTGGAGGAATATCTGTTTGGTGTTTTTTCGATCTATTTTTGTGTTTGTTGTCGTGTTTATGTGATGATGTGATAGGAGTGGTATGGGAGTTGTTGTGAATGGTTATTTCCACCATATTGGTGACGTCATTGGTTAAAGCGGAGGGGTGGAATTGAACACTTCTATTATCCCATAAAATATATAATGTAACTGGATGGATAAAAGTATCTACTCACCAAGCAGTGGCAGAACACACACATAAAACAAGGTTATAATTAGGCAAGCTTTTGCAACCAGTGGCTCCTTCTTGTGGCAGAAGGGTTGAAGGAAAAGGACTGGGGGGGGGGGGGGGTGTCTGGGAAAATGGGACCTTTCCAAAATCAACCCCTTCTCCTAGACCTCTCCAGTGCTTTTCCTTCCCCTTCAACTCTTCTGCCTGAAGAAGGAGCCACTGGCTCTGAAAGCTTGTCTAATTGTAACCTTCTTTTATGTGTGTTTTCTTCTGTTGCTTGGTGAATCAATGTTTTATTATCCAGTGACATTAAATTGTCATAAATTGAATGTTTTTGTTGTTATAAAGTAAAACATATGCATCTTTAAAAGTAGCAAAATGGCTTTCAGATACTTTTAATATTAAATTTGCTTTATGCAGTAACTGCTGTGTATTTTGTAGCAGAGAGAAGCTGTGGTGAACACATCTTCAAATTTTGACCACATCAAATTTAAATACATATAACATTTCTGTGGCTTGGAATTCCATGTATTATGTACTTCTACTTTTGTTTATGAACAAGTAGACACATTGAACACACTGTCATCTGCCAACTATGATTGGCAATGTTGGCTGCACCAAAAACAGCTATCAGTACCGACTACGACCATTCTATTAATATCAAAATATCGACTCATATCAGTCGCCGTGCTTCTGCTCTTTAGAAAGTGAACAAGTTGCACAAACAAGCTGACACAATTTTGTGAGACAAAGTCGCTTTCCTTCTTTCTATGAACTGCTACTCTATTAAGTTTCCAATCCTCAGTATACGTGTACATGTCATTTTGAAATCATCACTTTATGATCTGAGGGGGGGATCTCAATTATAGACCACACCATGGTTTACCAAAGTTCTGTATATCGTTCGATATCTTCTCATATGATCTCATGGTACCAAGTGAACTTGTCCTAGGCTTTCCACACCAGGATAACCAGGGATGCTCATTGAAAGTTTTTGCCAGTAACTTGTAAATACACTAAAGCAGCTCTGCAACAATCTTCCTCATAATATATATATATTTATTTATTTTTGGAGGGGGGCCTCTTCAAAAGCTATTATTAATTTGTCCTTACTTTCTGACATTGTGTTAGGAAGTTTGTTTCCTGGATGGTCATCATATGCATTGTTCTAGAGTTCTGTTGAGAAGTTGTTTGATATAGATGGCCCAGTGTGTACCCTGACTCATAAGTTCAGCTGGCCATTTTCCATGCTTTATCATCCAGCGGCAGTTTTTTAGTAGCCATGCCAATCTCTGTGCTTTGTGACATGCAGTGAGTGGATATACAAGGTGCTTGTAATTAAAGGTAAACTTTCGAACTGCTGTAGAAATAACACCACTGGTCAGCATGACATCAAATTGCAATGGAGTATTATCGGAGAAGGGGGAAAACGTATGGCAGAAGAAAAAGAAATAATTACAAAATGTAGCAATAGATGGCGCTGCGCTGTAAGCATCATAATTTAATAGTGATCGACTACAAATGACAAATGAATCATACAGCAACGCCTGATGTGTACATTGACGTTAAACAAACTGCATTACTCAATGTGCATGAGTGTAGAGGTGTGATACTGTTAGTTACATAAGTCCATCCACCAAGGCGAGGTCGTATCACATTGGATGGGAAATATCGATTTTTAATTGTCCTGAGGCAAAAAAACGCATGAAAAGCATCACTCACGTCAAGTTTTAATTGTCCTGAGACCAAAAACTGCATTAAAAGCATAAATCAAAAACAAATTGGATTATTAATTTCCGTGTGACTGGTGCAAATTATGTTCAGTATGCTGTCCACCATTTTATGCAACAAGTTTATATTGAGAACAGCATGTTCCAAAACTGTTCCAAGGGTCACATTCAGAATGTTCTGTGCAATGGGTGCATTCAATGCAGCTAAGTTTGCAATCGGAACACTGAACACATCTTTCAGGTAGTCACACAGCCAGAAGTCACATGGGTTCAGGTGATCGGGATGGTCAGGCTGTAGGTAAATGGCAGCTGATAATTTTAGCATTTCTTAAGTGGCGCTTCAGCAGCTGCTTTACTGTATTTGCAGTGTATGGAGGTGTGACATTTTGCATAAAAATGATCCCATCCACACATCAACACTGTTGGAGAGCTTGCCAGTGACGGTACAGATAACAGAACCAAAAGCACCTGTCTGTATGAAAAAATGTAGTTCTGTGATAAATTATGCCGTAAAGCAGCACCACACAGTGACCTTTTCAGAATGAAATGGTACTGGTTGATTTGCCCATATTTGACAGTTCTGTGTATTGAAGTATCCTGTCAGATGGAAGTGGGATTCGTCTGTCCACAAAATCTTCCATAGCCAATCATTATCCACTTCCATGTGAGGAAGAAATTCGAAAGCAAACGTCTCTCTTGCTGGAAGGTCAACAGGAAGCAACTCATGCACATGGGTAATTTTGAATGGATTACAAAGAAGGATGTTACATAGGATTTTACACACTGTGTTCATGGGTATGTCCAATGTTCTGGCAAGCACTACACATTTGCCACCACTTGTCTCCTCCTGAATTGCTCTGGCCACTGCTTCCACTGATGTTGAATCAATTTGTTTGCTCCCTCTACAAAAAAAGACCCGCCTTTTCGAATTTCCAAATCATATTCTCCAGACCCACAGCAGTCATTGGACCCATGCCTATTTTAAAACCCTTCAGTGTCCTGAACTACTGCAGAACAACATGTGCACAGTTATCATTCTTGTAATACACCTTTACCAGTAGAGTGCAATCCTGCACTGAGACCGTCATGGCGAACTTCACAGATGTGAAAGGAGGAAAAGCCGTGTACCCAGCATGATTATACCAACTTCAATGGGTTGTGCGCATGAGAGGTGTTTTCATTTACGTATTCTGACACATACAGTGCCATTTATTGATCAATTTTCACACTATTTATTTCTTCTGCCATACGTTTTCTCTTTCTCCAATAATATTCCATTGCAATTTGACATCATTCTGACCAGTCGTGTTATTTCTACAGAATTTTGAAAGTTTAACTCTAATTATAATCACACTGTACACATGTATAGTGTCTCCAATACCACATAGCAGTGGCATGGTTCTGGATGATGTGACTGCTCACTAGTTATTCTTGTTCAACACTTTATTTATTTATTCATCCAGGAACCACCTTAACAATAAGTTTTGTCATTGTAACATAGGGGAAACAATGTAAGTATGCTTTCATGAGGATGGGACAGGTGGTTGACCATGGCCTTGATGAAGGAGCCATACTGGCATTTGCCTAAAATTCTTCTTCTTTGTTAGCGTTACAACCCTTGGTGAGCATTGACTTCTTCAATGATTTTCCTCCACATTTCTCGGTTGTTTGCTGCTCTTTTCCATTCCTGAACTCATAAACTGGTGAGATCTGCTGGGTCAATCCATCTTCTTCTAAGTCTCTGATTTCACCTAGCTGAATGGATCATATTTTTCATCATTTTCTTTGCAATTCTGTCCTCTTGCCATTCTTTCCACTTGTCCTAACCATCATATTCTCTGTGATTTCACAAATTTTATTATGTCCCTACCTTGTATTAATACTTGTAATTTGGCACTGTAGCATGTTCTCTAGTCTTATTACTTCCATATTGCACCATAGATTTTGCGTAGTATTTTCTGCTCAAAGGCTCTTAGTGGATTTTTGTCATCTCTGTCAATGTCCATACCTCTGACCCATATGTGATAACTGGGTGGACTATTGAGTTATATATTAGTAGTTTTGTTTTTCTTGTAATGAGGCTATTTCTGAAAAGTTGCATATTTGCGAAGTAAGCTCTGTTTCCTGCTTGTATTCTTCTCCTTGTAGCCTTTCCAATAATGTTATTATTTGTTATTGGGGCTCCCAGGTAGTTTAAAGAGGACACTCCTTTGAATCATTTGCCATTGATGTTTAGGTCTTTAGCAGTTCTTCTTGCCTCAGATTGTGACATGACCATATATTTTGTTTTGTTTTCTTTCACTATGAGGTCAATTTTTAATGTTCCTGTTTCCTTTGCCAGATATATTACTTGGAGTGTATTGATATTTCTTCCTACTGTAGCAGTGTCATCAACATATGCACATATCTGGCTAGTTTTCATAAATGTGGCACCTCTTCTGTTGATTTTATTTACTAGACTATGCAGGGGTATATTGAATAGGTCAGTGGAGAGACTCTCACCTTGCTTTATGCCTTTTTTGAAAGTAAAGCCTTCATTTGTCCTGCTAAATACCTTTATTTTTGCTCTTGTCTCTGTCATTATCATTCCAATTAATCTGATTAGTTTAGCACACATGGCATCTTCTTCCATTCTGTGTGTAGTTCTTGCTGGTTTATGCTGTCAAAGGCTTGTTTGAGTCGATGAATAGGAAATGCAGATCTATATCATATTCATATAACATTTCTATCATTTATCTTATCACAAATATTTGATCAGTTGTTCCTCTTTCTGTCAAAAGCTACACTGATATTCCCCATGTATAACTTCTGTGCACTTCGGTATCCTTTTGTTTAATATAATTTTGAAGATCTTATAAGCTGTGCTTAGGAGTGTTATACCTCTGTAGTTTCCACATGCTGTTCAATCCCCTTTCTTTTAAATGGGGTTTATTATCCCAGTTTTCCAAGTATCTGACATAGTTCCTGTTATCAGTTATTAATGTGTGCCGTTCCTTTATTACAGCCTCTCCACCAGTTTTTGTTAATTCAGGGATTATGCTGTCTTCTCCAGGGGCTCAAATGTTTTTTTGTCTTGTGCACAGTCTGGAGATCTCTTGTAGTGTTGGCTCTCTTACCTCATTGGCATCATTCCAATCTTTCCTCTTGTGCACCTGTCTCTCTGTCTTGTAGGCTGGTATTTGGTGTTTCTTTGAAATATCTGCCCATCTTCCCACTGTCTGTTCTTCCTCCCTTATCATTTTCTCATCTGTGCTGGAGCATGCCATTATTTTTGGCTGGAATCCGCTCTTTATTTTGCCTGCAATATAATAGAACTTTCTTATTTCACTCTGTTCCTTTAAATCTTCTAGCTCTTGAAATTTCTTCTTTGGCCACTCTCATTTCTTTCTCTTGCACAGCCTGTTAGCTATTCTCATCACTTCTTTGTATTGTTCCACATTATTTCTGGTTTCTCTCTGTAGCACTTCTATTCTTGCCCTGTTCTTTTCACCTATTGCTGACCGGCAATCTTTGTCAAATCATTCCTGGGTTCTTCTGTTTCTTCTTATGCCTATTATTCCTTCTGCAGATTCTTTAATGCCTTTTTCAATCCCACCGTACAATAAGCACCTTCACTGCTGGGCAGGAGGTTTGCATGCTTCGTTAAAGTTAAGAGCTGTGCCAGCGGTAGCATAGCTACTGGCAGGGTCACTCGAGGCTGTTTGATCTTGACTGAGAAGAAGAAGACAGACGAAGTGCATCCCACACTATAGAGTAGGGAGGGCTCTGGAGGTGCAGTGAAGCCATAGAGGAGTAAACCTAATACAAATTCTGGTCTTCCAGGTTGGCGGTTGGGCATGGGGCTAATAACCCCATACCATAAAAAAAGAATATTGTGGAAATTCAACAGAGACCTTGGAAACTGGATGGGAAACATGTATCATGAACCCGTCAAAGAAAAAATATACTAAGGATCTGACAGTAGCATTATGGAATGTGACGACAATGCTTCAACCTGGAAAAATGAAAGAAATAGCCAATGATATTTTAAAATTATGTATGATGTCATAGGGGTACAGGAAATAAGACAGCAAGGAAATGGGTAGAGAGGTAAACTTGAGTACTCCTTGGCACATAGTGGACAAGAAGAAAAAAGAGGCCAATTCGGAACAGGATTTATAACAACTTGGGAAGTTAGGAAAAGCATATTAGAAATTGAACTCGTAAAGTGTAAGGATGTGCGGACTCGAACTAAGAGGGAAATTTAGGAACATATCAATAGTAAATGGACATGTACCAATGAAGCAAAAAGAGACTATAGTAAAAGAACAGTTCTCTGAAGACTTGGAAAAAGTTTGCTGTGCTGTACCTAAATTTGACTTGATGCTAGTAATAGGAGATTTTAAGGCAAAAATAGAGAGGAATGAACATCAGTATGCAGTTTTTGGAAAATATTCACTGCATGAAGAAATCAGTGAGATTGGAGACTTATTATGCCAATTCGCAGCAAGGAATAATATGACTATTAAAAGTATCTGTGTCTCGTACAAAAGGATCTATTTGGATACTTGGAAGTGTGCAGTCAATGGAGTAGTCAATCAGATTGACGATATTTTAGAGATTGCACACCACTCCACATTAATTAAAGATTTATGGAACTGTAGAGGACCAAACTGTGACTCGAACCACTTTTGTGATGAAATCAGTCTTTGGAAAGAAACTGCCATTAAAAAATGACAACAGGCTATGAAAGAAGGTAAACTGTAATACTGACAAACTGAAAATCCCCGATGAAGAAAAAAATATCAAGTAACACTAAGCAGAAAGTTGAGTAATGAAGAGACTGTAGTAGAAATAGATGAAAGGTAGAGCATATGCCTAAAATGATTTAGGAAACCCATGGGAAACCTACAGCAGGATGGCATGACAGAACAAACTCTATCCTCCTAAATATAAGGTCACTGCTGTCATAACAACTGCATTGCTTGCTCCCTATTGGGCAATGTTCTTTGATTTATACGCAGTTGGTGCCAGATAAATTATAACATGAAACATAATTTTGCTCTTAATCACTGCATACACTTGGGGCACACGCAGGTGACTACTGAACCATAAACATGCTGCTGTGTCTCTTAAACTAACTCCAGTCTGTTTGGAAACTGACTTCATGTCTGTAAATGTGTAACTATGCACATCTTCATGTTCACATACATTAAGTATGTGGCTTGCTGCAGTGTGGTCCATTTAACTGTTACAATCTGTGATATTTGATCACTTGTTATCAGCTATGTTTTTTACCCAGCTTAACATTAAATGTCTACAACTGAACAAAATGTTTCTTTAAGTACTAGATCTGAGGGTAATTTCTATGGTAGATTGGAACCAGTTACCAAAAACAATATTACTTCATTGAATTAAAAGTGCTAACCCTTCTCTAACATGTTTAATTGTGAAAGACCATTCTTAGCTATGTCTCTAACATAAATTGAGGGATGTTTTTCACCTGTTGCTATCTCTGATTGAGTATTGTGCTTAGTTTTTCTTTTCTACAGTGATTTACGATGAGATAATTTATTGTTTCATCTTTATTTAGCAATTCCACTAATAACATTTGGTTTTACTTTAGACATCATAGAGAAGTGGAAAATAGCTATTACACAGATAAAATTAAAGTAGATAATTTTGCAGTCAGAATTAAAGGTTGAGAGACAAACGCAAGCATTAAATGGGAAAAGCAAATGGTGAAATAAACGATGTGACACACTCAATTTAGCAAGAGTGAAGCTTTGCTACGTAGAAGATGGGCAACTTCTTTCTTTATTTCTGCTTTAGTCATACACAACACAAAGAAAATATTTTAGTTTTAAAAACTCATTGCATTACTTTTTCTATACGTGTTGCTTTACAAGCTATGTGAGAGGTTATATTGAGTCAGTGTGATTTGCCAAGCCTTCTTCTGACATCTGAAAAACCTCTTTTGTGTGCATTTGTTTAGTTGAATAGTATGATTAATTCTTTTAAAAATTAAGCATTATGTTTCAGAACACTAAACGAGGCCGGTTTTCCTTTGAATTGCGCATGACTGCTGGCCACAAATCATTTACCCTTGCTGCAGAATCTGAGGCTGAAATGCAAGACTGGATTAATAAGCTGAGTGCTGTCATTCAGCAGATAAAAATACAGGAAGAAAAACGAGCCGCCTCATTGGAGAGAGGTATTTTTATTACCTTATTCAATGGAATATGTCATTAAACTGTTTTAATTTCTTTGACAGGTTTCTGAACAGCATGGTATAACAGCATGAGTGGTAACTGGAAAATATTATAAAGATGAATGTAGTATGAAAAGATATTGAACCATAAAATACTGGAAGTTCCATGTAGTCATAATTTATATTTATAAATTTTTGCCAAGTGGTGAACCAATACTGTAATGAAACTGCATGGCAGATTAAAACTGTGTGCCGGACCGAGACTCAAACTCCGGACCTTGCCTTTCGGGAGCGTGTGCTCTACCAACTGAGCTACCCAAGCAGAACTCACGCCCCGTCCTCACTGCTTTAATTCCACCAGTACTTTGTCTCCTACCTTCCAAATTTCACAGAAGGTCTCCTGTGAACCTTGCAGAACTAGCACTCCTGGAAGAAAGGATATTGCGGAGACATGGCTTAGACACAGCCTGGGGAATGTTTCCAGAATGAAATTTTCACTCTGCAGTGGAGTGTGCGCTGATACGCTGGTATGAAACTTCCTGGCAGATTAAAACTGTGTGCCGGACTGAGACTCGAACTCGGGACCTTTGCCTTTCGCGGGCAAGTGTATAGGTCCCGAGTTCGAGTCTTGGTCACATGGTTTTAATCTGCCAGGAAGTTTCATATCAGCACACACTCTGCTGCAGAGTGAAAATTTCATTCTTCAGTACTGTAATGCCACTACAGTGGAACTTTGGTTTTATGTTCTCTGATTTTATGTTTTTCCTGATTCTACACTATAAATTCATAGTCCCTCTGAAAAGCCCATATCAGTGCTAAAAAAAATTTCCTGTGTTTACATAGTAAACTTTACTCAATTTTACATTCTTGCTCGACTTCACCCCATTTTCTTGCTATTGGCATTTGGAGCAACTGAATGAGTTATAAGTGGTATAAAAGAGAGAAGGTCCATACCGTGGGTGATGGTGGAGTTAAAGGAATATTTCTGGCATAGAAGGGAGACATGAGAGAGGAAATACTGATGTAATCCATGAGTGGCACTGCCAACATCACTTGTAACGTCTAGCTTTGCCATTTAATAATGATTGGTCCAGTATGTTTCACACTGCTTTTTGCAAGAACGTACATAATCATGACATGGTGGCACTGTGAAAGCGACCAGGAACAAGCCTATCGATTCGTTAGTTGCTATTGGTCAAGTTGATGTTGATTATGGATGTGTTAGTGACAAGAGAACCTCAGTTGTAGCAAGAACACTTTAGGGAAATGTGTTTGTGGTTATACAACATGAGAAATATTTGTGACAAGAAAGAATATGAATTTTATTACTCATTGTTTCACTTGCTGCAATTTAAGCTGTTCTCTTACATTCCTGTCTAATGTCGCACTCAGGAATCGGCACATATTAAGAAATAAACAATGAAGCATTTTTGAGAAGGAACAATAAGAATTTAATTGCTGGTTATTTCTCTTGCATGAATGTAATTAGTCATCTTAGATTTTTTGCATGACTACACACTCGGAAATCACCACACATTTGGAAATAAACAGACAGATATCTATTTCATCCTTCATTCTCTAACCAGACATAAATGTGTACAACATCGAATATTGCAGAACATCTTGTACTGTTATCATAATGAATGTGGTAACAATGATAAGTTGAAAAAATATTGGCATCTAGCGAGTTGCGAACCTACAAACTCAAACTCAGCTAACCACGACATTAGCCATTATGCTAAAGCTTACTCCTCTGAGTTTTGCATTAGTAATCATAAAATCTTTTGTAGCCTTACATAGTAGATGCTTTATCAACAACATTTAATGATAACGAGACATATTTGTGATGTACTACTTTGAATGCACTATTGCTTTGAAATGGCATACTGCACACACACGTCACACACTTCGAAGGAAGTGAATAATTGAAATTCACACAGGGGTTGTTTACATGCACTCTCCAAAGTCTGTGGTCGAAAGCCCGCTAGTGACATCACCACTGTGAAAAGTACTGTGAAGCCACATCAACACTGCCACTGAAAACATATTTCTGTTGGAAACATTATTTCCTACATTGTTTCGATCTGTTAACGACTTTGTTTCTTGCCTCTGTTTCTGTCCACACTGACAACAAACATATCTCAGTGTATTCACATTGTTTGCAACACTATTTGTTGTATTGTTTTCATATTATGTGCCATGTGATGTTTAGAGATGAGGAAACTGTAATTTGTACCTGAAGGCTATAAGTGTCTCTCAGTGTTTAGTAGTTTTACAGACTAAGGTTGTGTTTATCAAAGAATTTCGTAATTGGTGTAAAAAGTACAGTATTATTTTCATGAAGTGTTTTTATAGTAGTTGATAATGGTTGATAAAACTGGATTAGTTATATGAAATCAATTTGTTGGTTGGCATACAGTCGTCTTTGGTGAGCAAAAACATACTGTAGAACAACTTGTGGGAAAAACTTCCTACATATAGGTACTGAATATGGAAGACAGCTCCATTTTCTGTAATTTCACTTGGATATCATCTAACAGTGTTGAATTTCTGGCTAATATGGTATCACCATTTCTTTAAAAAAATATGGAAATTTCAGGAACGCAATTACAACTAGACATGTTGTTAGTCTTAGTTTTTGTCAACAGAAGATTCATTCCAGAGCCTTAAGTATTAATTTCTCATTTTGAACCAAGCTGCTACAGATGAATTTATTTTCTTTCCTACGCAATCTTTCTTGGTAATCCACCAGCAGTTCTAGCAGCAGTTTTCTGCAGTGCATCTTGTTTTACTGTTCTTGTTCTGCTTGATTCTTATGTTCCGCAAGCAGTCGTCTACGTGGTACGACGATAACAATTTCACAGTCTTCTACCTCATCCACTGCATGTTTTTCTTCCCAGAGCATCTAACAACTGTATACAACAAATGACACAATGCGACATAAAAACATACACTTGCGCCATAAAGCAGTGGCATGTGGTAGCTGGCCTGAAACTTTGATTCTTTTGATCTGTAAGGACACTTCTGTGGGTAGATGTTTCTGTGTTTCGAAAGATGTTTCCAAATGGTGTCCACATTAAGTAGTCGCGAACTTGTTTCAAGCCAAGTGTGTATTTGGCTTGAAGTATACTTGATCCAATAAGACTGCCATTGGCTACAGAAGGAAAACGCACCACTACATGATAGATTCTGGTGCCTTACACTGTACTTCAGTTTTTGGTTTAATTCGTAATTTCCATCAATTTTTGCTTCTTCTGGTTGAACACAAAAGAAGGATGTCTCAAAAATACATGTTTTGATATATAATTTATGGTCATAGCATGTCGGCAAATAACTTGATTACCTTGTACCAAGGACCAGTTTCAATTTTTCGATGAGTTTTTACTTGCTGTTGCACATCCGTGATTTTTTAAGAACTGACGAACTTCATTACCACAAACTATTGTATATACTTTGTATTTTGCATTTAATTTCCTTCGCTTATACAGATTTTATACCATTTATTGCTGAAGATTACGATTTGTAATCATATATGCCAATTACATACGTTTTTGCTAATATTTTGCGGAGTTTAATGTTTCCCATAATTCATTTTGTTGTGCCTATCATGACTCAGCATCTCTGTTATATGGTGAGTAGCAACTTTGCTTCTCAAATAAATATAAATTATATTTAATACAATAAAAATCAAGTTCATGAATCAAGCTAGTGGGACTCCATCATCAAGGAGGTTACAGAGTTCAAAAGACTGATCGTATGTTAATTGGGACTGTGGAAATGATCTTAATCATGCAGGGAAGCTGGCACTCAACATTAAAAGATGACGGAAAAAATTGCTGAATTATTCACATCCAGTGAAAGTCACAGTGCCACTAACATCGCAGATGTGGACTTTATCTCTGGCAACATGTATCATGTTGATGTAAGTTATTCAATAACAGACCAGTTATTTGTTATACAAAGCTCTCTCAGCAGCAGTAATAATTATAGCAGAAAAGTTCTGGTAGAACGTAAATATTTTAGGATTTCGTGGGAAATCCCCTCTTGAGCTAGAACACACACACACACACACACACACACACACACACACACACACACACACACACACACACACACACACACGGATACGCACATTTGTGCCCCTACATAGTTCTGACTGAATGCACAATCCCAGGAGTGCAGTTCGTCAGGTGGACTACGGAGAGGTTGGGGTTGTGTCAGATGGATTGGGTAGCGGAAGAAAAAGGTGGGAGACAGAAAGAGAGCTTTGAGGCAGATAGCTAACTGCTTGGAGGGGGCAGCGAGTGTTTGCTGGCTAGGAATGTGAGAGGGAGGGGTGGCTTCTGTCAGCCGACTCCTCTATGTAAAAGCTCTTCCTTAATGCTCCCATCTCAGAAGTCCAGCATAAAATTCAGTCCCTACACAAATCCATTTGCCTATCACAGAATCTCTCCCTCAAAGTCCATCCTCCTCCTCACTCTGACACCCCACATATGCACCGTCTACATGCTCCCCAAAAGTATGTAACCCAGCAATCCTGGATGCTCCATTGTAGCTATTATTGTGCTCATACTGAATTTCTGCTTTTCTTAGCAACATATCCAACCAGTTGGCGAAACCTAGCCTCTCACATCAAAGATATTGACCACTTCCTTCACCGACACTCTACCATTCCCACCCCTTTACCTCCTAGGTCCCTATTCATCACTGTTAATGTCATCTTTCTATATACCAACATCCCTCATGCCCATAGCCTTTCCGCTGTCGAATACTACCTTTCCCAATGTTTAGATTACAAACCCACTACCACTTTCCTCATACACCTTACCAGCTGTATATTGATGCACAACTTCTTCTTGTTTTGAGTAGAAGATATATAAACAAATGTGTGGCACAACCATGAGCACTCTCCTAACCAACATTTTCATGGGCCATGTAGAGGGAGCCGTCCTAGCCTCCCAAACTCCCAAATACTGTGTCTGGTTGAAGTTCATTGTGATACCTTCATAATCTGGACTCACAAGCTATACACCCTATCCGCATTCCTTCACAACCTCAGCACTTTCTCGCCCACCTGCTTCACATGGACATTGACCTCCGCCTGTGATGTGTCCACTCATTTTGACAGCTGTCGTCCCCTCCACACCAAAAAATCAATCACATACAGCTTGGGCACCTGTGGACAGTGTATCTGTAGTGACAAGAATTCCCTTGCCCAATATGCTGAAGATTTCATGAGGGCTTTCATAGACAGGCATTACCTGCCAAACCTAGTGTGCAGACAGATTCCCCCCCCCCCCCCCCCCCCCCCCCACACACACACACACACACACACACACACCACCCCCAAGCATCATCTGCAAAAGAGTGCCCCTCCGTCACTGAGTATCGCTCTGGACTGGAACATCTGAACCATATCCTTCATCAGGGCTTCGATTATCTATAATTGTGTCCTGAAATGAGGGACATCCTACTAAAGATCCTTCTCACCTCTTCTGAATTAGTGCTCTGTAGCCCACCCAACTTGCACAACATCCCAGTCCTTCGCTATGCACCTTGCTCTGCTCACCCCTTGCCACAGAGATTGTTTCTCTGTCACAGGATTATTCTAATCCATAAGAGGCCAGGCTATTAGTGAAACCAGCCATGTCATATACCAACTCAGCGGTCACTGCACAGCTTTTTATGTTAGTATGATAATCAGCCAGTTGGCTGCCAAAATGAATAGCAATTGCCAAAATGTGGCCAGGAACAAAATAGACCACCCGGTGGCATGTTATACAGCTAAACATAACATGCTCAGTTTCAGTGGCTGCTCCACAACCTTAAGTCATCTGGATCAATTCCTCAGCTACCTGCTTTTCTGAACTATTGAGATGGGAGCTATCCTTGCAACACATCCTTTGCTCCTGGAACCATCATAGTCTCATTCTCTTTTAACCAACTGTCGCCAAGCCTCGTACCCAACAGCTTCCCCTTCCACTGTTTTATGCCTTGTATCCAACAGTTTCCCCTTCGACTGTTTTATCACCTCATCTCAATTCATCACTCCCCATTATATTCATTGTGCACTATTCCTTATCGGCTCCAACACCTGTGCATCACATGCCTGGCCTGTACATCTGCTATCCCTCCTTCCCACAATTCTAGCTAGCAAACCAGCTGCCTCCCCTCAAGCCGCCTACTACCCACCCACTAACTCTCTTCTTGCTTCGCACCTGGTTCTCCCTTTACCATATTGCCTGAGACAACCTCCATCCTACGCTAGTCCACATACCACACTGCACTCCTGTAATTGTGCATCCAGTAGATACTATGTAGGGGTACGTACGTGTGTGTGTGTGTGTGTGTGTGTGTGTGTGTGTGTGTGTGTGTGTGTTCTCTCTAAAGCTAGCAAGTTTTCAGTCTTTTTTGTGCTGGTTGATAACCCTTCTGCTTTTAGTGAGTGGTCTCCTTTACTCCTAAAGGATTTACATTTAGCAGCAATAATGTCAGTCGGTTATTCCTGATGAGAGCAGTGAAGGCAATCACTGAAAATGTGAGATTGTGCCCTAACTTGATGTAACAAGAAGACTGAGGTTTTTTTTTCCCCAGGATGTTTGTGAAACTAAGCAAATTAGTTCATGGCTGTCAGGAACATCTGACTGTGACATTATAACATGGGATGTTCAGCAGTGTTCCATACCAGATCTGCTGCTTTTGTGATATACTTAATGATTTGCCTTCAGCCCTAGTAGACAGGTGTATAGCTGTTTTTTCAGTTCAATGGCTGAATGATATAGCAAATTATATGCTGGAAAGAAACACTCTTGTTTCACAACTAGTAGACTGATTATTAAATGTGCCAAAACAGAATGTATTCCATTTCTTAAGCACAGTTCTGTATTCACACTAACATTTATCTTTTTTTACCATTGTTACACAGTTATTGGAACAGAAGGCACATATTTTTTGGACTGAAGGCGGATAGCAAGCCCTCAGTGAAGGCACTTATTCAGGATGTCCTGTGGAAGGGGAACACACACATCTGCCTTAACATTTAGAATGTTGTCCATTGTCAGTACCAGTGATACATAGAAACTTTTCTGTTTCACATAATTTCATCCCTTGACATGACATGGACTGGAGCAACTCAGTCCAGAGAGAAAGAATATTTTTAGCATAAGACGAGCTGTTTTGGTCATACTCGGTTTTAATTCACAAAGCTTGTACAGGCCTTTATTAGCAAGCCAAGGATTCGTAAAGTATTTGCTTATGAGGATTTTTGCTGTGAACACAAGTTTAATGAACAGCAGCATCCAATCAATGGAAACAAGACAGCCTTGATCTTCACATTGTGAGCACACACTTAACTGCTGCCCAGAGCTTGTTTGTGACAAACCACGAGTTTTGTGGCAGACATTCTTGCATAAGAATGAATTTCATTGAAATTAATGTAGCAAAGCAGTTGTGTTCACAAATGAGTACATTAGGCTAAATTGTTGCTGTTACTTAAGGCTTATTTGTTTGTGTTACAGTTGTAATGTATTGGAACACACAGAAGCTGCTTATGTAAGGAGGATTCTGGCTTGCACAAAAAAATTATAAGTGTACTTTTTCAGTCACTTTTATTTTAATTCAGTATTAGACACCACTGCACTTATCAATAGTCATGCCATTATCTTCATGTGGATTAAGACTTTTTACAGCAGAAACAGCATGTGGTTCAGATTCCATGTTAAACTGGATGACTGGTTTCCCTGGTTGGATAACTGGTGTGGGTTAGGGACACTCAAGTAGTCGTAGTGGCATCCAATAGAAATACTTGCACCAGGCCATTGAGCCACATGAAATTAATTATTATAGGTCATGGAATTTACTTGTGACATGCACGTGTCTTATCTGTTTGGCAGACAGCGATTTAGAAAGAAGGTTACATATTGTCTTGCAGTCATGAAGAAACAGTAATGCCAGTTTACAGAATTGGAAGGTTGTATAAACATTTCTGACTATATGTAAAAGCCATATTTACTTCATAACTGGAAGACACACTTGCTGTACGTTTTCATAGTACACTTCACTCTTCATACCAACCCAATTCTCATATGGTAGCAGCATATAGATCAGTGATACACAAAGGAAACAAAAACTCCACTAAGTCACTAAGTGATGAAAAACAACACAGAGAAATGGGAACTATTGCACAAATAGCTGCAGATGATGGCTAACTCCCTTCACTTATAGACAATTTATCCGATGAAGTGCGAAAGAAAGGTGAAGAAAATAGAAAAATAATAATAAACCAAATAAAATGCCCACTGTAGGTATCCTGTATTTATGAAACATTTTTTGAGAAATCGCCTACTTCTTTAACTATTACAGTATTGCAACAGCTTTTCCACTAACAATAAGTTATGCTACAGCTTACCCCACAGTATTGAGAGCAATGCTGAGATCATATTATATATATTGGTGTTCATATTAAATGTCTTGTTCCATATAAAGGACAACTGGACATAACTTTAATGACCAGTTAAAAGGACACATCAAATACACAGGACACAAATATGAAAACATAAACAGTAACTTGCAAATACTGCATAAATTAAATAAGACCATAAGATGAGCCTGTATAAAGGGCTTGATATATTTGTACACAGCAAGAAGATTGGACTAATATGGCTAAAGGAAAAAATTCAATCCATCTCAACCAACCTGTTTATAGTTTTCTCAAATATATCTGCAAACGGTAAACAGTGTTTATGTAGTACCCTTCTACTTGTAATTTGCAAAGGAATAATGCTTTTAATTATTTTGAGGTATATGATTCAGTAATATAAACCTGTCAAAATCTGAAAATCCATGTCACTGATTTTAATCACAGTTTCATTTTTGTTATAAAACAGAAATGATTAAATCATTAATTCCATGCTATTGTATTGTTACTTAGAACTAAGAATTAGTAATATGTCTCACTGTTTTTGATGTATCTCTCGTCAATGCTCAAAGCCTTTGTTATAGTTTTTATTTTTCAGTGTAACACTTGCAAAAATTAGAGTTTGAAATTTGTAGAGACAACACATGTGGTGCACTATAGATGCATACAGCAAGAAGTATTATTCCGTATACACAGTAATACAGCTTCTACATACAGATAGAAATGTCTACAACCCTTTTCAATAATGCAGATTATCACTTCACCAGTACAAGATGAAACATAACCTTCCTTCCATAATACTGTTTGCCACGTAGATGGAATATGTGTATGCCACAAGTAGTTTTTTCAATTTAAAAACATCATAATCCACTTGATGAAGATGGCATGACCATTGAAATACATCGTGACACTTGATATAAAAAATACGAGCCTCTGAAATAGTAAATTGGTAATTTTTTGGATTAACTGTAGGGGGCTTCTGGCTTGTACACCTGATCCAGCTACCGTGATTTTTGCTTCAGTGGTTATCCCAAGTTATTTCAGAAGAATCCGAGGCTGGTTCCCACTAATAGACCATGGCTAGTGCCTGCCTCTTTTCTCACCCATTATTAAGACTTGTAAAATGAAGTAAATTCTTATACTGTATGTCTATTCTGTTTTATTTTTATTATGTGACTGAGCCCATTTAGGATTGTGGAAGGTACTTACCAATGTTAGTTAGCTTCCCTCTCTGTTCATATTTCTTCAAATTATTTAGAAAACGTTCTCAATGCTTTGGCTCTTGCATGGTTGCGCCTTTGCCACATATCTAAACTTTCTTTAGTTCCATCTTCCCTCATATCTTGTAGTCTTTTATTTGCCTGCTATCTTCATCTGTCATCCATACTTAATTATCATTTAATTATCATTTATACCCAGTTAATTATCATTTATACCCAGACTTTGAAATTCTCTCACATCTATATCGTGATGGATATATTCATCCTTGTGTTCATGATTGTGGTGTTTTTCTGTCTTGAGTTATATCTTAAGGTACTGGGGAAAATTTTTAACTTTATTTTATCCAACATAAATAGTGTTTTTATGGAAGCCAGCAAGTGAGTCTGTAAACTAATAAAACACTACATGACATAATATATTTTCATGCATACCACTTACATCCTCTTTTTGTCACCCACTACTCAATCATGCACATATGGTCCATTAAATAAGTTTACAGTATTTCATGAAGTGGCTAGTTTTACACATTGTTGCACCATTTTCTGGTAAAGTTCTTTGACATGAAGTATGTTTCTTACCTGTTGATGTGTGCCATATACTGTGGTTTGTCATATTTAAGAAGCCTTATCATGTATCACCGCTATTACAGAAAAATTGTACTGTTATTGTAGAAAGAAACTTAAATCAGTAAATGTTTATTTTGTTGCAGCAAATAATGCTCAGCCTCCTTCTCCACAACCAGTTCAAATGTATGGTACACTAAAAGGGCTGGAGCAGAGTATGAACCCTCAACTGATAAAATATTCTCGTGAAACTGATGTATCCATATCATTGGCTAGAAAAGAAAATAGGCGTCGATTATTTAGTATTTATCCACACATATTGGTGAGGCTATTTAAATTTTCTTTGTATTTACGAGAGACCATTTGATAACTACTCATAAGCTTGAAATTGTTTAACAAAAACCTTTAGCTCACAAGTGTTACTGGTACATGCTTTTTCGGTGAACGTTTTAACATGTACTAATAACATAATATGTCTTTATTTCTAGGAGTCTGAGGCTTTAATAAAATTAACAGCCATTATTCTCACCATTTTGTTTATTGTTTATGGGATCTGTCTAAGACATGACATTCGTGCTAATATAGACAAGTAACCCATTTTCTGCAAATCCCGTATGAGGATATCCTCTGGGATCTATAACCATGTAAAAAACACAAAAATACTGTGTAAGTTATGTTGCTTGTATACAATTACCCTATCTGGCTTTTTTTCATTGCTTACAAATACCCTTAGCAATTGCCAGCTAACTTATTTGAAGTAGACCTAAGGAATGTGATTCCACTTGATTCCATTTTCATCTATATCTTACATAGATGGAGCTAACTTATTTGAAGTACATCTAAGGAATGTGACACCACTCCAATCCATTTTCATCTGTAACTTACTTAGAAAGTGAAAAATAATACCGTATGATGTTCATGTATTGTGCTACAAATACAATCATTAAGTATGCATATAAAAAATACGTATAAAATCTTGGGGTTGGACTCCTCACACCTTGGCAGTAGGCAGTTGTGGTTGTTGGTTTGCATACTCTAAGCACTCTGACACCACCAACAGTGTGGAATGCTATGTTTTGGATACCTTACAATGCTTTTCAACAAAGTAGGAAAAGACAGATTGGTACTTACCACTTACCATAAGGAGCACACATTAAGTTGACAGGCACAATTAAAAGACACTTACATAAAGCTTTTGGCTGCAGCATTCATCAACAAATGAGAAACACGCACGCCATTCATACAAACTAGCAAGCACACCTCGTGCACCTACAATCGCCAACTCAAGCATCTCGACTGAAAGCTTTTAACTGTGCCTGGCTGCAAATTAATGTGTGCTCCTTATGGTAAGTAGCTATCTGTCTTTCCTACAGTGTTGATATTCCTACCTGGCATTTCCATCATTTGATTTTACAGTGCTTTTAATAATTTTCACCTTTAATATTGTAGTTAAAAAGTCATGCTTTTTTAGTTTCATTTGTTTTGTGTATTCTGCGATCTAAAACTTACATTCAGTGAATATTTTGGGGTGTTTGCATTCTCGGGGAAAGCGACAGTGGGCCCTGGGAAAAGGTAACAAGTAATATATAGAAGGAGTAAACATTGGCTATCACATTTCATATTCCTGTTATCAGTTTGACCTGTTACTTGAAATAGAGAAGAGCCTCAACCAGTCTTTGAACAAAATAGGTCCATAGAAAAGCCAAGTAGAAAGGAAAAAGTCATATTGTGAGTTGGCAGTCAAGGAAAGATGTAGGCCAGACGCTATGGGAAAAGATAAGTGTAGAATATGAGGTCACAAACATTGTGAAACCTGGCACTAACCTTAGCCAGGTGACACAGAACACAGGGGTTTTGTGCAGAAATTTGGATGACAAAGCTCAGGTACTTATAGTGGGAGGAGTGGGAAACAGTCTAGCTGGCTACTTATAAAATAGTCTTAAAGATGATCTGGAGAAAATAGGAGCAGCAACAGCTCACACTTGTATGGGTTTGTGGAGATTTTGCAGTGCCATGATCAGCCCTGAGTTAACACAGCTGTTGGCTGAGAAAACAAAGAGCTGAATGGATTGCTTTGAACCAAGTCTTATATCTGTGTTGTACATGTTGCTACAGTTGGGAGATGGGGTTATACAAATTATGGTCTGCACCTGGATAGAAGGGGAAGGACTGATTAGTGAAGCATTTTATGGAAAGGGTAAAGGGGCCAAAAAGCCCAAAAGGCAGAATGTCTGCGACTACTTGAGTCAGAGTGTCACATTTTATAGGTTATAGACAGAAAAGGGCAAACTGGGACCATAATATATGCAGCAGTTTCCAGAAAAATAAAAGTTACAGTGAAACTTCGATTTACATTTTTCCCGATTCTATATAATAAATTCGTAGCCCCTGTGAAAAACCCGTAATATCAATGCTAAAAATTCCTTGTTTTTAAGTTTCTTTCTAGTAAAGTTTTCTCAATTCTATGTTCTTATTTGATGTCTCACTGGACTTGGCCCGTTTTCTTCCTATTTGCATTTGATGTAACTGAACAAGTTATAAGTGATGGAGTTAAGGGAATATTTCTGGCCATTGTGTAGAGGGGAGATGTGAGAGAGGAAATGCTGGCATAATCTACAATTGGCATTGCCAAAACAACTTGCAATGTTTAGCGTCACTGCACAATGATAATTGGTCGAATACGCTTCACACTACTTTTCGCGGGAACTGACATAATCATGACGTGGTGGCACTGTGAAGGCGATCAGGAATGAGGCTATCGATTTGTCGATCGCTGTAGTGTCAGTTTTATGTTAATGGACGTGTTAGTAACAGGAGAATCTCAGTCGTAGCAAGAATTCTTTGGGGATTATATTTGTGATTGCACATCATGCGAAATATTTGAGACAAGGAAAAATATGAAATTTATTGCTCATCATTTCACTTGCTGCAGTTTAAGGTGTCCTCTTATGTTCCTGTCTAATGTCACACTCAGAAATCAGCACATATTAAGAAATAAACAATGAAGTACTTGTGACAAGGAACAATACGAATTTTATTGCTGGTTGTTTCACTCACATGAATGAACGTAGTCCTCTTAGGTTTTTTGTGTAACTGCACACTCCGAAATCACCACATATTTGAAAATAAACTGGCAGTATCTATTTCATCCTTAATTCTTTAACCAGACAGAAATGTGTACAACATCAAATATTGCCGAACATATTGTATTATTATCATAATGAATGTGATAACAGTGAGAAGATGAAAAAATATTGGCATCTAGTGAGTTGTGAACCTGTAACCTGTAATCATTGATGCTTTATTAATTGACAATTAATGATAAGTGTGATGTATTTTTGATATGGTACTTTCAATGCAGCGTTTCTTTCAAATGGCATACTGCACTCATATGTCACACAGTATGAGGCAAATGAATAATCAAAGATCACACATGGATTGTTGCTAAGTGCTCACAAAAGTCAGTAATCGAAAGCCCACTAGTGATATCATAACAGCAAAAAGTAATGTGAAGCAGCATCCACACTGCCACTGGAAACGTGTCTGTTGCAAATGTTATTTCGTACAGTGTTTCACATCTGTTTGTGGTTTTGTTTCTTGTCTCTGTTTCTGTCCACACTGGCAGCAAACATTTCTCTGTGTATTTTTATCATCTGCAACGCTATTTGTTGCATTGTTTTCAGATTGTCTGCCATGTCATGCCTAGAGATGAGAAAACTGTAATATTTGCTGCTGCATTACTAATACTCAAAGGGTCATGCAATCAAAATGAAAGATGTCGGTCGTTCATTCGTTTTTTAATTTATCTATCTTGACTTATGATGTGAAGGCTATAAGCATCTCTCAGTGTTAAGTAGTTTTGTGGACTAAGGTTATGTTTATCAAAGAATTTCGTAGTTGGTTTTAAAACTATAAAATTATTTAGATGGAGAGTTTGTATAGTAGTTGGTAATGTTTGATAAAATCAGGTTAGTTGTTGTAAGAAATTGATTTTTTTGGTTTGGATACAGTCTTCTTTGGTGAGCGAAAACATACTAAAGAACAAGTGTTTCAAAAATCTTGATGTACATGGGAACTGAGTATGGAAGACAGCTCTCGTTGCTGTAATTTCACTTGGGTATCATATAACATTTTTGAGTTTCTGGCAAATATGGTATCACCGTTCCCTAAAAAAATATTGAAATTTCAGGAAACCAATTACAATGAGACGTGCTGTTAGTCTTAGATTTTTGTCAATAGGAGGGTCATTCCAGAGCCTTTAGGATTTATTTCACATTTTGAAGCAAGCTACGATGGACGACTTTGTTTTCTTTCTACGCAGTCTTTCATAGTATTCTACTAAATGTAGCAGCAGTTTCCTGCAGAAAACTTGTTTTATTGCTGTTCTTGTACTTCTTAATTCATATATTCCACAAGCATCCATCAGCCTGGTACAAGGATAACAACTTAACAGTCTGCTGTCTTGTCCACTGGATTTTTTCCCCCAGAAAAACTTAATAAGTGAGAGAAAACAGAACACCTAATGACTATACAACAGACCACACAATGTGACATGCAAACATAATGTGTGCTGTGCAACGGTGACACACGGTAGCTGACCCGAAATATTGTTTTCTTTGATCAGTATTGACACTGCTGTGGGTAGATGTTTCTGATATTCAAAAGACGTTTCCAGAAGGTGTCCACATCAAGTGGCCGTAAACATATTTCAAGCTTAGTAGTGTGTACATGACTTGTAAGTCTACTCAACCCAATTAAACAGCATTGGCTACAGAAGGAAAACACACACCACCACATGTCAGATTCTGACGCCTGACACCGGACCTCACAGGTCTCAATTTAATTCACCATTTGCTTTTTTTTGTGTTAGCACAAAGGAATGATGTCTCAATTACACATAGCATATTTCAAAGGATAATTTGTGGTCATAACATGTCAGAAAGTAGCTTGATTACCTTGTACTCAGATACCAATTTCAATTATTTGACACATTTTCACTTGCTTTTACACATCTGTGATGTTTTAAAAACTGATGAAATTCATTTCTACAAATTATTATTTAAATATTGTATTGTACATTTAATTTCCTTTGCTTGTACAGGTGTTATACAATGTATTGCTGAGGATTACAATTTTTAATCATATATGCTCATTGCATATGTGTTGACTCTTACTTTGGGTGTTTTAATGTTTTATTCAACTCTGCATTTTCCTCAGTTTTGTGGTTCTTAACTATGGATGTCACGAAAATTTTAAAAAATGGGGGTTCACTGTAGTTGTTTCATCAGAAATAAGTGGGCTGAAAATTTAGGTAGATGATCTGCTTGTGTGTAGAAAATGTATAAAATTCTGAAGTGATAGACATTGTTTATTTCTCTGAATGTCATATAACCATAGGGATAGAGAAGCTAAATATCAGGGATGATAGATTGGAATCATTTTCGTGTAGTGTTAGAATGCAAAAAAGAGGAGTTGTAACTCGTGTGAAGTTGGACATAAGTGAAATATATTGAAACAAGCAATTTTTGTTTGGAACAGAACCTAAAGCATGTGGTTGTGAGTTGTTTCTGCAAAATACTTCCCCTGTAATTGTAACAGTCTACAGATCCCCTCCCCTTCAGCATTTTTTGAAGAGTCTAGATGCATGCTTGAACTATGTGTCAGACAAGAAGAAACAGTTATTAATTTGTGGAGAGTACAATGTAGATTTCTTAAAAGTTTGTGGAAGGGAAAAAGAACTGGACTCATCGTTTAGTGGTTTCAGTCTAATTTTACTAGTGAATTTTCCGACATTTTCATAGACAGTGCACAGGCTAAAAACAATGTGTACCCAGTTGTTAATGGTCTATCTGATCATGATGCACAATTAATGGAAATAAACAATGTGGCACTTTACAGCTCTGAGTATGTTTGTACAAAACTGCAAGGCTTATGGATGAGACCTGGATACAGTATTTTAAGAATTAGCTGAAAGAGGTACTATGGAATGTGTGATATATAGAAAGAGATGTTAATTTGAAATTCAATATATTCCATCGTACATTTGTGACAATTTTGAAACTAGCTTTCCTAAAATGTTATTCAGGAAGTCCGTTGAAAAAAAGAAAAGAACAAAAGTAAGACTGGGAAACTAAAGAGATTAAAACTACAAGAGAGAGAGCAAAAGTGAAATTCATACAAAGGCCAGAACAACTCAAGATTTGACACAACTTGAATTCTACAAAAAGTACTCTAATATTTTTTAAAAAATCTTAAAAATGTACAGAAATATCCACATTCTTACAAAAATTAATAATGCATATAATAAGATTAAAACTATATGGAATATTGTGAAACAGGAGACAGTACAACCAGTCAGCACACAAGGTACCTTCACAATTAAACTAAATAACAATAACGTGACTGATAATTCACAAGTTGGAGTATTTTCAACAACCTCTTTCTAAATGTAGCAGCAAAAAATAGGATTAAATGGCTGAGTTGAAGAAGCAAGAATACATTTTAAAAATATCAGTCGACTAAACATTAACCAACTAGAAGTAGCACTATCTATCTTCACTGAAGTTAATAGACTTATAAAAGTTCTGAAAACGTTAGGTGATATGGTGTTGATGGAATTTCAAACAGGATTTTGAAAAGTTGTCCTAACTTAATAGGTAATGTCCTTAGTGATAAATGTAATGCATCACTATCATAGGAAATTTTTCCATATTAAAATATCTCATTGATAAACCTGCATATAAGAATGATGTCAAGAAAGGCTTAAATAATTATTACCAATCCCCTTACAGATGTGTTTTTGCAAAATATGTGAAAAAGTAATGTATTCCAGAGTAATTTCACATCTAAGCAAAAACAATTTACTTAGAACATCACAGTTAAAATTCCAGAAGGGTTGCTCGACTGAGACAGCTGTTTGTATGTTCACTCACCAACTATTACAAACTTTAAGTAATAAACTAAATCCAGTTGATGTTTCTTATTTGCTTTCCAAGTTGTTTGACTGCATAAATCATGTTGTTTGTTTTTCAGTCCAAAGATTGGTTTGATGCAGCTCTGCATGATAGTTTATCCTGTGCAAGCCTCTACATCTCTGAATAACCATTGCAGTTTACATCCATTTGAACCTGCTTACTGTATTCAGGCATTGTTATCTCTCCACAGTTTTAACCCTCACGCTTCCATCCAAAATATAATTGACAATTCCTTAAGGCCTGAATTGTCTTCTGTCTGAAAATGCATTTTTATACAGCCATTTGGCCTAATGTCGATTGCCTTTTGCGTGGCCATAAATAAAAATCATATCTATCTCAATGGGGGCCAGTTGTACAATCTTGGGTTAAATCCAGGGATAGATAACTGAGGAAGAGGCTAACCATGGGTTAAATTGTAGCACACGTTGTATGAGACCATTTTATTCATGGGTTAATTATTCCCCGGAATAGCATTCCTGTCCTGTTATGTTGGCAACAACTCAAGAGGGCACTGGATATTTTCGCGTACGTCATTTCGTATTTAGTTTAGTCATCATCTGCAGAAATAGCATGTGTAATGCGAATGATAAGCATTCTCCAGATCGCAAAATTAAATTTGTTTGAGGATATTTTGAGGCTGGTAGATACTGTAGACGAGTTCAAGAGTGTTGTAGAAAACATGAAATCTTCCACGGTTTCATTAATTGAAAACATTAGTGTGAAACATTTAATGAAGTTTGTAGGGTACTTGCATGTATAGCAATATAACAATATGTTGTAAAATTAGTTAAAGAGTCAGGTATTTGTTGGTTGACTAGTAAGAGATCCTTCTGGATTTCCGAATAAAGTATGAGAAAGAATGCAACAGTTTCCATTCAGAAACAACTTCACACAGATCACAGAGCTGCTACAACAGAAGTACGATATTCCCCCCCCCCCCTCCCCCCCCAAGAAACAAGCATGTAAATATTATGTCTATGAAGGGCAGCAGAGGCTACAGATCTGTAGTGTCCCATACATGAAATGTTGTATATAATGAAATTTATGACATGATAAAGTTATCAAGGGAAGGACGTCAGAGTCCAAGTAGGGACATAGTATAAAAGCAATTTGAAATGCGATCTGCTTCGTGAAATAGTTGGTCTTTTAAGAATCTCCAAGTGTGACAATACAGACATCACTGAGATTGATTTGACTGACAATCCTGATGGGTGTTACTGGCTAGTTTCCTGTTGTATTTATGTGTTAGAATGACTAATTCATTACAGCAACAAGGGGTTTCTACTGAAAGTACCTTTGTGAATTTTTGAACATCGTGCATCCACTTTTGCAGTTATTGGGAATATATAAATCTTGTTTCTACGAGTGATTATTAATAATTATATTGAGCATATAAATGGAGAATAAGATGACAACATTTATAATAAACAACTGTAATCCTTATTATAATTGAATGGTTGAAATGGCTCTCAGCACTATGGAACTTAACATCTTAGGTCATCAGTCCCCTCGATTTAGAACTACTTAAACCTAACCTTTGCAATCATCTTTGGCAGCTGTATGTAATGTGGGAGGGAAGAGGAAGTAACGGTAGACATGACACCTTTACTGTATTCTTGCTTTTCTACAGTCATCTCAGCTTAAAACTGTAAGTTTTGTTTTCAGAATAAAAATACATGTTCTCAAATGTGAAAGAATTAGCAGAGTTGCATATGGTGCTGCTTCAAAAGTAGCATGACAAGAACCAGAGAAGGGAGGAAGAACTGTATTGATTAGAAAGGAGCATAAGTTAAAATTTAGGATCAGAAAGTACAGATTAAACAAATGATTTCAGAATAAAAGTATATTATTCCATGCAAATGTCTTTATTTTATTTTCATTTAATTATGTCAGAGAACAGAAATAGCCTAATTAATAAAACTGTCTATTGTGCCTATTGTCCAGTGTCTACACATCCATTTAATAATCCTCCTGGCTGTCCCCTTGCCAGTGCCATTGAAGTTTTCAGTGGACAGAAAAAAATTCATCAGAGGCAAAATATTTGAGTGTCAGTAGTAGCTGCTTTATTGGTGGAACAGAGTAATTTCTGAAAAAAAGAAAAAGAATGACATGAGACAATTTGTTTGACAATTCAAGAGAAATGTAAAAACATAACTTTCTAGCAAGTCCTTCCACTGTTGCAACTATGTAGATTCAGTAACTAAAGATTACGTGTTAGCTGAATAGACGAGTACCTATGTTCTTGTGACACACAGATAACAATTACTTTATGACAAATATGGATGAGGTTGTGTGGATAATACTAATAACCAAGAAACACAACAGCCATATACTTCTTTTTAAAAAGACTGACTTTCCTGTTAATTTTAATGTGTTAAACGTAGCACAAATAATTTATATGTTTGTAGGAATAATTCTAGGTGGTGTACAACTTTTTTGCCCAGAAGCATTTAGTAAAAGATGTAAAGTTGTTGCCCCAATGGGAGATAAGAGTGAACAATATTTTCTGCTGTAGATGTGGCTGAGTGAACTCTGGACATTAGTATACTATTTGTTACATTAAACAGTCATACTAAGCCATCAATTACAGAAAAATGTTGCTTCACAGAAGTGCAATATAAGATATTTCAGTTTTAGTTGCCTTCAACTAGCTACAATCTGAAATAAAGGAGGACACTGAAAATAATTTAATATTTAAGGAAAGATAAACACACAGCTTTCCAGGCATTCCTTCCACTGTGCTAAAACTGTGTGGATTCATTAACTAGACTCCTTTTCTGCCCCTGTAACATAGATGTATAACCATTATTTTATGATAAATACGGATGGGCTTATGGGGATAATATTGATAATTAAGAAAAACAACAGCTATGTTCTGTAGCTGAGGAAGCATCACCGGTTTTTTAAATACTAGGTTTCCTGTTAATCTTACTGTGTTAAACTTAATGTGAGTAAGCACAGATAGTCCACAGGCTTCAGTGAATAATAGTAGATGGGAGATAATGTACATCTACATCTACATCCATACTCCGCAAGCCACCTGACGGTGTGTGGCGGAGGGTACCCTGAGTACCTCTATCGGTTCTCGCTTCTATTCTAGTCTCATATTGTTCGTGGAAAGAAGGATTGTCGGTTTGCCTCTTTGTGGGTTCTAATCTCTCTGATTTTATCCTCATGGTATCTTCGCGAGATATACGTAGGAGGGAGCAACATACTGCTGGACTCCTCGGTGAAGGTATGTTCTCGAAACTTCAACAAAAGCTCATAACGAGCTACTGAGCGTCTCTCCTGCAGAGTCTTCCACTGGAGTTTATCTATCATCCCCGTAATGCTTTCGCGTTTACTACATGATCCTGTAACAAAGCGCGCTGCTCTCCGTTGGATCTTCTCTATCTCTTCTATCAGCCCTATCTGGTACAGATCCCACACTGCTGAGCAGTATTCAAGCAGTGGGCGAACAAGTGTACTGTAACCTACTTCCTTTGTTTTCGGATTGCATTTCCTTAGGATTCTTCCATTGAATCTCAGTCTGGCATCTGCTTTACCAACGATCAACTTTATATGATCATTCCATTTTAAATCACTCCTAATGCATACTACCAGATAATTTATGGAATTAACTGCTTCCAGTTGCTGAACTGCTATATTGTAGCTAAATGATATGGGATCTTTCTTTCTATGTATTCGCAGCACATTACACTTGTCTACATTGAGATTCAATTGCCATTCCCTGCACCATGCGTCAATTTGCTGCTGATCCTCCTGCATTTCAGTACAATTTTCCATTGTTAAAACCTCTTGATATACAACAGCATCATCCGCAAAAAGCCTCAGTGAACTTCCGATGTCATCCACAAGGTCATTTATGTGTATTGTGAATAGCAACGGTCCTACGACACTCTGCTGCGGCACACCTGAAATCACTCTTACTTCAGAAGACTTCTCTCCACTGAGAATGACATGCTGCGTTCTGTTATCTAGGAACTCTTCAATCCAATAATGTTGCTCTGAAGTGTCAATGGGCTTGTAATTGGAATATTTTCACTAAAAGGCGAAAGTTTTCCAACACTGCTATGGCATTTTCGAAAAGGGTAATTCCTAATTGAAAACAGAGTGGAACAACATGTCCTACTATTGAAGTAATGTTGCTGAAAGAAATTAGAATACAACTGTTTCATTAAAAACATTTTGCTGCATGAAAAATCAATGTTTTCGTCTAAAACTGAAACAGCTGTTAATACAAATAGTGCTTATAACTGGTGTGGTTCTTCGATTTGGTTAAGTTTATTAAGGCACAGTTAAATAAAATGAAACAGTTCTTTTGCACTGCTGCAGAAAGTTTAATACATGCTAGATAAATAATACTATTTTGGTACAAGTCATCATTTTAGTGTGCCTAATTTACATAAATAACATGACGGAATTCACAAAGTACTAAAATCAAATGCATAAAAAAACACTATTATTTTAGAAAACAGAGAAATAGTCTCACCTGTCTGTCATATGCTCCCATTTCTCACGGACAAGATGCTAAAGACAAAGTATGGCTTCCTTTGATGAACGAAATCTGGATATAAATTTGGAATCAGCGTCATCTCACTTTTTTCTTCTTCATCATGCTTGTGAACAGTTCAGACAAAATCTTGTCATTGATGTCTGCAGCTGCATCTGTCACTACTTCTGCCACTTGACAACTTATTTCCCGGTTAAGTTTGCTAACTGGCCAAAAATCATCGATTATTTATCTTGAGTTTATTCTCCGGATAGGCATTATTTCGGGTTCGTACAGTGTGTTTCTTGCGCTACTCTGCGAGTAAAGCTTAACTGACTGCTAGCTGAAGATTGTACAGCTAGCCCTAGGTAATTAATGTCTTGCAATGGTTAAACAGAACACTTACCAGATAGCTTACTGCTGGTGGTGCTGCTATTACTGCTACTACCACCACTACTGCTACTGTTACTACTACTATTGCGAGAGGTAGCCATAAAGTTTTACTATCACTTCAAAAAAATGAAGTTATGTAATTATTTTTTTGTTTTATAATTGAAATTGGAGGAAGGGGAAAGGAAAGGAACTAATTGCTCTAGACTGGGACTTGAACCCTGGATCTCCTACTTACTAGGCAATTGTGTTGACCACTGAGCTGCCCAGACAATGTTTATAGCAAATGTGTGGACTATCTCAGTGCCCTCCCACAAAAAGCCACATATCTGCAGCCCTATCTGTGTCCTCCATGGTCACTACTTTTAGATTCCGGCTGGAGCTAAAACGTAAATGAGCATCCACATTGCAGGCTGTATATTAATTGCCCATTGAGGCAAATCAGTTATATGAACAGATGGTATCTGTTCTTTTGGACATGTCTGAAAGAACAGACAGCATGCAGAATCCACAGCTGTGATTCATATTTTGTAATTGAAGTTGGATGGGAGGGAAAGGAAAGGACAGGGAACTAATGGTATCAGCTGCGTCAAGAATTTATGCGGAATCAGCGGCAGTGAGTGAAAATGTGTGCCAGACTAGGACTGGAACCAGGGATCTCCTGCTTACTAGGCCGTTGTATTAACAACAACGCCACCCGGACACAGTGTTTATTGCAAATGCATAGACTGTCTCAGTATGCTCCCCAGCTGACCCATACTCCCACCTAGCAGTACCTATCTGCAGTCCTTGTCCATGTCTACCCTGCTTACTAATTATAGAGTCTGCAGGAGGTTGGATGTAAAAACTATGAGATCCATGTTTAGTGCCTCAGGTGACTGTCTCTGGCTTTCTGTGAAGTATTGCAAATTGCACTTCTTTTGTGCTCAGTAAGAATCCACCTGTGACAGTTCTCATGCAAAATATGAATGCCAGAACTTAATTCTTATGAATCCCATACCACCAAGAGATGTTGACACTACTACATTTATGTTGTACCTATCTCCACTTGTCTCCTCCCTTTCTCTCGGAGACATGTAGGAATTAATGGCTTTCCATACTCAGAACACAACTGGTCTGTGTTCCTACTTCTTAATATTATAGAACCAAACGTATAATTATTGCCAATTCTGTAATCTGATACTTAAGTATGCCTGAGAGTATACTTATTGAAGCTAAAAAATTACACTGTTCAACCATTTTTGAAGTGATACTTATTATGTAAATCTCAGTCATAAATAATTATCTTGATCATTTACATTGCACAAGAAGGCTTCACACTGTGTAGTCTACTTCACTCAACCAAAGCTGGCATCTTATGTAACAACTTTTACTAGCCTATCTGCCACAGATCTACCATCGATAAAAATTGCAGCCCGTGTAATGATGAGATCTTTGGATTTATCCTGTGATTTTTGTCCAAGATCTCCAGAACAGAATATTGAAGTTAGAAAAAAATTGATTTTCAGTGTAGGAGACTTAATGACTTTACTTTAGGTGAACCTAAATGCACTTGTCATTAGGATGTATGAAACATGATGATTTGATTTGGAACTGAAGAAAAGATTAAATACCATTCTATTTTATTCCCTGACTTACACATTTTGATAAACCTGAACAGCGCTTATTTACATTCTTGAGGTGCAGAACTGTGTCCATCACATCATTATATCACTATAGCGGTGGAATGTATTTTACTTCAAGTAATCTGTACTCTGATTTTGTTTGTTATTGAATCATTTTATGCTTTGTGTTCTGTATGTGGTGCTAGAACAAAGGTTGCATAGTGCCGTAGCTGCCAATCCTAATTCTATTAAAAATTCTATTCAGTTGAATGTATGTGTTCATCACTATCTCTTGGAACATTAGATGGTGATGTGTCTATTGATAATTATTATGTCATCAAGACCTTTTAATTTTTTAGTTGTTAGAGCAAGAAAATGAATTTCTATATTGTAGTGCTTTACTGCAGTTTTGGCCAGTAGAAAGTTAGAGCAGTTATTCTTTTTACTGTGAATTGGATTAATTTTTAATTCCTAATTTCAGTGCTGATCACCTTTTATTTCCAAATATACTTTTTACATCAGTGTAACGAAAAGTTAGATTGTTCCTTATCATAAAGATGATACGTTAAGTTGCAGACAGGCACAATTAAAGACCCTTACACATTAGCTTCTCCCCCCATGAACCATGGACCTTGCCGTTGGCAGGGAGGCTTGCGTGCCTCAGCAATACAGATAGCTGTACCGTAGGTGCAACCACAATGGAGGGGTATCTGTTGAGAGGCCAGACAAACGTGTGGTTCCTGAAGAGGGGCAGCAGCCTTTTCAGTAGTTGCAAGGGCAACAGTCTGGATTATTAATTGATCTGGCCTTGTAACAATAACCATAACGGCATTGCTGTGCTGGTACTGCGAACGGCTGAAAGCAAGGGGAAACTACAGCCGTAATTTTTCCCAAGGGCATGCAGCTTTACTGTATGATTTAAATGATGATGGCATCCTCTTGGGTAAAATATTCTGGAGGTAAAATAGTCCCCCCCCTTCGGATTTCCGGGCGGGGTCTACTCAGGAGGATGTCGTTATCAGGAGAAAGAAAACTGGCGTTCTATGGATCGGAGCGTGGAATGTCAGATCCCTTAATCGGGCAGGTAGGTTAGAAAATTTAAAAGGGAAATGGATAGGTTAAAGTTAGATATAGTGGGAATTAGTGAAGTTCGGTGGCAGGAGGAACAAGACTTCTGGTCAGGTGACTACAGGGTTATAAACACAAAATCAGGTAGGGGTAATGCAGGAGTAGTTTTAATAATGAATAGGAAAATAGGAATGCAGGTAAGCTACTACAAACAGCATAGGGAACGCATAATTGTGGCCAAGATAGATACGAAGCCCACACCTTCTACAGTAGTACAAGTTCATATGCCAACTAGCTCTGCAGATGACGAAGAAATTGAAGAAATATTTGATGAAATAAAACAAATTATTCAGATAGTGAAGGGTGATGAAAATTTAATAGTCATGGGTGACTGGAATTCGGTAGTAGGAAAAGGGAGAGAAGGAAACGTAGTAGGTAAATACGGATTGGGGCTAAGAAATGAAAGAGGAAGCCACCTGGTAGAATTTTTCACAGAGCACAACTTAATCATAGCTAACACTTGGTTCAAGAATCATAAAAGAAGGCTGTATAGATAGAAGAACCCTGGAGATACTAAAAGGTATCAGATAGATTATATAATGGTAAGACACAGATTAAGGAACCAGATTTTAAATTGTAAGACATTTCTAGGGGCAGATGTGGACTCTGACCACACTCTATTGGTTATGAACTCTAGATTAAAACTGAAGAAACTGCAAAAAGGTGGGAATTTAAGGAGATGGGACCTGGATAAACTGAAAGCACCAGAGGTTGTAGAGAGTTTCAGGGAGAGCATAAGGGAACAATTGACAGGAATGGGGGAAAGAAATACAGTAGAAGAAGAATGGGTAGCTTTGAGGGATGAAGTAGTGAAGGCAGCAGAGGATCAAGTAGGTAAAAAGACGAGGGCTAGTAGAAATCCTTGGGTCACAGAAGAAATATTGAATTTAATTGATGAAAGGAGAAAATATAAAAATGCAGTAAATGAAGCAGGCAAAAAGGAATACAAACGTCTCAAAAACAAGATCGACAGGAAGTGCAAAATGGCTAAGCAGGGATGGTTAGAGGACAAATGTAAGGATGTAGAGGGTTATCTCATAAGGGGTTAGATAGATACTGCCTACAGGAAAATTAAAGAGACCTTTGCAGATAAGAGAACCAATTGTATGAACATCAAGAGCTCAGATGGAAACCCAGTTCTAAGCAAAGAAGGGAAAGCAGAAAGGTGGAAGGAGTATATAGAGGGTCTATACAAGGGCAATGTACTCGAGGACAATATTATGGAAATGGAAGAGGATGTAGATGAAGATGAAATGGGAGATAGGATACTGCGTGAAGAGTTTGACAGAGCACTGAAAGACCTGAGTCGAAACAAGGCCCCCGGAGTAGACAACATTCCATTGGAACTACTGATGGCCTTGGGAGAGCCAGTCCTGACAAAACTCTACCATCTGGTGAGCAAGATGTATGAAACAGGCGAAATACCCTCAGACTTCAAGAAGAATATAATAATTCCAATCCCAAAGAAAGCAGGTGTTGACAGATGTGAAAATTACTGAACTATCAGTTTAATAAGTCACAGCTGCAAAATACTAATGCAAATCCGTTACAGACAAATGGAAAAACTAGTAGAACCCGACTTCGGGGAAGATCAGTTTGGATTCCGTAGAAATGTTGAAACACTTGAGGCAATACTGACTCTACGACTTATCTTAGAAGCTAGATTAAGGAAGGGCAAACCTATGTTTCTAGAATTTGTAGACTTAGAGAAAGCTTTTGACAATGTTGACTGGAATACTTTCTTTCAAATTCTGAAGGTGGCAGGGGTAAAATACAGGGAGCAAAAGGCTATTTACAATTTGTACAGAAACCAGATGGCAGTTATTAGAGTCGAGGGACATGAAAGGGAGGCAGTGGTTGGGAAAGGAGTGAGACAGGGTTGTAGTCTCTCCCCGATGTTATTCAATCTGTATATTGAGCAAGCAGTGAAGGAAACAAAAGAAAAATTCAGAGTATGTATTAAAATCCATGGAGAAGAAATAAAAATGTTGACAAAATTACAGTGTCATTGGCGAACCTCAGAGACAGCAAAGGACTTGGAAGAGCAGTTGAACAGAATGGATAGTGTCTTGAAAGGAGGATATAAGATGAACATAAACAAAAGCAAAACATGGATAATCTAATGTAGTCAGATTAAATCGGGTGATGCTAATGGAATTAGATTAGGAAATGAGACATTTAAAGTAGTAAAGGAGTTTTGCTATTTGGGGAGCAAAATAACTGATGATGGTCGAAGTAGAGAGGATATAAAATGTAGACTGGCCATGGTAAGGAAAGCGTTTCTGAATAAGAGAAATTTGTTAACATTGAGTATAGATTTAAGTGTCAGGAAGTTATTTCTGAAAGTATTTGTATGATGTGTAGCCATGTATGGAATTGAAACATGGATGATAAATTGTTTGGACAAGAAGATAATAGAAGCTTTCAAAATGTGGTGCTACAGAAGAATGCTGAAGATTAGATGGGTAGATCATATTACTAATGAGGAAGTATTGAATAGGTTTGGGGAGAAAAGAGTTTGTGGCACAACTTGACCAGAAGAAGGGATTGGTTGGTGGGACATGTTCTGAGGCATCAAGGGATCACCAATTTAGTATTGGAAGGCAGTGTGGAGGGTAAAAATTGTAGAGGGAGACGAAGAGATGAAGCAGATTCAGAAGAATGTAGGTTGCAGTAGGTACTGGGAGATGAAGCAGCTTGGACAGGATAGAGTAGCATGGAGAACTACATCAAACCAGTCTCAGGACTCAAGACAACAACAACAACAACAACAACAACAACAACAACAACATATTAGCTTTCGGCCACAGCCTTTGCTATGAAAAGTCAGACACATACAGAAACACAAACACATTCATTCACACAAGCAAGCAGTTATCCCTGGCAGCTCAAACTAGTGTAATTTTCATGTTGACAGTTTCATATAATCTTATGTTGCTGTTACTATGTTCATTGCAATTCCAAAGGTTGTCACGAAGAATTCTGAAATGACAGTTTTATTTTTCAGCATGTAAAGAATAATACTGATAATGCTGTTGAGCAAAATATCGAGCCATATAGAGAACAGTTTGGTCAACGTATTTTAGTTACTTGTGAAAATATAAGATTCCGGCTTCAAGCACCAATTGATGGAGAGAAGGAAGGCCTTTGCCAGGTAAGTTGGATGATAATTTTTATACTAAAATCAGTTGCCAGTAAAATGAAATACCTTATAGATGTTGCAGACTATAATTCACATTCCATCAGGTTATGATTTTTTTTGTGTGTGTTTAACTTTAAGCAGAATTAAATGAGCACAATGTGATTAATTTGGTTTATTCAAAGGTGTCCATGGAAAGGGGATGTGGAGAATAATTTCCATATTTGTGGAAAACTTCAGTGCATGGGTGATTAACAGAGCAAATAAAAATTCTGTTTGTTCATTTTATGCTGCACTTGCTACCATGAGAGTACACTGCAGTTCCCCTGTGTATCCCCCTCATTCTCTTTTCAAGTCAAACAGCTCAATAACCAGCTGTCATAGAAATGCTGAATGACAAACCTCTTTTGTTGTTGTTAAGAACCAGTATCGATACGCCAAATTGTATTTAGTATTTTCATTTGCCTTCAAATGTACAATAGAACTTCAATTTTACATTCTCTGATTTTTGATTTTATGCCATAAATTAGTAGCTCTTGTGAAAAACCCATAAGATCAATGCTAAAAATTCCCCAATTTTACATTTCTTCGTAGGAGAGTTTACCTCAATTTTAGGTTCATATTCAAAGTCTCACTTGACTTCATCCCATTTTCTTCCTATTGACATTTGATGTGACTGAACTAGTTATAACAGAACAGATAGTTCAGGTGTGAACAGATAGTTCACAGCATGGGTGGTAGTGGAATTGAAGGATTATTTTAGGCTGTTGTGGAGAGGAAATGTTGGCATAATCCATGATTGGTGTTGCCAACAAAACTTGCAACATTTAGCATCACTGCGCAATTATGATACGACTATTGCTAGGTTTCAGCATAATGGAAAAGCAAGACAGTCAGTGCAAATTGTTCCGATTTCTGATGTACTGTATTCAGCAAAAATTTTACAAAGTCTACAGAAATTCACTGAATTGACTTCTGATAAGCTTGTAATGGCAATTGGTGAAGTAAACTCATTTTTTTGCATCTGTTTCTCTTCAAGACTAAAATAACACTTTAACAGTGATGAGCCTATGAATTGCAGCTCATAAGAAAAGCATGGTGACGAAGTACGTCATTAAGCAGATGTCTGCATTTATGCTATGGTTTAACCACTTAGCTGCTGTGATGTTTTTGGTTTAATTCAACATGTTTATCCATTTTTCTTTTTTTGGGCAAGCACAAAGGATGATCTCTCAAAAGCATGTGTTTTGAATGTATAATTTGTAGTTGTAGCATGTCAGAAAATAGCTAGATTGTCTTGTACCCAGATACCTATTTCAATTTTTGTATCAGTGTTTACTTGCTGTTACACTTCTGTGAGTTTTGTTTAAAGAAGTGATGAAATTCATTACCACAAATTATTGCATGAACTTTGTGTTGTACATTTAATTTCCTTCAGTTAGACAAATTTCATGCAAAGTAATGGAGAGGATTGTGATTTTTATTCATATATGCCAATTAAATGTGGTTTTGCTCGTATTTTGGAGGGTTTTAACATTTTCCTCAATTCTGTATTTTCCTTGATTTTTGTGTTTTTTGAGTCTGGACTGCACGAAAATGTAAAATAGGGGTTTAACGGTAAAACATAAAGAATTATATTATATCTTTTCTGGAGCAAGTAGTTTTTATGTTGTTTTGGGATAATATCAAGTATTGTAGAAAAAAAGTAAGTTTGTACTAATAAAACACTAAATGATGCATAAAGAAGTCAGCAATTTTCCCTAAATGTTTAAAAAGGAGCTTGCAGACTTCACTGCGTGGCTTGGAATAGTTTAAAGTTGCTTCACTGAATCCATTTATGATCTTACAAGTTTGTATGGTACTGATAACCAATTGAAGATTCAAAAGAGTAAGTGCTCAATACAACCATGATTATTTAATAAAACTTAGTGATCATTATGTGAGGATACAAGGTGAACCTAAAATGATAAGCTTTAGAGATAACTTTATTTTTAATGTTTTATAATATTCTGTCATACACAAAGATAATTTTGTTCGCAAATAAACACTACTGACCATTTTGTATCAGTTTTTGCAAGTGCAATTTTAGGAATTTACTGAATAATTTATAAACTGGACTCATCACTTTGATACACACAATGAGTGAGTGATTCACTGTGTAAAGGACAAAACTATTGTCATTGTTTTGACAAACACCTGTTTTTCAGGACTTGTGAAGATAACATTATTTGGAAAGCCTAAAGAAGTTGAAAATAGTTTGATAAAATGTAATGCAATAAAGGAGACTGATAGATATTATTGTGACTTTTTAAAATTTATTTTGAGTAAGCCGTATTGACATCAATGAATCCTCCAATAACTAACATATACAAACATTTCTTAAAAAGTAGAAAATCCAAAGATAATGACCAAAATGAATCCAAACTCAGTGGATGTGCCGTAAAATTTCCCAGCAAAAAATGTTTTCAGAAAGATGGTTTAGGTGTTAGCCCTGGATTCAAGGACTGTGCAGGTATTATTTGAAGAAAGGTGGGTAACACCACTATTGCACCCTGGAATAGTGGTGCCCTAGTGTACTGGCCTTTGAACTTCTGTAGGATGTGTTTTTTCATCTGGTTCGTCACTGTTCTCCAGCAAGGATCGTTGATGCTTTGTGAACTCACATAGAAACTGCATGTAGGGTTCTTAAGGAACATTTCCAGGTTGTCTTTGATTCCATGCTGCATTGTTTATACGATGGTTAGAACTTAAATAGTTTTTTTGCACTCCGACTTCAGGCCACAAGTGACTCCTGGAACAAGTTAGTTCATCTCTGTGCCACTACCTGTGGAAGACCCAGGTGCAAGACCTGCCCAGTCCACTTCACAGCACTTCCTATTCCAGTCCTGTCACAGGCTTTATCCTATCCCATCAGAGGATAGATCACCTTTCGAAGCAGCCATATCATATACCAGCTCTGCGGCAATCATTGCGCAGCTTTTTTTTATTTTTTATTTTTTTTTATTTTTAAGTTGGTATGACTTCTAACCAGCTATCCACCAGGATAAATGGCCACTGCCAAACTGTGGCCAAGACCAAAGTGGATCACCCTGTGACATAACATGCAGCTTAACGTATCACACTTGATTTCAGTGGCTGCTCCACTACCCGGACCATCTGTATCCTCCCCTCCATCACCAGCATTCTGAACTGCACATCTCGGAGTTAGTCTGCTGCATCCACTGCTGCTGAAATTATCCTGGACTTAACCTACGATGACCACCTGTCCCCGTGCCCTCCACCCAATAGTTTCCACCCCCTCTGTCCTGCCACCTTCTCCCAATACACGTCTTCTCACCTTCATTGTGCGCCACTCTCTGCCAACATACCCACTAGTATATTCCCCTCATCTGATTCTCTATTTTTCCACTTCCCCTCCCCTCCGCTCTGTCCCTCCGCCCTACTGTGCCTGGCAGCCTTGTCCTGCTGCCATCTAGTCCCTTTACACTCCATCTAACAGTGCTCTTCTCTCCCTCCCTCTCTCCCTCCCTCCCTCTCTCCCTCCGTCTCTCCCTCTCTCCCTCCCTCTCTCCCTCCCTCCCTCCCTCCCTCCCTCCCTCCCTCCCTCCCTCCCTCCCTCCCCACCTGTACCCTGCTATTCCTTCCTCTTCCCCTACCCCACCTCACTCTGGATTGCTGCTTTCTTTCACTGTGAGAATTGCCTTCTGGTCACAGTGGCCAGAGATAGCGGTCATGTGTGCATGAGGTGTACCTGCTTGTGTGAATGTGTGTGTGTTTTCCTTTCTGAAGAAGGCTTTGGCAAGAAGCTCAGTGTGTAATAGTCTTTTTGATGTGCTGGTCTGCAACTCAACGACATCTTTACTGTGAGCAGCAATCTATCCTTTTCATATATATTTTTAATACTTTTATGTTATTTAAAGGGTAACTCTAAAGTGCACCTGCTAGTACTTTCAGGTGGCGGTTGCTTCCTGTGTAAAATGGAATAGAAATCATTGTATGAACTATATTGTACAGTAACACATACACATACTTATTACCCAAAATAATCAAAGGTTTAAATGATTCCAGATGTGAGCCTGTTTTTGATGAAAGAACAGTTCTGCGAAAAAATGTTTGCTTTACCAAAGCTGAAAGCTGTAAGCAGTTTTGGAGTACTATACTTCTACGCCCATCTCACGACTTACTCAAATCCATTAAATCTAGCCTCTGAATGTCTTTCCCAATCTCGGTCTTGTCATGTTTTCTCTTCTAACTGTGGTGATTTTCACTCATAGTAATTTCAAAATTCAAATAATTCCTATCTCTAACAGTAATTAATATATTTGTTAGGACAGAGGAGTTCTCTATGCTAGAAACTAGATACGCACTAAAAAATAAGAGTGCCATTGTAAACAGTGATTTTTTTAGAAACCTAGTGTTAACGCTAATTCATAAGTTTGCGTTGATCAAATGATTGCAGGTGTAGGTGAGAAATTCACAGATAATTCCATTACATTTCTGTATTAGCACTGAAGTTACACTGTAAATTGATATATGCAGTTATCTAGTGTGGTGGGTATAACTTTCCTTTCTGTGTATTGTCCTAGCAACTTCTTGTGTCACAGAGTTTTCACCAACTATGTATACATGATGTGCTAAGTGGCATTTGTAACAACTCAACATGGTACATTCAAACCATTCAATAAGTGATAGTCTTACAAGAAGTGTATTCGTTCCCAATGTGTCTGAAATAAAATTACTTTGTCAAGAATTAAAAGTTGGGGTTGCAATTAAATGTATGAGAAATTCAAACCATTCAGAAAGTATAAGTTATTTTGTGATGTAAAACCAATGGTTTTGAAAGAATTTCTTGTGCATGTATGGTGAAGAGAAGTGACTTAAACACAATAAAACAACTTTGATTTTCTCTACAGGTGGAACCATATTTAACAACTTTAGCTTTGTTTGACACAAAACAAGGACAGACAAGGAAGCTTACTGAAAATTTTCATTTTGATGTCAATCATCCTCAAGTACGACACATGCTTCCTCCTTCTTACCAAATGACTAATGGCAGGGAGTGTGCTGGAGATAATTTATTGGCGCCGGAGTTTCAACAAATACCAAATGAATGGATAAAGTATCCAAGGCAGGTAGGTTATGGACTTAATGTGTTGATTCATTTGTGAGCTAGAAAAGAACATTATTTGGAAATAATTTTATGCTGAGTGTAACAATAATCACCTTACAACAAGTAGAACTTCTAGCAAAGACTTGGTTTTTGTTAACGTTTTTACAAATGAATATGTAATGAGTTACTGGCTATAAATAATTTTCTGTTTCATAAGTATTAGACATTGCGGTACATATTCATCCCTGTGTAATGATTCCTTCTTTTCTTTCCTGCAGGCTATATTTAGTGTCAACAACCCTCACTCTGAAATTTACTTGGTTGTGAGGATCGACAAAATACTTCAGGGAGGTATATGTCAAACAACGGAACCTTATATAAGGAGTACAAAGGATCCTCGTCTTGGGCTTAAAATTCATAAACAAGTAAAAACATGTAGTCAGAGGTTTGTTGTTCTGTGAAACAATTATTTTTGCTTATGTTGTTGTTTAATCTCTACACCCAAAAATGTGTTATATACATCTTTGAAAACATATTCACGTGAAAGTAAAAGATCACACTATCATTAAAAAGCTAAAAATTAAATCATAAGGCCACCTGAAGTGTATTTTAAACAATATAAAAGTTTCTAAATGTATTTTTTAAATGTTCTTCTTTGTTATTCCCTCTCTTTCTTGACTTAAAATGACAATTTTCGTACACGGTGTATATACTGAGGTGACAAAGTCATGGAACAGTGCTCTGCAGATGGCAGTAGTGTTGCGTACATGAAGTGTACAAAGGGCATTGCATTGACGGAGCTGTCATTTGTACTCAGATGATTCAGGTGAAAAGATTTCTGACACGATGATGACTGCACGATGGGAATTAACAGGCTTTGAACGTGGAGTGCTAGTTGGATCTAGATGCATAGGACACTCCTTTTCTCAAATCATTAGGGAATTCAATATTCTGAGATCCACAGTGTCAGAAGTGTGCAGAGAATACCAAATTTCATGTATTGTCTCTCACCATGGACAACTCGGTGGCCGCTGATCTTCCCTTAATGACTGCCTAGACAGTGAGTAACACACTGGACTCGCATTCGGGAGGACTACGGTTCAATCCCGCGTCCGGCCATCCTGATTTAGGTTTTCCGTGATTTCCCTAAATTGCTTCAGGCAAATGCCGGGATGGTTCTTCTGAAAGGGCACTGCCGACTTCCTTCCCTGATCCGACGAGACCAATGACCTCGCTGTTTGGTCTCTTCCTACAAACAACAACAACAACGACTGCCTAGAGTTTTCAGTGCTAACAGACAACAACACTGCATGAAATAACCACAGAAATCAATGTGGAATGCCCAATGAACGTATCCGTGAGGGCAGTGCGACGAAATTATGTGTTACACCAGCTGACGACCGAAGCTATTGCCTTTGCTAACAGTGTGACATCGCCTGGGCTCATGACTGTATCGGTTGGACTCAAGATGATGTGAAAACTGTGGCCATGTCAAGTGAGTCCTGATTTCAGTTGGTAAGAGCTGATGGTAAGGTTTCAGTTTCATGCAGACCCAATGAAGCTATGGACCCAGCTTGTCAGCAGGCTTGCATACAAGCTGGTTGGGGCTCCATAATGGTCTGGGCTATGTTAATGTGGAATGGACTGGATCCTTTGGCCCAAATGAACCCAATTTGGTGCAACTGAACCAATCATTCACTGGAATTGATTTTGTTTAGTTACTTGGAGACTGTTTGCAGCCAATCATGGACTTCATGTTCCCAAACAACGATGGAATTTTTATGTATGACAGTGCACTGTTTCAGTGGGCCACAGTTGTTCGCAAGTGGTTTGAAGAACATTCTCGACAATTCAAGCAAATGATTTTTCCATCCAGTTGCCCACCACGAATCCCATCGAATATTCACGGGACATAATCGAGACGTCAGTTAGTACACAAAATCCTATACTGGCAACACTTTTGCAATTATGGACGACAATAGAGGCAACATGGCTCAATATTTCTGCAGGGGACTTCCAATTACTTGTTGAGTCCATCTCACGTGAAGCTGCTGCACTATGCTGGACAAAAGGAGACCATAAAGATAGTAGGAGGTATACCATTACCTTTGTCACCTCAGTGTAAGTCTCTTTGCATTCCTTTGAAAGTATCGAACACAGTAACATGTGCCATATGCTCATTTATGTTTTTATGGTTTCTGGAGGAGCGAATATTGCATCTAACAAACTAAAAATGCAGCTTTGGTGCTGAGGCCTGGAGTCGACAGTCTCTCTCTCTCTCTCTCTCTCTCTCTCTCTCTCTCTCTCTCTCTCTCTCTCTCTCTCTCTCTCTCTCTCTCTCTCTCTGTGTGTGTGTGTGTGTGTGTGTGTGTGTGTGTGTGTGTGTTTTTATGAATCTGAGGAAGCACTTTGTCGGATAGCTTAGATTACTTTTAAATGTAGTTGAAATGTGTGTGTCTGCTGCTCAAAGCCTCCATTATGTTGTGATTGTTGCATCATTGTCCCCCAAACGCAGAAAATAATTACTGCAAAATACCCCACTTTAACAATAAACTACGGCATTTACTTTTAGCTCCTCAGGTTGTGTGCTGTGGTAATATGGCTTGAGGACTCCAGTGTGTAGCAGGACTACAACTGTATGACTGAAAACAACAATAAAATTCTGTTTCATTATTGTTAACATTCTGTCACAGATTTTCCACTTAGAAAGAAAGTAACGTAAGTCGTATACATTTTTTCAGATGATCACTAGTGTCATTTGTACTGAAAACTGGTGGCTAATCGTGTTATTCAGAATTATCATTATTTGGACATTCATGGCCTCAGTAGCCTATTGCATTTTTTTTTCCTCATAAAAAGTGTTTATAAATTCTTATGCATTTCACCACTGTATGTCTTTTTAACCCCCCCCCCCCCCCCTACTTAAATTGCTATATTGTCAGAGGTATGTGTATTGCTTCAGGCTCATTGGTGTGTCTCTGAACTGTATTGACTGATTATTTTGCATGCTTACCGTCAGGGTTCTGCTACCAGTTTAGCCTCAAGTGGCCAAGCAAATTATTCATCTAGCAGCAGCAGTATTTTCTTTCTTTTTTGGTAATTTTCTGATGCCATTAGAGACATTTTCAATGTGAACCAGTTATATTTATGACTTTTTATCATCTCCTGTCTTGCTTTTGATCACTTTTTCTTGTGGCCCTATTAATCACCAAAATGCTACTCAGACATTCATTCTCAGTTTAGGTCATGCATCACTTGATGCCAGCAGAATTATTCTTGTATCCTCTGCTTGAAGTACAGTAATTCAAATCTTCATGTAAGGATCTGACTTTGTGTGTTGTTCTTGTAAAATAACTGACTCATAATGTTTGTCAAGATCGTCTGTATATGAACATAGCCAGGAATACTGTGTTACGACTATCATCCCACACTGTGCTGTAAGAGATTTTGAGGTGGACATTATTTAGGTGTTGGTAAAACATGTGTTTGTTCTTTTACCCATGTTACTAAATGACAGAGATGTCAGAGACATAGCATATCTAGTATTGAGAGCTTCCTCTTCAAATGTGCCATGGAAACCCCACTGTAAAAATAAACACTCATTGTGTCAGTTGAGTACTCCTGGAGAAAGAAACAGACATCATGGTAATCATTGTAATCTTGTAAAGAACTTTCTTTCTCAGATTGACAGTAGACCAAATAAACTCTCTGCAAACAATTTTTGTTTATGAGGTGCAGTGAAAGGGCTGTAGACCCAGGCCTCTAGGTAGACTGTCAAAATCTCAACTGGTTGTCTAAAAAGAATCATATCAGATACAATCACTACCATAAGATAAAATATGATAAAAAATATTAAACAGGTTTCTTAGTTTGCTACGTCTGCTGTCTTAATAAATTAGCTTAAATCAGTTTATTATTATTATCGTATGCATCAGTTACAGTAATACACATTTAGCAATGAGCGAGGTAGCGCAGTGGTTAGCACACTGGACTCGCATTCGGGAGGACGATGGTTCAATCCCGTCTCCGGCCATCCTGATTTAGGTTTTCCGTGATTTCCCTAAATCGTTTCAGGCAAATGCTGGGATGGTTCCTTTGTAAGGGCACGACCGATTTCCTTCCCAATCCTTCCCTAACCCGAGCTTGCACTCCGTCTCTAATGACCTCGTTGTCGTTAGCAAAACAAGGAAATATATATAAATGAACATGTGAAATTATATACAGTACACAAGTTTTAAAACAGCTCAGACTACACTCAGATGTTGATGGATTCGATCCAGCGGAGTGCCTCGTGGGCTGCTTGATGGAGCTTCTCAATGCCACCAGGGAAGTGTATGATTGGACATTCATTCACAATGTGGCTCATTGTTTGGGTGGCACCACAGTCACACACACTGTCACTCTAAAAGCCCCTCTTGTGCATGTTGTATTTGCACCTACCCTCTTCAGTCCGATATCTGTTTAACTGCACCCACACCTCCCTTGGTTGTTGGAAGCCTGAAACTGGAACTGTTGGATTGTCTACAGGTTCGTGGTTCCGGATTCTTGTAGCTTGCCACTCATGTTTCCACTCTGCGTCCTGGTTGAATCCTGTGGATAGAATTTGGACTCCCATTTCATATGCTGGTCTTCTAGATTTGAGGCGTTTCCTGGGCAGTGATAGCAAATCGTCATGAAGAGGGTTCGAGTGGTTTTCAGAAACTTGCTGACAGAGGTTGTAAAGAGCAGCCTTTTGACGGAGGTCTGGTGGACAGATGTTTGAGAGCACTGGTAGCCAGCAAGTAGGTATAGACCGGATTGTACCACTAATTACTCTCATAACTGAGTTCAGTTGGACGTCTACTTTCACTACGTGGGCACTTCGGAGCCAAACAGGTGCACTATTATGCTGCTTTGTATACCAGTGCAAGGGATGCTCCTCGGAGGACTGATGTGGTTGCTCCCCATATACTGCCTGCCAGCTTTCTCACAAGGTTCACTCAAGTTTGTATTTTCTTGGCCAAGTTGGAAAGGTGTTATTTATATGTTAAAGTTCTGTCCAGAGTGACTCCCTGATATTTTGGGCTAACATTGTATCTGACTATGCCAAGAGGGCCGAACTGTGGACTGATCTTTGCTGATGAAAGGCTATTAGAGAGGTGGAACCGGCTTACCTCGGTTTTAGAAACATTTGTTCTCATTCGCCATGTCTCAAAATACTCAAAGCTTAGTAAGGCTGTTCATTAGGTGTTCTTCACATTCAGAAAGGTCTTCACTTTGATATGAAATTGCCAGGTCATCTCCATATTGAAATTTTCGGCAGGTCATATTTGGCAGGTCAGCTCTGTAGAGGTTGAATAATACTGGAGCAAGAACAGAGCCCTGAGATAATCCGTCATTGGGTACACACCATCTGCTTTTCTCTTCTCCTTGATGTACCTTAAACCGCCTATTGCTTAACATGTTACTTAAGAGGTTGCCAAGAGTTTTGTAAGGTATTGCTCTCAAAAATTTAAATAATAGGCCCTCGTGCCACACCGTGTCATAAGCTGCTGACAGGTCAATGAACACTGCTCCAGTTTTAAGTTTCTTTTGGTATCCAGTTTCTGTGTGAGTAGTCAAGGAGAGCACTTGTTCACAGCAGCTTCTATGTGTTCTGAATACAGCTTGTTCAGGTGGTATCATAGCATTAATTTGATTTAATTAATTAAAAAAGGAGATTGAATATAGTGTGTGAGAATCAAGATATGCATGTTGGGATAAAGACAGAAGGAAAATGGACATAACTGCCTTTGTGAGGGTTGTACATATGAATGTAGTTAAACTATTAAATCAACAGAAATACTCTATAACCAACAACTAACATTTATGTTTATTAGTTGGAATAAATTCAGAGGCTGCTCCATCTTGTAGGTGACACTTAAGAAATTTAGGTCATCAGCACAGCTTCCATGAACACAAACACCATTAGGTGTTCTACAGTTCTGTCCAGTATGTACTGTGTGCTATCCTGGTGAACTTTACATCCAGTCTTTACACTGTTCAACTTATACTCATCATTTTATGTTGTGTAAGGTAACCTTTTTTACATTAAATCAGATTTTTTGATGACGTCTTGGCTTATTCATTTTTCATCTATTTGAATGAAGGTGTCACACACATCTTTATGTCAGTATACATATGTATACACAGCTGAATTCCTAAGTAATATTTCACCTCAAAGGATTAATGTTGACTGAATTGTGTATCAATATTCCAGTATTTCCCACATCTGTTCAGTGTATGGCCATTGGTGTCTGTTGCTTGTGTGGCACTCCATGGGAAGTCCACTATAAAAATGTTCTTGTTAGTTTTTCCATGTTTGGATGATGCTGATTCTGCAGCTTTTGTCCAGTTACTGGAAATATGCTCCAGTTGCTTAATTATAACTTCTTTAAGTGCACACATCTGGTTTCTGCCTTCACAAAGTCATGAGAAGTTGCTGTGGTAGTGCATGGTGGTGTCTGCTGCAGGGTGTATCAGTGCCAGCTTGGTACAGCAGTAAATGCTAGTTTCATATACACTTCACAATGGTATAATATAAAGGCTGATACCAGTTTATGGACTTAATAACATTCTAATTAAGTGACTGGAGCACTTTTCATTAATTTAATAAGATATTGTCTTACCTCATGACTTGCAGCTGCTAACTTCATGCGGATGTGCCATTATCTTTGACAACAGAAGTATTTTGACTTGCAGCTCTCACTTGTGATAATAGATGCTCACATCTGGACTGAGAAAACTTCAGTTTATTGTGTTGCTCAATGACTTTGGTGCAAACAGACTTTTGGAACCAGTTTCTAATGAATGTTCAGTGCACTCACCATTTTTAAATCTCAGAAAACCCCATTTCCTTGTAAATACTAATAAACTGCAATTCTCTTTGCTGTTATTTGATCCATATTGGATCTTGTGAACACCGCAACCATTAATGATAGTTGGCGAATGACACAACCAGCCACAAATACTTTTTAAATGTTTTATTTCAGTGCCATTACTGGTTTTAGGCTACCATGAGGTTGAACATATACATTGAGCTACAAAACCACATGGACCACAACAAAACATATCACCATATACTGGGGTACGCATTGTGGAGCAGACAAAATGCTGTTGATCAAACATCTTTGTAACAAAAAGTATTAACCCTCTGAAGATGGGCATGGTATCCTGAAACCTGTTATGGCAATAAAATAAAACATTTAAAAAGTATTTCTGGCTGATTGTGTGATTCACCAATTATTCTCTTAACTATTTCCATAAGTATTGTTATTTTTTGTTAACAGGTTAGGAAATTATAGAATGCCTTTTGCATGGGCAGCACGACCACTGTTTCGGCTTTATACTAACGAATTAGACACAACCCCCGACTTCCCAGCTGTATATAGACAAGAAGGAAATAAACTTACAGATGAAGAAATTTTGAAAGTGCTTGCAGAATATAGAAAGTAAGTATGCCATTAAATTCTTATGAAAATATCTGTATTTTATACTTACTGTCAACATGTAATGTGTTATTTATTGTAGACCAGACAAAATGAGCCGTCTCACTGTAATTCCTGGGTGGATCACTGTAAAGGTGGAGCAGATTACAGAGATTCCTGAGAGTAAGTTGCTAAACATGCTAAACATATTACTGGGTTTTATGAATTAATGCCTTTTATGTGTCTAGTTATGAAATGTGGTTACTTTCCAGATGTAGTTGCTGGTTAACAGTAGTCACTTGCTTCAATTCATTTAACAATTTCATGTACGTAATAAATTATTGAGAGGCAGGTATATTTTCAGCATTTTGATATATTTGTCTTTGTAAGGAAATCTTAAAGTAACATAATGTAGGTACAGAAGCACACAATATTGATAGGTCATAATTCTTATTCAAAATCATTGTTGTTTGAGTAATAATTGTTACTATTAATTAATTCCAAGACTTACCAAGCGGTAAAGTGCCGGTAGATAGGCACAATAAATAAAACACACACACACAGAATTTCTAGCTTTTGCAACCGACGGTTGCTTCTTTAGGAAAGAGGAAAGGAGAGGGAAAGACAAAAGGATGTGGGTTTTAAGGGAGAGGGTAAGGAGTCATTCCAATCCCGGGAGCGGAAAGACCTACCTTAGGGGGACAAAAGGAAAGGTGTACACTCGCACACACACACACATATCCATCCGCACATACACAGACACAAGCAGACATTTGTAAAGGCAAAGAGTTCGGGCAGAGATGTCTCACAGAAGAACCCTAAAAGTGCCCCACTTGTGACAGGATACTTCCCGGGACTGGATCAGACTCTGAATGTGGTTCTCCAGCAGGGATACGACTTCCTAAAATCCTGCCCCGAAATGAGATCCATCCTTCGTGAAATCCTCCCCACTCCACCAAGAGTGTCTTTCCGCCATCCACCTAACTTTCGTAACCTCTTGGTTCATACCTATGAAATCCATCCCCAAACCACCTTCCCTACCCTCTGGCTCCTACCCTTGTAACCGCCCCCGGTGTAAAACCTGTCCTATGCACCCTCCCACTACCACCTACTCCAGTCCTGTAACCCAGAAGGTGTACATGATCAAAGGCAGAGCCACGTGTGAAAGCACCCACGTGATTTACCAACTGACCTGCCTACACTGTGACGCTTTCTATGTGGGAATGACCAGCAACAAACTGTCCATTCGCATGAATGGACACAGGCAGACAGTGTTTGTTGGTAATGAGGATCACCCTGTGGCTAAACATGCCTTGGTGCACGGCCAGCACATCTTGGCACAGTGTTACACCGTCCGGGTCATCTGGATACTTCCCACCAACACCAACCTATCCGAACTCCGGAGATGGGAACTCGCCCTTCAGTATATCCTCTCTTCTCGATATCCGCCAGGCCTCAACCTCCGCTAATTTCAAGTTGCCGCCGCTCATACCTCACCTGTCTTTCAACAACTTCTTTGCCTCTGTACTTCCGCCTCGACTGACATCTCTGCCTGAACTCTTTGCCTTTACAAATGTCTGCTTGTGTCTGTGTATGTGCAGATGGATATGTGTGTGTGTGCGAGTGTTCACCTTTCCTTTTTTCCCCCTAAGGTAAGTCTTTCCGCTCCCGGGATTGGAATGACTCCTTACCCTCTCCCTTAAAACCCACATCCTTTCGTCTTTCCCTCTCCTTCCCTCTTTCCTGAAGAAGCAACCGTTGGTTGCGAAAGCTAGAAGTTCTGTGTGTGTGTTTAATTTATTGGGCCTATCTACCGGCGCTTTCCCGCTTGGTAAGTCTGGGAATCTTTGTTTTTAATATATTTTTCCCATGTGGAAGTTTCTTTCTATTTTATTTACATTACTATTAATTAAGATTCTTCTGAGTATGTTCCTTGACAGGACTTTTGAATATTGACAAATGCCGTAGCTGTGGGTTTCCACATAACATTAAGGATTATTTAGAATAGTTTATTTGTTATCATTAATAGTGTTGGTGTGACCTATGAATTATTTTGGTATGGCTCATCATTAACACTTAAAAACATGTGAGTGCAAATACTTTTAAAAAAGAAAAAAAACACTATTTTATTCATTGGGTATCATGTTTTAAAATTGTCACATCAAAAATTCGTGAAGTTTTCATGTAGTGTCCAACCTTACTATGTAGTTTATATTGTGTAAGATAGTTGTAACAATTGCTACTAACACATTGTTTTTACAAATTAGTTTCCATTGGAATATTTAGTTTTTTGCTCTTCACTTCAAAATGTTTGTTGTTAACAGATACTCTAACAACAACACTTGCTCCCCTTAAGCCATTTCCTCTCCCACCAACAAGTGAACCAACTCTAGAAGTAGTAGAGTTTGAGGGGAGTTCCGAGAAGGATGTTCATCCATTTACAACATTTGTAAATCATCTGTACGTTTACCCTAGAAGTCTGAATTTTGATATGCAGAAGAATTTTACAAGGGCAAGAAACATTGCCTGTAGAGTTGAACTCAGGGATTCTGATGAAGATGGTGCAGAACCTCTTTGTGTAAGTAATTTTAATAAATTTCATTAGCATCATTTGTCAAGTTACAAAGTAAATTTTCTAGTGCTAATGAAATTATGATCATTATTGTTTAAAGTTTAATTATTGTTTGCAAAGCATTGCTGTCAGTGTGAAAGGCAATAGAACTACTTGTAAACCATTTCCCTGGTAAAAACAACACTGAGAAATGTATGTGATTCCAAACAGAGCTGGGATCTCATGGTGTCACATGTGGCTCTTCGGTAGATTAAAAGAAGTAATTTCTGTTTGTAGTATTGAATTAAATACATAACATAATAACTCATAGAGATGGAGTGACTGGTCAGTACTTATCTTCAGGTGGTGAAATTCTACATATTGCTCATAGATGCATATAGAAGGGAAGAAACTGTCAGTTCCTTCTTCAGTGAGGAAAAAGGGCTAACTTGGGAAGGAGACACAGGTCACTCAGACCCATGTTGAGAGCAACCCTTGTGAGGATGAGGGGAGATAAACATGAAGGGCAAGATGTTTGAGAGTGAGAGGTCAAAAATGGTATGTTGGTATGAATTGTGCTAGCTTAGGTAAAGAAATGATGCAGAACATAATGAGAGATAAAGATGTGTGTGTGTGTGTGTGGGGGGGGGAGAGCAGAAAGTGAATATAAAAAGTAAAAAACTGAACATAAATAAATGGAAAATGGGGGACAATAATTGATCAAAAATGTAGAGAAATAAATGGAGGAGGTAGTTGATTAATCAAGGAAAAGTCTTAGATGGCGGCAAGATGTCAGAATACATTTGAGAGCAAATTTTAATCTTCAGAATCCAAGGAAACTACTGTTGGATGAGAGGATCCAAATTAAAATGTTCCATTTTAAAATGACTGTTGTATTCATCAAAATTAATATAAAGCCGAACATCCAAGGTAGCAGGAAGTGAATCTCCTACTATGGAATAATAGGTTATTTTCCTGTGTTAAAAATATGGTCCAGATTATTATAATTCTGAAGGATTATAACAATAAAATAGCATTTCCTGTAACATTGTCACAAAATATCTGTCATTTTTTATGTAATTGAAGCTTAAAAATCATTCAATTTCAAGATATGGTAATGTGATTGAAAATGCTGTGTTATTAGCTGATCTGATGACATCAAATACTGGGAATGAGGTGAAGCTATACATGTGATATAGGAGTGTTTACTGAAGATGCTAGTGTTTTTCAGTATTTTTTCTACAAACAGTTCAGTTAATTTAGTGATGGAAAAGACTTTTCAGTAATAGTGGAAAGAATTGTGGAGGCTGATAGTGGAAACCTTCTATAAATTGATGAATTTATGGTCCCTTCATTTACCAAGAACAACCCAGATTTTTATGCTTGGGAAATAAGGGACATGTAAACTGTATTGCGTAGTGACTGGGACAGAAGTGCTGTGACACAGCAGTATGTCACAGAATTGTCTTAAAATGGAGGGAACCTGCAACTGGATTATTTGCTTGACCCATGCTGAAAAGATTTTCCAAAGCAAGTAGTGAAAGACAGCACAATAAACTACAGTGGAGATGATTCTGGTTGCTAATTGGCGTGATTGTTGCCATAACTACTACTGTTTTACAAGTATCTCTTTTCTCAGTTTTCATATTTTCAGACAGCATAATAACAGTCATGGTGAACTGAGGAGCTTCATTGTATTTGCCTTCAATGGCTTTACACATTGCAGTTTTTCTGTTCCTCCAAGTCATTAATTTAAACCACCTGGCAATTATGTCTATAAAATATACAGCTGACACAGCAGAATGTTAAGGTACCTTTAGTTCTACTGCATATTTAACTGCTGCTGAAACACTGTGATTTAAAAGTGCTTAAGCAGGACTACCCTGATTTCTATAGTTGTCCCCCTGATTTATTTGTAGTCTGTTCCCTAATGGTGAAAGGAGAGCTGCTATTTCTCCTCGGAATTGGTGGATCCTTCATCGTGTAGATTCTGAGTGACCCTCACATCACCTTTCCCTAATCTCCAAGTTCTTTGAAATGGGCTGGGAGTGCAGTGATATACTTTTTTGGGTTTCTGTTGGAATTGCTGAAAGCTGTGGCTTCCGAGAACATGTACTGGTTAGAGACATTTTGACCATATATAAAGATAGTATCTGTTCCCAAAAGAACAGATACCATTGATGACCGTGCAGCTTCTCTAGAATGAAATGATAATTAAATCAACACCCTAGCTGCAAACAGGCATTGATATACATCATTGGGGACATGTTGAAAATGTGTGCCCCGAACGGGACCCGAACCTGGGATCTCCTGCTTACATGGCAGACCCTCTGTCCATCTGAGCCACCGACAGCACAGAGGATAGTGCGCTTGCAGTGACTTATCCCTTGCACACTCCCCGTGAGACCCACTTTCCCAACATGTCCACACCACTACATTCGTAGTGCGCCTAATAGATGTTTGCCCATCGCACTCATTACTCGTGGAAGATTAATCTACCAAGTCCCGTATGAGTTGGGGCATAGCGTGTGCATTTGAACAAGGAGGACAGTGGCCGGGTAGCCATATTTTAACTATATATGAAGATAGTATCTGTTCCTGGAAGAACAGATTGACCAAACTGTTTCTCCTAAATATCCTTTCTTCCAGGGGAGATAATGCAGCAAGATATGCAGACAACTTTTGTGAAGTTTTGAAAAGAGGAGAAAGATCTGGCAAAAGTAGAACTGTGAGGGGAGATTGTGCATGATGGCTAGTTCTGTCAGCACGTACATGCCTGTGAAAGGTTAAGTTCCAGGTCTGAATCCCAGTCTGGCACACATTTCTCGTAGAAAATCTTCATTTACAAAACCTGATGCGAGAGAATTATCGTATTCTCCTTTACATACTTCGGGAGCAGAAAAATGTGACCCACACTTCAAACATAAACTTTATATTAACTTTTCTTCTATCTCTTTGAGATAGAATAATTTAATATTTAAACATGAAAAGCAGTAAGTGATTTATTGTACAAATATTTACTTACTGCAAACTAATAATCCTGCCCACCTGATGATGGATTTGTAAGCCGAAAATCAGTTCATAATTAAATAAAGTGTTCCAGCACTCAGTTTATGTGTTTTCACACTTAAAATGAATAATTTTTATATCAGGTAGTTCTCTAATATGTAATTAAACAAAACTGGTCATATGCATAAGGCGTTTAGTATTTCATAACATATTTTAAGGTTCTCTGAGTTCAAATTCATTTCATTAGCTTATATTGAGAAATTTTTATAACTGAGAAATTTTTATAACTTCTTTTGTCTTTCATAATACACTGTTTTATTTTAACAGTGTGTTATAATAATATACCATTCGTTTAATTTTGCATTACTGCACATTTTTGATAAATCTGTCTTTTCTAAGGCTGTAAAAACTGCATTACTTTTTATTTGTTGCCATGACTTTCGCATAATTATTGCACATCACCTCCAAATTTTCATTCACAATCGTTTGTCATATTATTCTAGGATTACCAGAAGCTACATTTTGAAATCATCATTGAGGAAGAGTTTCGTTTCTCTGAGCTTCCTAGCACTTTTCAGTTTGTCACTAGACAATATTCATATTCTTGTCTCAAAAGGGCTATAAAATGATCTAATCAAAACATTTGATTGCAGCAGAAGAGATCCAGGTTTTACTTGTATGGTAATTAGTGTCACAGTGATTTGTGGGTAATTAGTGTCAGCGATTTGTGGATGTAGATGCAGGAGAGTGTAAGTTTGGCATACAAAGATATTGTTTAAGACCTTGTCAGTATTACCAACTGAAACTATGAACGTCACATACATGCCCCTGCCACCAACACGTGGTGTGATAGCAAAATATATATTGCAGAGAACGGGGATACTTATGATTTCATTGAATGCGAAGTATTTTGAACCTCATTGAGTCATTCTAATAAGAAGTGATTTGACATGGACATGAAAAATGTTTTAACATTCAACCTCTGGAACATTCTGTAGTTGCACTGACTTTTCCTGAGTGAATTGGGTACTGTAAAGTTGGTGGCTATTAACCAAAACTTAAGCATTGAAGGACTTCAAAGAAATGTTTGCAATATCAAACCTTCCACTGGAGAAAAGCATTTTAGGGAACTTTCATCAAAATTTAACAGAAGTCATTTACTACTGAGCAAGGTAACGCAATGGTTAAAGACACTGGATTCACATTCGGCAGAAGCAGAGTGTGAACCACTGTTTGGACTATACATTTAGGTTTTGTCAATTCCCTTAGTTATTTAAGACAGGTGCCAGGATAGTTCATTTGTAGAAAATACAGCCAATTTCTCCCCTGTCCATCTCACAGCCAAATGTGTATTCCATGTGTAATAGAACACAATGGCGTTCTTTTTTCTTTTTAAATCATGATCTTTCCTTGTTTTTGTCATTTGTCCTATGTAACACTCTTCTTCCCAATGACGTTGACATATATTTTAATCATGTCCACTATGCAAATACACATCCAGCTGTCCACTGTCTCCAGTTTTTGTATTTATGCCCCCATCAGCCAGGCTCATTAGCACATTTTCAGTGTGATCATTGTCTGCACCACTGTTACTGACTCCTCAGATGAGGTGACAAAGGACTGTACCACTTATCACACGGTGATATACTGGCTTCAAGTGGTTAAGTCTGTTCCCTTGCCAGGCCTGTCATTTTCTGAAATGATGTTCCACCCAATATTGCTCCCTGATCATGCGGAGTACTTTTTCAGTATTTCTCAACTTTTGCAATATCTTCATCAGACATTGGACTCATGTTGAATGCTAGCTAATAGACAACTGCCATTCAGTTTTCTGTGTTGGTTATGGAAGCCTGCATGGGTAACAAAAAATACCATATTGTGGAACAGACTGTTACATATAGTAGGCTTTGTTATGCAGATAGCTACATTTTTCTTTGAAGCACCAGTACCTCTGAATTTGGCTTTGGAAGCCCAGTGTGAAGCATTTGATTGGTTCTAACAACCTGCCTGCATCTATCTATTTTCTATTTGCTATTATCTTCTCTCCCAACCCTCCCCCTCCCAATTATTTTTTTCACTTATGTAATTAGAAACTTCTCGTTATTCTTGACCCATTCTTTTTTTCGCAGAGAATTTTGTTTACGTACTTCAGATTACGTCCTTAAGCTACAAATGCCAAACAAATTCAGTATAATACGACGTGGAAGTACGAACCATCTGGAGCACGTAATACTTATGATTTAAAATATGAAATTCTCTAATTGCTCTGACTCCCTGAATGCTTTTCAGGTGATTTAGGGCATTCTCTTTTCACCATGATGTTTGTAAAAGAGATAGGATTTGGTTCAGTACTAGTTCATCTGGAAATTTAAGGCAGTGAATTGGATGATTTAGCAGTGAAACAGTGATGTGCAGAACCTACATTGTCACATTTGAAGTTTCCCTGCCAGCATTGTGGAAAATTAATTGAAATGATGGGAAAAAATTGAAACATTATTCATTTTTGTGGGTTTGATTGCTCCAATTCTAGGTATTTGATTGCTCCAGCTCTTTGCCGTTTTTTAAAACAAATGTACATTTTGTTGCTTTGTTTTCAGACCAACTATTTTTGTCAGAATGTTGATAACTTTTTCCTCCGAATGCTAAAATATTTTGTGGACTCCCACCTACATAGAGAGAAAAGACCATAGTAATAAAATAAGAGAAATTGGAGCTTGCACAGAAAGATTTAGATGTTCATTTTTCCTGTGTGCTAGTTGAAAGTGGAGCAGTTGAGAAATAGTTTGAGACTGGTTCTGTGAAAATTGTCCTGTGAACCCTCTGGCAAGCACTCAAGTGTGAATTGCAAAGTTGCCATATAGATGTAGATATGCAGATGTAGAATGATCAGTGAGGCCAGCAAGTATTATGCAGCCAGCAAACCGACTGTGGTGAATCTCTTTCCAAGCTTCAAAGCAAAATGAAGTGCTACTAAATCCCCTCAAGACTGGTTGTTGCCCTCCAGTGCATGGATTCCTCCTCAAACAAGAATAACCAATACTCTTTGGCATTTGTGGCATATGATTTTCATTATTCCATATATCAGAGTATCCAGTTTGCAGATGGAAGGGCAGCCCATAGTGTAATTGGGGACATGTTCTTTATTTTTGATTATAACAAGTGCTATATCAACCCCTATTAAATTTTGGCTCATATTCCCAGCTTTTACATACTTATAAGTAACCTTTCTCACTTCATAATTCTTTCAGTTTTCTTTTTTTTACGTCTATTTATACATCTACCCTTATGTAACCTTTTCAGTAAAGTATTATTATTTTTTTTATTAATTTTGTTTTAATGTCACATAGAATTATAGCAGTTGAGATTTCAGCATTTAGAGCAGTTGAAGACAATGATTCTGTGGATAGAAGAGAAATTAACAGAAGAGAAAAGTGGCTTGGAGTCCTTTTGTTAAAATGGATATAATTTTCTAAATGATGATTGCATTATGTAGAGAACAAAACCTTTAAATTAGTTTCTATTCACAATTTGGGTTTATAAGAGTGACACATGAAACTGAGGGGTGTCCAGTTAGCAATGAATAGATGTGTCTTATGAATTACTACGACAGACAGGAATACAAATAAATGGATCAGGGAATAAACTAGATTGCAACACACAAATTATGAGTTGGATGAAAATAAAATGGGTGTGGACAGAACATTAAATGAGGTGATTTGGATGCTAGTTGGACCAAGGAAGCTCTTTGATGTATTCCAAAAGATACGAAAACACCAAGACAGTGACCAAGTGTAATGTGGGTGATTAAAAAGGATGCAGGAGTAACATGAATGCATATAATTGAAGACTGTAATGCACGGAAAAGTCTAGAGGAGGATTTTACACAACAACAGATATCAAGTGGCTGGTAACTAACCATGTACTTGTATTAATCTATTGCAGAAGCCGGTGATTGTTCTGTCACATTCCCTGAGAACATGTACAGCAATAACAACATTAATTCCTCTTTTCTGCTGCCACAGTTGTTGGTTTCTATTTCCTATTCTGATCTGTTTGTTTTGAGTACCACTGTGGATATTGTTATCATCTCTTGTGTCTGCCTTTTCAGCTGCCCATCAGTCTCTTCTTTTCATTTAGGATAGATTTTTACCCACCAAATAGAGGCAGCTTTGAGCAATGGGCAGACACATTTAAAAGTAGCCCATTGGAAAGCTATTGGACTGTGCCTTTGTCAGATGTAATAAGACACACTCATTCACAACAACACAGCTCTCACAGACATACCCTCTGTCATCACAGGAATGTGAGGCCTGACTTAGATGAGTAGCAATCTCAACTGGGGTGCTTAGCAGGGCTACAGAAGAGGAGTGAGATATTCCAATCTTTTCAGGTATTCAGATCTTGCCTGTTGGTCTTTTCCTCATCCTATCTGTGTTTTTTGATGTGAGGTCCTGGCCAATTTTCTTGATTAATCTCTGATTAGCTCATTTGCACCAACCTTCTCTCCCATTTGTTGGATGGAGAAACCTCTAGTTCCTTAAATTAAGTTTTTTGTCAACTTTCATTAGATTAGATTAGATTAGATTAATACTTGTTCCATAGATCATGAATACGACACTTCGTAATGATGTGGAACGTGTCAGGTTAATAAAAGATGTCTGTACAAGAAATTACATTACACAAAATATTGCGTGACACTAATGAAATATCTTAGTTTATATCTAAAAATTCAGCCAATGAGTAGAAGGAGTTGTCATCTAGAAATTCTTTTAATTTATTTTTAAATGTTAGTTGGCTATCTGTCAGGCTTTTGATGCTGTTTGGTAGATGCCCAAAGACTTTTGTGGCAGCATAATTTACCCCTTTCTGTGCCAAAGTCAGATTTAACCCTGCATAGTGAAGATCATCCTTTCTCCTGGTGTTATAGGTATGCACACTGCTATTACTTTTAATTGGGTTGGATTATTATCAACAAATGTCATAAGGGAATATATATACTGTGAGGTTACTGTGAGGATCCCTAGATCCTTAAATAGATGTCTGCAGGATGACCGTGGGTGGGCTCCAGCAATTATTCTGATTACACGTTTTTGTGCAATGAATACTTTTCTACTCAACGATGAATTACCCCAGAATATGATGCCATACGAAAGCAGTGAATGAAAGTAGGCATAGTAAGCTAATTTACTGAGATTCTTATCACCAAAATTTCATGGCTGATAATCTGCTACTGATGCTGCATGTTAGGCAAACATTTTTTTTTCTGTGAAATTAAAGTCAGTGATAAATGTGTCTGAATTATTAAACTTGGTTATTTATAAATTGTGAATTTATTAAGTTATGTGAAGAGTTATTGACTGACAGTACATATTATGTACAAGGGGTAGTCATAAAGTTTTAATTATCACATTAATAAAAAAATGCTTTAGGGATTTCAATGTGTGTGTGGACTACAGTCATGTACATGAAAACAAACAAAAAATTAAATATGTAAATTTAATTTTTTTTTGAGGTAATAATTATAACCATATGACTACCCATCATACCCGTGTGTTTGTGTGTGTGTGTGTGTGTGTGTGTGTGTGTGTGTGTGTGTGTCTGTGTGTGTGTGTGTGATATGAAAAGCATGTAAACATTGGCATGACGTAGATAGGGAGATAAACGTTTACTTGCTACTTTACTTGCAGCTAAATAAGTGGGCGATCAGGTGTACAATAACATGCTTCTGTTGACTTTTGCCTCTTGCAGTGCATATATGGGAGACCAGGAGGTTCAGTGTTTGTGCAGCAAGCTTCATGTGCTGTCCTTCACCACAACACTTCTCCATCTTGGTATGAAGAAGTGAAAATGAGACTGCCAATACAACTACACTCCAAACACCATCTACTCTTTACATTTTTGCACATATCTTGCGATTCATCAAAGAAGAAGGACAGCTTGGTTGAGACTTGTGTGGGATATTCTTGGACTCCTTTACTCCATAGAGGAAGGTAATGCTGTCATTGAGTGTTAATTTTAATGTGCCTTTTTGAATTTACTGTAATCCTATTTTTAGTTGCATCACATGGTTTTTTATGAAGATATTGTCATATGAAACCCCACCAACCCATTCCGTTCACAGATGATCTGAAGGATGAACACATGTCAGTAACCTTGCACACAACCTTAATTAAAATTTTTGTTGAATGGAATGCTGTTATGGATTTTGCACACATGGGTCTCCCTCTTCATTCTGATCATGTACAACGGTGTAAATAAAACATGGGAGCAAAAGCTTTTTTGTGAATCCACATTAAAATAATATCTATATTCTAATGTGAGACTTATTATTGATACTTATTATAAAATCGTGCTAAATAAAACTTGTAACACGATAGTGGTTAAAACACTAAAGCTAGCAGTCTTCGTAAATAGAGAACAATAGGCACAAAATCTACAGCTTGATGCCAATAAGGATATCACTCGGCTCTGGGACATCCTGGGTGAGAAAGAGGGCAGAAATCGCCGTCATGTTACATAGCGTATTGAATAGGAATGTCTGTCTGACATCAGGTTGTACCAAATTAAGATTGTGCGCCTAGTACTGATTAGTATATATTTAATGTGGAAGTAACGATGATTCTTGATAGCCCATTATAGAGGTAGTCCTCTTCAAAAGTGGTGTTTACTTGTATAAATGAGTGTGAAATTAAATTACATCTGTTGTAACATAATGAAAGTTGCTACTTCATGAGTCATTATCATTGGACAGTTTAATTTGCCACAGTTGAAAACAGAAGACAGTCAACAGAAGAAGTTCCAATCATGCCAGCATGTCACGAAAAGAACTAAGTAAGAAGTCTTCTTATTGTTAAAAAATAAAAAAAATTGTTGTTGTTGTTGTTGTTGTCTTCAGTCCTGAGACTGGTTTGATGCAGCTCTCTGTTCTACTCTATCCTGTGCAAGCTTCTTCATCTCCCAGTACCTACTGCAACCTACATCCTTCTGAATCTGCTTAGTGTATTTATCTCTTGGTCTCCCTCTATGATTTTTACCCTCCACGCTGCCCTCCAATGCTAAATTTGTGATCCCTTGATGCCTCAAAACATGTCCTACTAACCGATCCCTTCTTCTAGTCAAGTTGTGCCACAAATTTCTCTTCTCCCCAATCCTATTCAATACCTCCTCATTAGTTATGTGATCTATCCACCTTATCTTCAGCATTCTTCTGTAGCACCACATTTTGAAAGCTTCTATTCTCTTCTTGTCCAAACTAGTTATCGTCCATGTTCACTTCCATACATGGCTACATTCCAAACAAATACTTTCAGAAACGACTTCCTGATACATAAATCTATGTTCGATGTTAACAAATTTCTCTTCTTCAGAAACGCTTTCCTTGCCATTGCCAGTCTACATTTTATATCCTCTCTACTTCGACCATCATCAGTTATTTTACTTCCCAAATAGCAAAACTCCTTTACTACTTCAAGTGTCTCATTTCCTAATCTAATTCCCTCAGCATCACCCGATTTAATTTGACTACATTCCATTATCCTCGTTTTGGTTTTGTTGATGTTCATCTTATATCCTCCTTTCAAGACACTGTCCATTCCGTTCAACTGCTCTTCCAAGTCCTTTGCCGTCTGTGATAGAATTACAATGCCATCGGCGAACCTCAAAGTTTTTACTTCTTCTCCATGAATTTTAATACCTACTCCAAATTTTTCTTCTGTTTCCTTTACTGCTTGCTCAATATACAGATTGAATAACATCGGCGAGAGGCTACAACCCTGGCTCACACCTTTCCCAACCACTGCTTCCCTTTCATGCCCCTCGACTCTAATAACTGCCATCTGGTTTCTGTACAAATTGTAAATAGCCTTTCGCTCCCTGTATTTTACCCTTGCCACTTTCAGAATTTGAAAGAGAGTATTCCAGTCAACATTGTCAAAAGCTTTCTCTAAGTCTACAAATGTTAGAAACGTAGGTTTGCCTTTTCTTAATCTTTCTTCTTAGATAAGTCGTAAAGTCAGTATTGCCTCACGTGTTACAACATTTCTACGGAATCCAAACTGATCCTCCCCGAGGTCCGCATCTACCAGTTTTTCCATTCGTCTGTAAAGAATTCGTGTTAGTATTTTGCAGCTGTGACTTATTAAACTGATAGTTCGGTAATTTTTTACATCTGTTAGCACCTGCTTTCTTTGGGATTGGAATTATTATATTCTTCTTGAAGTCTGAGGGTATTTTGCCTGTCTCATACATCTTGCTCACCAGCTGGTAGAGTTTTGTCATGACTGGCTCTCCCAAGGCCGTCAGCAGTTCCAATGGAATGTTGTCTACTCCGGGCACCTTGTTTCGACTTAGGTCTTTCAGTGCTCTGTCAAACTCTTCACGCTGTATCTTATCTCCCATTTCGTCTTCATCTACATCCTCTTCCATTTCCATAATATTGTCCTCAAGTACATCGGCCTTGTATAAACCTTCTATATACTCCTTCCACCTTTCTGCCTTCCCTTCTTTTCTTAGAACTGGGTTGCCATCTGAGCTCTTCATATTCATACACGTGGTTCTCTTCTCTCCAAAGGTCTCTTTAACTTTCCTGTAGGCAGTATCTATCTTACCCCTAGTGAGATAAGCTTCTACATCTTTACATTTGTCCCCTAGCCATCCCTGCTTAGCCATTTTGCACTTCCTGTCGATCTCGTTTTTGAGACGTTTGTATTCCTTTTTGCCTGCTTCATTTACTGCATTTTTATATTTTCTCCTTTCATCAATTAAATTCAATATTTCTTCTGTTACCCAAGGATTTCTAGCAGCCCTTGTCTTTTTACCTACTTTATCCTCTGTTGCCTTCACTACTTCATCCCTCAGAGCTACCCATTCTTCTTCTACTGTGTTTCTTTCCCCCATTCCTGTCAGTTGTTCCCTTATGCTCTCCTCGAAACTCTGTACAACCTCTGGTTCTTTCAGTTTATCCAGGTCCCATCTCCTTAAATTCCCACCTTTTTGCAGTTTCTTCAGTTTTAATCTAGAGTTCATAACCAATAGATTGTGGTCCGAGTCCACATCTGCCCCTAGAAATGTCTTACAATTTAAAACCTGATTCCTAAATCTCTGTCTTATCATTATATAATCTATCTGATATCTTTTAGTATCTCCAGGATTCTTCCATGTATACAACCTTCTTTTATGATTCTTGAACCAAGTGTTAGCTGTGATTAAGTTGTGCTCTGTGAAAAATTCTACCAGGTGGCTTCCTCTTTCATTTCTTAGCCCCAAGCTAATTCTTACAATGAACTAAAAAATAGTACTGTATTGGTAATAATAAGCACACCCACACCCAGGTAATATGCTATACATGCTTGAATCAATGAGTACGAGTGAAATGATAAGAAAAGACAGGAAATGTATTTGTGGAGGAAAAAAAATGAGGATTCTACAATGTGTAGATTCAAATGCTGGATCGTGAGTTCAGTTGATAAAGGACTTTCAGCTTCCACACTGGACACGTTTGTGATAAATCAGCCCAACATCGCAACCAATTTGAGATAATCTTCTTCCATGGGGGCGCGGGCGGAGGGGGGGGGGGGGGGGGAATTCAGCCATTAGTGTATGATCGTTTGGATAAACTCACTTGGTGCAGCTTGGTTTGTTAGAATGAGAGTATTGGGAATTCTACTTGATGGCAAAACCCTGAGAATTGCTTGGATAACCATTTCCATCTCCACATCCACCATGCATGTACTGGATGCTAAAATGGGGGCAAAAAATAGGAAAGTAATGCTGCTGCTTGACAAGTGTTCAACACACCCTGACATTCTGCAGCCCAGAAACATTGAGGTAGTGTTCCTGCCTCCCAGTTGTACGGCTGAGATTCAGCTGTTAGATCTGGGAATCATCCATTCTTTTAAGTGAAAATATAGAAAAATGTTAGTCCAGAAGGCTATGTTTATGCACAATAATGGCATGGACTTAAAATCTATGATCGTATAACTTTTGAATGCTGTCCATTATGTAGCCAAAGCATAGATGGGTGCGACTCCTTTCACTATTTCTAACTGTTTCATGAAAGCAGTATTTAAGTTCACAGGGAACACACAGGAACCACTGGAAGAAGATGTGTTCTACCTACTGATTTTTCTGTGATAGGCATGTCGTTTGTGTTTTAAAAATATGTCTGTGTGTCAACAGTAGATAACATTATTACCAAACATTTTGAAGAAGGAAAGAGAATGGAGATTGGTGAAGAGGATCATGAAGATGATGATCAAGAACCAGTTGTGCCAAGCAGAAGATAAGCTATGGAAACTATTAACATTTTCAGGCAGTGCATTGGTAGAGGATCAGGTGGTGATAATGCATTTGATGCTTTGTGTGCTGTGGACAGATAAGTAGAGATGATTGCTGTTAGAAAGAAGCGAAAACAGTTAGTTATTTCAGATATTTTTTAAAGAGGGTAGACTTAAATTGCTGTAATTTCATATTTTGAACGATATAAAGGGAATGAGAATAAGAGTAATTTATTCATTTTCAGTTATTGTTTTTCTTATACTTTCCTGTATTTTACACTTTCATGCATTTTACGCTTTTATGGGTCTGTCCACTGAAAATCATAAAAAGGGGATTTTACTGTATATTTATATATTATGTTCATATATGTGCATTAAAAAAATATGCAGTCTATATCCCTCTGAATATTTATTACGGTGATGTGTAAAAATTTGGTGTAATAACTTTCGAGATTTTTCGAAGCAATATTAAAACACCGACTTGTCTTTATATAGATTATCCAGTATATATTCTTGGTTGCCCTTTTTAGTAAGTAATGGTAAGGTATTATTAAATTTCAGACTGGTTTACTATTGGTTTAAACTCAGTGTTAAACTGCAATATGTATATTGTACCAAATGTTAGTTAACGTGCATATCTGTAATTAAATTATGGAAAATCTAGGCTGGAATAAAAAAAATATGAGTTAAGATAGATCGCTGCTCACTACAGGGAGGATGCATTGTGTGGCAGACAGGGGCATTTAAAAGGTTTGATATCATAGGCTATCCGACCAGGTCATTTGCCAGATCTAGAAACACACATACGCGCAACTCAAGTACACATAACCACCGTTGTGTATAGGTGCTGAGTCCCAACTGTGGTGCGCAGCAATCTCAGCTGAAGTGGATAGTGGGAGTATAGAAGAAGCATGGGGCAAGGACAGGAAGGATTTCAGGGCAAGAGTTAAGGAAGGGAAAGGTGCCTTTGGGAGTGTGCAGAGGGCTGGTAGATGGTCGGCTACTAGGTGTAGCATTGAGAGAGAATGCTGGGGGGGGGGAAGGGAAAAGAGCTAGTAGGTGAATGGAGGGGAGGGGGGGGGGGGTGACAACTGGCTGGTCCAGCTGTCTATTGGCCACAGTTTCACAGTGGCCATTCATGTGGACAGACAGCTTGTCAGTGTCCATGTTCATGTAGAATACTAAACAGTGGTTGCAGCTAAGTTGGCAGCCTACATAGCTGCTTCGAAAGGTGGCCTTTGATGGCATAGGAAATGCTGAGACAGGAATGGAGTTGATGGTAGTAAGAGGATGTATGGGACAGGTCTTACGTCTAGGTCTGTTGCAAGGATATGAGCCATGAAGCAAGGACTTGGCAGCAGGGACAAAGTAATGAGGGATAAGGATATAGCACAAGTTGAACGGGCGGCAGAATACTGTATGTCTTATATAAGACACTAACCATTTTGTCCACCAACTCTCCACACTTATCCCTGTAACAGCTGTTGCCTTCTTATCACTGTTGGTGCCACCTCCCTCTACACTAATATCCCAATGCCCATGGCCTTCCCTCCATTGAACATTACTTCTCCGAGTGCCTGACTTACTCCAAACCTACAACTTCCTTCCTGGTCACCCTGACCAAATATAGCCTCAAATACAGTTACTACTCCTTTGAAGGCTTCACAAGTCTATGGTACAGTCACGGGCACCTAAATGGCACAAACCTATGCTAACCTATTCATGGACCATCTAAATTCTAGATGAACCCTTCCTAACCATTCAAAATCTTGGGTCAAATTTATTGATGACATCATCATGACCTGGACCAAGGATGAGGACACTATCCTCATTCCTCCAAAACCTCAACATCATCTTCCCCCTTTTGCTTCACTGGCCCTCCTTAATACAACAAGTCACCTTCCTCAATGTTGACTACATCAGTACCCCCATTCATATCAAACCTACCAACCACCAGCAATATCTCCATTTCAACAGCTGCTACTCATTTCACACCAAGAAGCCTTCAATAGTTACCTGTGGTCATCATACCTGCAGAGATAAGCCATATCCTACGGAATATACCAAGAGTGTCACAGAGGCCTTCATAGTCCGAAATTACCCTCCCCATCTTGGCCAGAAACAGGGGATCCCACACCTTATCTCTTTGTTCATCTACCGTCCTCCACATACCCACTGACCAGTCGCAAAGGGTCACTCTCCTTGTGACTCAGTATGACCCATGACTGCAGCAACTGAATCAGGTATTCCGTCAGGGCTTCAGCTACCTTTTGTTGTACCTGTAAATGAGAAATACTCTTTTTCACTATTCTTTCCAAATCTCCTTGGTGTGATAGCTAATAATATCAAATAATTTTTTTTTTTAAATATGCTTTTCTACCACTTAATGTCTTCTCTATGTGGCGAGTAACAGTTGATCCTATTTCATATAAATAAGTGTAAAATAGAAAATAGTTGTAATATAAAATTGAATCTGACTGCCTGAATGACTTACTGTAATATAAGTTTATAGTGAGCTATATTTTGTTGGGGAATTCCACATTGTATTCCCCTATGAAGAGTTGAGTAGTACCATTTGCTTTGGAAACGGTTAGTAAATTAAACCTATTTAGTGAAAAGACTGTCATCAAACATTGAACTGTGTAAGTTTGTGGTTAAGCATCACACAACTTATTGCTTCCTGTGCAATTGTACAGAAACCTTTTTGTCTCAATAGCATCTTTTTTCACATATTTTGTGAATGGAAAGCCCACTCTCTTGTGCTCTTATTTGCATTGACTGATTTTTATGGCATCTCGCTGTCTATGCACCACGTAAACAATTACTTATGATGTCTTAGTCCAGTGGTGTTTCTTTCTCTTTGACCTCAATATTTTTTTATTCTTTCACTCTATTTCCTCTATTCCTTAGTGAAGATTCTTTCGCACTTGCTATTTTGTTTCTTCTGAAAACCTACAAAGGTGACTTTATTATTGTATGCTGCCACTTCCTGTATCTGCTTAATATTGAGAAACTGTTTGTGTTCTTAACTTCTGTCATTTCTTTATAAAATGTATGAGGTATCATTTTCATTATTTGTATTGTGGTTTGACTTAAAAAGTTAATTGTAATTTCAGTGTAAAGCAGTGTCATTTGTGCAATTGATGATGTTATCGGTATGTGTTCTTGTCTCCCTAGTGTGTCTCAAGTGCTACACAGAATTCTTATTGCAGGTTAAACGTTGAAGACCAAATACTTCCAGTTGCAGTTAATCTTCCTCCAGGGTATTTAGCAGTGCAGCCACTGGGATTGGGAAAAGGGGTATTGTTAAATGATTTTCCTCTATTCATTTTATTTTCAAACATATTTATGTTATTTCCAAACAGTAGCAAAGTTGTAATTCTCTTCATTTGGTTTTGTAGTACAAGAAAATATGTGTGCTCCATCTAGTTCAAGAAGTGTTTAATATTATCAAAATATGGTGTATTTAGTGAGTGTATTCTGTGAACTGTGCTTACTTTGGGTATTCATAATAGGCGCGTACTTAATTATCTTGTAAAATACCTCCACCATCTGTGTAAAAGTGCAGCAGTGTTGGATGAACCAAATGTGTGTTTTGGTACGGTAGGGTATCAGAAGAGCAACTCTGATCTTTAAGAAAAATAAGTCTCCTGGCCCAAATTGGTTTTATTCAGTCATTTCGGGCAGCTGTTGAACATAATTGACAAATTTGTTAAATGAATCACTTCATCAAGATCAGATTTTGTAGGTCTGGAATTTGGCAATTCTTGAAATTAAAAAAATTGGGGGAGATGGCAAATAAAGCTCTCACTGCTGTAGAAAGATATCACCCATTTTGTCTGTCAAATATGTTAAGACAAATATGTGAAAATGTTAGATTGCTACTCATCATGTAAAGGAGACATTGGCAGACAGACACACCAAAAGACAGCTATGCATCTAAGCTTTCAACAAAAGGCCACTTTCCAAAGAAGGAAACACACACACATTCAGACAAGCACATCTCCCATGCCTGACCACTCTCTCTGACCACTGAGATCTGTTGGCAGAAAGATCATGTGTATAGCAATCTTTTTGTTGTGCCTATCTGTGACTCAACATGTCCTTTATATGGCGAGTAACAGTTTTCATTGTATTCTTTATTCGGTCTGTGCTAGATTTTCCATTGTTTAAATCTCTTGAGAAGCACAGGAAAATGTGTGTGTGTTTGACAGACAAAATGGCTGATATATTCTTACAGTCACGAGCTTCCAAATTCAGGGAATCTGATCTTGATGAAGTGATTCATTTAAAAGTTTTGTAAAGTGTGAAACAATTCTTTGACAGCTTCCTGAAGTGATTGCACAAATCCAGTTAGGATCAGGAGATTTACTTTCCCTTTGTTTTATAAAAAAAACACCAGAGCTGCTCTTCTATTCCTCTGCCATAACACAGAACAAATTTGGTTCATCTAAATCTGTGCATTTTACCCAGGTGGTGATTGCATTTCGCAAGATGATTAAGTATGTAGCTATTACGAATATGCCCAAGGCTACCTGGCTTTTTGGAATGAGTCCATAAAATAAATGTAAGCCACTGTGGTTTGAAATGAAAATGTTGATTATGCTGACAAAATTCTCTTAGTTACCAGAACAGCATTAAGGAGAAGAAAAGTGCAGCCTGATTTTAACCCAACTAAGAAGCCCCTGTGCTGGTCATTATGTAAATGAAGTGTCTTACAAAACTACATACATAGAGCTTAAAGAAAATGTTTCTCTGATAAGAAACCATAGTATTAACCTCAAGGAGGTGTGTGTGTGTGTATAGCATGCACCAATCGCAAAAACATTTTTTTGTGCCATTCCATTGTTGTTTTATAATAGCGAGCCCATCCTATTCCTTGATTACTGCAGCAGCTTACACAGTGATGAGTTGTGCTCTTACACTTCTGAGTGAGAAGCAGTAAAGTATAATAAACAGCGAGCTAGGTCAGAAAAACTTTATGATCCATGCAAGAAAATGACCCAGATCCTGTGAGCTAGCAGCACAATCCCACAATGAGGCAGTTATCTATAAGATAATTAGTAATCAAACAAGTGGTTGGCAGAGATCTGATGCAGCTGTGCTGTTTAATGATTTGAGTGGATCATTATTGTGTCATAACACTTGTTCGTGACAACAGAGTGATGAAATGACAGGTTATTTTATTATTATTTGTTTAATTAATGAGTGACTTAGCACATATAATGTAAGTTGAATTAAACTAAAATTAAACTGTGATTTTTCTCATACATGTTTACCTTGGTCACATGATGACAGCTATTCTTTACATGTGTACAAAGTACACCGTGTGCCTGCTCATGTTATGAAAAATAGCACACGCACTCGAGGGTTAAAAAAGCTGCTCAGTAAAACAAAACAATAACTAAAACAAAGTGCACGTCTTTGTACATATGCGAATTCAAAATCAACTGCTGGGTAACATTCAGTGTCACTGATTCACCCTCTTTACTGTAACATGCTTGAAAATTTCTGTCCAAAGATGGTCAATATACTGCAGCTCAAATCTGTCCTACTCTCTGATTAAAGACCTCCTGAAGTAGTCCAGTTTGTGAAGAAAGTTTTTATGATGACATATTGCAAATTTCAGTTGATGCTAAACATTTTCAGCCCTGTTCATGTTAGCAGATATGATTCAATACCATTAGGTTGATTCCTGCCTGCTGAAGAAGGTGTTCTCGAGATGAGCGGGTGTGCTTGTGCCTCATTGTCTTGCAAATTATACTTAGCACTGAAATGTTGCCTGTAGGATTAGAGAATGGGTTGGAGAATCCTGTGCTATTACTCCACAGCAGTCAAACTATTCTCGGTACTGATGAGATGCAACTGATGTCAGTACAAGATATTGGCAAAAACATCGTTGATCCACTGTCTGCCAAACCTGTGGGGTATACATTGATACCTGGCCACTTCAACACTCTTGTACAATATCATCAATGTAAAATAAATCTTTTACTCTTATAAGTGAAGAGAACCCAATGCCATTGACCCAGATTCCATTCTGGGTGTTTCGTTGCACACCTTCATTGTACAGGAAGTTTTGCAGTGTTGTTCATAATGGGTGTTTAATGGTCAACTTGATCTTGCGGAGAGGGTTTGTATTGTCCACGTCAACACAGCCCTCCCAGTTCTCTCTAAAGAGACTGCACATTGTTATTTTGGTGTCTTCTTATGGTATGTATGAGCCATAATTTGTAGGTAGCAGTCTTCAAATTGTGTTGTTAACCATGAGTAATCACCATGATGTTGAGCATCAGTGTTTCACGTCTCATAAATCTGATTGTTTGAAAGACATCCCATTGATGTAGGTCAAATTCGTCAGCAGATTTCCAAGCTGAAAATGCATTCAGTACCATGATCTGCACTCCAAATGAGCCTTTGACACACATTGACAGGCTGAACAGCATACACAAGCCACACATTGTTTATGATTAGTGGCACAGTGAGATTTGCAGAACTGTACTGAGAAGGCAGGCCTGCCTCCATTTCA